>NC_086295.1:21816883-23016883 GCF_963924245.1 Chroicocephalus ridibundus | reverse complement strand
CCAGGAACCACGTGGAGAAGGCACCCACACTGAAAGTGCCTGGAGGGAACATTGGGGCTTCTTCTCAGTGTCTCTGACATAGGGTTTCACTGTCCCGGGAAAGTCTCTGCTAACACCGTGCAGAGCGCTGTGCCCAATATACAGAAACGTCTTGCGGTATCTCCTACAGGGAAAGTGCCAGGAGGGAATTGTCGAGCTTGTTCTGAGTGTCTCTGAGAATTGCTCTGATTATCCGTGTGACCTCTTTGCTAAGACTCTCCAGAGACACGTCCTCAAAACAAACACACATCTTGACATATCTCCCACATTGATCGCAGTGTCTCCAGAAACGGCATTCAAGGAGCCAGGACCTTTTCTCCCTACACTCTCCATTGAGTTGTCCTCAAAACCAATATACATCCTGCTATATCTCCCACATGGAAAGTGCCAGGAGGGAGAAGTGGGGATTATGTTTAGACTTTCTCGGAACTGCTTCAAATCAACTAGATCTCTTTGTGCTGTAAATCTCCCAACAGCCAAACGCAAAAGCAGCAAACATCTCGCTGTATGTCCCACATCCAAAGTGCCAAGAGAGAGCTTGCTCTCCCTGTCTTTGAGTACTGTTTTCACTGTCCCGGTTACCTCTTGGCTAACGTTCTCTTCAGAGCTGCAGTGAAACCAGGAACCACGTGGAGAAGGCACCCACACTGAAAGTGCCTGGAGGGAACACTGGGGCTTCTTCTCAGTGTCTCTGACATAGGGTTTCACTGTCCCGGGAAAGTCTCTGCTAACACCGTGAAGAGCGCTGTGCCCAATATACAGAAACGTCTTGCGGTATCTCCTACAGGGAAAGTGCCAGGAGGGAATTGTCGAGCTTGTTCTGAGTGTCTCTGAGAATTGCTCTGATTATCCGTGTGACCTCTTTGCTAAGACTCTCCAGAGAGACGTCCTCAAAACCAACACACATCTTGACATATCTCCCACATTGATCGCAGTGTCTCCAGGAACGGCATTCAAGGAGCCAGGAACTTTTCTCCCTACACTCTCCATTGAGTTGTCCTCAAAACCAATATACATCCTGCTATATCTCCCACATGGAAAGTGCCAGGAGGGAGAAGTGGGGATTATGTTTAGACTTTCTCGGAACTGCTTCAAATCAACTAGATCTCTTTGTGCTGTAAATCTCCCAACAGCCAAACGCAAAAGCAGCAAACATCTCGCTGTATGTCCCACATCCAAAGTGCCAAGAGAGAGCTTGCTCTCCCTGTCTTTGAGTACTGTTTTCACTGTCCCGGTTACCTCTTGGCTAACGTTCTCTTCAGAGCTGCAGTGAAACCAGGAACCACGTGGAGAAGGCACCCACACTGAAAGTGCCTGGAGGGAACACTGGGGCTTCTTCTCAGTGTCTCTGACATAGGGTTTCACTGTCCCGGGAAAGTCTCTGCTAACACCGTGCAGAGCGCTGTGCCCAATATACAGAAACGTCTTGCGGTATCTCCTACAGGGAAAGTGCCAGGAGGGAATTGTCGAGCTTGTTCTGAGTGTCTCTGAGAATTGCTCTGATTATCCGTGTGACCTCTTTGCTAAGACTCTCCAGAGAGACGTCCTCAAAACCAACACACATCTTGACATATCTCCCACATTGATCGCAGTGTCTCCAGAAACGGCATTCAAGGAGCCAGGACCTTTTCTCCCTACACTCTCCATTGAGTTGTCCTCAAAACCAATATACATCCTGCTATATCTCCCACATGGAAAGTGCCAGGAGGGAGAAGTGGGGATTATGTTTAGACTTTCTCGGAACTGCTTCAAATCAACTAGATCTCTTTGTGCTGTAAATCTCCCAACAGCCAAACGCAAAAGCAGCAAACATCTCGCTGTATGTCCCACATCCAAAGTGCCAAGAGAGAGCTTGCTCTCCCTGTCTTTGAGTACTGTTTTCACTGTCCCGGTTACCTCTTGGCTAACGTTCTCTTCAGAGCTGCAGTGAAACCAGGAACCACGTGGAGAAGGCACCCACACTGAAAGTGCCTGGAGGGAACATTGGGGCTTCTTCTCAGTGTCTCTGACATAGGGTTTCACTGTCCCGGGAAAGTCTCTGCTAACACCGTGCAGAGCGCTGTGCCCAATATACAGAAACGTCTTGCGGTATCTCCTACAGGGAAAGTGCCAGGAGGGAATTGTCGAGCTTGTTCTGAGTGTCTCTGAGAATTGCTCTGATTATCCGTGTGACCTCTTTGCTAAGACTCTCCAGAGAGACGTCCTCAAAACCAACACACATCTTGACATATCTCCCACATTGATCGCAGTGTCTCCAGGAACGGCATTCAAGGAGCCAGGACCTTTTCTCCCTACACTCTCCATTGAGTTGTCCTCAAAACCAATATACATCCTGCTATATCTCCCACATGGAAAGTGCCAGGAGGGAGAAGTGGGGATTATGTTTAGACTTTCTCGGAACTGCTTCAAATCAACTAGATCTCTTTGTGCTGTAAATCTCCCAACAGCCAAACGCAAAAGCAGCAAACATCTCGCTGTATGTCCCACATCCAAAGTGCCAAGAGAGAGCTTGCTCTCCCTGTCTTTGAGTACTGTTTTCACTGTCCCGGTTACCTCTTTGCTAACGTTCTCTTCAGAGCTGCAGTGAAACCAGGAACCACGTGGAGAAGGCACCCACACTGAAAGTGCCTGGAGGGAACATTGGGGCTTCTTCTCAGTGTCTCTGACATAGGGTTTCACTGTCCCGGGAAAGTCTCTGCTAACACCGTGCAGAGCGCTGTGCCCAATATACAGAAACGTCTTGCGGTATCTCCTACAGGGAAAGTGCCAGGAGGGAATTGTCGAGCTTGTTCTGAGTGTCTCTGAGAATTGCTCTGATTATCCGTGTGACCTCTTTGCTAAGACTCTCCAGAGACACGTCCTCAAAACAAACACACATCTTGACATATCTCCCACATTGATCGCAGTGTCTCCAGAAACGGCATTCAAGGAGCCAGGACCTTTTCTCCCTACACTCTCCATTGAGTTGTCCTCAAAACCAATATACATCCTGCTATATCTCCCACATGGAAAGTGCCAGGAGGGAGAAGTGGGGATTATGTTTAGACTTTCTCGGAACTGCTTCAAATCAACTAGATCTCTTTGTGCTGTAAATCTCCCAACAGCCAAACGCAAAAGCAGCAAACATCTCGCTGTATGTCCCACATCCAAAGTGCCAAGAGAGAGCTTGCTCTCCCTGTCTTTGAGTACTGTTTTCACTGTCCCGGTTACCTCTTTGCTAACGTTCTCTTCAGAGCTGCAGTGAAACCAGGAACCACGTGGAGAAGGCACCCACACTGAAAGTGCCTGGAGGGAACATTGGGGCTTCTTCTCAGTGTCTCTGACATAGGGTTTCACTGTCCCGGGAAAGTCTCTGCTAACACCGTGCAGAGCGCTGTGCCCAATATACAGAAACGTCTTGCGGTATCTCCTACAGGGAAAGTGCCAGGAGGGAATTGTCGAGCTTGTTCTGAGTGTCTCTGAGA
The DNA here is from genome assembly GCF_963924245.1 of Chroicocephalus ridibundus. Lineage (NCBI taxonomy): Eukaryota > Metazoa > Chordata > Aves > Charadriiformes > Laridae > Chroicocephalus > Chroicocephalus ridibundus. Next base: position 23,013,380 of record NC_086295.1, on the reverse strand, counting down.
ATTGCTCTGATTATCCCTGTGACCTCTTTGCTAAGACTCTCCAGAGAGCCGTCCTCAAAACCAACACACATCTTGACATATCTCCCACATTGATCGCAGTGTCTCCAGGAACGGCATTCAAGGAGCCAGGACCTTTTCTCCCTACACTCTCCATTGAGTTGTCCTCAAAACCAATATACATCCTGCTATATCTCCCACATGGAAAGTGCCAGGAGGGAGAAGTGGGGATTATGTTTAGACTTTCTCGGAACTGCTTCAAATCAACTAGATCTCTTTGTGCTGTAAATCTCCCAACAGCCAAACGCAAAAGCAGCAAACATCTCGCTGTATGTCCCACATCCAAAGTGCCAAGAGAGAGCTTGCTCTCCCTGTCTTTGAGTACTGTTTTCACTGTCCCGGTTACCTCTTGGCTAACGTTCTCTTCAGAGCTGCAGTGAAACCAGGAACCACGTGGAGAAGGCACCCACACTGAAAGTGCCTGGAGGGAACATTGGGGCTTCTTCTCAGTGTCTCTGACATAGGGTTTCACTCTCCAGGGAAAGTCTCTGCTAACACCGTGCAGAGCGCTGTGCCCAATATACAGAAACGTCTTGCGGTATCTCCTACAGGGAAAGTGCCAGGAGGGAATTGTCGAGCTTGTTCTGAGTGTCTCTGAGAATTGCTCTGATTATCCCTGTGACCTCTTTGCTAAGACTCTCCAGAGAGACGTCCTCAAAACCAACACACATCTTGACATATCTCCCACATTGATCGCAGTGTCTCCAGGAACGGCATTCAAGGAGCCAGGACCTTTTCTCCCTACACTCTCCATTGAGTTGTCCTCAAAACCAATATACATCCTGCTATATCTCCCACATGGAAAGTGCCAGGAGGGAGAAGTGGGGATTATGTTTAGACTTTCTCGGAACTGCTTCAAATCAACTAGATCTCTTTGTGCTGTAAATCTCCCAACAGCCAAACGCAAAAGCAGCAAACATCTCGCTGTATGTCCCACATCCAAAGTGCCAAGAGAGAGCTTGCTCTCCCTGTCTTTGAGTACTGTTTTCACTGTCCCGGTTACCTCTTTGCTAACGTTCTCTTCAGAGCTGCAGTGAAACCAGGAACCACGTGGAGAAGGCACCCACACTGAAAGTGCCTGGAGGGAACATTGGGGCTTCTTCTCAGTGTCTCTGACATAGGGTTTCACTGTCCCGGGAAAGTCTCTGCTAACACCGTGCAGAGCGCTGTGCCCAATATACAGAAACGTCTTGCGGTATCTCCTACAGGGAAAGTGCCAGGAGGGAATTGTCGAGCTTGTTCTGAGTGTCTCTGAGAATTGCTCTGATTATCCCTGTGACCTCTTTGCTAAGACTCTCCAGAGAGCCGTCCTCAAAACCAACACACATCTTGACATATCTCCCACATTGATCGCAGTGTCTCCAGGAACGGCATTCAAGGAGCCAGGAACTTTTCTCCCTACACTCTCCATTGAGTTGTCCTCAAAACCAATATACATCCTGCTATATCTCCCACATGGAAAGTGCCAGGAGGGAGAAGTGGGGATTATGTTTAGACTTTCTCGGAACTGCTTCAAATCAACTAGATCTCTTTGTGCTGTAAATCTCCCAACAGCCAAACGCAAAAGCAGCAAACATCTCGCTGTATGTCCCACATCCAAAGTGCCAAGAGAGAGCTTGCTCTCCCTGTCTTTGAGTACTGTTTTCACTGTCCCGGTTACCTCTTGGCTAACGTTCTCTTCAGAGCTGCAGTGAAACCAGGAACCACGTGGAGAAGGCACCCACACTGAAAGTGCCTGGAGGGAACATTGGGGCTTCTTCTCAGTGTCTCTGACATAGGGTTTCACTCTCCAGGGAAAGTCTCTGCTAACACCGTGCAGAGCGCTGTGCCCAATATACAGAAACGTCTTGCGGTATCTCCTACAGGGAAAGTGCCAGGAGGGAATTGTCGAGCTTGTTCTGAGTGTCTCTGAGAATTGCTCTGATTATCCCTGTGACCTCTTTGCTAAGACTCTCCAGAGACACGTCCTCAAAACAAACACACATCTTGACATATCTCCCACATTGATCGCAGTGTCTCCAGAAACGGCATTCAAGGAGCCAGGACCTTTTCTCCCTACACTCTCCATTGAGTTGTCCTCAAAACCAATATACATCCTGCTATATCTCCCACATGGAAAGTGCCAGGAGGGAGAAGTGGGGATTATGTTTAGACTTTCTCGGAACTGCTTCAAATCAACTAGATCTCTTTGTGCTGTAAATCTCCCAACAGCCAAACGCAAAAGCAGCAAACATCTCGCTGTATGTCCCACATCCAAAGTGCCGAGAGAGAGCTTGGTCTCCCTGTCTTTGAGTACTGTTTTCACTGTCCCGGTTACCTCTTTGCTAACGTTCTCTTCAGAGCTGCAGTGAAACCAGGAACCACGTGGAGAAGGCACCCACACTGAAAGTGCCTGGAGGGAACATTGGGGCTTCTTCTCAGTGTCTCTGACATAGGGTTTCACTGTCCCGGGAAAGTCTCTGCTAACACCGTGCAGAGCGCTGTGCCCAATATACAGAAACGTCTTGCGGTATCTCCTACAGGGAAAGTGCCAGGAGGGAATTGTCGAGCTTGTTCTGAGTGTCTCTGAGAATTGCTCTGATTATCCGTGTGACCTCTTTGCTAAGACTCTCCAGAGAGACGTCCTCAAAACCAACACACATCTTGACATATCTCCCACATTGATCGCAGTGTCTCCAGAAACGGCATTCAAGGAGCCAGGAACTTTTCTCCCTACACTCTCCATTGAGTTGTCCTCAAAACCAATATACATCCTGCTATATCTCCCACATGGAAAGTGCCAGGAGGGAGAAGTGGGGATTATGTTTAGACTTTCTCGGAACTGCTTCAAATCAACTAGATCTCTTTGTGCTGTAAATCTCCCAACAGCCAAACGCAAAAGCAGCAAACATCTCGCTGTATGTCCCACATCCAAAGTGCCAAGAGAGAGCTTGCTCTCCCTGTCTTTGAGTACTGTTTTCACTGTCCCGGTTACCTCTTTGCTAACGTTCTCTTCAGAGCTGCAGTGAAACCAGGAACCACGTGGAGAAGGCACCCACACTGAAAGTGCCTGGAGGGAACATTGGGGCTTCTTCTCAGTGTCTCTGACATAGGGTTTCACTGTCCCGGGAAAGTCTCTGCTAACACCGTGCAGAGCGCTGTGCCCAATATACAGAAACGTCTTGCGGTATCTCCTACAGGGAAAGTGCCAGGAGGGAATTGTCGAGCTTGTTCTGAGTGTCTCTGAGAATTGCTCTGATTATCCGTGTGACCTCTTTGCTAAGACTCTCCAGAGAGACGTCCTCAAAACCAACACACATCTTGACATATCTCCCACATTGATCGCAGTGTCTCCAGAAACGGCATTCAAGGAGCCAGGAACTTTTCTCCCTACACTCTCCATTGAGTTGTCCTCAAAACCAATATACATCCTGCTATATCTCCCACGTGGAAAGTGCCAGGAGGGAGAAGTGGGGATTATGTTTAGACTTTCTCGGAACTGCTTCAAATCAACTAGATCTCTTTGTGCTGTAAATCTCCCAACAGCCAAACGCAAAAGCAGCAAACATCTCGCTGTATGTCCCACATCCAAAGTGCCAAGAGAGAGCTTGCTCTCCCTGTCTTTGAGTACTGTTTTCACTGTCCCGGTTACCTCTTGGCTAACGTTCTCTTCAGAGCTGCAGTGAAACCAGGAACCACGTGGAGAAGGCACCCACACTGAAAGTGCCTGGAGGGAACATTGGGGCTTCTTCTCAGTGTCTCTGACATAGGGTTTCACTCTCCAGGGAAAGTCTCTGCTAACACCGTGCAGAGCGCTGTGCCCAATATACAGAAACGTCTTGCGGTATCTCCTACAGGGAAAGTGCCAGGAGGGAATTGTCGAGCTTGTTCTGAGTGTCTCTGAGAATTGCTCTGATTATCCCTGTGACCTCTTTGCTAAGACTCTCCAGAGACACGTCCTCAAAACAAACACACATCTTGACATATCTCCCACATTGATCGCAGTGTCTCCAGAAACGGCATTCAAGGAGCCAGGACCTTTTCTCCCTACACTCTCCATTGAGTTGTCCTCAAAACCAATATACATCCTGCTATATCTCCCACATGGAAAGTGCCAGGAGGGAGAAGTGGGGATTATGTTTAGACTTTCTCGGAACTGCTTCAAATCAACTAGATCTCTTTGTGCTGTAAATCTCCCAACAGCCAAACGCAAAAGCAGCAAACATCTCGCTGTATGTCCCACATCCAAAGTGCCAAGAGAGAGCTTGCTCTCCCTGTCTTTGAGTACTGTTTTCACTGTCCCGGTTACCTCTTTGCTAACGTTCTCTTCAGAGCTGCAGTGAAACCAGGAACCACGTGGAGAAGGCACCCACACTGAAAGTGCCTGGAGGGAACATTGGGGCTTCTTCTCAGTGTCTCTGACATAGGGTTTCACTGTCCCGGGAAAGTCTCTGCTAACACCGTGCAGAGCGCTGTGCCCAATATACAGAAACGTCTTGCGGTATCTCCTACAGGGAAAGTGCCAGGAGGGAATTGTCGAGCTTGTTCTGAGTGTCTCTGAGAATTGCTCTGATTATCCGTGCGACCTCTTTGCTAAGACTCTCCAGAGAGACGTCCTCAAAACCAACACACATCTTGACATATCTCCCACATTGATCGCAGTGTCTCCAGGAACGGCATTCAAGGAGCCAGGAACTTTTCTCCCTACACTCTCCATTGAGTTGTCCTCAAAACCAATATACATCCTGCTATATCTCCCACATGGAAAGTGCCAGGAGGGAGAAGTGGGGATTATGTTTAGACTTTCTCGGAACTGCTTCAAATCAACTAGATCTCTTTGTGCTGTAAATCTCCCAACAGCCAAACGCAAAAGCAGCAAACATCTCGCTGTATGTCCCACATCCAAAGTGCCAAGAGAGAGCTTGCTCTCCCTGTCTTTGAGTACTGTTTTCACTGTCCCGGTTACCTCTTGGCTAACGTTCTCTTCAGAGCTGCAGTGAAACCAGGAACCACGTGGAGAAGGCACCCACACTGAAAGTGCCTGGAGGGAACACTGGGGCTTCTTCTCAGTGTCTCTGACATAGGGTTTCACTGTCCCGGGAAAGTCTCTGCTAACACCGTGCAGAGCGCTGTGCCCAATATACAGAAACGTCTTGCGGTATCTCCTACAGGGAAAGTGCCAGGAGGGAACTGTCGAGCTTGTTCTGAGTGTCTCTGAGAATTGCTCTGATTATCCGTGTGACCTCTTTGCTAAGACTCTCCAGAGACACGTCCTCAAAACAAACACACATCTTGACATATCTCCCACATTGATCGCAGTGTCTCCAGAAACGGCATTCAAGGAGCCAGGACCTTTTCTCCCTACACTCTCCATTGAGTTGTCCTCAAAACCAATATACATCCTGCTATATCTCCCACATGGAAAGTGCCAGGAGGGAGAAGTGGGGATTATGTTTAGACTTTCTCGGAACTGCTTCAAATCAACTAGATCTCTTTGTGCTGTAAATCTCCCAACAGCCAAACGCAAAAGCAGCAAACATCTCGCTGTATGTCCCACATTCAAAGTGCCAAGAGAGAGCTTGCTCTCCCTGTCTTTGAGTACTGTTTTCACTGTCCCGGTTACCTCTTGGCTAACGTTCTCTTCAGAGCTGCAGTGAAACCAGGAACCACGTGGAGAAGGCACCCACACTGAAAGTGCCTGGAGGGAACATTGGGGCTTCTTCTCAGTGTCTCTGACATAGGGTTTCACTGTCCCGGGAAAGTCTCTGCTAACACCGTGCAGAGCGCTGTGCCCAATATACGGAAACGTCTTGCGGTATCTCCTACAGGGAAAGTGCCAGGAGGGAATTGTCGAGCTTGTTCTGAGTGTCTCTGAGAATTGCTCTGATTATCCCTGTGACCTCTTTGCTAAGACTCTCCAGAGAGACGTCCTCAAAACCAACACACATCTTGACATATCTCCCACATTGATCGCAGTGTCTCCAGAAACGGCATTCAAGGAGCCAGGACCTTTTCTCCCTACACTCTCCATTGAGTTGTCCTCAAAACCAATATACATCCTGCTATATCTCCCACATGGAAAGTGCCAGGAGGGAGAAGTGGGGATTATGTTTAGACTTTCTCGGAACTGCTTCAAATCAACTAGATCTCTTTGTGCTGTAAATCTCCCAACAGCCAAACGCAAAAGCAGCAAACATCTCGCTGTATGTCCCACATCCAAAGTGCCAAGAGAGAGCTTGCTCTCCCTGTCTTTGAGTACTGTTTTCACTGTCCCGGTTACCTCTTGGCTAACGTTCTCTTCAGAGCTGCAGTGAAACCAGGAACCACGTGGAGAAGGCACCCACACTGAAAGTGCCTGGAGGGAACATTGGGGCTTCTTCTCAGTGTCTCTGACATAGGGTTTCACTGTCCCGGGAAAGTCTCTGCTAACACCGTGCAGAGCGCTGTGCCCAATATACAGAAACGTCTTGCGGTATCTCCTACAGGGAAAGTGCCAGGAGGGAATTGTCGAGCTTGTTCTGAGTGTCTCTGAGAATTGCTCTGATTATCCCTGTGACCTCTTTGCTAAGACTCTCCAGAGAGACGTCCTCAAAACCAACACACATCTTGACATATCTCCCACATTGATCGCAGTGTCTCCAGGAACGGCATTCAAGGAGCCAGGACCTTTTCTCCCTACACTCTCCATTGAGTTGTCCTCAAAACCAATATACATCCTGCTATATCTCCCACATGGAAAGTGCCAGGAGGGAGAAGTGGGGATTATGTTTAGACTTTCTCGGAACTGCTTCAAATCAACTAGATCTCTTTGTGCTGTAAATCTCCCAACAGCCAAACGCAAAAGCAGCAAACATCTCGCTGTATGTCCCACATCCAAAGTGCCAAGAGAGAGCTTGCTCTCCCTGTCTTTGAGTACTGTTTTCACTGTCCCGGTTACCTCTTGGCTAACGTTCTCTTCAGAGCTGCAGTGAAACCAGGAACCACGTGGAGAAGGCACCCACACTGAAAGTGCCTGGAGGGAACACTGGGGCTTCTTCTCAGTGTCTCTGACATAGGGTTTCACTGTCCCGGGAAAGTCTCTGCTAACACCGTGCAGAGCGCTGTGCCCAATATACAGAAACGTCTTGCGGTATCTCCTACAGGGAAAGTGCCAGGAGGGAATTGTCGAGCTTGTTCTGAGTGTCTCTGAGAATTGCTCTGATTATCCCTGTGACCTCTTTGCTAAGACTCTCCAGAGAGCCGTCCTCAAAACAAACACACATCTTGACATATCTCCCACATTGATCGCAGTGTCTCCAGAAACGGCATTCAAGGAGCCAGGACCTTTTCTCCCTACACTCTCCATTGAGTTGTCCTCAAAACCAATATACATCCTGCTATATCTCCCACATGGAAAGTGCCAGGAGGGAGAAGTGGGGATTATGTTTAGACTTTCTCGGAACTGCTTCAAATCAACTAGATCTCTTTGTGCTGTAAATCTCCCAACAGCCAAACGCAAAAGCAGCAAACATCTCGCTGTATGTCCCACATCCAAAGTGCCAAGAGAGAGCTTGCTCTCCCTGTCTTTGAGTACTGTTTTCACTGTCCCGGTTAACTCTTGGCTAACGTTCTCTTCAGAGCTGCAGTGAAACCAGGAACCACATGGAGAAGGCACCCACACTGAAAGTGCCTGGAGGGAACACTGGGGCTTCTTCTCAGTGTCTCTGACATAGGGTTTCACTGTCCCGGGAAAGTCTCTGCTAACACCGTGCAGAGCGCTGTGCCCAATATACAGAAACGTCTTGCGGTATCTCCTACAGGGAAAGTGCCAGGAGGGAATTGTCGAGCTTGTTCTGAGTGTCTCTGAGAATTGCTCTGATTATCCGTGTGACCTCTTTGCTAAGACTCTCCAGAGAGACGTCCTCAAAACCAACACACATCTTGACATATCTCCCACATTGATCGCAGTGTCTCCAGGAACGGCATTCAAGGAGCCAGGACCTTTTCTCCCTACACTCTCCATTGAGTTGTCCTCAAAACCAATATACATCCTGCTATATCTCCCACATAGAAAGTGCCTGGAGGGAGAAGTGGGGATTATGTTTAGACTTTCTCGGAACTGCTTCAAATCAACTAGATCTCTTTGTGCTGTAAATCTCCCAACAGCCAAACGCAAAAGCAGCAAACATCTCGCTGTATGTCCCACATCCAAAGTGCCAAGAGAGAGCTTGCTCTCCCTGTCTTTGAGTACTGTTTTCACTGTCCCGGTTACCTCTTTGCTAACGTTCTCTTCAGAGCTGCAGTGAAACCAGGAACCACGTGGAGAAGGCACCCACACTGAAAGTGCCTGGAGGGAACATTGGGGCTTCTTCTCAGTGTCTCTGACATAGGGTTTCACTGTCCCGGGAAAGTCTCTGCTAACACCGTGCAGAGCGCTGTGCCCAATATACAGAAACGTCTTGCGGTATCTCCTACAGGGAAAGTGCCAGGAGGGAATTGTCGAGCTTGTTCTGAGTGTCTCTGAGAATTGCTCTGATTATCCGTGTGACCTCTTTGCTAAGACTCTCCAGAGAGACGTCCTCAAAACCAACACACATCTTGACATATCTCCCACATTGATCGCAGTGTCTCCAGGAACGGCATTCAAGGAGCCAGGAACTTTTCTCCCTACACTCTCCATTGAGTTGTCCTCAAAACCAATATACATCCTGCTATATCTCCCACATGGAAAGTGCCAGGAGGGAGAAGTGGGGATTATGTTTAGACTTTCTCGGAACTGCTTCAAATCAACTAGATCTCTTTGTGCTGTAAATCTCCCAACAGCCAAACGCAAAAGCAGCAAACATCTCGCTGTATGTCCCACATCCAAAGTGCCAAGAGAGAGCTTGCTCTCCCTGTCTTTGAGTACTGTTTTCACTGTCCCGGTTACCTCTTGGCTAACGTTCTCTTCAGAGCTGCAGTGAAACCAGGAACCACGTGGAGAAGGCACCCACACTGAAAGTGCCTGGAGGGAACACTGGGGCTTCTTCTCAGTGTCTCTGACATAGGGTTTCACTGTCCCGGGAAAGTCTCTGCTAACACCGTGCAGAGCGCTGTGCCCAATATACAGAAACGTCTTGCGGTATCTCCTACAGGGAAAGTGCCAGGAGGGAATTGTCGAGCTTGTTCTGAGTGTCTCTGAGAATTGCTCTGATTATCCGTGTGACCTCTTTGCTAAGACTCTCCAGAGAGACGTCCTCAAAACCAACACACATCTTGACATATCTCCCACATTGATCGCAGTGTCTCCAGGAACGGCATTCAAGGAGCCAGGACCTTTTCTCCCTACACTCTCCATTGAGTTGTCCTCAAAACCAATATACATCCTGCTATATCTCCCACATAGAAAGTGCCTGGAGGGAGAAGTGGGGATTATGTTTAGACTTTCTCGGAACTGCTTCAAATCAACTAGATCTCTTTGTGCTGTAAATCTCCCAACAGCCAAACGCAAAAGCAGCAAACATCTCGCTGTATGTCCCACATCCAAAGTGCCAAGAGAGAGCTTGCTCTCCCTGTCTTTGAGTACTGTTTTCACTGTCCCGGTTACCTCTTTGCTAACGTTCTCTTCAGAGCTGCAGTGAAACCAGGAACCACGTGGAGAAGGCACCCACACTGAAAGTGCCTGGAGGGAACATTGGGGCTTCTTCTCAGTGTCTCTGACATAGGGTTTCACTGTCCCGGGAAAGTCTCTGCTAACACCGTGCAGAGCGCTGTGCCCAATATACAGAAACGTCTTGCGGTATCTCCTACAGGGAAAGTGCCAGGAGGGAATTGTCGAGCTTGTTCTGAGTGTCTCTGAGAATTGCTCTGATTATCCGTGTGACCTCTTTGCTAAGACTCTCCAGAGAGACGTCCTCAAAACCAACACACATCTTGACATATCTCCCACATTGATCGCAGTGTCTCCAGAAACGGCATTCAAGGAGCCAGGACCTTTTCTCCCTACACTCTCCATTGAGTTGTCCTCAAAACCAATATACATCCTGCTATATCTCCCACATGGAAAGTGCCAGGAGGGAGAAGTGGGGATTATGTTTAGACTTTCTCGGAACTGCTTCAAATCAACTAGATCTCTTTGTGCTGTAAATCTCCCAACAGCCAAACGCAAAAGCAGCAAACATCTCGCTGTATGTCCCACATCCAAAGTGCCGAGAGAGAGCTTGGTCTCCCTGTCTTTGAGTACTGTTTTCACTGTCCCGGTTACCTCTTTGCTAACGTTCTCTTCAGAGCTGCAGTGAAACCAGGAACCACGTGGAGAAGGCACCCACACTGAAAGTGCCTGGAGGGAACATTGGGGCTTCTTCTCAGTGTCTCTGACATAGGGTTTCACTGTCCCGGGAAAGTCTCTGCTAACACCGTGCAGAGCGCTGTGCCCAATATACAGAAACGTCTTGCGGTATCTCCTACAGGGAAAGTGCCAGGAGGGAATTGTCGAGCTTGTTCTGAGTGTCTCTGAGAATTGCTCTGATTATCCGTGTGACCTCTTTGCTAAGACTCTCCAGAGAGACGTCCTCAAAACCAACACACATCTTGACATATCTCCCACATTGATCGCAGTGTCTCCAGGAACGGCATTCAAGGAGCCAGGACCTTTTCTCCCTACACTCTCCATTGAGTTGTCCTCAAAACCAATATACATCCTGCTATATCTCCCACATAGAAAGTGCCTGGAGGGAGAAGTGGGGATTATGTTTAGACTTTCTCGGAACTGCTTCAAATCAACTAGATCTCTTTGTGCTGTAAATCTCCCAACAGCCAAACGCAAAAGCAGCAAACATCTCGCTGTATGTCCCACATCCAAAGTGCCAAGAGAGAGCTTGCTCTCCCTGTCTTTGAGTACTGTTTTCACTGTCCCGGTTACCTCTTTGCTAACGTTCTCTTCAGAGCTGCAGTGAAACCAGGAACCACGTGGAGAAGGCACCCACACTGAAAGTGCCTGCCTACAAAACCCACACACTTCCCCAACCACCCCCCCTACCCACCAAAACCTCTGCTAACACCGGTGCTAGAGCGCTGTGTGCCCAATATACAGAAACGTCTTGCGGTATCTCCTACAGGGAAAGTGCCAGGAGGGGAATTGTCGAGCTTGTTCTGAGTGTCTCTGAGAATTGCTCTGATTATCCGTGTGACCTCTTTGCTAAGACTCTCCAGAGAGACGTCCTCAAAACCAACACACATCTTGACATATCTCCCACATTGATCGCAGTGTCTCCAGAAACGGCATTCAAGGAGCCAGGACCTTTTCTCCCTACACTCTCCATTGAGTTGTCCTCAAAACCAATATACATCCTGCTATATCTCCCACATGGAAAGTGCCAGGAGGGAGAAGTGGGGATTATGTTTAGACTTTCTCGGAACTGCTTCAAATCAACTAGATCTCTTTGTGCTGTAAATCTCCCAACAGCCAAACGCAAAAGCAGCAAACATCTCGCTGTATGTCCCACATCCAAAGTGCCGAGAGAGAGCTTGGTCTCCCTGTCTTTGAGTACTGTTTTCACTGTCCCGGTTACCTCTTTGCTAACGTTCTCTTCAGAGCTGCAGTGAAACCAGGAACCACGTGGAGAAGGCACCCACACTGAAAGTGCCTGGAGGGAACATTGGGGCTTCTTCTCAGTGTCTCTGACATAGGGTTTCACTGTCCCGGGAAAGTCTCTGCTAACACCGTGCAGAGCGCTGTGCCCAATATACAGAAACGTCTTGCGGTATCTCCTACAGGGAAAGTGCCAGGAGGGAATTGTCGAGCTTGTTCTGAGTGTCTCTGAGAATTGCTCTGATTATCCCTGTGACCTCTTTGCTAAGACTCTCCAGAGAGACGTCCTCAAAACCAACACACATCTTGACATATCTCCCACATTGATCGCAGTGTCTCCAGGAACGGCATTCAAGGAGCCAGGAACTTTTCTCCCTACACTCTCCATTGAGTTGTCCTCAAAACCAATATACATCCTGCTATATCTCCCACATGGAAAGTGCCAGGAGGGAGAAGTGGGGATTATGTTTAGACTTTCTCGGAACTGCTTCAAATCAACTAGATAACTAGATCTCTTTGTGCTGTAAATCTCCCAACAGCCAAACGCAAAAGCAGCAAACATCTCGCTGTATGTCCCACATCCAAAGTGCCAAGAGAGAGCTTGCTCTCCCTGTCTTTGAGTACTGTTTTCACTGTCCCGGTTACCTCTTGGCTAACGTTCTCTTCAGAGCTGCAGTGAAACCAGGAACCACGTGGAGAAGGCACCCACACTGAAAGTGCCTGGAGGGAACACTGGGGCTTCTTCTCAGTGTCTCTGACATAGGGTTTCACTGTCCCGGGAAAGTCTCTGCTAACACCGTGCAGAGCGCTGTGCCCAATATACAGAAACGTCTTGCGGTATCTCCTACAGGGAAAGTGCCAGGAGGGAATTGTCGAGCTTGTTCTGAGTGTCTCTGAGAATTGCTCTGATTATCCCTGTGACCTCTTTGCTAAGACTCTCCAGAGAGACGTCCTCAAAACCAACACACATCTTGACATATCTCCCACATTGATCGCAGTGTCTCCAGAAACGGCATTCAAGGAGCCAGGACCTTTTCTCCCTACACTCTCCATTGAGTTGTCCTCAAAACCAATATACATCCTGCTATATCTCCCACATGGAAAGTGCCAGGAGGGAGAAGTGGGGATTATGTTTAGACTTTCTCGGAACTGCTTCAAATCAACTAGATCTCTTTGTGCTGTAAATCTCCCAACAGCCAAACGCAAAAGCAGCAAACATCTCGCTGTATGTCCCACATCCAAAGTGCCAAGAGAGAGCTTGCTCTCCCTGTCTTTGAGTACTGTTTTCACTGTCCCGGTTACCTCTTTGCTAACGTTCTCTTCAGAGCTGCAGTGAAACCAGGAACCACGTGGAGAAGGCACCCACACTGAAAGTGCCTGGAGGGAACATTGGGGCTTCTTCTCAGTGTCTCTGACATAGGGTTTCACTGTCCCGGGAAAGTCTCTGCTAACACCGTGCAGAGCGCTGTGCCCAATATACAGAAACGTCTTGCGGTATCTCCTACAGGGAAAGTGCCAGGAGGGAATTGTCGAGCTTGTTCTGAGTGTCTCTGAGAATTGCTCTGATTATCCGTGTGACCTCTTTGCTAAGACTCTCCAGAGAGACGTCCTCAAAACCAACACACATCTTGACATATCTCCCACATTGATCGCAGTGTCTCCAGGAACGGCATTCAAGGAGCCAGGAACTTTTCTCCCTACACTCTCCATTGAGTTGTCCTCAAAACCAATATACATCCTGCTATATCTCCCACATGGAAAGTGCCAGGAGGGAGAAGTGGGGATTATGTTTAGACTTTCTCGGAACTGCTTCAAATCAACTAGATCTCTTTGTGCTGTAAATCTCCCAACAGCCAAACGCAAAAGCAGCAAACATCTCGCTGTATGTCCCACATCCAAAGTGCCAAGAGAGAGCTTGCTCTCCCTGTCTTTGAGTACTGTTTTCACTGTCCCGGTTACCTCTTGGCTAACGTTCTCTTCAGAGCTGCAGTGAAACCAGGAACCACGTGGAGAAGGCACCCACACTGAAAGTGCCTGGAGGGAACACTGGGGCTTCTTCTCAGTGTCTCTGACATAGGGTTTCACTGTCCCGGGAAAGTCTCTGCTAACACCGTGCAGAGCGCTGTGCCCAATATACAGAAACGTCTTGCGGTATCTCCTACAGGGAAAGTGCCAGGAGGGAATTGTCGAGCTTGTTCTGAGTGTCTCTGAGAATTGCTCTGATTATCCGTGTGACCTCTTTGCTAAGACTCTCCAGAGAGACGTCCTCAAAACCAACACACATCTTGACATATCTCCCACATTGATCGCAGTGTCTCCAGGAACGGCATTCAAGGAGCCAGGACCTTTTCTCCCTACACTCTCCATTGAGTTGTCCTCAAAACCAATATACATCCTGCTATATCTCCCACATGGAAAGTGCCAGGAGGGAGAAGTGGGGATTATGTTTAGACTTTCTCGGAACTGCTTCAAATCAACTAGATCTCTTTGTGCTGTAAATCTCCCAACAGCCAAACGCAAAAGCAGCAAACATCTCGCTGTATGTCCCACATCCAAAGTGCCAAGAGAGAGCTTGCTCTCCCTGTCTTTGAGTACTGTTTTCACTGTCCCGGTTACCTCTTGGCTAACGTTCTCTTCAGAGCTGCAGTGAAACCAGGAACCACGTGGAGAAGGCACCCACACTGAAAGTGCCTGGAGGGAACATTGGGGCTTCTTCTCAGTGTCTCTGACATAGGGTTTCACTGTCCCGGGAAAGTCTCTGCTAACACCCTGCAGAGCGCTGTGCCCAATATACAGAAACGTCTTGCGGTATCTCCTACAGGGAAAGTGCCAGGAGGGAATTGTCGAGCTTGTTCTGAGTGTCTCTGAGAATTGCTCTGATTATCCGTGTGACCTCTTTGCTAAGACTCTCCAGAGAGACGTCCTCAAAACCAACACACATCTTGACATATCTCCCACATTGATCGCAGTGTCTCCAGAAACGGCATTCAAGGAGCCAGGACCTTTTCTCCCTACACTCTCCATTGAGTTGTCCTCAAAACCAATATACATCCTGCTATATCTCCCACATGGAAAGTGCCAGGAGGGAGAAGTGGGGATTATGTTTAGACTTTCTTGGAACTGCTTCAAATCAACTAGATCTCTTTGTGCTGTAAATCTCCCAACAGCCAAACGCAAAAGCAGCAAACATCTCGCTGTATGTCCCACATCCAAAGTGCCAAGAGAGAGCTTGCTCTCCCTGTCTTTGAGTACTGTTTTCACTGTCCCGGTTACCTCTTTGCTAACGTTCTCTTCAGAGCTGCAGTGAAACCAGGAACCACGTGGAGAAGGCACCCACACTGAAAGTGCCTGGAGGGAACATTGGGGCTTCTTCTCAGTGTCTCTGACATAGGGTTTCACTGTCCCGGGAAAGTCTCTGCTAACACCGTGCAGAGCGCTGTGCCCAATATACAGAAACGTCTTGCGGTATCTCCTACAGGGAAAGTGCCAGGAGGGAATTGTCGAGCTTGTTCTGAGTGTCTCTGAGAATTGCTCTGATTATCCGTGTGACCTCTTTGCTAAGACTCTCCAGAGACACGTCCTCAAAACCAACACACATCTTGACATATCTCCCACATTGATCGCAGTGTCTCCAGAAACGGCATTCAAGGAGCCAGGACCTTTTCTCCCTACACTCTCCATTGAGTTGTCCTCAAAACCAATATACATCCTGCTATATCTCCCACATGGAAAGTGCCAGGAGGGAGAAGTGGGGATTATGTTTAGACTTTCTCGGAACTGCTTCAAATCAACTAGATCTCTTTGTGCTGTAAATCTCCCAACAGCCAAACGCAAAAGCAGCAAACATCTCGCTGTATGTCCCACATCCAAAGTGCCAAGAGAGAGCTTGCTCTCCCTGTCTTTGAGTACTGTTTTCACTGTCCCGGTTACCTCTTTGCTAACGTTCTCTTCAGAGCTGCAGTGAAACCAGGAACCACGTGGAGAAGGCACCCACACTGAAAGTGCCTGGAGGGAACATTGGGGCTTCTTCTCAGTGTCTCTGACATAGGGTTTCACTGTCCCGGGAAAGTCTCTGCTAACACCGTGCAGAGCGCTGTGCCCAATATACAGAAACGTCTTGCGGTATCTCCTACAGGGAAAGTGCCAGGAGGGAATTGTCGAGCTTGTTCTGAGTGTCTCTGAGAATTGCTCTGATTATCCGTGTGACCTCTTTGCTAAGACTCTCCAGAGAGACGTCCTCAAAACCAACACACATCTTGACATATCTCCCACATTGATCGCAGTGTCTCCAGAAACGGCATTCAAGGAGCCAGGACCTTTTCTCCCTACACTCTCCATTGAGTTGTCCTCAAAACCAATATACATCCTGCTATATCTCCCACATGGAAAGTGCCAGGAGGGAGAAGTGGGGATTATGTTTAGACTTTCTCGGAACTGCTTCAAATCAACTAGATCTCTTTGTGCTGTAAATCTCCCAACAGCCAAACGCAAAAGCAGCAAACATCTCGCTGTATGTCCCACATCCAAAGTGCCAAGAGAGAGCTTGCTCTCCCTGTCTTTGAGTACTGTTTTCACTGTCCCGGTTACCTCTTTGCTAACGTTCTCTTCAGAGCTGCAGTGAAACCAGGAACCACGTGGAGAAGGCACCCACACTGAAAGTGCCTGGAGGGAACATTGGGGCTTCTTCTCAGTGTCTCTGACATAGGGTTTCACTGTCCCGGGAAAGTCTCTGCTAACACCGTGCAGAGCGCTGTGCCCAATATACAGAAACGTCTTGCGGTATCTCCTACAGGGAAAGTGCCAGGAGGGAATTGTCGAGCTTGTTCTGAGTGTCTCTGAGAATTGCTCTGATTATCCGTGTGACCTCTTTGCTAAGACTCTCCAGAGACACGTCCTCAAAACCAACACACATCTTGACATATCTCCCACATTGATCGCAGTGTCTCCAGGAACGGCATTCAAGGAGCCAGGAACTTTTCTCCCTACACTCTCCATTGAGTTGTCCTCAAAACCAATATACATCCTGCTATATCTCCCACATGGAAAGTGCCAGGAGGGAGAAGTGGGGATTATGTTTAGACTTTCTCGGAACTGCTTCAAATCAACTAGATCTCTTTGTGCTGTAAATCTCCCAACAGCCAAACGCAAAAGCAGCAAACATCTCGCTGTATGTCCCACATCCAAAGTGCCAAGAGAGAGCTTGCTCTCCCTGTCTTTGAGTACTGTTTTCACTGTCCCGGTTACCTCTTGGCTAACGTTCTCTTCAGAGCTGCAGTGAAACCAGGAACCACGTGGAGAAGGCACCCACACTGAAAGTGCCTGGAGGGAACATTGGGGCTTCTTCTCAGTGTCTCTGACATAGGGTTTCACTGTCCCGGGAAAGTCTCTGCTAACACCGTGCAGAGCGCTGTGCCCAATATACAGAAACGTCTTGCGGTATCTCCTACAGGGAAAGTGCCAGGAGGGAATTGTCGAGCTTGTTCTGAGTGTCTCTGAGAATTGCTCTGATTATCCGTGTGACCTCTTTGCTAATACTCTCCAGAGACACGTCCTCAAAACAAACACACATCTTGACATATCTCCCACATTGATCGCAGTGTCTCCAGAAACGGCATTCAAGGAGCCAGGACCTTTTCTCCCTACACTCTCCATTGAGTTGTCCTCAAAACCAATATACATCCTGCTATATCTCCCACATGGAAAGTGCCAGGAGGGAGAAGTGGGGATTATGTTTAGACTTTCTCGGAACTGCTTCAAATCAACTAGATCTCTTTGTGCTGTAAATCTCCCAACAGCCAAACGCAAAAGCAGCAAACATCTCGCTGTATGTCCCACATCCAAAGTGCCAAGAGAGAGCTTGGTCTCCCTGTCTTTGAGTACTGTTTTCACTGTCCCGGTTACCTCTTGGCTAACGTTCTCTTCAGAGCTGCAGTGAAACCAGGAACCACGTGGAGAAGGCACCCACACTGAAAGTGCCTGGAGGGAACATTGGGGCTTCTTCTCAGTGTCTCTGACATAGGGTTTCACTGTCCCGGGAAAGTCTCTGCTAACACCGTGCAGAGCGCTGTGCCCAATATACAGAAACGTCTTGCGGTATCTCCTACAGGGAAAGTGCCAGGAGGGAATTGTCGAGCTTGTTCTGAGTGTCTCTGAGAATTGCTCTGATTATCCGTGTGACCTCTTTGCTAAGACTCTCCAGAGAGACGTCCTCAAAACCAACACACATCTTGACATATCTCCCACATTGATCGCAGTGTCTCCAGGAACGGCATTCAAGGAGCCAGGACCTTTTCTCCCTACACTCTCCATTGAGTTGTCCTCAAAACCAATATACATCCTGCTATATCTCCCACATGGAAAGTGCCAGGAGGGAGAAGTGGGGATTATGTTTAGACTTTCTCGGAACTGCTTCAAATCAACTAGATCTCTTTGTGCTGTAAATCTCCCAACAGCCAAACGCAAAAGCAGCAAACATCTCGCTGTATGTCCCACATCCAAAGTGCCAAGAGAGAGCTTGCTCTCCCTGTCTTTGAGTACTGTTTTCACTGTCCCGGTTACCTCTTGGCTAACGTTCTCTTCAGAGCTGCAGTGAAACCAGGAACCACGTGGAGAAGGCACCCACACTGAAAGTGCCTGGAGGGAACATTGGGGCTTCTTCTCAGTGTCTCTGACATAGGGTTTCACTGTCCCGGGAAAGTCTCTGCTAACACCGTGCAGAGCGCTGTGCCCAATATACAGAAACGTCTTGCGGTATCTCCTACAGGGAAAGTGCCAGGAGGGAATTGTCGAGCTTGTTCTGAGTGTCTCTGAGAATTGCTCTGATTATCCGTGTGACCTCTTTGCTAAGACTCTCCAGAGAGACGTCCTCAAAACCAACACACATCTTGACATATCTCCCACATTGATCGCAGTGTCTCCAGAAACGGCATTCAAGGAGCCAGGACCTTTTCTCCCTACACTCTCCATTGAGTTGTCCTCAAAACCAATATACATCCTGCTATATCTCCCACATGGAAAGTGCCAGGAGGGAGAAGTGGGGATTATGTTTAGACTTTCTCGGAACTGCTTCAAATCAACTAGATCTCTTTGTGCTGTAAATCTCCCAACAGCCAAACGCAAAAGCAGCAAACATCTCGCTGTATGTCCCACATCCAAAGTGCCAAGAGAGAGCTTGCTCTCCCTGTCTTTGAGTACTGTTTTCACTGTCCCGGTTACCTCTTTGCTAACGTTCTCTTCAGAGCTGCAGTGAAACCAGGAACCACGTGGAGAAGGCACCCACACTGAAAGTGCCTGGAGGGAACATTGGGGCTTCTTCTCAGTGTCTCTGACATAGGGTTTCACTGTCCCGGGAAAGTCTCTGCTAACACCGTGCAGAGCGCTGTGCCCAATATACAGAAACGTCTTGCGGTATCTCCTACAGGGAAAGTGCCAGGAGGGAATTGTCGAGCTTGTTCTGAGTGTCTCTGAGAATTGCTCTGATTATCCGTGTGACCTCTTTGCTAAGACTCTCCAGAGACACGTCCTCAAAACCAACACACATCTTGACATATCTCCCACATTGATCGCAGTGTCTCCAGGAACGGCATTCAAGGAGCCAGGAACTTTTCTCCCTACACTCTCCATTGAGTTGTCCTCAAAACCAATATACATCCTGCTATATCTCCCACATGGAAAGTGCCAGGAGGGAGAAGTGGGGATTATGTTTAGACTTTCTCGGAACTGCTTCAAATCAACTAGATCTCTTTGTGCTGTAAATCTCCCAACAGCCAAACGCAAAAGCAGCAAACATCTCGCTGTATGTCCCACATCCAAAGTGCCAAGAGAGAGCTTGCTCTCCCTGTCTTTGAGTACTGTTTTCACTGTCCCGGTTACCTCTTGGCTAACGTTCTCTTCAGAGCTGCAGTGAAACCAGGAACCACGTGGAGAAGGCACCCACACTGAAAGTGCCTGGAGGGAACATTGGGGCTTCTTCTCAGTGTCTCTGACATAGGGTTTCACTGTCCCGGGAAAGTCTCTGCTAACACCGTGCAGAGCGCTGTGCCCAATAT
The DNA here is from genome assembly GCF_963924245.1 of Chroicocephalus ridibundus. NCBI lineage: Eukaryota > Metazoa > Chordata > Aves > Charadriiformes > Laridae > Chroicocephalus > Chroicocephalus ridibundus. The sequence goes on along the minus strand of NC_086295.1, from coordinate 22,993,748 downwards.
ACAGAAACGTCTTGCGGTATCTCCTACAGGGAAAGTGCCAGGAGGGAATTGTCGAGCTTGTTCTGAGTGTCTCTGAGAATTGCTCTGATTATCCGTGTGACCTCTTTGCTAATACTCTCCAGAGACACGTCCTCAAAACAAACACACATCTTGACATATCTCCCACATTGATCGCAGTGTCTCCAGAAACGGCATTCAAGGAGCCAGGACCTTTTCTCCCTACACTCTCCATTGAGTTGTCCTCAAAACCAATATACATCCTGCTATATCTCCCACATGGAAAGTGCCAGGAGGGAGAAGTGGGGATTATGTTTAGACTTTCTCGGAACTGCTTCAAATCAACTAGATCTCTTTGTGCTGTAAATCTCCCAACAGCCAAACGCAAAAGCAGCAAACATCTCGCTGTATGTCCCACATCCAAAGTGCCAAGAGAGAGCTTGGTCTCCCTGTCTTTGAGTACTGTTTTCACTGTCCCGGTTACCTCTTGGCTAACGTTCTCTTCAGAGCTGCAGTGAAACCAGGAACCACGTGGAGAAGGCACCCACACTGAAAGTGCCTGGAGGGAACATTGGGGCTTCTTCTCAGTGTCTCTGACATAGGGTTTCACTGTCCCGGGAAAGTCTCTGCTAACACCGTGCAGAGCGCTGTGCCCAATATACAGAAACGTCTTGCGGTATCTCCTACAGGGAAAGTGCCAGGAGGGAATTGTCGAGCTTGTTCTGAGTGTCTCTGAGAATTGCTCTGATTATCCGTGTGACCTCTTTGCTAAGACTCTCCAGAGAGACGTCCTCAAAACCAACACACATCTTGACATATCTCCCACATTGATCGCAGTGTCTCCAGGAACGGCATTCAAGGAGCCAGGACCTTTTCTCCCTACACTCTCCATTGAGTTGTCCTCAAAACCAATATACATCCTGCTATATCTCCCACATGGAAAGTGCCAGGAGGGAGAAGTGGGGATTATGTTTAGACTTTCTCGGAACTGCTTCAAATCAACTAGATCTCTTTGTGCTGTAAATCTCCCAACAGCCAAACGCAAAAGCAGCAAACATCTCGCTGTATGTCCCACATCCAAAGTGCCAAGAGAGAGCTTGCTCTCCCTGTCTTTGAGTACTGTTTTCACTGTCCCGGTTACCTCTTGGCTAACGTTCTCTTCAGAGCTGCAGTGAAACCAGGAACCACGTGGAGAAGGCACCCACACTGAAAGTGCCTGGAGGGAACATTGGGGCTTCTTCTCAGTGTCTCTGACATAGGGTTTCACTGTCCCGGGAAAGTCTCTGCTAACACCGTGCAGAGCGCTGTGCCCAATATACAGAAACGTCTTGCGGTATCTCCTACAGGGAAAGTGCCAGGAGGGAATTGTCGAGCTTGTTCTGAGTGTCTCTGAGAATTGCTCTGATTATCCGTGTGACCTCTTTGCTAAGACTCTCCAGAGAGACGTCCTCAAAACCAACACACATCTTGACATATCTCCCACATTGATCGCAGTGTCTCCAGAAACGGCATTCAAGGAGCCAGGACCTTTTCTCCCTACACTCTCCATTGAGTTGTCCTCAAAACCAATATACATCCTGCTATATCTCCCACATGGAAAGTGCCAGGAGGGAGAAGTGGGGATTATGTTTAGACTTTCTTGGAACTGCTTCAAATCAACTAGATCTCTTTGTGCTGTAAATCTCCCAACAGCCAAACGCAAAAGCAGCAAACATCTCGCTGTATGTCCCACATCCAAAGTGCCAAGAGAGAGCTTGCTCTCCCTGTCTTTGAGTACTGTTTTCACTGTCCCGGTTACCTCTTTGCTAACGTTCTCTTCAGAGCTGCAGTGAAACCAGGAACCACGTGGAGAAGGCACCCACACTGAAAGTGCCTGGAGGGAACATTGGGGCTTCTTCTCAGTGTCTCTGACATAGGGTTTCACTGTCCCGGGAAAGTCTCTGCTAACACCGTGCAGAGCGCTGTGCCCAATATACAGAAACGTCTTGCGGTATCTCCTACAGGGAAAGTGCCAGGAGGGAATTGTCGAGCTTGTTCTGAGTGTCTCTGAGAATTGCTCTGATTATCCGTGTGACCTCTTTGCTAAGACTCTCCAGAGACACGTCCTCAAAACCAACACACATCTTGACATATCTCCCACATTGATCGCAGTGTCTCCAGAAACGGCATTCAAGGAGCCAGGACCTTTTCTCCCTACACTCTCCATTGAGTTGTCCTCAAAACCAATATACATCCTGCTATATCTCCCACATGGAAAGTGCCAGGAGGGAGAAGTGGGGATTATGTTTAGACTTTCTCGGAACTGCTTCAAATCAACTAGATCTCTTTGTGCTGTAAATCTCCCAACAGCCAAACGCAAAAGCAGCAAACATCTCGCTGTATGTCCCACATCCAAAGTGCCAAGAGAGAGCTTGCTCTCCCTGTCTTTGAGTACTGTTTTCACTGTCCCGGTTACCTCTTTGCTAACGTTCTCTTCAGAGCTGCAGTGAAACCAGGAACCACGTGGAGAAGGCACCCACACTGAAAGTGCCTGGAGGGAACATTGGGGCTTCTTCTCAGTGTCTCTGACATAGGGTTTCACTGTCCCGGGAAAGTCTCTGCTAACACCGTGCAGAGCGCTGTGCCCAATATACAGAAACGTCTTGCGGTATCTCCTACAGGGAAAGTGCCAGGAGGGAATTGTCGAGCTTGTTCTGAGTGTCTCTGAGAATTGCTCTGATTATCCGTGTGACCTCTTTGCTAAGACTCTCCAGAGAGACGTCCTCAAAACCAACACACATCTTGACATATCTCCCACATTGATCGCAGTGTCTCCAGAAACGGCATTCAAGGAGCCAGGACCTTTTCTCCCTACACTCTCCATTGAGTTGTCCTCAAAACCAATATACATCCTGCTATATCTCCCACATGGAAAGTGCCAGGAGGGAGAAGTGGGGATTATGTTTAGACTTTCTCGGAACTGCTTCAAATCAACTAGATCTCTTTGTGCTGTAAATCTCCCAACAGCCAAACGCAAAAGCAGCAAACATCTCGCTGTATGTCCCACATCCAAAGTGCCAAGAGAGAGCTTGCTCTCCCTGTCTTTGAGTACTGTTTTCACTGTCCCGGTTACCTCTTTGCTAACGTTCTCTTCAGAGCTGCAGTGAAACCAGGAACCACGTGGAGAAGGCACCCACACTGAAAGTGCCTGGAGGGAACATTGGGGCTTCTTCTCAGTGTCTCTGACATAGGGTTTCACTGTCCCGGGAAAGTCTCTGCTAACACCGTGCAGAGCGCTGTGCCCAATATACAGAAACGTCTTGCGGTATCTCCTACAGGGAAAGTGCCAGGAGGGAATTGTCGAGCTTGTTCTGAGTGTCTCTGAGAATTGCTCTGATTATCCGTGTGACCTCTTTGCTAAGACTCTCCAGAGACACGTCCTCAAAACCAACACACATCTTGACATATCTCCCACATTGATCGCAGTGTCTCCAGGAACGGCATTCAAGGAGCCAGGAACTTTTCTCCCTACACTCTCCATTGAGTTGTCCTCAAAACCAATATACATCCTGCTATATCTCCCACATGGAAAGTGCCAGGAGGGAGAAGTGGGGATTATGTTTAGACTTTCTCGGAACTGCTTCAAATCAACTAGATCTCTTTGTGCTGTAAATCTCCCAACAGCCAAACGCAAAAGCAGCAAACATCTCGCTGTATGTCCCACATCCAAAGTGCCAAGAGAGAGCTTGCTCTCCCTGTCTTTGAGTACTGTTTTCACTGTCCCGGTTACCTCTTGGCTAACGTTCTCTTCAGAGCTGCAGTGAAACCAGGAACCACGTGGAGAAGGCACCCACACTGAAAGTGCCTGGAGGGAACATTGGGGCTTCTTCTCAGTGTCTCTGACATAGGGTTTCACTGTCCCGGGAAAGTCTCTGCTAACACCGTGCAGAGCGCTGTGCCCAATATACAGAAACGTCTTGCGGTATCTCCTACAGGGAAAGTGCCAGGAGGGAATTGTCGAGCTTGTTCTGAGTGTCTCTGAGAATTGCTCTGATTATCCGTGTGACCTCTTTGCTAATACTCTCCAGAGACACGTCCTCAAAACAAACACACATCTTGACATATCTCCCACATTGATCGCAGTGTCTCCAGAAACGGCATTCAAGGAGCCAGGACCTTTTCTCCCTACACTCTCCATTGAGTTGTCCTCAAAACCAATATACATCCTGCTATATCTCCCACATGGAAAGTGCCAGGAGGGAGAAGTGGGGATTATGTTTAGACTTTCTCGGAACTGCTTCAAATCAACTAGATCTCTTTGTGCTGTAAATCTCCCAACAGCCAAACGCAAAAGCAGCAAACATCTCGCTGTATGTCCCACATCCAAAGTGCCAAGAGAGAGCTTGCTCTCCCTGTCTTTGAGTACTGTTTTCACTGTCCCGGTTACCTCTTGGCTAACGTTCTCTTCAGAGCTGCAGTGAAACCAGGAACCACGTGGAGAAGGCACCCACACTGAAAGTGCCTGGAGGGAACATTGGGGCTTCTTCTCAGTGTCTCTGACATAGGGTTTCACTGTCCCGGGAAAGTCTCTGCTAACACCGTGCAGAGCGCTGTGCCCAATATACAGAAACGTCTTGCGGTATCTCCTACAGGGAAAGTGCCAGGAGGGAATTGTCGAGCTTGTTCTGAGTGTCTCTGAGAATTGCTCTGATTATCCGTGTGACCTCTTTGCTAAGACTCTCCAGAGAGACGTCCTCAAAACCAACACACATCTTGACATATCTCCCACATTGATCGCAGTGTCTCCAGGAACGGCATTCAAGGAGCCAGGACCTTTTCTCCCTACACTCTCCATTGAGTTGTCCTCAAAACCAATATACATCCTGCTATATCTCCCACATGGAAAGTGCCAGGAGGGAGAAGTGGGGATTATGTTTAGACTTTCTCGGAACTGCTTCAAATCAACTAGATCTCTTTGTGCTGTAAATCTCCCAACAGCCAAACGCAAAAGCAGCAAACATCTCGCTGTATGTCCCACATCCAAAGTGCCAAGAGAGAGCTTGCTCTCCCTGTCTTTGAGTACTGTTTTCACTGTCCCGGTTACCTCTTGGCTAACGTTCTCTTCAGAGCTGCAGTGAAACCAGGAACCACGTGGAGAAGGCACCCACACTGAAAGTGCCTGGAGGGAACATTGGGGCTTCTTCTCAGTGTCTCTGACATAGGGTTTCACTGTCCCGGGAAAGTCTCTGCTAACACCGTGCAGAGCGCTGTGCCCAATATACAGAAACGTCTTGCGGTATCTCCTACAGGGAAAGTGCCAGGAGGGAATTGTCGAGCTTGTTCTGAGTGTCTCTGAGAATTGCTCTGATTATCCGTGTGACCTCTTTGCTAAGACTCTCCAGAGAGACGTCCTCAAAACCAACACACATCTTGACATATCTCCCACATTGATCGCAGTGTCTCCAGAAACGGCATTCAAGGAGCCAGGACCTTTTCTCCCTACACTCTCCATTGAGTTGTCCTCAAAACCAATATACATCCTGCTATATCTCCCACATAGAAAGTGCCTGGAGGGAGAAGTGGGGATTATGTTTAGACTTTCTCGGAACTGCTTCAAATCAACTAGATCTCTTTGTGCTGTAAATCTCCCAACAGCCAAACGCAAAAGCAGCAAACATCTCGCTGTATGTCCCACATCCAAAGTGCCAAGAGAGAGCTTGCTCTCCCTGTCTTTGAGTACTGTTTTCACTGTCCCGGTTACCTCTTTGCTAACGTTCTCTTCAGAGCTGCAGTGAAACCAGGAACCACGTGGAGAAGGCACCCACACTGAAAGTGCCTGGAGGGAACATTGGGGCTTCTTCTCAGTGTCTCTGACATAGGGTTTCACTGTCCCGGGAAAGTCTCTGCTAACACCGTGCAGAGCGCTGTGCCCAATATACAGAAACGTCTTGCGGTATCTCCTACAGGGAAAGTGCCAGGAGGGAATTGTCGAGCTTGTTCTGAGTGTCTCTGAGAATTGCTCTGATTATCCGTGTGACCTCTTTGCTAAGACTCTCCAGAGACACGTCCTCAAAACCAACACACATCTTGACATATCTCCCACATTGATCGCAGTGTCTCCAGGAACGGCATTCAAGGAGCCAGGAACTTTTCTCCCTACACTCTCCATTGAGTTGTCCTCAAAACCAATATACATCCTGCTATATCTCCCACATGGAAAGTGCCAGGAGGGAGAAGTGGGGATTATGTTTAGACTTTCTCGGAACTGCTTCAAATCAACTAGATCTCTTTGTGCTGTAAATCTCCCAACAGCCAAACGCAAAAGCAGCAAACATCTCGCTGTATGTCCCACATCCAAAGTGCCAAGAGAGAGCTTGCTCTCCCTGTCTTTGAGTACTGTTTTCACTGTCCCGGTTACCTCTTGGCTAACGTTCTCTTCAGAGCTGCAGTGAAACCAGGAACCACGTGGAGAAGGCACCCACACTGAAAGTGCCTGGAGGGAACATTGGGGCTTCTTCTCAGTGTCTCTGACATAGGGTTTCACTGTCCCGGGAAAGTCTCTGCTAACACCGTGCAGAGCGCTGTGCCCAATATACAGAAACGTCTTGCGGTATCTCCTACAGGGAAAGTGCCAGGAGGGAATTGTCGAGCTTGTTCTGAGTGTCTCTGAGAATTGCTCTGATTATCCGTGTGACCTCTTTGCTAAGACTCTCCAGAGAGACGTCCTCAAAACCAACACACATCTTGACATATCTCCCACATTGATCGCAGTGTCTCCAGGAACGGCATTCAAGGAGCCAGGACCTTTTCTCCCTACACTCTCCATTGAGTTGTCCTCAAAACCAATATACATCCTGCTATATCTCCCACATGGAAAGTGCCAGGAGGGAGAAGTGGGGATTATGTTTAGACTTTCTCGGAACTGCTTCAAATCAACTAGATCTCTTTGTGCTGTAAATCTCCCAACAGCCAAACGCAAAAGCAGCAAACATCTCGCTGTATGTCCCACATCCAAAGTGCCAAGAGAGAGCTTGGTCTCCCTGTCTTTGAGTACTGTTTTCACTGTCCCGGTTACCTCTTGGCTAACGTTCTCTTCAGAGCTGCAGTGAAACCAGGAACCACGTGGAGAAGGCACCCACACTGAAAGTGCCTGGAGGGAACATTGGGGCTTCTTCTCAGTGTCTCTGACATAGGGTTTCACTGTCCCGGGAAAGTCTCTGCTAACACCGTGCAGAGCGCTGTGCCCAATATACAGAAACGTCTTGCGGTATCTCCTACAGGGAAAGTGCCAGGAGGGAATTGTCGAGCTTGTTCTGAGTGTCTCTGAGAATTGCTCTGATTATCCGTGTGACCTCTTTGCTAAGACTCTCCAGAGAGACGTCCTCAAAACAAACACACATCTTGACATATCTCCCACATTGATCGCAGTGTCTCCAGAAACGGCATTCAAGGAGCCAGGACCTTTTCTCCCTACACTCTCCATTGAGTTGTCCTCAAAACCAATATACATCCTGCTATATCTCCCACATAGAAAGTGCCTGGAGGGAGAAGTGGGGATTATGTTTAGACTTTCTCGGAACTGCTTCAAATCAACTAGATCTCTTTGTGCTGTAAATCTCCCAACAGCCAAACGCAAAAGCAGCAAACATCTCGCTGTATGTCCCACATCCAAAGTGCCAAGAGAGAGCTTGCTCTCCCTGTCTTTGAGTACTGTTTTCACTGTCCCGGTTACCTCTTTGCTAACGTTCTCTTCAGAGCTGCAGTGAAACCAGGAACCACGTGGAGAAGGCACCCACACTGAAAGTGCCTGGAGGGAACATTGGGGCTTCTTCTCAGTGTCTCTGACATAGGGTTTCACTGTCCCGGGAAAGTCTCTGCTAACACCGTGCAGAGCGCTGTGCCCAATATACAGAAACGTCTTGCGGTATCTCCTACAGGGAAAGTGCCAGGAGGGAATTGTCGAGCTTGTTCTGAGTGTCTCTGAGAATTGCTCTGATTATCCGTGTGACCTCTTTGCTAAGACTCTCCAGAGACACGTCCTCAAAACAAACACACATCTTGACATATCTCCCACATTGATCGCAGTGTCTCCAGAAACGGCATTCAAGGAGCCAGGACCTTTTCTCCCTACACTCTCCATTGAGTTGTCCTCAAAACCAATATACATCCTGCTATATCTCCCACATGGAAAGTGCCAGGAGGGAGAAGTGGGGATTATGTTTAGACTTTCTCGGAACTGCTTCAAATCAACTAGATCTCTTTGTGCTGTAAATCTCCCAACAGCCAAACGCAAAAGCAGCAAACATCTCGCTGTATGTCCCACATCCAAAGTGCCAAGAGAGAGCTTGCTCTCCCTGTCTTTGAGTACTGTTTTCACTGTCCCGGTTACCTCTTTGCTAACGTTCTCTTCAGAGCTGCAGTGAAACCAGGAACCACGTGGAGAAGGCACCCACACTGAAAGTGCCTGGAGGGAACATTGGGGCTTCTTCTCAGTGTCTCTGACATAGGGTTTCACTGTCCCGGGAAAGTCTCTGCTAACACCGTGCAGAGCGCTGTGCCCAATATACAGAAACGTCTTGCGGTATCTCCTACAGGGAAAGTGCCAGGAGGGAATTGTCGAGCTTGTTCTGAGTGTCTCTGAGAATTGCTCTGATTATCCGTGTGACCTCTTTGCTAATACTCTCCAGAGACACGTCCTCAAAACAAACACACATCTTGACATATCTCCCACATTGATCGCAGTGTCTCCAGAAACGGCATTCAAGGAGCCAGGACCTTTTCTCCCTACACTCTCCATTGAGTTGTCCTCAAAACCAATATACATCCTGCTATATCTCCCACATGGAAAGTGCCAGGAGGGAGAAGTGGGGATTATGTTTAGACTTTCTCGGAACTGCTTCAAATCAACTAGATCTCTTTGTGCTGTAAATCTCCCAACAGCCAAACGCAAAAGCAGCAAACATCTCGCTGTATGTCCCACATCCAAAGTGCCAAGAGAGAGCTTGCTCTCCCTGTCTTTGAGTACTGTTTTCACTGTCCCGGTTACCTCTTGGCTAACGTTCTCTTCAGAGCTGCAGTGAAACCAGGAACCACGTGGAGAAGGCACCCACACTGAAAGTGCCTGGAGGGAACACTGGGGCTTCTTCTCAGTGTCTCTGACATAGGGTTTCACTGTCCCGGGAAAGTCTCTGCTAACACCGTGCAGAGCGCTGTGCCCAATATACAGAAACGTCTTGCGGTATCTCCTACAGGGAAAGTGCCAGGAGGGAATTGTCGAGCTTGTTCTCAGTGTCTCTGAGAATTGCTCTGATTATCCGTGTGACCTCTTTGCTAAGACTCTCCAGAGAGACGTCCTCAAAACCAACACACATCTTGACATATCTCCCACATTGATCGCAGTGTCTCCAGAAACGGCATTCAAGGAGCCAGGACCTTTTCTCCCTACACTCTCCATTGAGTTGTCCTCAAAACCAATATACATCCTGCTATATCTCCCACATGGAAAGTGCCAGGAGGGAGAAGTGGGGATTATGTTTAGACTTTCTCGGAACTGCTTCAAATCAACTAGATCTCTTTGTGCTGTAAATCTCCCAACAGCCAAACGCAAAAGCAGCAAACATCTCGCTGTATGTCCCACATCCAAAGTGCCAAGAGAGAGCTTGCTCTCCCTGTCTTTGAGTACTGTTTTCACTGTCCCGGTTACCTCTTGGCTAACGTTCTCTTCAGAGCTGCAGTGAAACCAGGAACCACGTGGAGAAGGCACCCACACTGAAAGTGCCTGGAGGGAACATTGGGGCTTCTTCTCAGTGTCTCTGACATAGGGTTTCACTGTCCCGGGAAAGTCTCTGCTAACACCGTGCAGAGCGCTGTGCCCAATATACAGAAACGTCTTGCGGTATCTCCTACAGGGAAAGTGCCAGGAGGGAATTGTCGAGCTTGTTCTGAGTGTCTCTGAGAATTGCTCTGATTATCCGTGTGACCTCTTTGCTAAGACTCTCCAGAGAGACGTCCTCAAAACCAACACACATCTTGACATATCTCCCACATTGATCGCAGTGTCTCCAGAAACGGCATTCAAGGAGCCAGGACCTTTTCTCCCTACACTCTCCATTGAGTTGTCCTCAAAACCAATATACATCCTGCTATATCTCCCACATGGAAAGTGCCAGGAGGGAGAAGTGGGGATTATGTTTAGACTTTCTCGGAACTGCTTCAAATCAACTAGATCTCTTTGTGCTGTAAATCTCCCAACAGCCAAACACAAAAGCAGCAAACATCTCGCTGTATGTCCCACATCCAAAGTGCCAAGAGAGAGCTTGCTCTCCCTGTCTTTGAGTACTGTTTTCACTGTCCCGGTTACCTCTTTGCTAACGTTCTCTTCAGAGCTGCAGTGAAACCAGGAACCACGTGGAGAAGGCACCCACACTGAAAGTGCCTGGAGGGAACATTGGGGCTTCTTCTCAGTGTCTCTGACATAGGGTTTCACTGTCCCGGGAAAGTCTCTGCTAACACCGTGCAGAGCGCTGTGCCCAATATACAGAAACGTCTTGCGGTATCTCCTACAGGGAAAGTGCCAGGAGGGAATTGTCGAGCTTGTTCTGAGTGTCTCTGAGAATTGCTCTGATTATCCGTGTGACCTCTTTGCTAAGACTCTCCAGAGACACGTCCTCAAAACAAACACACATCTTGACATATCTCCCACATTGATCGCAGTGTCTCCAGAAACGGCATTCAAGGAGCCAGGACCTTTTCTCCCTACACTCTCCATTGAGTTGTCCTCAAAACCAATATACATCCTGCTATATCTCCCACATGGAAAGTGCCAGGAGGGAGAAGTGGGGATTATGTTTAGACTTTCTCGGAACTGCTTCAAATCAACTAGATCTCTTTGTGCTGTAAATCTCCCAACAGCCAAACGCAAAAGCAGCAAACATCTCGCTGTATGTCCCACATCCAAAGTGCCAAGAGAGAGCTTGCTCTCCCTGTCTTTGAGTACTGTTTTCACTGTCCCGGTTACCTCTTGGCTAACGTTCTCTTCTGAGCTGCAGTGAAACCAGGAACCACGTGGAGAAGGCACCCACACTGAAAGTGCCTGGAGGGAACATTGGGGCTTCTTCTCAGTGTCTCTGACATAGGGTTTCACTGTCCCGGGAAAGTCTCTGCTAACACCGTGCAGAGCGCTGTGCCCAATATACAGAAACGTCTTGCGGTATCTCCTACAGGGAAAGTGCCAGGAGGGAATTGTCGAGCTTGTTCTCAGTGTCTCTGAGAATTGCTCTGATTATCCGTGTGACCTCTTTGCTAAGACTCTCCAGAGACACGTCCTCAAAACCAACACACATCTTGACATATCTCCCACATTGATCGCAGTGTCTCCAGGAACGGCATTCAAGGAGCCAGGAACTTTTCTCCCTACACTCTCCATTGAGTTGTCCTCAAAACCAATATACATCCTGCTATATCTCCCACATGGAAAGTGCCAGGAGGGAGAAGTGGGGATTATGTTTAGACTTTCTCGGAACTGCTTCAAATCAACTAGATCTCTTTGTGCTGTAAATCTCCCAACAGCCAAACGCAAAAGCAGCAAACATCTCGCTGTATGTCCCACATCCAAAGTGCCAAGAGAGAGCTTGCTCTCCCTGTCTTTGAGTACTGTTTTCACTGTCCCGGTTACCTCTTGGCTAACGTTCTCTTCAGAGCTGCAGTGAAACCAGGAACCACGTGGAGAAGGCACCCACACTGAAAGTGCCTGGAGGGAACATTGGGGCTTCTTCTCAGTGTCTCTGACATAGGGTTTCACTCTCCAGGGAAAGTCTCTGCTAACACCGTGCAGAGCGCTGTGCCCAATATACAGAAACGTCTTGCGGTATCTCCTACAGGGAAAGTGCCAGGAGGGAATTGTCGAGCTTGTTCTGAGTGTCTCTGAGAATTGCTCTGATTATCCGTGTGACCTCTTTGCTAAGACTCTCCAGAGAGACGTCCTCAAAACCAACACACATCTTGACATATCTCCCACATTGATCGCAGTGTCTCCAGGAACGGCATTCAAGGAGCCAGGACCTTTTCTCCCTACACTCTCCATTGAGTTGTCCTCAAAACCAATATACATCCTGCTATATCTCCCACATGGAAAGTGCCAGGAGGGAGAAGTGGGGATTATGTTTAGACTTTCTTGGAACTGCTTCAAATCAACTAGATCTCTTTGTGCTGTAAATCTCCCAACAGCCAAACGCAAAAGCAGCAAACATCTCGCTGTATGTCCCACATCCAAAGTGCCAAGAGAGAGCTTGCTCTCCCTGTCTTTGAGTACTGTTTTCACTGTCCCGGTTACCTCTTTGCTAACGTTCTCTTCAGAGCTGCAGTGAAACCAGGAACCACGTGGAGAAGGCACCCACACTGAAAGTGCCTGGAGGGAACATTGGGGCTTCTTCTCAGTGTCTCTGACATAGGGTTTCACTGTCCCGGGAAAGTCTCTGCTAACACCGTGCAGAGCGCTGTGCCCAATATACAGAAACGTCTTGCGGTATCTCCTACAGGGAAAGTGCCAGGAGGGAATTGTCGAGCTTGTTCTGAGTGTCTCTGAGAATTGCTCTGATTATCCGTGTGACCTCTTTGCTAAGACTCTCCAGAGACACGTCCTCAAAACAAACACACATCTTGACATATCTCCCACATTGATCGCAGTGTCTCCAGAAACGGCATTCAAGGAGCCAGGACCTTTTCTCCCTACACTCTCCATTGAGTTGTCCTCAAAACCAATATACATCCTGCTATATCTCCCACATGGAAAGTGCCAGGAGGGAGAAGTGGGGATTATGTTTAGACTTTCTCGGAACTGCTTCAAATCAACTAGATCTCTTTGTGCTGTAAATCTCCCAACAGCCAAACGCAAAAGCAGCAAACATCTCGCTGTATGTCCCACATCCAAAGTGCCAAGAGAGAGCTTGCTCTCCCTGTCTTTGAGTACTGTTTTCACTGTCCCGGTTACCTCTTTGCTAACGTTCTCTTCAGAGCTGCAGTGAAACCAGGAACCACGTGGAGAAGGCACCCACACTGAAAGTGCCTGGAGGGAACATTGGGGCTTCTTCTCAGTGTCTCTGACATAGGGTTTCACTGTCCCGGGAAAGTCTCTGCTAACACCGTGCAGAGCGCTGTGCCCAATATACAGAAACGTCTTGCGGTATCTCCTACAGGGAAAGTGCCAGGAGGGAATTGTCGAGCTTGTTCTCAGTGTCTCTGAGAATTGCTCTGATTATCCCTGTGACCTCTTTGCTAAGACTCTCCAGAGAGCCGTCCTCAAAACCAACACACATCTTGACATATCTCCCACATTGATCGCAGTGTCTCCAGGAACGGCATTCAAGGAGCCAGGAACTTTTCTCCCTACACTCTCCATTGAGTTGTCCTCAAAACCAATATACATCCTGCTATATCTCCCACATGGAAAGTGCCAGGAGGGAGAAGTGGGGATTATGTTTAGACTTTCTCGGAACTGCTTCAAATCAACTAGATCTCTTTGTGCTGTAAATCTCCCAACAGCCAAACGCAAAAGCAGCAAACATCTCGCTGTATGTCCCACATCCAAAGTGCCAAGAGAGAGCTTGCTCTCCCTGTCTTTGAGTACTGTTTTCACTGTCCCGGTTACCTCTTTGCTAACGTTCTCTTCAGAGCTGCAGTGAAACCAGGAACCACGTGGAGAAGGCACCCACACTGAAAGTGCCTGGAGGGAACATTGGGGCTTCTTCTCAGTGTCTCTGACATAGGGTTTCACTGTCCCGGGAAAGTCTCTGCTAACACCGTGCAGAGCGCTGTGCCCAATATACAGAAACGTCTTGCGGTATCTCCTACAGGGAAAGTGCCAGGAGGGAATTGTCGAGCTTGTTCTGAGTGTCTCTGAGAATTGCTCTGATTATCCCTGTGACCTCTTTGCTAAGACTCTCCAGAGACACGTCCTCAAAACAAACACACATCTTGACATATCTCCCACATTGATCGCAGTGTCTCCAGAAACGGCATTCAAGGAGCCAGGACCTTTTCTCCCTACACTCTCCATTGAGTTGTCCTCAAAACCAATATACATCCTGCTATATCTCCCACATGGAAAGTGCCAGGAGGGAGAAGTGGGGATTATGTTTAGACTTTCTCGGAACTGCTTCAAATCAACTAGATCTCTTTGTGCTGTAAATCTCCCAACAGCCAAACGCAAAAGCAGCAAACATCTCGCTGTATGTCCCACATCCAAAGTGCCGAGAGAGAGCTTGGTCTCCCTGTCTTTGAGTACTGTTTTCACTGTCCCGGTTACCTCTTTGCTAACGTTCTCTTCAGAGCTGCAGTGAAACCAGGAACCACGTGGAGAAGGCACCCACACTGAAAGTGCCTGGAGGGAACATTGGGGCTTCTTCTCAGTGTCTCTGACATAGGGTTTCACTGTCCCGGGAAAGTCTCTGCTAACACCGTGCAGAGCGCTGTGCCCAATATACAGAAACGTCTTGCGGTATCTCCTACAGGGAAAGTGCCAGGAGGGAATTGTCGAGCTTGTTCTGAGTGTCTCTGAGAATTGCTCTGATTATCCGTGTGACCTCTTTGCTAAGACTCTCCAGAGACACGTCCTCAAAACAAACACACATCTTGACATATCTCCCACATTGATCGCAGTGTCTCCAGAAACGGCATTCAAGGAGCCAGGAACTTTTCTCCCTACACTCTCCATTGAGTTGTCCTCAAAACCAATATACATCCTGCTATATCTCCCACATGGAAAGTGCCAGGAGGGAGAAGTGGGGATTATGTTTAGACTTTCTCGGAACTGCTTCAAATCAACTAGATCTCTTTGTGCTGTAAATCTCCCAACAGCCAAACGCAAAAGCAGCAAACATCTCGCTGTATGTCCCACATCCAAAGTGCCAAGAGAGAGCTTGCTCTCCCTGTCTTTGAGTACTGTTTTCACTGTCCCGGTTACCTCTTTGCTAACGTTCTCTTCAGAGCTGCAGTGAAACCAGGAACCACGTGGAGAAGGCACCCACACTGAAAGTGCCTGGAGGGAACATTGGGGCTTCTTCTCAGTGTCTCTGACATAGGGTTTCACTGTCCCGGGAAAGTCTCTGCTAACACCGTGCAGAGCGCTGTGCCCAATATACAGAAACGTCTTGCGGTATCTCCTACAGGGAAAGTGCCAGGAGGGAATTGTCGAGCTTGTTCTGAGTGTCTCTGAGAATTGCTCTGATTATCCGTGCGACCTCTTTGCTAAGACTCTCCAGAGAGACGTCCTCAAAACCAACACACATCTTGACATATCTCCCACATTGATCGCAGTGTCTCCAGGAACGGCATTCAAGGAGCCAGGAACTTTTCTCCCTACACTCTCCATTGAGTTGTCCTCAAAACCAATGTACATCCTGCTATATCTCCCACATGGAAAGTGCCAGGAGGGAGCAGTGGGGATTATGTTTAGACTTTCTCGGAACTGCTTCAAATCAACTAGATCTCTTTGTGCTGTAAATCTCCCAACAGCCAAACGCAAAAGCAGCAAACATCTCGCTGTATGTCCCACATCCAAAGTGCCAAGAGAGAGCTTGCTCTCCCTGTCTTTGAGTACTGTTTTCACTGTCCCGGTTACCTCTTGGCTAACGTTCTCTTCAGAGCTGCAGTGAAACCAGGAACCACGTGGAGAAGGCACCCACACTGAAAGTGCCTGGAGGGAACACTGGGGCTTCTTCTCAGTGTCTCTGACATAGGGTTTCACTGTCCCGGGAAAGTCTCTGCTAACACCGTGCAGAGCGCTGTGCCCAATATACAGAAACGTCTTGCGGTATCTCCTACAGGGAAAGTGCCAGGAGGGAACTGTCAAGCTTGTTCTGAGTGTCTCTGAGAATTGCTCTGATTATCCGTGTGACCTCTTTGCTAAGACTCTCCAGAGACACGTCCTCAAAACCAACACACATCTTGACATATCTCCCACATTGATCGCAGTGTCTCCAGAAACGGCATTCAAGGAGCCAGGACCTTTTCTCCCTACACTCTCCATTGAGTTGTCCTCAAAACCAATATACATCCTGCTATATCTCCCACATGGAAAGTGCCAGGAGGGAGAAGTGGGGATTATGTTTAGACTTTCTCGGAACTGCTTCAAATCAACTAGATCTCTTTGTGCTGTAAATCTCCCAACAGCCAAACGCAAAAGCAGCAAACATCTCGCTGTATGTCCCACATCCAAAGTGCCAAGAGAGAGCTTGCTCTCCCTGTCTTTGAGTACTGTTTTCACTGTCCCGGTTACCTCTTGGCTAACGTTCTCTTCAGAGCTGCAGTGAAACCAGGAACCACGTGGAGAAGGCACCCACACTGAAAGTGCCTGGAGGGAACACTGGGGCTTCTTCTCAGTGTCTCTGACATAGGGTTTCACTGTCCCGGGAAAGTCTCTGCTAACACCGTGCAGAGCGCTGTGCCCAATATACGGAAACGTCTTGCGGTATCTCCTACAGGGAAAGTGCCAGGAGGGAATTGTCGAGCTTGTTCTGAGTGTCTCTGAGAATTGCTCTGATTATCCCTGTGACCTCTTTGCTAAGACTCTCCAGAGAGACGTCCTCAAAACCAACACACATCTTGACATATCTCCCACATTGATCGCAGTGTCTCCAGAAACGGCATTCAAGGAGCCAGGACCTTTTCTCCCTACACTCTCCATTGAGTTGTCCTCAAAACCAATATACATCCTGCTATATCTCCCACATGGAAAGTGCCAGGAGGGAGAAGTGGGGATTATGTTTAGACTTTCTCGGAACTGCTTCAAATCAACTAGATCTCTTTGTGCTGTAAATCTCCCAACAGCCAAACGCAAAAGCAGCAAACATCTCGCTGTATGTCCCACATCCAAAGTGCCAAGAGAGAGCTTGCTCTCCCTGTCTTTGAGTACTGTTTTCACTGTCCCGGTTACCTCTTGGCTAACGTTCTCTTCTGAGCTGCAGTGAAACCAGGAACCACGTGGAGAAGGCACCCACACTGAAAGTGCCTGGAGGGAACATTGGGGCTTCTTCTCAGTGTCTCTGACATAGGGTTTCACTGTCCCGGGAAAGTCTCTGCTAACACCGTGCAGAGCGCTGTGCCCAATATACGGAAACGTCTTGCGGTATCTCCTACAGGGAAAGTGCCAGGAGGGAATTGTCGAGCTTGTTCTGAGTGTCTCTGAGAATTGCTCTGATTATCCCTGTGACCTCTTTGCTAAGACTCTCCAGAGAGACGTCCTCAAAACCAACACACATCTTGACATATCTCCCACATTGATCGCAGTGTCTCCAGAAACGGCATTCAAGGAGCCAGGACCTTTTCTCCCTACACTCTCCATTGAGTTGTCCTCAAAACCAATATACATCCTGCTATATCTCCCACATGGAAAGTGCCAGGAGGGAGAAGTGGGGATTATGTTTAGACTTTCTCGGAACTGCTTCAAATCAACTAGATCTCTTTGTGCTGTAAATCTCCCAACAGCCAAACGCAAAAGCAGCAAACATCTCGCTGTATGTCCCACATCCAAAGTGCCAAGAGAGAGCTTGCTCTCCCTGTCTTTGAGTACTGTTTTCACTGTCCCGGTTACCTCTTGGCTAACGTTCTCTTCAGAGCTGCAGTGAAACCAGGAACCACGTGGAGAAGGCACCCACACTGAAAGTGCCTGGAGGGAACATTGGGGCTTCTTCTCAGTGTCTCTGACATAGGGTTTCACTGTCCCGGGAAAGTCTCTGCTAACACCGTGCAGAGCGCTGTGCCCAATATACAGAAACGTCTTGCGGTATCTCCTACAGGGAAAGTGCCAGGAGGGAATTGTCGAGCTTGTTCTGAGTGTCTCTGAGAATTGCTCTGATTATCCCTGTGACCTCTTTGCTAAGACTCTCCAGAGAGACGTCCTCAAAACCAACACACATCTTGACATATCTCCCACATTGATCGCAGTGTCTCCAGAAACGGCATTCAAGGAGCCAGGACCTTTTCTCCCTACACTCTCCATTGAGTTGTCCTCAAAACCAATATACATCCTGCTATATCTCCCACATGGAAAGTGCCAGGAGGGAGAAGTGGGGATTATGTTTAGACTTTCTCGGAACTGCTTCAAATCAACTAGATCTCTTTGTGCTGTAAATCTCCCAACAGCCAAACGCAAAAGCAGCAAACATCTCGCTGTATGTCCCACATCCAAAGTGCCAAGAGAGAGCTTGCTCTCCCTGTCTTTGAGTACTGTTTTCACTGTCCCGGTTACCTCTTGGCTAACGTTCTCTTCAGAGCTGCAGTGAAACCAGGAACCACATGGAGAAGGCACCCACACTGAAAGTGCCTGGAGGGAACACTGGGGCTTCTTCTCAGTGTCTCTGACATAGGGTTTCACTGTCCCGGGAAAGTCTCTGCTAACACCGTGCAGAGCGCTGTGCCCAATATACAGAAACGTCTTGCGGTATCTCCTACAGGGAAAGTGCCAGGAGGGAATTGTCGAGCTTGTTCTGAGTGTCTCTGAGAATTGCTCTGATTATCCGTGTGACCTCTTTGCTAAGACTCTCCAGAGAGACGTCCTCAAAACCAACACACATCTTGACATATCTCCCACATTGATCGCAGTGTCTCCAGAAACGGCATTCAAGGAGCCAGGACCTTTTCTCCCTACACTCTCCATTGAGTTGTCCTCAAAACCAATATACATCCTGCTATATCTCCCACATGGAAAGTGCCAGGAGGGAGAAGTGGGGATTATGTTTAGACTTTCTCGGAACTGCTTCAAATCAACTAGATCTCTTTGTGCTGTAAATCTCCCAACAGCCAAACGCAAAAGCAGCAAACATCTCGCTGTATGTCCCACATCCAAAGTGCCGAGAGAGAGCTTGGTCTCCCTGTCTTTGAGTACTGTTTTCACTGTCCCGGTTACCTCTTTGCTAACGTTCTCTTCAGAGCTGCAGTGAAACCAGGAACCACGTGGAGAAGGCACCCACACTGAAAGTGCCTGGAGGGAACATTGGGGCTTCTTCTCAGTGTCTCTGACATAGGGTTTCACTGTCCCGGGAAAGTCTCTGCTAACACCGTGCAGAGCGCTGTGCCCAATATACAGAAACGTCTTGCGGTATCTCCTACAGGGAAAGTGCCAGGAGGGAATTGTCGAGCTTGTTCTGAGTGTCTCTGAGAATTGCTCTGATTATCCGTGTGACCTCTTTGCTAAGACTCTCCAGAGAGACGTCCTCAAAACCAACACACATCTTGACATATCTCCCACATTGATCGCAGTGTCTCCAGGAACGGCATTCAAGGAGCCAGGAACTTTTCTCCCTACACTCTCCATTGAGTTGTCCTCAAAACCAATATACATCCTGCTATATCTCCCACATGGAAAGTGCCAGGAGGGAGAAGTGGGGATTATGTTTAGACTTTCTCGGAACTGCTTCAAATCAACTAGATCTCTTTGTGCTGTAAATCTCCCAACAGCCAAACGCAAAAGCAGCAAACATCTCGCTGTATGTCCCACATCCAAAGTGCCGAGAGAGAGCTTGCTCTCCCTGTCTTTGAGTACTGTTTTCACTGTCCCGGTTACCTCTTGGCTAACGTTCTCTTCAGAGCTGCAGTGAAACCAGGAACCACGTGGAGAAGGCACCCACACTGAAAGTGCCTGGAGGGAACACTGGGGCTTCTTCTCAGTGTCTCTGACATAGGGTTTCACTGTCCCGGGAAAGTCTCTGCTAACACCGTGCAGAGCGCTGTGCCCAATATACAGAAACGTCTTGCGGTATCTCCTACAGGGAAAGTGCCAGGAGGGAATTGTCGAGCTTGTTCTGAGTGTCTCTGAGAATTGCTCTGATTATCCGTGTGACCTCTTTGCTAAGACTCTCCAGAGAGACGTCCTCAAAACCAACACACATCTTGACATATCTCCCACATTGATCGCAGTGTCTCCAGGAACGGCATTCAAGGAGCCAGGACCTTTTCTCCCTACACTCTCCATTGAGTTGTCCTCAAAACCAATATACATCCTGCTATATCTCCCACATAGAAAGTGCCTGGAGGGAGAAGTGGGGATTATGTTTAGACTTTCTCGGAACTGCTTCAAATCAACTAGATCTCTTTGTGCTGTAAATCTCCCAACAGCCAAACGCAAAAGCAGCAAACATCTCGCTGTATGTCCCACATCCAAAGTGCCAAGAGAGAGCTTGCTCTCCCTGTCTTTGAGTACTGTTTTCACTGTCCCGGTTACCTCTTTGCTAACGTTCTCTTCAGAGCTGCAGTGAAACCAGGAACCACGTGGAGAAGGCACCCACACTGAAAGTGCCTGGAGGGAACATTGGGGCTTCTTCTCAGTGTCTCTGACATAGGGTTTCACTGTCCCGGGAAAGTCTCTGCTAACACCGTGCAGAGCGCTGTGCCCAATATACAGAAACGTCTTGCGGTATCTCCTACAGGGAAAGTGCCAGGAGGGAATTGTCGAGCTTGTTCTGAGTGTCTCTGAGAATTGCTCTGATTATCCGTGTGACCTCTTTGCTAAGACTCTCCAGAGAGACGTCCTCAAAACCAACACACATCTTGACATATCTCCCACATTGATCGCAGTGTCTCCAGAAACGGCATTCAAGGAGCCAGGACCTTTTCTCCCTACACTCTCCATTGAGTTGTCCTCAAAACCAATATACATCCTGCTATATCTCCCACATGGAAAGTGCCAGGAGGGAGAAGTGGGGATTATGTTTAGACTTTCTCGGAACTGCTTCAAATCAACTAGATCTCTTTGTGCTGTAAATCTCCCAACAGCCAAACGCAAAAGCAGCAAACATCTCGCTGTATGTCCCACATCCAAAGTGCCGAGAGAGAGCTTGGTCTCCCTGTCTTTGAGTACTGTTTTCACTGTCCCGGTTACCTCTTTGCTAACGTTCTCTTCAGAGCTGCAGTGAAAGCAGGAACCACGTGGAGAAGGCACCCACACTGAAAGTGCCTGGAGGGAACATTGGGGCTTCTTCTCAGTGTCTCTGACATAGGGTTTCACTGTCCCGGGAAAGTCTCTGCTAACACCGTGCAGAGCGCTGTGCCCAATATACAGAAACGTCTTGCGGTATCTCCTACAGGGAAAGTGCCAGGAGGGAATTGTCGAGCTTGTTCTGAGTGTCTCTGAGAATT
The DNA here is from genome assembly GCF_963924245.1 of Chroicocephalus ridibundus. Classification (NCBI taxonomy): domain Eukaryota; kingdom Metazoa; phylum Chordata; class Aves; order Charadriiformes; family Laridae; genus Chroicocephalus; species Chroicocephalus ridibundus. The sequence goes on along the minus strand of NC_086295.1, from coordinate 22,972,643 downwards.
GCTCTGATTATCCGTGTGACCTCTTTGCTAAGACTCTCCAGAGAGACGTCCTCAAAACCAACACACATCTTGACATATCTCCCACATTGATCGCAGTGTCTCCAGGAACGGCATTCAAGGAGCCAGGAACTTTTCTCCCTACACTCTCCATTGAGTTGTCCTCAAAACCAATATACATCCTGCTGTATCTCCCACATGGAAAGTGCCAGGAGGGAGAAGTGGGGATTATGTTTAGACTTTCTCGGAACTGCTTCAAATCAACTAGATCTCTTTGTGCTGTAAATCTCCCAACAGCCAAACGCAAAAGCAGCAAACATCTCGCTGTATGTCCCACATCCAAAGTGCCGAGAGAGAGCTTGCTCTCCCTGTCTTTGAGTACTGTTTTCACTGTCCCGGTTACCTCTTGGCTAACGTTCTCTTCAGAGCTGCAGTGAAACCAGGAACCACGTGGAGAAGGCACCCACACTGAAAGTGCCTGGAGGGAACACTGGGGCTTCTTCTCAGTGTCTCTGACATAGGGTTTCACTGTCCCGGGAAAGTCTCTGCTAACACCGTGCAGAGCGCTGTGCCCAATATACAGAAACGTCTTGCGGTATCTCCTACAGGGAAAGTGCCAGGAGGGAATTGTCGAGCTTGTTCTGAGTGTCTCTGAGAATTGCTCTGATTATCCGTGTGACCTCTTTGCTAAGACTCTCCAGAGAGACGTCCTCAAAACCAACACACATCTTGACATATCTCCCACATTGATCGCAGTGTCTCCAGGAACGGCATTCAAGGAGCCAGGACCTTTTCTCCCTACACTCTCCATTGAGTTGTCCTCAAAACCAATATACATCCTGCTGTATCTCCCACATAGAAAGTGCCTGGAGGGAGAAGTGGGGATTATGTTTAGACTTTCTCGGAACTGCTTCAAATCAACTAGATCTCTTTGTGCTGTAAATCTCCCAACAGCCAAACGCAAAAGCAGCAAACATCTCGCTGTATGTCCCACATCCAAAGTGCCAAGAGAGAGCTTGCTCTCCCTGTCTTTGAGTACTGTTTTCACTGTCCCGGTTACCTCTTTGCTAACGTTCTCTTCAGAGCTGCAGTGAAACCAGGAACCACGTGGAGAAGGCACCCACACTGAAAGTGCCTGGAGGGAACATTGGGGCTTCTTCTCAGTGTCTCTGACATAGGGTTTCACTGTCCCGGGAAAGTCTCTGCTAACACCGTGCAGAGCGCTGTGCCCAATATACAGAAATGTCTTGCGGTATCTCCTACAGGGAAAGTGCCAGGAGGGAATTGTCGAGCTTGTTCTGAGTGTCTCTGAGAATTGCTCTGATTATCCGTGTGACCTCTTTGCTAAGACTCTCCAGAGAGACGTCCTCAAAACCAACACACATCTTGACATATCTCCCACATTGATCGCAGTGTCTCCAGAAACGGCATTCAAGGAGCCAGGACCTTTTCTCCCTACACTCTCCATTGAGTTGTCCTCAAAACCAATATACATCCTGCTATATCTCCCACATGGAAAGTGCCAGGAGGGAGAAGTGGGGATTATGTTTAGACTTTCTCGGAACTGCTTCAAATCAACTAGATCTCTTTGTGCTGTAAATCTCCCAACAGCCAAACGCAAAAGCAGCAAACATCTCGCTGTATGTCCCACATCCAAAGTGCCGAGAGAGAGCTTGGTCTCCCTGTCTTTGAGTACTGTTTTCACTGTCCCGGTTACCTCTTTGCTAACGTTCTCTTCAGAGCTGCAGTGAAACCAGGAACCACGTGGAGAAGGCACCCACACTGAAAGTGCCTGGAGGGAACATTGGGGCTTCTTCTCAGTGTCTCTGACATAGGGTTTCACTGTCCCGGGAAAGTCTCTGCTAACACCCTGCAGAGCGCTGTGCCCAATATACAGAAACGTCTTGCGGTATCTCCTACAGGGAAAGTGCCAGGAGGGAATTGTCGAGCTTGTTCTGAGTGTCTCTGAGAATTGCTCTGATTATCCGTGTGACCTCTTTGCTAAGACTCTCCAGAGAGACGTCCTCAAAACCAACACACATCTTGACATATCTCCCACATTGATCGCAGTGTCTCCAGAAACGGCATTCAAGGAGCCAGGACCTTTTCTCCCTACACTCTCCATTGAGTTGTCCTCAAAACCAATATACATCCTGCTATATCTCCCACATGGAAAGTGCCAGGAGGGAGAAGTGGGGATTATGTTTAGACTTTCTCGGAACTGCTTCAAATCAACTAGATCTCTTTGTGCTGTAAATCTCCCAACAGCCAAACGCAAAAGCAGCAAACATCTCGCTGTATGTCCCACATCCAAAGTGCCGAGAGAGAGCTTGCTCTCCCTGTCTTTGAGTACTGTTTTCACTGTCCCGGTTACCTCTTGGCTAACGTTCTCTTCAGAGCTGCAGTGAAACCAGGAACCACGTGGAGAAGGCACCCACACTGAAAGTGCCTGGAGGGAACATTGGGGCTTCTTCTCAGTGTCTCTGACATAGGGTTTCACTGTCCCGGGAAAGTCTCTGCTAACACCGTGCAGAGCGCTGTGCCCAATATACAGAAACGTCTTGCGGTATCTCCTACAGGGAAAGTGCCAGGAGGGAATTGTCGAGCTTGTTCTGAGTGTCTCTGAGAATTGCTCTGATTATCCGTGTGACCTCTTTGCTAAGACTCTCCAGAGAGACGTCCTCAAAACCAACACACATCTTGACATATCTCCCACATTGATCGCAGTGTCTCCAGAAACGGCATTCAAGGAGCCAGGACCTTTTCTCCCTACACTCTCCATTGAGTTGTCCTCAAAACCAATATACATCCTGCTATATCTCCCACATGGAAAGTGCCAGGAGGGAGAAGTGGGGATTATGTTTAGACTTTCTCGGAACTGCTTCAAATCAACTAGATCTCTTTGTGCTGTAAATCTCCCAACAGCCAAACGCAAAAGCAGCAAACATCTCGCTGTATGTCCCACATCCAAAGTGCCAAGAGAGAGCTTGCTCTCCCTGTCTTTGAGTACTGTTTTCACTGTCCCGGTTACCTCTTTGCTAACGTTCTCTTCAGAGCTGCAGTGAAACCAGGAACCACGTGGAGAAGGCACCCACACTGAAAGTGCCTGGAGGGAACATTGGGGCTTCTTCTCAGTGTCTCTGACATAGGGTTTCACTGTCCCGGGAAAGTCTCTGCTAACACCGCGCAGAGCGCTGTGCCCAATATACAGAAACGTCTTGCGGTATCTCCTACAGGGAAAGTGCCAGGAGGGAATTGTCGAGCTTGTTCTGAGTGTCTCTGAGAATTGCTCTGATTATCCGTGTGACCTCTTTGCTAAGACTCTCCAGAGAGACGTCCTCAAAACCAACACACATCTTGACATATCTCCCACATTGATCGCAGTGTCTCCAGAAACGGCATTCAAGGAGCCAGGACCTTTTCTCCCTACACTCTCCATTGAGTTGTCCTCAAAACCAATATACATCCTGCTATATCTCCCACATGGAAAGTGCCAGGAGGGAGAAGTGGGGATTATGTTTAGACTTTCTCGGAACTGCTTCAAATCAACTAGATCTCTTTGTGCTGTAAATCTCCCAACAGCCAAACGCAAAAGCAGCAAACATCTCGCTGTATGTCCCACATCCAAAGTGCCAAGAGAGAGCTTGCTCTCCCTGTCTTTGAGTACTGTTTTCACTGTCCCGGTTACCTCTTTGCTAACGTTCTCTTCAGAGCTGCAGTGAAACCAGGAACCACGTGGAGAAGGCACCCACACTGAAAGTGCCTGGAGGGAACATTGGGGCTTCTTCTCAGTGTCTCTGACATAGGGTTTCACTGTCCCGGGAAAGTCTCTGCTAACACCGTGCAGAGCGCTGTGCCCAATATACAGAAACGTCTTGCGGTATCTCCTACAGGGAAAGTGCCAGGAGGGAATTGTCGAGCTTGTTCTGAGTGTCTCTGAGAATTGCTCTGATTATCCGTGTGACCTCTTTGCTAATACTCTCCAGAGACACGTCCTCAAAACCAACACACATCTTGACATATCTCCCACATTGATCGCAGTGTCTCCAGAAACGGCATTCAAGGAGCCAGGACCTTTTCTCCCTACACTCTCCATTGAGTTGTCCTCAAAACCAATATACATCCTGCTATATCTCCCACATGGAAAGTGCCAGGAGGGAGAAGTGGGGATTATGTTTAGACTTTCTCGGAACTGCTTCAAATCAACTAGATCTCTTTGTGCTGTAAATCTCCCAACAGCCAAACGCAAAAGCAGCAAACATCTCGCTGTATGTCCCACATCCAAAGTGCCAAGAGAGAGCTTGCTCTCCCTGTCTTTGAGTACTGTTTTCACTGTCCCGGTTACCTCTTTGCTAACGTTCTCTTCAGAGCTGCAGTGAAACCAGGAACCACGTGGAGAAGGCACCCACACTGAAAGTGCCTGGAGGGAACATTGGGGCTTCTTCTCAGTGTCTCTGACATAGGGTTTCACTGTCCCGGGAAAGTCTCTGCTAACACCGTGCAGAGCGCTGTGCCCAATATACAGAAACGTCTTGCGGTATCTCCTACAGGGAAAGTGCCAGGAGGGAATTGTCGAGCTTGTTCTGAGTGTCTCTGAGAATTGCTCTGATTATCCGTGTGACCTCTTTGCTAAGACTCTCCAGAGAGACGTCCTCAAAACCAACACACATCTTGACATATCTCCCACATTGATCGCAGTGTCTCCAGAAACGGCATTCAAGGAGCCAGGACCTTTTCTCCCTACACTCTCCATTGAGTTGTCCTCAAAACCAATATACATCCTGCTATATCTCCCACATGGAAAGTGCCAGGAGGGAGAAGTGGGGATTATGTTTAGACTTTCTCGGAACTGCTTCAAATCAACTAGATCTCTTTGTGCTGTAAATCTCCCAACAGCCAAACGCAAAAGCAGCAAACATCTCGCTGTATGTCCCACATCCAAAGTGCCAAGAGAGAGCTTGCTCTCCCTGTCTTTGAGTACTGTTTTCACTGTCCCGGTTACCTCTTGGCTAACGTTCTCTTCAGAGCTGCAGTGAAACCAGGAACCACGTGGAGAAGGCACCCACACTGAAAGTGCCTGGAGGGAACACTGGGGCTTCTTCTCAGTGTCTCTGACATAGGGTTTCACTGTCCCGGGAAAGTCTCTGCTAACACCGTGCAGAGCGCTGTGCCCAATATACAGAAACGTCTTGCGGTATCTCCTACAGGGAAAGTGCCAGGAGGGAATTGTCGAGCTTGTTCTGAGTGTCTCTGAGAATTGCTCTGATTATCCGTGTGACCTCTTTGCTAAGACTCTCCAGAGAGACGTCCTCAAAACCAACACACATCTTGACATATCTCCCACATTGATCGCAGTGTCTCCAGGAACGGCATTCAAGGAGCCAGGACCTTTTCTCCCTACACTCTCCATTGAGTTGTCCTCAAAACCAATATACATCCTGCTATATCTCCCACATGGAAAGTGCCAGGAGGGAGAAGTGGGGATTATGTTTAGACTTTCTCGGAACTGCTTCAAATCAACTAGATCTCTTTGTGCTGTAAATCTCCCAACAGCCAAACGCAAAAGCAGCAAACATCTCGCTGTATGTCCCACATCCAAAGTGCCAAGAGAGAGCTTGCTCTCCCTGTCTTTGAGTACTGTTTTCACTGTCCCGGTTACCTCTTTGCTAACGTTCTCTTCAGAGCTGCAGTGAAACCAGGAACCACGTGGAGAAGGCACCCACACTGAAAGTGCCTGGAGGGAACATTGGGGCTTCTTCTCAGTGTCTCTGACATAGGGTTTCACTGTCCCGGGAAAGTCTCTGCTAACACCGTGCAGAGCGCTGTGCCCAATATACAGAAACGTCTTGCGGTATCTCCTACAGGGAAAGTGCCAGGAGGGAATTGTCGAGCTTGTTCTGAGTGTCTCTGAGAATTGCTCTGATTATCCGTGTGACCTCTTTGCTAATACTCTCCAGAGAGACGTCCTCAAAACCAACACACATCTTGACATATCTCCCACATTGATCGCAGTGTCTCCAGAAACGGCATTCAAGGAGCCAGGACCTTTTCTCCCTACACTCTCCATTGAGTTGTCCTCAAAACCAATATACATCCTGCTATATCTCCCACATGGAAAGTGCCTGGAGGGAGAAGTGGGGATTATGTTTAGACTTTCTCGGAACTGCTTCAAATCAACTAGATCTCTTTGTGCTGTAAATCTCCCAACAGCCAAACGCAAAAGCAGCAAACATCTCGCTGTATGTCCCACATCCAAAGTGCCAAGAGAGAGCTTGCTCTCCCTGTCTTTGAGTACTGTTTTCACTGTCCCGGTTACCTCTTGGCTAACGTTCTCTTCAGAGCTGCAGTGAAACCAGGAACCACGTGGAGAAGGCACCCACACTGAAAGTGCCTGGAGGGAACATTGGGGCTTCTTCTCAGTGTCTCTGACATAGGGTTTCACTGTCCCGGGAAAGTCTCTGCTAACACCGTGCAGAGCGCTGTGCCCAATATACAGAAACGTCTTGCGGTATCTCCTACAGGGAAAGTGCCAGGAGGGAATTGTCGAGCTTGTTCTGAGTGTCTCTGAGAATTGCTCTGATTATCCGTGTGACCTCTTTGCTAAGACTCTCCAGAGAGACGTCCTCAAAACCAACACACATCTTGACATATCTCCCACATTGATCGCAGTGTCTCCAGAAACGGCATTCAAGGAGCCAGGACCTTTTCTCCCTACACTCTCCATTGAGTTGTCCTCAAAACCAATATACATCCTGCTATATCTCCCACATGGAAAGTGCCAGGAGGGAGAAGTGGGGATTATGTTTAGACTTTCTCGGAACTGCTTCAAATCAACTAGATCTCTTTGTGCTGTAAATCTCCCAACAGCCAAACGCAAAAGCAGCAAACATCTCGCTGTATGTCCCACATCCAAAGTGCCAAGAGAGAGCTTGGTCTCCCTGTCTTTGAGTACTGTTTTCACTGTCCCGGTTACCTCTTTGCTAACGTTCTCTTCAGAGCTGCAGTGAAACCAGGAACCACGTGGAGAAGGCACCCACACTGAAAGTGCCTGGAGGGAACATTGGGGCTTCTTCTCAGTGTCTCTGACATAGGGTTTCACTGTCCCGGGAAAGTCTCTGCTAACACCGTGCAGAGCGCTGTGCCCAATATACAGAAACGTCTTGCGGTATCTCCTACAGGGAAAGTGCCAGGAGGGAATTGTCGAGCTTGTTCTGAGTGTCTCTGAGAATTGCTCTGATTATCCGTGTGACCTCTTTGCTAATACTCTCCAGAGACACGTCCTCAAAACAAACACACATCTTGACATATCTCCCACATTGATCGCAGTGTCTCCAGAAACGGCATTCAAGGAGCCAGGACCTTTTCTCCCTACACTCTCCATTGAGTTGTCCTCAAAACCAATATACATCCTGCTATATCTCCCACATGGAAAGTGCCAGGAGGGAGAAGTGGGGATTATGTTTAGACTTTCTCGGAACTGCTTCAAATCAACTAGATCTCTTTGTGCTGTAAATCTCCCAACAGCCAAACGCAAAAGCAGCAAACATCTCGCTGTATGTCCCACATCCAAAGTGCCAAGAGAGAGCTTGCTCTCCCTGTCTTTGAGTACTGTTTTCACTGTCCCGGTTACCTCTTGGCTAACGTTCTCTTCAGAGCTGCAGTGAAACCAGGAACCACGTGGAGAAGGCACCCACACTGAAAGTGCCTGGAGGGAACATTGGGGCTTCTTCTCAGTGTCTCTGACATAGGGTTTCACTGTCCCGGGAAAGTCTCTGCTAACACCGTGCAGAGCGCTGTGCCCAATATACAGAAACGTCTTGCGGTATCTCCTACAGGGAAAGTGCCAGGAGGGAATTGTCGAGCTTGTTCTGAGTGTCTCTGAGAATTGCTCTGATTATCCGTGTGACCTCTTTGCTAAGACTCTCCAGAGAGACGTCCTCAAAACCAACACACATCTTGACATATCTCCCACATTGATCGCAGTGTCTCCAGGAACGGCATTCAAGGAGCCAGGAACTTTTCTCCCTACACTCTCCATTGAGTTGTCCTCAAAACCAATATACATCCTGCTATATCTCCCACATGGAAAGTGCCAGGAGGGAGAAGTGGGGATTATGTTTAGACTTTCTCGGAACTGCTTCAAATCAACTAGATCTCTTTGTGCTGTAAATCTCCCAACAGCCAAACGCAAAAGCAGCAAACATCTCGCTGTATGTCCCACATCCAAAGTGCCAAGAGAGAGCTTGCTCTCCCTGTCTTTGAGTACTGTTTTCACTGTCCCGGTTACCTCTTGGCTAACGTTCTCTTCAGAGCTGCAGTGAAACCAGGAACCACGTGGAGAAGGCACCCACACTGAAAGTGCCTGGCGGGAACACTGGGGCTTCTTCTCAGTGTCTCTGACATAGGGTTTCACTGTCCCGGGAAAGTCTCTGCTAACACCGTGCAGAGCGCTGTGCCCAATATACAGAAACGTCTTGCGGTATCTCCTACAGGGAAAGTGCCAGGAGGGAATTGTCGAGCTTGTTCTGAGTGTCTCTGAGAATTGCTCTGATTATCCGTGTGACCTCTTTGCTAATACTCTCCAGAGACACGTCCTCAAAACAAACACACATCTTGACATATCTCCCACATTGATCGCAGTGTCTCCAGGAACGGCATTCAAGGAGCCAGGACCTTTTCTCCCTACACTCTCCATTGAGTTGTCCTCAAAACCAATATACATCCTGCTATATCTCCCACATGGAAAGTGCCAGGAGGGAGAAGTGGGGATTATGTTTAGACTTTCTCGGAACTGCTTCAAATCAACTAGATCTCTTTGTGCTGTAAATCTCCCAACAGCCAAACGCAAAAGCAGCAAACATCTCGCTGTATGTCCCACATCCAAAGTGCCAAGAGAGAGCTTGCTCTCCCTGTCTTTGAGTACTGTTTTCACTGTCCCGGTTACCTCTTGGCTAACGTTCTCTTCAGAGCTGCAGTGAAACCAGGAACCACGTGGAGAAGGCACCCACACTGAAAGTGCCTGGAGGGAACATTGGGGCTTCTTCTCAGTGTCTCTGACATAGGGTTTCACTGTCCCGGGAAAGTCTCTGCTAACACCGTGCAGAGCGCTGTGCCCAATATACAGAAACGTCTTGCGGTATCTCCTACAGGGAAAGTGCCAGGAGGGAATTGTCGAGCTTGTTCTGAGTGTCTCTGAGAATTGCTCTGATTATCCGTGTGACCTCTTTGCTAAGACTCTCCAGAGAGACGTCCTCAAAACCAACACACATCTTGACATATCTCCCACATTGATCGCAGTGTCTCCAGAAACGGCATTCAAGGAGCCAGGACCTTTTCTCCCTACACTCTCCATTGAGTTGTCCTCAAAACCAATATACATCCTGCTATATCTCCCACATGGAAAGTGCCAGGAGGGAGAAGTGGGGATTATGTTTAGACTTTCTCGGAACTGCTTCAAATCAACTAGATCTCTTTGTGCTGTAAATCTCCCAACAGCCAAACGCAAAAGCAGCAAACATCTCGCTGTATGTCCCACATCCAAAGTGCCAAGAGAGAGCTTGCTCTCCCTGTCTTTGAGTACTGTTTTCACTGTCCCGGTTACCTCTTTGCTAACGTTCTCTTCAGAGCTGCAGTGAAACCAGGAACCACGTGGAGAAGGCACCCACACTGAAAGTGCCTGGAGGGAACACTGGGGCTTCTTCTCAGTGTCTCTGACATAGGGTTTCACTGTCCCGGGAAAGTCTCTGCTAACACCGTGCAGAGCGCTGTGCCCAATATACAGAAACGTCTTGCGGTATCTCCTACAGGGAAAGTGCCAGGAGGGAATTGTCGAGCTTGTTCTGAGTGTCTCTGAGAATTGCTCTGATTATCCGTGTGACCTCTTTGCTAAGACTCTCCAGAGAGACGTCCTCAAAACCAACACACATCTTGACATATCTCCCACATTGATCGCAGTGTCTCCAGAAACGGCATTCAAGGAGCCAGGACCTTTTCTCCCTACACTCTCCATTGAGTTGTCCTCAAAACCAATATACATCCTGCTATATCTCCCACATGGAAAGTGCCAGGAGGGAGAAGTGGGGATTATGTTTAGACTTTCTCGGAACTGCTTCAAATCAACTAGATCTCTTTGTGCTGTAAATCTCCCAACAGCCAAACGCAAAAGCAGCAAACATCTCGCTGTATGTCCCACATCCAAAGTGCCAAGAGAGAGCTTGCTCTCCCTGTCTTTGAGTACTGTTTTCACTGTCCCGGTTACCTCTTGGCTAACGTTCTCTTCAGAGCTGCAGTGAAACCAGGAACCACATGGAGAAGGCACCCACACTGAAAGTGCCTGGAGGGAACACTGGGGCTTCTTCTCAGTGTCTCTGACATAGGGTTTCACTGTCCCGGGAAAGTCTCTGCTAACACCGTGCAGAGCGCTGTGCCCAATATACAGAAACGTCTTGCGGTATCTCCTACAGGGAAAGTGCCAGGAGGGAATTGTCGAGCTTGTTCTGAGTGTCTCTGAGAATTGCTCTGATTATCCGTGTGACCTCTTTGCTAAGACTCTCCAGAGAGACGTCCTCAAAACCAACACACATCTTGACATATCTCCCACATTGATCGCAGTGTCTCCAGGAACGGCATTCAAGGAGCCAGGACCTTTTCTCCCTACACTCTCCATTGAGTTGTCCTCAAAACCAATATACATCCTGCTATATCTCCCACATAGAAAGTGCCTGGAGGGAGAAGTGGGGATTATGTTTAGACTTTCTCGGAACTGCTTCAAATCAACTAGATCTCTTTGTGCTGTAAATCTCCCAACAGCCAAACGCAAAAGCAGCAAACATCTCGCTGTATGTCCCACATCCAAAGTGCCAAGAGAGAGCTTGCTCTCCCTGTCTTTGAGTACTGTTTTCACTGTCCCGGTTACCTCTTTGCTAACGTTCTCTTCAGAGCTGCAGTGAAACCAGGAACCACGTGGAGAAGGCACCCACACTGAAAGTGCCTGGAGGGAACATTGGGGCTTCTTCTCAGTGTCTCTGACATAGGGTTTCACTGTCCCGGGAAAGTCTCTGCTAACACCGTGCAGAGCGCTGTGCCCAATATACAGAAACGTCTTGCGGTATCTCCTACAGGGAAAGTGCCAGGAGGGAATTGTCGAGCTTGTTCTGAGTGTCTCTGAGAATTGCTCTGATTATCCGTGTGACCTCTTTGCTAAGACTCTCCAGAGAGACGTCCTCAAAACCAACACACATCTTGACATATCTCCCACATTGATCGCAGTGTCTCCAGAAACGGCATTCAAGGAGCCAGGACCTTTTCTCCCTACACTCTCCATTGAGTTGTCCTCAAAACCAATATACATCCTGCTATATCTCCCACATGGAAAGTGCCAGGAGGGAGAAGTGGGGATTATGTTTAGACTTTCTCGGAACTGCTTCAAATCAACTAGATCTCTTTGTGCTGTAAATCTCCCAACAGCCAAACGCAAAAGCAGCAAACATCTCGCTGTATGTCCCACATCCAAAGTGCCAAGAGAGAGCTTGCTCTCCCTGTCTTTGAGTACTGTTTTCACTGTCCCGGTTACCTCTTTGCTAACGTTCTCTTCAGAGCTGCAGTGAAACCAGGAACCACGTGGAGAAGGCACCCACACTGAAAGTGCCTGGAGGGAACACTGGGGCTTCTTCTCAGTGTCTCTGACATAGGGTTTCACTGTCCCGGGAAAGTCTCTGCTAACACCGTGCAGAGCGCTGTGCCCAATATACAGAAACGTCTTGCGGTATCTCCTACAGGGAAAGTGCCAGGAGGGAATTGTCGAGCTTGTTCTGAGTGTCTCTGAGAATTGCTCTGATTATCCGTGTGACCTCTTTGCTAAGACTCTCCAGAGAGACGTCCTCAAAACCAACACACATCTTGACATATCTCCCACATTGATCGCAGTGTCTCCAGGAACGGCATTCAAGGAGCCAGGACCTTTTCTCCCTACACTCTCCATTGAGTTGTCCTCAAAACCAATATACATCCTGCTATATCTCCCACATAGAAAGTGCCTGGAGGGAGAAGTGGGGATTATGTTTAGACTTTCTCGGAACTGCTTCAAATCAACTAGATCTCTTTGTGCTGTAAATCTCCCAACAGCCAAACGCAAAAGCAGCAAACATCTCGCTGTATGTCCCACATCCAAAGTGCCAAGAGAGAGCTTGCTCTCCCTGTCTTTGAGTACTGTTTTCACTGTCCCGGTTACCTCTTGGCTAACGTTCTCTTCAGAGCTGCAGTGAAACCAGGAACCACGTGGAGAAGGCACCCACACTGAAAGTGCCTGGAGGGAACATTGGGGCTTCTTCTCAGTGTCTCTGACATAGGGTTTCACTGTCCCGGGAAAGTCTCTGCTAACACCGTGCAGAGCGCTGTGCCCAATATACAGAAACGTCTTGCGGTATCTCCTACAGGGAAAGTGCCAGGAGGGAATTGTCGAGCTTGTTCTGAGTGTCTCTGAGAATTGCTCTGATTATCCGTGTGACCTCTTTGCTAAGACTCTCCAGAGAGACGTCCTCAAAACCAACACACATCTTGACATATCTCCCACATTGATCGCAGTGTCTCCAGGAACGGCATTCAAGGAGCCAGGAACTTTTCTCCCTACACTCTCCATTGAGTTGTCCTCAAAACCAATATACATCCTGCTATATCTCCCACATGGAAAGTGCCAGGAGGGAGAAGTGGGGATTATGTTTAGACTTTCTCGGAACTGCTTCAAATCAACTAGATCTCTTTGTGCTGTAAATCTCCCAACAGCCAAACGCAAAAGCAGCAAACATCTCGCTGTATGTCCCACATCCAAAGTGCCAAGAGAGAGCTTGCTCTCCCTGTCTTTGAGTACTGTTTTCACTGTCCCGGTTACCTCTTGGCTAACGTTCTCTTCAGAGCTGCAGTGAAACCAGGAACCACGTGGAGAAGGCACCCACACTGAAAGTGCCTGGAGGGAACACTGGGGCTTCTTCTCAGTGTCTCTGACATAGGGTTTCACTGTCCCGGGAAAGTCTCTGCTAACACCGTGCAGAGCGCTGTGCCCAATATACAGAAACGTCTTGCGGTATCTCCTACAGGGAAAGTGCCAGGAGGGAATTGTCGAGCTTGTTCTCAGTGTCTCTGAGAATTGCTCTGATTATCCGTGTGACCTCTTTGCTAATACTCTCCAGAGACACGTCCTCAAAACAAACACACATCTTGACATATCTCCCACATTGATCGCAGTGTCTCCAGAAACGGCATTCAAGGAGCCAGGACCTTTTCTCCCTACACTCTCCATTGAGTTGTCCTCAAAACCAATATACATCCTGCTATATCTCCCACATGGAAAGTGCCAGGAGGGAGAAGTGGGGATTATGTTTAGACTTTCTCGGAACTGCTTCAAATCAACTAGATCTCTTTGTGCTGTAAATCTCCCAACAGCCAAACGCAAAAGCAGCAAACATCTCGCTGTATGTCCCACATCCAAAGTGCCAAGAGAGAGCTTGCTCTCCCTGTCTTTGAGTACTGTTTTCACTGTCCCGGTTACCTCTTGGCTAACGTTCTCTTCAGAGCTGCAGTGAAACCAGGAACCACGTGGAGAAGGCACCCACACTGAAAGTGCCTGGAGGGAACACTGGGGCTTCTTCTCAGTGTCTCTGACATAGGGTTTCACTGTCCCGGGAAAGTCTCTGCTAACACCGTGCAGAGCGCTGTGCCCAATATACAGAAACGTCTTGCGGTATCTCCTACAGGGAAAGTGCCAGGAGGGAATTGTCGAGCTTGTTCTGAGTGTCTCTGAGAATTGCTCTGATTATCCGTGTGACCTCTTTGCTAAGACTCTCCAGAGAGACGTCCTCAAAACCAACACACATCTTGACATATCTCCCACATTGATCGCAGTGTCTCCAGGAACGGCATTCAAGGAGCCAGGACCTTTTCTCCCTACACTCTCCATTGAGTTGTCCTCAAAACCAATATACATCCTGCTATATCTCCCACATGGAAAGTGCCAGGAGGGAGAAGTGGGGATTATGTTTAGACTTTCTCGGAACTGCTTCAAATCAACTAGATCTCTTTGTGCTGTAAATCTCCCAACAGCCAAACGCAAAAGCAGCAAACATCTCGCTGTATGTCCCACATCCAAAGTGCCAAGAGAGAGCTTGCTCTCCCTGTCTTTGAGTACTGTTTTCACTGTCCCGGTTACCTCTTGGCTAACGTTCTCTTCAGAGCTGCAGTGAAACCAGGAACCACGTGGAGAAGGCACCCACACTGAAAGTGCCTGGAGGGAACATTGGGGCTTCTTCTCAGTGTCTCTGACATAGGGTTTCACTGTCCCGGGAAAGTCTCTGCTAACACCGTGCAGAGCGCTGTGCCCAATATACAGAAACGTCTTGCGGTATCTCCTACAGGGAAAGTGCCAGGAGGGAATTGTCGAGCTTGTTCTGAGTGTCTCTGAGAATTGCTCTGATTATCCGTGTGACCTCTTTGCTAAGACTCTCCAGAGAGACGTCCTCAAAACCAACACACATCTTGACATATCTCCCACATTGATCGCAGTGTCTCCAGAAACGGCATTCAAGGAGCCAGGACCTTTTCTCCCTACACTCTCCATTGAGTTGTCCTCAAAACCAATATACATCCTGCTATATCTCCCACATGGAAAGTGCCAGGAGGGAGAAGTGGGGATTATGTTTAGACTTTCTCGGAACTGCTTCAAATCAACTAGATCTCTTTGTGCTGTAAATCTCCCAACAGCCAAACGCAAAAGCAGCAAACATCTTGCTGTATGTCCCACATCCAAAGTGCCAAGAGAGAGCTTGCTCTCCCTGTCTTTGAGTACTGTTTTCACTGTCCCGGTTACCTCTTTGCTAACGTTCTCTTCAGAGCTGCAGTGAAACCAGGAACCACGTGGAGAAGGCACCCACACTGAAAGTGCCTGGAGGGAACACTGGGGCTTCTTCTCAGTGTCTCTGACATAGGGTTTCACTGTCCCGGGAAAGTCTCTGCTAACACCGTGCAGAGCGCTGTGCCCAATATACAGAAACGTCTTGCGGTATCTCCTACAGGGAAAGTGCCAGGAGGGAATTGTCGAGCTTGTTCTGAGTGTCTCTGAGAATTGCTCTGATTATCCGTGTGACCTCTTTGCTAATACTCTCCAGAGAGACGTCCTCAAAACCAACACACATCTTGACATATCTCCCACATTGATCGCAGTGTCTCCAGAAACGGCATTCAAGGAGCCAGGACCTTTTCTCCCTACACTCTCCATTGAGTTGTCCTCAAAACCAATATACATCCTGCTATATCTCCCACATGGAAAGTGCCAGGAGGGAGAAGTGGGGATTATGTTTAGACTTTCTCGGAACTGCTTCAAATCAACTAGATCTCTTTGTGCTGTAAATCTCCCAACAGCCAAACGCAAAAGCAGCAAACATCTCGCTGTATGTCCCACATCCAAAGTGCCAAGAGAGAGCTTGCTCTCCCTGTCTTTGAGTACTGTTTTCACTGTCCCGGTTACCTCTTGGCTAACGTTCTCTTCAGAGCTGCAGTGAAACCAGGAACCACGTGGAGAAGGCACCCACACTGAAAGTGCCTGGAGGGAACACTGGGGCTTCTTCTCAGTGTCTCTGACATAGGGTTTCACTGTCCCGGGAAAGTCTCTGCTAACACCGTGCAGAGCGCTGTGCCCAATATACAGAAACGTCTTGCGGTATCTCCTACAGGGAAAGTGCCAGGAGGGAATTGTCGAGCTTGTTCTGAGTGTCTCTGAGAATTGCTCTGATTATCCGTGTGACCTCTTTGCTAAGACTCTCCAGAGAGACGTCCTCAAAACCAA
Organism: Chroicocephalus ridibundus; assembly: GCF_963924245.1. Lineage (NCBI taxonomy): Eukaryota > Metazoa > Chordata > Aves > Charadriiformes > Laridae > Chroicocephalus > Chroicocephalus ridibundus. Next base: position 22,956,814 of record NC_086295.1, on the reverse strand, counting down.
CACACATCTTGACATATCTCCCACATTGATCGCAGTGTCTCCAGAAACGGCATTCAAGGAGCCAGGACCTTTTCTCCCTACACTCTCCATTGAGTTGTCCTCAAAACCAATATACATCCTGCTATATCTCCCACATGGAAAGTGCCAGGAGGGAGAAGTGGGGATTATGTTTAGACTTTCTCGGAACTGCTTCAAATCAACTAGATCTCTTTGTGCTGTAAATCTCCCAACAGCCAAACGCAAAAGCAGCAAACATCTCGCTGTATGTCCCACATCCAAAGTGCCAAGAGAGAGCTTGCTCTCCCTGTCTTTGAGTACTGTTTTCACTGTCCCGGTTACCTCTTTGCTAACGTTCTCTTCAGAGCTGCAGTGAAACCAGGAACCACGTGGAGAAGGCACCCACACTGAAAGTGCCTGGAGGGAACACTGGGGCTTCTTCTCAGTGTCTCTGACATAGGGTTTCACTGTCCCGGGAAAGTCTCTGCTAACACCGTGCAGAGCGCTGTGCCCAATATACAGAAACGTCTTGCGGTATCTCCTACAGGGAAAGTGCCAGGAGGGAATTGTCGAGCTTGTTCTGAGTGTCTCTGAGAATTGCTCTGATTATCCGTGTGACCTCTTTGCTAAGACTCTCCAGAGAGCCGTCCTCAAAACCAACACACATCTTGACATATCTCCCACATTGATCGCAGTGTCTCCAGAAACGGCATTCAAGGAGCCAGGACCTTTTCTCCCTACACTCTCCATTGAGTTGTCCTCAAAACCAATATACATCCTGCTATATCTCCCACATGGAAAGTGCCAGGAGGGAGAAGTGGGGATTATGTTTAGACTTTCTCGGAACTGCTTCAAATCAACTAGATCTCTTTGTGCTGTAAATCTCCCAACAGCCAAACGCAAAAGCAGCAAACATCTCGCTGTATGTCCCACATCCAAAGTGCCAAGAGAGAGCTTGCTCTCCCTGTCTTTGAGTACTGTTTTCACTGTCCCGGTTACCTCTTGGCTAACGTTCTCTTCAGAGCTGCAGTGAAACCAGGAACCACGTGGAGAAGGCACCCACACTGAAAGTGCCTGGAGGGAACACTGGGGCTTCTTCTCAGTGTCTCTGACATAGGGTTTCACTGTCCCGGGAAAGTCTCTGCTAACACCGTGCAGAGCGCTGTGCCCAATATACAGAAACGTCTTGCGGTATCTCCTACAGGGAAAGTGCCAGGAGGGAATTGTCGAGCTTGTTCTCAGTGTCTCTGAGAATTGCTCTGATTATCCGTGTGACCTCTTTGCTAAGACTCTCCAGAGAGACGTCCTCAAAACCAACACACATCTTGACATATCTCCCACATTGATCGCAGTGTCTCCAGGAACGGCATTCAAGGAGCCAGGACCTTTTCTCCCTACACTCTCCATTGAGTTGTCCTCAAAACCAATATACATCCTGCTATATCTCCCACATAGAAAGTGCCTGGAGGGAGAAGTGGGGATTATGTTTAGACTTTCTCGGAACTGCTTCAAATCAACTAGATCTCTTTGTGCTGTAAATCTCCCAACAGCCAAACGCAAAAGCAGCAAACATCTCGCTGTATGTCCCACATCCAAAGTGCCAAGAGAGAGCTTGCTCTCCCTGTCTTTGAGTACTGTTTTCACTGTCCCGGTTACCTCTTTGCTAACGTTCTCTTCAGAGCTGCAGTGAAACCAGGAACCACGTGGAGAAGGCACCCACACTGAAAGTGCCTGGAGGGAACATTGGGGCTTCTTCTCAGTGTCTCTGACATAGGGTTTCACTGTCCCGGGAAAGTCTCTGCTAACACCGTGCAGAGCGCTGTGCCCAATATACAGAAACGTCTTGCGGTATCTCCTACAGGGAAAGTGCCAGGAGGGAATTGTCGAGCTTGTTCTGAGTGTCTCTGAGAATTGCTCTGATTATCCGTGTGACCTCTTTGCTAAGACTCTCCAGAGAGACGTCCTCAAAACCAACACACATCTTGACATATCTCCCACATTGATCGCAGTGTCTCCAGAAACGGCATTCAAGGAGCCAGGACCTTTTCTCCCTACACTCTCCATTGAGTTGTCCTCAAAACCAATATACATCCTGCTATATCTCCCACATGGAAAGTGCCAGGAGGGAGAAGTGGGGATTATGTTTAGACTTTCTCGGAACTGCTTCAAATCAACTAGATCTCTTTGTGCTGTAAATCTCCCAACAGCCAAACGCAAAAGCAGCAAACATCTCGCTGTATGTCCCACATCCAAAGTGCCAAGAGAGAGCTTGCTCTCCCTGTCTTTGAGTACTGTTTTCACTGTCCCGGTTACCTCTTTGCTAACGTTCTCTTCAGAGCTGCAGTGAAACCAGGAACCACGTGGAGAAGGCACCCACACTGAAAGTGCCTGGAGGGAACACTGGGGCTTCTTCTCAGTGTCTCTGACATAGGGTTTCACTGTCCCGGGAAAGTCTCTGCTAACACCGTGCAGAGCGCTGTGCCCAATATACAGAAACGTCTTGCGGTATCTCCTACAGGGAAAGTGCCAGGAGGGAATTGTCGAGCTTGTTCTGAGTGTCTCTGAGAATTGCTCTGATTATCCGTGTGACCTCTTTGCTAAGACTCTCCAGAGAGCCGTCCTCAAAACCAACACACATCTTGACATATCTCCCACATTGATCGCAGTGTCTCCAGAAACGGCATTCAAGGAGCCAGGACCTTTTCTCCCTACACTCTCCATTGAGTTGTCCTCAAAACCAATATACATCCTGCTATATCTCCCACATGGAAAGTGCCAGGAGGGAGAAGTGGGGATTATGTTTAGACTTTCTCGGAACTGCTTCAAATCAACTAGATCTCTTTGTGCTGTAAATCTCCCAACAGCCAAACGCAAAAGCAGCAAACATCTCGCTGTATGTCCCACATCCAAAGTGCCAAGAGAGAGCTTGCTCTCCCTGTCTTTGAGTACTGTTTTCACTGTCCCGGTTACCTCTTGGCTAACGTTCTCTTCAGAGCTGCAGTGAAACCAGGAACCACATGGAGAAGGCACCCACACTGAAAGTGCCTGGAGGGAACACTGGGGCTTCTTCTCAGTGTCTCTGACATAGGGTTTCACTGTCCCGGGAAAGTCTCTGCTAACACCGTGCAGAGCGCTGTGCCCAATATACAGAAACGTCTTGCGGTATCTCCTACAGGGAAAGTGCCAGGAGGGAATTGTCGAGCTTGTTCTGAGTGTCTCTGAGAATTGCTCTGATTATCCGTGTGACCTCTTTGCTAAGACTCTCCAGAGAGACGTCCTCAAAACCAACACACATCTTGACATATCTCCCACATTGATCGCAGTGTCTCCAGGAACGGCATTCAAGGAGCCAGGACCTTTTCTCCCTACACTCTCCATTGAGTTGTCCTCAAAACCAATATACATCCTGCTATATCTCCCACATAGAAAGTGCCTGGAGGGAGAAGTGGGGATTATGTTTAGACTTTCTCGGAACTGCTTCAAATCAACTAGATCTCTTTGTGCTGTAAATCTCCCAACAGCCAAACGCAAAAGCAGCAAACATCTCGCTGTATGTCCCACATCCAAAGTGCCAAGAGAGAGCTTGCTCTCCCTGTCTTTGAGTACTGTTTTCACTGTCCCGGTTACCTCTTTGCTAACGTTCTCTTCAGAGCTGCAGTGAAACCAGGAACCACGTGGAGAAGGCACCCACACTGAAAGTGCCTGGAGGGAACATTGGGGCTTCTTCTCAGTGTCTCTGACATAGGGTTTCACTGTCCCGGGAAAGTCTCTGCTAACACCGTGCAGAGCGCTGTGCCCAATATACAGAAACGTCTTGCGGTATCTCCTACAGGGAAAGTGCCAGGAGGGAATTGTCGAGCTTGTTCTGAGTGTCTCTGAGAATTGCTCTGATTATCCGTGTGACCTCTTTGCTAATACTCTCCAGAGACACGTCCTCAAAACAAACACACATCTTGACATATCTCCCACATTGATCGCAGTGTCTCCAGAAACGGCATTCAAGGAGCCAGGACCTTTTCTCCCTACACTCTCCATTGAGTTGTCCTCAAAACCAATATACATCCTGCTATATCTCCCACATGGAAAGTGCCAGGAGGGAGAAGTGGGGATTATGTTTAGACTTTCTCGGAACTGCTTCAAATCAACTAGATCTCTTTGTGCTGTAAATCTCCCAACAGCCAAACGCAAAAGCAGCAAACATCTCGCTGTATGTCCCACATCCAAAGTGCCAAGAGAGAGCTTGCTCTCCCTGTCTTTGAGTACTGTTTTCACTGTCCCGGTTACCTCTTGGCTAACGTTCTCTTCAGAGCTGCAGTGAAACCAGGAACCACGTGGAGAAGGCACCCACACTGAAAGTGCCTGGAGGGAACATTGGGGCTTCTTCTCAGTGTCTCTGACATAGGGTTTCACTGTCCCGGGAAAGTCTCTGCTAACACCGTGCAGAGCGCTGTGCCCAATATACAGAAACGTCTTGCGGTATCTCCTACAGGGAAAGTGCCAGGAGGGAATTGTCGAGCTTGTTCTGAGTGTCTCTGAGAATTGCTCTGATTATCCGTGTGACCTCTTTGCTAAGACTCTCCAGAGAGACGTCCTCAAAACCAACACACATCTTGACATATCTCCCACATTGATCACAGTGTCTCCAGGAACGGCATTCAAGGAGCCAGGAACTTTTCTCCCTACACTCTCCATTGAGTTGTCCTCAAAACCAATATACATCCTGCTATATCTCCCACATGGAAAGTGCCAGGAGGGAGAAGTGGGGATTATGTTTAGACTTTCTCGGAACTGCTTCAAATCAACTAGATCTCTTTGTGCTGTAAATCTCCCAACAGCCAAACGCAAAAGCAGCAAACATCTCGCTGTATGTCCCACATCCAAAGTGCCAAGAGAGAGCTTGCTCTCCCTGTCTTTGAGTACTGTTTTCACTGTCCCGGTTACCTCTTGGCTAACGTTCTCTTCAGAGCTGCAGTGAAACCAGGAACCACGTGGAGAAGGCACCCACACTGAAAGTGCCTGGAGGGAACACTGGGGCTTCTTCTCAGTGTCTCTGACATAGGGTTTCACTGTCCCGGGAAAGTCTCTGCTAACACCGTGCAGAGCGCTGTGCCCAATATACAGAAACGTCTTGCGGTATCTCCTACAGGGAAAGTGCCAGGAGGGAATTGTCGAGCTTGTTCTGAGTGTCTCTGAGAATTGCTCTGATTATCCGTGTGACCTCTTTGCTAATACTCTCCAGAGACACGTCCTCAAAACAAACACACATCTTGACATATCTCCCACATTGATCGCAGTGTCTCCAGAAACGGCATTCAAGGAGCCAGGACCTTTTCTCCCTACACTCTCCATTGAGTTGTCCTCAAAACCAATATACATCCTGCTATATCTCCCACATGGAAAGTGCCAGGAGGGAGAAGTGGGGATTATGTTTAGACTTTCTCGGAACTGCTTCAAATCAACTAGATCTCTTTGTGCTGTAAATCTCCCAACAGCCAAACGCAAAAGCAGCAAACATCTCGCTGTATGTCCCACATCCAAAGTGCCAAGAGAGAGCTTGCTCTCCCTGTCTTTGAGTACTGTTTTCACTGTCCCGGTTACCTCTTGGCTAACGTTCTCTTCAGAGCTGCAGTGAAACCAGGAACCACATGGAGAAGGCACCCACACTGAAAGTGCCTGGAGGGAACACTGGGGCTTCTTCTCAGTGTCTCTGACATAGGGTTTCACTGTCCCGGGAAAGTCTCTGCTAACACCGTGCAGAGCGCTGTGCCCAATATACAGAAACGTCTTGCGGTATCTCCTACAGGGAAAGTGCCAGGAGGGAATTGTCGAGCTTGTTCTGAGTGTCTCTGAGAATTGCTCTGATTATCCGTGTGACCTCTTTGCTAAGACTCTCCAGAGAGACGTCCTCAAAACCAACACACATCTTGACATATCTCCCACATTGATCGCAGTGTCTCCAGGAACGGCATTCAAGGAGCCAGGACCTTTTCTCCCTACACTCTCCATTGAGTTGTCCTCAAAACCAATATACATCCTGCTATATCTCCCACATAGAAAGTGCCTGGAGGGAGAAGTGGGGATTATGTTTAGACTTTCTCGGAACTGCTTCAAATCAACTAGATCTCTTTGTGCTGTAAATCTCCCAACAGCCAAACGCAAAAGCAGCAAACATCTCGCTGTATGTCCCACATCCAAAGTGCCAAGAGAGAGCTTGCTCTCCCTGTCTTTGAGTACTGTTTTCACTGTCCCGGTTACCTCTTTGCTAACGTTCTCTTCAGAGCTGCAGTGAAACCAGGAACCACGTGGAGAAGGCACCCACACTGAAAGTGCCTGGAGGGAACATTGGGGCTTCTTCTCAGTGTCTCTGACATAGGGTTTCACTGTCCCGGGAAAGTCTCTGCTAACACCGTGCAGAGCGCTGTGCCCAATATACAGAAACGTCTTGCGGTATCTCCTACAGGGAAAGTGCCAGGAGGGAATTGTCGAGCTTGTTCTGAGTGTCTCTGAGAATTGCTCTGATTATCCGTGTGACCTCTTTGCTAAGACTCTCCAGAGACACGTCCTCAAAACAAACACACATCTTGACATATCTCCCACATTGATCGCAGTGTCTCCAGAAACGGCATTCAAGGAGCCAGGACCTTTTCTCCCTACACTCTCCATTGAGTTGTCCTCAAAACCAATATACATCCTGCTATATCTCCCACATGGAAAGTGCCAGGAGGGAGAAGTGGGGATTATGTTTAGACTTTCTCGGAACTGCTTCAAATCAACTAGATCTCTTTGTGCTGTAAATCTCCCAACAGCCAAACGCAAAAGCAGCAAACATCTCGCTGTATGTCCCACATCCAAAGTGCCAAGAGAGAGCTTGCTCTCCCTGTCTTTGAGTACTGTTTTCACTGTCCCGGTTACCTCTTGGCTAACGTTCTCTTCAGAGCTGCAGTGAAACCAGGAACCACGTGGAGAAGGCACCCACACTGAAAGTGCCTGGAGGGAACATTGGGGCTTCTTCTCAGTGTCTCTGACATAGGGTTTCACTGTCCCGGGAAAGTCTCTGCTAACACCGTGCAGAGCGCTGTGCCCAATATACAGAAACGTCTTGCGGTATCTCCTACAGGGAAAGTGCCAGGAGGGAATTGTCGAGCTTGTTCTGAGTGTCTCTGAGAATTGCTCTGATTATCCGTGTGACCTCTTTGCTAAGACTCTCCAGAGAGACGTCCTCAAAACCAACACACATCTTGACATATCTCCCACATTGATCACAGTGTCTCCAGGAACGGCATTCAAGGAGCCAGGAACTTTTCTCCCTACACTCTCCATTGAGTTGTCCTCAAAACCAATATACATCCTGCTATATCTCCCACATGGAAAGTGCCAGGAGGGAGAAGTGGGGATTATGTTTAGACTTTCTCGGAACTGCTTCAAATCAACTAGATCTCTTTGTGCTGTAAATCTCCCAACAGCCAAACGCAAAAGCAGCAAACATCTCGCTGTATGTCCCACATCCAAAGTGCCAAGAGAGAGCTTGCTCTCCCTGTCTTTGAGTACTGTTTTCACTGTCCCGGTTACCTCTTGGCTAACGTTCTCTTCAGAGCTGCAGTGAAACCAGGAACCACGTGGAGAAGGCACCCACACTGAAAGTGCCTGGAGGGAACACTGGGGCTTCTTCTCAGTGTCTCTGACATAGGGTTTCACTGTCCCGGGAAAGTCTCTGCTAACACCGTGCAGAGCGCTGTGCCCAATATACAGAAACGTCTTGCGGTATCTCCTACAGGGAAAGTGCCAGGAGGGAATTGTCGAGCTTGTTCTGAGTGTCTCTGAGAATTGCTCTGATTATCCGTGTGACCTCTTTGCTAATACTCTCCAGAGACACGTCCTCAAAACAAACACACATCTTGACATATCTCCCACATTGATCGCAGTGTCTCCAGAAACGGCATTCAAGGAGCCAGGACCTTTTCTCCCTACACTCTCCATTGAGTTGTCCTCAAAACCAATATACATCCTGCTATATCTCCCACATGGAAAGTGCCAGGAGGGAGAAGTGGGGATTATGTTTAGACTTTCTCGGAACTGCTTCAAATCAACTAGATCTCTTTGTGCTGTAAATCTCCCAACAGCCAAACGCAAAAGCAGCAAACATCTCGCTGTATGTCCCACATCCAAAGTGCCAAGAGAGAGCTTGCTCTCCCTGTCTTTGAGTACTGTTTTCACTGTCCCGGTTACCTCTTGGCTAACGTTCTCTTCAGAGCTGCAGTGAAACCAGGAACCACGTGGAGAAGGCACCCACACTGAAAGTGCCTGGAGGGAACATTGGGGCTTCTTCTCAGTGTCTCTGACATAGGGTTTCACTGTCCCGGGAAAGTCTCTGCTAACACCGTGCAGAGCGCTGTGCCCAATATACAGAAACGTCTTGCGGTATCTCCTACAGGGAAAGTGCCAGGAGGGAATTGTCGAGCTTGTTCTGAGTGTCTCTGAGAATTGCTCTGATTATCCGTGTGACCTCTTTGCTAAGACTCTCCAGAGAGACGTCCTCAAAACCAACACACATCTTGACATATCTCCCACATTGATCACAGTGTCTCCAGGAACGGCATTCAAGGAGCCAGGAACTTTTCTCCCTACACTCTCCATTGAGTTGTCCTCAAAACCAATATACATCCTGCTATATCTCCCACATGGAAAGTGCCAGGAGGGAGAAGTGGGGATTATGTTTAGACTTTCTCGGAACTGCTTCAAATCAACTAGATCTCTTTGTGCTGTAAATCTCCCAACAGCCAAACGCAAAAGCAGCAAACATCTCGCTGTATGTCCCACATCCAAAGTGCCAAGAGAGAGCTTGCTCTCCCTGTCTTTGAGTACTGTTTTCACTGTCCCGGTTACCTCTTGGCTAACGTTCTCTTCAGAGCTGCAGTGAAACCAGGAACCACGTGGAGAAGGCACCCACACTGAAAGTGCCTGGAGGGAACACTGGGGCTTCTTCTCAGTGTCTCTGACATAGGGTTTCACTGTCCCGGGAAAGTCTCTGCTAACACCGTGCAGAGCGCTGTGCCCAATATACAGAAACGTCTTGCGGTATCTCCTACAGGGAAAGTGCCAGGAGGGAATTGTCGAGCTTGTTCTGAGTGTCTCTGAGAATTGCTCTGATTATCCGTGTGACCTCTTTGCTAATACTCTCCAGAGACACGTCCTCAAAACAAACACACATCTTGACATATCTCCCACATTGATCGCAGTGTCTCCAGAAACGGCATTCAAGGAGCCAGGACCTTTTCTCCCTACACTCTCCATTGAGTTGTCCTCAAAACCAATATACATCCTGCTATATCTCCCACATGGAAAGTGCCAGGAGGGAGAAGTGGGGATTATGTTTAGACTTTCTCGGAACTGCTTCAAATCAACTAGATCTCTTTGTGCTGTAAATCTCCCAACAGCCAAACGCAAAAGCAGCAAACATCTCGCTGTATGTCCCACATCCAAAGTGCCAAGAGAGAGCTTGCTCTCCCTGTCTTTGAGTACTGTTTTCACTGTCCCGGTTACCTCTTGGCTAACGTTCTCTTCAGAGCTGCAGTGAAACCAGGAACCACATGGAGAAGGCACCCACACTGAAAGTGCCTGGAGGGAACACTGGGGCTTCTTCTCAGTGTCTCTGACATAGGGTTTCACTGTCCCGGGAAAGTCTCTGCTAACACCGTGCAGAGCGCTGTGCCCAATATACAGAAACGTCTTGCGGTATCTCCTACAGGGAAAGTGCCAGGAGGGAATTGTCGAGCTTGTTCTGAGTGTCTCTGAGAATTGCTCTGATTATCCGTGTGACCTCTTTGCTAAGACTCTCCAGAGAGACGTCCTCAAAACCAACACACATCTTGACATATCTCCCACATTGATCGCAGTGTCTCCAGGAACGGCATTCAAGGAGCCAGGACCTTTTCTCCCTACACTCTCCATTGAGTTGTCCTCAAAACCAATATACATCCTGCTATATCTCCCACATAGAAAGTGCCTGGAGGGAGAAGTGGGGATTATGTTTAGACTTTCTCGGAACTGCTTCAAATCAACTAGATCTCTTTGTGCTGTAAATCTCCCAACAGCCAAACGCAAAAGCAGCAAACATCTCGCTGTATGTCCCACATCCAAAGTGCCAAGAGAGAGCTTGCTCTCCCTGTCTTTGAGTACTGTTTTCACTGTCCCGGTTACCTCTTTGCTAACGTTCTCTTCAGAGCTGCAGTGAAACCAGGAACCACGTGGAGAAGGCACCCACACTGAAAGTGCCTGGAGGGAACATTGGGGCTTCTTCTCAGTGTCTCTGACATAGGGTTTCACTGTCCCGGGAAAGTCTCTGCTAACACCGTGCAGAGCGCTGTGCCCAATATACAGAAACGTCTTGCGGTATCTCCTACAGGGAAAGTGCCAGGAGGGAATTGTCGAGCTTGTTCTGAGTGTCTCTGAGAATTGCTCTGATTATCCGTGTGACCTCTTTGCTAATACTCTCCAGAGACACGTCCTCAAAACAAACACACATCTTGACATATCTCCCACATTGATCGCAGTGTCTCCAGAAACGGCATTCAAGGAGCCAGGACCTTTTCTCCCTACACTCTCCATTGAGTTGTCCTCAAAACCAATATACATCCTGCTATATCTCCCACATGGAAAGTGCCAGGAGGGAGAAGTGGGGATTATGTTTAGACTTTCTCGGAACTGCTTCAAATCAACTAGATCTCTTTGTGCTGTATATCTCCCAACAGCCAAACGCAAAAGCAGCAAACATCTCGCTGTATGTCCCACATCCAAAGTGCCAAGAGAGAGCTTGCTCTCCCTGTCTTTGAGTACTGTTTTCACTGTCCCGGTTACCTCTTGGCTAACGTTCTCTTCAGAGCTGCAGTGAAACCAGGAACCACGTGGAGAAGGCACCCACACTGAAAGTGCCTGGAGGGAACATTGGGGCTTCTTCTCAGTGTCTCTGACATAGGGTTTCACTGTCCCGGGAAAGTCTCTGCTAACACCGTGCAGAGCGCTGTGCCCAATATACAGAAACGTCTTGCGGTATCTCCTACAGGGAAAGTGCCAGGAGGGAATTGTCGAGCTTGTTCTGAGTGTCTCTGAGAATTGCTCTGATTATCCGTGTGACCTCTTTGCTAAGACTCTCCAGAGAGACGTCCTCAAAACCAACACACATCTTGACATATCTCCCACATTGATCACAGTGTCTCCAGGAACGGCATTCAAGGAGCCAGGAACTTTTCTCCCTACACTCTCCATTGAGTTGTCCTCAAAACCAATATACATCCTGCTATATCTCCCACATGGAAAGTGCCAGGAGGGAGAAGTGGGGATTATGTTTAGACTTTCTCGGAACTGCTTCAAATCAACTAGATCTCTTTGTGCTGTAAATCTCCCAACAGCCAAACGCAAAAGCAGCAAACATCTCGCTGTATGTCCCACATCCAAAGTGCCAAGAGAGAGCTTGCTCTCCCTGTCTTTGAGTACTGTTTTCACTGTCCCGGTTACCTCTTGGCTAACGTTCTCTTCAGAGCTGCAGTGAAACCAGGAACCACGTGGAGAAGGCACCCACACTGAAAGTGCCTGGAGGGAACACTGGGGCTTCTTCTCAGTGTCTCTGACATAGGGTTTCACTGTCCCGGGAAAGTCTCTGCTAACACCGTGCAGAGCGCTGTGCCCAATATACAGAAACGTCTTGCGGTATCTCCTACAGGGAAAGTGCCAGGAGGGAATTGTCGAGCTTGTTCTGAGTGTCTCTGAGAATTGCTCTGATTATCCGTGTGACCTCTTTGCTAATACTCTCCAGAGACACGTCCTCAAAACAAACACACATCTTGACATATCTCCCACATTGATCGCAGTGTCTCCAGAAACGGCATTCAAGGAGCCAGGACCTTTTCTCCCTACACTCTCCATTGAGTTGTCCTCAAAACCAATATACATCCTGCTATATCTCCCACATGGAAAGTGCCAGGAGGGAGAAGTGGGGATTATGTTTAGACTTTCTCGGAACTGCTTCAAATCAACTAGATCTCTTTGTGCTGTAAATCTCCCAACAGCCAAACGCAAAAGCAGCAAACATCTCGCTGTATGTCCCACATCCAAAGTGCCAAGAGAGAGCTTGCTCTCCCTGTCTTTGAGTACTGTTTTCACTGTCCCGGTTACCTCTTGGCTAACGTTCTCTTCAGAGCTGCAGTGAAACCAGGAACCACGTGGAGAAGGCACCCACACTGAAAGTGCCTGGAGGGAACATTGGGGCTTCTTCTCAGTGTCTCTGACATAGGGTTTCACTGTCCCGGGAAAGTCTCTGCTAACACCGTGCAGAGCGCTGTGCCCAATATACAGAAACGTCTTGCGGTATCTCCTACAGGGAAAGTGCCAGGAGGGAATTGTCGAGCTTGTTCTGAGTGTCTCTGAGAATTGCTCTGATTATCCGTGTGACCTCTTTGCTAAGACTCTCCAGAGAGACGTCCTCAAAACCAACACACATCTTGACATATCTCCCACATTGATCGCAGTGTCTCCAGGAACGGCATTCAAGGAGCCAGGACCTTTTCTCCCTACACTCTCCATTGAGTTGTCCTCAAAACCAATATACATCCTGCTATATCTCCCACATGGAAAGTGCCAGGAGGGAGAAGTGGGGATTATGTTTAGACTTTCTCGGAACTGCTTCAAATCAACTAGATCTCTTTGTGCTGTAAATCTCCCAACAGCCAAACGCAAAAGCAGCAAACATCTCGCTGTATGTCCCACATCCAAAGTGCCAAGAGAGAGCTTGCTCTCCCTGTCTTTGAGTACTGTTTTCACTGTCCCGGTTACCTCTTGGCTAACGTTCTCTTCAGAGCTGCAGTGAAACCAGGAACCACGTGGAGAAGGCACCCACACTGAAAGTGCCTGGAGGGAACATTGGGGCTTCTTCTCAGTGTCTCTGACATAGGGTTTCACTGTCCCGGGAAAGTCTCTGCTAACACCGTGCAGAGCGCTGTGCCCAATATACAGAAACGTCTTGCGGTATCTCCTACAGGGAAAGTGCCAGGAGGGAATTGTCGAGCTTGTTCTGAGTGTCTCTGAGAATTGCTCTGATTATCCGTGTGACCTCTTTGCTAAGACTCTCCAGAGAGACGTCCTCAAAACCAACACACATCTTGACATATCTCCCACATTGATCGCAGTGTCTCCAGAAACGGCATTCAAGGAGCCAGGACCTTTTCTCCCTACACTCTCCATTGAGTTGTCCTCAAAACCAATATACATCCTGCTATATCTCCCACATGGAAAGTGCCAGGAGGGAGAAGTGGGGATTATGTTTAGACTTTCTCGGAACTGCTTCAAATCAACTAGATCTCTTTGTGCTGTAAATCTCCCAACAGCCAAACGCAAAAGCAGCAAACATCTCGCTGTATGTCCCACATCCAAAGTGCCAAGAGAGAGCTTGCTCTCCCTGTCTTTGAGTACTGTTTTCACTGTCCCGGTTACCTCTTTGCTAACGTTCTCTTCAGAGCTGCAGTGAAACCAGGAACCACGTGGAGAAGGCACCCACACTGAAAGTGCCTGGAGGGAACACTGGGGCTTCTTCTCAGTGTCTCTGACATAGGGTTTCACTGTCCCGGGAAAGTCTCTGCTAACACCGTGCAGAGCGCTGTGCCCAATATACAGAAACGTCTTGCGGTATCTCCTACAGGGAAAGTGCCAGGAGGGAATTGTCGAGCTTGTTCTGAGTGTCTCTGAGAATTGCTCTGATTATCCGTGTGACCTCTTTGCTAAGACTCTCCAGAGAGACGTCCTCAAAACCAACACACATCTTGACATATCTCCCACATTGATCGCAGTGTCTCCAGAAACGGCATTCAAGGAGCCAGGACCTTTTCTCCCTACACTCTCCATTGAGTTGTCCTCAAAACCAATATACATCCTGCTATATCTCCCACATGGAAAGTGCCAGGAGGGAGAAGTGGGGATTATGTTTAGACTTTCTCGGAACTGCTTCAAATCAACTAGATCTCTTTGTGCTGTAAATCTCCCAACAGCCAAACGCAAAAGCAGCAAACATCTCGCTGTATGTCCCACATCCAAAGTGCCAAGAGAGAGCTTGCTCTCCCTGTCTTTGAGTACTGTTTTCACTGTCCCGGTTACCTCTTGGCTAACGTTCTCTTCAGAGCTGCAGTGAAACCAGGAACCACGTGGAGAAGGCACCCACACTGAAAGTGCCTGGAGGGAACATTGGGGCTTCTTCTCAGTGTCTCTGACATAGGGTTTCACTGTCCCGGGAAAGTCTCTGCTAACACCGTGCAGAGCGCTGTGCCCAATATACAGAAACGTCTTGCGGTATCTCCTACAGGGAAAGTGCCAGGAGGGAATTGTCGAGCTTGTTCTGAGTGTCTCTGAGAATTGCTCTGATTATCCGTGTGACCTCTTTGCTAAGACTCTCCAGAGAGACGTCCTCAAAACCAACACACATCTTGACATATCTCCCACATTGATCGCAGTGTCTCCAGGAACGGCATTCAAGGAGCCAGGACCTTTTCTCCCTACACTCTCCATTGAGTTGTCCTCAAAACCAATATACATCCTGCTATATCTCCCACATGGAAAGTGCCAGGAGGGAGAAGTGGGGATTATGTTTAGACTTTCTCGGAACTGCTTCAAATCAACTAGATCTCTTTGTGCTGTAAATCTCCCAACAGCCAAACGCAAAAGCAGCAAACATCTCGCTGTATGTCCCACATCCAAAGTGCCAAGAGAGAGCTTGCTCTCCCTGTCTTTGAGTACTGTTTTCACTGTCCCGGTTACCTCTTGGCTAACGTTCTCTTCAGAGCTGCAGTGAAACCAGGAACCACGTGGAGAAGGCACCCACACTGAAAGTGCCTGGAGGGAACATTGGGGCTTCTTCTCAGTGTCTCTGACATAGGGTTTCACTGTCCCGGGAAAGTCTCTGCTAACACCGTGCAGAGCGCTGTGCCCAATATACAGAAACGTCTTGCGGTATCTCCTACAGGGAAAGTGCCAGGAGGGAATTGTCGAGCTTGTTCTGAGTGTCTCTGAGAATTGCTCTGATTATCCGTGTGACCTCTTTGCTAAGACTCTCCAGAGAGACGTCCTCAAAACCAACACACATCTTGACATATCTCCCACATTGATCGCAGTGTCTCCAGGAACGGCATTCAAGGAGCCAGGACCTTTTCTCCCTACACTCTCCATTGAGTTGTCCTCAAAACCAATATACATCCTGCTATATCTCCCACATGGAAAGTGCCAGGAGGGAGAAGTGGGGATTATGTTTAGACTTTCTCGGAACTGCTTCAAATCAACTAGATCTCTTTGTGCTGTAAATCTCCCAACAGCCAAACGCAAAAGCAGCAAACATCTCGCTGTATGTCCCACATCCAAAGTGCCAAGAGAGAGCTTGCTCTCCCTGTCTTTGAGTACTGTTTTCACTGTCCCGGTTACCTCTTGGCTAACGTTCTCTTCAGAGCTGCAGTGAAACCAGGAACCACGTGGAGAAGGCACCCACACTGAAAGTGCCTGGAGGGAACATTGGGGCTTCTTCTCAGTGTCTCTGACATAGGGTTTCACTGTCCCGGGAAAGTCTCTGCTAACACCGTGCAGAGCGCTGTGCCCAATATACAGAAACGTCTTGCGGTATCTCCTACAGGGAAAGTGCCAGGAGGGAATTGTCGAGCTTGTTCTGAGTGTCTCTGAGAATTGCTCTGATTATCCGTGTGACCTCTTTGCTAAGACTCTCCAGAGAGACGTCCTCAAAACCAACACACATCTTGACATATCTCCCACATTGATCGCAGTGTCTCCAGGAACGGCATTCAAGGAGCCAGGACCTTTTCTCCCTACACTCTCCATTGAGTTGTCCTCAAAACCAATATACATCCTGCTATATCTCCCACATGGAAAGTGCCAGGAGGGAGAAGTGGGGATTATGTTTAGACTTTCTCGGAACTGCTTCAAATCAACTAGATCTCTTTGTGCTGTAAATCTCCCAACAGCCAAACGCAAAAGCAGCAAACATCTCGCTGTATGTCCCACATCCAAAGTGCCAAGAGAGAGCTTGCTCTCCCTGTCTTTGAGTACTGTTTTCACTGTCCCGGTTACCTCTTGGCTAACGTTCTCTTCAGAGCTGCAGTGAAACCAGGAACCACGTGGAGAAGGCACCCACACTGAAAGTGCCTGGAGGGAACATTGGGGCTTCTTCTCAGTGTCTCTGACATAGGGTTTCACTGTCCCGGGAAAGTCTCTGCTAACACCGTGCAGAGCGCTGTGCCCAATATACAGAAACGTCTTGCGGTATCTCCTACAGGGAAAGTGCCAGGAGGGAATTGTCGAGCTTGTTCTGAGTGTCTCTGAGAATTGCTCTGATTATCCGTGTGACCTCTTTGCTAAGACTCTCCAGAGAGACGTCCTCAAAACCAACACACATCTTGACATATCTCCCACATTGATCGCAGTGTCTCCAGGAACGGCATTCAAGGAGCCAGGACCTTTTCTCCCTACACTCTCCATTGAGTTGTCCTCAAAACCAATATACATCCTGCTATATCTCCCACATGGAAAGTGCCAGGAGGGAGAAGTGGGGATTATGTTTAGACTTTCTCGGAACTGCTTCAAATCAACTAGATCTCTTTGTGCTGTAAATCTCCCAACAGCCAAACGCAAAAGCAGCAAACATCTCGCTGTATGTCCCACATCCAAAGTGCCAAGAGAGAGCTTGCTCTCCCTGTCTTTGAGTACTGTTTTCACTGTCCCGGTTACCTCTTGGCTAACGTTCTCTTCAGAGCTGCAGTGAAACCAGGAACCACGTGGAGAAGGCACCCACACTGAAAGTGCCTGGAGGGAACACTGGGGCTTCTTCTCAGTGTCTCTGACATAGGGTTTCACTGTCCCGGGAAAGTCTCTGCTAACACCGTGCAGAGCGCTGTGCCCAATATACAGAAACGTCTTGCGGTATCTCCTACAGGGAAAGTGCCAGGAGGGAATTGTCGAGCTTGTTCTGAGTGTCTCTGAGAATTGCTCTGATTATCCGTGTGACCTCTTTGCTAAGACTCTCCAGAGAGACGTCCTCAAAACCAACACACATCTTGACATATCTCCCACATTGATCGCAGTGTCTCCAGGAACGGCATTCAAGGAGCCAGGACCTTTTCTCCCTACACTCTCCATTGAGTTGTCCTCAAAACCAATATACATCCTGCTATATCTCCCACATGGAAAGTGCCAGGAGGGAGAAGTGGGGATTATGTTTAGACTTTCTCGGAACTGCTTCAAATCAACTAGATCTCTTTGTGCTGTAAATCTCCCAACAGCCAAACGCAAAAGCAGCAAACATCTCGCTGTATGTCCCACATCCAAAGTGCCAAGAGAGAGCTTGCTCTCCCTGTCTTTGAGTACTGTTTTCACTGTCCCGGTTACCTCTTGGCTAACGTTCTCTTCAGAGCTGCAGTGAAACCAGGAACCACGTGGAGAAGGCACCCACACTGAAAGTGCCTGGAGGGAACATTGGGGCTTCTTCTCAGTGTCTCTGACATAGGGTTTCACTGTCCCGGGAAAGTCTCTGCTAACACCGTGCAGAGCGCTGTGCCCAATATACAGAAACGTCTTGCGGTATCTCCTACAGGGAAAGTGCCAGGAGGGAATTGTCGAGCTTGTTCTGAGTGTCTCTGAGAATTGCTCTGATTATCCGTGTGACCTCTTTGCTAAGACTCTCCAGAGAGACGTCCTCAAAACCAACACACATCTTGACATATCTCCCACATTGATCGCAGTGTCTCCAGGAACGGCATTCAAGGAGCCAGGACCTTTTCTCCCTACACTCTCCATTGAGTTGTCCTCAAAACCAATATACATCCTGCTATATCTCCCACATGGAAAGTGCCAGGAGGGAGAAGTGGGGATTATGTTTAGACTTTCTCGGAACTGCTTCAAATCAACTAGATCTCTTTGTGCTGTAAATCTCCCAACAGCCAAACGCAAAAGCAGCAAACATCTCGCTGTATGTCCCACATCCAAAGTGCCAAGAGAGAGCTTGCTCTCCCTGTCTTTGAGTACTGTTTTCACTGTCCCGGTTACCTCTTGGCTAACGTTCTCTTCAGAGCTGCAGTGAAACCAGGAACCACGTGGAGAAGGCACCCACACTGAAAGTGCCTGGAGGGAACACTGGGGCTTCTTCTCAGTGTCTCTGACATAGGGTTTCACTGTCCCGGGAAAGTCTCTGCTAACACCGTGCAGAGCGCTGTGCCCAATATACAGAAACGTCTTGCGGTATCTCCTACAGGGAAAGTGCCAGGAGGGAATTGTCGAGCTTGTTCTGAGTGTCTCTGAGAATTGCTCTGATTATCCGTGTGACCTCTTTGCTAAGACTCTCCAGAGAGACGTCCTCAAAACCAACACACATCTTGACATATCTCCCACATTGATCGCAGTGTCTCCAGGAACGGCATTCAAGGAGCCAGGACCTTTTCTCCCTACACTCTCCATTGAGTTGTCCTCAAAACCAATATACATCCTGCTATATCTCCCACATGGAAAGTGCCAGGAGGGAGAAGTGGGGATTATGTTTAGACTTTCTCGGAACTGCTTCAAATCAACTAGATCTCTTTGTGCTGTAAATCTCCCAACAGCCAAACGCAAAAGCAGCAAACATCTCGCTGTATGTCCCACATCCAAAGTGCCAAGAGAGAGCTTGGTCTCCCTGTCTTTGAGTACTGTTTTCACTGTCCCGGTTACCTCTTGGCTAACGTTCTCTTCAGAGCTGCAGTGAAACCAGGAACCACGTGGAGAAGGCACCCACACTGAAAGTGCCTGGAGGGAACATTGGGGCTTCTTCTCAGTGTCTCTGACATAGGGTTTCACTGTCCCGGGAAAGTCTCTGCTAACACCGTGCAGAGCGCTGTGCCCAATATACAGAAACGTCTTGCGGTATCTCCTACAGGGAAAGTGCCAGGAGGGAATTGTCGAGCTTGTTCTGAGTGTCTCTGAGAATTGCTCTGATTATCCGTGTGACCTCTTTGCTAAGACTCTCCAGAGAGACGTCCTCAAAACCAACACACATCTTGACATATCTCCCACATTGATCGCAGTGTCTCCAGGAACGGCATTCAAGGAGCCAGGACCTTTTCTCCCTACACTCTCCATTGAGTTGTCCTCAAAACCAATATACATCCTGCTATATCTCCCACATGGAAAGTGCCAGGAGGGAGAAGTGGGGATTATGTTTAGACTTTCTCGGAACTGCTTCAAATCAACTAGATCTCTTTGTGCTGTAAATCTCCCAACAGCCAAATGCAAAAGCAGCAAACATCTCGCTGTATGTCCCACATCCAAAGTGCCAAGAGAGAGCTTGCTCTCCCTGTCTTTGAGTACTGTTTTCACTGTCCCGGTTACCTCTTGGCTAACGTTCTCTTCAGAGCTGCAGTGAAACCAGGAACCACGTGGAGAAGGCACCCACACTGAAAGTGCCTGGAGGGAACACTGGGGCTTCTTCTCAGTGTCTCTGACATAGGGTTTCACTGTCCCGGGAAAGTCTCTGCTAACACCGTGCAGAGCGCTGTGCCCAATATACAGAAACGTCTTGCGGTATCTCCTACAGGGAAAGTGCCAGGAGGGAATTGTCGAGCTTGTTCTGAGTGTCTCTGAGAATTGCTCTGATTATCCGTGTGACCTCTTTGCTAATACTCTCCAGAGAGACGTCCTCAAAACAAACACACATCTTGACATATCTCCCACATTGATCGCAGTGTCTCCAGGAACGGCATTCAAGGAGCCAGGACCTTTTCTCCCTACACTCTCCATTGAGTTGTCCTCAAAACCAATATACATCCTGCTATATCTCCCACATGGAAAGTGCCAGGAGGGAGAAGTGGGGATTATGTTTAGACTTTCTCGGAACTGCTTCAAATCAACTAGATCTCTTTGTGCTGTAAATCTCCCAACAGCCAAACGCAAAAGCAGCAAACATCTCGCTGTATGTCCCACATCCAAAGTGCCAAGAGAGAGCTTGCTCTCCCTGTCTTTGAGTACTGTTTTCACTGTCCCGGTTACCTCTTGGCTAACGTTCTCTTCAGAGCTGCAGTGAAACCAGGAACCACGTGGAGAAGGCACCCACACTGAAAGTGCCTGGAGGGAACATTGGGGCTTCTTCTCAGTGTCTCTGACATAGGGTTTCACTGTCCCGGGAAAGTCTCTGCTAACACCGTGCAGAGCGCTGTGCCCAATATACAGAAACGTCTTGCGGTATCTCCTACAGGGAAAGTGCCAGGAGGGAATTGTCGAGCTTGTTCTGAGTGTCTCTGAGAATTGCTCTGATTATCCGTGTGACCTCTTTGCTAAGACTCTCCAGAGAGACGTCCTCAAAACCAACACACATCTTGACATATCTCCCACATTGATCACAGTGTCTCCAGGAACGGCATTCAAGGAGCCAGGAACTTTTCTCCCTACACTCTCCATTGAGTTGTCCTCAAAACCAATATACATCCTGCTATATCTCCCACATGGAAAGTGCCAGGAGGGAGAAGTGGGGATTATGTTTAGACTTTCTCGGAACTGCTTCAAATCAACTAGATCTCTTTGTGCTGTAAATCTCCCAACAGCCAAACGCAAAAGCAGCAAACATCTCGCTGTATGTCCCACATCCAAAGTGCCAAGAGAGAGCTTGCTCTCCCTGTCTTTGAGTACTGTTTTCACTGTCCCGGTTACCTCTTGGCTAACGTTCTCTTCAGAGCTGCAGTGAAACCAGGAACCACGTGGAGAAGGCACCCACACTGAAAGTGCCTGGAGGGAACACTGGGGCTTCTTCTCAGTGTCTCTGACATAGGGTTTCACTGTCCCGGGAAAGTCTCTGCTAACACCGTGCAGAGCGCTGTGCCCAATATACAGAAACGTCTTGCGGTATCTCCTACAGGGAAAGTGCCAGGAGGGAATTGTCGAGCTTGTTCTGAGTGTCTCTGAGAATTGCTCTGATTATCCGTGTGACCTCTTTGCTAATACTCTCCAGAGACACGTCCTCAAAACAAACACACATCTTGACATATCTCCCACATTGATCGCAGTGTCTCCAGAAACGGCATTCAAGGAGCCAGGACCTTTTCTCCCTACACTCTCCATTGAGTTGTCCTCAAAACCAATATACATCCTGCTATATCTCCCACATGGAAAGTGCCAGGAGGGAGAAGTGGGGATTATGTTTAGACTTTCTCGGAACTGCTTCAAATCAACTAGATCTCTTTGTGCTGTAAATCTCCCAACAGCCAAACGCAAAAGCAGCAAACATCTCGCTGTATGTCCCACATCCAAAGTGCCAAGAGAGAGCTTGCTCTCCCTGTCTTTGAGTACTGTTTTCACTGTCCCGGTTACCTCTTGGCTAACGTTCTCTTCAGAGCTGCAGTGAAACCAGGAACCACATGGAGAAGGCACCCACACTGAAAGTGCCTGGAGGGAACACTGGGGCTTCTTCTCAGTGTCTCTGACATAGGGTTTCACTGTCCCGGGAAAGTCTCTGCTAACACCGTGCAGAGCGCTGTGCCCAATATACAGAAACGTCTTGCGGTATCTCCTACAGGGAAAGTGCCAGGAGGGAATTGTCGAGCTTGTTCTGAGTGTCTCTGAGAATTGCTCTGATTATCCGTGTGACCTCTTTGCTAAGACTCTCCAGAGAGACGTCCTCAAAACCAACACACATCTTGACATATCTCCCACATTGATCGCAGTGTCTCCAGGAACGGCATTCAAGGAGCCAGGACCTTTTCTCCCTACACTCTCCATTGAGTTGTCCTCAAAACCAATATACATCCTGCTATATCTCCCACATAGAAAGTGCCTGGAGGGAGAAGTGGGGATTATGTTTAGACTTTCTCGGAACTGCTTCAAATCAACTAGATCTCTTTGTGCTGTAAATCTCCCAACAGCCAAACGCAAAAGCAGCAAACATCTCGCTGTATGTCCCACATCCAAAGTGCCAAGAGAGAGCTTGCTCTCCCTGTCTTTGAGTACTGTTTTCACTGTCCCGGTTACCTCTTTGCTAACGTTCTCTTCAGAGCTGCAGTGAAACCAGGAACCACGTGGAGAAGGCACCCACACTGAAAGTGCCTGGAGGGAACATTGGGGCTTCTTCTCAGTGTCTCTGACATAGGGTTTCACTGTCCCGGGAAAGTCTCTGCTAACACCGTGCAGAGCGCTGTGCCCAATATACAGAAACGTCTTGCGGTATCTCCTACAGGGAAAGTGCCAGGAGGGAATTGTCGAGCTTGTTCTGAGTGTCTCTGAGAATTGCTCTGATTATCCGTGTGACCTCTTTGCTAATACTCTCCAGAGACACGTCCTCAAAACAAACACACATCTTGACATATCTCCCACATTGATCGCAGTGTCTCCAGAAACGGCATTCAAGGAGCCAGGACCTTTTCTCCCTACACTCTCCATTGAGTTGTCCTCAAAACCAATATACATCCTGCTATATCTCCCACATGGAAAGTGCCAGGAGGGAGAAGTGGGGATTATGTTTAGACTTTCTCGGAACTGCTTCAAATCAACTAGATCTCTTTGTGCTGTAAATCTCCCAACAGCCAAACGCAAAAGCAGCAAACATCTCGCTGTATGTCCCACATCCAAAGTGCCAAGAGAGAGCTTGCTCTCCCTGTCTTTGAGTACTGTTTTCACTGTCCCGGTTACCTCTTGGCTAACGTTCTCTTCAGAGCTGCAGTGAAACCAGGAACCACGTGGAGAAGGCACCCACACTGAAAGTGCCTGGAGGGAACATTGGGGCTTCTTCTCAGTGTCTCTGACATAGGGTTTCACTGTCCCGGGAAAGTCTCTGCTAACACCGTGCAGAGCGCTGTGCCCAATATACAGAAACGTCTTGCGGTATCTCCTACAGGGAAAGTGCCAGGAGGGAATTGTCGAGCTTGTTCTGAGTGTCTCTGAGAATTGCTCTGATTATCCGTGTGACCTCTTTGCTAAGACTCTCCAGAGAGACGTCCTCAAAACCAACACACATCTTGACATATCTCCCACATTGATCACAGTGTCTCCAGGAACGGCATTCAAGGAGCCAGGAACTTTTCTCCCTACACTCTCCATTGAGTTGTCCTCAAAACCAATATACATCCTGCTATATCTCCCACATGGAAAGTGCCAGGAGGGAGAAGTGGGGATTATGTTTAGACTTTCTCGGAACTGCTTCAAATCAACTAGATCTCTTTGTGCTGTAAATCTCCCAACAGCCAAACGCAAAAGCAGCAAACATCTCGCTGTATGTCCCACATCCAAAGTGCCAAGAGAGAGCTTGCTCTCCCTGTCTTTGAGTACTGTTTTCACTGTCCCGGTTACCTCTTGGCTAACGTTCTCTTCAGAGCTGCAGTGAAACCAGGAACCACGTGGAGAAGGCACCCACACTGAAAGTGCCTGGAGGGAACACTGGGGCTTCTTCTCAGTGTCTCTGACATAGGGTTTCACTGTCCCGGGAAAGTCTCTGCTAACACCGTGCAGAGCGCTGTGCCCAATATACAGAAACGTCTTGCGGTATCTCCTACAGGGAAAGTGCCAGGAGGGAATTGTCGAGCTTGTTCTGAGTGTCTCTGAGAATTGCTCTGATTATCCGTGTGACCTCTTTGCTAATACTCTCCAGAGACACGTCCTCAAAACAAACACACATCTTGACATATCTCCCACATTGATCGCAGTGTCTCCAGAAACGGCATTCAAGGAGCCAGGACCTTTTCTCCCTACACTCTCCATTGAGTTGTCCTCAAAACCAATATACATCCTGCTATATCTCCCACATGGAAAGTGCCAGGAGGGAGAAGTGGGGATTATGTTTAGACTTTCTCGGAACTGCTTCAAATCAACTAGATCTCTTTGTGCTGTAAATCTCCCAACAGCCAAACGCAAAAGCAGCAAACATCTCGCTGTATGTCCCACATCCAAAGTGCCAAGAGAGAGCTTGCTCTCCCTGTCTTTGAGTACTGTTTTCACTGTCCCGGTTACCTCTTGGCTAACGTTCTCTTCAGAGCTGCAGTGAAACCAGGAACCACGTGGAGAAGGCACCCACACTGAAAGTGCCTGGAGGGAACATTGGGGCTTCTTCTCAGTGTCTCTGACATAGGGTTTCACTGTCCCGGGAAAGTCTCTGCTAACACCGTGCAGAGCGCTGTGCCCAATATACAGAAACGTCTTGCGGTATCTCCTACAGGGAAAGTGCCAGGAGGGAATTGTCGAGCTTGTTCTGAGTGTCTCTGAGAATTGCTCTGATTATCCGTGTGACCTCTTTGCTAAGACTCTCCAGAGAGACGTCCTCAAAACCAACACACATCTTGACATATCTCCCACATTGATCGCAGTGTCTCCAGGAACGGCATTCAAGGAGCCAGGACCTTTTCTCCCTACACTCTCCATTGAGTTGTCCTCAAAACCAATATACATCCTGCTATATCTCCCACATGGAAAGTGCCAGGAGGGAGAAGTGGGGATTATGTTTAGACTTTCTCGGAACTGCTTCAAATCAACTAGATCTCTTTGTGCTGTAAATCTCCCAACAGCCAAACGCAAAAGCAGCAAACATCTCGCTGTATGTCCCACATCCAAAGTGCCAAGAGAGAGCTTGCTCTCCCTGTCTTTGAGTACTGTTTTCACTGTCCCGGTTACCTCTTGGCTAACGTTCTCTTCAGAGCTGCAGTGAAACCAGGAACCACGTGGAGAAGGCACCCACACTGAAAGTGCCTGGAGGGAACATTGGGGCTTCTTCTCAGTGTCTCTGACATAGGGTTTCACTGTCCCGGGAAAGTCTCTGCTAACACCGTGCAGAGCGCTGTGCCCAATATACAGAAACGTCTTGCGGTATCTCCTACAGGGAAAGTGCCAGGAGGGAATTGTCGAGCTTGTTCTGAGTGTCTCTGAGAATTGCTCTGATTATCCGTGTGACCTCTTTGCTAAGACTCTCCAGAGAGACGTCCTCAAAACCAACACACATCTTGACATATCTCCCACATTGATCGCAGTGTCTCCAGAAACGGCATTCAAGGAGCCAGGACCTTTTCTCCCTACACTCTCCATTGAGTTGTCCTCAAAACCAATATACATCCTGCTATATCTCCCACATGGAAAGTGCCAGGAGGGAGAAGTGGGGATTATGTTTAGACTTTCTCGGAACTGCTTCAAATCAACTAGATCTCTTTGTGCTGTAAATCTCCCAACAGCCAAACGCAAAAGCAGCAAACATCTCGCTGTATGTCCCACATCCAAAGTGCCAAGAGAGAGCTTGCTCTCCCTGTCTTTGAGTACTGTTTTCACTGTCCCGGTTACCTCTTTGCTAACGTTCTCTTCAGAGCTGCAGTGAAACCAGGAACCACGTGGAGAAGGCACCCACACTGAAAGTGCCTGGAGGGAACACTGGGGCTTCTTCTCAGTGTCTCTGACATAGGGTTTCACTGTCCCGGGAAAGTCTCTGCTAACACCGTGCAGAGCGCTGTGCCCAATATACAGAAACGTCTTGCGGTATCTCCTACAGGGAAAGTGCCAGGAGGGAATTGTCGAGCTTGTTCTGAGTGTCTCTGAGAATTGCTCTGATTATCCGTGTGACCTCTTTGCTAAGACTCTCCAGAGAGACGTCCTCAAAACCAACACACATCTTGACATATCTCCCACATTGATCGCAGTGTCTCCAGGAACGGCATTCAAGGAGCCAGGACCTTTTCTCCCTACACTCTCCATTGAGTTGTCCTCAAAACCAATATACATCCTGCTATATCTCCCACATGGAAAGTGCCAGGAGGGAGAAGTGGGGATTATGTTTAGACTTTCTCGGAACTGCTTCAAATCAACTAGATCTCTTTGTGCTGTAAATCTCCCAACAGCCAAACGCAAAAGCAGCAAACATCTCGCTGTATGTCCCACATCCAAAGTGCCAAGAGAGAGCTTGCTCTCCCTGTCTTTGAGTACTGTTTTCACTGTCCCGGTTACCTCTTGGCTAACGTTCTCTTCAGAGCTGCAGTGAAACCAGGAACCACGTGGAGAAGGCACCCACACTGAAAGTGCCTGGAGGGAACATTGGGGCTTCTTCTCAGTGTCTCTGACATAGGGTTTCACTGTCCCGGGAAAGTCTCTGCTAACACCGTGCAGAGCGCTGTGCCCAATATACAGAAACGTCTTGCGGTATCTCCTACAGGGAAAGTGCCAGGAGGGAATTGTCGAGCTTGTTCTGAGTGTCTCTGAGAATTGCTCTGATTATCCGTGTGACCTCTTTGCTAAGACTCTCCAGAGAGACGTCCTCAAAACCAACACACATCTTGACATATCTCCCACATTGATCGCAGTGTCTCCAGGAACGGCATTCAAGGAGCCAGGACCTTTTCTCCCTACACTCTCCATTGAGTTGTCCTCAAAACCAATATACATCCTGCTATATCTCCCACATGGAAAGTGCCAGGAGGGAGAAGTGGGGATTATGTTTAGACTTTCTCGGAACTGCTTCAAATCAACTAGATCTCTTTGTGCTGTAAATCTCCCAACAGCCAAACGCAAAAGCAGCAAACATCTCGCTGTATGTCCCACATCCAAAGTGCCAAGAGAGAGCTTGCTCTCCCTGTCTTTGAGTACTGTTTTCACTGTCCCGGTTACCTCTTGGCTAACGTTCTCTTCAGAGCTGCAGTGAAACCAGGAACCACGTGGAGAAGGCACCCACACTGAAAGTGCCTGGAGGGAACATTGGGGCTTCTTCTCAGTGTCTCTGACATAGGGTTTCACTGTCCCGGGAAAGTCTCTGCTAACACCGTGCAGAGCGCTGTGCCCAATATACAGAAACGTCTTGCGGTATCTCCTACAGGGAAAGTGCCAGGAGGGAATTGTCGAGCTTGTTCTGAGTGTCTCTGAGAATTGCTCTGATTATCCGTGTGACCTCTTTGCTAAGACTCTCCAGAGAGACGTCCTCAAAACCAACACACATCTTGACATATCTCCCACATTGATCGCAGTGTCTCCAGGAACGGCATTCAAGGAGCCAGGACCTTTTCTCCCTACACTCTCCATTGAGTTGTCCTCAAAACCAATATACATCCTGCTATATCTCCCACATGGAAAGTGCCAGGAGGGAGAAGTGGGGATTATGTTTAGACTTTCTCGGAACTGCTTCAAATCAACTAGATCTCTTTGTGCTGTAAATCTCCCAACAGCCAAACGCAAAAGCAGCAAACATCTCGCTGTATGTCCCACATCCAAAGTGCCAAGAGAGAGCTTGCTCTCCCTGTCTTTGAGTACTGTTTTCACTGTCCCGGTTACCTCTTGGCTAACGTTCTCTTCAGAGCTGCAGTGAAACCAGGAACCACGTGGAGAAGGCACCCACACTGAAAGTGCCTGGAGGGAACATTGGGGCTTCTTCTCAGTGTCTCTGACATAGGGTTTCACTGTCCCGGGAAAGTCTCTGCTAACACCGTGCAGAGCGCTGTGCCCAATATACAGAAACGTCTTGCGGTATCTCCTACAGGGAAAGTGCCAGGAGGGAATTGTCGAGCTTGTTCTGAGTGTCTCTGAGAATTGCTCTGATTATCCGTGTGACCTCTTTGCTAAGACTCTCCAGAGAGACGTCCTCAAAACCAACACACATCTTGACATATCTCCCACATTGATCGCAGTGTCTCCAGGAACGGCATTCAAGGAGCCAGGACCTTTTCTCCCTACACTCTCCATTGAGTTGTCCTCAAAACCAATATACATCCTGCTATATCTCCCACATGGAAAGTGCCAGGAGGGAGAAGTGGGGATTATGTTTAGACTTTCTCGGAACTGCTTCAAATCAACTAGATCTCTTTGTGCTGTAAATCTCCCAACAGCCAAACGCAAAAGCAGCAAACATCTCGCTGTATGTCCCACATCCAAAGTGCCAAGAGAGAGCTTGCTCTCCCTGTCTTTGAGTACTGTTTTCACTGTCCCGGTTACCTCTTGGCTAACGTTCTCTTCAGAGCTGCAGTGAAACCAGGAACCACGTGGAGAAGGCACCCACACTGAAAGTGCCTGGAGGGAACACTGGGGCTTCTTCTCAGTGTCTCTGACATAGGGTTTCACTGTCCCGGGAAAGTCTCTGCTAACACCGTGCAGAGCGCTGTGCCCAATATACAGAAACGTCTTGCGGTATCTCCTACAGGGAAAGTGCCAGGAGGGAATTGTCGAGCTTGTTCTGAGTGTCTCTGAGAATTGCTCTGATTATCCGTGTGACCTCTTTGCTAAGACTCTCCAGAGAGACGTCCTCAAAACCAACACACATCTTGACATATCTCCCACATTGATCGCAGTGTCTCCAGGAACGGCATTCAAGGAGCCAGGACCTTTTCTCCCTACACTCTCCATTGAGTTGTCCTCAAAACCAATATACATCCTGCTATATCTCCCACATAGAAAGTGCCTGGAGGGAGAAGTGGGGATTATGTTTAGACTTTCTCGGAACTGCTTCAAATCAACTAGATCTCTTTGTGCTGTAAATCTCCCAACAGCCAAACGCAAAAGCAGCAAACATCTCGCTGTATGTCCCACATCCAAAGTGCCAAGAGAGAGCTTGCTCTCCCTGTCTTTGAGTACTGTTTTCACTGTCCCGGTTACCTCTTTGCTAACGTTCTCTTCAGAGCTGCAGTGAAACCAGGAACCACGTGGAGAAGGCACCCACACTGAAAGTGCCTGGAGGGAACATTGGGGCTTCTTCTCAGTGTCTCTGACATAGGGTTTCACTGTCCCGGGAAAGTCTCTGCTAACACCGTGCAGAGCGCTGTGCCCAATATACAGAAACGTCTTGCGGTATCTCCTACAGGGAAAGTGCCAGGAGGGAATTGTCGAGCTTGTTCTGAGTGTCTCTGAGAATTGCTCTGATTATCCGTGTGACCTCTTTGCTAATACTCTCCAGAGACACGTCCTCAAAACAAACACACATCTTGACATATCTCCCACATTGATCGCAGTGTCTCCAGAAACGGCATTCAAGGAGCCAGGACCTTTTCTCCCTACACTCTCCATTGAGTTGTCCTCAAAACCAATATACATCCTGCTATATCTCCCACATGGAAAGTGCCAGGAGGGAGAAGTGGGGATTATGTTTAGACTTTCTCGGAACTGCTTCAAATCAACTAGATCTCTTTGTGCTGTAAATCTCCCAACAGCCAAACGCAAAAGCAGCAAACATCTCGCTGTATGTCCCACATCCAAAGTGCCAAGAGAGAGCTTGCTCTCCCTGTCTTTGAGTACTGTTTTCACTGTCCCGGTTACCTCTTGGCTAACGTTCTCTTCAGAGCTGCAGTGAAACCAGGAACCACGTGGAGAAGGCACCCACACTGAAAGTGCCTGGAGGGAACATTGGGGCTTCTTCTCAGTGTCTCTGACATAGGGTTTCACTGTCCCGGGAAAGTCTCTGCTAACACCGTGCAGAGCGCTGTGCCCAATATACAGAAACGTCTTGCGGTATCTCCTACAGGGAAAGTGCCAGGAGGGAATTGTCGAGCTTGTTCTGAGTGTCTCTGAGAATTGCTCTGATTATCCGTGTGACCTCTTTGCTAAGACTCTCCAGAGAGACGTCCTCAAAACCAACACACATCTTGACATATCTCCCACATTGATCACAGTGTCTCCAGGAACGGCATTCAAGGAGCCAGGAACTTTTCTCCCTACACTCTCCATTGAGTTGTCCTCAAAACCAATATACATCCTGCTATATCTCCCACATGGAAAGTGCCAGGAGGGAGAAGTGGGGATTATGTTTAGACTTTCTCGGAACTGCTTCAAATCAACTAGATCTCTTTGTGCTGTAAATCTCCCAACAGCCAAACGCAAAAGCAGCAAACATCTCGCTGTATGTCCCACATCCAAAGTGCCAAGAGAGAGCTTGCTCTCCCTGTCTTTGAGTACTGTTTTCACTGTCCCGGTTACCTCTTGGCTAACGTTCTCTTCAGAGCTGCAGTGAAACCAGGAACCACGTGGAGAAGGCACCCACACTGAAAGTGCCTGGAGGGAACACTGGGGCTTCTTCTCAGTGTCTCTGACATAGGGTTTCACTGTCCCGGGAAAGTCTCTGCTAACACCGTGCAGAGCGCTGTGCCCAATATACAGAAACGTCTTGCGGTATCTCCTACAGGGAAAGTGCCAGGAGGGAATTGTCGAGCTTGTTCTGAGTGTCTCTGAGAATTGCTCTGATTATCCGTGTGACCTCTTTGCTAATACTCTCCAGAGACACGTCCTCAAAACAAACACACATCTTGACATATCTCCCACATTGATCGCAGTGTCTCCAGAAACGGCATTCAAGGAGCCAGGACCTTTTCTCCCTACACTCTCCATTGAGTTGTCCTCAAAACCAATATACATCCTGCTATATCTCCCACATGGAAAGTGCCAGGAGGGAGAAGTGGGGATTATGTTTAGACTTTCTCGGAACTGCTTCAAATCAACTAGATCTCTTTGTGCTGTAAATCTCCCAACAGCCAAACGCAAAAGCAGCAAACATCTCGCTGTATGTCCCACATCCAAAGTGCCAAGAGAGAGCTTGCTCTCCCTGTCTTTGAGTACTGTTTTCACTGTCCCGGTTACCTCTTGGCTAACGTTCTCTTCAGAGCTGCAGTGAAACCAGGAACCACGTGGAGAAGGCACCCACACTGAAAGTGCCTGGAGGGAACATTGGGGCTTCTTCTCAGTGTCTCTGACATAGGGTTTCACTGTCCCGGGAAAGTCTCTGCTAACACCGTGCAGAGCGCTGTGCCCAATATACAGAAACGTCTTGCGGTATCTCCTACAGGGAAAGTGCCAGGAGGGAATTGTCGAGCTTGTTCTGAGTGTCTCTGAGAATTGCTCTGATTATCCGTGTGACCTCTTTGCTAAGACTCTCCAGAGAGACGTCCTCAAAACCAACACACATCTTGACATATCTCCCACATTGATCGCAGTGTCTCCAGGAACGGCATTCAAGGAGCCAGGACCTTTTCTCCCTACACTCTCCATTGAGTTGTCCTCAAAACCAATATACATCCTGCTATATCTCCCACATGGAAAGTGCCAGGAGGGAGAAGTGGGGATTATGTTTAGACTTTCTCGGAACTGCTTCAAATCAACTAGATCTCTTTGTGCTGTAAATCTCCCAACAGCCAAACGCAAAAGCAGCAAACATCTCGCTGTATGTCCCACATCCAAAGTGCCAAGAGAGAGCTTGCTCTCCCTGTCTTTGAGTACTGTTTTCACTGTCCCGGTTACCTCTTGGCTAACGTTCTCTTCAGAGCTGCAGTGAAACCAGGAACCACGTGGAGAAGGCACCCACACTGAAAGTGCCTGGAGGGAACATTGGGGCTTCTTCTCAGTGTCTCTGACATAGGGTTTCACTGTCCCGGGAAAGTCTCTGCTAACACCGTGCAGAGCGCTGTGCCCAATATACAGAAACGTCTTGCGGTATCTCCTACAGGGAAAGTGGCTGGAGGGAATTGTCGAGCTTGTTCTGAGTGTCTCTGAGAATTGCTCTGATTATCCGTGTGACCTCTTTGCTAAGACTCTCCAGAGAGCCGTCCTCAAAACCAACACACATCTTGACATATCTCCCACATTGATCGCAGTGTCTCCAGAAACGGCATTCAAGGAGCCAGGACCTTTTCTCCCTACACTCTCCATTGAGTTGTCCTCAAAACCAATATACATCCTGCTATATCTCCCACATGGAAAGTGCCAGGAGGGAGAAGTGGGGATTATGTTTAGACTTTCTCGGAACTGCTTCAAATCAACTAGATCTCTTTGTGCTGTAAATCTCCCAACAGCCAAACGCAAAAGCAGCAAACATCTCGCTGTATGTCCCACATCCAAAGTGCCAAGAGAGAGCTTGCTCTCCCTGTCTTTGAGTACTGTTTTCACTGTCCCGGTTACCTCTTTGCTAACGTTCTCTTCAGAGCTGCAGTGAAACCAGGAACCACGTGGAGAAGGCACCCACACTGAAAGTGCCTGGAGGGAACACTGGGGCTTCTTCTCAGTGTCTCTGACATAGGGTTTCACTGTCCCGGGAAAGTCTCTGCTAACACCGTGCAGAGCGCTGTGCCCAATATACAGAAACGTCTTGCGGTATCTCCTACAGGGAAAGTGCCAGGAGGGAATTGTCGAGCTTGTTCTGAGTGTCTCTGAGAATTGCTCTGATTATCCGTGTGACCTCTTTGCTAAGACTCTCCAGAGAGACGTCCTCAAAACCAACACACATCTTGACATATCTCCCACATTGATCGCAGTGTCTCCAGGAACGGCATTCAAGGAGCCAGGACCTTTTCTCCCTACACTCTCCATTGAGTTGTCCTCAAAACCAATATACATCCTGCTATATCTCCCACATGGAAAGTGCCAGGAGGGAGAAGTGGGGATTATGTTTAGACTTTCTCGGAACTGCTTCAAATCAACTAGATCTCTTTGTGCTGTAAATCTCCCAACAGCCAAACGCAAAAGCAGCAAACATCTCGCTGTATGTCCCACATCCAAAGTGCCAAGAGAGAGCTTGCTCTCCCTGTCTTTGAGTACTGTTTTCACTGTCCCGGTTACCTCTTGGCTAACGTTCTCTTCAGAGCTGCAGTGAAACCAGGAACCACGTGGAGAAGGCACCCACACTGAAAGTGCCTGGAGGGAACATTGGGGCTTCTTCTCAGTGTCTCTGACATAGGGTTTCACTGTCCCGGGAAAGTCTCTGCTAACACCGTGCAGAGCGCTGTGCCCAATATACAGAAACGTCTTGCGGTATCTCCTACAGGGAAAGTGCCAGGAGGGAATTGTCGAGCTTGTTCTGAGTGTCTCTGAGAATTGCTCTGATTATCCGTGTGACCTCTTTGCTAAGACTCTCCAGAGAGACGTCCTCAAAACCAACACACATCTTGACATATCTCCCACATTGATCGCAGTGTCTCCAGGAACGGCATTCAAGGAGCCAGGACCTTTTCTCCCTACACTCTCCATTGAGTTGTCCTCAAAACCAATATACATCCTGCTATATCTCCCACATGGAAAGTGCCAGGAGGGAGAAGTGGGGATTATGTTTAGACTTTCTCGGAACTGCTTCAAATCAACTAGATCTCTTTGTGCTGTAAATCTCCCAACAGCCAAACGCAAAAGCAGCAAACATCTCGCTGTATGTCCCACATCCAAAGTGCCAAGAGAGAGCTTGCTCTCCCTGTCTTTGAGTACTGTTTTCACTGTCCCGGTTACCTCTTGGCTAACGTTCTCTTCAGAGCTGCAGTGAAACCAGGAACCACGTGGAGAAGGCACCCACACTGAAAGTGCCTGGAGGGAACATTGGGGCTTCTTCTCAGTGTCTCTGACATAGGGTTTCACTGTCCCGGGAAAGTCTCTGCTAACACCGTGCAGAGCGCTGTGCCCAATATACAGAAACGTCTTGCGGTATCTCCTACAGGGAAAGTGCCAGGAGGGAATTGTCGAGCTTGTTCTGAGTGTCTCTGAGAATTGCTCTGATTATCCGTGTGACCTCTTTGCTAAGACTCTCCAGAGAGACGTCCTCAAAACCAACACACATCTTGACATATCTCCCACATTGATCGCAGTGTCTCCAGGAACGGCATTCAAGGAGCCAGGACCTTTTCTCCCTACACTCTCCATTGAGTTGTCCTCAAAACCAATATACATCCTGCTATATCTCCCACATGGAAAGTGCCAGGAGGGAGAAGTGGGGATTATGTTTAGACTTTCTCGGAACTGCTTCAAATCAACTAGATCTCTTTGTGCTGTAAATCTCCCAACAGCCAAACGCAAAAGCAGCAAACATCTCGCTGTATGTCCCACATCCAAAGTGCCAAGAGAGAGCTTGCTCTCCCTGTCTTTGAGTACTGTTTTCACTGTCCCGGTTACCTCTTGGCTAACGTTCTCTTCAGAGCTGCAGTGAAACCAGGAACCACGTGGAGAAGGCACCCACACTGAAAGTGCCTGGAGGGAACATTGGGGCTTCTTCTCAGTGTCTCTGACATAGGGTTTCACTGTCCCGGGAAAGTCTCTGCTAACACCGTGCAGAGCGCTGTGCCCAATATACAGAAACGTCTTGCGGTATCTCCTACAGGGAAAGTGCCAGGAGGGAATTGTCGAGCTTGTTCTGAGTGTCTCTGAGAATTGCTCTGATTATCCGTGTGACCTCTTTGCTAAGACTCTCCAGAGAGACGTCCTCAAAACCAACACACATCTTGACATATCTCCCACATTGATCGCAGTGTCTCCAGGAACGGCATTCAAGGAGCCAGGACCTTTTCTCCCTACACTCTCCATTGAGTTGTCCTCAAAACCAATATACATCCTGCTATATCTCCCACATGGAAAGTGCCAGGAGGGAGAAGTGGGGATTATGTTTAGACTTTCTCGGAACTGCTTCAAATCAACTAGATCTCTTTGTGCTGTAAATCTCCCAACAGCCAAACGCAAAAGCAGCAAACATCTCGCTGTATGTCCCACATCCAAAGTGCCAAGAGAGAGCTTGCTCTCCCTGTCTTTGAGTACTGTTTTCACTGTCCCGGTTACCTCTTGGCTAACGTTCTCTTCAGAGCTGCAGTGAAACCAGGAACCACGTGGAGAAGGCACCCACACTGAAAGTGCCTGGAGGGAACACTGGGGCTTCTTCTCAGTGTCTCTGACATAGGGTTTCACTGTCCCGGGAAAGTCTCTGCTAACACCGTGCAGAGCGCTGTGCCCAATATACAGAAACGTCTTGCGGTATCTCCTACAGGGAAAGTGCCAGGAGGGAATTGTCGAGCTTGTTCTGAGTGTCTCTGAGAATTGCTCTGATTATCCGTGTGACCTCTTTGCTAAGACTCTCCAGAGAGACGTCCTCAAAACCAACACACATCTTGACATATCTCCCACATTGATCGCAGTGTCTCCAGGAACGGCATTCAAGGAGCCAGGAACTTTTCTCCCTACACTCTCCATTGAGTTGTCCTCAAAACCAATATACATCCTGCTATATCTCCCACATGGAAAGTGCCAGGAGGGAGAAGTGGGGATTATGTTTAGACTTTCTCGGAACTGCTTCAAATCAACTAGATCTCTTTGTGCT
Source organism: Chroicocephalus ridibundus (assembly GCF_963924245.1). Taxonomy (NCBI): domain Eukaryota; kingdom Metazoa; phylum Chordata; class Aves; order Charadriiformes; family Laridae; genus Chroicocephalus; species Chroicocephalus ridibundus. Next base: position 22,921,776 of record NC_086295.1, on the reverse strand, counting down.
GTAAATCTCCCAACAGCCAAACGCAAAAGCAGCAAACATCTCGCTGTATGTCCCACATCCAAAGTGCCAAGAGAGAGCTTGCTCTCCCTGTCTTTGAGTACTGTTTTCACTGTCCCGGTTACCTCTTGGCTAACGTTCTCTTCAGAGCTGCAGTGAAACCAGGAACCACGTGGAGAAGGCACCCACACTGAAAGTGCCTGGAGGGAACATTGGGGCTTCTTCTCAGTGTCTCTGACATAGGGTTTCACTGTCCCGGGAAAGTCTCTGCTAACACCGTGCAGAGCGCTGTGCCCAATATACAGAAACGTCTTGCGGTATCTCCTACAGGGAAAGTGCCAGGAGGGAATTGTCGAGCTTGTTCTGAGTGTCTCTGAGAATTGCTCTGATTATCCCTGTGACCTCTTTGCTAAGACTCTCCAGAGAGACGTCCTCAAAACCAACACACATCTTGACATATCTCCCACATTGATCGCAGTGTCTCCAGAAACGGCATTCAAGGAGCCAGGACCTTTTCTCCCTACACTCTCCATTGAGTTGTCCTCAAAACCAATATACATCCTGCTATATCTCCCACATGGAAAGTGCCAGGAGGGAGAAGTGGGGATTATGTTTAGACTTTCTCGGAACTGCTTCAAATCAACTAGATCTCTTTGTGCTGTAAATCTCCCAACAGCCAAACGCAAAAGCAGCAAACATCTCGCTGTATGTCCCACATCCAAAGTGCCAAGAGAGAGCTTGCTCTCCCTGTCTTTGAGTACTGTTTTCACTGTCCCGGTTACCTCTTTGCTAACGTTCTCTTCAGAGCTGCAGTGAAACCAGGAACCACATGGAGAAGGCACCCACACTGAAAGTGCCTGGAGGGAACACTGGGGCTTCTTCTCAGTGTCTCTGACATAGGGTTTCACTGTCCCGGGAAAGTCTCTGCTAACACCGTGCAGAGCGCTGTGCCCAATATACAGAAACGTCTTGCGGTATCTCCTACAGGGAAAGTGCCAGGAGGGAATTGTCGAGCTTGTTCTGAGTGTCTCTGAGAATTGCTCTGATTATCCCTGTGACCTCTTTGCTAAGACTCTCCAGAGAGACGTCCTCAAAACCAACACACATCTTGACATATCTCCCACATTGATCGCAGTGTCTCCAGAAACGGCATTCAAGGAGCCAGGACCTTTTCTCCCTACACTCTCCATTGAGTTGTCCTCAAAACCAATATACATCCTGCTATATCTCCCACATGGAAAGTGCCAGGAGGGAGAAGTGGGGATTATGTTTAGACTTTCTCGGAACTGCTTCAAATCAACTAGATCTCTTTGTGCTGTAAATCTCCCAACAGCCAAACGCAAAAGCAGCAAACATCTCGCTGTATGTCCCACATCCAAAGTGCCAAGAGAGAGCTTGCTCTCCCTGTCTTTGAGTACTGTTTTCACTGTCCCGGTTACCTCTTTGCTAACGTTCTCTTCAGAGCTGCAGTGAAACCAGGAACCACATGGAGAAGGCACCCACACTGAAAGTGCCTGGAGGGAACACTGGGGCTTCTTCTCAGTGTCTCTGACATAGGGTTTCACTGTCCCGGGAAAGTCTCTGCTAACACCGTGCAGAGCGCTGTGCCCAATATACAGAAACGTCTTGCGGTATCTCCTACAGGGAAAGTGGCTGGAGGGAATTGTCGAGCTTGTTCTGAGTGTCTCTGAGAATTGCTCTGATTATCCGTGTGACCTCTTTGCTAAGACTCTCCAGAGAGCCGTCCTCAAAACCAACACACATCTTGACATATCTCCCACATTGATCGCAGTGTCTCCAGAAACGGCATTCAAGGAGCCAGGACCTTTTCTCCCTACACTCTCCATTGAGTTGTCCTCAAAACCAATATACATCCTGCTATATCTCCCACATGGAAAGTGCCAGGAGGGAGAAGTGGGGATTATGTTTAGACTTTCTCGGAACTGCTTCAAATCAACTAGATCTCTTTGTGCTGTAAATCTCCCAACAGCCAAACGCAAAAGCAGCAAACATCTCGCTGTATGTCCCACATCCAAAGTGCCAAGAGAGAGCTTGCTCTCCCTGTCTTTGAGTACTGTTTTCACTGTCCCGGTTACCTCTTGGCTAACGTTCTCTTCAGAGCTGCAGTGAAACCAGGAACCACGTGGAGAAGGCACCCACACTGAAAGTGCCTGGAGGGAACATTGGGGCTTCTTCTCAGTGTCTCTGACATAGGGTTTCACTGTCCCGGGAAAGTCTCTGCTAACACCGTGCAGAGCGCTGTGCCCAATATACAGAAACGTCTTGCGGTATCTCCTACAGGGAAAGTGCCAGGAGGGAACTGTCGAGCTTGTTCTGAGTGTCTCTGAGAATTGCTCTGATTATCCGTGTGACCTCTTTGCTAAGACTCTCCAGAGAGACGTCCTCAAAACCAACACACATCTTGACATATCTCCCACATTGATCGCAGTGTCTCCAGAAACGGCATTCAAGGAGCCAGGACCTTTTCTCCCTACACTCTCCATTGAGTTGTCCTCAAAACCAATATACATCCTGCTATATCTCCCACATGGAAAGTGCCAGGAGGGAGAAGTGGGGATTATGTTTAGACTTTCTCGGAACTGCTTCAAATCAACTAGATCTCTTTGTGCTGTAAATCTCCCAACAGCCAAACGCAAAAGCAGCAAACATCTCGCTGTATGTCCCACATCCAAAGTGCCAAGAGAGAGCTTGCTCTCCCTGTCTTTGAGTACTGTTTTCACTGTCCCGGTTACCTCTTTGCTAACGTTCTCTTCAGAGCTGCAGTGAAACCAGGAACCACGTGGAGAAGGCACCCACACTGAAAGTGCCTGGAGGGAACATTGGGGCTTCTTCTCAGTGTCTCTGACATAGGGTTTCACTGTCCCGGGAAAGTCTCTGCTAACACCGTGCAGAGCGCTGTGCCCAATATACAGAAACGTCTTGCGGTATCTCCTACAGGGAAAGTGGCTGGAGGGAATTGTCGAGCTTGTTCTGAGTGTCTCTGAGAATTGCTCTGATTATCCGTGTGACCTCTTTGCTAAGACTCTCCAGAGAGACGTCCTCAAAACCAACACACATCTTGACATATCTCCCACATTGATCGCAGTGTCTCCAGAAACGGCATTCAAGGAGCCAGGACCTTTTCTCCCTACACTCTCCATTGAGTTGTCCTCAAAACCAATATACATCCTGCTATATCTCCCACATGGAAAGTGCCAGGAGGGAGAAGTGGGGATTATGTTTAGACTTTCTCGGAACTGCTTCAAATCAACTAGATCTCTTTGTGCTGTAAATCTCCCAACAGCCAAACGCAAAAGCAGCAAACATCTCGCTGTATGTCCCACATCCAAAGTGCCAAGAGAGAGCTTGCTCTCCCTGTCTTTGAGTACTGTTTTCACTGTCCCGGTTACCTCTTTGCTAACGTTCTCTTCAGAGCTGCAGTGAAACCAGGAACCACGTGGAGAAGGCACCCACACTGAAAGTGCCTGGAGGGAACATTGGGGCTTCTTCTCAGTGTCTCTGACATAGGGTTTCACTGTCCCGGGAAAGTCTCTGCTAACACCGTGCAGAGCGCTGTGCCCAATATACAGAAACGTCTTGCGGTATCTCCTACAGGGAAAGTGCCAGGAGGGAATTGTCGAGCTTGTTCTGAGTGTCTCTGAGAATTGCTCTGATTATCCGTGTGACCTCTTTGCTAAGACTCTCCAGAGAGCCGTCCTCAAAACCAACACACATCTTGACATATCTCCCACATTGATCGCAGTGTCTCCAGGAACGGCATTCAAGGAGCCAGGACCTTTTCTCCCTACACTCTCCATTGAGTTGTCCTCAAAACCAATATACATCCTGCTATATCTCCCACATGGAAAGTGCCAGGAGGGAGAAGTGGGGATTATGTTTAGACTTTCTCGGAACTGCTTCAAATCAACTAGATCTCTTTGTGCTGTAAATCTCCCAACAGCCAAACGCAAAAGCAGCAAACATCTCGCTGTATGTCCCACATCCAAAGTGCCAAGAGAGAGCTTGCTCTCCCTGTCTTTGAGTACTGTTTTCACTGTCCCGGTTACCTCTTTGCTAACGTTCTCTTCAGAGCTGCAGTGAAACCAGGAACCACGTGGAGAAGGCACCCACACTGAAAGTGCCTGGAGGGAACATTGGGGCTTCTTCTCAGTGTCTCTGACATAGGGTTTCACTGTCCCGGGAAAGTCTCTGCTAACACCGTGCAGAGCGCTGTGCCCAATATACAGAAACGTCTTGCGGTATCTCCTACAGGGAAAGTGCCAGGAGGGAACTGTCGAGCTTGTTCTGAGTGTCTCTGAGAATTGCTCTGATTATCCGTGTGACCTCTTTGCTAAGACTCTCCAGAGAGCCGTCCTCAAAACCAACACACATCTTGACATATCTCCCACATTGATCGCAGTGTCTCCAGAAACGGCATTCAAGGAGCCAGGACCTTTTCTCCCTACACTCTCCATTGAGTTGTCCTCAAAACCAATATACATCCTGCTATATCTCCCACATGGAAAGTGCCAGGAGGGAGAAGTGGGGATTATGTTTAGACTTTCTCGGAACTGCTTCAAATCAACTAGATCTCTTTGTGCTGTAAATCTCCCAACAGCCAAACGCAAAAGCAGCAAACATCTCGCTGTATGTCCCACATCCAAAGTGCCAAGAGAGAGCTTGCTCTCCCTGTCTTTGAGTACTGTTTTCACTGTCCCGGTTACCTCTTTGCTAACGTTCTCTTCAGAGCTGCAGTGAAACCAGGAACCACGTGGAGAAGGCACCCACACTGAAAGTGCCTGGAGGGAACATTGGGGCTTCTTCTCAGTGTCTCTGACATAGGGTTTCACTGTCCCGGGAAAGTCTCTGCTAACACCGTGCAGAGCGCTGTGCCCAATATACAGAAACGTCTTGCGGTATCTCCTACAGGGAAAGTGCCAGGAGGGAATTGTCGAGCTTGTTCTGAGTGTCTCTGAGAATTGCTCTGATTATCCGTGTGACCTCTTTGCTAAGACTCTCCAGAGAGACGTCCTCAAAACCAACACACATCTTGACATATCTCCCACATTGATCGCAGTGTCTCCAGAAACGGCATTCAAGGAGCCAGGACCTTTTCTCCCTACACTCTCCATTGAGTTGTCCTCAAAACCAATATACATCCTGCTATATCTCCCACATGGAAAGTGCCAGGAGGGAGAAGTGGGGATTATGTTTAGACTTTCTCGGAACTGCTTCAAATCAACTAGATCTCTTTGTGCTGTAAATCTCCCAACAGCCAAACGCAAAAGCAGCAAACATCTCGCTGTATGTCCCACATCCAAAGTGCCAAGAGAGAGCTTGCTCTCCCTGTCTTTGAGTACTGTTTTCACTGTCCCGGTTACCTCTTTGCTAACGTTCTCTTCAGAGCTGCAGTGAAACCAGGAACCACGTGGAGAAGGCACCCACACTGAAAGTGCCTGGAGGGAACATTGGGGCTTCTTCTCAGTGTCTCTGACATAGGGTTTCACTGTCCCGGGAAAGTCTCTGCTAACACCGTGCAGAGCGCTGTGCCCAATATACAGAAACGTCTTGCGGTATCTCCTACAGGGAAAGTGCCAGGAGGGAATTGTCGAGCTTGTTCTGAGTGTCTCTGAGAATTGCTCTGATTATCCGTGTGACCTCTTTGCTAAGACTCTCCAGAGAGCCGTCCTCAAAACCAACACACATCTTGACATATCTCCCACATTGATCGCAGTGTCTCCAGGAACGGCATTCAAGGAGCCAGGACCTTTTCTCCCTACACTCTCCATTGAGTTGTCCTCAAAACCAATATACATCCTGCTATATCTCCCACATGGAAAGTGCCAGGAGGGAGAAGTGGGGATTATGTTTAGACTTTCTCGGAACTGCTTCAAATCAACTAGATCTCTTTGTGCTGTAAATCTCCCAACAGCCAAACGCAAAAGCAGCAAACATCTCGCTGTATGTCCCACATCCAAAGTGCCAAGAGAGAGCTTGCTCTCCCTGTCTTTGAGTACTGTTTTCACTGTCCCGGTTACCTCTTTGCTAACGTTCTCTTCAGAGCTGCAGTGAAACCAGGAACCACGTGGAGAAGGCACCCACACTGAAAGTGCCTGGAGGGAACATTGGGGCTTCTTCTCAGTGTCTCTGACATAGGGTTTCACTGTCCCGGGAAAGTCTCTGCTAACACCGTGCAGAGCGCTGTGCCCAATATACAGAAACGTCTTGCGGTATCTCCTACAGGGAAAGTGCCAGGAGGGAACTGTCGAGCTTGTTCTGAGTGTCTCTGAGAATTGCTCTGATTATCCGTGTGACCTCTTTGCTAAGACTCTCCAGAGAGACGTCCTCAAAACCAACACACATCTTGACATATCTCCCACATTGATCGCAGTGTCTCCAGAAACGGCATTCAAGGAGCCAGGACCTTTTCTCCCTACAGTCTCCATTGAGTTGTCCTCAAAACCAATATACATCCTGCTATATCTCCCACATGGAAAGTGCCAGGAGGGAGAAGTGGGGATTATGTTTAGACTTTCTCGGAACTGCTTCAAATCAACTAGATCTCTTTGTGCTGTAAATCTCCCAACAGCCAAACGCAAAAGCAGCAAACATCTCGCTGTATGTCCCACATCCAAAGTGCCAAGAGAGAGCTTGCTCTCCCTGTCTTTGAGTACTGTTTTCACTGTCCCGGTTACCTCTTTGCTAACGTTCTCTTCAGAGCTGCAGTGAAACCAGGAACCACGTGGAGAAGGCACCCACACTGAAAGTGCCTGGAGGGAACATTGGGGCTTCTTCTCAGTGTCTCTGACATAGGGTTTCACTGTCCCGGGAAAGTCTCTGCTAACACCGTGCAGAGCGCTGTGCCCAATATACAGAAACGTCTTGCGGTATCTCCTACAGGGAAAGTGCCAGGAGGGAATTGTCGAGCTTGTTCTGAGTGTCTCTGAGAATTGCTCTGATTATCCGTGTGACCTCTTTGCTAAGACTCTCCAGAGAGCCGTCCTCAAAACCAACACACATCTTGACATATCTCCCACATTGATCGCAGTGTCTCCAGGAACGGCATTCAAGGAGCCAGGACCTTTTCTCCCTACACTCTCCATTGAGTTGTCCTCAAAACCAATATACATCCTGCTATATCTCCCACATGGAAAGTGCCAGGAGGGAGAAGTGGGGATTATGTTTAGACTTTCTCGGAACTGCTTCAAATCAACTAGATCTCTTTGTGCTGTAAATCTCCCAACAGCCAAACGCAAAAGCAGCAAACATCTCGCTGTATGTCCCACATCCAAAGTGCCAAGAGAGAGCTTGCTCTCCCTGTCTTTGAGTACTGTTTTCACTGTCCCGGTTACCTCTTTGCTAACGTTCTCTTCAGAGCTGCAGTGAAACCAGGAACCACGTGGAGAAGGCACCCACACTGAAAGTGCCTGGAGGGAACATTGGGGCTTCTTCTCAGTGTCTCTGACATAGGGTTTCACTGTCCCGGGAAAGTCTCTGCTAACACCGTGCAGAGCGCTGTGCCCAATATACAGAAACGTCTTGCGGTATCTCCTACAGGGAAAGTGCCAGGAGGGAACTGTCGAGCTTGTTCTGAGTGTCTCTGAGAATTGCTCTGATTATCCGTGTGACCTCTTTGCTAAGACTCTCCAGAGAGACGTCCTCAAAACCAACACACATCTTGACATATCTCCCACATTGATCGCAGTGTCTCCAGAAACGGCATTCAAGGAGCCAGGACCTTTTCTCCCTACAGTCTCCATTGAGTTGTCCTCAAAACCAATATACATCCTGCTATATCTCCCACATGGAAAGTGCCAGGAGGGAGAAGTGGGGATTATGTTTAGACTTTCTCGGAACTGCTTCAAATCAACTAGATCTCTTTGTGCTGTAAATCTCCCAACAGCCAAACGCAAAAGCAGCAAACATCTCGCTGTATGTCCCACATCCAAAGTGCCAAGAGAGAGCTTGCTCTCCCTGTCTTTGAGTACTGTTTTCACTGTCCCGGTTACCTCTTTGCTAACGTTCTCTTCAGAGCTGCAGTGAAACCAGGAACCACGTGGAGAAGGCACCCACACTGAAAGTGCCTGGAGGGAACATTGGGGCTTCTTCTCAGTGTCTCTGACATAGGGTTTCACTGTCCCGGGAAAGTCTCTGCTAACACCGTGCAGAGCGCTGTGCCCAATATACAGAAACGTCTTGCGGTATCTCCTACAGGGAAAGTGCCAGGAGGGAATTGTCGAGCTTGTTCTGAGTGTCTCTGAGAATTGCTCTGATTATCCGTGTGACCTCTTTGCTAAGACTCTCCAGAGAGCCGTCCTCAAAACCAACACACATCTTGACATATCTCCCACATTGATCGCAGTGTCTCCAGGAACGGCATTCAAGGAGCCAGGACCTTTTCTCCCTACACTCTCCATTGAGTTGTCCTCAAAACCAATATACATCCTGCTATATCTCCCACATGGAAAGTGCCAGGAGGGAGAAGTGGGGATTATGTTTAGACTTTCTCGGAACTGCTTCAAATCAACTAGATCTCTTTGTGCTGTAAATCTCCCAACAGCCAAACGCAAAAGCAGCAAACATCTCGCTGTATGTCCCACATCCAAAGTGCCAAGAGAGAGCTTGCTCTCCCTGTCTTTGAGTACTGTTTTCACTGTCCCGGTTACCTCTTTGCTAACGTTCTCTTCAGAGCTGCAGTGAAACCAGGAACCACGTGGAGAAGGCACCCACACTGAAAGTGCCTGGAGGGAACATTGGGGCTTCTTCTCAGTGTCTCTGACATAGGGTTTCACTGTCCCGGGAAAGTCTCTGCTAACACCGTGCAGAGCGCTGTGCCCAATATACAGAAACGTCTTGCGGTATCTCCTACAGGGAAAGTGGCTGGAGGGAATTGTCGAGCTTGTTCTGAGTGTCTCTGAGAATTGCTCTGATTATCCGTGTGACCTCTTTGCTAAGACTCTCCAGAGACACGTCCTCAAAACAAACACACATCTTGACATATCTCCCACATTGATCGCAGTGTCTCCAGAAACGGCATTCAAGGAGCCAGGACCTTTTCTCCCTACACTGTCCATTGAGTTGTCCTCAAAACCAATATACATCCTGCTATATCTCCCACATGGAAAGTGCCAGGAGGGAGAAGTGGGGATTATGTTTAGACTTTCTCGGAACTGCTTCAAATCAACTAGATCTCTTTGTGCTGTAAATCTCCCAACAGCCAAACGCAAAAGCAGCAAACATCTCGCTGTATGTCCCACATCCAAAGTGCCAAGAGAGAGCTTGCTCTCCCTGTCTTTGAGTACTGTTTTCACTGTCCCGGTTACCTCTTTGCTAACGTTCTCTTCAGAGCTGCAGTGAAACCAGGAACCACGTGGAGAAGGCACCCACACTGAAAGTGCCTGGAGGGAACACTGGGGCTTCTTCTCAGTGTCTCTGACATAGGGTTTCACTGTCCCGGGAAAGTCTCTGCTAACACCGTGCAGAGCGCTGTGCCCAATATACAGAAACGTCTTGCGGTATCTCCTACAGGGAAAGTGCCAGGAGGGAACTGTCGAGCTTGTTCTGAGTGTCTCTGAGAATTGCTCTGATTATCCGTGTGACCTCTTTGCTAAGACTCTCCAGAGAGACGTCCTCAAAACCAACACACATCTTGACATATCTCCCACATTGATCGCAGTGTCTCCAGAAACGGCATTCAAGGAGCCAGGACCTTTTCTCCCTACACTCTCCATTGAGTTGTCCTCAAAACCAATATACATCCTGCTATATCTCCCACATGGAAAGTGCCAGGAGGGAGAAGTGGGGATTATGTTTAGACTTTCTCGGAACTGCTTCAAATCAACTAGATCTCTTTGTGCTGTAAATCTCCCAACAGCCAAACGCAAAAGCAGCAAACATCTCGCTGTATGTCCCACATCCAAAGTGCCAAGAGAGAGCTTGCTCTCCCTGTCTTTGAGTACTGTTTTCACTGTCCCGGTTACCTCTTTGCTAACGTTCTCTTCAGAGCTGCAGTGAAAGCAGGAACCACATGGAGAAGGCACCCACACTGAAAGTGCCTGGAGGGAACACTGGGGCTTCTTCTCAGTGTCTCTGACATAGGGTTTCACTGTCCCGGGAAAGTCTCTGCTAACACCGTGCAGAGCGCTGTGCCCAATATACAGAAACGTCTTGCGGTATCTCCTACAGGGAAAGTGCCAGGAGGGAATTGTCCAGCTTGTTCTGAGTGTCTCTGAGAATTGCTCTGATTATCCGTGTGACCTCTTTGCTAAGACTCTCCAGAGAGACGTCCTCAAAACCAACACACATCTTGACATATCTCCCACATTGATCGCAGTGTCTCCAGGAACGGCATTCAAGGAGCCAGGACCTTTTCTCCCTACACTCTCCATTGAGTTGTCCTCAAAACCAATATACATCCTGCTATATCTCCCACATAGAAAGTGCCTGGAGGGAGAAGTGGGGATTATGTTTAGACTTTCTCGGAACTGCTTCAAATCAACTAGATCTCTTTGTGCTGTAAATCTCCCAACAGCCAAACGCAAAAGCAGCAAACATCTCGCTGTATGTCCCACATCCAAAGTGCCAAGAGAGAGCTTGGTCTCCCTGTCTTTGAGTACTGTTTTCACTGTCCCGGTTACCTCTTTGCTAACGTTCTCTTCAGAGCTGCAGTGAAACCAGGAACCACGTGGAGAAGGCACCCACACTGAAAGTGCCTGGAGGGAACATTGGGGCTTCTTCTCAGTGTCTCTGACATAGGGTTTCACTGTCCCGGGAAAGTCTCTGCTAACACCGTGCAGAGCGCTGTGCCCAATATACAGAAACGTCTTGCGGTATCTCCTACAGGGAAAGTGCCAGGAGGGAATTGTCGAGCTTGTTCTGAGTGTCTCTGAGAATTGCTCTGATTATCCGTGTGACCTCTTTGCTAAGACTCTCCAGAGAGCCGTCCTCAAAACCAACACACATCTTGACATATCTCCCACATTGATCGCAGTGTCTCCAGAAACGGCATTCAAGGAGCCAGGACCTTTTCTCCCTACACTCTCCATTGAGTTGTCCTCAAAACCAATATACATCCTGCTATATCTCCCACATGGAAAGTGCCAGGAGGGAGAAGTGGGGATTATGTTTAGACTTTCTCGGAACTGCTTCAAATCAACTAGATCTCTTTGTGCTGTAAATCTCCCAACAGCCAAACGCAAAAGCAGCAAACATCTCGCTGTATGTCCCACATCCAAAGTGCCAAGAGAGAGCTTGCTCTCCCTGTCTTTGAGTACTGTTTTCACTGTCCCGGTTACCTCTTTGCTAACGTTCTCTTCAGAGCTGCAGTGAAACCAGGAACCACGTGGAGAAGGCACCCACACTGAAAGTGCCTGGAGGGAACATTGGGGCTTCTTCTCAGTGTCTCTGACATAGGGTTTCACTGTCCCGGGAAAGTCTCTGCTAACACCGTGCAGAGCGCTGTGCCCAATATACAGAAACGTCTTGCGGTATCTCCTACAGGGAAAGTGCCAGGAGGGAATTGTCGAGCTTGTTCTGAGTGTCTCTGAGAATTGCTCTGATTATCCGTGTGACCTCTTTGCTAAGACTCTCCAGAGAGCCGTCCTCAAAACCAACACACATCTTGACATATCTCCCACATTGATCGCAGTGTCTCCAGAAACGGCATTCAAGGAGCCAGGACCTTTTCTCCCTACACTGTCCATTGAGTTGTCCTCAAAACCAATATACATCCTGCTATATCTCCCACATGGAAAGTGCCAGGAGGGAGAAGTGGGGATTATGTTTAGACTTTCTCGGAACTGCTTCAAATCAACTAGATCTCTTTGTGCTGTAAATCTCCCAACAGCCAAACGCAAAAGCAGCAAACATCTCGCTGTATGTCCCACATCCAAAGTGCCAAGAGAGAGCTTGCTCTCCCTGTCTTTGAGTACTGTTTTCACTGTCCCGGTTACCTCTTTGCTAACGTTCTCTTCAGAGCTGCAGTGAAACCAGGAACCACGTGGAGAAGGCACCCACACTGAAAGTGCCTGGAGGGAACATTGGGGCTTCTTCTCAGTGTCTCTGACATAGGGTTTCACTGTCCCGGGAAAGTCTCTGCTAACACCGTGCAGAGCGCTGTGCCCAATATACAGAAACGTCTTGCGGTATCTCCTACAGGGAAAGTGCCAGGAGGGAATTGTCGAGCTTGTTCTGAGTGTCTCTGAGAATTGCTCTGATTATCCGTGTGACCTCTTTGCTAAGACTCTCCAGAGAGACGTCCTCAAAACCAACACACATCTTGACATATCTCCCACATTGATCGCAGTGTCTCCAGAAACGGCATTCAAGGAGCCAGGACCTTTTCTCCCTACACTCTCCATTGAGTTGTCCTCAAAACCAATATACATCCTGCTATATCTCCCACATGGAAAGTGCCAGGAGGGAGAAGTGGGGATTATGTTTAGACTTTCTCGGAACTGCTTCAAATCAACTAGATCTCTTTGTGCTGTAAATCTCCCAACAGCCAAACGCAAAAGCAGCAAACATCTCGCTGTATGTCCCACATCCAAAGTGCCAAGAGAGAGCTTGCTCTCCCTGTCTTTGAGTACTGTTTTCACTGTCCCGGTTACCTCTTTGCTAACGTTCTCTTCAGAGCTGCAGTGAAACCAGGAACCACGTGGAGAAGGCACCCACACTGAAAGTGCCTGGAGGGAACATTGGGGCTTCTTCTCAGTGTCTCTGACATAGGGTTTCACTGTCCCGGGAAAGTCTCTGCTAACACCGTGCAGAGCGCTGTGCCCAATATACAGAAACGTCTTGCGGTATCTCCTACAGGGAAAGTGCCAGGAGGGAATTGTCGAGCTTGTTCTGAGTGTCTCTGAGAATTGCTCTGATTATCCGTGTGACCTCTTTGCTAAGACTCTCCAGAGAGACGTCCTCAAAACCAACACACATCTTGACATATCTCCCACATTGATCGCAGTGTCTCCAGAAACGGCATTCAAGGAGCCAGGACCTTTTCTCCCTACAGTCTCCATTGAGTTGTCCTCAAAACCAATATACATCCTGCTATATCTCCCACATGGAAAGTGCCAGGAGGGAGAAGTGGGGATTATGTTTAGACTTTCTCGGAACTGCTTCAAATCAACTAGATATCTTTGTGCTGTAAATCTCCCAACAGCCAAACGCAAAAGCAGCAAACATCTCGCTGTATGTCCCACATCCAAAGTGCCAAGAGAGAGCTTGCTCTCCCTGTCTTTGAGTACTGTTTTCACTGTCCCGGTTACCTCTTTGCTAACGTTCTCTTCAGAGCTGCAGTGAAACCAGGAACCACGTGGAGAAGGCACCCACACTGAAAGTGCCTGGAGGGAACATTGGGGCTTCTTCTCAGTGTCTCTGACATAGGGTTTCACTGTCCCGGGAAAGTCTCTGCTAACACCGTGCAGAGCGCTGTGCCCAATATACAGAAACGTCTTGCGGTATCTCCTACAGGGAAAGTGCCAGGAGGGAATTGTCGAGCTTGTTCTGAGTGTCTCTGAGAATTGCTCTGATTATCCGTGTGACCTCTTTGCTAAGACTCTCCAGAGAGCCGTCCTCAAAACCAACACACATCTTGACATATCTCCCACATTGATCGCAGTGTCTCCAGGAACGGCATTCAAGGAGCCAGGACCTTTTCTCCCTACACTCTCCATTGAGTTGTCCTCAAAACCAATATACATCCTGCTATATCTCCCACATGGAAAGTGCCAGGAGGGAGAAGTGGCGATTATGTTTAGACTTTCTCGGAACTGCTTCAAATCAACTAGATATCTTTGTGCTGTAAATCTCCCAACAGCCAAACGCAAAAGCAGCAAACATCTCGCTGTATGTCCCACATCCAAAGTGCCAAGAGAGAGCTTGCTCTCCCTGTCTTTGAGTACTGTTTTCACTGTCCCGGTTACCTCTTGGCTAACGTTCTCTTCAGAGCTGCAGTGAAACCAGGAACCACGTGGAGAAGGCACCCACACTGAAAGTGCCTGGAGGGAACATTGGGGCTTCTTCTCAGTGTCTCTGACATAGGGTTTCACTGTCCCGGGAAAGTCTCTGCTAACACCGTGCAGAGCGCTGTGCCCAATATACAGAAACGTCTTGCGGTATCTCCTACAGGGAAAGTGCCAGGAGGGAATTGTCGAGCTTGTTCTGAGTGTCTCTGAGAATTGCTCTGATTATCCGTGTGACCTCTTTGCTAAGACTCTCCAGAGAGACGTCCTCAAAACCAACACACATCTTGACATATCTCCCACATTGATCGCAGTGTCTCCAGAAACGGCATTCAAGGAGCCAGGACCTTTTCTCCCTACACTCTCCATTGAGTTGTCCTCAAAACCAATATACATCCTGCTATATCTCCCACATGGAAAGTGCCAGGAGGGAGAAGTGGGGATTATGTTTAGACTTTCTCGGAACTGCTTCAAATCAACTAGATCTCTTTGTGCTGTAAATCTCCCAACAGCCAAACGCAAAAGCAGCAAACATCTCGCTGTATGTCCCACATCCAAAGTGCCAAGAGAGAGCTTGCTCTCCCTGTCTTTGAGTACTGTTTTCACTGTCCCGGTTACCTCTTTGCTAACTTTCTCTTCAGAGCTGCAGTGAAACCAGGAACCACGTGGAGAAGGCACCCACACTGAAAGTGCCTGGAGGGAACATTGGGGCTTCTTCTCAGTGTCTCTGACATAGGGTTTCACTGTCCCGGGAAAGTCTCTGCTAACACCGTGCAGAGCGCTGTGCCCAATATACAGAAACGTCTTGCGGTATCTCCTACAGGGAAAGTGCCAGGAGGGAATTGTCGAGCTTGTTCTGAGTGTCTCTGAGAATTGCTCTGATTATCCGTGTGACCTCTTTGCTAAGACTCTCCAGAGAGCCGTCCTCAAAACAAACACACATCTTGACATATCTCCCACATTGATCGCAGTGTCTCCAGAAACGGCATTCAAGGAGCCAGGACCTTTTCTCCCTACACTCTCCATTGAGTTGTCCTCAAAACCAATATACATCCTGCTATATCTCCCACATGGAAAGTGCCAGGAGGGAGAAGTGGGGATTATGTTTAGACTTTCTCGGAACTGCTTCAAATCAACTAGATCTCTTTGTGCTGTAAATCTCCCAACAGCCAAACGCAAAAGCAGCAAACATCTCGCTGTATGTCCCACATCCAAAGTGCCAAGAGAGAGCTTGCTCTCCCTGTCTTTGAGTACTGTTTTCACTGTCCCGGTTACCTCTTGGCTAACGTTCTCTTCAGAGCTGCAGTGAAACCAGGAACCACGTGGAGAAGGCACCCACACTGAAAGTGCCTGGAGGGAACACTGGGGCTTCTTCTCAGTGTCTCTGACATAGGGTTTCACTGTCCCAGGAAAGTCTCTGCTAACACCGTGCAGAGCGCTGTGCCCAATATACAGAAACGTCTTGCGGTATCTCCTACAGGGAAAGTGCCAGGAGGGAATTGTCGAGCTTGTTCTGAGTGTCTCTGAGAATTGCTCTGATTATCCGTGTGACCTCTTTGCTAAGACTCTCCAGAGAGACGTCCTCAAAACCAACACACATCTTGACATATCTCCCACATTGATCGCAGTGTCTCCAGAAACGGCATTCAAGGAGCCAGGACCTTTTCTCCCTACACTCTCCATTGAGTTGTCCTCAAAACCAATATACATCCTGCTATATCTCCCACATGGAAAGTGCCAGGAGGGAGAAGTGGGGATTATGTTTAGACTTTCTCGGAACTGCTTCAAATCAACTAGATCTCTTTGTGCTGTAAATCTCCCAACAGCCAAACGCAAAAGCAGCAAACATCTCGCTGTATGTCCCACATCCAAAGTGCCAAGAGAGAGCTTGCTCTCCCTGTCTTTGAGTACTGTTTTCACTGTCCCGGTTACCTCTTTGCTAACGTTCTCTTCAGAGCTGCAGTGAAACCAGGAACCACGTGGAGAAGGCACCCACACTGAAAGTGCCTGGAGGGAACATTGGGGCTTCTTCTCAGTGTCTCTGACATAGGGTTTCACTGTCCCGGGAAAGTCTCTGCTAACACCGTGCAGAGCGCTGTGCCCAATATACAGAAACGTCTTGCGGTATCTCCTACAGGGAAAGTGGCTGGAGGGAATTGTCGAGCTTGTTCTGAGTGTCTCTGAGAATTGCTCTGATTATCCGTGTGACCTCTTTGCTAAGACTCTCCAGAGACACGTCCTCAAAACAAACACACATCTTGACATATCTCCCACATTGATCGCAGTGTCTCCAGAAACGGCATTCAAGGAGCCAGGACCTTTTCTCCCTACACTCTCCATTGAGTTGTCCTCAAAACCAATATACATCCTGCTATATCTCCCACATGGAAAGTGCCAGGAGGGAGAAGTGGGGATTATGTTTAGACTTTCTCGGAACTGCTTCAAATCAACTAGATCTCTTTGTGCTGTAAATCTCCCAACAGCCAAACGCAAAAGCAGCAAACATCTCGCTGTATGTCCCACATCCAAAGTGCCAAGAGAGAGCTTGCTCTCCCTGTCTTTGAGTACTGTTTTCACTGTCCCGGTTACCTCTTTGCTAACTTTCTCTTCAGAGCTGCAGTGAAACCAGGAACCACGTGGAGAAGGCACCCACACTGAAAGTGCCTGGAGGGAACATTGGGGCTTCTTCTCAGTGTCTCTGACATAGGGTTTCACTGTCCCGGGAAAGTCTCTGCTAACACCGTGCAGAGCGCTGTGCCCAATATACAGAAACGTCTTGCGGTATCTCCTACAGGGAAAGTGCCAGGAGGGAATTGTCGAGCTTGTTCTGAGTGTCTCTGAGAATTGCTCTGATTATCCGTGTGACCTCTTTGCTAAGACTCTCCAGAGACACGTCCTCAAAACAAACACACATCTTGACATATCTCCCACATTGATCGCAGTGTCTCCAGAAACGGCATTCAAGGAGCCAGGACCTTTTCTCCCTACACTCTCCATTGAGTTGTCCTCAAAACCAATATACATCCTGCTATATCTCCCACATGGAAAGTGCCAGGAGGGAGAAGTGGGGATTATGTTTAGACTTTCTCGGAACTGCTTCAAATCAACTAGATCTCTTTGTGCTGTAAATCTCCCAACAGCCAAACGCAAAAGCAGCAAACATCTCGCTGTATGTCCCACATCCAAAGTGCCAAGAGAGAGCTTGCTCTCCCTGTCTTTGAGTACTGTTTTCACTGTCCCGGTTACCTCTTGGCTAACGTTCTCTTCAGAGCTGCAGTGAAACCAGGAACCACGTGGAGAAGGCACCCACACTGAAAGTGCCTGGAGGGAACACTGGGGCTTCTTCTCAGTGTCTCTGACATAGGGTTTCACTGTCCCGGGAAAGTCTCTGCTAACACCGTGCAGAGCGCTGTGCCCAATATACAGAAACGTCTTGCGGTATCTCCTACAGGGAAAGTGGCTGGAGGGAATTGTCGAGCTTGTTCTGAGTGTCTCTGAGAATTGCTCTGATTATCCGTGTGACCTCTTTGCTAAGACTCTCCAGAGAGACGTCCTCAAAACCAACACACATCTTGACATATCTCCCACATTGATCGCAGTGTCTCCAGAAACGGCATTCAAGGAGCCAGGACCTTTTCTCCCTACACTCTCCATTGAGTTGTCCTCAAAACCAATATACATCCTGCTATATCTCCCACATGGAAAGTGCCAGGAGGGAGAAGTGGGGATTATGTTTAGACTTTCTCGGAACTGCTTCAAATCAACTAGATCTCTTTGTGCTGTAAATCTCCCAACAGCCAAACGCAAAAGCAGCAAACATCTCGCTGTATGTCCCACATCCAAAGTGCCAAGAGAGAGCTTGCTCTCCCTGTCTTTGAGTACTGTTTTCACTGTCCCGGTTACCTCTTTGCTAACGTTCTCTTCAGAGCTGCAGTGAAACCAGGAACCACGTGGAGAAGGCACCCACACTGAAAGTGCCTGGAGGGAACATTGGGGCTTCTTCTCAGTGTCTCTGACATAGGGTTTCACTGTCCCGGGAAAGTCTCTGCTAACACCGTGCAGAGCGCTGTGCCCAATATACAGAAACGTCTTGCGGTATCTCCTACAGGGAAAGTGGCTGGAGGGAATTGTCGAGCTTGTTCTGAGTGTCTCTGAGAATTGCTCTGATTATCCGTGTGACCTCTTTGCTAAGACTCTCCAGAGAGCCGTCCTCAAAACCAACACACATCTTGACATATCTCCCACATTGATCACAGTGTCTCCAGAAACGGCATTCAAGGAGCCAGGACCTTTTCTCCCTACACTCTCCATTGAGTTGTCCTCAAAACCAATATACATCCTGCTATATCTCCCACATGGAAAGTGCCAGGAGGGAGAAGTGGGGATTATGTTTAGACTTTCTCGGAACTGCTTCAAATCAACTAGATCTCTTTGTGCTGTAAATCTCCCAACAGCCAAACGCAAAAGCAGCAAACATCTCGCTGTATGTCCCACATCCAAAGTGCCAAGAGAGAGCTTGCTCTCCCTGTCTTTGAGTACTGTTTTCACTGTCCCGGTTACCTCTTTGCTAACGTTCTCTTCAGAGCTGCAGTGAAACCAGGAACCACGTGGAGAAGGCACCCACACTGAAAGTGCCTGGAGGGAACATTGGGGCTTCTTCTCAGTGTCTCTGACATAGGGTTTCACTGTCCCGGGAAAGTCTCTGCTAACACCGTGCAGAGCGCTGTGCCCAATATACAGAAACGTCTTGCGGTATCTCCTACAGGGAAAGTGCCAGGAGGGAATTGTCGAGCTTGTTCTGAGTGTCTCTGAGAATTGCTCTGATTATCCGTGTGACCTCTTTGCTAAGACTCTCCAGAGAGACGTCCTCAAAACCAACACACATCTTGACATATCTCCCACATTGATCGCAGTGTCTCCAGAAACGGCATTCAAGGAGCCAGGACCTTTTCTCCCTACACTCTCCATTGAGTTGTCCTCAAAACCAATATACATCCTGCTATATCTCCCACATGGAAAGTGCCAGGAGGGAGAAGTGGGGATTATGTTTAGACTTTCTCGGAACTGCTTCAAATCAACTAGATCTCTTTGTGCTGTAAATCTCCCAACAGCCAAACGCAAAAGCAGCAAACATCTCGCTGTATGTCCCACATCCAAAGTGCCAAGAGAGAGCTTGCTCTCCCTGTCTTTGAGTACTGTTTTCACTGTCCCGGTTACCTCTTTGCTAACGTTCTCTTCAGAGCTGCAGTGAAACCAGGAACCACGTGGAGAAGGCACCCACACTGAAAGTGCCTGGAGGGAACATTGGGGCTTCTTCTCAGTGTCTCTGACATAGGGTTTCACTGTCCCGGGAAAGTCTCTGCTAACACCGTGCAGAGCGCTGTGCCCAATATACAGAAACGTCTTGCGGTATCTCCTACAGGGAAAGTGCCAGGAGGGAATTGTCGAGCTTGTTCTGAGTGTCTCTGAGAATTGCTCTGATTATCCGTGTGACCTCTTTGCTAAGACTCTCCAGAGAGACGTCCTCAAAACCAACACACATCTTGACATATCTCCCACATTGATCGCAGTGTCTCCAGGAACGGCATTCAAGGAGCCAGGACCTTTTCTCCCTACAGTCTCCATTGAGTTGTCCTCAAAACCAATATACATCCTGCTATATCTCCCACATGGAAAGTGCCAGGAGGGAGAAGTGGGGATTATGTTTAGACTTTCTCGGAACTGCTTCAAATCAACTAGATCTCTTTGTGCTGTAAATCTCCCAACAGCCAAACGCAAAAGCAGCAAACATCTCGCTGTATGTCCCACATCCAAAGTGCCAAGAGAGAGCTTGCTCTCCCTGTCTTTGAGTACTGTTTTCACTGTCCCGGTTACCTCTTGGCTAACGTTCTCTTCAGAGCTGCAGTGAAACCAGGAACCACGTGGAGAAGGCACCCACACTGAAAGTGCCTGGAGGGAACACTGGGGCTTCTTCTCAGTGTCTCTGACATAGGGTTTCACTGTCCCGGGAAAGTCTCTGCTAACACCGTGCAGAGCGCTGTGCCCAATATACAGAAACGTCTTGCGGTATCTCCTACAGGGAAAGTGCCAGGAGGGAATTGTCGAGCTTGTTCTGAGTGTCTCTGAGAATTGCTCTGATTATCCGTGTGACCTCTTTGCTAAGACTCTCCAGAGAGACGTCCTCAAAACCAACACACATCTTGACATATCTCCCACATTGATCGCAGTGTCTCCAGAAACGGCATTCAAGGAGCCAGGACCTTTTCTCCCTACACTCTCCATTGAGTTGTCCTCAAAACCAATATACATCCTGCTATATCTCCCACATGGAAAGTGCCAGGAGGGAGAAGTGGGGATTATGTTTAGACTTTCTCGGAACTGCTTCAAATCAACTAGATCTCTTTGTGCTGTAAATCTCCCAACAGCCAAACGCAAAAGCAGCAAACATCTCGCTGTATGTCCCACATCCAAAGTGCCAAGAGAGAGCTTGCTCTCCCTGTCTTTGAGTACTGTTTTCACTGTCCCGGTTACCTCTTTGCTAACGTTCTCTTCAGAGCTGCAGTGAAACCAGGAACCACGTGGAGAAGGCACCCACACTGAAAGTGCCTGGAGGGAACACTGGGGCTTCTTCTCAGTGTCTCTGACATAGGGTTTCACTGTCCCGGGAAAGTCTCTGCTAACACCGTGCAGAGCGCTGTGCCCAATATACAGAAACGTCTTGCGGTATCTCCTACAGGGAAAGTGCCAGGAGGGAATTGTCCAGCTTGTTCTGAGTGTCTCTGAGAATTGCTCTGATTATCCGTGTGACCTCTTTGCTAAGACTCTCCAGAGAGACGTCCTCAAAACCAACACACATCTTGACATATCTCCCACATTGATCGCAGTGTCTCCAGGAACGGCATTCAAGGAGCCAGGACCTTTTCTCCCTACACTCTCCATTGAGTTGTCCTCAAAACCAATATACATCCTGCTATATCTCCCACATAGAAAGTGCCTGGAGGGAGAAGTGGGGATTATGTTTAGACTTTCTCGGAACTGCTTCAAATCAACTAGATCTCTTTGTGCTGTAAATCTCCCAACAGCCAAACGCAAAAGCAGCAAACATCTCGCTGTATGTCCCACATCCAAAGTGCCAAGAGAGAGCTTGGTCTCCCTGTCTTTGAGTACTGTTTTCACTGTCCCGGTTACCTCTTTGCTAACGTTCTCTTCAGAGCTGCAGTGAAACCAGGAACCACGTGGAGAAGGCACCCACACTGAAAGTGCCTGGAGGGAACATTGGGGCTTCTTCTCAGTGTCTCTGACATAGGGTTTCACTGTCCCGGGAAAGTCTCTGCTAACACCGTGCAGAGCGCTGTGCCCAATATACAGAAACGTCTTGCGGTATCTCCTACAGGGAAAGTGCCAGGAGGGAATTGTCGAGCTTGTTCTGAGTGTCTCTGAGAATTGCTCTGATTATCCGTGTGACCTCTTTGCTAAGACTCTCCAGAGAGCCGTCCTCAAAACCAACACACATCTTGACATATCTCCCACATTGATCGCAGTGTCTCCAGAAACGGCATTCAAGGAGCCAGGACCTTTTCTCCCTACACTCTCCATTGAGTTGTCCTCAAAACCAATATACATCCTGCTATATCTCCCACATGGAAAGTGCCAGGAGGGAGAAGTGGGGATTATGTTTAGACTTTCTCGGAACTGCTTCAAATCAACTAGATCTCTTTGTGCTGTAAATCTCCCAACAGCCAAACGCAAAAGCAGCAAACATCTCGCTGTATGTCCCACATCCAAAGTGCCAAGAGAGAGCTTGCTCTCCCTGTCTTTGAGTACTGTTTTCACTGTCCCGGTTACCTCTTTGCTAACGTTCTCTTCAGAGCTGCAGTGAAACCAGGAACCACGTGGAGAAGGCACCCACACTGAAAGTGCCTGGAGGGAACATTGGGGCTTCTTCTCAGTGTCTCTGACATAGGGTTTCACTGTCCCGGGAAAGTCTCTGCTAACACCGTGCAGAGCGCTGTGCCCAATATACAGAAACGTCTTGCGGTATCTCCTACAGGGAAAGTGCCAGGAGGGAATTGTCGAGCTTGTTCTGAGTGTCTCTGAGAATTGCTCTGATTATCCGTGTGACCTCTTTGCTAAGACTCTCCAGAGAGACGTCCTCAAAACCAACACACATCTTGACATATCTCCCACATTGATCGCAGTGTCTCCAGAAACGGCATTCAAGGAGCCAGGACCTTTTCTCCCTACACTCTCCATTGAGTTGTCCTCAAAACCAATATACATCCTGCTATATCTCCCACATGGAAAGTGCCAGGAGGGAGAAGTGGGGATTATGTTTAGACTTTCTCGGAACTGCTTCAAATCAACTAGATCTCTTTGTGCTGTAAATCTCCCAACAGCCAAACGCAAAAGCAGCAAACATCTCGCTGTATGTCCCACATCCAAAGTGCCAAGAGAGAGCTTGCTCTCCCTGTCTTTGAGTACTGTTTTCACTGTCCCGGTTACCTCTTTGCTAACGTTCTCTTCAGAGCTGCAGTGAAACCAGGAACCACGTGGAGAAGGCACCCACACTGAAAGTGCCTGGAGGGAACATTGGGGCTTCTTCTCAGTGTCTCTGACATAGGGTTTCACTGTCCCGGGAAAGTCTCTGCTAACACCGTGCAGAGCGCTGTGCCCAATATACAGAAACGTCTTGCGGTATCTCCTACAGGGAAAGTGCCAGGAGGGAATTGTCGAGCTTGTTCTGAGTGTCTCTGAGAATTGCTCTGATTATCCGTGTGACCTCTTTGCTAAGACTCTCCAGAGAGACGTCCTCAAAACCAACACACATCTTGACATATCTCCCACATTGATCGCAGTGTCTCCAGAAACGGCATTCAAGGAGCCAGGACCTTTTCTCCCTACAGTCTCCATTGAGTTGTCCTCAAAACCAATATACATCCTGCTATATCTCCCACATGGAAAGTGCCAGGAGGGAGAAGTGGGGATTATGTTTAGACTTTCTCGGAACTGCTTCAAATCAACTAGATCTCTTTGTGCTGTAAATCTCCCAACAGCCAAACGCAAAAGCAGCAAACATCTCGCTGTATGTCCCACATCCAAAGTGCCAAGAGAGAGCTTGCTCTCCCTGTCTTTGAGTACTGTTTTCACTGTCCCGGTTACCTCTTTGCTAACGTTCTCTTCAGAGCTGCAGTGAAACCAGGAACCACGTGGAGAAGGCACCCACACTGAAAGTGCCTGGAGGGAACATTGGGGCTTCTTCTCAGTGTCTCTGACATAGGGTTTCACTGTCCCGGGAAAGTCTCTGCTAACACCGTGCAGAGCGCTGTGCCCAATATACAGAAACGTCTTGCGGTATCTCCTACAGGGAAAGTGGCTGGAGGGAATTGTCGAGCTTGTTCTGAGTGTCTCTGAGAATTGCTCTGATTATCCGTGTGACCTCTTTGCTAAGACTCTCCAGAGAGACGTCCTCAAAACCAACACACATCTTGACATATCTCCCACATTGATCGCAGTGTCTCCAGAAACGGCATTCAAGGAGCCAGGACCTTTTCTCCCTACACTCTCCATTGAGTTGTCCTCAAAACCAATATACATCCTGCTATATCTCCCACATGGAAAGTGCCAGGAGGGAGAAGTGGGGATTATGTTTAGACTTTCTCGGAACTGCTTCAAATCAACTAGATCTCTTTGTGCTGTAAATCTCCCAACAGCCAAACGCAAAAGCAGCAAACATCTCGCTGTATGTCCCACATCCAAAGTGCCAAGAGAGAGCTTGCTCTCCCTGTCTTTGAGTACTGTTTTCACTGTCCCGGTTACCTCTTTGCTAACGTTCTCTTCAGAGCTGCAGTGAAACCAGGAACCACGTGGAGAAGGCACCCACACTGAAAGTGCCTGGAGGGAACATTGGGGCTTCTTCTCAGTGTCTCTGACATAGGGTTTCACTGTCCCGGGAAAGTCTCTGCTAACACCGTGCAGAGCGCTGTGCCCAATATACAGAAACGTCTTGCGGTATCTCCTACAGGGAAAGTGCCAGGAGGGAATTGTCGAGCTTGTTCTGAGTGTCTCTGAGAATTGCTCTGATTATCCGTGTGACCTCTTTGCTAAGACTCTCCAGAGAGCCGTCCTCAAAACCAACACACATCTTGACATATCTCCCACATTGATCGCAGTGTCTCCAGAAACGGCATTCAAGGAGCCAGGACCTTTTCTCCCTACACTCTCCATTGAGTTGTCCTCAAAACCAATATACATCCTGCTATATCTCCCACATGGAAAGTGCCAGGAGGGAGAAGTGGGGATTATGTTTAGACTTTCTCGGAACTGCTTCAAATCAACTAGATCTCTTTGTGCTGTAAATCTCCCAACAGCCAAACGCAAAAGCAGCAAACATCTCGCTGTATGTCCCACATCCAAAGTGCCAAGAGAGAGCTTGCTCTCCCTGTCTTTGAGTACTGTTTTCACTGTCCCGGTTACCTCTTGGCTAACGTTCTCTTCAGAGCTGCAGTGAAACCAGGAACCACGTGGAGAAGGCACCCACACTGAAAGTGCCTGGAGGGAACATTGGGGCTTCTTCTCAGTGTCTCTGACATAGGGTTTCACTGTCCCGGGAAAGTCTCTGCTAACACCGTGCAGAGCGCTGTGCCCAATATACAGAAACGTCTTGCGGTATCTCCTACAGGGAAAGTGCCAGGAGGGAATTGTCGAGCTTGTTCTGAGTGTCTCTGAGAATTGCTCTGATTATCCGTGTGACCTCTTTGCTAAGACTCTCCAGAGAGACGTCCTCAAAACCAACACACATCTTGACATATCTCCCACATTGATCGCAGTGTCTCCAGGAACGGCATTCAAGGAGCCAGGACCTTTTCTCCCTACACTCTCCATTGAGTTGTCCTCAAAACCAATATACATCCTGCTATATCTCCCACATGGAAAGTGCCAGGAGGGAGAAGTGGGGATTATGTTTAGACTTTCTCGGAACTGCTTCAAATCAACTAGATCTCTTTGTGCTGTAAATCTCCCAACAGCCAAACGCAAAAGCAGCAAACATCTCGCTGTATGTCCCACATCCAAAGTGCCAAGAGAGAGCTTGCTCTCCCTGTCTTTGAGTACTGTTTTCACTGTCCCGGTTACCTCTTTGCTAACGTTCTCTTCAGAGCTGCAGTGAAACCAGGAACCACGTGGAGAAGGCACCCACACTGAAAGTGCCTGGAGGGAACATTGGGGCTTCTTCTCAGTGTCTCTGACATAGGGTTTCACTGTCCCGGGAAAGTCTCTGCTAACACCGTGCAGAGCGCTGTGCCCAATATACAGAAACGTCTTGCGGTATCTCCTACAGGGAAAGTGCCAGGAGGGAATTGTCGAGCTTGTTCTGAGTGTCTCTGAGAATTGCTCTGATTATCCGTGTGACCTCTTTGCTAAGACTCTCCAGAGAGACGTCCTCAAAACCAACACACATCTTGACATATCTCCCACATTGATCGCAGTGTCTCCAGAAACGGCATTCAAGGAGCCAGGACCTTTTCTCCCTACACTCTCCATTGAGTTGTCCTCAAAACCAATATACATCCTGCTATATCTCCCACATGGAAAGTGCCAGGAGGGAGAAGTGGGGATTATGTTTAGACTTTCTCGGAACTGCTTCAAATCAACTAGATCTCTTTGTGCTGTAAATCTCCCAACAGCCAAACGCAAAAGCAGCAAACATCTCGCTGTATGTCCCACATCCAAAGTGCCAAGAGAGAGCTTGCTCTCCCTGTCTTTGAGTACTGTTTTCACTGTCCCGGTTACCTCTTGGCTAACGTTCTCTTCAGAGCTGCAGTGAAACCAGGAACCACGTGGAGAAGGCACCCACACTGAAAGTGCCTGGAGGGAACATTGGGGCTTCTTCTCAGTGTCTCTGACATAGGGTTTCACTGTCCCGGGAAAGTCTCTGCTAACACCGTGCAGAGCGCTGTGCCCAATATACAGAAACGTCTTGCGGTATCTCCTACAGGGAAAGTGCCAGGAGGGAATTGTCGAGCTTGTTCTCAGTGTCTCTGAGAATTGCTCTGATTATCCGTGTGACCTCTTTGCTAAGACTCTCCAGAGACACGTCCTCAAAACAAACACACATCTTGACATATCTCCCACATTGATCGCAGTGTCTCCAGAAACGGCATTCAAGGAGCCAGGACCTTTTCTCCCTACACTCTCCATTGAGTTGTCCTCAAAACCAATATACATCCTGCTATATCTCCCACATGGAAAGTGCCAGGAGGGAGAAGTGGGGATTATGTTTAGACTTTCTCGGAACTGCTTCAAATCAACTAGATCTCTTTGTGCTGTAAATCTCCCAACAGCCAAACGCAAAAGCAGCAAACATCTCGCTGTATGTCCCACATCCAAAGTGCCAAGAGAGAGCTTGCTCTCCCTGTCTTTGAGTACTGTTTTCACTGTCCCGGTTACCTCTTGGCTAACGTTCTCTTCAGAGCTGCAGTGAAACCAGGAACCACGTGGAGAAGGCACCCACACTGAAAGTGCCTGGAGGGAACACTGGGGCTTCTTCTCAGTGTCTCTGACATAGGGTTTCACTGTCCCGGGAAAGTCTCTGCTAACACCGTGCAGAGCGCTGTGCCCAATATACAGAAACGTCTTGCGGTATCTCCTACAGGGAAAGTGCCAGGAGGGAATTGTCGAGCTTGTTCTGAGTGTCTCTGAGAATTGCTCTGATTATCCCTGTGACCTCTTTGCTAAGACTCTCCAGAGAGACGTCCTCAAAACCAACACACATCTTGACATATCTCCCACATTGATCGCAGTGTCTCCAGAAACGGCATTCAAGGAGCCAGGACCTTTTCTCCCTACACTCTCCATTGAGTTGTCCTCAAAACCAATATACATCCTGCTATATCTCCCACATGGAAAGTGCCAGGAGGGAGAAGTGGGGATTATGTTTAGACTTTCTCGGAACTGCTTCAAATCAACTAGATCTCTTTGTGCTGTAAATCTCCCAACAGCCAAACGCAAAAGCAGCAAACATCTCGCTGTATGTCCCACATCCAAAGTGCCAAGAGAGAGCTTGCTCTCCCTGTCTTTGAGTACTGTTTTCACTGTCCCGGTTACCTCTTTGCTAACGTTCTCTTCAGAGCTGCAGTGAAACCAGGAACCACGTGGAGAAGGCACCCACACTGAAAGTGCCTGGAGGGAACATTGGGGCTTCTTCTCAGTGTCTCTGACATAGGGTTTCACTGTCCCGGGAAAGTCTCTGCTAACACCGTGCAGAGCGCTGTGCCCAATATACAGAAACGTCTTGCGGTATCTCCTACAGGGAAAGTGGCTGGAGGGAATTGTCGAGCTTGTTCTGAGTGTCTCTGAGAATTGCTCTGATTATCCGTGTGACCTCTTTGCTAAGACTCTCCAGAGAGCCGTCCTCAAAACCAACACACATCTTGACATATCTCCCACATTGATCACAGTGTCTCCAGAAACGGCATTCAAGGAGCCAGGACCTTTTCTCCCTACACTCTCCATTGAGTTGTCCTCAAAACCAATATACATCCTGCTATATCTCCCACATGGAAAGTGCCAGGAGGGAGAAGTGGGGATTATGTTTAGACTTTCTCGGAACTGCTTCAAATCAACTAGATCTCTTTGTGCTGTAAATCTCCCAACAGCCAAACGCAAAAGCAGCAAACATCTCGCTGTATGTCCCACATCCAAAGTGCCAAGAGAGAGCTTGCTCTCCCTGTCTTTGAGTACTGTTTTCACTGTCCCGGTTACCTCTTTGCTAACGTTCTCTTCAGAGCTGCAGTGAAACCAGGAACCACGTGGAGAAGGCACCCACACTGAAAGTGCCTGGAGGGAACATTGGGGCTTCTTCTCAGTGTCTCTGACATAGGGTTTCACTGTCCCGGGAAAGTCTCTGCTAACACCGTGCAGAGCGCTGTGCCCAATATACAGAAACGTCTTGCGGTATCTCCTACAGGGAAAGTGCCAGGAGGGAATTGTCGAGCTTGTTCTGAGTGTCTCTGAGAATTGCTCTGATTATCCGTGTGACCTCTTTGCTAAGACTCTCCAGAGAGACGTCCTCAAAACCAACACACATCTTGACATATCTCCCACATTGATCGCAGTGTCTCCAGAAACGGCATTCAAGGAGCCAGGACCTTTTCTCCCTACACTCTCCATTGAGTTGTCCTCAAAACCAATATACATCCTGCTATATCTCCCACATGGAAAGTGCCAGGAGGGAGAAGTGGGGATTATGTTTAGACTTTCTCGGAACTGCTTCAAATCAACTAGATCTCTTTGTGCTGTAAATCTCCCAACAGCCAAACGCAAAAGCAGCAAACATCTCGCTGTATGTCCCACATCCAAAGTGCCAAGAGAGAGCTTGCTCTCCCTGTCTTTGAGTACTGTTTTCACTGTCCCGGTTACCTCTTTGCTAACGTTCTCTTCAGAGCTGCAGTGAAACCAGGAACCACGTGGAGAAGGCACCCACACTGAAAGTGCCTGGAGGGAACATTGGGGCTTCTTCTCAGTGTCTCTGACATAGGGTTTCACTGTCCCGGGAAAGTCTCTGCTAACACCGTGCAGAGCGCTGTGCCCAATATACAGAAACGTCTTGCGGTATCTCCTACAGGGAAAGTGCCAGGAGGGAATTGTCGAGCTTGTTCTGAGTGTCTCTGAGAATTGCTCTGATTATCCGTGTGACCTCTTTGCTAAGACTCTCCAGAGAGACGTCCTCAAAACCAACACACATCTTGACATATCTCCCACATTGATCGCAGTGTCTCCAGAAACGGCATTCAAGGAGCCAGGACCTTTTCTCCCTACAGTCTCCATTGAGTTGTCCTCAAAACCAATATACATCCTGCTATATCTCCCACATGGAAAGTGCCAGGAGGGAGAAGTGGGGATTATGTTTAGACTTTCTCGGAACTGCTTCAAATCAACTAGATCTCTTTGTGCTGTAAATCTCCCAACAGCCAAACGCAAAAGCAGCAAACATCTCGCTGTATGTCCCACATCCAAAGTGCCAAGAGAGAGCTTGCTCTCCCTGTCTTTGAGTACTGTTTTCACTGTCCCGGTTACCTCTTTGCTAACGTTCTCTTCAGAGCTGCAGTGAAACCAGGAACCACGTGGAGAAGGCACCCACACTGAAAGTGCCTGGAGGGAACATTGGGGCTTCTTCTCAGTGTCTCTGACATAGGGTTTCACTGTCCCGGGAAAGTCTCTGCTAACACCGTGCAGAGCGCTGTGCCCAATATACAGAAACGTCTTGCGGTATCTCCTACAGGGAAAGTGCCAGGAGGGAATTGTCGAGCTTGTTCTGAGTGTCTCTGAGAATTGCTCTGATTATCCGTGTGACCTCTTTGCTAAGACTCTCCAGAGAGACGTCCTCAAAACCAACACACATCTTGACATATCTCCCACATTGATCGCAGTGTCTCCAGAAACGGCATTCAAGGAGCCAGGACCTTTTCTCCCTACACTCTCCATTGAGTTGTCCTCAAAACCAATATACATCCTGCTATATCTCCCACATGGAAAGTGCCAGGAGGGAGAAGTGGGGATTATGTTTAGACTTTCTCGGAACTGCTTCAAATCAACTAGATCTCTTTGTGCTGTAAATCTCCCAACAGCCAAACGCAAAAGCAGCAAACATCTCGCTGTATGTCCCACATCCAAAGTGCCAAGAGAGAGCTTGCTCTCCCTGTCTTTGAGTACTGTTTTCACTGTCCCGGTTACCTCTTTGCTAACGTTCTCTTCAGAGCTGCAGTGAAACCAGGAACCACGTGGAGAAGGCACCCACACTGAAAGTGCCTGGAGGGAACATTGGGGCTTCTTCTCAGTGTCTCTGACATAGGGTTTCACTGTCCCGGGAAAGTCTCTGCTAACACCGTGCAGAGCGCTGTGCCCAATATACAGAAACGTCTTGCGGTATCTCCTACAGGGAAAGTGGCTGGAGGGAATTGTCGAGCTTGTTCTGAGTGTCTCTGAGAATTGCTCTGATTATCCGTGTGACCTCTTTGCTAAGACTCTCCAGAGAGACGTCCTCAAAACCAACACACATCTTGACATATCTCCCACATTGATCGCAGTGTCTCCAGAAACGGCATTCAAGGAGCCAGGACCTTTTCTCCCTACACTCTCCATTGAGTTGTCCTCAAAACCAATATACATCCTGCTATATCTCCCACATGGAAAGTGCCAGGAGGGAGAAGTGGGGATTATGTTTAGACTTTCTCGGAACTGCTTCAAATCAACTAGATCTCTTTGTGCTGTAAATCTCCCAACAGCCAAACGCAAAAGCAGCAAACATCTCGCTGTATGTCCCACATCCAAAGTGCCAAGAGAGAGCTTGCTCTCCCTGTCTTTGAGTACTGTTTTCACTGTCCCGGTTACCTCTTTGCTAACGTTCTCTTCAGAGCTGCAGTGAAACCAGGAACCACGTGGAGAAGGCACCCACACTGAAAGTGCCTGGAGGGAACATTGGGGCTTCTTCTCAGTGTCTCTGACATAGGGTTTCACTGTCCCGGGAAAGTCTCTGCTAACACCGTGCAGAGCGCTGTGCCCAATATACAGAAACGTCTTGCGGTATCTCCTACAGGGAAAGTGCCAGGAGGGAATTGTCGAGCTTGTTCTGAGTGTCTCTGAGAATTGCTCTGATTATCCGTGTGACCTCTTTGCTAAGACTCTCCAGAGAGACGTCCTCAAAACCAACACACATCTTGACATATCTCCCACATTGATCGCAGTGTCTCCAGAAACGGCATTCAAGGAGCCAGGACCTTTTCTCCCTACAGTCTCCATTGAGTTGTCCTCAAAACCAATATACATCCTGCTATATCTCCCACATGGAAAGTGCCAGGAGGGAGAAGTGGGGATTATGTTTAGACTTTCTCGGAACTGCTTCAAATCAACTAGATCTCTTTGTGCTGTAAATCTCCCAACAGCCAAACGCAAAAGCAGCAAACATCTCGCTGTATGTCCCACATCCAAAGTGCCAAGAGAGAGCTTGCTCTCCCTGTC
This sequence comes from Chroicocephalus ridibundus, assembly GCF_963924245.1. NCBI lineage: Eukaryota > Metazoa > Chordata > Aves > Charadriiformes > Laridae > Chroicocephalus > Chroicocephalus ridibundus. Next base: position 22,890,805 of record NC_086295.1, on the reverse strand, counting down.
TTTGAGTACTGTTTTCACTGTCCCGGTTACCTCTTTGCTAACGTTCTCTTCAGAGCTGCAGTGAAACCAGGAACCACGTGGAGAAGGCACCCACACTGAAAGTGCCTGGAGGGAACATTGGGGCTTCTTCTCAGTGTCTCTGACATAGGGTTTCACTGTCCCGGGAAAGTCTCTGCTAACACCGTGCAGAGCGCTGTGCCCAATATACAGAAACGTCTTGCGGTATCTCCTACAGGGAAAGTGCCAGGAGGGAATTGTCGAGCTTGTTCTGAGTGTCTCTGAGAATTGCTCTGATTATCCGTGTGACCTCTTTGCTAAGACTCTCCAGAGAGACGTCCTCAAAACCAACACACATCTTGACATATCTCCCACATTGATCGCAGTGTCTCCAGAAACGGCATTCAAGGAGCCAGGACCTTTTCTCCCTACACTCTCCATTGAGTTGTCCTCAAAACCAATATACATCCTGCTATATCTCCCACATGGAAAGTGCCAGGAGGGAGAAGTGGGGATTATGTTTAGACTTTCTCGGAACTGCTTCAAATCAACTAGATCTCTTTGTGCTGTAAATCTCCCAACAGCCAAACGCAAAAGCAGCAAACATCTCGCTGTATGGCCCACATCCAAAGTGCCAAGAGAGAGCTTGCTCTCCCTGTCTTTGAGTACTGTTTTCACTGTCCCGGTTACCTCTTTGCTAACGTTCTCTTCAGAGCTGCAGTGAAACCAGGAACCACGTGGAGAAGGCACCCACACTGAAAGTGCCTGGAGGGAACATTGGGGCTTCTTCTCAGTGTCTCTGACATAGGGTTTCACTGTCCCGGGAAAGTCTCTGCTAACACCGTGCAGAGCGCTGTGCCCAATATACAGAAACGTCTTGCGGTATCTCCTACAGGGAAAGTGCCAGGAGGGAATTGTCGAGCTTGTTCTGAGTGTCTCTGAGAATTGCTCTGATTATCCGTGTGACCTCTTTGCTAAGACTCTCCAGAGAGACGTCCTCAAAACAAACACACATCTTGACATATCTCCCACATTGATCGCAGTGTCTCCAGAAACGGCATTCAAGGAGCCAGGACCTTTTCTCCCTACACTCTCCATTGAGTTGTCCTCAAAACCAATATACATCCTGCTATATCTCCCACATGGAAAGTGCCAGGAGGGAGAAGTGGGGATTATGTTTAGACTTTCTCGGAACTGCTTCAAATCAACTAGATCTCTTTGTGCTGTAAATCTCCCAACAGCCAAACGCAAAAGCAGCAAACATCTCGCTGTATGTCCCACATCCAAAGTGCCAAGAGAGAGCTTGCTCTCCCTGTCTTTGAGTACTGTTTTCACTGTGCCGGTTACCTCTTTGCTAACGTTCTCTTCAGAGCTGCAGTGAAACCAGGAACCACGTGGAGAAGGCACCCACACTGAAAGTGCCTGGAGGGAACATTGGGGCTTCTTCTCAGTGTCTCTGACATAGGGTTTCACTGTCCCGGGAAAGTCTCTGCTAACACCGTGCAGAGCGCTGTGCCCAATATACAGAAACGTCTTGCGGTATCTCCTACAGGGAAAGTGCCAGGAGGGAATTGTCGAGCTTGTTCTGAGTGTCTCTGAGAATTGCTCTGATTATCCCTGTGACCTCTTTGCTAAGACTCTCCAGAGAGACGTCCTCAAAACCAACACACATCTTGACATATCTCCCACATTGATCGCAGTGTCTCCAGAAACGGCATTCAAGGAGCCAGGACCTTTTCTCCCTACACTCTCCATTGAGTTGTCCTCAAAACCAATATACATCCTGCTATATCTCCCACATGGAAAGTGCCAGGAGGGAGAAGTGGGGATTATGTTTAGACTTTCTCGGAACTGCTTCAAATCAACTAGATCTCTTTGTGCTGTAAATCTCCCAACAGCCAAACGCAAAAGCAGCAAACATCTCGCTGTATGGCCCACATCCAAAGTGCCAAGAGAGAGCTTGCTCTCCCTGTCTTTGAGTACTGTTTTCACTGTCCCGGTTACCTCTTTGCTAACGTTCTCTTCAGAGCTGCAGTGAAACCAGGAACCACGTGGAGAAGGCACCCACACTGAAAGTGCCTGGAGGGAACATTGGGGCTTCTTCTCAGTGTCTCTGACATAGGGTTTCACTGTCCCGGGAAAGTCTCTGCTAACACCGTGCAGAGCGCTGTGCCCAATATACAGAAACGTCTTGCGGTATCTCCTACAGGGAAAGTGCCAGGAGGGAATTGTCGAGCTTGTTCTGAGTGTCTCTGAGAATTGCTCTGATTATCCGTGTGACCTCTTTGCTAAGACTCTCCAGAGAGACGTCCTCAAAACCAACACACATCTTGACATATCTCCCACATTGATCGCAGTGTCTCCAGAAACGGCATTCAAGGAGCCAGGACCTTTTCTCCCTACACTCTCCATTGAGTTGTCCTCAAAACCAATATACATCCTGCTATATCTCCCACATGGAAAGTGCCAGGAGGGAGAAGTGGGGATTATGTTTAGACTTTCTCGGAACTGCTTCAAATCAACTAGATCTCTTTGTGCTGTAAATCTCCCAACAGCCAAACGCAAAAGCAGCAAACATCTCGCTGTATGTCCCACATCCAAAGTGCCAAGAGAGAGCTTGCTCTCCCTGTCTTTGAGTACTGTTTTCACTGTCCCGGTTACCTCTTTGCTAACGTTCTCTTCAGAGCTGCAGTGAAACCAGGAACCACGTGGAGAAGGCACCCACACTGAAAGTGCCTGGAGGGAACATTGGGGCTTCTTCTCAGTGTCTCTGACATAGGGTTTCACTGTCCCGGGAAAGTCTCTGCTAACACCGTGCAGAGCGCTGTGCCCAATATACAGAAACGTCTTGCGGTATCTCCTACAGGGAAAGTGCCAGGAGGGAATTGTCGAGCTTGTTCTGAGTGTCTCTGAGAATTGCTCTGATTATCCGTGTGACCTCTTTGCTAAGACTCTCCAGAGAGACGTCCTCAAAACCAACACACATCTTGACATATCTCCCACATTGATCGCAGTGTCTCCAGAAACGGCATTCAAGGAGCCAGGACCTTTTCTCCCTACAGTCTCCATTGAGTTGTCCTCAAAACCAATATACATCCTGCTATATCTCCCACATGGAAAGTGCCAGGAGGGAGAAGTGGGGATTATGTTTAGACTTTCTCGGAACTGCTTCAAATCAACTAGATCTCTTTGTGCTGTAAATCTCCCAACAGCCAAACGCAAAAGCAGCAAACATCTCGCTGTATGTCCCACATCCAAAGTGCCAAGAGAGAGCTTGCTCTCCCTGTCTTTGAGTACTGTTTTCACTGTCCCGGTTACCTCTTTGCTAACGTTCTCTTCAGAGCTGCAGTGAAACCAGGAACCACGTGGAGAAGGCACCCACACTGAAAGTGCCTGGAGGGAACATTGGGGCTTCTTCTCAGTGTCTCTGACATAGGGTTTCACTGTCCCGGGAAAGTCTCTGCTAACACCGTGCAGAGCGCTGTGCCCAATATACAGAAACGTCTTGCGGTATCTCCTACAGGGAAAGTGCCAGGAGGGAATTGTCGAGCTTGTTCTGAGTGTCTCTGAGAATTGCTCTGATTATCCGTGTGACCTCTTTGCTAAGACTCTCCAGAGAGACGTCCTCAAAACCAACACACATCTTGACATATCTCCCACATTGATCGCAGTGTCTCCAGAAACGGCATTCAAGGAGCCAGGACCTTTTCTCCCTACACTCTCCATTGAGTTGTCCTCAAAACCAATATACATCCTGCTATATCTCCCACATGGAAAGTGCCAGGAGGGAGAAGTGGGGATTATGTTTAGACTTTCTCGGAACTGCTTCAAATCAACTAGATCTCTTTGTGCTGTAAATCTCCCAACAGCCAAACGCAAAAGCAGCAAACATCTCGCTGTATGGCCCACATCCAAAGTGCCAAGAGAGAGCTTGCTCTCCCTGTCTTTGAGTACTGTTTTCACTGTCCCGGTTACCTCTTTGCTAACGTTCTCTTCAGAGCTGCAGTGAAACCAGGAACCACGTGGAGAAGGCACCCACACTGAAAGTGCCTGGAGGGAACATTGGGGCTTCTTCTCAGTGTCTCTGACATAGGGTTTCACTGTCCCGGGAAAGTCTCTGCTAACACCGTGCAGAGCGCTGTGCCCAATATACAGAAACGTCTTGCGGTATCTCCTACAGGGAAAGTGCCAGGAGGGAATTGTCGAGCTTGTTCTGAGTGTCTCTGAGAATTGCTCTGATTATCCGTGTGACCTCTTTGCTAAGACTCTCCAGAGAGACGTCCTCAAAACAAACACACATCTTGACATATCTCCCACATTGATCGCAGTGTCTCCAGAAACGGCATTCAAGGAGCCAGGACCTTTTCTCCCTACACTCTCCATTGAGTTGTCCTCAAAACCAATATACATCCTGCTATATCTCCCACATGGAAAGTGCCAGGAGGGAGAAGTGGGGATTATGTTTAGACTTTCTCGGAACTGCTTCAAATCAACTAGATCTCTTTGTGCTGTAAATCTCCCAACAGCCAAACGCAAAAGCAGCAAACATCTCGCTGTATGTCCCACATCCAAAGTGCCAAGAGAGAGCTTGCTCTCCCTGTCTTTGAGTACTGTTTTCACTGTGCCGGTTACCTCTTTGCTAACGTTCTCTTCAGAGCTGCAGTGAAACCAGGAACCACGTGGAGAAGGCACCCACACTGAAAGTGCCTGGAGGGAACATTGGGGCTTCTTCTCAGTGTCTCTGACATAGGGTTTCACTGTCCCGGGAAAGTCTCTGCTAACACCGTGCAGAGCGCTGTGCCCAATATACAGAAACGTCTTGCGGTATCTCCTACAGGGAAAGTGCCAGGAGGGAATTGTCGAGCTTGTTCTGAGTGTCTCTGAGAATTGCTCTGATTATCCCTGTGACCTCTTTGCTAAGACTCTCCAGAGAGACGTCCTCAAAACCAACACACATCTTGACATATCTCCCACATTGATCGCAGTGTCTCCAGAAACGGCATTCAAGGAGCCAGGACCTTTTCTCCCTACACTCTCCATTGAGTTGTCCTCAAAACCAATATACATCCTGCTATATCTCCCACATGGAAAGTGCCAGGAGGGAGAAGTGGGGATTATGTTTAGACTTTCTCGGAACTGCTTCAAATCAACTAGATCTCTTTGTGCTGTAAATCTCCCAACAGCCAAACGCAAAAGCAGCAAACATCTCGCTGTATGGCCCACATCCAAAGTGCCAAGAGAGAGCTTGCTCTCCCTGTCTTTGAGTACTGTTTTCACTGTCCCGGTTACCTCTTTGCTAACGTTCTCTTCAGAGCTGCAGTGAAACCAGGAACCACGTGGAGAAGGCACCCACACTGAAAGTGCCTGGAGGGAACATTGGGGCTTCTTCTCAGTGTCTCTGACATAGGGTTTCACTGTCCCGGGAAAGTCTCTGCTAACACCGTGCAGAGCGCTGTGCCCAATATACAGAAACGTCTTGCGGTATCTCCTACAGGGAAAGTGCCAGGAGGGAATTGTCGAGCTTGTTCTGAGTGTCTCTGAGAATTGCTCTGATTATCCGTGTGACCTCTTTGCTAAGACTCTCCAGAGACACGTCCTCAAAACCAACACACATCTTGACATATCTCCCACATTGATCGCAGTGTCTCCAGAAACGGCATTCAAGGAGCCAGGACCTTTTCTCCCTACACTCTCCATTGAGTTGTCCTCAAAACCAATATACATCCTGCTATATCTCCCACATGGAAAGTGCCAGGAGGGAGAAGTGGGGATTATGTTTAGACTTTCTCGGAACTGCTTCAAATCAACTAGATATCTTTGTGCTGTAAATCTCCCAACAGCCAAACGCAAAAGCAGCAAACATCTCGCTGTATGTCCCACATCCAAAGTGCCAAGAGAGAGCTTGCTCTCCCTGTCTTTGAGTACTGTTTTCACTGTCCCGGTTACCTCTTTGCTAACTTTCTCTTCAGAGCTGCAGTGAAACCAGGAACCACGTGGAGAAGGCACCCACACTGAAAGTGCCTGGAGGGAACATTGGGGCTTCTTCTCAGTGTCTCTGACATAGGGTTTCACTGTCCCGGGAAAGTCTCTGCTAACACCGTGCAGAGCGCTGTGCCCAATATACAGAAACGTCTTGCGGTATCTCCTACAGGGAAAGTGGCTGGAGGGAATTGTCGAGCTTGTTCTGAGTGTCTCTGAGAATTGCTCTGATTATCCGTGTGACCTCTTTGCTAAGACTCTCCAGAGACACGTCCTCAAAACAAACACACATCTTGACATATCTCCCACATTGATCGCAGTGTCTCCAGAAACGGCATTCAAGGAGCCAGGACCTTTTCTCCCTACACTCTCCATTGAGTTGTCCTCAAAACCAATATACATCCTGCTATATCTCCCACATGGAAAGTGCCAGGAGGGAGAAGTGGGGATTATGTTTAGACTTTCTCGGAACTGCTTCAAATCAACTAGATCTCTTTGTGCTGTAAATCTCCCAACAGCCAAACGCAAAAGCAGCAAACATCTCGCTGTATGTCCCACATCCAAAGTGCCAAGAGAGAGCTTGCTCTCCCTGTCTTTGAGTACTGTTTTCACTGTCCCGGTTACCTCTTTGCTAACGTTCTCTTCAGAGCTGCAGTGAAACCAGGAACCACGTGGAGAAGGCACCCACACTGAAAGTGCCTGGAGGGAACATTGGGGCTTCTTCTCAGTGTCTCTGACATAGGGTTTCACTGTCCCGGGAAAGTCTCTGCTAACACCGTGCAGAGCGCTGTGCCCAATATACAGAAACGTCTTGCGGTATCTCCTACAGGGAAAGTGCCAGGAGGGAATTGTCGAGCTTGTTCTGAGTGTCTCTGAGAATTGCTCTGATTATCCGTGTGACCTCTTTGCTAAGACTCTCCAGAGAGACGTCCTCAAAACCAACACACATCTTGACATATCTCCCACATTGATCGCAGTGTCTCCAGAAACGGCATTCAAGGAGCCAGGACCTTTTCTCCCTACAGTCTCCATTGAGTTGTCCTCAAAACCATTATACATCCTGCTATATCTCCCACATGGAAAGTGCCAGGAGGGAGAAGTGGGGATTATGTTTAGACTTTCTCGGAACTGCTTCAAATCAACTAGATCTCTTTGTGCTGTAAATCTCCCAACAGCCAAACGCAAAAGCAGCAAACATCTCGCTGTATGTCCCACATCCAAAGTGCCAAGAGAGAGCTTGCTCTCCCTGTCTTTGAGTACTGTTTTCACTGTCCCGGTTACCTCTTGGCTAACGTTCTCTTCAGAGCTGCAGTGAAACCAGGAACCACGTGGAGAAGGCACCCACACTGAAAGTGCCTGGAGGGAACATTGGGGCTTCTTCTCAGTGTCTCTGACATAGGGTTTCACTGTCCCGGGAAAGTCTCTGCTAACACCGTGCAGAGCGCTGTGCCCAATATACAGAAACGTCTTGCGGTATCTCCTACAGGGAAAGTGCCAGGAGGGAATTGTCGAGCTTGTTCTGAGTGTCTCTGAGAATTGCTCTGATTATCCGTGTGACCTCTTTGCTAAGACTCTCCAGAGAGACGTCCTCAAAACCAACACACATCTTGACATATCTCCCACATTGATCGCAGTGTCTCCAGAAACGGCATTCAAGGAGCCAGGACCTTTTCTCCCTACACTCTCCATTGAGTTGTCCTCAAAACCAATATACATCCTGCTATATCTCCCACATGGAAAGTGCCAGGAGGGAGAAGTGGGGATTATGTTTAGACTTTCTCGGAACTGCTTCAAATCAACTAGATCTCTTTGTGCTGTAAATCTCCCAACAGCCAAACGCAAAAGCAGCAAACATCTCGCTGTATGTCCCACATCCAAAGTGCCAAGAGAGAGCTTGCTCTCCCTGTCTTTGAGTACTGTTTTCACTGTCCCGGTTACCTCTTTGCTAACGTTCTCTTCAGAGCTGCAGTGAAACCAGGAACCACGTGGAGAAGGCACCCACACTGAAAGTGCCTGGAGGGAACATTGGGGCTTCTTCTCAGTGTCTCTGACATAGGGTTTCACTGTCCCGGGAAAGTCTCTGCTAACACCGTGCAGAGCGCTGTGCCCAATATACAGAAACGTCTTGCGGTATCTCCTACAGGGAAAGTGCCAGGAGGGAATTGTCGAGCTTGTTCTGAGTGTCTCTGAGAATTGCTCTGATTATCCGTGTGACCTCTTTGCTAAGACTCTCCAGAGAGACGTCCTCAAAACCAACACACATCTTGACATATCTCCCACATTGATCGCAGTGTCTCCAGAAACGGCATTCAAGGAGCCAGGACCTTTTCTCCCTACACTCTCCATTGAGTTGTCCTCAAAACCAATATACATCCTGCTATATCTCCCACATGGAAAGTGCCAGGAGGGAGAAGTGGGGATTATGTTTAGACTTTCTCGGAACTGCTTCAAATCAACTAGATCTCTTTGTGCTGTAAATCTCCCAACAGCCAAACGCAAAAGCAGCAAACATCTCGCTGTATGTCCCACATCCAAAGTGCCAAGAGAGAGCTTGCTCTCCCTGTCTTTGAGTACTGTTTTCACTGTCCCGGTTACCTCTTTGCTAACGTTCTCTTCAGAGCTGCAGTGAAACCAGGAACCACGTGGAGAAGGCACCCACACTGAAAGTGCCTGGAGGGAACATTGGGGCTTCTTCTCAGTGTCTCTGACATAGGGTTTCACTGTCCCGGGAAAGTCTCTGCTAACACCGTGCAGAGCGCTGTGCCCAATATACAGAAACGTCTTGCGGTATCTCCTACAGGGAAAGTGCCAGGAGGGAATTGTCGAGCTTGTTCTGAGTGTCTCTGAGAATTGCTCTGATTATCCGTGTGACCTCTTTGCTAAGACTCTCCAGAGACACGTCCTCAAAACCAACACACATCTTGACATATCTCCCACATTGATCGCAGTGTCTCCAGAAACGGCATTCAAGGAGCCAGGACCTTTTCTCCCTACACTCTCCATTGAGTTGTCCTCAAAACCAATATACATCCTGCTATATCTCCCACATGGAAAGTGCCAGGAGGGAGAAGTGGGGATTATGTTTAGACTTTCTCGGAACTGCTTCAAATCAACTAGATCTCTTTGTGCTGTAAATCTCCCAACAGCCAAACGCAAAAGCAGCAAACATCTCGCTGTATGTCCCACATCCAAAGTGCCAAGAGAGAGCTTGCTCTCCCTGTCTTTGAGTACTGTTTTCACTGTCCCGGTTACCTCTTTGCTAACGTTCTCTTCAGAGCTGCAGTGAAACCAGGAACCACGTGGAGAAGGCACCCACACTGAAAGTGCCTGGAGGGAACATTGGGGCTTCTTCTCAGTGTCTCTGACATAGGGTTTCACTGTCCCGGGAAAGTCTCTGCTAACACCGTGCAGAGCGCTGTGCCCAATATACAGAAACGTCTTGCGGTATCTCCTACAGGGAAAGTGCCAGGAGGGAATTGTCGAGCTTGTTCTGAGTGTCTCTGAGAATTGCTCTGATTATCCGTGTGACCTCTTTGCTAAGACTCTCCAGAGAGACGTCCTCAAAACCAACACACATCTTGACATATCTCCCACATTGATCGCAGTGTCTCCAGAAACGGCATTCAAGGAGCCAGGACCTTTTCTCCCTACACTCTCCATTGAGTTGTCCTCAAAACCAATATACATCCTGCTATATCTCCCACATGGAAAGTGCCAGGAGGGAGAAGTGGGGATTATGTTTAGACTTTCTCGGAACTGCTTCAAATCAACTAGATCTCTTTGTGCTGTAAATCTCCCAACAGCCAAACGCAAAAGCAGCAAACATCTCGCTGTATGTCCCACATCCAAAGTGCCAAGAGAGAGCTTGCTCTCCCTGTCTTTGAGTACTGTTTTCACTGTCCCGGTTACCTCTTTGCTAACGTTCTCTTCAGAGCTGCAGTGAAACCAGGAACCACGTGGAGAAGGCACCCACACTGAAAGTGCCTGGAGGGAACATTGGGGCTTCTTCTCAGTGTCTCTGACATAGGGTTTCACTGTCCCGGGAAAGTCTCTGCTAACACCGTGCAGAGCGCTGTGCCCAATATACAGAAACGTCTTGCGGTATCTCCTACAGGGAAAGTGCCAGGAGGGAATTGTCGAGCTTGTTCTGAGTGTCTCTGAGAATTGCTCTGATTATCCGTGTGACCTCTTTGCTAAGACTCTCCAGAGAGACGTCCTCAAAACCAACACACATCTTGACATATCTCCCACATTGATCGCAGTGTCTCCAGAAACGGCATTCAAGGAGCCAGGACCTTTTCTCCCTACAGTCTCCATTGAGTTGTCCTCAAAACCAATATACATCCTGCTATATCTCCCACATGGAAAGTGCCAGGAGGGAGAAGTGGGGATTATGTTTAGACTTTCTCGGAACTGCTTCAAATCAACTAGATCTCTTTGTGCTGTAAATCTCCCAACAGCCAAACGCAAAAGCAGCAAACATCTCGCTGTATGTCCCACATCCAAAGTGCCAAGAGAGAGCTTGCTCTCCCTGTCTTTGAGTACTGTTTTCACTGTCCCGGTTACCTCTTTGCTAACGTTCTCTTCAGAGCTGCAGTGAAACCAGGAACCACGTGGAGAAGGCACCCACACTGAAAGTGCCTGGAGGGAACATTGGGGCTTCTTCTCAGTGTCTCTGACATAGGGTTTCACTGTCCCGGGAAAGTCTCTGCTAACACCGTGCAGAGCGCTGTGCCCAATATACAGAAACGTCTTGCGGTATCTCCTACAGGGAAAGTGCCAGGAGGGAATTGTCGAGCTTGTTCTGAGTGTCTCTGAGAATTGCTCTGATTATCCGTGTGACCTCTTTGCTAAGACTCTCCAGAGAGACGTCCTCAAAACCAACACACATCTTGACATATCTCCCACATTGATCGCAGTGTCTCCAGAAACGGCATTCAAGGAGCCAGGACCTTTTCTCCCTACACTCTCCATTGAGTTGTCCTCAAAACCAATATACATCCTGCTATATCTCCCACATGGAAAGTGCCAGGAGGGAGAAGTGGGGATTATGTTTAGACTTTCTCGGAACTGCTTCAAATCAACTAGATCTCTTTGTGCTGTAAATCTCCCAACAGCCAAACGCAAAAGCAGCAAACATCTCGCTGTATGTCCCACATCCAAAGTGCCAAGAGAGAGCTTGCTCTCCCTGTCTTTGAGTACTGTTTTCACTGTCCCGGTTACCTCTTTGCTAACGTTCTCTTCAGAGCTGCAGTGAAACCAGGAACCACGTGGAGAAGGCACCCACACTGAAAGTGCCTGGAGGGAACATTGGGGCTTCTTCTCAGTGTCTCTGACATAGGGTTTCACTGTCCCGGGAAAGTCTCTGCTAACACCGTGCAGAGCGCTGTGCCCAATATACAGAAACGTCTTGCGGTATCTCCTACAGGGAAAGTGGCTGGAGGGAATTGTCGAGCTTGTTCTGAGTGTCTCTGAGAATTGCTCTGATTATCCGTGTGACCTCTTTGCTAAGACTCTCCAGAGAGACGTCCTCAAAACCAACACACATCTTGACATATCTCCCACATTGATCGCAGTGTCTCCAGAAACGGCATTCAAGGAGCCAGGACCTTTTCTCCCTACAGTCTCCATTGAGTTGTCCTCAAAACCAATATACATCCTGCTATATCTCCCACATGGAAAGTGCCAGGAGGGAGAAGTGGGGATTATGTTTAGACTTTCTCGGAACTGCTTCAAATCAACTAGATCTCTTTGTGCTGTAAATCTCCCAACAGCCAAACGCAAAAGCAGCAAACATCTCGCTGTATGTCCCACATCCAAAGTGCCAAGAGAGAGCTTGCTCTCCCTGTCTTTGAGTACTGTTTTCACTGTCCCGGTTACCTCTTTGCTAACGTTCTCTTCAGAGCTGCAGTGAAACCAGGAACCACGTGGAGAAGGCACCCACACTGAAAGTGCCTGGAGGGAACATTGGGGCTTCTTCTCAGTGTCTCTGACATAGGGTTTCACTGTCCCGGGAAAGTCTCTGCTAACACCGTGCAGAGCGCTGTGCCCAATATACAGAAACGTCTTGCGGTATCTCCTACAGGGAAAGTGCCAGGAGGGAATTGTCGAGCTTGTTCTGAGTGTCTCTGAGAATTGCTCTGATTATCCGTGTGACCTCTTTGCTAAGACTCTCCAGAGAGCCGTCCTCAAAACCAACACACATCTTGACATATCTCCCACATTGATCGCAGTGTCTCCAGGAACGGCATTCAAGGAGCCAGGACCTTTTCTCCCTACACTCTCCATTGAGTTGTCCTCAAAACCAATATACATCCTGCTATATCTCCCACATGGAAAGTGCCAGGAGGGAGAAGTGGGGATTATGTTTAGACTTTCTCGGAACTGCTTCAAATCAACTAGATCTCTTTGTGCTGTAAATCTCCCAACAGCCAAACGCAAAAGCAGCAAACATCTCGCTGTATGTCCCACATCCAAAGTGCCAAGAGAGAGCTTGCTCTCCCTGTCTTTGAGTACTGTTTTCACTGTCCCGGTTACCTCTTTGCTAACTTTCTCTTCAGAGCTGCAGTGAAACCAGGAACCACGTGGAGAAGGCACCCACACTGAAAGTGCCTGGAGGGAACATTGGGGCTTCTTCTCAGTGTCTCTGACATAGGGTTTCACTGTCCCGGGAAAGTCTCTGCTAACACCGTGCAGAGCGCTGTGCCCAATATACAGAAACGTCTTGCGGTATCTCCTACAGGGAAAGTGGCTGGAGGGAATTGTCGAGCTTGTTCTGAGTGTCTCTGAGAATTGCTCTGATTATCCGTGTGACCTCTTTGCTAAGACTCTCCAGAGAGACGTCCTCAAAACCAACACACATCTTGACATATCTCCCACATTGATCGCAGTGTCTCCAGAAACGGCATTCAAGGAGCCAGGACCTTTTCTCCCTACAGTCTCCATTGAGTTGTCCTCAAAACCAATATACATCCTGCTATATCTCCCACATGGAAAGTGCCAGGAGGGAGAAGTGGGGATTATGTTTAGACTTTCTCGGAACTGCTTCAAATCAACTAGATCTCTTTGTGCTGTAAATCTCCCAACAGCCAAACGCAAAAGCAGCAAACATCTCGCTGTATGTCCCACATCCAAAGTGCCAAGAGAGAGCTTGCTCTCCCTGTCTTTGAGTACTGTTTTCACTGTCCCGGTTACCTCTTTGCTAACGTTCTCTTCAGAGCTGCAGTGAAACCAGGAACCACGTGGAGAAGGCACCCACACTGAAAGTGCCTGGAGGGAACATTGGGGCTTCTTCTCAGTGTCTCTGACATAGGGTTTCACTGTCCCGGGAAAGTCTCTGCTAACACCGTGCAGAGCGCTGTGCCCAATATACAGAAACGTCTTGCGGTATCTCCTACAGGGAAAGTGCCAGGAGGGAATTGTCGAGCTTGTTCTGAGTGTCTCTGAGAATTGCTCTGATTATCCGTGTGACCTCTTTGCTAAGACTCTCCAGAGAGACGTCCTCAAAACCAACACACATCTTGACATATCTCCCACATTGATCGCAGTGTCTCCAGAAACGGCATTCAAGGAGCCAGGACCTTTTCTCCCTACACTCTCCATTGAGTTGTCCTCAAAACCAATATACATCCTGCTATATCTCCCACATGGAAAGTGCCAGGAGGGAGAAGTGGGGATTATGTTTAGACTTTCTCGGAACTGCTTCAAATCAACTAGATCTCTTTGTGCTGTAAATCTCCCAACAGCCAAACGCAAAAGCAGCAAACATCTCGCTGTATGTCCCACATCCAAAGTGCCAAGAGAGAGCTTGCTCTCCCTGTCTTTGAGTACTGTTTTCACTGTCCCGGTTACCTCTTTGCTAACGTTCTCTTCAGAGCTGCAGTGAAACCAGGAACCACGTGGAGAAGGCACCCACACTGAAAGTGCCTGGAGGGAACATTGGGGCTTCTTCTCAGTGTCTCTGACATAGGGTTTCACTGTCCCGGGAAAGTCTCTGCTAACACCGTGCAGAGCGCTGTGCCCAATATACAGAAACGTCTTGCGGTATCTCCTACAGGGAAAGTGGCTGGAGGGAATTGTCGAGCTTGTTCTGAGTGTCTCTGAGAATTGCTCTGATTATCCGTGTGACCTCTTTGCTAAGACTCTCCAGAGAGACGTCCTCAAAACCAACACACATCTTGACATATCTCCCACATTGATCGCAGTGTCTCCAGAAACGGCATTCAAGGAGCCAGGACCTTTTCTCCCTACAGTCTCCATTGAGTTGTCCTCAAAACCAATATACATCCTGCTATATCTCCCACATGGAAAGTGCCAGGAGGGAGAAGTGGGGATTATGTTTAGACTTTCTCGGAACTGCTTCAAATCAACTAGATCTCTTTGTGCTGTAAATCTCCCAACAGCCAAACGCAAAAGCAGCAAACATCTCGCTGTATGTCCCACATCCAAAGTGCCAAGAGAGAGCTTGCTCTCCCTGTCTTTGAGTACTGTTTTCACTGTCCCGGTTACCTCTTTGCTAACGTTCTCTTCAGAGCTGCAGTGAAACCAGGAACCACGTGGAGAAGGCACCCACACTGAAAGTGCCTGGAGGGAACATTGGGGCTTCTTCTCAGTGTCTCTGACATAGGGTTTCACTGTCCCGGGAAAGTCTCTGCTAACACCGTGCAGAGCGCTGTGCCCAATATACAGAAACGTCTTGCGGTATCTCCTACAGGGAAAGTGCCAGGAGGGAATTGTCGAGCTTGTTCTGAGTGTCTCTGAGAATTGCTCTGATTATCCCTGTGACCTCTTTGCTAAGACTCTCCAGAGACACGTCCTCAAAACAAACACACATCTTGACATATCTCCCACATTGATCGCAGTGTCTCCAGAAACGGCATTCAAGGAGCCAGGACCTTTTCTCCCTACACTCTCCATTGAGTTGTCCTCAAAACCAATATACATCCTGCTATATCTCCCACATGGAAAGTGCCAGGAGGGAGAAGTGGGGATTATGTTTAGACTTTCTCGGAACTGCTTCAAATCAACTAGATCTCTTTGTGCTGTAAATCTCCCAACAGCCAAACGCAAAAGCAGCAAACATCTCGCTGTATGTCCCACATCCAAAGTGCCAAGAGAGAGCTTGCTCTCCCTGTCTTTGAGTACTGTTTTCACTGTCCCGGTTACCTCTTTGCTAACGTTCTCTTCAGAGCTGCAGTGAAACCAGGAACCACGTGGAGAAGGCACCCACACTGAAAGTGCCTGGAGGGAACATTGGGGCTTCTTCTCAGTGTCTCTGACATAGGGTTTCACTGTCCCGGGAAAGTCTCTGCTAACACCGTGCAGAGCGCTGTGCCCAATATACAGAAACGTCTTGCGGTATCTCCTACAGGGAAAGTGCCAGGAGGGAATTGTCGAGCTTGTTCTGAGTGTCTCTGAGAATTGCTCTGATTATCCCTGTGACCTCTTTGCTAAGACTCTCCAGAGAGACGTCCTCAAAACCAACACACATCTTGACATATCTCCCACATTGATCGCAGTGTCTCCAGAAACGGCATTCAAGGAGCCAGGACCTTTTCTCCCTACACTCTCCATTGAGTTGTCCTCAAAACCAATATACATCCTGCTATATCTCCCACATGGAAAGTGCCAGGAGGGAGAAGTGGGGATTATGTTTAGACTTTCTCGGAACTGCTTCAAATCAACTAGATCTCTTTGTGCTGTAAATCTCCCAACAGCCAAACGCAAAAGCAGCAAACATCTCGCTGTATGGCCCACATCCAAAGTGCCAAGAGAGAGCTTGCTCTCCCTGTCTTTGAGTACTGTTTTCACTGTCCCGGTTACCTCTTTGCTAACGTTCTCTTCAGAGCTGCAGTGAAACCAGGAACCACGTGGAGAAGGCACCCACACTGAAAGTGCCTGGAGGGAACATTGGGGCTTCTTCTCAGTGTCTCTGACATAGGGTTTCACTGTCCCGGGAAAGTCTCTGCTAACACCGTGCAGAGCGCTGTGCCCAATATACAGAAACGTCTTGCGGTATCTCCTACAGGGAAAGTGCCAGGAGGGAATTGTCGAGCTTGTTCTGAGTGTCTCTGAGAATTGCTCTGATTATCCGTGTGACCTCTTTGCTAAGACTCTCCAGAGACACGTCCTCAAAACAAACACACATCTTGACATATCTCCCACATTGATCGCAGTGTCTCCAGAAACGGCATTCAAGGAGCCAGGACCTTTTCTCCCTACACTCTCCATTGAGTTGTCCTCAAAACCAATATACATCCTGCTATATCTCCCACATGGAAAGTGCCAGGAGGGAGAAGTGGGGATTATGTTTAGACTTTCTCGGAACTGCTTCAAATCAACTAGATATCTTTGTGCTGTAAATCTCCCAACAGCCAAACGCAAAAGCAGCAAACATCTCGCTGTATGTCCCACATCCAAAGTGCCAAGAGAGAGCTTGCTCTCCCTGTCTTTGAGTACTGTTTTCACTGTCCCGGTTACCTCTTTGCTAACTTTCTCTTCAGAGCTGCAGTGAAACCAGGAACCACGTGGAGAAGGCACCCACACTGAAAGTGCCTGGAGGGAACATTGGGGCTTCTTCTCAGTGTCTCTGACATAGGGTTTCACTGTCCCGGGAAAGTCTCTGCTAACACCGTGCAGAGCGCTGTGCCCAATATACAGAAACGTCTTGCGGTATCTCCTACAGGGAAAGTGGCTGGAGGGAATTGTCGAGCTTGTTCTGAGTGTCTCTGAGAATTGCTCTGATTATCCGTGTGACCTCTTTGCTAAGACTCTCCAGAGACACGTCCTCAAAACCAACACACATCTTGACATATCTCCCACATTGATCGCAGTGTCTCCAGAAACGGCATTCAAGGAGCCAGGACCTTTTCTCCCTACACTCTCCATTGAGTTGTCCTCAAAACCAATATACATCCTGCTATATCTCCCACATGGAAAGTGCCAGGAGGGAGAAGTGGGGATTATGTTTAGACTTTCTCGGAACTGCTTCAAATCAACTAGATCTCTTTGTGCTGTAAATCTCCCAACAGCCAAACGCAAAAGCAGCAAACATCTCGCTGTATGTCCCACATCCAAAGTGCCAAGAGAGAGCTTGCTCTCCCTGTCTTTGAGTACTGTTTTCACTGTCCCGGTTACCTCTTGGCTAACGTTCTCTTCAGAGCTGCAGTGAAACCAGGAACCACGTGGAGAAGGCACCCACACTGAAAGTGCCTGGAGGGAACATTGGGGCTTCTTCTCAGTGTCTCTGACATAGGGTTTCACTGTCCCGGGAAAGTCTCTGCTAACACCGTGCAGAGCGCTGTGCCCAATATACAGAAACGTCTTGCGGTATCTCCTACAGGGAAAGTGCCAGGAGGGAATTGTCGAGCTTGTTCTCAGTGTCTCTGAGAATTGCTCTGATTATCCGTGTGACCTCTTTGCTAAGACTCTCCAGAGAGCCGTCCTCAAAACCAACACACATCTTGACATATCTCCCACATTGATCGCAGTGTCTCCAGAAACGGCATTCAAGGAGCCAGGACCTTTTCTCCCTACACTCTCCATTGAGTTGTCCTCAAAACCAATATACATCCTGCTATATCTCCCACATGGAAAGTGCCAGGAGGGAGAAGTGGGGATTATGTTTAGACTTTCTCGGAACTGCTTCAAATCAACTAGATCTCTTTGTGCTGTAAATCTCCCAACAGCCAAACGCAAAAGCAGCAAACATCTCGCTGTATGTCCCACATCCAAAGTGCCAAGAGAGAGCTTGCTCTCCCTGTCTTTGAGTACTGTTTTCACTGTCCCGGTTACCTCTTTGCTAACGTTCTCTTCAGAGCTGCAGTGAAACCAGGAACCACGTGGAGAAGGCACCCACACTGAAAGTGCCTGGAGGGAACATTGGGGCTTCTTCTCAGTGTCTCTGACATAGGGTTTCACTGTCCCGGGAAAGTCTCTGCTAACACCGTGCAGAGCGCTGTGCCCAATATACAGAAACGTCTTGCGGTATCTCCTACAGGGAAAGTGCCAGGAGGGAATTGTCGAGCTTGTTCTGAGTGTCTCTGAGAATTGCTCTGATTATCCGTGTGACCTCTTTGCTAAGACTCTCCAGAGACACGTCCTCAAAACAAACACACATCTTGACATATCTCCCACATTGATCGCAGTGTCTCCAGAAACGGCATTCAAGGAGCCAGGACCTTTTCTCCCTACAGTCTCCATTGAGTTGTCCTCAAAACCAATATACATCCTGCTATATCTCCCACATGGAAAGTGCCAGGAGGGAGAAGTGGGGATTATGTTTAGACTTTCTCGGAACTGCTTCAAATCAACTAGATCTCTTTGTGCTGTAAATCTCCCAACAGCCAAACGCAAAAGCAGCAAACATCTCGCTGTATGTCCCACATCCAAAGTGCCAAGAGAGAGCTTGCTCTCCCTGTCTTTGAGTACTGTTTTCACTGTCCCGGTTACCTCTTTGCTAACGTTCTCTTCAGAGCTGCAGTGAAACCAGGAACCACGTGGAGAAGGCACCCACACTGAAAGTGCCTGGAGGGAACATTGGGGCTTCTTCTCAGTGTCTCTGACATAGGGTTTCACTGTCCCGGGAAAGTCTCTGCTAACACCGTGCAGAGCGCTGTGCCCAATATACAGAAACGTCTTGCGGTATCTCCTACAGGGAAAGTGCCAGGAGGGAATTGTCGAGCTTGTTCTGAGTGTCTCTGAGAATTGCTCTGATTATCCGTGTGACCTCTTTGCTAAGACTCTCCAGAGACACGTCCTCAAAACAAACACACATCTTGACATATCTCCCACATTGATCGCAGTGTCTCCAGAAACGGCATTCAAGGAGCCAGGACCTTTTCTCCCTACACTCTCCATTGAGTTGTCCTCAAAACCAATATACATCCTGCTATATCTCCCACATGGAAAGTGCCAGGAGGGAGAAGTGGGGATTATGTTTAGACTTTCTCGGAACTGCTTCAAATCAACTAGATCTCTTTGTGCTGTAAATCTCCCAACAGCCAAACGCAAAAGCAGCAAACATCTCGCTGTATGTCCCACATCCAAAGTGCCAAGAGAGAGCTTGCTCTCCCTGTCTTTGAGTACTGTTTTCACTGTCCCGGTTACCTCTTTGCTAACGTTCTCTTCAGAGCTGCAGTGAAACCAGGAACCACGTGGAGAAGGCACCCACACTGAAAGTGCCTGGAGGGAACATTGGGGCTTCTTCTCAGTGTCTCTGACATAGGGTTTCACTGTCCCGGGAAAGTCTCTGCTAACACCGTGCAGAGCGCTGTGCCCAATATACAGAAACGTCTTGCGGTATCTCCTACAGGGAAAGTGCCAGGAGGGAATTGTCGAGCTTGTTCTGAGTGTCTCTGAGAATTGCTCTGATTATCCCTGTGACCTCTTTGCTAAGACTCTCCAGAGAGACGTCCTCAAAACCAACACACATCTTGACATATCTCCCACATTGATCGCAGTGTCTCCAGAAACGGCATTCAAGGAGCCAGGACCTTTTCTCCCTACACTCTCCATTGAGTTGTCCTCAAAACCAATATACATCCTGCTATATCTCCCACATGGAAAGTGCCAGGAGGGAGAAGTGGGGATTATGTTTAGACTTTCTCGGAACTGCTTCAAATCAACTAGATCTCTTTGTGCTGTAAATCTCCCAACAGCCAAACGCAAAAGCAGCAAACATCTCGCTGTATGTCCCACATCCAAAGTGCCAAGAGAGAGCTTGCTCTCCCTGTCTTTGAGTACTGTTTTCACTGTCCCGGTTACCTCTTGGCTAACGTTCTCTTCAGAGCTGCAGTGAAACCAGGAACCACGTGGAGAAGGCACCCACACTGAAAGTGCCTGGAGGGAACATTGGGGCTTCTTCTCAGTGTCTCTGACATAGGGTTTCACTGTCCCGGGAAAGTCTCTGCTAACACCGTGCAGAGCGCTGTGCCCAATATACAGAAACGTCTTGCGGTATCTCCTACAGGGAAAGTGCCAGGAGGGAATTGTCGAGCTTGTTCTGAGTGTCTCTGAGAATTGCTCTGATTATCCGTGTGACCTCTTTGCTAAGACTCTCCAGAGAGCCGTCCTCAAAACCAACACACATCTTGACATATCTCCCACATTGATCGCAGTGTCTCCAGGAACGGCATTCAAGGAGCCAGGACCTTTTCTCCCTACACTCTCCATTGAGTTGTCCTCAAAACCAATATACATCCTGCTATATCTCCCACATGGAAAGTGCCAGGAGGGAGAAGTGGGGATTATGTTTAGACTTTCTCGGAACTGCTTCAAATCAACTAGATCTCTTTGTGCTGTAAATCTCCCAACAGCCAAACGCAAAAGCAGCAAACATCTCGCTGTATGTCCCACATCCAAAGTGCCAAGAGAGAGCTTGCTCTCCCTGTCTTTGAGTACTGTTTTCACTGTCCCGGTTACCTCTTTGCTAACGTTCTCTTCAGAGCTGCAGTGAAACCAGGAACCACGTGGAGAAGGCACCCACACTGAAAGTGCCTGGAGGGAACATTGGGGCTTCTTCTCAGTGTCTCTGACATAGGGTTTCACTGTCCCGGGAAAGTCTCTGCTAACACCGTGCAGAGCGCTGTGCCCAATATACAGAAACGTCTTGCGGTATCTCCTACAGGGAAAGTGGCTGGAGGGAATTGTCGAGCTTGTTCTGAGTGTCTCTGAGAATTGCTCTGATTATCCGTGTGACCTCTTTGCTAAGACTCTCCAGAGACACGTCCTCAAAACAAACACACATCTTGACATATCTCCCACATTGATCGCAGTGTCTCCAGAAACGGCATTCAAGGAGCCAGGACCTTTTCTCCCTACACTGTCCATTGAGTTGTCCTCAAAACCAATATACATCCTGCTATATCTCCCACATGGAAAGTGCCAGGAGGGAGAAGTGGGGATTATGTTTAGACTTTCTCGGAACTGCTTCAAATCAACTAGATCTCTTTGTGCTGTAAATCTCCCAACAGCCAAACGCAAAAGCAGCAAACATCTCGCTGTATGTCCCACATCCAAAGTGCCAAGAGAGAGCTTGCTCTCCCTGTCTTTGAGTACTGTTTTCACTGTCCCGGTTACCTCTTTGCTAACGTTCTCTTCAGAGCTGCAGTGAAACCAGGAACCACGTGGAGAAGGCACCCACACTGAAAGTGCCTGGAGGGAACACTGGGGCTTCTTCTCAGTGTCTCTGACATAGGGTTTCACTGTCCCGGGAAAGTCTCTGCTAACACCGTGCAGAGCGCTGTGCCCAATATACAGAAACGTCTTGCGGTATCTCCTACAGGGAAAGTGCCAGGAGGGAATTGTCGAGCTTGTTCTGAGTGTCTCTGAGAATTGCTCTGATTATCCGTGTGACCTCTTTGCTAAGACTCTCCAGAGAGCCGTCCTCAAAACCAACACACATCTTGACATATCTCCCACATTGATCGCAGTGTCTCCAGGAACGGCATTCAAGGAGCCAGGACCTTTTCTCCCTACACTCTCCATTGAGTTGTCCTCAAAACCAATATACATCCTGCTATATCTCCCACATGGAAAGTGCCAGGAGGGAGAAGTGGGGATTATGTTTAGACTTTCTCGGAACTGCTTCAAATCAACTAGATCTCTTTGTGCTGTAAATCTCCCAACAGCCAAACGCAAAAGCAGCAAACATCTCGCTGTATGTCCCACATCCAAAGTGCCAAGAGAGAGCTTGCTCTCCCTGTCTTTGAGTACTGTTTTCACTGTCCCGGTTACCTCTTTGCTAACGTTCTCTTCAGAGCTGCAGTGAAACCAGGAACCACGTGGAGAAGGCACCCACACTGAAAGTGCCTGGAGGGAACATTGGGGCTTCTTCTCAGTGTCTCTGACATAGGGTTTCACTGTCCCGGGAAAGTCTCTGCTAACACCGTGCAGAGCGCTGTGCCCAATATACAGAAACGTCTTGCGGTATCTCCTACAGGGAAAGTGGCTGGAGGGAATTGTCGAGCTTGTTCTGAGTGTCTCTGAGAATTGCTCTGATTATCCGTGTGACCTCTTTGCTAAGACTCTCCAGAGACACGTCCTCAAAACAAACACACATCTTGACATATCTCCCACATTGATCGCAGTGTCTCCAGAAACGGCATTCAAGGAGCCAGGACCTTTTCTCCCTACACTCTCCATTGAGTTGTCCTCAAAACCAATATACGTCCTGCTATATCTCCCACATGGAAAGTGCCAGGAGGGAGAAGTGGGGATTATGTTTAGACTTTCTCGGAACTGCTTCAAATCAACTAGATCTCTTTGTGCTGTAAATCTCCCAACAGCCAAACGCAAAAGCAGCAAACATCTCGCTGTATGTCCCACATCCAAAGTGCCAAGAGAGAGCTTGCTCTCCCTGTCTTTGAGTACTGTTTTCACTGTCCCGGTTACCTCTTTGCTAACGTTCTCTTCAGAGCTGCAGTGAAACCAGGAACCACGTGGAGAAGGCACCCACACTGAAAGTGCCTGGAGGGAACACTGGGGCTTCTTCTCAGTGTCTCTGACATAGGGTTTCACTGTCCCGGGAAAGTCTCTGCTAACACCGTGCAGAGCGCTGTGCCCAATATACAGAAACGTCTTGCGGTATCTCCTACAGGGAAAGTGGCTGGAGGGAATTGTCGAGCTTGTTCTGAGTGTCTCTGAGAATTGCTCTGATTATCCGTGTGACCTCTTTGCTAAGACTCTCCAGAGACACGTCCTCAAAACAAACACACATCTTGACATATCTCCCACATTGATCGCAGTGTCTCCAGAAACGGCATTCAAGGAGCCAGGACCTTTTCTCCCTACACTCTCCATTGAGTTGTCCTCAAAACCAATATACATCCTGCTATATCTCCCACATGGAAAGTGCCAGGAGGGAGAAGTGGGGATTATGTTTAGACTTTCTCGGAACTGCTTCAAATCAACTAGATATCTTTGTGCTGTAAATCTCCCAACAGCCAAACGCAAAAGCAGCAAACATCTCGCTGTATGTCCCACATCCAAAGTGCCAAGAGAGAGCTTGCTCTCCCTGTCTTTGAGTACTGTTTTCACTGTCCCGGTTACCTCTTGGCTAACGTTCTCTTCAGAGCTGCAGTGAAACCAGGAACCACGTGGAGAAGGCACCCACACTGAAAGTGCCTGGAGGGAACATTGGGGCTTCTTCTCAGTGTCTCTGACATAGGGTTTCACTGTCCCGGGAAAGTCTCTGCTAACACCGTGCAGAGCGCTGTGCCCAATATACAGAAACGTCTTGCGGTATCTCCTACAGGGAAAGTGCCAGGAGGGAATTGTCGAGCTTGTTCTGAGTGTCTCTGAGAATTGCTCTGATTATCCGTGTGACCTCTTTGCTAAGACTCTCCAGAGAGCCGTCCTCAAAACCAACACACATCTTGACATATCTCCCACATTGATCGCAGTGTCTCCAGGAACGGCATTCAAGGAGCCAGGACCTTTTCTCCCTACACTCTCCATTGAGTTGTCCTCAAAACCAATATACATCCTGCTATATCTCCCACATGGAAAGTGCCAGGAGGGAGAAGTGGGGATTATGTTTAGACTTTCTCGGAACTGCTTCAAATCAACTAGATCTCTTTGTGCTGTAAATCTCCCAACAGCCAAACGCAAAAGCAGCAAACATCTCGCTGTATGTCCCACATCCAAAGTGCCAAGAGAGAGCTTGCTCTCCCTGTCTTTGAGTACTGTTTTCACTGTCCCGGTTACCTCTTGGCTAACGTTCTCTTCAGAGCTGCAGTGAAACCAGGAACCACGTGGAGAAGGCACCCACACTGAAAGTGCCTGGAGGGAACATTGGGGCTTCTTCTCAGTGTCTCTGACATAGGGTTTCACTGTCCCGGGAAAGTCTCTGCTAACACCGTGCAGAGCGCTGTGCCCAATATACAGAAACGTCTTGCGGTATCTCCTACAGGGAAAGTGGCTGGAGGGAATTGTCGAGCTTGTTCTGAGTGTCTCTGAGAATTGCTCTGATTATCCGTGTGACCTCTTTGCTAAGACTCTCCAGAGACACGTCCTCAAAACAAACACACATCTTGACATATCTCCCACATTGATCGCAGTGTCTCCAGAAACGGCATTCAAGGAGCCAGGACCTTTTCTCCCTACACTCTCCATTGAGTTGTCCTCAAAACCAATATACATCCTGCTATATCTCCCACATGGAAAGTGCCAGGAGGGAGAAGTGGGGATTATGTTTAGACTTTCTCGGAACTGCTTCAAATCAACTAGATCTCTTTGTGCTGTAAATCTCCCAACAGCCAAACGCAAAAGCAGCAAACATCTCGCTGTATGTCCCACATCCAAAGTGCCAAGAGAGAGCTTGCTCTCCCTGTCTTTGAGTACTGTTTTCACTGTCCCGGTTACCTCTTTGCTAACGTTCTCTTCAGAGCTGCAGTGAAACCAGGAACCACGTGGAGAAGGCACCCACACTGAAAGTGCCTGGAGGGAACATTGGGGCTTCTTCTCAGTGTCTCTGACATAGGGTTTCACTGTCCCGGGAAAGTCTCTGCTAACACCGTGCAGAGCGCTGTGCCCAATATACAGAAACGTCTTGCGGTATCTCCTACAGGGAAAGTGGCTGGAGGGAATTGTCGAGCTTGTTCTGAGTGTCTCTGAGAATTGCTCTGATTATCCGTGTGACCTCTTTGCTAAGACTCTCCAGAGACACGTCCTCAAAACAAACACACATCTTGACATATCTCCCACATTGATCGCAGTGTCTCCAGAAACGGCATTCAAGGAGCCAGGACCTTTTCTCCCTACACTCTCCATTGAGTTGTCCTCAAAACCAATATACATCCTGCTATATTTCCCACATGGAAAGTGCCAGGAGGGAGAAGTGGGGATTATGTTTAGACTTTCTCGGAACTGCTTCAAATCAACTAGATCTCTTTGTGCTGTAAATCTCCCAACAGCCAAACGCAAAAGCAGCAAACATCTCGCTGTATGTCCCACATCCAAAGTGCCAAGAGAGAGCTTGCTCTCCCTGTCTTTGAGTACTGTTTTCACTGTCCCGGTTACCTCTTTGCTAACGTTCTCTTCAGAGCTGCAGTGAAACCAGGAACCACGTGGAGAAGGCACCCACACTGAAAGTGCCTGGAGGGAACATTGGGGCTTCTTCTCAGTGTCTCTGACATAGGGTTTCACTGTCCCGGGAAAGTCTCTGCTAACACCGTGCAGAGCGCTGTGCCCAATATACAGAAACGTCTTGCGGTATCTCCTACAGGGAAAGTGCCAGGAGGGAATTGTGGAGCTTGTTCTCAGTGTCTCTGAGAATTGCTCTGATTATCCCTGTGACCTCTTTGCTAAGACTCTCCAGAGACACGTCCTCAAAACACACACACATTTTGACATATCTCCCACATTGATCGCAGTGTCTCCAGAAACGGCATTCAAGGAGCCAGGACCTTTTCTCCCTACACTCTCCATTGAGTTGTCCTCAAAACCAATATACATCCTGCTATATCTCCCACATGGAAAGTGCCAGGAGGGAGAAGTGGGGATTATGTTTAGACTTTCTCGGAACTGCTTCAAATCAACTAGATCTCTTTGTGCTGTAAATCTCCCAACAGCCAAACGCAAAAGCAGCAAACATCTCGCTGTATGTCCCACATCCAAAGTGCCAAGAGAGAGCTTGCTCTCCCTGTCTTTGAGTACTGTTTTCACTGTCCCGGTTACCTCTTTGCTAACGTTCTCTTCAGAGCTGCAGTGAAACCAGGAACCACGTGGAGAAGGCACCCACACTGAAAGTGCCTGGAGGGAACATTGGGGCTTCTTCTCAGTGTCTCTGACATAGGGTTTCACTGTCCCGGGAAAGTCTCTGCTAACACCGTGCAGAGCGCTGTGCCCAATATACAGAAACGTCTTGCGGTATCTCCTACAGGGAAAGTGCCAGGAGGGAATTGTCGAGCTTGTTCTGAGTGTCTCTGAGAATTGCTCTGATTATCCCTGTGACCTCTTTGCTAAGACTCTCCAGAGACACGTCCTCAAAACCAACACACATCTTGACATATCTCCCACATTGATCGCAGTGTCTCCAGAAACGGCATTCAAGGAGCCAGGACCTTTTCTCCCTACACTCTCCATTGAGTTGTCCTCAAAACCAATATACATCCTGCTATATCTCCCACATGGAAAGTGCCAGGAGGGAGAAGTGGGGATTATGTTTAGACTTTCTCGGAACTGCTTCAAATCAACTAGATATCTTTGTGCTGTAAATCTCCCAACAGCCAAACGCAAAAGCAGCAAACATCTCGCTGTATGTCCCACATCCAAAGTGCCAAGAGAGAGCTTGCTCTCCCTGTCTTTGAGTACTGTTTTCACTGTCCCGGTTACCTCTTGGCTAACGTTCTCTTCAGAGCTGCAGTGAAACCAGGAACCACGTGGAGAAGGCACCCACACTGAAAGTGCCTGGAGGGAACATTGGGGCTTCTTCTCAGTGTCTCTGACATAGGGTTTCACTGTCCCGGGAAAGTCTCTGCTAACACCGTGCAGAGCGCTGTGCCCAATATACAGAAACGTCTTGCGGTATCTCCTACAGGGAAAGTGGCTGGAGGGAATTGTCGAGCTTGTTCTGAGTGTCTCTGAGAATTGCTCTGATTATCCGTGTGACCTCTTTGCTAAGACTCTCCAGAGACACGTCCTCAAAACAAACACACATCTTGACATATCTCCCACATTGATCGCAGTGTCTCCAGAAACGGCATTCAAGGAGCCAGGACCTTTTCTCCCTACACTCTCCATTGAGTTGTCCTCAAAACCAATATACATCCTGCTATATCTCCCACATGGAAAGTGCCAGGAGGGAGAAGTGGGGATTATGTTTAGACTTTCTCGGAACTGCTTCAAATCAACTAGATCTCTTTGTGCTGTAAATCTCCCAACAGCCAAACGCAAAAGCAGCAAACATCTCGCTGTATGTCCCACATCCAAAGTGCCAAGAGAGAGCTTGCTCTCCCTGTCTTTGAGTACTGTTTTCACTGTCCCGGTTACCTCTTGGCTAACGTTCTCTTCAGAGCTGCAGTGAAACCAGGAACCACGTGGAGAAGGCACCCACACTGAAAGTGCCTGGAGGGAACATTGGGGCTTCTTCTCAGTGTCTCTGACATAGGGTTTCACTGTCCCGGGAAAGTCTCTGCTAACACCGTGCAGAGCGCTGTGCCCAATATACAGAAACGTCTTGCGGTATCTCCTACAGGGAAAGTGCCAGGAGGGAATTGTCGAGCTTGTTCTGAGTGTCTCTGAGAATTGCTCTGATTATCCGTGTGACCTCTTTGCTAAGACTCTCCAGAGAGCCGTCCTCAAAACCAACACACATCTTGACATATCTCCCACATTGATCGCAGTGTCTCCAGAAACGGCATTCAAGGAGCCAGGACCTTTTCTCCCTACACTCTCCATTGAGTTGTCCTCAAAACCAATATACATCCTGCTATATCTCCCACATGGAAAGTGCCAGGAGGGAGAAGTGGGGATTATGTTTAGACTTTCTCGGAACTGCTTCAAATCAACTAGATCTCTTTGTGCTGTAAATCTCCCAACAGCCAAACGCAAAAGCAGCAAACATCTCGCTGTATGTCCCACATCCAAAGTGCCAAGAGAGAGCTTGCTCTCCCTGTCTTTGAGTACTGTTTTCACTGTCCCGGTTACCTCTTTGCTAACGTTCTCTTCAGAGCTGCAGTGAAACCAGGAACCACGTGGAGAAGGCACCCACACTGAAAGTGCCTGGAGGGAACATTGGGGCTTCTTCTCAGTGTCTCTGACATAGGGTTTCACTGTCCCGGGAAAGTCTCTGCTAACACCGTGCAGAGCGCTGTGCCCAATATACAGAAACGTCTTGCGGTATCTCCTACAGGGAAAGTGGCTGGAGGGAATTGTCGAGCTTGTTCTGAGTGTCTCTGAGAATTGCTCTGATTATCCGTGTGACCTCTTTGCTAAGACTCTCCAGAGAGACGTCCTCAAAACCAACACACATCTTGACATATCTCCCACATTGATCGCAGTGTCTCCAGAAACGGCATTCAAGGAGCCAGGACCTTTTCTCCCTACACTCTCCATTGAGTTGTCCTCAAAACCAATATACATCCTGCTATATCTCCCACATGGAAAGTGCCAGGAGGGAGAAGTGGGGATTATGTTTAGACTTTCTCGGAACTGCTTCAAATCAACTAGATCTCTTTGTGCTGTAAATCTCCCAACAGCCAAACGCAAAAGCAGCAAACATCTCGCTGTATGTCCCACATCCAAAGTGCCAAGAGAGAGCTTGCTCTCCCTGTCTTTGAGTACTGTTTTCACTGTCCCGGTTACCTCTTTGCTAACGTTCTCTTCAGAGCTGCAGTGAAACCAGGAACCACGTGGAGAAGGCACCCACACTGAAAGTGCCTGGAGGGAACATTGGGGCTTCTTCTCAGTGTCTCTGACATAGGGTTTCACTGTCCCGGGAAAGTCTCTGCTAACACCGTGCAGAGCGCTGTGCCCAATATACAGAAACGTCTTGCGGTATCTCCTACAGGGAAAGTGGCTGGAGGGAATTGTCGAGCTTGTTCTGAGTGTCTCTGAGAATTGCTCTGATTATCCGTGTGACCTCTTTGCTAAGACTCTCCAGAGACACGTCCTCAAAACAAACACACATCTTGACATATCTCCCACATTGATCGCAGTGTCTCCAGAAACGGCATTCAAGGAGCCAGGACCTTTTCTCCCTACACTCTCCATTGAGTTGTCCTCAAAACCAATATACATCCTGCTATATCTCCCACATGGAAAGTGCCAGGAGGGAGAAGTGGGGATTATGTTTAGACTTTCTCGGAACTGCTTCAAATCAACTAGATCTCTTTGTGCTGTAAATCTCCCAACAGCCAAACGCAAAAGCAGCAAACATCTCGCTGTATGTCCCACATCCAAAGTGCCAAGAGAGAGCTTGCTCTCCCTGTCTTTGAGTACTGTTTTCACTGTCCCGGTTACCTCTTGGCTAACGTTCTCTTCAGAGCTGCAGTGAAACCAGGAACCACGTGGAGAAGGCACCCACACTGAAAGTGCCTGGAGGGAACATTGGGGCTTCTTCTCAGTGTCTCTGACATAGGGTTTCACTCTCCCGGGAAAGTCTCTGCTAACACCGTGCAGAGCGCTGTGCCCAATATACAGAAACGTCTTGCGGTATCTCCTACAGGGAAAGTGCCAGGAGGGAATTGTCGAGCTTGTTCTGAGTGTCTCTGAGAATTGCTCTGATTATCCCTGTGACCTCTTTGCTAAGACTCTCCAGAGAGACGTCCTCAAAACCAACACACATCTTGACATATCTCCCACATTGATCGCAGTGTCTCCAGGAACGGCATTCAAGGAGCCAGGACCTTTTCTCCCTACACTCTCCATTGAGTTGTCCTCAAAACCAATATACATCCTGCTATATCTCCCACATGGAAAGTGCCAGGAGGGAGAAGTGGGGATTATGTTTAGACTTTCTCGGAACTGCTTCAAATCAACTAGATCTCTTTGTGCTGTAAATCTCCCAACAGCCAAACGCAAAAGCAGCAAACATCTCGCTGTATGTCCCACATCCAAAGTGCCAAGAGAGAGCTTGCTCTCCCTGTCTTTGAGTACTGTTTTCACTGTCCCGGTTACCTCTTTGCTAACGTTCTCTTCAGAGCTGCAGTGAAACCAGGAACCACGTGGAGAAGGCACCCACACTGAAAGTGCCTGGAGGGAACATTGGGGCTTCTTCTCAGTGTCTCTGACATAGGGTTTCACTGTCCCGGGAAAGTCTCTGCTAACACCGTGCAGAGCGCTGTGCCCAATATACAGAAACGTCTTGCGGTATCTCCTACAGGGAAAGTGCCAGGAGGGAATTGTCGAGCTTGTTCTGAGTGTCTCTGAGAATTGCTCTGATTATCCCTGTGACCTCTTTGCTAAGACTCTCCAGAGACACGTCCTCAAAACCAACACACATCTTGACATATCTCCCACATTGATCGCAGTGTCTCCAGAAACGGCATTCAAGGAGCCAGGACCTTTTCTCCCTACACTCTCCATTGAGTTGTCCTCAAAACCAATATACATCCTGCTATATCTCCCACATGGAAAGTGCCAGGAGGGAGAAGTGGGGATTATGTTTAGACTTTCTCGGAACTGCTTCAAATCAACTAGATCTCTTTGTGCTGTAAATCTCCCAACAGCCAAACACAAAAGCAGCAAACATCTCGCTGTATGTCCCACATCCAAAGTGCCAAGAGAGAGCTTGCTCTCCCTGTCTTTGAGTACTGTTTTCACTGTCCCGGTTACCTCTTTGCTAACGTTCTCTTCAGAGCTGCAGTGAAACCAGGAACCACGTGGAGAAGGCACCCACACTGAAAGTGCCTGGAGGGAACATTGGGGCTTCTTCTCAGTGTCTCTGACATAGGGTTTCACTGTCCCGGGAAAGTCTCTGCTAACACCGTGCAGAGTGCTGTGCCCAATATACAGAAACATCTTGCGGTATCTCCTACAGGGAAAGTGCCAGGAGGGAATTGTCGAGCTTGTTCTGAGTGTCTCTGAGAATTGCTCTGATTATCCGTGTGACCTCTTTGCTAAGACTCTCCAGAGAGCCGTCCTCAAAACCAACACACATCTTGACATATCTCCCACATTGATCGCAGTGTCTCCAGGAACGGCATTCAAGGAGCCAGGACCTTTTCTCCCTACACTCTCCATTGAGTTGTCCTCAAAACCAATATACATCCTGCTATATCTCCCACATGGAAAGTCCTAGGAGGGAGAAGTGGGGATTATGTTTAGACTTTCTCGGAACTGCTTCAAATCAACTAGATCTCTTTGTGCTGTAAATCTCCCAACAGCCAAATGTAAAAGCAGCAAACATCTCGCTGTATGTCCCA
Organism: Chroicocephalus ridibundus; assembly: GCF_963924245.1. Lineage (NCBI taxonomy): Eukaryota > Metazoa > Chordata > Aves > Charadriiformes > Laridae > Chroicocephalus > Chroicocephalus ridibundus. Next base: position 22,859,963 of record NC_086295.1, on the reverse strand, counting down.
CATCCAAAGTGCCAAGAGAGAGCTTGCTCTCCCTGTCTTTGAGTACTGTTTTCACTGTCCCGGTTACCTCTTGGCTAACGTTCTCTTCAGAGCTGCAGTGAAACCAGGAACCACGTGGAGAAGGCACCCACACTGAAAGTGCCTGGAGGGAACACTGGGGCTTCTTCTCAGTGTCTCTGACATAGGGTTTCACTGTCCCGGGAAAGTCTCTGCTAACACCGTGCAGAGCGCTGTGCCCAATATACAGAAACGTCTTGCGGTATCTCCTACAGGGAAAGTGCCAGGAGGGAATTGTCGAGCTTGTTCTGAGTGTCTCTGAGAATTGCTCTGATTATCCCTGTGACCTCTTTGCTAAGACTCTCCAGAGAGACGTCCTCAAAACCAACACACATCTTGACATATCTCCCACATTGATCGCAGTGTCTCCAGAAACGGCATTCAAGGAGCCAGGACCTTTTCTCCCTACACTCTCCATTGAGTTGTCCTCAAAACCAATATACATCCTGCTATATCTCCCACATGGAAAGTGCCAGGAGGGAGAAGTGGGGATTATGTTTAGACTTTCTCGGAACTGCTTCAAATCAACTGGATATCTTTGTGCTGTAAATCTCCCAACAGCCAAACGCAAAAGCAGCAAACATCTTGCTGTATGTCCCACATCCAAAGTGCCAAGAGAGAGCTTGCTCTCCCTGTCTTTGAGTACTGTTTTCACTGTCCCGGTTACCTCTTGGCTAACGTTCTCTTCAGAGCTGCAGTGAAACCAGGAACCATGTGGAGAAGGCACCCACACTGAAAGTGCCTGGAGGGAACATTGGGGCTTCTTCTCAGTGTCTCTGACATAGGGTTTCACTGTCCCGGGAAAGTCTCTGCTAACACCGTGCAGAGCGCTGTGCCCAATATACAGAAACGTCTTGCGGTATCTCCTACAGGGAAAGTGCCAGGAGGGAATTGTCGAGCTTGTTCTGAGTGTCTCTGAGAATTGCTCTGATTATCCGTGTGACCTCTTTGCTAAGACTCTCCAGAGAGCCGTCCTCAAAACCAACACACATCTTGACATATCTCCCACATTGATCGCAGTGTCTCCAGAAACGGCATTCAAGGAGCCAGGACCTTTTCTCCCTACACTCTCCATTGAGTTGTCCTCAAAACCAATATACATCCTGCTATATCTCCCACATGGAAAGTGCCAGGAGGGAGAAGTGGGGATTATGTTTAGACTTTCTCGGAACTGCTTCAAATCAACTAGATCTCTTTGTGCTGTAAATCTCCCAACAGCCAAACGCAAAAGCAGCAAACATCTCGCTGTATGTCCCACATCCAAAGTGCCAAGAGAGAGCTTGCTCTCCCTGTCTTTGAGTACTGTTTTCACTGTCCCGGTTACCTCTTGGCTAACGTTCTCTTCAGAGCTGCAGTGAAACCAGGAACCACGTGGAGAAGGCACCCACACTGAAAGTGCCTGGAGGGAACACTGGGGCTTCTTCTCAGTGTCTCTGACATAGGGTTTCACTGTCCCGGGAAAGTCTCTGCTAACACCCTGCAGAGCGCTGTGCCCAATATACAGAAACGTCTTGCGGTATCTCCTACAGGGAAAGTGGCTGGAGGGAATTGTCGAGCTTGTTCTGAGTGTCTCTGAGAATTGCTCTGATTATCCGTGTGACCTCTTTGCTAAGACTCTCCAGAGAGACGTCCTCAAAACCAACACACATCTTGACATATCTCCCACATTGATCGCAGTGTCTCCAGAAACGGCATTCAAGGAGCCAGGACCTTTTCTCCCTACACTCTCCATTGAGTTGTCCTCAAAACCAATATACATCCTGCTATATCTCCCACATGGAAAGTGCCAGGAGGGAGAAGTGGGGATTATGTTTAGACTTTCTCGGAACTGCTTCAAATCAACTAGATCTCTTTGTGCTGTAAATCTCCCAACAGCCAAACGCAAAAGCAGCAAACATCTCGCTGTATGTCCCACATCCAAAGTGCCAAGAGAGAGCTTGCTCTCCCTGTCTTTGAGTACTGTTTTCACTGTCCCGGTTACCTCTTTGCTAACGTTCTCTTCAGAGCTGCAGTGAAACCAGGAACCACGTGGAGAAGGCACCCACACTGAAAGTGCCTGGAGGGAACATTGGGGCTTCTTCTCAGTGTCTCTGACATAGGGTTTCACTGTCCCGGGAAAGTCTCTGCTAACACCGTGCAGAGCGCTGTGCCCAATATACAGAAACGTCTTGCGGTATCTCCTACAGGGAAAGTGCCAGGAGGGAATTGTCGAGCTTGTTCTGAGTGTCTCTGAGAATTGCTCTGATTATCCGTGTGACCTCTTTGCTAAGACTCTCCAGAGAGACGTCCTCAAAACCAACACACATCTTGACATATCTCCCACATTGATCGCAGTGTCTCCAGAAACGGCATTCAAGGAGCCAGGACCTTTTCTCCCTACACTCTCCATTGAGTTGTCCTCAAAACCAATATACATCCTGCTATATCTCCCACATGGAAAGTGCCAGGAGGGAGAAGTGGGGATTATGTTTAGACTTTCTCGGAACTGCTTCAAATCAACTAGATCTCTTTGTGCTGTAAATCTCCCAACAGCCAAACGCAAAAGCAGCAAACATCTCGCTGTATGTCCCACATCCAAAGTGCCAAGAGAGAGCTTGCTCTCCCTGTCTTTGAGTACTGTTTTCACTGTCCCGGTTACCTCTTTGCTAACGTTCTCTTCAGAGCTGCAGTGAAACCAGGAACCACGTGGAGAAGGCACCCACACTGAAAGTGCCTGGAGGGAACATTGGGGCTTCTTCTCAGTGTCTCTGACATAGGGTTTCACTGTCCCGGGAAAGTCTCTGCTAACACCGTGCAGAGCGCTGTGCCCAATATACAGAAACGTCTTGCGGTATCTCCTACAGGGAAAGTGCCAGGAGGGAATTGTCGAGCTTGTTCTCAGTGTCTCTGAGAATTGCTCTGATTATCCGTGTGACCTCTTTGCTAAGACTCTCCAGAGAGCCGTCCTCAAAACCAACACACATCTTGACATATCTCCCACATTGATCGCAGTGTCTCCAGAAACGGCATTCAAGGAGCCAGGACCTTTTCTCCCTACAGTCTCCATTGAGTTGTCCTCAAAACCAATATACATCCTGCTATATCTCCCACATGGAAAGTGCCAGGAGGGAGAAGTGGGGATTATGTTTAGACTTTCTCGGAACTGCTTCAAATCAACTAGATCTCTTTGTGCTGTAAATCTCCCAACAGCCAAACGCAAAAGCAGCAAACATCTCGCTGTATGTCCCACATCCAAAGTGCCAAGAGAGAGCTTGCTCTCCCTGTCTTTGAGTACTGTTTTCACTGTCCCGGTTACCTCTTGGCTAACGTTCTCTTCAGAGCTGCAGTGAAACCAGGAACCACGTGGAGAAGGCACCCACACTGAAAGTGCCTGGAGGGAACATTGGGGCTTCTTCTCAGTGTCTCTGACATAGGGTTTCACTGTCCCGGGAAAGTCTCTGCTAACACCGTGCAGAGCGCTGTGCCCAATATACAGAAACGTCTTGCGGTATCTCCTACAGGGAAAGTGCCAGGAGGGAATTGTCGAGCTTGTTCTGAGTGTCTCTGAGAATTGCTCTGATTATCCGTGTGACCTCTTTGCTAAGACTCTCCAGAGAGACGTCCTCAAAACCAACACACATCTTGACATATCTCCCACATTGATCGCAGTGTCTCCAGAAACGGCATTCAAGGAGCCAGGACCTTTTCTCCCTACACTCTCCATTGAGTTGTCCTCAAAACCAATATACATCCTGCTATATCTCCCACATGGAAAGTGCCAGGAGGGAGAAGTGGGGATTATGTTTAGACTTTCTCGGAACTGCTTCAAATCAACTAGATCTCTTTGTGCTGTAAATCTCCCAACAGCCAAACGCAAAAGCAGCAAACATCTCGCTGTATGTCCCACATCCAAAGTGCCAAGAGAGAGCTTGCTCTCCCTGTCTTTGAGTACTGTTTTCACTGTCCCGGTTACCTCTTTGCTAACGTTCTCTTCAGAGCTGCAGTGAAACCAGGAACCACGTGGAGAAGGCACCCACACTGAAAGTGCCTGGAGGGAACATTGGGGCTTCTTCTCAGTGTCTCTGACATAGGGTTTCACTGTCCCGGGAAAGTCTCTGCTAACACCGTGCAGAGCGCTGTGCCCAATATACAGAAACGTCTTGCGGTATCTCCTACAGGGAAAGTGCCAGGAGGGAATTGTCGAGCTTGTTCTGAGTGTCTCTGAGAATTGCTCTGATTATCCGTGTGACCTCTTTGCTAAGACTCTCCAGAGAGCCGTCCTCAAAACCAACACACATCTTGACATATCTCCCACATTGATCACAGTGTCTCCAGAAACGGCATTCAAGGAGCCAGGACCTTTTCTCCCTACACTCTCCATTGAGTTGTCCTCAAAACCAATATACATCCTGCTATATCTCCCACATGGAAAGTGCCAGGAGGGAGAAGTGGGGATTATGTTTAGACTTTCTCGGAACTGCTTCAAATCAACTAGATCTCTTTGTGCTGTAAATCTCCCAACAGCCAAACGCAAAAGCAGCAAACATCTCGCTGTATGTCCCACATCCAAAGTGCCAAGAGAGAGCTTGCTCTCCCTGTCTTTGAGTACTGTTTTCACTGTCCCGGTTACCTCTTGGCTAACGTTCTCTTCAGAGCTGCAGTGAAACCAGGAACCACGTGGAGAAGGCACCCACACTGAAAGTGCCTGGAGGGAACATTGGGGCTTCTTCTCAGTGTCTCTGACATAGGGTTTCACTGTCCCGGGAAAGTCTCTGCTAACACCGTGCAGAGCGCTGTGCCCAATATACAGAAACGTCTTGCGGTATCTCCTACAGGGAAAGTGCCAGGAGGGAATTGTCGAGCTTGTTCTGAGTGTCTCTGAGAATTGCTCTGATTATCCGTGTGACCTCTTTGCTAAGACTCTCCAGAGAGACGTCCTCAAAACCAACACACATCTTGACATATCTCCCACATTGATCGCAGTGTCTCCAGGAACGGCATTCAAGGAGCCAGGACCTTTTCTCCCTACACTCTCCATTGAGTTGTCCTCAAAACCAATATACATCCTGCTATATCTCCCACATGGAAAGTGCCAGGAGGGAGAAGTGGGGATTATGTTTAGACTTTCTCGGAACTGCTTCAAATCAACTAGATCTCTTTGTGCTGTAAATCTCCCAACAGCCAAACGCAAAAGCAGCAAACATCTCGCTGTATGTCCCACATCCAAAGTGCCAAGAGAGAGCTTGCTCTCCCTGTCTTTGAGTACTGTTTTCACTGTCCCGGTTACCTCTTGGCTAACGTTCTCTTCAGAGCTGCAGTGAAACCAGGAACCACGTGGAGAAGGCACCCACACTGAAAGTGCCTGGAGGGAACATTGGGGCTTCTTCTCAGTGTCTCTGACATAGGGTTTCACTGTCCCGGGAAAGTCTCTGCTAACACCGTGCAGAGCGCTGTGCCCAATATACAGAAACGTCTTGCGGTATCTCCTACAGGGAAAGTGCCAGGAGGGAATTGTCGAGCTTGTTCTGAGTGTCTCTGAGAATTGCTCTGATTATCCGTGTGACCTCTTTGCTAAGACTCTCCAGAGAGACGTCCTCAAAACCAACACACATCTTGACATATCTCCCACATTGATCGCAGTGTCTCCAGAAACGGCATTCAAGGAGCCAGGACCTTTTCTCCCTACACTCTCCATTGAGTTGTCCTCAAAACCAATATACATCCTGCTATATCTCCCACATGGAAAGTGCCAGGAGGGAGAAGTGGGGATTATGTTTAGACTTTCTCGGAACTGCTTCAAATCAACTAGATATCTTTGTGCTGTAAATCGCCCAACAGCCAAACGCAAAAGCAGCAAACATCTCGCTGTATGTCCCACATCCAAAGTGCCAAGAGAGAGCTTGCTCTCCCTGTCTTTGAGTACTGTTTTCACTGTCCCGGTTACCTCTTTGCTAACGTTCTCTTCAGAGCTGCAGTGAAACCAGGAACCACGTGGAGAAGGCACCCACACTGAAAGTGCCTGGAGGGAACATTGGGGCTTCTTCTCAGTGTCTCTGACATAGGGTTTCACTGTCCCGGGAAAGTCTCTGCTAACACCGTGCAGAGCGCTGTGCCCAATATACAGAAACGTCTTGCGGTATCTCCTACAGGGAAAGTGGCTGGAGGGAATTGTCGAGCTTGTTCTGAGTGTCTCTGAGAATTGCTCTGATTATCCGTGTGACCTCTTTGCTAAGACTCTCCAGAGAGACGTCCTCAAAACCAACACACATCTTGACATATCTCCCACATTGATCGCAGTGTCTCCAGAAACGGCATTCAAGGAGCCAGGACCTTTTCTCCCTACACTCTCCATTGAGTTGTCCTCAAAACCAATATACATCCTGCTATATCTCCCACATGGAAAGTGCCAGGAGGGAGAAGTGGGGATTATGTTTAGACTTTCTCGGAACTGCTTCAAATCAACTAGATCTCTTTGTGCTGTAAATCTCCCAACAGCCAAACGCAAAAGCAGCAAACATCTCGCTGTATGTCCCACATCCAAAGTGCCAAGAGAGAGCTTGCTCTCCCTGTCTTTGAGTACTGTTTTCACTGTCCCGGTTACCTCTTTGCTAACGTTCTCTTCAGAGCTGCAGTGAAACCAGGAACCACGTGGAGAAGGCACCCACACTGAAAGTGCCTGGAGGGAACATTGGGGCTTCTTCTCAGTGTCTCTGACATAGGGTTTCACTGTCCCGGGAAAGTCTCTGCTAACACCGTGCAGAGCGCTGTGCCCAATATACAGAAACGTCTTGCGGTATCTCCTACAGGGAAAGTGGCTGGAGGGAATTGTCGAGCTTGTTCTGAGTGTCTCTGAGAATTGCTCTGATTATCCGTGTGACCTCTTTGCTAAGACTCTCCAGAGAGACGTCCTCAAAACCAACACACATCTTGACATATCTCCCACATTGATCGCAGTGTCTCCAGGAACGGCATTCAAGGAGCCAGGACCTTTTCTCCCTACACTGTCCATTGAGTTGTCCTCAAAACCAATATACATCCTGCTATATCTCCCACATGGAAAGTGCTAGGAGGGAGAAGTGGGGATTATGTTTAGACTTTCTCGGAACTGCTTCAAATCAACTAGATCTCTTTGTGCTGTAAATCTCCCAACAGCCAAACGCAAAAGCAGCAAACATCTCGCTGTATGTCCCACATCCAAAGTGCCAAGAGAGAGCTTGCTCTCCCTGTCTTTGAGTACTGTTTTCACTGTCCCGGTTACCTCTTGGCTAACGTTCTCTTCAGAGCTGCAGTGAAACCAGGAACCACGTGGAGAAGGCACCCACACTGAAAGTGCCTGGAGGGAACATTGGGGCTTCTTCTCAGTGTCTCTGACATAGGGTTTCACTGTCCCGGGAAAGTCTCTGCTAACACCGTGCAGAGCGCTGTGCCCAATATACAGAAACGTCTTGCGGTATCTCCTACAGGGAAAGTGCCAGGAGGGAATTGTCGAGCTTGTTCTGAGTGTCTCTGAGAATTGCTCTGATTATCCGTGTGACCTCTTTGCTAAGACTCTCCAGAGAGACGTCCTCAAAAAAACACACATCTTGACATATCTCCCACATTGATCGCAGTGTCTCCAGGAACGGCATTCAAGGAGCCAGGACCTTTTCTCCCTACACTGTCCATTGAGTTGTCCTCAAAACCAATATACATCCTGCTATATCTCCCACATGGAAAGTGCTAGGAGGGAGAAGTGGGGATTATGTTTAGACTTTCTCGGAACTGCTTCAAATCAACTAGATCTCTTTGTGCTGTAAATCGCCCAACAGCCAAACGCAAAAGCAGCAAACATCTCGCTGTATGTCCCACATCCAAAGTGCCAAGAGAGAGCTTGCTCTCCCTGTCTTTGAGTACTGTTTTCACTGTCCCGGTTACCTCTTTGCTAACGTTCTCTTCAGAGCTGCAGTGAAACCAGGAACCACGTGGAGAAGGCACCCACACTGAAAGTGCCTGGAGGGAACATTGGGGCTTCTTCTCAGTGTCTCTGACATAGGGTTTCACTGTCCCGGGAAAGTCTCTGCTAACACCGTGCAGAGCGCTGTGCCCAATATACAGAAACGTCTTGCGGTATCTCCTACAGGGAAAGTGGCTGGAGGGAATTGTCGAGCTTGTTCTGAGTGTCTCTGAGAATTGCTCTGATTATCCGTGTGACCTCTTTGCTAAGACTCTCCAGAGAGACGTCCTCAAAACCAACACACATCTTGACATATCTCCCACATTGATCGCAGTGTCTCCAGAAACGGCATTCAAGGAGCCAGGACCTTTTCTCCCTACACTCTCCATTGAGTTGTCCTCAAAACCAATATACATCCTGCTATATCTCCCACATGGAAAGTGCCAGGAGGGAGAAGTGGGGATTATGTTTAGACTTTCTCGGAACTGCTTCAAATCAACTACATCTCTTTGTGCTGTAAATCTCCCAACAGCCAAACGCAAAAGCAGCAAACATCTCGCTGTATGTCCCACATCCAAAGTGCCAAGAGAGAGCTTGCTCTCCCTGTCTTTGAGTACTGTTTTCACTGTCCCGGTTACCTCTTTGCTAACGTTCTCTTCAGAGCTGCAGTGAAACCAGGAACCACGTGGAGAAGGCACCCACACTGAAAGTGCCTGGAGGGAACATTGGGGCTTCTTCTCAGTGTCTCTGACATAGGGTTTCACTGTCCCGGGAAAGTCTCTGCTAACACCGTGCAGAGCGCTGTGCCCAATATACAGAAACGTCTTGCGGTATCTCCTACAGGGAAAGTGCCAGGAGGGAATTGTCGAGCTTGTTCTGAGTGTCTCTGAGAATTGCTCTGATTATCCGTGTGACCTCTTTGCTAAGACTCTCCAGAGAGCCGTCCTCAAAACAAACACACATCTTGACATATCTCCCACATTGATCGCAGTGTCTCCAGAAACGGCATTCAAGGAGCCAGGACCTTTTCTCCCTACACTCTCCATTGAGTTGTCCTCAAAACCAATATACATCCTGCTATATCTCCCACATGGAAAGTGCCAGGAGGGAGAAGTGGGGATTATTTTTAGACTTTCTCGGAACTGCTTCAAATCAACTAGATCTCTTTGTGCTGTAAATCTCCCAACAGCCAAACGCAAAAGCAGCAAACATCTCGCTGTATGTCCCACATCCAAAGTGCCAAGAGAGAGCTTGCTCTCCCTGTCTTTGAGTACTGTTTTCACTGTCCCGGTTACCTCTTGGCTAACGTTCTCTTCAGAGCTGCAGTGAAACCAGGAACCACGTGGAGAAGGCACCCACACTGAAAGTGCCTGGAGGGAACATTGGGGCTTCTTCTCAGTGTCTCTGACATAGGGTTTCACTGTCCCGGGAAAGTCTCTGCTAACACCGTGCAGAGCGCTGTGCCCAATATACAGAAACGTCTTGCGGTATCTCCTACAGGGAAAGTGCCAGGAGGGAATTGTCGAGCTTGTTCTGAGTGTCTCTGAGAATTGCTCTGATTATCCGTGTGACCTCTTTGCTAAGACTCTCCAGAGAGACGTCCTCAAAACCAACACACATCTTGACATATCTCCCACATTGATCGCAGTGTCTCCAGGAACGGCATTCAAGGAGCCAGGACCTTTTCTCCCTACACTGTCCATTGAGTTGTCCTCAAAACCAATATACATCCTGCTATATCTCCCACATGGAAAGTGCTAGGAGGGAGAAGTGGGGATTATGTTTAGACTTTCTCGGAACTGCTTCAAATCAACTAGATCTCTTTGTGCTGTAAATCTCCCAACAGCCAAACGCAAAAGCAGCAAACATCTCGCTGTATGTCCCACATCCAAAGTGCCAAGAGAGAGCTTGCTCTCCCTGTCTTTGAGTACTGTTTTCACTGTCCCGGTTACCTCTTGGCTAACGTTCTCTTCAGAGCTGCAGTGAAACCAGGAACCACGTGGAGAAGGCACCCACACTGAAAGTGCCTGGAGGGAACATTGGGGCTTCTTCTCAGTGTCTCTGACATAGGGTTTCACTGTCCCGGGAAAGTCTCTGCTAACACCGTGCAGAGCGCTGTGCCCAATATACAGAAACGTCTTGCGGTATCTCCTACAGGGAAAGTGGCTGGAGGGAATTGTCGAGCTTGTTCTGAGTGTCTCTGAGAATTGCTCTGATTATCCGTGTGACCTCTTTGCTAAGACTCTCCAGAGAGACGTCCTCAAAACCAACACACATCTTGACATATCTCCCACATTGATCGCAGTGTCTCCAGAAACGGCATTCAAGGAGCCAGGACCTTTTCTCCCTACACTCTCCATTGAGTTGTCCTCAAAACCAATATACATCCTGCTATATCTCCCACATGGAAAGTGCCAGGAGGGAGAAGTGGGGATTATGTTTAGACTTTCTCGGAACTGCTTCAAATCAACTACATCTCTTTGTGCTGTAAATCTCCCAACAGCCAAACGCAAAAGCAGCAAACATCTCGCTGTATGTCCCACATCCAAAGTGCCAAGAGAGAGCTTGCTCTCCCTGTCTTTGAGTACTGTTTTCACTGTCCCGGTTACCTCTTGGCTAACGTTCTCTTCTGAGCTGCAGTGAAACCAGGAACCACGTGGAGAAGGCACCCACACTGAAAGTGCCTGGAGGGAACATTGGGGCTTCTTCTCAGTGTCTCTGACATAGGGTTTCACTGTCCCGGGAAAGTCTCTGCTAACACCGTGCAGAGCGCTGTGCCCAATATACAGAAACGTCTTGCGGTATCTCCTACAGGGAAAGTGCCAGGAGGGAATTGTCGAGCTTGTTCTGAGTGTCTCTGAGAATTGCTCTGATTATCCGTGTGACCTCTTTGCTAAGACTCTCCAGAGAGACGTCCTCAAAACCAACACACATCTTGACATATCTCCCACATTGATCGCAGTGTCTCCAGAAACGGCATTCAAGGAGCCAGGACCTTTTCTCCCTACACTCTCCATTGAGTTGTCCTCAAAACCAATATACATCCTGCTATATCTCCCACATGGAAAGTGCCAGGAGGGAGAAGTGGGGATTATGTTTAGACTTTCTCGGAACTGCTTCAAATCAACTAGATCTCTTTGTGCTGTAAATCTCCCAACAGCCAAACGCAAAAGCAGCAAACATCTCGCTGTATGTCCCACATCCAAAGTGCCAAGAGAGAGCTTGCTCTCCCTGTCTTTGAGTACTGTTTTCACTGTCCCGGTTACCTCTTGGCTAACGTTCTCTTCAGAGCTGCAGTGAAACCAGGAACCACGTGGAGAAGGCACCCACACTGAAAGTGCCTGGAGGGAACATTGGGGCTTCTTCTCAGTGTCTCTGACATAGGGTTTCACTGTCCCGGGAAAGTCTCTGCTAACACCGTGCAGAGCGCTGTGCCCAATATACAGAAACGTCTTGCGGTATCTCCTACAGGGAAAGTGCCAGGAGGGAATTGTCGAGCTTGTTCTGAGTGTCTCTGAGAATTGCTCTGATTATCCGTGTGACCTCTTTGCTAAGACTCTCCAGAGAGACGTCCTCAAAACCAACACACATCTTGACATATCTCCCACATTGATCGCAGTGTCTCCAGAAACGGCATTCAAGGAGCCAGGACCTTTTCTCCCTACACTCTCCATTGAGTTGTCCTCAAAACCAATATACATCCTGCTATATCTCCCACATGGAAAGTGCCAGGAGGGAGAAGTGGGGATTATGTTTAGACTTTCTCGGAACTGCTTCAAATCAACTAGATCTCTTTGTGCTGTAAATCTCCCAACAGCCAAACGCAAAAGCAGCAAACATCTCGCTGTATGTCCCACATCCAAAGTGCCAAGAGAGAGCTTGCTCTCCCTGTCTTTGAGTACTGTTTTCACTGTCCCGGTTACCTCTTGGCTAACGTTCTCTTCAGAGCTGCAGTGAAACCAGGAACCACGTGGAGAAGGCACCCACACTGAAAGTGCCTGGAGGGAACATTGGGGCTTCTTCTCAGTGTCTCTGACATAGGGTTTCACTGTCCCGGGAAAGTCTCTGCTAACACCGTGCAGAGCGCTGTGCCCAATATACAGAAACGTCTTGCGGTATCTCCTACAGGGAAAGTGCCAGGAGGGAATTGTCGAGCTTGTTCTGAGTGTCTCTGAGAATTGCTCTGATTATCCGTGTGACCTCTTTGCTAAGACTCTCCAGAGAGACGTCCTCAAAACCAACACACATCTTGACATATCTCCCACATTGATCGCAGTGTCTCCAGAAACGGCATTCAAGGAGCCAGGACCTTTTCTCCCTACACTCTCCATTGAGTTGTCCTCAAAACCAATATACATCCTGCTATATCTCCCACATGGAAAGTGCCTGGAGGGAGAAGTGGGGATTATGTTTAGACTTTCTCGGAACTGCTTCAAATCAACTAGATCTCTTTGTGCTGTAAATCTCCCAACAGCCAAACGCAAAAGCAGCAAACATCTCGCTGTATGTCCCACATCCAAAGTGCCAAGAGAGAGCTTGCTCTCCCTGTCTTTGAGTACTGTTTTCACTGTCCCGGTTAGCTCTTTGCTAACGTTCTCTTCAGAGCTGCAGTGAAACCAGGAACCACGTGGAGAAGGCACCCACACTGAAAGTGCCTGGAGGGAACATTGGGGCTTCTTCTCAGTGTCTCTGACATAGGGTTTCACTGTCCCGGGAAAGTCTCTGCTAACACCGTGCAGAGCGCTGTGCCCAATATACAGAAACGTCTTGCGGTATCTCCTACAGGGAAAGTGGCTGGAGGGAATTGTCGAGCTTGTTCTGAGTGTCTCTGAGAATTGCTCTGATTATCCGTGTGACCTCTTTGCTAAGACTCTCCAGAGAGACGTCCTCAAAACCAACACACATCTTGACATATCTCCCACATTGATCGCAGTGTCTCCAGAAACGGCATTCAAGGAGCCAGGACCTTTTCTCCCTACACTCTCCATTGAGTTGTCCTCAAAACCAATATACATCCTGCTATATCTCCCACATGGAAAGTGCCTGGAGGGAGAAGTGGGGATTATGTTTAGACTTTCTCGGAACTGCTTCAAATCAACTAGATCTCTTTGTGCTGTAAATCTCCCAACAGCCAAACGCAAAAGCAGCAAACATCTCGCTGTATGTCCCACATCCAAAGTGCCAAGAGAGAGCTTGCTCTCCCTGTCTTTGAGTACTGTTTTCACTGTCCCGGTTACCTCTTTGCTAACGTTCTCTTCAGAGCCGCAGTGAAACCAGGAACCACGTGGAGAAGGCACCCACACTGAAAGTGCCTGGAGGGAACATTGGGGCTTCTTCTCAGTGTCTCTGACATAGGGTTTCACTGTCCCGGGAAAGTCTCTGCTAACACCGTGCAGAGCGCTGTGCCCAATATACAGAAACGTCTTGCGGTATCTCCTACAGGGAAAGTGGCTGGAGGGAATTGTCGAGCTTGTTCTGAGTGTCTCTGAGAATTGCTCTGATTATCCGTGTGACCTCTTTGCTAAGACTCTCCAGAGAGCCGTCCTCAAAACCAACACACATCTTGACATATCTCCCACATTGATCGCAGTGTCTCCAGGAACGGCATTCAAGGAGCCAGGACCTTTTCTCCCTACACTCTCCATTGAGTTGTCCTCAAAACCAATATACATCCTGCTATATCTCCCACATGGAAAGTGCCAGGAGGGAGAAGTGGGGATTATGTTTAGACTTTCTCGGAACTGCTTCAAATCAACTAGATCTCTTTGTGCTGTAAATCTCCCAACAGCCAAACGCAAAAGCAGCAAACATCTCGCTGTATGTCCCACATCCAAAGTGCCAAGAGAGAGCTTGCTCTCCCTGTCTTTGAGTACTGTTTTCACTGTCCCGGTTACCTCTTGGCTAACGTTCTCTTCAGAGCTGCAGTGAAACCAGGAACCACGTGGAGAAGGCACCCACACTGAAAGTGCCTGGAGGGAACATTGGGGCTTCTTCTCAGTGTCTCTGACATAGGGTTTCACTGTCCCGGGAAAGTCTCTGCTAACACCGTGCAGAGCGCTGTGCCCAATATACAGAAACGTCTTGCGGTATCTCCTACAGGGAAAGTGCCAGGAGGGAATTGTCGAGCTTGTTCTCAGTGTCTCTGAGAATTGCTCTGATTATCCGTGTGACCTCTTTGCTAAGACTCTCCAGAGAGCCGTCCTCAAAACCAACACACATCTTGACATATCTCCCACATTGATCGCAGTGTCTCCAGAAACGGCATTCAAGGAGCCAGGACCTTTTCTCCCTACACTCTCCATTGAGTTGTCCTCAAAACCAATATACATCCTGCTATATCTCCCACATGGAAAGTGCCAGGAGGGAGAAGTGGGGATTATGTTTAGACTTTCTCGGAACTGCTTCAAATCAACTAGATCTCTTTGTGCTGTAAATCTCCCAACAGCCAAACGCAAAAGCAGCAAACATCTCGCTGTATGTCCCACATCCAAAGTGCCAAGAGAGAGCTTGCTCTCCCTGTCTTTGAGTACTGTTTTCACTGTCCCGGTTACCTCTTTGCTAACGTTCTCTTCAGAGCTGCAGTGAAACCAGGAACCACGTGGAGAAGGCACCCACACTGAAAGTGCCTGGAGGGAACATTGGGGCTTCTTCTCAGTGTCTCTGACATAGGGTTTCACTGTCCCGGGAAAGTCTCTGCTAACACCGTGCAGAGCGCTGTGCCCAATATACAGAAACGTCTTGCGGTATCTCCTACAGGGAAAGTGCCGGGAGGGAATTGTCGAGCTTGTTCTGAGTGTCTCTGAGAATTGCTCTGATTATCCCTGTGACCTCTTTGCTAAGACTCTCCAGAGAGCCGTCCTCAAAACCAACACACATCTTGACATAACTCCCACATTGATCGCAGTGTCTCCAGAAACGGCATTCAAGGAGCCAGGACCTTTTCTCCCTACACTCTCCATTGAGTTGTCCTCAAAACCAATATACATCCTGCTATATCTCCCACATGGAAAGTGCCAGGAGGGAGAAGTGGGGATTATGTTTAGACTTTCTCGGAACTGCTTCAAATCAACTAGATCTCTTTGTGCTGTAAATCTCCCAACAGCCAAACGCAAAAGCAGCAAACATCTCGCTGTATGTCCCACATCCAAAGTGCCAAGAGAGAGCTTGGTCTCCCTGTCTTTGAGTACTGTTTTCACTGTCCCGGTTACCTCTTTGCTAACGTTCTCTTCAGAGCTGCAGTGAAACCAGGAACCACGTGGAGAAGGCACCCACACTGAAAGTGCCTGGAGGGAACATTGGGGCTTCTTCTCAGTGTCTCTGACATAGGGTTTCACTGTCCCGGGAAAGTCTCTGCTAACACCGTGCAGAGCGCTGTGCCCAATATACAGAAACGTCTTGCGGTATCTCCTACAGGGAAAGTGCCGGGAGGGAATTGTCGAGCTTGTTCTGAGTGTCTCTGAGAATTGCTCTGATTATCCCTGTGACCTCTTTGCTAAGACTCTCCAGAGAGACGTCCTCAAAACCAACACACATCTTGACATAACTCCCACATTGATCGCAGTGTCTCCAGAAACGGCATTCAAGGAGCCAGGACCTTTTCTCCCTACACTCTCCATTGAGTTGTCCTCAAAACCAATATACATCCTGCTATATCTCCCACATGGAAAGTGCCAGGAGGGAGAAGTGGGGATTATGTTTAGACTTTCTCGGAACTGCTTCAAATCAACTAGATCTCTTTGTGCTGTAAATCTCCCAACAGCCAAACGCAAAAGCAGCAAACATCTCGCTGTATGTCCCACATCCAAAGTGCCAAGAGAGAGCTTGCTCTCCCTGTCTTTGAGTACTGTTTTCACTGTCCCGGTTACCTCTTTGCTAACGTTCTCTTCAGAGCTGCAGTGAAACCAGGAACCACGTGGAGAAGGCACCCACACTGAAAGTGCCTGGAGGGAACATTGGGGCTTCTTCTCAGTGTCTCTGACATAGGGTTTCACTGTCCCGGGAAAGTCTCTGCTAACACCGTGCAGAGCGCTGTGCCCAATATACAGAAACGTCTTGCGGTATCTCCTACAGGGAAAGTGCCAGGAGGGAATTGTCGAGCTTGTTCTGAGTGTCTCTGAGAATTGCTCTGATTATCCCTGTGACCTCTTTGCTAAGACTCTCCAGAGAGACGTCCTCAAAACCAACACACATCTTGACATAACTCCCACATTGATCGCAGTGTCTCCAGAAACGGCATTCAAGGAGCCAGGACCTTTTCTCCCTACACTCTCCATTGAGTTGTCCTCAAAACCAATATACATCCTGCTATATCTCCCACATGGAAAGTGCCAGGAGGGAGAAGTGGGGATTATGTTTAGACTTTCTCGGAACTGCTTCAAATCAACTAGATCTCTTTGTGCTGTAAATCTCCCAACAGCCAAACGCAAAAGCAGCAAACATCTCGCTGTATGTCCCACATCCAAAGTGCCAAGAGAGAGCTTGCTCTCCCTGTCTTTGAGTACTGTTTTCACTGTCCCGGTTACCTCTTGGCTAACGTTCTCTTCAGAGCTGCAGTGAAACCAGGAACCACGTGGAGAAGGCACCCACACTGAAAGTGCCTGGAGGGAACATTGGGGCTTCTTCTCAGTGTCTCTGACATAGGGTTTCACTGTCCCGGGAAAGTCTCTGCTAACACCGTGCAGAGCGCTGTGCCCAATATACAGAAACGTCTTGCGGTATCTCCTACAGGGAAAGTGCCAGGAGGGAATTGTCGAGCTTGTTCTCAGTGTCTCTGAGAATTGCTCTGATTATCCGTGTGACCTCTTTGCTAAGACTCTCCAGAGAGACGTCCTCAAAACCAACACACATCTTGACATATCTCCCACATTGATCGCAGTGTCTCCAGAAACGGCATTCAAGGAGCCAGGACCTTTTCTCCCTACACTCTCCATTGAGTTGTCCTCAAAACCAATATACATCCTGCTATATCTCCCACATGGAAAGTGCTAGGAGGGAGAAGTGGGGATTATGTTTAGACTTTCTCGGAACTGCTTCAAATCAACTAGATCTCTTTGTGCTGTAAATCTCCCAACAGCCAAACGCAAAAGCAGCAAACATCTCGCTGTATGTCCCACATCCAAAGTGCCAAGAGAGAGCTTGCTCTCCCTGTCTTTGAGGACTGTTTTCACTGTCCCGGTTACCTCTTGGCTAACGTTCTCTTCAGAGCTGCAGTGAAACCAGGAACCACGTGGAGAAGGCACCCACACTGAAAGTGCCTGGAGGGAACATTGGGGCTTCTTCTCAGTGTCTCTGACATAGAGTTTCACTGTCCCGGGAAAGTCTCTGCTAACACCGTGCAGAGCGCTGTGCCCAATATACAGAAACGTCTTGCGGTATCTCCTACAGGGAAAGTGGCTGGAGGGAATTGTCGAGCTTGTTCTGAGTGTCTCTGAGAATTGCTCTGATTATCCGTGTGACCTCTTTGCTAAGACTCTCCAGAGAGCCGTCCTCAAAACCAACACACATCTTGACATATCTCCCACATTGATCGCAGTGTCTCCAGAAACGGCATTCAAGGAGCCAGGACCTTTTCTCCCTACACTCTCCATTGAGTTGTCCTCAAAACCAATATACATCCTGCTATATCTCCCACATGGAAAGTGCTAGGAGGGAGAAGTGGGGATTATGTTTAGACTTTCTCGGAACTGCTTCAAATCAACTAGATCTCTTTGTGCTGTAAATCTCCCAACAGCCAAACGCAAAAGCAGCAAACATCTCGCTGTATGTCCCACATCCAAAGTGCCAAGAGAGAGCTTGCTCTCCCTGTCTTTGAGTACTGTTTTCACTGTCCCGGTTACCTCTTGGCTAACGTTCTCTTCAGAGCTGCAGTGAAACCAGGAACCACGTGGAGAAGGCACCCACACTGAAAGTGCCTGGAGGGAACATTGGGGCTTCTTCTCAGTGTCTCTGACATAGGGTTTCACTGTCCCGGGAAAGTCTCTGCTAACACCGTGCAGAGCGCTGTGCCCAATATACAGAAACGTCTTGCGGTATCTCCTACAGGGAAAGTGGCTGGAGGGAATTGTCGAGCTTGTTCTGAGTGTCTCTGAGAATTGCTCTGATTATCCGTGTGACCTCTTTGCTAAGACTCTCCAGAGAGACGTCCTCAAAACCAACACACATCTTGACATATCTCCCACATTGATCGCAGTGTCTCCAGAAATGGCATTCAAGGAGCCAGGACCTTTTCTCCCTACACTCTCCATTGAGTTGTCCTCAAAACCAATATACATCCTGCTATATCTCCCACATGGAAAGTGCCAGGAGGGAGAAGTGGGGATTATGTTTAGACTTTCTCGGAACTGCTTCAAATCAACTAGATCTCTTTGTGCTGTAAATCTCCCAACAGCCAAACGCAAAAGCAGCAAACATCTCGCTGTATGTCCCACATCCAAAGTGCCAAGAGAGAGCTTGCTCTCCCTGTCTTTGAGTACTGTTTTCACTGTCCCGGTTACCTCTTTGCTAACGTTCTCTTCAGAGCTGCAGTGAAACCAGGAACCACGTGGAGAAGGCACCCACACTGAAAGTGCCTGGAGGGAACATTGGGGCTTCTTCTCAGTGTCTCTGACATAGGGTTTCACTGTCCCGGGAAAGTCTCTGCTAACACCGTGCAGAGCGCTGTGCCCAATATACAGAAACGTCTTGCGGTATCTCCTACAGGGAAAGTGCCAGGAGGGAATTGTCGAGCTTGTTCTGAGTGTCTCTGAGAATTGCTCTGATTATCCGTGTGACCTCTTTGCTAAGACTCTCCAGAGAGACGTCCTCAAAACCAACACACATCTTGACATATCTCCCACATTGATCGCAGTGTCTCCAGAAAAGGCATTCAAGGAGCCAGGACCTTTTCTCCCTACACTGTCCATTGAGTTGTCCTCAAAACCAATATACATCCTGCTATATCTCCCACATGGAAAGTGCCAGGAGGGAGAAGTGGGGATTATGTTTAGACTTTCTCGGAACTGCTTCAAATCAACTAGATCTCTTTGTGCTGTAAATCTCCCAACAGCCAAACGCAAAAGCAGCAAACATCTCGCTGTATGTCCCACATCCAAAGTGCCAAGAGAGAGCTTGCTCTCCCTGTCTTTGAGTACTGTTTTCACTGTCCCGGTTACCTCTTGGCTAACGTTCTCTTCAGAGCTGCAGTGAAACCAGGAACCACGTGGAGAAGGCACCCACACTGAAAGTGCCTGGAGGGAACATTGGGGCTTCTTCTCAGTGTCTCTGACATAGGGTTTCACTGTCCCGGGAAAGTCTCTGCTAACACCGTGCAGAGCGCTGTGCCCAATATACAGAAACGTCTTGCGGTATCTCCTACAGGGAAAGTGGCTGGAGGGAATTGTCGAGCTTGTTCTGAGTGTCTCTGAGAATTGCTCTGATTATCCGTGTGACCTCTTTGCTAAGACTCTCCAGAGAGACGTCCTCAAAACCAACACACATCTTGACATATCTCCCACATTGATCGCAGTGTCTCCAGAAACGGCATTCAAGGAGCCAGGACCTTTTCTCCCTACACTCTCCATTGAGTTGTCCTCAAAACCAATATACATCCTGCTATATCTCCCACATGGAAAGTGCTAGGAGGGAGAAGTGGGGATTATGTTTAGACTTTCTCGGAACTGCTTCAAATCAACTAGATCTCTTTGTGCTGTAAATCTCCCAACAGCCAAACGCAAAAGCAGCAAACATCTCGCTGTATGTCCCACATCCAAAGTGCCAAGAGAGAGCTTGCTCTCCCTGTCTTTGAGTACTGTTTTCACTGTCCCGGTTACCTCTTTGCTAACGTTCTCTTCAGAGCTGCAGTGAAACCAGGAACCACGTGGAGAAGGCACCCACACTGAAAGTGCCTGGAGGGAACATTGGGGCTTCTTCTCAGTGTCTCTGACATAGGGTTTCACTGTCCCGGGAAAGTCTCTGCTAACACCGTGCAGAGCGCTGTGCCCAATATACAGAAACGTCTTGCGGTATCTCCTACAGGGAAAGTGCCAGGAGGGAATTGTCGAGCTTGTTCTCAGTGTCTCTGAGAATTGCTCTGATTATCCGTGTGACCTCTTTGCTAAGACTCTCCAGAGAGCCGTCCTCAAAACCAACACACATCTTGACATATCTCCCACATTGATCGCAGTGTCTCCAGAAACGGCATTCAAGGAGCCAGGACCTTTTCTCCCTACACTCTCCATTGAGTTGTCCTCAAAACCAATATACATCCTGCTATATCTCCCACATGGAAAGTGCTAGGAGGGAGAAGTGGGGATTATGTTTAGACTTTCTCGGAACTGCTTCAAATCAACTAGATCTCTTTGTGCTGTAAATCTCCCAACAGCCAAACGCAAAAGCAGCAAACATCTCGCTGTATGTCCCACATCCAAAGTGCCAAGAGAGAGCTTGCTCTCCCTGTCTTTGAGTACTGTTTTCACTGTCCCGGTTACCTCTTGGCTAACGTTCTCTTCAGAGCTGCAGTGAAACCAGGAACCACGTGGAGAAGGCACCCACACTGAAAGTGCCTGGAGGGAACATTGGGGCTTCTTCTCAGTGTCTCTGACATAGAGTTTCACTGTCCCGGGAAAGTCTCTGCTAACACCGTGCAGAGCGCTGTGCCCAATATACAGAAACGTCTTGCGGTATCTCCTACAGGGAAAGTGGCTGGAGGGAATTGTCGAGCTTGTTCTGAGTGTCTCTGAGAATTGCTCTGATTATCCGTGTGACCTCTTTGCTAAGACTCTCCAGAGAGCCGTCCTCAAAACCAACACACATCTTGACATATCTCCCACATTGATCGCAGTGTCTCCAGAAACGGCATTCAAGGAGCCAGGACCTTTTCTCCCTACACTCTCCATTGAGTTGTCCTCAAAACCAATATACATCCTGCTATATCTCCCACATGGAAAGTGCTAGGAGGGAGAAGTGGGGATTATGTTTAGACTTTCTCGGAACTGCTTCAAATCAACTAGATCTCTTTGTGCTGTAAATCTCCCAACAGCCAAACGCAAAAGCAGCAAACATCTCGCTGTATGTCCCACATCCAAAGTGCCAAGAGAGAGCTTGCTCTCCCTGTCTTTGAGTACTGTTTTCACTGTCCCGGTTACCTCTTGGCTAACGTTCTCTTCAGAGCTGCAGTGAAACCAGGAACCACGTGGAGAAGGCACCCACACTGAAAGTGCCTGGAGGGAACATTGGGGCTTCTTCTCAGTGTCTCTGACATAGGGTTTCACTGTCCCGGGAAAGTCTCTGCTAACACCGTGCAGAGCGCTGTGCCCAATATACAGAAACGTCTTGCGGTATCTCCTACAGGGAAAGTGGCTGGAGGGAATTGTCGAGCTTGTTCTGAGTGTCTCTGAGAATTGCTCTGATTATCCGTGTGACCTCTTTGCTAAGACTCTCCAGAGAGACGTCCTCAAAACCAACACACATCTTGACATATCTCCCACATTGATCGCAGTGTCTCCAGAAATGGCATTCAAGGAGCCAGGACCTTTTCTCCCTACACTCTCCATTGAGTTGTCCTCAAAACCAATATACATCCTGCTATATCTCCCACATGGAAAGTGCCAGGAGGGAGAAGTGGGGATTATGTTTAGACTTTCTCGGAACTGCTTCAAATCAACTAGATCTCTTTGTGCTGTAAATCTCCCAACAGCCAAACGCAAAAGCAGCAAACATCTCGCTGTATGTCCCACATCCAAAGTGCCAAGAGAGAGCTTGCTCTCCCTGTCTTTGAGTACTGTTTTCACTGTCCCGGTTACCTCTTTGCTAACGTTCTCTTCAGAGCTGCAGTGAAACCAGGAACCACGTGGAGAAGGCACCCACACTGAAAGTGCCTGGAGGGAACATTGGGGCTTCTTCTCAGTGTCTCTGACATAGGGTTTCACTGTCCCGGGAAAGTCTCTGCTAACACCGTGCAGAGCGCTGTGCCCAATATACAGAAACGTCTTGCGGTATCTCCTACAGGGAAAGTGCCAGGAGGGAATTGTCGAGCTTGTTCTGAGTGTCTCTGAGAATTGCTCTGATTATCCGTGTGACCTCTTTGCTAAGACTCTCCAGAGAGACGTCCTCAAAACCAACACACATCTTGACATATCTCCCACATTGATCGCAGTGTCTCCAGAAAAGGCATTCAAGGAGCCAGGACCTTTTCTCCCTACACTGTCCATTGAGTTGTCCTCAAAACCAATATACATCCTGCTATATCTCCCACATGGAAAGTGCCAGGAGGGAGAAGTGGGGATTATGTTTAGACTTTCTCGGAACTGCTTCAAATCAACTAGATCTCTTTGTGCTGTAAATCTCCCAACAGCCAAACGCAAAAGCAGCAAACATCTCGCTGTATGTCCCACATCCAAAGTGCCAAGAGAGAGCTTGCTCTCCCTGTCTTTGAGTACTGTTTTCACTGTCCCGGTTACCTCTTGGCTAACGTTCTCTTCAGAGCTGCAGTGAAACCAGGAACCACGTGGAGAAGGCACCCACACTGAAAGTGCCTGGAGGGAACATTGGGGCTTCTTCTCAGTGTCTCTGACATAGGGTTTCACTGTCCCGGGAAAGTCTCTGCTAACACCGTGCAGAGCGCTGTGCCCAATATACAGAAACGTCTTGCGGTATCTCCTACAGGGAAAGTGGCTGGAGGGAATTGTCGAGCTTGTTCTGAGTGTCTCTGAGAATTGCTCTGATTATCCGTGTGACCTCTTTGCTAAGACTCTCCAGAGAGACGTCCTCAAAACCAACACACATCTTGACATATCTCCCACATTGATCGCAGTGTCTCCAGAAACGGCATTCAAGGAGCCAGGACCTTTTCTCCCTACACTCTCCATTGAGTTGTCCTCAAAACCAATATACATCCTGCTATATCTCCCACATGGAAAGTGCTAGGAGGGAGAAGTGGGGATTATGTTTAGACTTTCTCGGAACTGCTTCAAATCAACTAGATCTCTTTGTGCTGTAAATCTCCCAACAGCCAAACGCAAAAGCAGCAAACATCTCGCTGTATGTCCCACATCCAAAGTGCCAAGAGAGAGCTTGCTCTCCCTGTCTTTGAGTACTGTTTTCACTGTCCCGGTTACCTCTTTGCTAACGTTCTCTTCAGAGCTGCAGTGAAACCAGGAACCACGTGGAGAAGGCACCCACACTGAAAGTGCCTGGAGGGAACATTGGGGCTTCTTCTCAGTGTCTCTGACATAGGGTTTCACTGTCCCGGGAAAGTCTCTGCTAACACCGTGCAGAGCGCTGTGCCCAATATACAGAAACGTCTTGCAGTATCTCCTACAGGGAAAGTGCCAGGAGGGAATTGTCGAGCTTGTTCTCAGTGTCTCTGAGAATTGCTCTGATTATCCGTGTGACCTCTTTGCTAAGACTCTCCAGAGAGCCGTCCTCAAAACCAACACACATCTTGACATATCTCCCACATTGATCGCAGTGTCTCCAGAAACGGCATTCAAGGAGCCAGGACCTTTTCTCCCTACACTCTCCATTGAGTTGTCCTCAAAACCAATATACATCCTGCTATATCTCCCACATGGAAAGTGCCAGGAGGGAGAAGTGGGGATTATGTTTAGACTTTCTCGGAACTGCTTCAAATCAACTAGATCTCTTTGTGCTGTAAATCTCCCAACAGCCAAACGCAAAAGCAGCAAACATCTCGCTGTATGTCCCACATCCAAAGTGCCAAGAGAGAGCTTGCTCTCCCTGTCTTTGAGTACTGTTTTCACTGTCCCGGTTACCTCTTGGCTAACGTTCTCTTCAGAGCTGCAGTGAAACCAGGAACCACGTGGAGAAGGCACCCACACTGAAAGTGCCTGGAGGGAACATTGGGGCTTCTTCTCAGTGTCTCTGACATAGGGTTTCACTGTCCCGGGAAAGTCTCTGCTAACACCGTGCAGAGCGCTGTGCCCAATATACAGAAACGTCTTGCGGTATCTCCTACAGGGAAAGTGGCTGGAGGGAATTGTCGAGCTTGTTCTGAGTGTCTCTGAGAATTGCTCTGATTATCCGTGTGACCTCTTTGCTAAGACTCTCCAGAGAGACGTCCTCAAAACCAACACACATCTTGACATATCTCCCACATTGATCGCAGTGTCTCCAGAAACGGCATTCAAGGAGCCAGGACCTTTTCTCCCTACACTCTCCATTGAGTTGTCCTCAAAACCAATATACATCCTGCTATATCTCCCACATGGAAAGTGCCAGGAGGGAGAAGTGGGGATTATGTTTAGACTTTCTCGGAACTGCTTCAAATCAACTAGATCTCTTTGTGCTGTAAATCTCCCAACAGCCAAACGCAAAAGCAGCAAACATCTCGCTGTATGTCCCACATCCAAAGTGCCAAGAGAGAGCTTGCTCTCCCTGTCTTTGAGTACTGTTTTCACTGTCCCGGTTACCTCTTGGCTAACGTTCTCCTCAGAGCTGCAGTGAAACCAGGAACCACGTGGAGAAGGCACCCACACTGAAAGTGCCTGGAGGGAACATTGGGGCTTCTTCTCAGTGTCTCTGACATAGGGTTTCACTGTCCCGGGAAAGTCTCTGCTAACACCGTGCAGAGCGCTGTGCCCAATATACAGAAACGTCTTGCGGTATCTCCTACAAGGAAAGTGCCAGGAGGGAATTGTCGAGCTTGTTCTCAGTGTCTCTGAGAATTGCTCTGATTATCCGTGTGACCTCTTTGCTAAGACTCTCCAGAGAGCCGTCCTCAAAACCAACACACATCTTGACATATCTCCCACATTGATCGCAGTGTCTCCAGAAACGGCATTCAAGGAGCCAGGACCTTTTCTCCCTACACTGTCCATTGAGTTGTCCTCAAAACCAATATACATCCTGCTATATCTCCCACATGGAAAGTGCTAGGAGGGAGAAGTGGGGATTATGTTTAGACTTTCTCGGAACTGCTTCAAATCAACTAGATCTCTTTGTGCTGTAAATCTCCCAACAGCCAAACGCAAAAGCAGCAAACATCTCGCTGTATGTCCCACATCCAAAGTGCCAAGAGAGAGCTTGCTCTCCCTGTCTTTGAGTACTGTTTTCACTGTCCCGGTTACCTCTTGGCTAACGTTCTCTTCAGAGCTGCAGTGAAACCAGGAACCACGTGGAGAAGGCACCCACACTGAAAGTGCCTGGAGGGAACATTGGGGCTTCTTCTCAGTGTCTCTGACATAGAGTTTCACTGTCCCGGGAAAGTCTCTGCTAACACCGTGCAGAGCGCTGTGCCCAATATACAGAAACGTCTTGCTGTATCTCCTACAGGGAAAGTGCCAGGAGGGAATTGTCGAGCTTGTTCTGAGTGTCTCTGAGAATTGCTCTGATTATCCGTGTGACCTCTTTGCTAAGACTCTCCAGAGAGACGTCCTCAAAACCAACACACATCTTGACATATCTCCCACATTGATCGCAGTGTCTCCAGAAACGGCATTCAAGGAGCCAGGACCTTTTCTCCCTACACTCTCCATTGAGTTGTCCTCAAAACCAATATACATCCTGCTATATCTCCCACATGGAAAGTGCTAGGAGGGAGAAGTGGGGATTATGTTTAGACTTTCTCGGAACTGCTTCAAATCAACTAGATCTCTTTGTGCTGTAAATCTCCCAACAGCCAAACGCAAAAGCAGCAAACATCTCGCTGTATGTCCCACATCCAAAGTGCCAAGAGAGAGCTTGCTCTCCCTGTCTTTGAGTACTGTTTTCACTGTCCCGGTTACCTCTTGGCTAACGTTCTCTTCAGAGCTGCAGTGAAACCAGGAACCACGTGGAGAAGGCACCCACACTGAAAGTGCCTGGAGGGAACATTGGGGCTTCTTCTCAGTGTCTCTGACATAGGGTTTCACTGTCCCGGGAAAGTCTCTGCTAACACCGTGCAGAGCGCTGTGCCCAATATACAGAAACGTCTTGCGGTATCTCCTACAGGGAAAGTGGCTGGAGGGAATTGTCGAGCTTGTTCTGAGTGTCTCTGAGAATTGCTCTGATTATCCGTGTGACCTCTTTGCTAAGACTCTCCAGAGAGACGTCCTCAAAACCAACACACATCTTGACATATCTCCCACATTGATCGCAGTGTCTCCAGAAACGGCATTCAAGGAGCCAGGACCTTTTCTCCCTACACTCTCCATTGAGTTGTCCTCAAAACCAATATACATCCTGCTATATCTCCCACATGGAAAGTGCCAGGAGGGAGAAGTGGGGATTATGTTTAGACTTTCTCGGAACTGCTTCAAATCAACTAGATCTCTTTGTGCTGTAAATCTCCCAACAGCCAAACGCAAAAGCAGCAAACATCTCGCTGTATGTCCCACATCCAAAGTGCCAAGAGAGAGCTTGCTCTCCCTGTCTTTGAGTACTGTTTTCACTGTCCCGGTTACCTCTTGGCTAACGTTCTCTTCAGAGCTGCAGTGAAACCAGGAACCACGTGGAGAAGGCACCCACACTGAAAGTGCCTGGAGGGAACATTGGGGCTTCTTCTCAGTGTCTCTGACATAGGGTTTCACTGTCCCGGGAAAGTCTCTGCTAACACCGTGCAGAGCGCTGTGCCCAATATACAGAAACGTCTTGCGGTATCTCCTACAGGGAAAGTGCCAGGAGGGAATTGTCGAGCTTGTTCTGAGTGTCTCTGAGAATTGCTCTGATTATCCGTGTGACCTCTTTGCTAAGACTCTCCAGAGAGACGTCCTCAAAACCAACACACATCTTGACATATCTCCCACATTGATCGCAGTGTCTCCAGAAAAGGCATTCAAGGAGCCAGGACCTTTTCTCCCTACACTGTCCATTGAGTTGTCCTCAAAACCAATATACATCCTGCTATATCTCCCACATGGAAAGTGCCAGGAGGGAGAAGTGGGGATTATGTTTAGACTTTCTCGGAACTGCTTCAAATCAACTAGATCTCTTTGTGCTGTAAATCTCCCAACAGCCAAACGCAAAAGCAGCAAACATCTCGCTGTATGTCCCACATCCAAAGTGCCAAGAGAGAGCTTGCTCTCCCTGTCTTTGAGTACTGTTTTCACTGTCCCGGTTACCTCTTGGCTAACGTTCTCTTCAGAGCTGCAGTGAAACCAGGAACCACGTGGAGAAGGCACCCACACTGAAAGTGCCTGGAGGGAACATTGGGGCTTCTTCTCAGTGTCTCTGACATAGGGTTTCACTGTCCCGGGAAAGTCTCTGCTAACACCGTGCAGAGCGCTGTGCCCAATATACAGAAACGTCTTGCGGTATCTCCTACAGGGAAAGTTGCTGGAGGGAATTGTCGAGCTTGTTCTGAGTGTCTCTGAGAATTGCTCTGATTATCCGTGTGACCTCTTTGCTAAGACTCTCCAGAGAGACGTCCTCAAAACCAACACACATCTTGACATATCTCCCACATTGATCGCAGTGTCTCCAGAAACGGCATTCAAGGAGCCAGGACCTTTTCTCCCTACACTCTCCATTGAGTTGTCCTCAAAACCAATATACATCCTGCTATATCTCCCACATGGAAAGTGCTAGGAGGGAGAAGTGGGGATTATGTTTAGACTTTCTCGGAACTGCTTCAAATCAACTAGATCTCTTTGTGCTGTAAATCTCCCAACAGCCAAACGCAAAAGCAGCAAACATCTCGCTGTATGTCCCACATCCAAAGTGCCAAGAGAGAGCTTGCTCTCCCTGTCTTTGAGTACTGTTTTCACTGTCCCGGTTACCTCTTTGCTAACGTTCTCTTCAGAGCTGCAGTGAAACCAGGAACCACGTGGAGAAGGCACCCACACTGAAAGTGCCTGGAGGGAACATTGGGGCTTCTTCTCAGTGTCTCTGACATAGGGTTTCACTGTCCCGGGAAAGTCTCTGCTAACACCGTGCAGAGCGCTGTGCCCAATATACAGAAACGTCTTGCAGTATCTCCTACAGGGAAAGTGCCAGGAGGGAATTGTTGAGCTTGTTCTCAGTGTCTCTGAGAATTGCTCTGATTATCCGTGTGACCTCTTTGCTAAGACTCTCCAGAGAGCCGTCCTCAAAACCAACACACATCTTGACATATCTCCCACATTGATCGCAGTGTCTCCAGAAACGGCATTCAAGGAGCCAGGACCTTTTCTCCCTACACTCTCCATTGAGTTGTCCTCAAAACCAATATACATCCTGCTATATCTCCCACATGGAAAGTGCCAGGAGGGAGAAGTGGGGATTATGTTTAGACTTTCTCGGAACTGCTTCAAATCAACTAGATCTCTTTGTGCTGTAAATCTCCCAACAGCCAAACGCAAAAGCAGCAAACATCTCGCTGTATGTCCCACATCCAAAGTGCCAAGAGAGAGCTTGCTCTCCCTGTCTTTGAGTACTGTTTTCACTGTCCCGGTTACCTCTTGGCTAACGTTCTCTTCAGAGCTGCAGTGAAACCAGGAACCACGTGGAGAAGGCACCCACACTGAAAGTGCCTGGAGGGAACATTGGGGCTTCTTCTCAGTGTCTCTGACATAGGGTTTCACTGTCCCGGGAAAGTCTCTGCTAACACCGTGCAGAGCGCTGTGCCCAATATACAGAAACGTCTTGCGGTATCTCCTACAGGGAAAGTGCCAGGAGGGAATTGTCGAGCTTGTTCTGAGTGTCTCTGAGAATTGCTCTGATTATCCGTGTGACCTCTTTGCTAAGACTCTCCAGAGAGACGTCCTCAAAACCAACACACATCTTGACATATCTCCCACATTGATCGCAGTGTCTCCAGAAACGGCATTCAAGGAGCCAGGACCTTTTCTCCCTACACTCTCCATTGAGTTGTCCTCAAAACCAATATACATCCTGCTATATCTCCCACATGGAAAGTGCCAGGAGGGAGAAGTGGGGATTATGTTTAGACTTTCTCGGAACTGCTTCAAATCAACTAGATCTCTTTGTGCTGTAAATCTCCCAACAGCCAAATGCAAAAGCAGCAAACATCTCGCTGTATGTCCCACATCCAAAGTGCCAAGAGAGAGCTTGCTCTCCCTGTCTTTGAGTACTGTTTTCACTGTCCCGGTTACCTCTTTGCTAACGTTCTCTTCAGAGCTGCAGTGAAACCAGGAACCACGTGGAGAAGGCACCCACACTGAAAGTGCCTGGAGGGAACACTGGGGCTTCTTCTCAGTGTCTCTGACATAGGGTTTCACTGTCCCGGGAAAGTCTCTGCTAACACCGTGCAGAGCGCTGTGCCCAATATACAGAAACGTCTTGCGGTATCTCCTACAGGGAAAGTGCCAGGAGGGAATTGTCGAGCTTGTTCTGAGTGTCTCTGAGAATTGCTCTGATTATCCGTGTGACCTCTTTGCTAAGACTCTCCAGAGAGCCGTCCTCAAAACCAACACACATCTTGACATATCTCCCACATTGATCGCAGTGTCTCCAGAAACGGCATTCAAGGAGCCAGGACCTTTTCTCCCTTCACTCTCCATTGAGTTGTCCTCAAAACCAATATACATCCTGCTATATCTCCCACATGGAAAGTGCCAGGAGGGAGAAGTGGGGATTATGTTTAGACTTTCTCGGAACTGCTTCAAATCAACTAGATCTCTTTGTGCTGTAAATCTCCCAACAGCCAAACGCAAAAGCAGCAAACATCTCGCTGTATGTCCCACATCCAAAGTGCCAAGAGAGAGCTTGCTCTCCCTGTCTTTGAGTACTGTTTTCACTGTCCCGGTTACCTCTTTGCTAACGTTCTCTTCAGAGCTGCAGTGAAACCAGGAACCACGTGGAGAAGGCACCCACACTGAAAGTGCCTGGAGGGAACACTGGGGCTTCTTCTCAGTGTCTCTGACATAGGGTTTCACTGTCCCGGGAAAGTCTCTGCTAACACCGTGCAGAGCGCTGTGCCCAATATACAGAAACGTCTTGCGGTATCTCCTACAGGGAAAGTGCCAGGAGGGAATTGTTGAGCTTGTTCTGAGTGTCTCTGAGAATTGCTCTGATTATCCGTGTGACCTCTTTGCTAAGACTCTCCAGAGAGCCGTCCTCAAAACCAACACACATCTTGACATATCTCCCACATTGATCGCAGTGTCTCCAGGAACGGCATTCAAGGAGCCAGGACCTTTTCTCCCTACACTCTCCATTGAGTTGTCCTCAAAACCAATATACATCCTGCTATATCTCCCACATGGAAAGTGCCAGGAGGGAGAAGTGGGGATTATGTTTAGACTTTCTCGGAACTGCTTCAAATCAACTAGATCTCTTTGTGCTGTAAATCTCCCAACAGCCAAACGCAAAAGCAGCAAACATCTCGCTGTATGTCCCACATCCAAACTGCCAAGAGAGAGCTTGCTCTCCCTGTCTTTGAGTACTGTTTTCACTGTCCCGGTTACCTCTTTGCTAACGTTCTCTTCAGAGCTGCAGTGAAACCAGGAACCACGTGGAGAAGGCACCCACACTGAAAGTGCCTGGAGGGAACATTGGGGCTTCTTCTCAGTGTCTCTGACATAGGGTTTCACTGTCCCGGGAAAGTCTCTGCTAACACCGTGCAGAGCGCTGTGCCCAATATACAGAAACGTCTTGCGGTATCTCCTACAGGGAAAGTGCCAGGAGGGAATTGTCGAGCTTGTTCTGAGTGTCTCTGAGAATTGCTCTGATTATCCGTGTGACCTCTTTGCTAAGACTCTCCAGAGAGCCGTCCTCAAAACCAACACACATCTTGACATATCTCCCACATTGATCGCAGTGTCTCCAGAAACGGCATTCAAGGAGCCAGGACCTTTTCTCCCTACACTCTCCATTGAGTTGTCCTCAAAACCAATATACATCCTGCTATATCTCCCACATGGAAAGTGCCAGGAGGGAGAAGTGGGGATTATGTTTAGACTTTCTCGGAACTGCTTCAAATCAACTAGATCTCTTTGTGCTGTAAATCTCCCAACAGCCAAACGCAAAAGCAGCAAACATCTCGCTGTATGTCCCACATCCAAAGTGCCAAGAGAGAGCTTGCTCTCCCTGTCTTTGAGTACTGTTTTCACTGTCCCGGTTACCTCTTGGCTAACGTTCTCTTCAGAGCTGCAGTGAAACCAGGAACCACGTGGAGAAGGCACCCACACTGAAAGTGCCTGGAGGGAACATTGGGGCTTCTTCTCAGTGTCTCTGACATAGGGTTTCACTGTCCCAAGAAAGTCTCTGCTAACACCGTGCAGAGCGCTGTGCCCAATATACAGAAACGTCTTGCGGTATCTCCTACAGGGAAAGTGGCTGGAGGGATTTGTCGAGCTTGTTCTGAGTGTCTCTGAGAATTGCTCTGATTATCCGTGTGACCTCTTTGCTAAGACTCTCCAGAGAGCCGTCCTCAAAACCAACACACATCTTGACATATCTCCCACATTGATCGCAGTGTCTCCAGAAACGGCATTCAAGGAGCCAGGACCTTTTCTCCCTACACTCTCCATTGAGTTGTCCTCAAAACCAATATACATCCTGCTATATCTCCCACATGGAAAGTGCCAGGAGGGAGAAGTGGGGATTATGTTTAGACTTTCTCGGAACTGCTTCAAATCAACTAGATCTCTTTGTGCTGTAAATCTCCCAACAGCCAAACGCAAAAGCAGCAAACATCTCGCTGTATGTCCCACATCCAAAGTGCCAAGAGAGAGCTTGCTCTCCCTGTCTTTGAGTACTGTTTTCACTGTCCCGGTTACCTCTTTGCTAACGTTCTCTTCAGAGCTGCAGTGAAACCAGGAACCACGTGGAGAAGGCACCCACACTGAAAGTGCCTGGAGGGAACATTGGGGCTTCTTCTCAGTGTCTCTGACATAGGGTTTCACTGTCCCGGGAAAGTCTCTGCTAACACCGTGCAGAGCGCTGTGCCCAATATACAGAAACGTCTTGCGGTATCTCCTACAGGGAAAGTGCCAGGAGGGAATTGTCGAGCTTGTTCTGAGTGTCTCTGAGAATTGCTCTGATTATCCGTGTGACCTCTTTGCTAAGACTCTCCAGAGAGCCGTCCTCAAAACCAACACACATCTTGACATATCTCCCACATTGATCGCAGTGTCTCCAGAAACGGCATTCAAGGAGCCAGGACCTTTTCTCCCTACACTCTCCATTGAGTTGTCCTCAAAACCAATATACATCCTGCTATATCTCCCACATGGAAAGTGCCAGGAGGGAGAAGTGGGGATTATGTTTAGACTTTCTCGGAACTGCTTCAAATCAACTAGATCTCTTTGTGCTGTAAATCTCCCAACAGCCAAACGCAAAAGCAGCAAACATCTCGCTGTATGTCCCACATCCAAAGTGCCAAGAGAGAGCTTGCTCTCCCTGTCTTTGAGTACTGTTTTCACTGTCCCGGTTACCTCTTGGCTAACGTTCTCTTCAGAGCTGCAGTGAAACCAGGAACCACGTGGAGAAGGCACCCACACTGAAAGTGCCTGGAGGGAACATTGGGGCTTCTTCTCAGTGTCTCTGACATAGGGTTTCACTGTCCCGGGAAAGTCTCTGCTAACACCGTGCAGAGCGCTGTGCCCAATATACAGAAACGTCTTGCGGTATCTCCTACAGGGAAAGTGCCAGGAGGGAATTGTCGAGCTTGTTCTGAGTGTCTCTGAGAATTGCTCTGATTATCCGTGTGACCTCTTTGCTAAGACTCTCCAGAGAGACGTCCTCAAAACCAACACACATCTTGACATATCTCCCACATTGATCGCAGTGTCTCCAGAAACGGCATTCAAGGAGCCAGGACCTTTTCTCCCTACACTCTCCATTGAGTTGTCCTCAAAACCAATATACATCCTGCTATATCTCCCACATGGAAAGTGCCAGGAGGGAGAAGTGGGGATTATGTTTAGACTTTCTCGGAACTGCTTCAAATCAACTAGATCTCTTTGTGCTGTAAATCTCCCAACAGCCAAACGCAAAAGCAGCAAACATCTCGCTGTATGTCCCACATCCAAAGTGCCAAGAGAGAGCTTGCTCTCCCTGTCTTTGAGTACTGTTTTCACTGTCCCGGTTACCTCTTGGCTAACGTTCTCTTCAGAGCTGCAGTGAAACCAGGAACCACGTGGAGAAGGCACCCACACTGAAAGTGCCTGGAGGGAACATTGGGGCTTCTTCTCAGTGTCTCTGACATAGGGTTTCACTGTCCCGGGAAAGTCTCTGCTAACACCGTGCAGAGCGCTGTGCCCAATATACAGAAACGTCTTGCGGTATCTCCTACAGGGAAAGTGCCAGGAGGGAATTGTCGAGCTTGTTCTGAGTGTCTCTGAGAATTGCTCTGATTATCCGTGTGACCTCTTTGCTAAGACTCTCCAGAGAGCCGTCCTCAAAACCAACACACATCTTGACATATCTCCCACATTGATCGCAGTGTCTCCAGAAACGGCATTCAAGGAGCCAGGACCTTTTCTCCCTACACTCTCCATTGAGTTGTCCTCAAAACCAATATACATCCTGCTATATCTCCCACATGGAAAGTGCCAGGAGGGAGAAGTGGGGATTATGTTTAGACTTTCTCGGAACTGCTTCAAATCAACTAGATCTCTTTGTGCTGTAAATCTCCCAACAGCCAAACGCAAAAGCAGCAAACATCTCGCTGTATGTCCCACATCCAAAGTGCCAAGAGAGAGCTTGCTCTCCCTGTCTTTGAGTACTGTTTTCACTGTCCCGGTTACCTCTTGGCTAACGTTCTCTTCAGAGCTGCAGTGAAACCAGGAACCACGTGGAGAAGGCACCCACACTGAAAGTGCCTGGAGGGAACATTGGGGCTTCTTCTCAGTGTCTCTGACATAGGGTTTCACTGTCCCAAGAAAGTCTCTGCTAACACCGTGCAGAGCGCTGTGCCCAATATACAGAAACGTCTTGCGGTATCTCCTACAGGGAAAGTGGCTGGAGGGATTTGTCGAGCTTGTTCTGAGTGTCTCTGAGAATTGCTCTGATTATCCGTGTGACCTCTTTGCTAAGACTCTCCAGAGAGCCGTCCTCAAAACCAACACACATCTTGACATATCTCCCACATTGATCGCAGTGTCTCCAGAAACGGCATTCAAGGAGCCAGGACCTTTTCTCCCTACACTCTCCATTGAGTTGTCCTCAAAACCAATATACATCCTGCTATATCTCCCACATGGAAAGTGCCAGGAGGGAGAAGTGGGGATTATGTTTAGACTTTCTCGGAACTGCTTCAAATCAACTAGATCTCTTTGTGCTGTAAATCTCCCAACAGCCAAACGCAAAAGCAGCAAACATCTCGCTGTATGTCCCACATCCAAAGTGCCAAGAGAGAGCTTGCTCTCCCTGTCTTTGAGTACTGTTTTCACTGTCCCGGTTACCTCTTTGCTAACGTTCTCTTCAGAGCTGCAGTGAAACCAGGAACCACGTGGAGAAGGCACCCACACTGAAAGTGCCTGGAGGGAACATTGGGGCTTCTTCTCAGTGTCTCTGACATAGGGTTTCACTGTCCCGGGAAAGTCTCTGCTAACACCGTGCAGAGCGCTGTGCCCAATATACAGAAACGTCTTGCGGTATCTCCTACAGGGAAAGTGCCAGGAGGGAATTGTCGAGCTTGTTCTGAGTGTCTCTGAGAATTGCTCTGATTATCCGTGTGACCTCTTTGCTAAGACTCTCCAGAGAGCCGTCCTCAAAACCAACACACATCTTGACATATCTCCCACATTGATCGCAGTGTCTCCAGAAACGGCATTCAAGGAGCCAGGACCTTTTCTCCCTACACTCTCCATTGAGTTGTCCTCAAAACCAATATACATCCTGCTATATCTCCCACATGGAAAGTGCCAGGAGGGAGAAGTGGGGATTATGTTTAGACTTTCTCGGAACTGCTTCAAATCAACTAGATCTCTTTGTGCTGTAAATCTCCCAACAGCCAAACGCAAAAGCAGCAAACATCTCGCTGTATGTCCCACATCCAAAGTGCCAAGAGAGAGCTTGCTCTCCCTGTCTTTGAGTACTGTTTTCACTGTCCCGGTTACCTCTTGGCTAACGTTCTCTTCAGAGCTGCAGTGAAACCAGGAACCACGTGGAGAAGGCACCCACACTGAAAGTGCCTGGAGGGAACATTGGGGCTTCTTCTCAGTGTCTCTGACATAGGGTTTCACTGTCCCGGGAAAGTCTCTGCTAACACCGTGCAGAGCGCTGTGCCCAATATACAGAAACGTCTTGCGGTATCTCCTACAGGGAAAGTGCCAGGAGGGAATTGTCGAGCTTGTTCTGAGTGTCTCTGAGAATTGCTCTGATTATCCGTGTGACCTCTTTGCTAAGACTCTCCAGAGAGACGTCCTCAAAACCAACACACATCTTGACATATCTCCCACATTGATCGCAGTGTCTCCAGAAACGGCATTCAAGGAGCCAGGACCTTTTCTCCCTACACTCTCCATTGAGTTGTCCTCAAAACCAATATACATCCTGCTATATCTCCCACATGGAAAGTGCCAGGAGGGAGAAGTGGGGATTATGTTTAGACTTTCTCGGAACTGCTTCAAATCAACTAGATCTCTTTGTGCTGTAAATCTCCCAACAGCCAAACGCAAAAGCAGCAAACATCTCGCTGTATGGCCCACATCCAAAGTGCCAAGAGAGAGCTTGCTCTCCCTGTCTTTGAGTACTGTTTTCACTGTCCCGGTTACCTCTTGGCTAACGTTCTCTTCAGAGCTGCAGTGAAACCAGGAACCACGTGGAGAAGGCACCCACACTGAAAGTGCCTGGAGGGAACATTGGGGCTTCTTCTCAGTGTCTCTGACATAGGGTTTCACTGTCCCGGGAAAGTCTCTGCTAACACCGTGCAGAGCGCTGTGCCCAATATACAGAAACGTCTTGCGGTATCTCCTACAGGGAAAGTGCCAGGAGGGAATTGTCGAGCTTGTTCTGAGTGTCTCTGAGAATTGCTCTGATTATCCCTGTGACCTCTTTGCTAAGACTCTCCAGAGAGACGTCCTCAAAACCAACACACATCTTGACATATCTCCCACATTGATCGCAGTGTCTCCAGAAACGGCATTCAAGGAGCCAGGACCTTTTCTCCCTACACTCTCCATTGAGTTGTCCTCAAAACCAATATACATCCTGCTATATCTCCCACATGGAAAGTGCCAGGAGGGAGAAGTGGGGATTATGTTTAGACTTTCTCGGAACTGCTTCAAATCAACTAGATCTCTTTGTGCTGTAAATCTCCCAACAGCCAAACGCAAAAGCAGCAAACATCTCGCTGTATGTCCCACATCCAAAGTGCCAAGAGAGAGCTTGCTCTCCCTGTCTTTGAGTACTGTTTTCACTGTCCCGGTTACCTCTTGGCTAACGTTCTCTTCAGAGCTGCAGTGAAACCAGGAACCACGTGGAGAAGGCACCCACACTGAAAGTGCCTGGAGGGAACATTGGGGCTTCTTCTCAGTGTCTCTGACATAGGGTTTCACTGTCCCGGGAAAGTCTCTGCTAACACCGTGCAGAGCGCTGTGCCCAATATACAGAAACGTCTTGCGGTATCTCCTACAGGGAAAGTGCCAGGAGGGAATTGTCGAGCTTGTTCTGAGTGTCTCTGAGAATTGCTCTGATTATCCCTGTGACCTCTTTGCTAAGACTCTCCAGAGAGACGTCCTCAAAACCAACACACATCTTGACATATCTCCCACATTGATCGCAGTGTCTCCAGAAACGGCATTCAAGGAGCCAGGACCTTTTCTCCCTACACTCTCCATTGAGTTGTCCTCAAAACCAATATACATCCTGCTATATCTCCCACATGGAAAGTGCCAGGAGGGAGAAGTGGGGATTATGTTTAGACTTTCTCGGAACTGCTTCAAATCAACTAGATCTCTTTGTGCTGTAAATCTCCCAACAGCCAAACGCAAAAGCAGCAAACATCTCGCTGTATGGCCCACATCCAAAGTGCCAAGAGAGAGCTTGCTCTCCCTGTCTTTGAGTACTGTTTTCACTGTCCCGGTTACCTCTTGGCTAACGTTCTCTTCAGAGCTGCAGTGAAACCAGGAACCACGTGGAGAAGGCACCCACACTGAAAGTGCCTGGAGGGAACATTGGGGCTTCTTCTCAGTGTCTCTGACATAGGGTTTCACTGTCCCGGGAAAGTCTCTGCTAACACCGTGCAGAGCGCTGTGCCCAATATACAGAAACGTCTTGCGGTATCTCCTACAGGGAAAGTGCCAGGAGGGAATTGTCGAGCTTGTTCTGAGTGTCTCTGAGAATTGCTCTGATTATCCGTGTGACCTCTTTGCTAAGACTCTCCAGAGAGCCGTCCTCAAAACCAACACACATCTTGACATATCTCCCACATTGATCGCAGTGTCTCCAGAAACGGCATTCAAGGAGCCAGGACCTTTTCTCCCTACACTCTCCATTGAGTTGTCCTCAAAACCAATATACATCCTGCTATATCTCCCACATGGAAAGTGCCAGGAGGGAGAAGTGGGGATTATGTTTAGACTTTCTCGGAACTGCTTCAAATCAACTAGATCTCTTTGTGCTGTAAATCTCCCAACAGCCAAACGCAAAAGCAGCAAACATCTCGCTGTATGTCCCACATCCAAAGTGCCAAGAGAGAGCTTGCTCTCCCTGTCTTTGAGTACTGTTTTCACTGTCCCGGTTACCTCTTGGCTAACGTTCTCTTCAGAGCTGCAGTGAAACCAGGAACCACGTGGAGAAGGCACCCACACTGAAAGTGCCTGGAGGGAACATTGGGGCTTCTTCTCAGTGTCTCTGACATAGGGTTTCACTGTCCCGGGAAAGTCTCTGCTAACACCGTGCAGAGCGCTGTGCCCAATATACAGAAACGTCTTGCGGTATCTCCTACAGGGAAAGTGCCAGGAGGGAATTGTCGAGCTTGTTCTGAGTGTCTCTGAGAATTGCTCTGATTATCCGTGTGACCTCTTTGCTAAGACTCTCCAGAGAGACGTCCTCAAAACCAACACACATCTTGACATATCTCCCACATTGATCGCAGTGTCTCCAGAAACGGCATTCAAGGAGCCAGGACCTTTTCTCCCTACACTCTCCATTGAGTTGTCCTCAAAACCAATATACATCCTGCTATATCTCCCACATGGAAAGTGCCAGGAGGGAGAAGTGGGGATTATGTTTAGACTTTCTCGGAAC
This sequence comes from Chroicocephalus ridibundus, assembly GCF_963924245.1. Taxonomy (NCBI): domain Eukaryota; kingdom Metazoa; phylum Chordata; class Aves; order Charadriiformes; family Laridae; genus Chroicocephalus; species Chroicocephalus ridibundus. The sequence goes on along the minus strand of NC_086295.1, from coordinate 22,821,943 downwards.
TGCTTCAAATCAACTAGATCTCTTTGTGCTGTAAATCTCCCAACAGCCAAACGCAAAAGCAGCAAACATCTCGCTGTATGGCCCACATCCAAAGTGCCAAGAGAGAGCTTGCTCTCCCTGTCTTTGAGTACTGTTTTCACTGTCCCGGTTACCTCTTGGCTAACGTTCTCTTCAGAGCTGCAGTGAAACCAGGAACCACGTGGAGAAGGCACCCACACTGAAAGTGCCTGGAGGGAACATTGGGGCTTCTTCTCAGTGTCTCTGACATAGGGTTTCACTGTCCCGGGAAAGTCTCTGCTAACACCGTGCAGAGCGCTGTGCCCAATATACAGAAACGTCTTGCGGTATCTCCTACAGGGAAAGTGCCAGGAGGGAATTGTCGAGCTTGTTCTGAGTGTCTCTGAGAATTGCTCTGATTATCCGTGTGAACTCTTTGCTAAGACTCTCCAGAGAGCCGTCCTCAAAACCAACACACATCTTGACATATCTCCCACATTGATCGCAGTGTCTCCAGAAACGGCATTCAAGGAGCCAGGACCTTTTCTCCCTACACTCTCCATTGAGTTGTCCTCAAAACCAATATACATCCTGCTATATCTCCCACATGGAAAGTGCCAGGAGGGAGAAGTGGGGATTATGTTTAGACTTTCTCGGAACTGCTTCAAATCAACTAGATCTCTTTGTGCTGTAAATCTCCCAACAGCCAAACGCAAAAGCAGCAAACATCTCGCTGTATGTCCCACATCCAAAGTGCCAAGAGAGAGCTTGCTCTCCCTGTCTTTGAGTACTGTTTTCACTGTCCCGGTTACCTCTTGGCTAACGTTCTCTTCAGAGCTGCAGTGAAACCAGGAACCACGTGGAGAAGGCACCCACACTGAAAGTGCCTGGAGGGAACATTGGGGCTTCTTCTCAGTGTCTCTGACATAGGGTTTCACTGTCCCGGGAAAGTCTCTGCTAACACCGTGCAGAGCGCTGTGCCCAATATACAGAAACGTCTTGCGGTATCTCCTACAGGGAAAGTGCCAGGAGGGAATTGTCGAGCTTGTTCTGAGTGTCTCTGAGAATTGCTCTGATTATCCCTGTGACCTCTTTGCTAAGACTCTCCAGAGAGACGTCCTCAAAACCAACACACATCTTGACATATCTCCCACATTGATCGCAGTGTCTCCAGAAACGGCATTCAAGGAGCCAGGACCTTTTCTCCCTACACTCTCCATTGAGTTGTCCTCAAAACCAATATACATCCTGCTATATCTCCCACATGGAAAGTGCCAGGAGGGAGAAGTGGGGATTATGTTTAGACTTTCTCGGAACTGCTTCAAATCAACTAGATCTCTTTGTGAAGTAAATCTCCCAACAGCCAAACGCAAAAGCAGCAAACATCTCGCTGTATGGCCCACATCCAAAGTGCCAAGAGAGAGCTTGCTCTCCCTGTCTTTGAGTACTGTTTTCACTGTCCCGGTTACCTCTTGGCTAACGTTCTCTTCAGAGCTGCAGTGAAACCAGGAACCACGTGGAGAAGGCACCCACACTGAAAGTGCCTGGAGGGAACATTGGGGCTTCTTCTCAGTGTCTCTGACATAGGGTTTCACTGTCCCGGGAAAGTCTCTGCTAACACCGTGCAGAGCGCTGTGCGAAATATACAGAAACGTCTTGTGGTATCTCCTACAGGGAAAGTGCCAGGAGGGAATTGTCGAGCTTGTTCTCAGTGTCTCTGAGAATTGCTCTGATTATCCGTGTGACCTCTTTGCTAACACTCTCCAGAGAGACGTCCTCATGTTTAGACTTTCTCGGAACTGCTTCAAATCAACTAGATCTCTTTGTGCTGTAAATCTCCCAACAGCCAAACGCAAAAGCAGCAAACATCTCGCTGTATGTCCCACATCCAAAGTGCCAAGAGAGAGCTTGCTCTCCCTGTCTTTGAGTACTGTTTTCACTGTCCCGGTTACCTCTTGGCTAACGTTCTCTTCAGAGCTGCAGTGAAACCAGGAACCACGTGGAGAAGGCACCCACACTGAAAGTGCCTGGAGGGAACATTGGGGCTTCTTCTCAGTGTCTCTGACATAGGGTTTCACTGTCCCGGGAAAGTCTCTGCTAACACCGTGCAGAGCGCTGTGCCCAATATACAGAAACGTCTTGCGGTATCTCCTACAGGGAAAGTGCCAGGAGGGAATTGTCGAGCTTGTTCTCAGTGTCTCTGAGAATTGCTCTGATTATCCGTGTGACCTCTTTGCTAAGACTCTCCAGAGAGACGTCCTCAAAACCAACACACATCTTGACATATCTCCCACATTGATCGCAGTGTCTCCAGAAACGGCATTCAAGGAGCCAGGACCTTTTCTCCTTACACTCTCCATTGAGTTGTCCTCAAAACCAATATACATCCTGCTATATCTCCCACATGGAAAGTGCCAGGAGGGAGAAGTGGGGATTATGTTTAGACTTTCTCGGAACTGCTTCAAATCAACTAGATCTCTTTGTGCTGTAAATCTCCCAACAGCCAAATGTAAAAGCAGCAAACATCTCGCTGTATGTCCCACATCCAAAGTGCCAAGAGAGAGCTTGCTCTCCCTGTCTTTGAGTACTGTTTTCACTGTCCCGGTTACCTCTTGGCTAACGTTCTCTTCAGAGCTGCAGTGAAACCAGGAACCACGTGGAGAAGGCACCCACACTGAAAGTGCCTGGAGGGAACATTGGGGCTTCTTCTCAGTGTCTCTGACATAGGGTTTCACTGTCCCGGGAAAGTCTCTGCTAACACCGTGCAGAGCGCTGTGCCCAATATACAGAAACGTCTTGCGGTATCTCCTACAGGGAAAGTGCCAGGAGGGAATTGTCGAGCTTGTTCTGAGTGTCTCTGAGAATTGCTCTGATTATCCGTGTGACCTCTTTGCTAAGACTCTCCAGAGAGACGTCCTCAAAACCAACACACATCTTGACATATCTCCCACATTGATCGCAGTGTCTCCAGAAACGGCATTCAAGGAGCCAGGACCTTTTCTCCCTACACTCTCCATTGAGTTGTCCTCAAAACCAATATACATCCTGCTATATCTCCCACATGGAAAGTGCCAGGAGGGAGAAGTGGGGATTATGTTTAGACTTTCTCGGAACTGCTTCAAATCAACTAGATCTCTTTGTGCTGTAAATCTCCCAACAGCCAAACGCAAAAGCAGCAAACATCTCGCTGTATGGCCCACATCCAAAGTGCCAAGAGAGAGCTTGCTCTCCCTGTCTTTGAGTACTGTTTTCACTGTCCCGGTTACCTCTTTGCTAACGTTCTCTTCAGAGCTGCAGTGAAACCAGGAACCACGTGGAGAAGGCACCCACACTGAAAGTGCCTGGAGGGAACATTGGGGCTTCTTCTCAGTGTCTCTGACATAGGGTTTCACTGTCCCGGGAAAGTCTCTGCTAACACCGTGCAGAGCGCTGTGCCCAATGTACAGAAACGTCTTGCGGTATCTCCTACAGGGAAAGTGCCAGGAGGGAATTGTCGAGCTTGTTCTGAGTGTCTCTGAGAATTGCTCTGATTATCTGTGTGACCTCTTTGCTAAGACTCTCCAGAGAGACGTCCTCAAAACCAACACACATCTTGACATATCTCCCACATTGATCGCAGTGTCTCCAGAAACGGCATTCAAGGAGCCAGGACCTTTTCTCCCTACACTCTCCATTGAGTTGTCCTCAAAACCAATATACATCCTGCTATATCTCCCACATGGAAAGTGCCAGGAGGGAGAAGTGGGGATTATGTTTAGACTTTCTCGGAACTGCTTCAAATCAACTAGATCTCTTTGTGCTGTAAATCTCCCAACAGCCAAACGCAAAAGCAGCAAACATCTCGCTGTATGTCCCACATCCAAAGTGCCAAGAGAGAGCTTGCTCTCCCTGTCTTTGAGTACTGTTTTCACTGTCCCGGTTACCTCTTTGCTAACGTTCTCTTCAGAGCTGCAGTGAAACCAGGAACCACGTGGAGAAGGCACCCACACTGAAAGTGCCTGGAGGGAACACTGGGGCTTCTTCTCAGTGTCTCTGACATAGGGTTTCACTGTCCCGGGAAAGTCTCTGCTAACACCGTGCAGAGCGCTGTGCCCAATATACAGAAACGTCTTGCGGTATCTCCTACAGGGAAAGTGCCAGGAGGGAATTGTTGAGCTTGTTCTGAGTGTCTCTGAGAATTGCTCTGATTATCCGTGTGACCTCTTTGCTAAGACTCTCCAGAGAGCCGTCCTCAAAACCAACACACATCTTGACATATCTCCCACATTGATCGCAGTGTCTCCAGGAACGGCATTCAAGGAGCCAGGACCTTTTCTCCCTACACTCTCCATTGAGTTGTCCTCAAAACCAATATACATCCTGCTATATCTCCCACATGGAAAGTGCCAGGAGGGAGAAGTGGGGATTATGTTTAGACTTTCTCGGAACTGCTTCAAATCAACTAGATCTCTTTGTGCTGTAAATCTCCCAACAGCCAAACGCAAAAGCAGCAAACATCTCGCTGTATGTCCCACATCCAAAGTGCCAAGAGAGAGCTTGCTCTCCCTGTCTTTGAGTACTGTTTTCACTGTCCCGGTTACCTCTTTGCTAACGTTCTCTTCAGAGCTGCAGTGAAACCAGGAACCACGTGGAGAAGGCACCCACACTGAAAGTGCCTGGAGGGAACATTGGGGCTTCTTCTCAGTGTCTCTGACATAGGGTTTCACTGTCCCGGGAAAGTCTCTGCTAACACCGTGCAGAGCGCTGTGCCCAATATACAGAAACGTCTTGCGGTATCTCCTACAGGGAAAGTGCCAGGAGGGAATTGTCGAGCTTGTTCTGAGTGTCTCTGAGAATTGCTCTGATTATCCGTGTGACCTCTTTGCTAAGACTCTCCAGAGAGACGTCCTCAAAACCAACACACATCTTGACATATCTCCCACATTGATCGCAGTGTCTCCAGAAACGGCATTCAAGGAGCCAGGACCTTTTCTCCCTACACTCTCCATTGAGTTGTCCTCAAAACCAATATACATCCTGCTATATCTCCCACATGGAAAGTGCCAGGAGGGAGAAGTGGGGATTATGTTTAGACTTTCTCGGAACTGCTTCAAATCAACTAGATCTCTTTGTGCTGTAAATCTCCCAACAGCCAAACGCAAAAGCAGCAAACATCTCGCTGTATGTCCCACATCCAAAGTGCCAAGAGAGAGCTTGCTCTCCCTGTCTTTGAGTACTGTTTTCACTGTCCTGGTTACCTCTTGGCTAACGTTCTCTTCAGAGCTGCAGTGAAACCAGGAACCACGTGGAGAAGGCACCCACACTGAAAGTGCCTGGAGGGAACATTGGGGCTTCTTCTCAGTGTCTCTGACATAGGGTTTCACTGTCCCAAGAAAGTCTCTGCTAACACCGTGCAGAGCGCTGTGCCCAATATACAGAAACGTCTTGCGGTATCTCCTACAGGGAAAGTGGCTGGAGGGATTTGTCGAGCTTGTTCTGAGTGTCTCTGAGAATTGCTCTGATTATCCGTGTGACCTCTTTGCTAAGACTCTCCAGAGAGCCGTCCTCAAAACCAACACACATCTTGACATATCTCCCACATTGATCGCAGTGTCTCCAGAAACGGCATTCAAGGAGCCAGGACCTTTTCTCCCTACACTCTCCATTGAGTTGTCCTCAAAACCAATATACATCCTGCTATATCTCCCACATGGAAAGTGCCAGGAGGGAGAAGTGGGGATTATGTTTAGACTTTCTCGGAACTGCTTCAAATCAACTAGATCTCTTTGTGCTGTAAATCTCCCAACAGCCAAACGCAAAAGCAGCAAACATCTCGCTGTATGTCCCACATCCAAAGTGCCAAGAGAGAGCTTGCTCTCCCTGTCTTTGAGTACTGTTTTCACTGTCCCGGTTACCTCTTTGCTAACGTTCTCTTCAGAGCTGCAGTGAAACCAGGAACCACGTGGAGAAGGCACCCACACTGAAAGTGCCTGGAGGGAACATTGGGGCTTCTTCTCAGTGTCTCTGACATAGGGTTTCACTGTCCCGGGAAAGTCTCTGCTAACACCGTGCAGAGCGCTGTGCCCAATATACAGAAACGTCTTGCGGTATCTCCTACAGGGAAAGTGCCAGGAGGGAATTGTCGAGCTTGTTCTGAGTGTCTCTGAGAATTGCTCTGATTATCCGTGTGACCTCTTTGCTAAGACTCTCCAGAGAGCCGTCCTCAAAACCAACACACATCTTGACATATCTCCCACATTGATCGCAGTGTCTCCAGAAACGGCATTCAAGGAGCCAGGACCTTTTCTCCCTACACTCTCCATTGAGTTGTCCTCAAAACCAATATACATCCTGCTATATCTCCCACATGGAAAGTGCCAGGAGGGAGAAGTGGGGATTATGTTTAGACTTTCTCGGAACTGCTTCAAATCAACTAGATCTCTTTGTGCTGTAAATCTCCCAACAGCCAAACGCAAAAGCAGCAAACATCTCGCTGTATGTCCCACATCCAAAGTGCCAAGAGAGAGCTTGCTCTCCCTGTCTTTGAGTACTGTTTTCACTGTCCCGGTTACCTCTTGGCTAACGTTCTCTTCAGAGCTGCAGTGAAACCAGGAACCACGTGGAGAAGGCACCCACACTGAAAGTGCCTGGAGGGAACATTGGGGCTTCTTCTCAGTGTCTCTGACATAGGGTTTCACTGTCCCGGGAAAGTCTCTGCTAACACCGTGCAGAGCGCTGTGCCCAATATACAGAAACGTCTTGCGGTATCTCCTACAGGGAAAGTGCCAGGAGGGAATTGTCGAGCTTGTTCTGAGTGTCTCTGAGAATTGCTCTGATTATCCGTGTGACCTCTTTGCTAAGACTCTCCAGAGAGACGTCCTCAAAACCAACACACATCTTGACATATCTCCCACATTGATCGCAGTGTCTCCAGAAACGGCATTCAAGGAGCCAGGACCTTTTCTCCCTACACTCTCCATTGAGTTGTCCTCAAAACCAATATACATCCTGCTATATCTCCCACATGGAAAGTGCCAGGAGGGAGAAGTGGGGATTATGTTTAGACTTTCTCGGAACTGCTTCAAATCAACTAGATCTCTTTGTGCTGTAAATCTCCCAACAGCCAAACGCAAAAGCAGCAAACATCTCGCTGTATGGCCCACATCCAAAGTGCCAAGAGAGAGCTTGCTCTCCCTGTCTTTGAGTACTGTTTTCACTGTCCCGGTTACCTCTTGGCTAACGTTCTCTTCAGAGCTGCAGTGAAACCAGGAACCACGTGGAGAAGGCACCCACACTGAAAGTGCCTGGAGGGAACATTGGGGCTTCTTCTCAGTGTCTCTGACATAGGGTTTCACTGTCCCGGGAAAGTCTCTGCTAACACCGTGCAGAGCGCTGTGCCCAATATACAGAAACGTCTTGCGGTATCTCCTACAGGGAAAGTGCCAGGAGGGAATTGTCGAGCTTGTTCTGAGTGTCTCTGAGAATTGCTCTGATTATCCCTGTGACCTCTTTGCTAAGACTCTCCAGAGAGACGTCCTCAAAACCAACACACATCTTGACATATCTCCCACATTGATCGCAGTGTCTCCAGAAACGGCATTCAAGGAGCCAGGACCTTTTCTCCCTACACTCTCCATTGAGTTGTCCTCAAAACCAATATACATCCTGCTATATCTCCCACATGGAAAGTGCCAGGAGGGAGAAGTGGGGATTATGTTTAGACTTTCTCGGAACTGCTTCAAATCAACTAGATCTCTTTGTGCTGTAAATCTCCCAACAGCCAAACGCAAAAGCAGCAAACATCTCGCTGTATGTCCCACATCCAAAGTGCCAAGAGAGAGCTTGCTCTCCCTGTCTTTGAGTACTGTTTTCACTGTCCCGGTTACCTCTTGGCTAACGTTCTCTTCAGAGCTGCAGTGAAACCAGGAACCACGTGGAGAAGGCACCCACACTGAAAGTGCCTGGAGGGAACATTGGGGCTTCTTCTCAGTGTCTCTGACATAGGGTTTCACTGTCCCGGGAAAGTCTCTGCTAACACCGTGCAGAGCGCTGTGCCCAATATACAGAAACGTCTTGCGGTATCTCCTACAGGGAAAGTGCCAGGAGGGAATTGTCGAGCTTGTTCTGAGTGTCTCTGAGAATTGCTCTGATTATCCCTGTGACCTCTTTGCTAAGACTCTCCAGAGAGACGTCCTCAAAACCAACACACATCTTGACATATCTCCCACATTGATCGCAGTGTCTCCAGAAACGGCATTCAAGGAGCCAGGACCTTTTCTCCCTACACTCTCCATTGAGTTGTCCTCAAAACCAATATACATCCTGCTATATCTCCCACATGGAAAGTGCCAGGAGGGAGAAGTGGGGATTATGTTTAGACTTTCTCGGAACTGCTTCAAATCAACTAGATCTCTTTGTGCTGTAAATCTCCCAACAGCCAAACGCAAAAGCAGCAAACATCTCGCTGTATGGCCCACATCCAAAGTGCCAAGAGAGAGCTTGCTCTCCCTGTCTTTGAGTACTGTTTTCACTGTCCCGGTTACCTCTTGGCTAACGTTCTCTTCAGAGCTGCAGTGAAACCAGGAACCACGTGGAGAAGGCACCCACACTGAAAGTGCCTGGAGGGAACATTGGGGCTTCTTCTCAGTGTCTCTGACATAGGGTTTCACTGTCCCGGGAAAGTCTCTGCTAACACCGTGCAGAGCGCTGTGCCCAATATACAGAAACGTCTTGCGGTATCTCCTACAGGGAAAGTGCCAGGAGGGAATTGTCGAGCTTGTTCTGAGTGTCTCTGAGAATTGCTCTGATTATCCGTGTGACCTCTTTGCTAAGACTCTCCAGAGAGCCGTCCTCAAAACCAACACACATCTTGACATATCTCCCACATTGATCGCAGTGTCTCCAGAAACGGCATTCAAGGAGCCAGGACCTTTTCTCCCTACACTCTCCATTGAGTTGTCCTCAAAACCAATATACATCCTGCTATATCTCCCACATGGAAAGTGCCAGGAGGGAGAAGTGGGGATTATGTTTAGACTTTCTCGGAACTGCTTCAAATCAACTAGATCTCTTTGTGCTGTAAATCTCCCAACAGCCAAACGCAAAAGCAGCAAACATCTCGCTGTATGTCCCACATCCAAAGTGCCAAGAGAGAGCTTGCTCTCCCTGTCTTTGAGTACTGTTTTCACTGTCCCGGTTACCTCTTGGCTAACGTTCTCTTCAGAGCTGCAGTGAAACCAGGAACCACGTGGAGAAGGCACCCACACTGAAAGTGCCTGGAGGGAACATTGGGGCTTCTTCTCAGTGTCTCTGACATAGGGTTTCACTGTCCCGGGAAAGTCTCTGCTAACACCGTGCAGAGCGCTGTGCCCAATATACAGAAACGTCTTGCGGTATCTCCTACAGGGAAAGTGGCTGGAGGGAATTGTCGAGCTTGTTCTGAGTGTCTCTGAGAATTGCTCTGATTATCCGTGTGACCTCTTTGCTAAGACTCTCCAGAGAGACGTCCTCAAAACCAACACACATCTTGACATATCTCCCACATTGATCGCAGTGTCTCCAGAAACGGCATTCAAGGAGCCAGGACCTTTTCTCCCTACACTCTCCATTGAGTTGTCCTCAAAACCAATATACATCCTGCTATATCTCCCACATGGAAAGTGCCAGGAGGGAGAAGTGGGGATTATGTTTAGACTTTCTCGGAACTGCTTCAAATCAACTAGATCTCTTTGTGCTGTAAATCTCCCAACAGCCAAACGCAAAAGCAGCAAACATCTCGCTGTATGTCCCACATCCAAAGTGCCAAGAGAGAGCTTGCTCTCCCTGTCTTTGAGTACTGTTTTCACTGTCCCGGTTACCTCTTGGCTAACGTTCTCTTCAGAGCTGCAGTGAAACCAGGAACCACGTGGAGAAGGCACCCACACTGAAAGTGCCTGGAGGGAACATTGGGGCTTCTTCTCAGTGTCTCTGACATAGGGTTTCACTGTCCCGGGAAAGTCTCTGCTAACACCGTGCAGAGCGCTGTGCCCAATATACAGAAACGTCTTGCGGTATCTCCTACAGGGAAAGTGCCAGGAGGGAATTGTCGAGCTTGTTCTGAGTGTCTCTGAGAATTGCTCTGATTATCCGTGTGAACTCTTTGCTAAGACTCTCCAGAGAGCCGTCCTCAAAACCAACACACATCTTGACATATCTCCCACATTGATCGCAGTGTCTCCAGAAACGGCATTCAAGGAGCCAGGACCTTTTCTCCCTACACTCTCCATTGAGTTGTCCTCAAAACCAATATACATCCTGCTATATCTCCCACATGGAAAGTGCCAGGAGGGAGAAGTGGGGATTATGTTTAGACTTTCTCGGAACTGCTTCAAATCAACTAGATCTCTTTGTGCTGTAAATCTCCCAACAGCCAAACGCAAAAGCAGCAAACATCTCGCTGTATGTCCCACATCCAAAGTGCCAAGAGAGAGCTTGCTCTCCCTGTCTTTGAGTACTGTTTTCACTGTCCCGGTTACCTCTTGGCTAACGTTCTCTTCAGAGCTGCAGTGAAACCAGGAACCACGTGGAGAAGGCACCCACACTGAAAGTGCCTGGAGGGAACATTGGGGCTTCTTCTCAGTGTCTCTGACATAGGGTTTCACTGTCCCGGGAAAGTCTCTGCTAACACCGTGCAGAGCGCTGTGCCCAATATACAGAAACGTCTTGCGGTATCTCCTACAGGGAAAGTGCCAGGAGGGAATTGTCGAGCTTGTTCTCAGTGTCTCTGAGAATTGCTCTGATTATCCCTGTGACCTCTTTGCTAAGACTCTCCAGAGAGACGTCCTCAAAACCAACACACATCTTGACATATCTCCCACATTGATCGCAGTGTCTCCAGAAACGGCATTCAAGGAGCCAGGACCTTTTCTCCCTACACTCTCCATTGAGTTGTCCTCAAAACCAATATACATCCTGCTATATCTCCCACATGGAAAGTGCCAGGAGGGAGAAGTGGGGATTATGTTTAGACTTTCTCGGAACTGCTTCAAATCAACTAGATCTCTTTGTGAAGTAAATCTCCCAACAGCCAAACGCAAAAGCAGCAAACATCTCGCTGTATGGCCCACATCCAAAGTGCCAAGAGAGAGCTTGCTCTCCCTGTCTTTGAGTACTGTTTTCACTGTCCCGGTTACCTCTTGGCTAACGTTCTCTTCAGAGCTGCAGTGAAACCAGGAACCACGTGGAGAAGGCACCCACACTGAAAGTGCCTGGAGGGAACATTGGGGCTTCTTCTCAGTGTCTCTGACATAGGGTTTCACTGTCCCGGGAAAGTCTCTGCTAACACCGTGCAGAGCGCTGTGCGAAATATACAGAAACGTCTTGTGGTATCTCCTACAGGGAAAGTGCCAGGAGGGAATTGTCGAGCTTGTTCTCAGTGTCTCTGAGAATTGCTCTGATTATCCGTGTGACCTCTTTGCTAACACTCTCCAGAGAGACGTCCTCATGTTTAGACTTTCTCGGAACTGCTTCAAATCAACTAGATCTCTTTGTGCTGTAAATCTCCCAACAGCCAAACGCAAAAGCAGCAAACATCTCGCTGTATGTCCCACATCCAAAGTGCCAAGAGAGAGCTTGCTCTCCCTGTCTTTGAGTACTGTTTTCACTGTCCCGGTTACCTCTTGGCTAACGTTCTCTTCAGAGCTGCAGTGAAACCAGGAACCACGTGGAGAAGGCACCCACACTGAAAGTGCCTGGAGGGAACATTGGGGCTTCTTCTCAGTGTCTCTGACATAGGGTTTCACTGTCCCGGGAAAGTCTCTGCTAACACCGTGCAGAGCGCTGTGCCCAATATACAGAAACGTCTTGCGGTATCTCCTACAGGGAAAGTGCCAGGAGGGAATTGTCGAGCTTGTTCTCAGTGTCTCTGAGAATTGCTCTGATTATCCGTGTGACCTCTTTGCTAAGACTCTCCAGAGAGACGTCCTCAAAACCAACACACATCTTGACATATCTCCCACATTGATCGCAGTGTCTCCAGAAACGGCATTCAAGGAGCCAGGACCTTTTCTCCTTACACTCTCCATTGAGTTGTCCTCAAAACCAATATACATCCTGCTATATCTCCCACATGGAAAGTGCCAGGAGGGAGAAGTGGGGATTATGTTTAGACTTTCTCGGAACTGCTTCAAATCAACTAGATCTCTTTGTGCTGTAAATCTCCCAACAGCCAAATGTAAAAGCAGCAAACATCTCGCTGTATGTCCCACATCCAAAGTGCCAAGAGAGAGCTTGCTCTCCCTGTCTTTGAGTACTGTTTTCACTGTCCCGGTTACCTCTTGGCTAACGTTCTCTTCAGAGCTGCAGTGAAACCAGGAACCACGTGGAGAAGGCACCCACACTGAAAGTGCCTGGAGGGAACATTGGGGCTTCTTCTCAGTGTCTCTGACATAGGGTTTCACTGTCCCGGGAAAGTCTCTGCTAACACCGTGCAGAGCGCTGTGCCCAATATACAGAAACGTCTTGCGGTATCTCCTACAGGGAAAGTGCCAGGAGGGAATTGTCGAGCTTGTTCTGAGTGTCTCTGAGAATTGCTCTGATTATCCGTGTGACCTCTTTGCTAAGACTCTCCAGAGAGACGTCCTCAAAACCAACACACATCTTGACATATCTCCCACATTGATCGCAGTGTCTCCAGAAACGGCATTCAAGGAGCCAGGACCTTTTCTCCCTACACTCTCCATTGAGTTGTCCTCAAAACCAATATACATCCTGCTATATCTCCCACATGGAAAGTGCCAGGAGGGAGAAGTGGGGATTATGTTTAGACTTTCTCGGAACTGCTTCAAATCAACTAGATCTCTTTGTGCTGTAAATCTCCCAACAGCCAAACGCAAAAGCAGCAAACATCTCGCTGTATGGCCCACATCCAAAGTGCCAAGAGAGAGCTTGCTCTCCCTGTCTTTGAGTACTGTTTTCACTGTCCCGGTTACCTCTTTGCTAACGTTCTCTTCAGAGCTGCAGTGAAACCAGGAACCACGTGGAGAAGGCACCCACACTGAAAGTGCCTGGAGGGAACATTGGGGCTTCTTCTCAGTGTCTCTGACATAGGGTTTCACTGTCCCGGGAAAGTCTCTGCTAACACCGTGCAGAGCGCTGTGCCCAATATACAGAAACGTCTTGCGGTATCTCCTACAGGGAAAGTGCCAGGAGGGAATTGTCGAGCTTGTTCTCAGTGTCTCTGAGAATTGCTCTGATTATCCGTGTGACCTCTTTGCTAAGACTCTCCAGAGAAACGTCCTCAAAACCAACACACATCTTGACATATCTCCCACATTGATCGCAGTGTCTCCAGAAACGGCATTCAAGGAGCCAGGACCTTTTCTCCCTACACTCTCCATTGAGTTGTCCTCAAAACCAATATACATCCTGCTATATCTCCCACATGGAAAGTGCCAGGAGGGAGAAGTGGGGATTATGTTTAGACTTTCTCGGAACTGCTTCAAATCAACTAGATCTCTTTGTGCTGTAAATCTCCCAACAGCCAAACGCAAAAGCAGCAAACATCTCGCTGTATGTCCCACATCCAAAGTGCCAAGAGAGAGCTTGCTCTCCCTGTCTTTGAGTACTGTTTTCACTGTCCCGGTTACCTCTTGGCTAACGTTCTCTTCAGAGCTGCAGTGAAACCAGGAACCACGTGGAGAAGGCACCCACACTGAAAGTGCCTGGAGGGAACACTGGGGCTTCTTCTCAGTGTCTCTGACATAGGGTTTCACTGTCCCGGGAAAGTCTCTGCTAACACCGTGCAGAGCGCTGTGCCCAATATACAGAAACGTCTTGCGGTATCTCCTACAGGGAAAGTGCCAGGAGGGAATTGTCGAGCTTGTTCTGAGTGTCTCTGAGAATTGCTCTGATTATCCGTGTGACCTCTTTGCTAAGACTCTCCAGAGAGACGTCCTCAAAACAAACACACATCTTGACATATCTCCCACATTGATCGCAGTGTCTCCAGAAACGGCATTCAAGGAGCCAGGACCTTTTCTCCCTACACTCTCCATTGAGTTGTCCTCAAAACCAATATACATCCTGCTATATCTCCCACATGGAAAGTGCCAGGAGGGAGAAGTGGGGATTATGTTTAGACTTTCTCGGAACTGCTTCAAATCAACTAGATCTCTTTGTGCTGTAAATCTCCCAACAGCCAAACGCAAAAGCAGCAAACATCTCGCTGTATGTCCCACATCCAAAGTGCCAAGAGAGAGCTTGCTCTCCCTGTCTTTGAGTACTGTTTTCACTGTCCCGGTTACCTCTTGGCTAACGTTCTCTTCAGAGCTGCAGTGAAACCAGGAACCACGTGGAGAAGGCACCCACACTGAAAGTGCCTGGAGGGAACACTGGGGCTTCTTCTCAGTGTCTCTGACATAGGGTTTCACTGTCCCGGGAAAGTCTCTGCTAACACCGTGCAGAGCGCTGTGCCCAATATACAGAAACGTCTTGCGGTATCTCCTACAGGGAAAGTGCCAGGAGGGAATTGTCGAGCTTGTTCTCAGTGTCTCTGAGAATTGCTCTGATTATCCGTGTGACCTCTTTGCTAAGACTCTCCAGAGACACGTCCTCAAAACCAACACACATCTTGACATATCTCCCACATTGATCGCAGTGTCTCCAGAAACGGCATTCAAGGAGCCAGGACCTTTTCTCCCTACACTGTCCATTGAGTTGTCCTCAAAACCAATATACATCCTGCTATATTTCCCACATGGAAAGTGCCAGGAGGGAGAAGTGGGGATTATGTTTAGACTTTCTCGGAACTGCTTCAAATCAACTAGATCTCTTTGTGCTGTAAATCTCCCAACAGCCAAACGCAAAAGCAGCAAACATCTCGCTGTATGTCCCACATCCAAAGTGCCAAGAGAGAGCTTGCTCTCCCTGTCTTTGAGTACTGTTTTCACTGTCCCGGTTACCTCTTGGCTAACGTTCTCTTCAGAGCTGCAGTGAAACCAGGAACCACGTGGAGAAGGCACCCACACTGAAAGTGCCTGGAGGGAACACTGGGGCTTCTTCTCAGTGTCTCTGACATAGGGTTTCACTGTCCCGGGAAAGTCTCTGCTAACACCGTGCAGAGCGCTGTGCCCAATATACAGAAACGTCTTGCGGTATCTCCTACAGGGAAAGTGCCAGGAGGGAATTGTCGAGCTTGTTCTCAGTGTCTCTGAGAATTGCTCTGATTATCCGTGTGACCTCTTTGCTAAGACTCTCCAGAGAGCCGTCCTCAAAACCAACACACATCTTGACATATCTCCCACATTGATCGCAGTGTCTCCAGAAACGGCATTCAAGGAGCCAGGACCTTTTCTCCCTACACTCTCCATTGAGTTGTCCTCAAAACCAATATACATCCTGCTATATCTCCCACATGGAAAGTGCCAGGAGGGAGAAGTGGGGATTATGTTTAGACTTTCTCGGAACTGCTTCAAATCAACTAGATCTCTTTGTGCTGTAAATCTCCCAACAGCCAAACGCAAAAGCAGCAAACATCTCGCTGTATGTCCCACATCCAAAGTGCCAAGAGAGAGCTTGCTCTCCCTGTCTTTGAGTACTGTTTTCACTGTCCCGGTTACCTCTTTGCTAACGTTCTCTTCAGAGCTGCAGTGAAACCAGGAACCACGTGGAGAAGGCACCCACACTGAAAGTGCCTGGAGGGAACATTGGGGCTTCTTCTCAGTGTCTCTGACATAGGGTTTCACTGTCCCGGGAAAGTCTCTGCTAACACCGTGCAGAGCGCTGTGCCCAATATACAGAAACGTCTTGCGGTATCTCCTACAGGGAAAGTGCCAGGAGGGAATTGTCGAGCTTGTTCTCAGTGTCTCTGAGAATTGCTCTGATTATCCGTGTGACCTCTTTGCTAAGACTCTCCAGAGAGCCGTCCTCAAAACCAACACACATCTTGACATATCTCCCACATTGATCGCAGTGTCTCCAGGAACGGCATTCAAGGAGCCAGGACCTTTTCTCCCTACACTCTCCATTGAGTTGTCCTCAAAACCAATATACATCCTGCTATATCTCCCACATGGAAAGTGCCAGGAGGGAGAAGTGGGGATTATGTTTAGACTTTCTCGGAACTGCTTCAAATCAACTAGATCTCTTTGTGCTGTAAATCTCCCAACAGCCAAACGCAAAAGCAGCAAACATCTCGCTGTATGTCCCACATCCAAAGTGCCAAGAGAGAGCTTGCTCTCCCTGTCTTTGAGTACTGTTTTCACTGTCCCGGTTACCTCTTGGCTAACGTTCTCTTCAGAGCTGCAGTGAAACCAGGAACCACGTGGAGAAGGCACCCACACTGAAAGTGCCTGGAGGGAACATTGGGGCTTCTTCTCAGTGTCTCTGACATAGGGTTTCACTGTCCCGGGAAAGTCTCTGCTAACACCGTGCAGAGCGCTGTGCCCAATATACAGAAACGTCTTGCGGTATCTCCTACAGGGAAAGTGCCAGGAGGGAATTGTCGAGCTTGTTCTCAGTGTCTCTGAGAATTGCTCTGATTATCCGTGTGACCTCTTTGCTAAGACTCTCCAGAGAGCCGTCCTCAAAACCAACACACATCTTGACATATCTCCCACATTGATCGCAGTGTCTCCAGGAACGGCATTCAAGGAGCCAGGAACTTTTCTCCCTACACTCCCCATTGAGTTGTCCTCAAAACTAATATACATCCTGCTATATCTCCCACATGGAAAGTGCCAGGAGGGAGAAGTGGGGATTATGTTTAGACTTTCTCGGAACTGCTTCAAATCAACTAGATCTCTTTGTGCTGTAAATCTCCCAACAGCCAAACGCAAAAGCAGCAAACATCTCGCTGTATGTCCCACATCCAAAGTGCCAAGAGAGAGCTTGCTCTCCCTGTCTTTGAGTACTGTTTTCACTGTCCCGGTTACCTCTTGGCTAACGTTCTCTTCAGAGCTGCAGTGAAACCAGGAACCACGTGGAGAAGGCACCCACACTGAAAGTGCCTGGAGGGAACATTGGGGCTTCTTCTCAGTGTCTCTGACATAGGGTTTCACTGTCCCGGGAAAGTCTCTGCTAACACCGTGCAGAGCGCTGTGCCCAATATACAGAAACGTCTTGCGGTATCTCCTACAGGGAAAGTGCCAGGAGGGAATTGTCGAGCTTGTTCTCAGTGTCTCTGAGAATTGCTCTGATTATCCGTGTGACCTCTTTGCTAAGACTCTCCAGAGAGACGTCCTCAAAACCAACACACATCTTGACATATCTCCCACATTGATCGCAGTGTCTCCAGGAACGGCATTCAAGGAGCCAGGACCTTTTCTCCCTACACTCTCCATTGAGTTGTCCTCAAAACCAATATACATCCTGCTATATCTCCCACATGGAAAGTGCCAGGAGGGAGAAGTGGGGATTATGTTTAGACTTTCTCGGAACTGCTTCAAATCAACTAGATCTCTTTGTGCTGTAAATCTCCCAACAGCCAAACGCAAAAGCAGCAAACATCTCGCTGTATGTCCCACATCCAAAGTGCCAAGAGAGAGCTTGCTCTCCCTGTCTTTGAGTACTGTTTTCACTGTCCCGGTTACCTCTTGGCTAACGTTCTCTTCAGAGCTGCAGTGAAACCAGGAACCACGTGGAGAAGGCACCCACACTGAAAGTGCCTGGAGGGAACATTGGGGCTTCTTCTCAGTGTCTCTGACATAGGGTTTCACTGTCCCGGGAAAGTCTCTGCTAACACCGTGCAGAGCGCTGTGCCCAATATACAGAAACGTCTTGCGGTATCTCCTACAGGGAAAGTGCCAGGAGGGAATTGTCGAGCTTGTTCTCAGTGTCTCTGAGAATTGCTCTGATTATCCGTGTGACCTCTTTGCTAAGACTCTCCAGAGACACGTCCTCAAAACCAACACACATCTTGACATATCTCCCACATTGATCGCAGTGTCTCCACAAACGGCATTCAAGGAGCCAGGACCTTTTCTCCCTACACTCTCCATTGAGTTGTCCTCAAAACCAATATACATCCTGCTATATCTCCCACATGGAAAGTGCCAGGAGGGAGAAGTGGGGATTATGTTTAGACTTTCTCGGAACTGCTTCAAATCAACTAGATCTCTTTGTGCTGTAAATCTCCCAACAGCCAAATGTAAAAGCAGCAAACATCTCGCTGTATGTCCCACATCCAAAGTGCCAAGAGAGAGCTTGCTCTCCCTGTCTTTGAGTACTGTTTTCACTGTCCCGGTTACCTCTTGGCTAACGTTCTCTTCAGAGCTGCAGTGAAACCAGGAACCACGTGGAGAAGGCACCCACACTGAAAGTGCCTGGAGGGAACATTGGGGCTTCTTCTCAGTGTCTCTGACATAGGGTTTCACTGTCCCGGGAAAGTCTCTGCTAACACCGTGCAGAGCGCTGTGCCCAATATACAGAAACGTCTTGCGGTATCTCCTACAGGGAAAGTGCCAGGAGGGAATTGTCGAGCTTGTTCTGAGTGTCTCTGAGAATTGCTCTGATTATCCGTGTGACCTCTTTGCTAAGACTCTCCAGAGAGCCGTCCTCAAAACCAACACACATCTTGACATATCTCCCACATTGATCGCAGTGTCTCCAGAAACGGCATTCAAGGAGCCAGGACCTTTTCTCCCTACACTCTCCATTGAGTTGTCCTCAAAACCAATATACATCCTGCTATATCTCCCACATGGAAAGTGCCAGGAGGGAGAAGTGGGGATTATGTTTAGACTTTCTCGGAACTGCTTCAAATCAACTAGATCTCTTTGTGCTGTAAATCTCCCAACAGCCAAACGCAAAAGCAGCAAACATCTCGCTGTATGTCCCACATCCAAAGTGCCAAGAGAGAGCTTGCTCTCCCTGTCTTTGAGTACTGTTTTCACTGTCCCGGTTACCTCTTGGCTAACGTTCTCTTCAGAGCTGCAGTGAAACCAGGAACCACGTGGAGAAGGCACCCACACTGAAAGTGCCTGGAGGGAACACTGGGGCTTCTTCTCAGTGTCTCTGACATAGGGTTTCACTGTCCCGGGAAAGTCTCTGCTAACACCCTGCAGAGCGCTGTGCCCAATATACAGAAACGTCTTGCGGTATCTCCTACAGGGAAAGTGCCAGGAGGGAATTGTCGAGCTTGTTCTCAGTGTCTCTGAGAATTGCTCTGATTATCCGTGTGACCTCTTTGCTAAGACTCTCCAGAGAGCCGTCCTCAAAACAAACACACATCTTGACATATCTCCCACATTGATCGCAGTGTCTCCAGAAACGGCATTCAAGGAGCCAGGACCTTTTCTCCCTACACTCTCCATTGAGTTGTCCTCAAAACCAATATACATCCTGCTATATCTCCCACATGGAAAGTGCCAGGAGGGAGAAGTGGGGATTATGTTTAGACTTTCTCGGAACTGCTTCAAATCAACTAGATCTCTTTGTGCTGTAAATCTCCCAACAGCCAAACGCAAAAGCAGCAAACATCTCGCTGTATGTCCCACATCCAAAGTGCCAAGAGAGAGCTTGCTCTCCCTGTCTTTGAGTACTGTTTTCACTGTCCCGGTTACCTCTTGGCTAACGTTCTCTTCAGAGCTGCAGTGAAACCAGGAACCACGTGGAGAAGGCACCCACACTGAAAGTGCCTGGAGGGAACACTGGGGCTTCTTCTCAGTGTCTCTGACATAGGGTTTCACTGTCCCGGGAAAGTCTCTGCTAACACCGTGCAGAGCGCTGTGCCCAATATACAGAAACGTCTTGCGGTATCTCCTACAGGGAAAGTGGCTGGAGGGAATTGTCGAGCTTGTTCTGAGTGTCTCTGAGAATTGCTCTGATTATCCCTGTGACCTCTTTGCTAAGACTCTCCAGAGAGCCGTCCTCAAAACCAACACACATCTTGACATATCTCCCACATTGATCGCAGTGTCTCCAGAAACGGCATTCAAGGAGCCAGGACCTTTTCTCCTTACACTCTCCATTGAGTTGTCCTCAAAACCAATATACATCCTGCTATATCTCCCACATGGAAAGTGCCAGGAGGGAGAAGTGGGGATTATGTTTAGACTTTCTCGGAACTGCTTCAAATCAACTAGATCTCTTTGTGCTGTAAATCTCCCAACAGCCAAACGCAAAAGCAGCAAACATCTCGCTGTATGTCCCACATCCAAAGTGCCAAGAGAGAGCTTGCTCTCCCTGTCTTTGAGTACTGTTTTCACTGTCCCGGTTACCTCTTTGCTAACGTTCTCTTCAGAGCTGCAGTGAAACCAGGAACCACGTGGAGAAGGCACCCACACTGAAAGTGCCTGGAGGGAACATTGGGGCTTCTTCTCAGTGTCTCTGACATAGGGTTTCACTGTCCCGGGAAAGTCTCTGCTAACACCGTGCAGAGCGCTGTGCCCAATATACAGAAACGTCTTGCGGTATCTCCTACAGGGAAAGTGCCAGGAGGGAATTGTCGAGCTTGTTCTGAGTGTCTCTGAGAATTGCTCTGATTATCCGTGTGACCTCTTTGCTAAGACTCTCCAGAGAGACGTCCTCAAAACCAACACACATCTTGACATATCTCCCACATTGATCGCAGTGTCTCCAGGAACGGCATTCAAGGAGCCAGGACCTTTTCTCCCTACACTGTCCATTGAGTTGTCCTCAAAACCAATATACATCCTGCTATATCTCCCACATGGAAAGTGCCAGGAGGGAGAAGTGGGGATTATGTTTAGACTTTCTCGGAACTGCTTCAAATCAACTAGATCTCTTTGTGCTGTAAATCTCCCAACAGCCAAACGCAAAAGCAGCAAACATCTCGCTGTATGTCCCACATCCAAAGTGCCAAGAGAGAGCTTGCTCTCCCTGTCTTTGAGTACTGTTTTCACTGTCCCGGTTACCTCTTTGCTAACGTTCTCTTCAGAGCTGCAGTGAAACCAGGAACCACGTGGAGAAGGCACCCACACTGAAAGTGCCTGGAGGGAACACTGGGGCTTCTTCTCAGTGTCTCTGACATAGGGTTTCACTGTCCCGGGAAAGTCTCTGCTAACACCGTGCAGAGCGCTGTGCCCAATATACAGAAACGTCTTGCGGTATCTCCTACAGGGAAAGTGCCAGGAGGGAATTGTTGAGCTTGTTCTGAGTGTCTCTGAGAATTGCTCTGATTATCCGTGTGACCTCTTTGCTAAGACTCTCCAGAGAGCCGTCCTCAAAACCAACACACATCTTGACATATCTCCCACATTGATCGCAGTGTCTCCAGGAACGGCATTCAAGGAGCCAGGACCTTTTCTCCCTACACTCTCCATTGAGTTGTCCTCAAAACCAATATACATCCTGCTATATCTCCCACATGGAAAGTGCCAGGAGGGAGAAGTGGGGATTATGTTTAGACTTTCTCGGAACTGCTTCAAATCAACTAGATCTCTTTGTGCTGTAAATCTCCCAACAGCCAAACGCAAAAGCAGCAAACATCTCGCTGTATGTCCCACATCCAAAGTGCCAAGAGAGAGCTTGCTCTCCCTGTCTTTGAGTACTGTTTTCACTGTCCCGGTTACCTCTTTGCTAACGTTCTCTTCAGAGCTGCAGTGAAACCAGGAACCACGTGGAGAAGGCACCCACACTGAAAGTGCCTGGAGGGAACATTGGGGCTTCTTCTCAGTGTCTCTGACATAGGGTTTCACTGTCCCGGGAAAGTCTCTGCTAACACCGTGCAGAGCGCTGTGCCCAATATACAGAAACGTCTTGCGGTATCTCCTACAGGGAAAGTGGCTGGAGGGAATTGTCGAGCTTGTTCTGAGTGTCTCTGAGAATTGCTCTGATTATCCGTGTGACCTCTTTGCTAAGACTCTCCAGAGAGCCGTCCTCAAAACCAACACACATCTTGACATATCTCCCACATTGATCGCAGTGTCTCCAGAAACGGCATTCAAGGAGCCAGGACCTTTTCTCCCTACACTCTCCATTGAGTTGTCCTCAAAACCAATATACATCCTGCTATATCTCCCACATGGAAAGTGCCAGGAGGGAGAAGTGGGGATTATGTTTAGACTTTCTCGGAACTGCTTCAAATCAACTAGATCTCTTTGTGCTGTAAATCTCCCAACAGCCAAACGCAAAAGCAGCAAACATCTCGCTGTATGTCCCACATCCAAAGTGCCAAGAGAGAGCTTGCTCTCCCTGTCTTTGAGTACTGTTTTCACTGTCCCGGTTACCTCTTGGCTAACGTTCTCTTCAGAGCTGCAGTGAAACCAGGAACCACGTGGAGAAGGCACCCACACTGAAAGTGCCTGGAGGGAACATTGGGGCTTCTTCTCAGTGTCTCTGACATAGGGTTTCACTGTCCCAAGAAAGTCTCTGCTAACACCGTGCAGAGCGCTGTGCCCAATATACAGAAACGTCTTGCGGTATCTCCTACAGGGAAAGTGGCTGGAGGGATTTGTCGAGCTTGTTCTGAGTGTCTCTGAGAATTGCTCTGATTATCCGTGTGACCTCTTTGCTAAGACTCTCCAGAGAGCCGTCCTCAAAACCAACACACATCTTGACATATCTCCCACATTGATCGCAGTGTCTCCAGAAACGGCATTCAAGGAGCCAGGACCTTTTCTCCTTACACTCTCCATTGAGTTGTCCTCAAAACCAATATACATCCTGCTATATCTCCCACATGGAAAGTGCCAGGAGGGAGAAGTGGGGATTATGTTTAGACTTTCTCGGAACTGCTTCAAATCAACTAGATCTCTTTGTGCTGTAAATCTCCCAACAGCCAAACGCAAAAGCAGCAAACATCTCGCTGTATGTCCCACATCCAAAGTGCCAAGAGAGAGCTTGCTCTCCCTGTCTTTGAGTACTGTTTTCACTGTCCCGGTTACCTCTTTGCTAACGTTCTCTTCAGAGCTGCAGTGAAACCAGGAACCACGTGGAGAAGGCACCCACACTGAAAGTGCCTGGAGGGAACATTGGGGCTTCTTCTCAGTGTCTCTGACATAGGGTTTCACTGTCCCGGGAAAGTCTCTGCTAACACCGTGCAGAGCGCTGTGCCCAATATACAGAAACGTCTTGCGGTATCTC
This sequence comes from Chroicocephalus ridibundus, assembly GCF_963924245.1. Lineage (NCBI taxonomy): Eukaryota > Metazoa > Chordata > Aves > Charadriiformes > Laridae > Chroicocephalus > Chroicocephalus ridibundus. The sequence goes on along the minus strand of NC_086295.1, from coordinate 22,798,945 downwards.
CTACAGGGAAAGTGCCAGGAGGGAATTGTCGAGCTTGTTCTGAGTGTCTCTGAGAATTGCTCTGATTATCCGTGTGACCTCTTTGCTAAGACTCTCCAGAGAGCCGTCCTCAAAACCAACACACATCTTGACATATCTCCCACATTGATCGCAGTGTCTCCAGAAACGGCATTCAAGGAGCCAGGACCTTTTCTCCCTACACTCTCCATTGAGTTGTCCTCAAAACCAATATACATCCTGCTATATCTCCCACATGGAAAGTGCCAGGAGGGAGAAGTGGGGATTATGTTTAGACTTTCTCGGAACTGCTTCAAATCAACTAGATCTCTTTGTGCTGTAAATCTCCCAACAGCCAAACGCAAAAGCAGCAAACATCTCGCTGTATGTCCCACATCCAAAGTGCCAAGAGAGAGCTTGCTCTCCCTGTCTTTGAGTACTGTTTTCACTGTCCCGGTTACCTCTTTGCTAACGTTCTCTTCAGAGCTGCAGTGAAACCAGGAACCACGTGGAGAAGGCACCCACACTGAAAGTGCCTGGAGGGAACACTGGGGCTTCTTCTCAGTGTCTCTGACATAGGGTTTCACTGTCCCGGGAAAGTCTCTGCTAACACCGTGCAGAGCGCTGTGCCCAATATACAGAAACGTCTTGCGGTATCTCCTACAGGGAAAGTGCCAGGAGGGAATTGTTGAGCTTGTTCTGAGTGTCTCTGAGAATTGCTCTGATTATCCGTGTGACCTCTTTGCTAAGACTCTCCAGAGAGCCGTCCTCAAAACCAACACACATCTTGACATATCTCCCACATTGATCGCAGTGTCTCCAGGAACGGCATTCAAGGAGCCAGGACCTTTTCTCCCTACACTCTCCATTGAGTTGTCCTCAAAACCAATATACATCCTGCTATATCTCCCACATGGAAAGTGCCAGGAGGGAGAAGTGGGGATTATGTTTAGACTTTCTCGGAACTGCTTCAAATCAACTAGATCTCTTTGTGCTGTAAATCTCCCAACAGCCAAACGCAAAAGCAGCAAACATCTCGCTGTATGTCCCACATCCAAAGTGCCAAGAGAGAGCTTGCTCTCCCTGTCTTTGAGTACTGTTTTCACTGTCCCGGTTACCTCTTTGCTAACGTTCTCTTCAGAGCTGCAGTGAAACCAGGAACCACGTGGAGAAGGCACCCACACTGAAAGTGCCTGGAGGGAACATTGGGGCTTCTTCTCAGTGTCTCTGACATAGGGTTTCACTGTCCCGGGAAAGTCTCTGCTAACACCGTGCAGAGCGCTGTGCCCAATATACAGAAACGTCTTGCGGTATCTCCTACAGGGAAAGTGCCAGGAGGGAATTGTCGAGCTTGTTCTCAGTGTCTCTGAGAATTGCTCTGATTATCCGTGTGACCTCTTTGCTAAGACTCTCCAGAGAGACGTCCTCAAAACCAACACACATCTTGACATATCTCCCACATTGATCGCAGTGTCTCCAGAAACGGCATTCAAGGAGCCAGGACCTTTTCTCCCTACACTCTCCATTGAGTTGTCCTCAAAACCAATATACATCCTGCTATATCTCCCACATGGAAAGTGCCAGGAGGGAGAAGTGGGGATTATGTTTAGACTTTCTCGGAACTGCTTCAAATCAACTAGATCTCTTTGTGCTGTAAATCTCCCAACAGCCAAACGCAAAAGCAGCAAACATCTCGCTGTATGTCCCACATCCAAAGTGCCAAGAGAGAGCTTGCTCTCCCTGTCTTTGAGTACTGTTTTCACTGTCCCGGTTACCTCTTGGCTAACGTTCTCTTCAGAGCTGCAGTGAAACCAGGAACCACGTGGAGAAGGCACCCACACTGAAAGTGCCTGGAGGGAACATTGGGGCTTCTTCTCAGTGTCTCTGACATAGGGTTTCACTGTCCCAAGAAAGTCTCTGCTAACACCGTGCAGAGCGCTGTGCCCAATATACAGAAACGTCTTGCGGTATCTCCTACAGGGAAAGTGGCTGGAGGGATTTGTCGAGCTTGTTCTCAGTGTCTCTGAGAATTGCTCTGATTATCCGTGTGACCTCTTTGCTAAGACTCTCCAGAGAGCCGTCCTCAAAACCAACACACATCTTGACATATCTCCCACATTGATCGCAGTGTCTCCAGAAACGGCATTCAAGGAGCCAGGACCTTTTCTCCCTACACTCTCCATTGAGTTGTCCTCAAAACCAATATACATCCTGCTATATCTCCCACATGGAAAGTGCCAGGAGGGAGAAGTGGGGATTATGTTTAGACTTTCTCGGAACTGCTTCAAATCAACTAGATCTCTTTGTGCTGTAAATCTCCCAACAGCCAAACGCAAAAGCAGCAAACATCTCGCTGTATGTCCCACATCCAAAGTGCCAAGAGAGAGCTTGCTCTCCCTGTCTTTGAGTACTGTTTTCACTGTCCCGGTTACCTCTTTGCTAACGTTCTCTTCAGAGCTGCAGTGAAACCAGGAACCACGTGGAGAAGGCACCCACACTGAAAGTGCCTGGAGGGAACATTGGGGCTTCTTCTCAGTGTCTCTGACATAGGGTTTCACTGTCCCGGGAAAGTCTCTGCTAACACCGTGCAGAGCGCTGTGCCCAATATACAGAAACGTCTTGCGGTATCTCCTACAGGGAAAGTGCCAGGAGGGAATTGTCGAGCTTGTTCTGAGTGTCTCTGAGAATTGCTCTGATTATCCGTGTGACCTCTTTGCTAAGACTCTCCAGAGAGCCGTCCTCAAAACCAACACACATCTTGACATATCTCCCACATTGATCGCAGTGTCTCCAGAAACGGCATTCAAGGAGCCAGGACCTTTTCTCCCTACACTCTCCATTGAGTTGTCCTCAAAACCAATATACATCCTGCTATATCTCCCACATGGAAAGTGCCAGGAGGGAGAAGTGGGGATTATGTTTAGACTTTCTCGGAACTGCTTCAAATCAACTAGATCTCTTTGTGCTGTAAATCTCCCAACAGCCAAACGCAAAAGCAGCAAACATCTCGCTGTATGTCCCACATCCAAAGTGCCAAGAGAGAGCTTGCTCTCCCTGTCTTTGAGTACTGTTTTCACTGTCCCGGTTACCTCTTGGCTAACGTTCTCTTCAGAGCTGCAGTGAAACCAGGAACCACGTGGAGAAGGCACCCACACTGAAAGTGCCTGGAGGGAACATTGGGGCTTCTTCTCAGTGTCTCTGACATAGGGTTTCACTGTCCCGGGAAAGTCTCTGCTAACACCGTGCAGAGCGCTGTGCCCAATATACAGAAACGTCTTGCGGTATCTCCTACAGGGAAAGTGGCTGGAGGGAATTGTCGAGCTTGTTCTGAGTGTCTCTGAGAATTGCTCTGATTATCCCTGTGACCTCTTTGCTAAGACTCTCCAGAGAGACGTCCTCAAAACCAACACACATCTTGACATATCTCCCACATTGATCGCAGTGTCTCCAGGAACGGCATTCAAGGAGCCAGGACCTTTTCTCCCTACACTGTCCATTGAGTTGTCCTCAAAACCAATATACATCCTGCTATATCTCCCACTTGGAAACTGCTAGGAGGGAGAAGTGGGGATTATGTTTAGACTTTCTCGGAACTGCTTCAAATCAACTAGATCTCTTTGTGCTGTAAATCTCCCAACAGCCAAACGCAAAAGCAGCAAACATCTCGCTGTATGTCCCACATCCAAAGTGCCAAGAGAGAGCTTGCTCTCCCTGTCTTTGAGTACTGTTTTCACTGTCCCGGTTACCTCTTGGCTAACGTTCTCTTCAGAGCTGCAGTGAAACCAGGAACCACGTGGAGAAGGCACCCACACTGAAAGTGCCTGGAGGGAACATTGGGGCTTCTTCTCAGTGTCTCTGACATAGGGTTTCACTGTCCCGGGAAAGTCTCTGCTAACACCGTGCAGAGCGCTGTGCCCAATATACAGAAACGTCTTGCGGTATCTCCTACAGGGAAAGTGCCAGGAGGGAATTGTCGAGCTTGTTCTGAGTGTCTCTGAGAATTGCTCTGATTATCCGTGTGACCTCTTTGCTAAGACTCTCCAGAGAGCCGTCCTCAAAACCAACACACATCTTGACATATCTCCCACATTGATCGCAGTGTCTCCAGAAACGGCATTCAAGGAGCCAGGACCTTTTCTCCCTACACTCTCCATTGAGTTGTCCTCAAAACCAATATACATCCTGCTATATCTCCCACATGGAAAGTGCCAGGAGGGAGAAGTGGGGATTATGTTTAGACTTTCTCGGAACTGCTTCAAATCAACTAGATCTCTTTGTGCTGTAAATCTCCCAACAGCCAAACGCAAAAGCAGCAAACATCTCGCTGTATGTCCCACATCCAAAGTGCCAAGAGAGAGCTTGCTCTCCCTGTCTTTGAGTACTGTTTTCACTGTCCCGGTTACCTCTTGGCTAACGTTCTCTTCAGAGCTGCAGTGAAACCAGGAACCACGTGGAGAAGGCACCCACACTGAAAGTGCCTGGAGGGAACATTGGGGCTTCTTCTCAGTGTCTCTGACATAGGGTTTCACTGTCCCGGGAAAGTCTCTGCTAACACCGTGCAGAGCGCTGTGCCCAATATACAGAAACGTCTTGCGGTATCTCCTACAGGGAAAGTGGCTGGAGGGAATTGTCGAGCTTGTTCTGAGTGTCTCTGAGAATTGCTCTGATTATCCGTGTGACCTCTTTGCTAAGACTCTCCAGAGAGACGTCCTCAAAACCAACACACATCTTGACATATCTCCCACATTGATCGCAGTGTCTCCAGAAACGGCATTCAAGGAGCCAGGACCTTTTCTCCCTACACTCTCCATTGAGTTGTCCTCAAAACCAATATACATCCTGCTATATCTCCCACATGGAAAGTGCCAGGAGGGAGAAGTGGGGATTATGTTTAGACTTTCTCGGAACTGCTTCAAATCAACTAGATCTCTTTGTGCTGTAAATCTCCCAACAGCCAAACGCAAAAGCAGCAAACATCTCGCTGTATGTCCCACATCCAAAGTGCCAAGAGAGAGCTTGCTCTCCCTGTCTTTGAGTACTGTTTTCACTGTCCCGGTTACCTCTTGGCTAACGTTCTCTTCAGAGCTGCAGTGAAACCAGGAACCACGTGGAGAAGGCACCCACACTGAAAGTGCCTGGAGGGAACATTGGGGCTTCTTCTCAGTGTCTCTGACATAGGGTTTCACTGTCCCGGGAAAGTCTCTGCTAACACCGTGCAGAGCGCTGTGCCCAATATACAGAAACGTCTTGCGGTATCTCCTACAGGGAAAGTGGCTGGAGGGAATTGTCGAGCTTGTTCTGAGTGTCTCTGAGAATTGCTCTGATTATCCGTGTGACCTCTTTGCTAAGACTCTCCAGAGAGCCGTCCTCAAAACCAACACACATCTTGACATATCTCCCACATTGATCGCAGTGTCTCCAGAAACGGCATTCAAGGAGCCAGGACCTTTTCTCCCTACACTCTCCATTGAGTTGTCCTCAAAACCAATATACATCCTGCTATATCTCCCACATGGAAAGTGCCAGGAGGGAGAAGTGGGGATTATGTTTAGACTTTCTCGGAACTGCTTCAAATCAACTAGATCTCTTTGTGCTGTAAATCTCCCAACAGCCAAACGCAAAAGCAGCAAACATCTCGCTGTATGTCCCACATCCAAAGTGCCAAGAGAGAGCTTGCTCTCCCTGTCTTTGAGTACTGTTTTCACTGTCCCGGTTACCTCTTGGCTAACGTTCTCTTCAGAGCTGCAGTGAAACCAGGAACCACGTGGAGAAGGCACCCACACTGAAAGTGCCTGGAGGGAACATTGGGGCTTCTTCTCAGTGTCTCTGACATAGGGTTTCACTGTCCCAAGAAAGTCTCTGCTAACACCGTGCAGAGCGCTGTGCCCAATATACAGAAACGTCTTGCGGTATCTCCTACAGGGAAAGTGGCTGGAGGGATTTGTCGAGCTTGTTCTGAGTGTCTCTGAGAATTGCTCTGATTATCCGTGTGACCTCTTTGCTAAGACTCTCCAGAGAGCCGTCCTCAAAACCAACACACATCTTGACATATCTCCCACATTGATCGCAGTGTCTCCAGAAACGGCATTCAAGGAGCCAGGACCTTTTCTCCTTACACTCTCCATTGAGTTGTCCTCAAAACCAATATACATCCTGCTATATCTCCCACATGGAAAGTGCCAGGAGGGAGAAGTGGGGATTATGTTTAGACTTTCTCGGAACTGCTTCAAATCAACTAGATCTCTTTGTGCTGTAAATCTCCCAACAGCCAAACGCAAAAGCAGCAAACATCTCGCTGTATGTCCCACATCCAAAGTGCCAAGAGAGAGCTTGCTCTCCCTGTCTTTGAGTACTGTTTTCACTGTCCCGGTTACCTCTTTGCTAACGTTCTCTTCAGAGCTGCAGTGAAACCAGGAACCACGTGGAGAAGGCACCCACACTGAAAGTGCCTGGAGGGAACATTGGGGCTTCTTCTCAGTGTCTCTGACATAGGGTTTCACTGTCCCGGGAAAGTCTCTGCTAACACCGTGCAGAGCGCTGTGCCCAATATACAGAAACGTCTTGCGGTATCTCCTACAGGGAAAGTGCCAGGAGGGAATTGTCGAGCTTGTTCTGAGTGTCTCTGAGAATTGCTCTGATTATCCGTGTGACCTCTTTGCTAAGACTCTCCAGAGAGCCGTCCTCAAAACCAACACACATCTTGACATATCTCCCACATTGATCGCAGTGTCTCCAGAAACGGCATTCAAGGAGCCAGGACCTTTTCTCCCTACACTCTCCATTGAGTTGTCCTCAAAACCAATATACATCCTGCTATATCTCCCACATGGAAAGTGCCAGGAGGGAGAAGTGGGGATTATGTTTAGACTTTCTCGGAACTGCTTCAAATCAACTAGATCTCTTTGTGCTGTAAATCTCCCAACAGCCAAACGCAAAAGCAGCAAACATCTCGCTGTATGTCCCACATCCAAAGTGCCAAGAGAGAGCTTGCTCTCCCTGTCTTTGAGTACTGTTTTCACTGTCCCGGTTACCTCTTTGCTAACGTTCTCTTCAGAGCTGCAGTGAAACCAGGAACCACGTGGAGAAGGCACCCACACTGAAAGTGCCTGGAGGGAACACTGGGGCTTCTTCTCAGTGTCTCTGACATAGGGTTTCACTGTCCCGGGAAAGTCTCTGCTAACACCGTGCAGAGCGCTGTGCCCAATATACAGAAACGTCTTGCGGTATCTCCTACAGGGAAAGTGCCAGGAGGGAATTGTTGAGCTTGTTCTGAGTGTCTCTGAGAATTGCTCTGATTATCCGTGTGACCTCTTTGCTAAGACTCTCCAGAGAGCCGTCCTCAAAACCAACACACATCTTGACATATCTCCCACATTGATCGCAGTGTCTCCAGGAACGGCATTCAAGGAGCCAGGACCTTTTCTCCCTACACTCTCCATTGAGTTGTCCTCAAAACCAATATACATCCTGCTATATCTCCCACATGGAAAGTGCCAGGAGGGAGAAGTGGGGATTATGTTTAGACTTTCTCGGAACTGCTTCAAATCAACTAGATCTCTTTGTGCTGTAAATCTCCCAACAGCCAAACGCAAAAGCAGCAAACATCTCGCTGTATGTCCCACATCCAAAGTGCCAAGAGAGAGCTTGCTCTCCCTGTCTTTGAGTACTGTTTTCACTGTCCCGGTTACCTCTTTGCTAACGTTCTCTTCAGAGCTGCAGTGAAACCAGGAACCACGTGGAGAAGGCACCCACACTGAAAGTGCCTGGAGGGAACATTGGGGCTTCTTCTCAGTGTCTCTGACATAGGGTTTCACTGTCCCGGGAAAGTCTCTGCTAACACCGTGCAGAGCGCTGTGCCCAATATACAGAAACGTCTTGCGGTATCTCCTACAGGGAAAGTGCCAGGAGGGAATTGTCGAGCTTGTTCTCAGTGTCTCTGAGAATTGCTCTGATTATCCGTGTGACCTCTTTGCTAAGACTCTCCAGAGAGACGTCCTCAAAACCAACACACATCTTGACATATCTCCCACATTGATCGCAGTGTCTCCAGAAACGGCATTCAAGGAGCCAGGACCTTTTCTCCCTACACTCTCCATTGAGTTGTCCTCAAAACCAATATACATCCTGCTATATCTCCCACATGGAAAGTGCCAGGAGGGAGAAGTGGGGATTATGTTTAGACTTTCTCGGAACTGCTTCAAATCAACTAGATCTCTTTGTGCTGTAAATCTCCCAACAGCCAAACGCAAAAGCAGCAAACATCTCGCTGTATGTCCCACATCCAAAGTGCCAAGAGAGAGCTTGCTCTCCCTGTCTTTGAGTACTGTTTTCACTGTCCCGGTTACCTCTTGGCTAACGTTCTCTTCAGAGCTGCAGTGAAACCAGGAACCACGTGGAGAAGGCACCCACACTGAAAGTGCCTGGAGGGAACATTGGGGCTTCTTCTCAGTGTCTCTGACATAGGGTTTCACTGTCCCAAGAAAGTCTCTGCTAACACCGTGCAGAGCGCTGTGCCCAATATACAGAAACGTCTTGCGGTATCTCCTACAGGGAAAGTGGCTGGAGGGATTTGTCGAGCTTGTTCTCAGTGTCTCTGAGAATTGCTCTGATTATCCGTGTGACCTCTTTGCTAAGACTCTCCAGAGAGCCGTCCTCAAAACCAACACACATCTTGACATATCTCCCACATTGATCGCAGTGTCTCCAGAAACGGCATTCAAGGAGCCAGGACCTTTTCTCCCTACACTCTCCATTGAGTTGTCCTCAAAACCAATATACATCCTGCTATATCTCCCACATGGAAAGTGCCAGGAGGGAGAAGTGGGGATTATGTTTAGACTTTCTCGGAACTGCTTCAAATCAACTAGATCTCTTTGTGCTGTAAATCTCCCAACAGCCAAACGCAAAAGCAGCAAACATCTCGCTGTATGTCCCACATCCAAAGTGCCAAGAGAGAGCTTGCTCTCCCTGTCTTTGAGTACTGTTTTCACTGTCCCGGTTACCTCTTTGCTAACGTTCTCTTCAGAGCTGCAGTGAAACCAGGAACCACGTGGAGAAGGCACCCACACTGAAAGTGCCTGGAGGGAACATTGGGGCTTCTTCTCAGTGTCTCTGACATAGGGTTTCACTGTCCCGGGAAAGTCTCTGCTAACACCGTGCAGAGCGCTGTGCCCAATATACAGAAACGTCTTGCGGTATCTCCTACAGGGAAAGTGCCAGGAGGGAATTGTCGAGCTTGTTCTGAGTGTCTCTGAGAATTGCTCTGATTATCCGTGTGACCTCTTTGCTAAGACTCTCCAGAGAGCCGTCCTCAAAACCAACACACATCTTGACATATCTCCCACATTGATCGCAGTGTCTCCAGAAACGGCATTCAAGGAGCCAGGACCTTTTCTCCCTACACTCTCCATTGAGTTGTCCTCAAAACCAATATACATCCTGCTATATCTCCCACATGGAAAGTGCCAGGAGGGAGAAGTGGGGATTATGTTTAGACTTTCTCGGAACTGCTTCAAATCAACTAGATCTCTTTGTGCTGTAAATCTCCCAACAGCCAAACGCAAAAGCAGCAAACATCTCGCTGTATGTCCCACATCCAAAGTGCCAAGAGAGAGCTTGCTCTCCCTGTCTTTGAGTACTGTTTTCACTGTCCCGGTTACCTCTTGGCTAACGTTCTCTTCAGAGCTGCAGTGAAACCAGGAACCACGTGGAGAAGGCACCCACACTGAAAGTGCCTGGAGGGAACATTGGGGCTTCTTCTCAGTGTCTCTGACATAGGGTTTCACTGTCCCGGGAAAGTCTCTGCTAACACCGTGCAGAGCGCTGTGCCCAATATACAGAAACGTCTTGCGGTATCTCCTACAGGGAAAGTGGCTGGAGGGAATTGTCGAGCTTGTTCTGAGTGTCTCTGAGAATTGCTCTGATTATCCGTGTGACCTCTTTGCTAAGACTCTCCAGAGAGACGTCCTCAAAACCAACACACATCTTGACATATCTCCCACATTGATCGCAGTGTCTCCAGAAACGGCATTCAAGGAGCCAGGACCTTTTCTCCCTACACTCTCCATTGAGTTGTCCTCAAAACCAATATACATCCTGCTATATCTCCCACATGGAAAGTGCCAGGAGGGAGAAGTGGGGATTATGTTTAGACTTTCTCGGAACTGCTTCAAATCAACTAGATCTCTTTGTGCTGTAAATCTCCCAACAGCCAAACGCAAAAGCAGCAAACATCTCGCTGTATGGCCCACATCCAAAGTGCCAAGAGAGAGCTTGCTCTCCCTGTCTTTGAGTACTGTTTTCACTGTCCCGGTTACCTCTTTGCTAACGTTCTCTTCAGAGCTGCAGTGAAACCAGGAACCACGTGGAGAAGGCACCCACACTGAAAGTGCCTGGAGGGAACATTGGGGCTTCTTCTCAGTGTCTCTGACATAGGGTTTCACTGTCCCGGGAAAGTCTCTGCTAACACCGTGCAGAGCGCTGTGCCCAATATACAGAAACGTCTTGCGGTATCTCCTACAGGGAAAGTGCCAGGAGGGAATTGTCGAGCTTGTTCTGAGTGTCTCTGAGAATTGCTCTGATTATCCCTGTGACCTCTTTGCTAAGACTCTCCAGAGAGACGTCCTCAAAACCAACACACATCTTGACATATCTCCCACATTGATCGCAGTGTCTCCAGGAACGGCATTCAAGGAGCCAGGACCTTTTCTCCCTACACTGTCCATTGAGTTGTCCTCAAAACCAATATACATCCTGCTATATCTCCCACTTGGAAACTGCTAGGAGGGAGAAGTGGGGATTATGTTTAGACTTTCTCGGAACTGCTTCAAATCAACTAGATCTCTTTGTGCTGTAAATCTCCCAACAGCCAAACGCAAAAGCAGCAAACATCTCGCTGTATGTCCCACATCCAAAGTGCCAAGAGAGAGCTTGCTCTCCCTGTCTTTGAGTACTGTTTTCACTGTCCCGGTTACCTCTTGGCTAACGTTCTCTTCAGAGCTGCAGTGAAACCAGGAACCACGTGGAGAAGGCACCCACACTGAAAGTGCCTGGAGGGAACATTGGGGCTTCTTCTCAGTGTCTCTGACATAGGGTTTCACTGTCCCGGGAAAGTCTCTGCTAACACCGTGCAGAGCGCTGTGCCCAATATACAGAAACGTCTTGCGGTATCTCCTACAGGGAAAGTGCCAGGAGGGAATTGTCGAGCTTGTTCTGAGTGTCTCTGAGAATTGCTCTGATTATCCGTGTGACCTCTTTGCTAAGACTCTCCAGAGAGCCGTCCTCAAAACCAACACACATCTTGACATATCTCCCACATTGATCGCAGTGTCTCCAGAAACGGCATTCAAGGAGCCAGGACCTTTTCTCCCTACACTCTCCATTGAGTTGTCCTCAAAACCAATATACATCCTGCTATATCTCCCACATGGAAAGTGCCAGGAGGGAGAAGTGGGGATTATGTTTAGACTTTCTCGGAACTGCTTCAAATCAACTAGATCTCTTTGTGCTGTAAATCTCCCAACAGCCAAACGCAAAAGCAGCAAACATCTCGCTGTATGTCCCACATCCAAAGTGCCAAGAGAGAGCTTGCTCTCCCTGTCTTTGAGTACTGTTTTCACTGTCCCGGTTACCTCTTGGCTAACGTTCTCTTCAGAGCTGCAGTGAAACCAGGAACCACGTGGAGAAGGCACCCACACTGAAAGTGCCTGGAGGGAACATTGGGGCTTCTTCTCAGTGTCTCTGACATAGGGTTTCACTGTCCCGGGAAAGTCTCTGCTAACACCGTGCAGAGCGCTGTGCCCAATATACAGAAACGTCTTGCGGTATCTCCTACAGGGAAAGTGGCTGGAGGGAATTGTCGAGCTTGTTCTGAGTGTCTCTGAGAATTGCTCTGATTATCCGTGTGACCTCTTTGCTAAGACTCTCCAGAGAGACGTCCTCAAAACCAACACACATCTTGACATATCTCCCACATTGATCGCAGTGTCTCCAGAAACGGCATTCAAGGAGCCAGGACCTTTTCTCCCTACACTCTCCATTGAGTTGTCCTCAAAACCAATATACATCCTGCTATATCTCCCACATGGAAAGTGCCAGGAGGGAGAAGTGGGGATTATGTTTAGACTTTCTCGGAACTGCTTCAAATCAACTAGATCTCTTTGTGCTGTAAATCTCCCAACAGCCAAACGCAAAAGCAGCAAACATCTCGCTGTATGTCCCACATCCAAAGTGCCAAGAGAGAGCTTGCTCTCCCTGTCTTTGAGTACTGTTTTCACTGTCCCGGTTACCTCTTGGCTAACGTTCTCTTCAGAGCTGCAGTGAAACCAGGAACCACGTGGAGAAGGCACCCACACTGAAAGTGCCTGGAGGGAACATTGGGGCTTCTTCTCAGTGTCTCTGACATAGGGTTTCACTGTCCCGGGAAAGTCTCTGCTAACACCGTGCAGAGCGCTGTGCCCAATATACAGAAACGTCTTGCGGTATCTCCTACAGGGAAAGTGCCAGGAGGGAATTGTCGAGCTTGTTCTGAGTGTCTCTGAGAATTGCTCTGATTATCCGTGTGAACTCTTTGCTAAGACTCTCCAGAGAGCCGTCCTCAAAACCAACACACATCTTGACATATCTCCCACATTGATCGCAGTGTCTCCAGAAACGGCATTCAAGGAGCCAGGACCTTTTCTCCCTACACTCTCCATTGAGTTGTCCTCAAAACCAATATACATCCTGCTATATCTCCCACATGGAAAGTGCCAGGAGGGAGAAGTGGGGATTATGTTTAGACTTTCTCGGAACTGCTTCAAATCAACTAGATCTCTTTGTGCTGTAAATCTCCCAACAGCCAAACGCAAAAGCAGCAAACATCTCGCTGTATGTCCCACATCCAAAGTGCCAAGAGAGAGCTTGCTCTCCCTGTCTTTGAGTACTGTTTTCACTGTCCCGGTTACCTCTTGGCTAACGTTCTCTTCAGAGCTGCAGTGAAACCAGGAACCACGTGGAGAAGGCACCCACACTGAAAGTGCCTGGAGGGAACATTGGGGCTTCTTCTCAGTGTCTCTGACATAGGGTTTCACTGTCCCGGGAAAGTCTCTGCTAACACCGTGCAGAGCGCTGTGCCCAATATACAGAAACGTCTTGCGGTATCTCCTACAGGGAAAGTGCCAGGAGGGAATTGTCGAGCTTGTTCTGAGTGTCTCTGAGAATTGCTCTGATTATCCCTGTGACCTCTTTGCTAAGACTCTCCAGAGAGACGTCCTCAAAACCAACACACATCTTGACATATCTCCCACATTGATCGCAGTGTCTCCAGAAACGGCATTCAAGGAGCCAGGACCTTTTCTCCCTACACTCTCCATTGAGTTGTCCTCAAAACCAATATACATCCTGCTATATCTCCCACATGGAAAGTGCCAGGAGGGAGAAGTGGGGATTATGTTTAGACTTTCTCGGAACTGCTTCAAATCAACTAGATCTCTTTGTGCTGTAAATCTCCCAACAGCCAAACGCAAAAGCAGCAAACATCTCGCTGTATGGCCCACATCCAAAGTGCCAAGAGAGAGCTTGCTCTCCCTGTCTTTGAGTACTGTTTTCACTGTCCCGGTTACCTCTTGGCTAACGTTCTCTTCAGAGCTGCAGTGAAACCAGGAACCACGTGGAGAAGGCACCCACACTGAAAGTGCCTGGAGGGAACATTGGGGCTTCTTCTCAGTGTCTCTGACATAGGGTTTCACTGTCCCGGGAAAGTCTCTGCTAACACCGTGCAGAGCGCTGTGCCCAATATACAGAAACGTCTTGCGGTATCTCCTACAGGGAAAGTGCCAGGAGGGAATTGTCGAGCTTGTTCTGAGTGTCTCTGAGAATTGCTCTGATTATCCCTGTGACCTCTTTGCTAAGACTCTCCAGAGAGACGTCCTCAAAACCAACACACATCTTGACATATCTCCCACATTGATCGCAGTGTCTCCAGAAACGGCATTCAAGGAGCCAGGACCTTTTCTCCCTACACTCTCCATTGAGTTGTCCTCAAAACCAATATACATCCTGCTATATCTCCCACATGGAAAGTGCCAGGAGGGAGAAGTGGGGATTATGTTTAGACTTTCTCGGAACTGCTTCAAATCAACTAGATCTCTTTGTGCTGTAAATCTCCCAACAGCCAAACGCAAAAGCAGCAAACATCTCGCTGTATGTCCCACATCCAAAGTGCCAAGAGAGAGCTTGCTCTCCCTGTCTTTGAGTACTGTTTTCACTGTCCCGGTTACCTCTTTGCTAACGTTCTCTTCAGAGCTGCAGTGAAACCAGGAACCACGTGGAGAAGGCACCCACACTGAAAGTGCCTGGAGGGAACACTGGGGCTTCTTCTCAGTGTCTCTGACATAGGGTTTCACTGTCCCGGGAAAGTCTCTGCTAACACCGTGCAGAGCGCTGTGCCCAATATACAGAAACGTCTTGCGGTATCTCCTACAGGGAAAGTGCCAGGAGGGAATTGTTGAGCTTGTTCTGAGTGTCTCTGAGAATTGCTCTGATTATCCCTGTGACCTCTTTGCTAAGACTCTCCAGAGAGCCGTCCTCAAAACCAACACACATCTTGACATATCTCCCACATTGATCGCAGTGTCTCCAGGAACGGCATTCAAGGAGCCAGGACCTTTTCTCCCTACACTCTCCATTGAGTTGTCCTCAAAACCAATATACATCCTGCTATATCTCCCACTTGGAAACTGCTAGGAGGGAGAAGTGGGGATTATGTTTAGACTTTCTCGGAACTGCTTCAAATCAACTAGATCTCTTTGTGCTGTAAATCTCCCAACAGCCAAACGCAAAAGCAGCAAACATCTCGCTGTATGTCCCACATCCAAAGTGCCAAGAGAGAGCTTGCTCTCCCTGTCTTTGAGTACTGTTTTCACTGTCCCGGTTACCTCTTGGCTAACGTTCTCTTCAGAGCTGCAGTGAAACCAGGAACCACGTGGAGAAGGCACCCACACTGAAAGTGCCTGGAGGGAACATTGGGGCTTCTTCTCAGTGTCTCTGACATAGGGTTTCACTGTCCCGGGAAAGTCTCTGCTAACACCGTGCAGAGCGCTGTGCCCAATATACAGAAACGTCTTGCGGTATCTCCTACAGGGAAAGTGCCAGGAGGGAATTGTCGAGCTTGTTCTGAGTGTCTCTGAGAATTGCTCTGATTATCCGTGTGACCTCTTTGCTAAGACTCTCCAGAGAGCCGTCCTCAAAACCAACACACATCTTGACATATCTCCCACATTGATCGCAGTGTCTCCAGAAACGGCATTCAAGGAGCCAGGACCTTTTCTCCCTACACTCTCCATTGAGTTGTCCTCAAAACCAATATACATCCTGCTATATCTCCCACATGGAAAGTGCCAGGAGGGAGAAGTGGGGATTATGTTTAGACTTTCTCGGAACTGCTTCAAATCAACTAGATCTCTTTGTGCTGTAAATCTCCCAACAGCCAAACGCAAAAGCAGCAAACATCTCGCTGTATGTCCCACATCCAAAGTGCCAAGAGAGAGCTTGCTCTCCCTGTCTTTGAGTACTGTTTTCACTGTCCCGGTTACCTCTTGGCTAACGTTCTCTTCAGAGCTGCAGTGAAACCAGGAACCACGTGGAGAAGGCACCCACACTGAAAGTGCCTGGAGGGAACATTGGGGCTTCTTCTCAGTGTCTCTGACATAGGGTTTCACTGTCCCGGGAAAGTCTCTGCTAACACCGTGCAGAGCGCTGTGCCCAATATACAGAAACGTCTTGCGGTATCTCCTACAGGGAAAGTGGCTGGAGGGAATTGTCGAGCTTGTTCTGAGTGTCTCTGAGAATTGCTCTGATTATCCGTGTGACCTCTTTGCTAAGACTCTCCAGAGAGACGTCCTCAAAACCAACACACATCTTGACATATCTCCCACATTGATCGCAGTGTCTCCAGAAACGGCATTCAAGGAGCCAGGACCTTTTCTCCCTACACTCTCCATTGAGTTGTCCTCAAAACCAATATACATCCTGCTATATCTCCCACATGGAAAGTGCCAGGAGGGAGAAGTGGGGATTATGTTTAGACTTTCTCGGAACTGCTTCAAATCAACTAGATCTCTTTGTGCTGTAAATCTCCCAACAGCCAAACGCAAAAGCAGCAAACATCTCGCTGTATGTCCCACATCCAAAGTGCCAAGAGAGAGCTTGCTCTCCCTGTCTTTGAGTACTGTTTTCACTGTCCCGGTTACCTCTTTGCTAACGTTCTCTTCAGAGCTGCAGTGAAACCAGGAACCACGTGGAGAAGGCACCCACACTGAAAGTGCCTGGAGGGAACATTGGGGCTTCTTCTCAGTGTCTCTGACATAGGGTTTCACTGTCCCGGGAAAGTCTCTGCTAACACCGTGCAGAGCGCTGTGCCCAATATACAGAAACGTCTTGGGGTATCTCCTACAGGGAAAGTGCCAGGAGGGAATTGTCGAGCTTGTTCTCAGTGTCTCTGAGAATTGCTCTGATTATCCGTGTGACCTCTTTGCTAAGACTCTCCAGAGAGACGTCCTCAAAACCAACACACATCTTGACATATCTCCCACATTGATCGCAGTGTCTCCAGAAACGGCATTCAAGGAGCCAGGACCTTTTCTCCCTACACTCTCCATTGAGTTGTCCTCAAAACCAATATACATCCTGCTATATCTCCCACATGGAAAGTGCCAGGAGGGAGAAGTGGGGATTATGTTTAGACTTTCTCGGAACTGCTTCAAATCAACTAGATCTCTTTGTGCTGTAAATCTCCCAACAGCCAAACGCAAAAGCAGCAAACATCTCGCTGTATGTCCCACATCCAAAGTGCCAAGAGAGAGCTTGCTCTCCCTGTCTTTGAGTACTGTTTTCACTGTCCCGGTTACCTCTTGGCTAACGTTCTCTTCAGAGCTGCAGTGAAACCAGGAACCACGTGGAGAAGGCACCCACACTGAAAGTGCCTGGAGGGAACACTGGGGCTTCTTCTCAGTGTCTCTGACATAGGGTTTCACTGTCCCGGGAAAGTCTCTGCTAACACCGTGCAGAGCGCTGTGCCCAATATACAGAAACGTCTTGCGGTATCTCCTACAGGGAAAGTGCCAGGAGGGAATTGTTGAGCTTGTTCTGAGTGTCTCTGAGAATTGCTCTGATTATCCGTGTGACCTCTTTGCTAAGACTCTCCAGAGAGCCGTCCTCAAAACCAACACACATCTTGACATATCTCCCACATTGATCGCAGTGTCTCCAGGAACGGCATTCAAGGAGCCAGGACCTTTTCTCCCTACACTGTCCATTGAGTTGTCCTCAAAACCAATATACATCCTGCTATATCTCCCACTTGGAAACTGCTAGGAGGGAGAAGTGGGGATTATGTTTAGACTTTCTCGGAACTGCTTCAAATCAACTAGATCTCTTTGTGCTGTAAATCTCCCAACAGCCAAACGCAAAAGCAGCAAACATCTCGCTGTATGTCCCACATCCAAAGTGCCAAGAGAGAGCTTGCTCTCCCTGTCTTTGAGTACTGTTTTCACTGTCCCGGTTACCTCTTTGCTAACGTTCTCTTCAGAGCTGCAGTGAAACCAGGAACCACGTGGAGAAGGCACCCACACTGAAAGTGCCTGGAGGGAACACTGGGGCTTCTTCTCAGTGTCTCTGACATAGGGTTTCACTGTCCCGGGAAAGTCTCTGCTAACACCGTGCAGAGCGCTGTGCCCAATATACAGAAACGTCTTGCGGTATCTCCTACAGGGAAAGTGCCAGGAGGGAATTGTTGAGCTTGTTCTGAGTGTCTCTGAGAATTGCTCTGATTATCCGTGTGACCTCTTTGCTAAGACTCTCCAGAGAGCCGTCCTCAAAACCAACACACATCTTGACATATCTCCCACATTGATCGCAGTGTCTCCAGGAACGGCATTCAAGGAGCCAGGACCTTTTCTCCCTACACTGTCCATTGAGTTGTCCTCAAAACCAATATACATCCTGCTATATCTCCCACTTGGAAAGTGCTAGGAGGGAGAAGTGGGGATTATGTTTAGACTTTCTCGGAACTGCTTCAAATCAACTAGATCTCTTTGTGCTGTAAATCTCCCAACAGCCAAACGCAAAAGCAGCAAACATCTCGCTGTATGTCCCACATCCAAAGTGCCAAGAGAGAGCTTGCTCTCCCTGTCTTTGAGTACTGTTTTCACTGTCCCGGTTACCTCTTGGCTAACGTTCTCTTCAGAGCTGCAGTGAAACCAGGAACCACGTGGAGAAGGCACCCACACTGAAAGTGCCTGGAGGGAACATTGGGGCTTCTTCTCAGTGTCTCTGACATAGGGTTTCACTGTCCCGGGAAAGTCTCTGCTAACACCGTGCAGAGCGCTGTGCCCAATATACAGAAACGTCTTGCGGTATCTCCTACAGGGAAAGTGCCAGGAGGGAATTGTCGAGCTTGTTCTGAGTGTCTCTGAGAATTGCTCTGATTATCCGTGTGACCTCTTTGCTAAGACTCTCCAGAGAGACGTCCTCAAAACCAACACACATCTTGACATATCTCCCACATTGATCGCAGTGTCTCCAGAAACGGCATTCAAGGAGCCAGGACCTTTTCTCCCTACACTCTCCATTGAGTTGTCCTCAAAACCAATATACATCCTGCTATATCTCCCACATGGAAAGTGCCAGGAGGGAGAAGTGGGGATTATGTTTAGACTTTCTCGGAACTGCTTCAAATCAACTAGATCTCTTTGTGCTGTAAATCTCCCAACAGCCAAACGCAAAAGCAGCAAACATCTCGCTGTATGTCCCACATCCAAAGTGCCAAGAGAGAGCTTGCTCTCCCTGTCTTTGAGTACTGTTTTCACTGTCCCGGTTACCTCTTTGCTAACGTTCTCTTCAGAGCTGCAGTGAAACCAGGAACCACGTGGAGAAGGCACCCACACTGAAAGTGCCTGGAGGGAACACTGGGGCTTCTTCTCAGTGTCTCTGACATAGGGTTTCACTGTCCCGGGAAAGTCTCTGCTAACACCGTGCAGAGCGCTGTGCCCAATATACAGAAACGTCTTGCGGTATCTCCTACAGGGAAAGTGCCAGGAGGGAATTGTTGAGCTTGTTCTGAGTGTCTCTGAGAATTGCTCTGATTATCCCTGTGACCTCTTTGCTAAGACTCTCCAGAGAGCCGTCCTCAAAACCAACACACATCTTGACATATCTCCCACATTGATCGCAGTGTCTCCAGGAACGGCATTCAAGGAGCCAGGACCTTTTCTCCCTACACTGTCCATTGAGTTGTCCTCAAAACCAATATACATCCTGCTATATCTCCCACTTGGAAAGTGCTAGGAGGGAGAAGTGGGGATTATGTTTAGACTTTCTCGGAACTGCTTCAAATCAACTAGATCTCTTTGTGCTGTAAATCTCCCAACAGCCAAACGCAAAAGCAGCAAACATCTCGCTGTATGTCCCACATCCAAAGTGCCAAGAGAGAGCTTGCTCTCCCTGTCTTTGAGTACTGTTTTCACTGTCCCGGTTACCTCTTTGCTAACGTTCTCTTCAGAGCTGCAGTGAAACCAGGAACCACGTGGAGAAGGCACCCACACTGAAAGTGCCTGGAGGGAACACTGGGGCTTCTTCTCAGTGTCTCTGACATAGGGTTTCACTGTCCCGGGAAAGTCTCTGCTAACACCGTGCAGAGCGCTGTGCCCAATATACAGAAACGTCTTGCGGTATCTCCTACAGGGAAAGTGCCAGGAGGGAATTGTTGAGCTTGTTCTGAGTGTCTCTGAGAATTGCTCTGATTATCCGTGTGACCTCTTTGCTAAGACTCTCCAGAGAGCCGTCCTCAAAACCAACACACATCTTGACATATCTCCCACATTGATCGCAGTGTCTCCAGGAACGGCATTCAAGGAGCCAGGACCTTTTCTCCCTACACTGTCCATTGAGTTGTCCTCAAAACCAATATACATCCTGCTATATCTCCCACTTGGAAAGTGCTAGGAGGGAGAAGTGGGGATTATGTTTAGACTTTCTCGGAACTGCTTCAAATCAACTAGATCTCTTTGTGCTGTAAATCTCCCAACAGCCAAACGCAAAAGCAGCAAACATCTCGCTGTATGTCCCACATCCAAAGTGCCAAGAGAGAGCTTGCTCTCCTTGTCTTTGAGTACTGTTTTCACTGTCCCGGTTACCTCTTGGCTAACGTTCTCTTCAGAGCTGCAGTGAAACCAGGAACCACGTGGAGAAGGCACCCACACTGAAAGTGCCTGGAGGGAACATTGGGGCTTCTTCTCAGTGTCTCTGACATAGGGTTTCACTGTCCCGGGAAAGTCTCTGCTAACACCGTGCAGAGCGCTGTGCCCAATATACAGAAACGTCTTGCGGTATCTCCTACAGGGAAAGTGCCAGGAGGGAATTGTCGAGCTTGTTCTCAGTGTCTCTGAGAATTGCTCTGATTATCCGTGTGACCTCTTTGCTAAGACTCTCCAGAGAGACGTCCTCAAAACCAACACACATCTTGACATATCTCCCACATTGATCGCAGTGTCTCCAGAAACGGCATTCAAGGAGCCAGGACCTTTTCTCCCTACACTCTCCATTGAGTTGTCCTCAAAACCAATATACATCCTGCTATATCTCCCACATGGAAAGTGCCAGGAGGGAGAAGTGGGGATTATGTTTAGACTTTCTCGGAACTGCTTCAAATCAACTAGATCTCTTTGTGCTGTAAATCTCCCAACAGCCAAACGCAAAAGCAGCAAACATCTCGCTGTATGTCCCACATCCAAAGTGCCAAGAGAGAGCTTGCTCTCCCTGTCTTTGAGTACTGTTTTCACTGTCCCGGTTACCTCTTGGCTAACGTTCTCTTCAGAGCTGCAGTGAAACCAGGAACCACGTGGAGAAGGCACCCACACTGAAAGTGCCTGGAGGGAACATTGGGGCTTCTTCTCAGTGTCTCTGACATAGGGTTTCACTGTCCCGGGAAAGTCTCTGCTAACACCGTGCAGAGCGCTGTGCCCAATATACAGAAACGTCTTGCGGTATCTCCTACAGGGAAAGTGCCGGGAGGGAATTGTCGAGCTTGTTCTGAGTGTCTCTGAGAATTGCTCTGATTATCCGTGTGACCTCTTTGCTAAGACTCTCCAGAGAGACGTCCTCAAAACCAACACACATCTTGACATATCTCCCACATTGATCGCAGTGTCTCCAGAAACGGCATTCAAGGAGCCAGGACCTTTTCTCCCTACACTCTCCATTGAGTTGTCCTCAAAACCAATATACATCCTGCTATATCTCCCACATGGAAAGTGCCAGGAGGGAGAAGTGGGGATTATGTTTAGACTTTCTCGGAACTGCTTCAAATCAACTAGATCTCTTTGTGCTGTAAATCTCCCAACAGCCAAACGCAAAAGCAGCAAACATCTCGCTGTATGGCCCACATCCAAAGTGCCAAGAGAGAGCTTGCTCTCCCTGTCTTTGAGTACTGTTTTCACTGTCCCGGTTACCTCTTTGCTAACGTTCTCTTCAGAGCTGCAGTGAAAGCAGGAACCACGTGGAGAAGGCACCCACACTGAAAGTGCCTGGAGGGAACATTGGGGCTTCTTCTCAGTGTCTCTGACATAGGGTTTCACTGTCCCGGGAAAGTCTCTGCTAACACCGTGCAGAGCGCTGTGCCCAATATACAGAAACGTCTTGCGGTATCTCCTACAGGGAAAGTGGCTGGAGGGAATTGTCGAGCTTGTTCTGAGTGTCTCTGAGAATTGCTCTGATTATCCGTGTGACCTCTTTGCTAAGACTCTCCAGAGAGCCGTCCTCAAAACCAACACACATCTTGACATATCTCCCACATTGATCGCAGTGTCTCCAGAAACGGCATTCAAGGAGCCAGGACCTTTTCTCCCTACACTCTCCATTGAGTTGTCCTCAAAACCAATACACATCCTGCTATATCTCCCACATGGAAAGTGCCAGGAGGGAGAAGTGGGGATTATGTTTAGACTTTCTCGGAACTGCTTCAAATCAACTAGATCTCTTTGTGCTGTAAATCTCCCAACAGCCAAACGCAAAAGCAGCAAACATCTCGCTGTATGTCCCACATCCAAAGTGCCAAGAGAGAGCTTGCTCTCCCTGTCTTTGAGTACTGTTTTCACTGTCCCGGTTACCTCTTTGCTAACGTTCTCTTCAGAGCTGCAGTGAAACCAGGAACCACGTGGAGAAGGCACCCACACTGAAAGTGCCTGGAGGGAACATTGGGGCTTCTTCTCAGTGTCTCTGACATAGGGTTTCACTGTCCCGGGAAAGTCTCTGCTAACACCGTGCAGAGCGCTGTGCCCAATATACAGAAACGTCTTGCGGTATCTCCTACAGGGAAAGTGCCAGGAGGGAATTGTCGAGCTTGTTCTGAGTGTCTCTGAGAATTGCTCTGATTATCCGTGTGACCTCTTTGCTAAGACTCTCCAGAGAGACGTCCTCAAAACCAACACACATCTTGACATATCTCCCACATTGATCGCAGTGTCTCCAGAAACGGCATTCAAGGAGCCAGGACCTTTTCTCCCTACACTCTCCATTGAGTTGTCCTCAAAACCAATATACATCCTGCTATATCTCCCACATGGAAAGTGCCAGGAGGGAGAAGTGGGGATTATGTTTAGACTTTCTCGGAACTGCTTCAAATCAACTAGATCTCTTTGTGCTGTAAATCTCCCAACAGCCAAACGCAAAAGCAGCAAACATCTCGCTGTATGTCCCACATCCAAAGTGCCAAGAGAGAGCTTGCTCTCCCTGTCTTTGAGTACTGTTTTCACTGTCCCGGTTACCTCTTTGCTAACGTTCTCTTCAGAGCTGCAGTGAAACCAGGAACCACGTGGAGAAGGCACCCACACTGAAAGTGCCTGGAGGGAACATTGGGGCTTCTTCTCAGTGTCTCTGACATAGGGTTTCACTGTCCCGGGAAAGTCTCTGCTAACACCGTGCAGAGCGCTGTGCCCAATATACAGAAACGTCTTGCGGTATCTCCTACAGGGAAAGTGCCAGGAGGGAATTGTCGAGCTTGTTCTGAGTGTCTCTGAGAATTGCTCTGATTATCCGTGTGACCTCTTTGCTAAGACTCTCCAGAGAGCCGTCCTCAAAACCAACACACATCTTGACATATCTCCCACATTGATCGCAGTGTCTCCAGAAACGGCATTCAAGGAGCCAGGAACTTTTCTCCCTACACTCTCCATTGAGTTGTCCTCAAAACCAATATACATCCTGCTATATCTCCCACATGGAAAGTGCCAGGAGGGAGAAGTGGGGATTATGTTTAGACTTTCTCGGAACTGCTTCAAATCAACTAGATCTCTTTGTGCTGTAAATCTCCCAACAGCCAAACGCAAAAGCAGCAAACATCTCGCTGTATGTCCCACATCCAAAGTGCCAAGAGAGAGCTTGCTCTCCCTGTCTTTGAGTACTGTTTTCACTGTCCCGGTTACCTCTTTGCTAACGTTCTCTTCAGAGCTGCAGTGAAACCAGGAACCACGTGGAGAAGGCACCCACACTGAAAGTGCCTGGAGGGAACATTGGGGCTTCTTCTCAGTGTCTCTGACATAGGGTTTCACTGTCCCGGGAAAGTCTCTGCTAACACCGTGCAGAGCGCTGTGCCCAATATACAGAAACGTCTTGCGGTATCTCCTACAGGGAAAGTGCCAGGAGGGAATTGTCGAGCTTGTTCTGAGTGTCTCTGAGAATTGCTCTGATTATCCGTGTGACCTCTTTGCTAAGACTCTCCAGAGAGCCGTCCTCAAAACCAACACACATCTTGACATATCTCCCACATTGATCGCAGTGTCTCCAGAAACGGCATTCAAGGAGCCAGGACCTTTTCTCCCTACACTCTCCATTGAGTTGTCCTCAAAACCAATATACATCCTGCTATATCTCCCACATGGAAAGTGCCAGGAGGGAGAAGTGGGGATTATGTTTAGACTTTCTCGGAACTGCTTCAAATCAACTAGATCTCTTTGTGCTGTAAATCTCCCAACAGCCAAACGCAAAAGCAGCAAACATCTCGCTGTATGTCCCACATCCAAAGTGCCAAGAGAGAGCTTGCTCTCCCTGTCTTTGAGTACTGTTTTCACTGTCCCGGTTACCTCTTGGCTAACGTTCTCTTCAGAGCTGCAGTGAAACCAGGAACCACGTGGAGAAGGCACCCACACTGAAAGTGCCTGGAGGGAACATTGGGGCTTCTTCTCAGTGTCTCTGACATAGGGTTTCACTGTCCCGGGAAAGTCTCTGCTAACACCGTGCAGAGCGCTGTGCCCAATATACAGAAACGTCTTGCGGTATCTCCTACAGGGAAAGTGGCTGGAGGGAATTGTCGAGCTTGTTCTCAGTGTCTCTGAGAATTGCTCTGATTATCCCTGTGACCTCTTTGCTAAGACTCTCCAGAGAGACGTCCTCAAAACCAACACACATCTTGACATATCTCCCACATTGATCGCAGTGTCTCCAGAAACGGCATTCAAGGAGCCAGGACCTTTTCTCCCTACACTCTCCATTGAGTTGTCCTCAAAACCAATATACATCCTGCTATATCTCCCACATGGAAAGTGCCAGGAGGGAGAAGTGGGGATTATGTTTAGACTTTCTCGGAACTGCTTCAAATCAACTGGATCTCTTTGTGCTGTAAATCTCCCAACAGCCAAACGCAAAAGCAGCAAACATCTCGCTGTATGTCCCACATCCAAAGTGCCAAGAGAGAGCTTGCTCTCCCTGTCTTTGAGTACTGTTTTCACTGTCCCGGTTACCTCTTGGCTAACGTTCTCTTCAGAGCTGCAGTGAAACCAGGAACCACGTGGAGAAGGCACCCACACTGAAAGTGCCTGGAGGGAACATTGGGGCTTCTTCTCAGTGTCTCTGACATAGGGTTTCACTGTCCCGGGAAAGTCTCTGCTAACACCGTGCAGAGCGCTGTGCCCAATATACAGAAACGTCTTGCGGTATCTCCTACAGGGAAAGTGCCAGGAGGGAATTGTCGAGCTTGTTCTGAGTGTCTCTGAGAATTGCTCTGATTATCCCTGTGACCTCTTTGCTAAGACTCTCCAGAGAGACGTCCTCAAAACCAACACACATCTTGACATATCTCCCACATTGATCGCAGTGTCTCCAGGAACGGCATTCAAGGAGCCAGGACCTTTTCTCCCTACACTCTCCATTGAGTTGTCCTCAAAACCAATATACATCCTGCTATATCTCCCACATAGAAAGTGCCTGGAGGGAGAAGTGGGGATTATGTTTAGACTTTCTCGGAACTGCTTCAAATCAACTAGATCTCTTTGTGCTGTAAATCTCCCGACAGCCAAACGCAAAAGCAGCAAACATCTCGCTGTATGTCCCACATCCAAAGTGCCAAGAGAGAGCTTGCTCTCCCTGTCTTTGAGTACTGTTTTCACTGTCCCGGTTACCTCTTTGCTAACGTTCTCTTCAGAGCTGCAGTGAAACCAGGAACCACGTGGAGAAGGCACCCACACTGAAAGTGCCTGGAGAGAACATTGGGGCTTCTTCTCAGTGTCTCTGACATAGGGTTTCACTGTCCCGGGAAAGTCTCTGCTAACACCGTGCAGAGCGCTGTGCCCAATATACAGAAACGTCTTGCGGTATCTCCTACAGGGAAAGTGCCAGGAGGGAATTGTCGAGCTTGTTCTCAGTGTCTCTGAGAATTGCTCTGATTATCCGTGTGACCTCTTTGCTAAGACTCTCCAGAGAGACGTCCTCAAAACCAACACACATCTTGACATATCTCCCACATTGATCGCAGTGTCTCCAGAAACGGCATTCAAGGAGCCAGGACCTTTTCTCCCTACACTCTCCATTGAGTTGTCCTCAAAACCAATATACATCCTGCTATATCTCCCACATGGAAAGTGCCAGGAGGGAGAAGTGGGGATTATGTTTAGACTTTCTCGGAACTGCTTCAAATCAACTAGATCTCTTTGTGCTGTAAATCTCCCAACAGCCAAACGCAAAAGCAGCAAACATCTCGCTGTATGTCCCACATCCAAAGTGCCAAGAGAGAGCTTGCTCTCCCTGTCTTTGAGTACTGTTTTCACTGTCCCGGTTACCTCTTGGCTAACGTTCTCTTCAGAGCTGCAGTGAAACCAGGAACCACGTGGAGAAGGCACCCACACTGAAAGTGCCTGGAGGGAACATTGGGGCTTCTTCTCAGTGTCTCTGACATAGGGTTTCACTGTCCCGGGAAAGTCTCTGCTAACACCGTGCAGAGCGCTGTGCCCAATATACAGAAACGTCTTGCGGTATCTCCTACAGGGAAAGTGCCAGGAGGGAATTGTCGAGCTTGTTCTGAGTGTCTCTGAGAATTGCTCTGATTATCCGTGTGACCTCTTTGCTAAGACTCTCCAGAGAGACGTCCTCAAAACCAACACACATCTTGACATATCTCCCACATTGATCGCAGTGTCTCCAGAAACGGCATTCAAGGAGCCAGGACCTTTTCTCCCTACACTCTCCATTGAGTTGTCCTCAAAACCAATATACATCCTGCTATATCTCCCACATGGAAAGTGCCAGGAGGGAGAAGTGGGGATTATGTTTAGACTTTCTCGGAACTGCTTCAAATCAACTAGATCTCTTTGTGCTGTAAATCTCCCAACAGCCAAACGCAAAAGCAGCAAACATCTCGCTGTATGTCCCACATCCAAAGTGCCAAGAGAGAGCTTGCTCTCCCTGTCTTTGAGTACTGTTTTCACTGTCCCGGTTACCTCTTGGCTAACGTTCTCTTCAGAGCTGCAGTGAAACCAGGAACCACGTGGAGAAGGCACCCACACTGAAAGTGCCTGGAGGGAACATTGGGGCTTCTTCTCAGTGTCTCTGACATAGGGTTTCACTGTCCCGGGAAAGTCTCTGCTAACACCGTGCAGAGCGCTGTGCCCAATATACAGAAACGTCTTGCGGTATCTCCTACAGGGAAAGTGCCAGGAGGGAATTGTCGAGCTTGTTCTCAGTGTCTCTGAGAATTGCTCTGATTATCCGTGTGACCTCTTTGCTAAGACTCTCCAGAGAGACGTCCTCAAAACCAACACACATCTTGACATATCTCCCACATTGATCGCAGTGTCTCCAGAAACGGCATTCAAGGAGCCAGGACCTTTTCTCCCTACACTCTCCATTGAGTTGTCCTCAAAACCAATATACATCCTGCTATATCTCCCACATGGAAAGTGCCAGGAGGGAGAAGTGGGGATTATGTTTAGACTTTCTCGGAACTGCTTCAAATCAACTAGATCTCTTTGTGCTGTAAATCTCCCAACAGCCAAACGCAAAAGCAGCAAACATCTCGCTGTATGTCCCACATCCAAAGTGCCAAGAGAGAGCTTGCTCTCCCTGTCTTTGAGTACTGTTTTCACTGTCCCGGTTACCTCTTGGCTAACGTTCTCTTCAGAGCTGCAGTGAAACCAGGAACCACGTGGAGAAGGCACCCACACTGAAAGTGCCTGGAGGGAACATTGGGGCTTCTTCTCAGTGTCTCTGACATAGGGTTTCACTGTCCCGGGAAAGTCTCTGCTAACACCGTGCAGAGCGCTGTGCCCAATATACAGAAACGTCTTGCGGTATCTCCTACAGGGAAAGTGCCAGGAGGGAATTGTCGAGCTTGTTCTGAGTGTCTCTGAGAATTGCTCTGATTATCCGTGTGACCTCTTTGCTAAGACTCTCCAGAGAGACGTCCTCAAAACCAACACACATCTTGACATATCTCCCACATTGATCGCAGTGTCTCCAGAAACGGCATTCAAGGAGCCAGGACCTTTTCTCCCTACACTCTCCATTGAGTTGTCCTCAAAACCAATATACATCCTGCTATATCTCCCACATGGAAAGTGCCAGGAGGGAGAAGTGGGGATTATGTTTAGACTTTCTCGGAACTGCTTCAAATCAACTAGATCTCTTTGTGCTGTAAATCTCCCAACAGCCAAACGCAAAAGCAGCAAACATCTCGCTGTATGGCCCACATCCAAAGTGCCAAGAGAGAGCTTGCTCTCCCTGTCTTTGAGTACTGTTTTCACTGTCCCGGTTACCTCTTGGCTAACGTTCTCTTCAGAGCTGCAGTGAAACCAGGAACCACGTGGAGAAGGCACCCACACTGAAAGTGCCTGGAGGGAACATTGGGGCTTCTTCTCAGTGTCTCTGACATAGGGTTTCACTGTCCCGGGAAAGTCTCTGCTAACACCGTGCAGAGCGCTGTGCCCAATATACAGAAACGTCTTGCGGTATCTCCTACAGGGAAAGTGCCAGGAGGGAATTGTCGAGCTTGTTCTGAGTGTCTCTGAGAATTGCTCTGATTATCCGTGTGACCTCTTTGCTAAGACTCTCCAGAGAGACGTCCTCAAAACCAACACACATCTTGACATATCTCCCACATTGATCGCAGTGTCTCCAGAAACGGCATTCAAGGAGCCAGGACCTTTTCTCCCTACACTCTCCATTGAGTTGTCCTCAAAACCAATATACATCCTGCTATATCTCCCACATGGAAAGTGCCAGGAGGGAGAAGTGGGGATTATGTTTAGACTTTCTCGGAACTGCTTCAAATCAACTAGATCTCTTTGTGCTGTAAATCTCCCAACAGCCAAACGCAAAAGCAGCAAACATCTCGCTGTATGTCCCACATCCAAAGTGCCAAGAGAGAGCTTGCTCTCCCTGTCTTTGAGTACTGTTTTCACTGTCCCGGTTACCTCTTTGCTAACGTTCTCTTCAGAGCTGCAGTGAAACCAGGAACCACGTGGAGAAGGCACCCACACTGAAAGTGCCTGGAGGGAACATTGGGGCTTCTTCTCAGTGTCTCTGACATAGGGTTTCACTGTCCCGGGAAAGTCTCTGCTAACACCGTGCAGAGCGCTGTGCCCAATATACAGAAACGTCTTGCGGTATCTCCTACAGGGAAAGTGCCAGGAGGGAATTGTCGAGCTTGTTCTGAGTGTCTCTGAGAATTGCTCTGATTATCCGTGTGACCTCTTTGCTAAGACTCTCCAGAGAGCCGTCCTCAAAACCAACACACATCTTGACATATCTCCCACATTGATCGCAGTGTCTCCAGAAACGGCATTCAAGGAGCCAGGACCTTTTCTCCCTACACTGTCCATTGAGTTGTCCTCAAAACCAATATACATCCTGCTATATCTCCCACATGGAAAGTGCCAGGAGGGAGAAGTGGGGATTATGTTTAGACTTTCTCGGAACTGCTTCAAATCAACTAGATCTCTTTGTGCTGTAAATCTCCCAACAGCCAAACGCAAAAGCAGCAAACATCTCGCTGTATGTCCCACATCCAAAGTGCCAAGAGAGAGCTTGCTCTCCCTGTCTTTGAGTACTGTTTTCACTGTCCCGGTTACCTCTTGGCTAACGTTCTCTTCAGAGCTGCAGTGAAACCAGGAACCACGTGGAGAAGGCACCCACACTGAAAGTGCCTGGAGGGAACATTGGGGCTTCTTCTCAGTGTCTCTGACATAGGGTTTCACTGTCCCGGGAAAGTCTCTGCTAACACCGTGCAGAGCGCTGTGCCCAATATACAGAAACGTCTTGCGGTATCTCCTACAGGGAAAGTGGCTGGAGGGAATTGTCGAGCTTGTTCTCAGTGTCTCTGAGAATTGCTCTGATTATCCCTGTGACCTCTTTGCTAAGACTCTCCAGAGAGACGTCCTCAAAACCAACACACATCTTGACATATCTCCCACATTGATCGCAGTGTCTCCAGAAACGGCATTCAAGGAGCCAGGACCTTTTCTCCCTACACTCTCCATTGAGTTGTCCTCAAAACCAATATACATCCTGCTATATCTCCCACATGGAAAGTGCCAGGAGGGAGAAGTGGGGATTATGTTTAGACTTTCTCGGAACTGCTTCAAATCAACTAGATCTCTTTGTGCTGTAAATCTCCCAACAGCCAAACGCAAAAGCAGCAAACATCTCGCTGTATGTCCCACATCCAAAGTGCCAAGAGAGAGCTTGCTCTCCCTGTCTTTGAGTACTGTTTTCACTGTCCCGGTTACCTCTTGGCTAACGTTCTCTTCAGAGCTGCAGTGAAACCAGGAACCACGTGGAGAAGGCACCCACACTGAAAGTGCCTGGAGGGAACACTGGGGCTTCTTCTCAGTGTCTCTGACATAGGGTTTCACTGTCCCGGGAAAGTCTCTGCTAACACCGTGCAGAGCGCTGTGCCCAATATACAGAAACGTCTTGCGGTATCTCCTACAGGGAAAGTGCCAGGAGGGAATTGTCGAGCTTGTTCTGAGTGTCTCTGAGAATTGCTCTGATTATCCGTGTGACCTCTTTGCTAAGACTCTCCAGAGAGCCGTCCTCAAAACCAACACACATCTTGACATATCTCCCACATTGATCGCAGTGTCTCCAGAAACGGCATTCAAGGAGCCAGGACCTTTTCTCCCTACACTCTCCATTGAGTTGTCCTCAAAACCAATATACATCCTGCTATATCTCCCACATGGAAAGTGCCAGGAGGGAGAAGTGGGGATTATGTTTAGACTTTCTCGGAACTGCTTCAAATCAACTGGATCTCTTTGTGCTGTAAATCTCCCAACAGCCAAGCGCAAAAGCAGCAAACATCTCGCTGTATGTCCCACATCCAAAGTGCCAAGAGAGAGCTTGCTCTCCCTGTCTTTGAGTACTGTTTTCACTGTCCCGGTTACCTCTTTGCTAACGTTCTCTTCAGAGCTGCAGTGAAACCAGGAACCACGTGGAGAAGGCACCCACACTGAAAGTGCCTGGAGGGAACACTGGGGCTTCTTCTCAGTGTCTCTGACATAGGGTTTCACTGTCCCGGGAAAGTCTCTGCTAACACCGTGCAGAGCGCTGTGCCCAATATACAGAAACGTCTTGCGGTATCTCCTACAGGGAAAGTGCCAGGAGGGAATTGTCGAGCTTGTTCTGAGTGTCTCTGAGAATTGCTCTGATTATCCCTGTGACCTCTTTGCTAAGACTCTCCAGAGAGACGTCCTCAAAACCAACACACATCTTGACATATCTCCCACATTGATCGCAGTGTCTCCAGAAACGGCATTCAAGGAGCCAGGACCTTTTCTCCCTACACTCTCCATTGAGTTGTCCTCAAAACCAATATACATCCTGCTATATCTCCCACATGGAAAGTGCCAGGAGGGAGAAGTGGGGATTATGTTTAGACTTTCTCGGAACTGCTTCAAATCAACTAGATCTCTTTGTGCTGTAAATCTCCCAACAGCCAAACGCAAAAGCAGCAAACATCTCGCTGTATGTCCCACATCCAAAGTGCCAAGAGAGAGCTTGCTCTCCCTGTCTTTGAGTACTGTTTTCACTGTCCCGGTTACCTCTTGGCTAACGTTCTCTTCAGAGCTGCAGTGAAACCAGGAACCACGTGGAGAAGGCACCCACACTGAAAGTGCCTGGAGGGAACATTGGGGCTTCTTCTCAGTGTCTCTGACATAGGGTTTCACTGTCCCGGGAAAGTCTCTGCTAACACCGTGCAGAGCGCTGTGCCCAATATACAGAAACGTCTTGCGGTATCTCCTACAGGGAAAGTGGCTGGAGGGAATTGTCGAGCTTGTTCTGAGTGTCTCTGAGAATTGCTCTGATTATCCGTGTGACCTCTTTGCTAAGACTCTCCAGAGAGCCGTCCTCAAAACCAACACACATCTGGACATATCTCCCACATTGATCGCAGTGTCTCCAGAAACGGCATTCAAGGAGCCAGGACCTTTTCTCCCTACACTCTCCATTGAGTTGTCCTCAAAACCAATATACATCCTGCTATATCTCCCACATGGAAAGTGCCAGGAGGGAGAAGTGGGGATTATGTTTAGACTTTCTCGGAACTGCTTCAAATCAACTAGATCTCTTTGTGCTGTAAATCTCCCAACAGCCAAACGCAAAAGCAGCAAACATCTCGCTGTATGTCCCACATCCAAAGTGCCAAGAGAGAGCTTGCTCTCCCTGTCTTTGAGTACTGTTTTCACTGTCCCGGTTACCTCTTGGCTAACGTTCTCTTCAGAGCTGCAGTGAAACCAGGAACCACGTGGAGAAGGCACCCACACTGAAAGTGCCTGGAGGGAACATTGGGGCTTCTTCTCAGTGTCTCTGACATAGGGTTTCACTGTCCCGGGAAAGTCTCTGCTAACACCGTGCAGAGCGCTGTGCCCAATATACAGAAACGTCTTGCGGTATCTCCTACAGGGAAAGTGCCAGGAGGGAATTGTCGAGCTTGTTCTGAGTGTCTCTGAGAATTGCTCTGATTATCCGTGTGACCTCTTTGCTAAGACTCTCCAGAGAGACGTCCTCAAAACCAACACACATCTTGACATATCTCCCACATTGATCGCAGTGTCTCCAGGAACGGCATTCAAGGAGCCAGGACCTTTTCTCCCTACACTGTCCATTGAGTTGTCCTCAAAACCAATATACATCCTGCTATATCTCCCACATGGAAAGTGCCAGGAGGGAGAAGTGGGGATTATGTTTAGACTTTCTCGGAACTGCTTCAAATCAACTAGATCTCTTTGTGCTGTAAATCTCCCAACAGCCAAACGCAAAAGCAGCAAACATCTCGCTGTATGTCCCACATCCAAAATGCCAAGAGAGAGCTTGCTCTCCCTGTCTTTGAGTACTGTTTTCACTGTCCCGGTTACCTCTTTGCTAACGTTCTCTTCAGAGCTGCAGTGAAACCAGGAACCACGTGGAGAAGGCACCCACACTGAAAGTGCCTGGAGGGAACACTGGGGCTTCTTCTCAGTGTCTCTGACATAGGGTTTCACTGTCCCGGGAAAGTCTCTGCTAACACCGTGCAGAGCGCTGTGCCCAATATACAGAAACGTCTTGCGGTATCTCCTACAGGGAAAGTGCCAGGAGGGAATTGTCGAGCTTGTTCTGAGTGTCTCTGAGAATTGCTCTGATTATCCCTGTGACCTCTTTGCTAAGACTCTCCAGAGAGACGTCCTCAAAACCAACACACATCTTGACATATCTCCCACATTGATCGCAGTGTCTCCAGAAACGGCATTCAAGGAGCCAGGACCTTTTCTCCCTACACTCTCCATTGAGTTGTCCTCAAAACCAATATACATCCTGCTATATCTCCCACATGGAAAGTGCCAGGAGGGAGAAGTGGGGATTATGTTTAGACTTTCTCGGAACTGCTTCAAATCAACTAGATCTCTTTGTGCTGTAAATCTCCCAACAGCCAAACGCAAAAGCAGCAAACATCTCGCTGTATGTCCCACATCCAAAGTGCCAAGAGAGAGCTTGCTCTCCCTGTCTTTGAGTACTGTTTTCACTGTCCCGGTTACCTCTTGGCTAACGTTCTCTTCAGAGCTGCAGTGAAACCAGGAACCACGTGGAGAAGGCACCCACACTGAAAGTGCCTGGAGGGAACATTGGGGCTTCTTCTCAGTGTCTCTGACATAGGGTTTCACTGTCCCGGGAAAGTCTCTGCTAACACCGTGCAGAGCGCTGTGCCCAATATACAGAAACGTCTTGCGGTATCTCCTACAGGGAAAGTGCCAGGAGGGAATTGTCGAGCTTGTTCTGAGTGTCTCTGAGAATTGCTCTGATTATCCCTGTGACCTCTTTGCTAAGACTCTCCAGAGAGACGTCCTCAAAACCAACACACATCTTGACATATCTCCCACATTGATCGCAGTGTCTCCAGAAACGGCATTCAAGGAGCCAGGACCTTTTCTCCCTACACTCTCCATTGAGTTGTCCTCAAAACCAATATACATCCTGCTATATCTCCCACATGGAAAGTGCCAGGAGGGAGAAGTGGGGATTATGTTTAGACTTTCTCGGAACTGCTTCAAATCAACTAGATCTCTTTGTGCTGTAAATCTCCCAACAGCCAAACGCAAAAGCAGCAAACATCTCACTGTATGTCCCACATCCAAAGTGCCAAGAGAGAGCTTGCTCTCCCTGTCTTTGAGTACTGTTTTCACTGTCCCGGTTACCTCTTGGCTAACGTTCTCTTCAGAGCTGCAGTGAAACCAGGAACCACGTGGAGAAGGCACCCACACTGAAAGTGCCTGGAGGGAACATTGGGGCTTCTTCTCAGTGTCTCTGACATAGGGTTTCACTGTCCCGGGAAAGTCTCTGCTAACACCGTGCAGAGCGCTGTGCCCAATATACAGAAACGTCTTGCGGTATCTCCTACAGGGAAAGTGCCAGGAGGGAATTGTCGAGCTTGTTCTGAGTGTCTCTGAGAATTGCTCTGATTATCCCTGTGACCTCTTTGCTAAGACTCTCCAGAGAGACGTCCTCAAAACCAACACACATCTTGACATATCTCCCACATTGATCGCAGTGTCTCCAGAAACGGCATTCAAGGAGCCAGGACCTTTTCTCCCTACACTCTCCATTGAGTTGTCCTCAAAACCAATATACATCCTGCTATATCTCCCACATGGAAAGTGCCAGGAGGGAGAAGTGGGGATTATGTTTAGACTTTCTCGGAACTGCTTCAAATCAACTAGATCTCTTTGTGCTGTAAATCTCCCAACAGCCAAACGCAAAAGCAGCAAACATCTCGCTGTATGTCCCACATCCAAAGTGCCAAGAGAGAGCTTGCTCTCCCTGTCTTTGAGTACTGTTTTCACTGTCCCGGTTACCTCTTTGCTAACGTTCTCTTCAGAGCTGCAGTGAAACCAGGAACCACGTGGAGAAGGCACCCACACTGAAAGTGCCTGGAGGGAACATTGGGGCTTCTTCTCAGTGTCTCTGACATAGGGTTTCACTGTCCCGGGAAAGTCTCTGCTAACACCGTGCAGAGCGCTGTGCCCAATATACAGAAACGTCTTGCGGTATCTCCTACAGGGAAAGTGCCAGGAGGGAATTGTCGAGCTTGTTCTGAGTGTCTCTGAGAATTGCTCTGATTATCCGTGTGACCTCTTTGCTAAGACTCTCCAGAGAGCCGTCCTCAAAACCAACACACATCTTGACATATCTCCCACATTGATCGCAGTGTCTCCAGAAACGGCATTCAAGGAGCCAGGACCTTTTCTCCCTACACTCTCCATTGAGTTGTCCTCAAAACCAATATACATCCTGCTATATCTCCCACATGGAAAGTGCCAGGAGGGAGAAGTGGGGATTATGTTTAGACTTTCTCGGAACTGCTTCAAATCAACTAGATCTCTTTGTGCTGTAAATCTCCCAACAGCCAAACGCAAAAGCAGCAAACATCTCGCTGTATGTCCCACATCCAAAGTGCCAAGAGAGAGCTTGCTCTCCCTGTCTTTGAGTACTGTTTTCACTGTCCCGGTTACCTCTTGGCTAACGTTCTCTTCAGAGCTGCAGTGAAACCAGGAACCACGTGGAGAAGGCACCCACACTGAAAGTGCCTGGAGGGAACACTGGGGCTTCTTCTCAGTGTCTCTGACATAGGGTTTCACTGTCCCGGGAAAGTCTCTGCTAACACCCTGCAGAGCGCTGTGCCCAATATACAGAAACGTCTTGCGGTATCTCCTACAGGGAAAGTGCCAGGAGGGAATTGTCGAGCTTGTTCTGAGTGTCTCTGAGAATTGCTCTGATTATCCGTGTGACCTCTTTGCTAAGACTCTCCAGAGAGCCGTCCTCAAAACCAACACACATCTTGACATATCTCCCACATTGATCGCAGTGTCTCCAGAAACGGCATTCAAGGAGCCAGGACCTTTTCTCCCTACACTCTCCATTGAGTTGTCCTCAAAACCAATATACATCCTGCTATATCTCCCACATGGAAAGTGCCAGGAGGGAGAAGTGGGGATTATGTTTAGACTTTCTCGGAACTGCTTCAAATCAACTAGATCTCTTTGTGCTGTAAATCTCCCAACAGCCAAACGCAAAAGCAGCAAACATCTCGCTGTATGTCCCACATCCAAAGTGCCAAGAGAGAGCTTGCTCTCCCTGTCTTTGAGTACTGTTTTCACTGTCCCGGTTACCTCTTTGCTAACGTTCTCTTCAGAGCTGCAGTGAAACCAGGAACCACGTGGAGAAGGCACCCACACTGAAAGTGCCTGGAGGGAACATTGGGGCTTCTTCTCAGTGTCTCTGACATAGGGTTTCACTGTCCCGGGAAAGTCTCTGCTAACACCGTGCAGAGCGCTGTGCCCAATATACAGAAACGTCTTGCGGTATCTCCTACAGGGAAAGTGCCAGGAGGGAATTGTCGAGCTTGTTCTCAGTGTCTCTGAGAATTGCTCTGATTATCCGTGTGACCTCTTTGCTAAGACTCTCCAGAGAGCCGTCCTCAAAACCAACACACATCTTGACATATCTCCCACATTGATCGCAGTGTCTCCAGAAACGGCATTCAAGGAGCCAGGACCTTTTCTCCCTACACTCTCCATTGAGTTGTCCTCAAAACCAATATACATCCTGCTATATCTCCCACATGGAAAGTGCCAGGAGGGAGAAGTGGGGATTATGTTTAGACTTTCTCGGAACTGCTTCAAATCAACTAGATCTCTTTGTGCTGTAAATCTCCCAACAGCCAAACGCAAAAGCAGCAAACATCTCGCTGTATGTCCCACATCCAAAGCGCCAAGAGAGAGCTTGCTCTCCCTGTCTTTGAGTACTGTTTTCACTGTCCCGGTTACCTCTTTGCTAACGTTCTCTTCAGAGCTGCAGTGAAACCAGGAACCACGTGGAGAAGGCACCCACACTGAAAGTGCCTGGAGGGAACACTGGGGCTTCTTCTCAGTGTCTCTGACATAGGGTTTCACTGTCCCGGGAAAGTCTCTGCTAACACCGTGCAGAGCGCTGTGCCCAATATACAGAAACGTCTTGCGGTATCTCCTACAGGGAAAGTGCCAGGAGGGAATTGTCGAGCTTGTTCTGAGTGTCTCTGAGAATTGCTCTGATTATCCGTGTGACCTCTTTGCTAAGACTCTCCAGAGAGCCGTCCTCAAAACCAACACACATCTTGACATATCTCCCACATTGATCGCAGTGTCTCCAGAAACGGCATTCAAGGAGCCAGGACCTTTTCTCCCTACACTCTCCATTGAGTTGTCCTCAAAACCAATATACATCCTGCTATATCTCCCACATGGAAAGTGCCAGGAGGGAGAAGTGGGGATTATGTTTAGACTTTCTCGGAACTGCTTCAAATCAACTAGATCTCTTTGTGCTGTAAATCTCCCAACAGCCAAACGCAAAAGCAGCAAACATCTCGCTGTATGTCCCACATCCAAAGTGCCAAGAGAGAGCTTGCTCTCCCTGTCTTTGAGTACTGTTTTCACTGTCCCGGTTACCTCTTGGCTAACGTTCTCTTCAGAGCTGCAGTGAAACCAGGAACCACGTGGAGAAGGCACCCACACTGAAAGTGCCTGGAGGGAACACTGGGGCTTCTTCTCAGTGTCTCTGACATAGGGTTTCACTGTCCCGGGAAAGTCTCTGCTAACACCCTGCAGAGCGCTGTGCCCAATATACAGAAACGTCTTGCGGTATCTCCTACAGGGAAAGTGCCAGGAGGGAATTGTCGAGCTTGTTCTGAGTGTCTCTGAGAATTGCTCTGATTATCCGTGTGACCTCTTTGCTAAGACTCTCCAGAGAGCCGTCCTCAAAACCAACACACATCTTGACATATCTCCCACATTGATCGCAGTGTCTCCAGAAACGGCATTCAAGGAGCCAGGACCTTTTCTCCCTACACTCTCCATTGAGTTGTCCTCAAAACCAATATACATCCTGCTATATCTCCCACATGGAAAGTGCCAGGAGGGAGAAGTGGGGATTATGTTTAGACTTTCTCGGAACTGCTTCAAATCAACTAGATCTCTTTGTGCTGTAAATCTCCCAACAGCCAAACGCAAAAGCAGCAAACATCTCGCTGTATGTCCCACATCCAAAGTGCCAAGAGAGAGCTTGCTCTCCCTGTCTTTGAGTACTGTTTTCACTGTCCCGGTTACCTCTTTGCTAACGTTCTCTTCAGAGCTGCAGTGAAACCAGGAACCACGTGGAGAAGGCACCCACACTGAAAGTGCCTGGAGGGAACATTGGGGCTTCTTCTCAGTGTCTCTGACATAGGGTTTCACTGTCCCGGGAAAGTCTCTGCTAACACCGTGCAGAGCGCTGTGCCCAATATACAGAAACGTCTTGCGGTATCTCCTACAGGGAAAGTGCCAGGAGGGAATTGTCGAGCTTGTTCTCAGTGTCTCTGAGAATTGCTCTGATTATCCGTGTGACCTCTTTGCTAAGACTCTCCAGAGAGCCGTCCTCAAAACCAACACACATCTTGACATATCTCCCACATTGATCGCAGTGTCTCCAGAAACGGCATTCAAGGAGCCAGGACCTTTTCTCCCTACACTCTCCATTGAGTTGTCCTCAAAACCAATATACATCCTGCTATATCTCCCACATGGAAAGTGCCAGGAGGGAGAAGTGGGGATTATGTTTAGACTTTCTCGGAACTGCTTCAAATCAACTAGATCTCTTTGTGCTGTAAATCTCCCAACAGCCAAACGCAAAAGCAGCAAACATCTCGCTGTATGTCCCACATCCAAAGCGCCAAGAGAGAGCTTGCTCTCCCTGTCTTTGAGTACTGTTTTCACTGTCCCGGTTACCTCTTTGCTAACGTTCTCTTCAGAGCTGCAGTGAAACCAGGAACCACGTGGAGAAGGCACCCACACTGAAAGTGCCTGGAGGGAACACTGGGGCTTCTTCTCAGTGTCTCTGACATAGGGTTTCACTGTCCCGGGAAAGTCTCTGCTAACACCGTGCAGAGCGCTGTGCCCAATATACAGAAACGTCTTGCGGTATCTCCTACAGGGAAAGTGCCAGGAGGGAATTGTCGAGCTTGTTCTCAGTGTCTCTGAGAATTGCTCTGATTATCCGTGTGACCTCTTTGCTAAGACTCTCCAGAGAGCCGTCCTCAAAACCAACACACATCTTGACATATCTCCCACATTGATCGCAGTGTCTCCAGAAACGGCATTCAAGGAGCCAGGACCTTTTCTCCCTACACTCTCCATTGAGTTGTCCTCAAAACCAATATACATCCTGCTATATCTCCCACATGGAAAGTGCCAGGAGGGAGAAGTGGGGATTATGTTTAGACTTTCTCGGAACTGCTTCAAATCAACTAGATATCTTTGTGCTGTAAATCTCCCAACAGCCAAACGCAAAAGCAGCAAACATCTCGCTGTATGTCCCACATCCAAAGTGCCAAGAGAGAGCTT
Organism: Chroicocephalus ridibundus; assembly: GCF_963924245.1. Classification (NCBI taxonomy): domain Eukaryota; kingdom Metazoa; phylum Chordata; class Aves; order Charadriiformes; family Laridae; genus Chroicocephalus; species Chroicocephalus ridibundus. The sequence goes on along the minus strand of NC_086295.1, from coordinate 22,759,766 downwards.
GCTCTCCCTGTCTTTGAGTACTGTTTTCACTGTCCCGGTTACCTCTTGGCTAACGTTCTCTTCAGAGCTGCAGTGAAACCAGGAACCACGTGGAGAAGGCACCCACACTGAAAGTGCCTGGAGGGAACATTGGGGCTTCTTCTCAGTGTCTCTGACATAGGGTTTCACTGTCCCGGGAAAGTCTCTGCTAACACCGTGCAGAGCGCTGTGCCCAATATACAGAAACGTCTTGCGGTATCTCCTACAGGGAAAGTGCCAGGAGGGAATTGTCGAGCTTGTTCTGAGTGTCTCTGAGAATTGCTCTGATTATCCGTGTGACCTCTTTGCTAAGACTCTCCAGAGAGCCGTCCTCAAAACCAACACACATCTTGACATATCTCCCACATTGATCGCAGTGTCTCCAGAAACGGCATTCAAGGAGCCAGGACCTTTTCTCCCTACACTCTCCATTGAGTTGTCCTCAAAACCAATATACATCCTGCTATATCTCCCACATGGAAAGTGCCAGGAGGGAGAAGTGGGGATTATGTTTAGACTTTCTCGGAACTGCTTCAAATCAACTAGATCTCTTTGTGCTGTAAATCTCCCAACAGCCAAACGCAAAAGCAGCAAACATCTCGCTGTATGTCCCACATCCAAAGTGCCAAGAGAGAGCTTGCTCTCCCTGTCTTTGAGTACTGTTTTCACTGTCCCGGTTACCTCTTGGCTAACGTTCTCTTCAGAGCTGCAGTGAAACCAGGAACCACGTGGAGAAGGCACCCACACTGAAAGTGCCTGGAGGGAACACTGGGGCTTCTTCTCAGTGTCTCTGACATAGGGTTTCACTGTCCCGGGAAAGTCTCTGCTAACACCCTGCAGAGCGCTGTGCCCAATATACAGAAACGTCTTGCGGTATCTCCTACAGGGAAAGTGCCAGGAGGGAATTGTCGAGCTTGTTCTGAGTGTCTCTGAGAATTGCTCTGATTATCCGTGTGACCTCTTTGCTAAGACTCTCCAGAGAGCCGTCCTCAAAACCAACACACATCTTGACATATCTCCCACATTGATCGCAGTGTCTCCAGAAACGGCATTCAAGGAGCCAGGACCTTTTCTCCCTACACTCTCCATTGAGTTGTCCTCAAAACCAATATACATCCTGCTATATCTCCCACATGGAAAGTGCCAGGAGGGAGAAGTGGGGATTATGTTTAGACTTTCTCGGAACTGCTTCAAATCAACTAGATCTCTTTGTGCTGTAAATCTCCCAACAGCCAAACGCAAAAGCAGCAAACATCTCGCTGTATGTCCCACATCCAAAGTGCCAAGAGAGAGCTTGCTCTCCCTGTCTTTGAGTACTGTTTTCACTGTCCCGGTTACCTCTTGGCTAACGTTCTCTTCAGAGCTGCAGTGAAACCAGGAACCACGTGGAGAAGGCACCCACACTGAAAGTGCCTGGAGGGAACATTGGGGCTTCTTCTCAGTGTCTCTGACATAGGGTTTCACTGTCCCGGGAAAGTCTCTGCTAACACCGTGCAGAGCGCTGTGCCCAATATACAGAAACGTCTTGCGGTATCTCCTACAGGGAAAGTGGCTGGAGGGAATTGTCGAGCTTGTTCTGAGTGTCTCTGAGAATTGCTCTGATTATCCGTGTGACCTCTTTGCTAAGACTCTCCAGAGAGCCGTCCTCAAAACCAACACACATCTTGACATATCTCCCACATTGATCGCAGTGTCTCCAGAAACGGCATTCAAGGAGCCAGGACCTTTTCTCCCTACACTCTCCATTGAGTTGTCCTCAAAACCAATATACATCCTGCTATATCTCCCACATGGAAAGTGCCAGGAGGGAGAAGTGGGGATTATGTTTAGACTTTCTCGGAACTGCTTCAAATCAACTAGATCTCTTTGTGCTGTAAATCTCCCAACAGCCAAACGCAAAAGCAGCAAACATCTCGCTGTATGTCCCACATCCAAAGTGCCAAGAGAGAGCTTGCTCTCCCTGTCTTTGAGTACTGTTTTCACTGTCCCGGTTACCTCTTGGCTAACGTTCTCTTCAGAGCTGCAGTGAAACCAGGAACCACGTGGAGAAGGCACCCACACTGAAAGTGCCTGGAGGGAACACTGGGGCTTCTTCTCAGTGTCTCTGACATAGGGTTTCACTGTCCCGGGAAAGTCTCTGCTAACACCCTGCAGAGCGCTGTGCCCAATATACAGAAACGTCTTGCGGTATCTCCTACAGGGAAAGTGCCAGGAGGGAATTGTCGAGCTTGTTCTGAGTGTCTCTGAGAATTGCTCTGATTATCCGTGTGACCTCTTTGCTAAGACTCTCCAGAGAGCCGTCCTCAAAACCAACACACATCTTGACATATCTCCCACATTGATCGCAGTGTCTCCAGAAACGGCATTCAAGGAGCCAGGACCTTTTCTCCCTACACTCTCCATTGAGTTGTCCTCAAAACCAATATACATCCTGCTATATCTCCCACATGGAAAGTGCCAGGAGGGAGAAGTGGGGATTATGTTTAGACTTTCTCGGAACTGCTTCAAATCAACTAGATCTCTTTGTGCTGTAAATCTCCCAACAGCCAAACGCAAAAGCAGCAAACATCTCGCTGTATGTCCCACATCCAAAGTGCCAAGAGAGAGCTTGCTCTCCCTGTCTTTGAGTACTGTTTTCACTGTGCCGGTTACCTCTTGGCTAACGTTCTCTTCAGAGCTGCAGTGAAACCAGGAACCACGTGGAGAAGGCACCCACACTGAAAGTGCCTGGAGGGAACATTGGGGCTTCTTCTCAGTGTCTCTGACATAGGGTTTCACTGTCCCGGGAAAGTCTCTGCTAACACCGTGCAGAGCGCTGTGCCCAATATACAGAAACGTCTTGCGGTATCTCCTACAGGGAAAGTGCCAGGAGGGAATTGTCGAGCTTGTTCTGAGTGTCTCTGAGAATTGCTCTGATTATCCCTGTGACCTCTTTGCTAAGACTCTCCAGAGAGACGTCCTCAAAACCAACACACATCTTGACATATCTCCCACATTGATCGCAGTGTCTCCAGAAACGGCATTCAAGGAGCCAGGACCTTTTCTCCCTACACTCTCCATTGAGTTGTCCTCAAAACCAATATACATCCTGCTATATCTCCCACATGGAAAGTGCCAGGAGGGAGAAGTGGGGATTATGTTTAGACTTTCTCGGAACTGCTTCAAATCAACTAGATCTCTTTGTGCTGTAAATCTCCCAACAGCCAAACGCAAAAGCAGCAAACATCTCGCTGTATGTCCCACATCCAAAGTGCCAAGAGAGAGCTTGCTCTCCCTGTCTTTGAGGACTGTTTTCACTGTCCCGGTTACCTCTTGGCTAACGTTCTCTTCAGAGCTGCAGTGAAACCAGGAACCACGTGGAGAAGGCACCCACACTGAAAGTGCCTGGAGGGAACACTGGGGCTTCTTCTCAGTGTCTCTGACATAGGGTTTCACTGTCCCGGGAAAGTCTCTGCTAACACCCTGCAGAGCGCTGTGCCCAATATACAGAAACGTCTTGCGGTATCTCCTACAGGGAAAGTGCCAGGAGGGAATTGTCGAGCTTGTTCTGAGTGTCTCTGAGAATTGCTCTGATTATCCGTGTGACCTCTTTGCTAAGACTCTCCAGAGAGCCGTCCTCAAAACCAACACACATCTTGACATATCTCCCACATTGATCGCAGTGTCTCCAGAAACGGCATTCAAGGAGCCAGGACCTTTTCTCCCTACACTCTCCATTGAGTTGTCCTCAAAACCAATATACATCCTGCTATATCTCCCACATGGAAAGTGCCAGGAGGGAGAAGTGGGGATTATGTTTAGACTTTCTCGGAACTGCTTCAAATCAACTAGATCTCTTTGTGCTGTAAATCTCCCAACAGCCAAACGCAAAAGCAGCAAACATCTCGCTGTATGTCCCACATCCAAAGTGCCAAGAGAGAGCTTGCTCTCCCTGTCTTTGAGTACTGTTTTCACTGTCCCGGTTACCTCTTGGCTAACGTTCTCTTCAGAGCTGCAGTGAAACCAGGAACCACGTGGAGAAGGCACCCACACTGAAAGTGCCTGGAGGGAACATTGGGGCTTCTTCTCAGTGTCTCTGACATAGGGTTTCACTGTCCCGGGAAAGTCTCTGCTAACACCGTGCAGAGCGCTGTGCCCAATATACAGAAACGTCTTGCGGTATCTCCTACAGGGAAAGTGCCAGGAGGGAATTGTCGAGCTTGTTCTGAGTGTCTCTGAGAATTGCTCTGATTATCCGTGTGACCTCTTTGCTAAGACTCTCCAGAGAGCCGTCCTCAAAACCAACACACATCTTGACATATCTCCCACATTGATCGCAGTGTCTCCAGAAACGGCATTCAAGGAGCCAGGACCTTTTCTCCCTACACTCTCCATTGAGTTGTCCTCAAAACCAATATACATCCTGCTATATCTCCCACATGGAAAGTGCCAGGAGGGAGAAGTGGGGATTATGTTTAGACTTTCTCGGAACTGCTTCAAATCAACTAGATCTCTTTGTGCTGTAAATCTCCCAACAGCCAAACGCAAAAGCAGCAAACATCTCGCTGTATGTCCCACATCCAAAGTGCCAAGAGAGAGCTTGCTCTCCCTGTCTTTGAGTACTGTTTTCACTGTCCCGGTTACCTCTTGGCTAACGTTCTCTTCAGAGCTGCAGTGAAACCAGGAACCACGTGGAGAAGGCACCCACACTGAAAGTGCCTGGAGGGAACACTGGGGCTTCTTCTCAGTGTCTCTGACATAGGGTTTCACTGTCCCGGGAAAGTCTCTGCTAACACCCTGCAGAGCGCTGTGCCCAATATACAGAAACGTCTTGCGGTATCTCCTACAGGGAAAGTGCCAGGAGGGAATTGTCGAGCTTGTTCTGAGTGTCTCTGAGAATTGCTCTGATTATCCGTGTGACCTCTTTGCTAAGACTCTCCAGAGAGCCGTCCTCAAAACCAACACACATCTTGACATATCTCCCACATTGATCGCAGTGTCTCCAGAAACGGCATTCAAGGAGCCAGGACCTTTTCTCCCTACACTCTCCATTGAGTTGTCCTCAAAACCAATATACATCCTGCTATATCTCCCACATGGAAAGTGCCAGGAGGGAGAAGTGGGGATTATGTTTAGACTTTCTCGGAACTGCTTCAAATCAACTAGATCTCTTTGTGCTGTAAATCTCCCAACAGCCAAACGCAAAAGCAGCAAACATCTCGCTGTATGTCCCACATCCAAAGTGCCAAGAGAGAGCTTGCTCTCCCTGTCTTTGAGTACTGTTTTCACTGTCCCGGTTACCTCTTGGCTAACGTTCTCTTCAGAGCTGCAGTGAAACCAGGAACCACGTGGAGAAGGCACCCACACTGAAAGTGCCTGGAGGGAACATTGGGGCTTCTTCTCAGTGTCTCTGACATAGGGTTTCACTGTCCCGGGAAAGTCTCTGCTAACACCGTGCAGAGCGCTGTGCCCAATATACAGAAACGTCTTGCGGTATCTCCTACAGGGAAAGTGCCAGGAGGGAATTGTCGAGCTTGTTCTGAGTGTCTCTGAGAATTGCTCTGATTATCCCTGTGACCTCTTTGCTAAGACTCTCCAGAGAGACGTCCTCAAAACCAACACACATCTTGACATATCTCCCACATTGATCGCAGTGTCTCCAGAAACGGCATTCAAGGAGCCAGGACCTTTTCTCCCTACACTCTCCATTGAGTTGTCCTCAAAACCAATATACATCCTGCTATATCTCCCACATGGAAAGTGCCAGGAGGGAGAAGTGGGGATTATGTTTAGACTTTCTCGGAACTGCTTCAAATCAACTAGATCTCTTTGTGCTGTAAATCTCCCAACAGCCAAACGCAAAAGCAGCAAACATCTCGCTGTATGTCCCACATCCAAAGTGCCAAGAGAGAGCTTGCTCTCCCTGTCTTTGAGGACTGTTTTCACTGTCCCGGTTACCTCTTTGCTAACGTTCTCTTCAGAGCTGCAGTGAAACCAGGAACCACGTGGAGAAGGCACCCACACTGAAAGTGCCTGGAGGGAACATTGGGGCTTCTTCTCAGTGTCTCTGACATAGGGTTTCACTGTCCCGGGAAAGTCTCTGCTAACACCGTGCAGAGCGCTGTGCCCAATATACAGAAACGTCTTGCGGTATCTCCTACAGGGAAAGTGCCAGGAGGGAATTGTCGAGCTTGTTCTGAGTGTCTCTGAGAATTGCTCTGATTATCCGTGTGACCTCTTTGCTAAGACTCTCCAGAGAGACGTCCTCAAAACCAACACACATCTTGACATATCTCCCACATTGATCGCAGTGTCTCCAGAAACGGCATTCAAGGAGCCAGGACCTTTTCTCCCTACACTCTCCATTGAGTTGTCCTCAAAACCAATATACATCCTGCTATATCTCCCACATGGAAAGTGCCAGGAGGGAGAAGTGGGGATTATGTTTAGACTTTCTCGGAACTGCTTCAAATCAACTAGATCTCTTTGTGCTGTAAATCTCCCAACAGCCAAACGCAAAAGCAGCAAACATCTCGCTGTATGTCCCACATCCAAAGTGCCAAGAGAGAGCTTGCTCTCCCTGTCTTTGAGTACTGTTTTCACTGTCCCGGTTACCTCTTGGCTAACGTTCTCTTCAGAGCTGCAGTGAAACCAGGAACCACGTGGAGAAGGCACCCACACTGAAAGTGCCTGGAGGGAACATTGGGGCTTCTTCTCAGTGTCTCTGACATAGGGTTTCACTGTCCCGGGAAAGTCTCTGCTAACACCGTGCAGAGCGCTGTGCCCAATATACAGAAACGTCTTGCGGTATCTCCTACAGGGAAAGTGCCAGGAGGGAATTGTCGAGCTTGTTCTGAGTGTCTCTGAGAATTGCTCTGATTATCCCTGTGACCTCTTTGCTAAGACTCTCCAGAGAGACGTCCTCAAAACCAACACACATCTTGACATATCTCCCACATTGATCGCAGTGTCTCCAGAAACGGCATTCAAGGAGCCAGGACCTTTTCTCCCTACACTCTCCATTGAGTTGTCCTCAAAACCAATATACATCCTGCTATATCTCCCACATGGAAAGTGCCAGGAGGGAGAAGTGGGGATTATGTTTAGACTTTCTCGGAACTGCTTCAAATCAACTAGATCTCTTTGTGCTGTAAATCTCCCAACAGCCAAACGCAAAAGCAGCAAACATCTCGCTGTATGTCCCACATCCAAAGTGCCAAGAGAGAGCTTGCTCTCCCTGTCTTTGAGTACTGTTTTCACTGTCCCGGTTACCTCTTTGCTAACGTTCTCTTCAGAGCTGCAGTGAAACCAGGAACCACGTGGAGAAGGCACCCACACTGAAAGTGCCTGGAGGGAACATTGGGGCTTCTTCTCAGTGTCTCTGACATAGGGTTTCACTGTCCCGGGAAAGTCTCTGCTAACACCGTGCAGAGCGCTGTGCCCAATATACAGAAACGTCTTGCGGTATCTCCTACAGGGAAAGTGCCAGGAGGGAATTGTCGAGCTTGTTCTGAGTGTCTCTGAGAATTGCTCTGATTATCCCTGTGACCTCTTTGCTAAGACTCTCCAGAGAGACGTCCTCAAAACCAACACACATCTTGACATATCTCCCACATTGATCGCAGTGTCTCCAGAAACGGCATTCAAGGAGCCAGGACCTTTTCTCCCTACACTCTCCATTGAGTTGTCCTCAAAACCAATATACATCCTGCTATATCTCCCACATGGAAAGTGCCAGGAGGGAGAAGTGGGGATTATGTTTAGACTTTCTCGGAACTGCTTCAAATCAACTAGATCTCTTTGTGCTGTAAATCTCCCAACAGCCAAACGCAAAAGCAGCAAACATCTCGCTGTATGTCCCACATCCAAAGCGCCAAGAGAGAGCTTGCTCTCCCTGTCTTTGAGTACTGTTTTCACTGTCCCGGTTACCTCTTTGCTAACGTTCTCTTCAGAGCTGCAGTGAAACCAGGAACCACGTGGAGAAGGCACCCACACTGAAAGTGCCTGGAGGGAACACTGGGGCTTCTTCTCAGTGTCTCTGACATAGGGTTTCACTGTCCCGGGAAAGTCTCTGCTAACACCGTGCAGAGCGCTGTGCCCAATATACAGAAACGTCTTGCGGTATCTCCTACAGGGAAAGTGCCAGGAGGGAATTGTCGAGCTTGTTCTGAGTGTCTCTGAGAATTGCTCTGATTATCCGTGTGACCTCTTTGCTAAGACTCTCCAGAGAGACGTCCTCAAAACCAACACACATCTTGACATATCTCCCACATTGATCGCAGTGTCTCCAGAAACGGCATTCAAGGAGCCAGGACCTTTTCTCCCTACACTCTCCATTGAGTTGTCCTCAAAACCAATATACATCCTGCTATATCTCCCACATGGAAAGTGCCAGGAGGGAGAAGTGGGGATTATGTTTAGACTTTCTCGGAACTGCTTCAAATCAACTAGATATCTTTGTGCTGTAAATCTCCCAACAGCCAAACGCAAAAGCAGCAAACATCTCGCTGTATGTCCCACATCCAAAGTGCCAAGAGAGAGCTTGCTCTCCCTGTCTTTGAGTACTGTTTTCACTGTCCCGGTTACCTCTTGGCTAACGTTCTCTTCAGAGCTGCAGTGAAACCAGGAACCACGTGGAGAAGGCACCCACACTGAAAGTGCCTGGAGGGAACATTGGGGCTTCTTCTCAGTGTCTCTGACATAGGGTTTCACTGTCCCGGGAAAGTCTCTGCTAACACCGTGCAGAGCGCTGTGCCCAATATACAGAAACGTCTTGCGGTATCTCCTACAGGGAAAGTGCCAGGAGGGAATTGTCGAGCTTGTTCTGAGTGTCTCTGAGAATTGCTCTGATTATCCCTGTGACCTCTTTGCTAAGACTCTCCAGAGAGACGTCCTCAAAACCAACACACATCTTGACATATCTCCCACATTGATCGCAGTGTCTCCAGAAACGGCATTCAAGGAGCCAGGACCTTTTCTCCCTACACTCTCCATTGAGTTGTCCTCAAAACCAATATACATCCTGCTATATCTCCCACATGGAAAGTGCCAGGAGGGAGAAGTGGGGATTATGTTTAGACTTTCTCGGAACTGCTTCAAATCAACTAGATCTCTTTGTGCTGTAAATCTCCCAACAGCCAAACGCAAAAGCAGCAAACATCTCGCTGTATGTCCCACATCCAAAGTGCCAAGAGAGAGCTTGCTCTCCCTGTCTTTGAGTACTGTTTTCACTGTCCCGGTTACCTCTTTGCTAACGTTCTCTTCAGAGCTGCAGTGAAACCAGGAACCACGTGGAGAAGGCACCCACACTGAAAGTGCCTGGAGGGAACATTGGGGCTTCTTCTCAGTGTCTCTGACATAGGGTTTCACTGTCCCGGGAAAGTCTCTGCTAACACCGTGCAGAGCGCTGTGCCCAATATACAGAAACGTCTTGCGGTATCTCCTACAGGGAAAGTGCCAGGAGGGAATTGTCGAGCTTGTTCTGAGTGTCTCTGAGAATTGCTCTGATTATCCGTGTGACCTCTTTGCTAAGACTCTCCAGAGAGACGTCCTCAAAACCAACACACATCTTGACATATCTCCCACATTGATCGCAGTGTCTCCAGAAACGGCATTCAAGGAGCCAGGACCTTTTCTCCCTACACTCTCCATTGAGTTGTCCTCAAAACCAATATACATCCTGCTATATCTCCCACATGGAAAGTGCCAGGAGGGAGAAGTGGGGATTATGTTTAGACTTTCTCGGAACTGCTTCAAATCAACTAGATCTCTTTGTGCTGTAAATCTCCCAACAGCCAAATGCAAAAGCAGCAAACATCTCGCTGTATGTCCCACATCCAAAGCGCCAAGAGAGAGCTTGCTCTCCCTGTCTTTGAGTACTGTTTTCACTGTCCCGGTTACCTCTTTGCTAACGTTCTCTTCAGAGCTGCAGTGAAACCAGGAACCACGTGGAGAAGGCACCCACACTGAAAGTGCCTGGAGGGAACACTGGGGCTTCTTCTCAGTGTCTCTGACATAGGGTTTCACTGTCCCGGGAAAGTCTCTGCTAACACCGTGCAGAGCGCTGTGCCCAATATACAGAAACGTCTTGCGGTATCTCCTACAGGGAAAGTGCCAGGAGGGAATTGTCGAGCTTGTTCTGAGTGTCTCTGAGAATTGCTCTGATTATCCGTGTGACCTCTTTGCTAAGACTCTCCAGAGAGACGTCCTCAAAACCAACACACATCTTGACATATCTCCCACATTGATCGCAGTGTCTCCAGAAACGGCATTCAAGGAGCCAGGACCTTTTCTCCCTACACTCTCCATTGAGTTGTCCTCAAAACCAATATACATCCTGCTATATCTCCCACATGGAAAGTGCCAGGAGGGAGAAGTGGGGATTATGTTTAGACTTTCTCGGAACTGCTTCAAATCAACTAGATATCTTTGTGCTGTAAATCTCCCAACAGCCAAACGCAAAAGCAGCAAACATCTCGCTGTATGTCCCACATCCAAAGTGCCAAGAGAGAGCTTGCTCTCCCTGTCTTTGAGTACTGTTTTCACTGTCCCGGTTACCTCTTGGCTAACGTTCTCTTCAGAGCTGCAGTGAAACCAGGAACCACGTGGAGAAGGCACCCACACTGAAAGTGCCTGGAGGGAACATTGGGGCTTCTTCTCAGTGTCTCTGACATAGGGTTTCACTGTCCCGGGAAAGTCTCTGCTAACACCGTGCAGAGCGCTGTGCCCAATATACAGAAACGTCTTGCGGTATCTCCTACAGGGAAAGTGCCAGGAGGGAATTGTCGAGCTTGTTCTGAGTGTCTCTGAGAATTGCTCTGATTATCCCTGTGACCTCTTTGCTAAGACTCTCCAGAGAGACGTCCTCAAAACCAACACACATCTTGACATATCTCCCACATTGATCGCAGTGTCTCCAGAAACGGCATTCAAGGAGCCAGGACCTTTTCTCCCTACACTCTCCATTGAGTTGTCCTCAAAACCAATATACATCCTGCTATATCTCCCACATGGAAAGTGCCAGGAGGGAGAAGTGGGGATTATGTTTAGACTTTCTCGGAACTGCTTCAAATCAACTAGATCTCTTTGTGCTGTAAATCTCCCAACAGCCAAACGCAAAAGCAGCAAACATCTCGCTGTATGTCCCACATCCAAAGTGCCAAGAGAGAGCTTGCTCTCCCTGTCTTTGAGTACTGTTTTCACTGTCCCGGTTACCTCTTTGCTAACGTTCTCTTCAGAGCTGCAGTGAAACCAGGAACCACGTGGAGAAGGCACCCACACTGAAAGTGCCTGGAGGGAACATTGGGGCTTCTTCTCAGTGTCTCTGACATAGGGTTTCACTGTCCCGGGAAAGTCTCTGCTAACACCGTGCAGAGCGCTGTGCCCAATATACAGAAACGTCTTGCGGTATCTCCTACAGGGAAAGTGCCAGGAGGGAATTGTCGAGCTTGTTCTGAGTGTCTCTGAGAATTGCTCTGATTATCCCTGTGACCTCTTTGCTAAGACTCTCCAGAGAGACGTCCTCAAAACCAACACACATCTTGACATATCTCCCACATTGATCGCAGTGTCTCCAGAAACGGCATTCAAGGAGCCAGGACCTTTTCTCCCTACACTCTCCATTGAGTTGTCCTCAAAACCAATATACATCCTGCTATATCTCCCACATGGAAAGTGCCAGGAGGGAGAAGTGGGGATTATGTTTAGACTTTCTCGGAACTGCTTCAAATCAACTAGATCTCTTTGTGCTGTAAATCTCCCAACAGCCAAACGCAAAAGCAGCAAACATCTCGCTGTATGTCCCACATCCAAAGCGCCAAGAGAGAGCTTGCTCTCCCTGTCTTTGAGTACTGTTTTCACTGTCCCGGTTACCTCTTGGCTAACGTTCTCTTCAGAGCTGCAGTGAAACCAGGAACCACGTGGAGAAGGCACCCACACTGAAAGTGCCTGGAGGGAACATTGGGGCTTCTTCTCAGTGTCTCTGACATAGGGTTTCACTGTCCCGGGAAAGTCTCTGCTAACACCGTGCAGAGCGCTGTGCCCAATATACAGAAACGTCTTGCGGTATCTCCTACAGGGAAAGTGCCAGGAGGGAATTGTCGAGCTTGTTCTGAGTGTCTCTGAGAATTGCTCTGATTATCCCTGTGACCTCTTTGCTAAGACTCTCCAGAGAGACGTCCTCAAAACCAACACACATCTTGACATATCTCCCACATTGATCGCAGTGTCTCCAGAAACGGCATTCAAGGAGCCAGGACCTTTTCTCCCTACACTCTCCATTGAGTTGTCCTCAAAACCAATATACATCCTGCTATATCTCCCACATGGAAAGTGCCAGGAGGGAGAAGTGGGGATTATGTTTAGACTTTCTCGGAACTGCTTCAAATCAACTAGATCTCTTTGTGCTGTAAATCTCCCAACAGCCAAACGCAAAAGCAGCAAACATCTCGCTGTATGTCCCACATCCAAAGCGCCAAGAGAGAGCTTGCTCTCCCTGTCTTTGAGTACTGTTTTCACTGTCCCGGTTACCTCTTGGCTAACGTTCTCTTCAGAGCTGCAGTGAAACCAGGAACCACGTGGAGAAGGCACCCACACTGAAAGTGCCTGGAGGGAACATTGGGGCTTCTTCTCAGTGTCTCTGACATAGGGTTTCACTGTCCCGGGAAAGTCTCTGCTAACACCGTGCAGAGCGCTGTGCCCAATATACAGAAACGTCTTGCGGTATCTCCTACAGGGAAAGTGCCAGGAGGGAATTGTCGAGCTTGTTCTGAGTGTCTCTGAGAATTGCTCTGATTATCCGTGTGACCTCTTTGCTAAGACTCTCCAGAGAGCCGTCCTCAAAACCAACACACATCTTGACATATCTCCCACATTGATCGCAGTGTCTCCAGAAACGGCATTCAAGGAGCCAGGACCTTTTCTCCCTACACTCTCCATTGAGTTGTCCTCAAAACCAATATACATCCTGCTATATCTCCCACATGGAAAGTGCCAGGAGGGAGAAGTGGGGATTATGTTTAGACTTTCTCGGAACTGCTTCAAATCAACTAGATCTCTTTGTGCTGTAAATCTCCCAACAGCCAAACGCAAAAGCAGCAAACATCTCGCTGTATGTCCCACATCCAAAGTGCCAAGAGAGAGCTTGCTCTCCCTGTCTTTGAGTACTGTTTTCACTGTCCCGGTTACCTCTTTGCTAACGTTCTCTTCAGAGCTGCAGTGAAACCAGGAACCACGTGGAGAAGGCACCCACACTGAAAGTGCCTGGAGGGAACATTGGGGCTTCTTCTCAGTGTCTCTGACATAGGGTTTCACTGTCCCGGGAAAGTCTCTGCTAACACCGTGCAGAGCGCTGTGCCCAATATACAGAAACGTCTTGCGGTATCTCCTACAGGGAAAGTGCCAGGAGGGAATTGTCGAGCTTGTTCTGAGTGTCTCTGAGAATTGCTCTGATTATCCGTGTGACCTCTTTGCTAAGACTCTCCAGAGAGACGTCCTCAAAACCAACACACATCTTGACATATCTCCCACATTGATCGCAGTGTCTCCAGAAACGGCATTCAAGGAGCCAGGACCTTTTCTCCCTACACTCTCCATTGAGTTGTCCTCAAAACCAATATACATCCTGCTATATCTCCCACATGGAAAGTGCCAGGAGGGAGAAGTGGGGATTATGTTTAGACTTTCTCGGAACTGCTTCAAATCAACTAGATCTCTTTGTGCTGTAAATCTCCCAACAGCCAAATGCAAAAGCAGCAAACATCTCGCTGTATGTCCCACATCCAAAGCGCCAAGAGAGAGCTTGCTCTCCCTGTCTTTGAGTACTGTTTTCACTGTCCCGGTTACCTCTTTGCTAACGTTCTCTTCAGAGCTGCAGTGAAACCAGGAACCACGTGGAGAAGGCACCCACACTGAAAGTGCCTGGAGGGAACACTGGGGCTTCTTCTCAGTGTCTCTGACATAGGGTTTCACTGTCCCGGGAAAGTCTCTGCTAACACCGTGCAGAGCGCTGTGCCCAATATACAGAAACGTCTTGCGGTATCTCCTACAGGGAAAGTGCCAGGAGGGAATTGTCGAGCTTGTTCTGAGTGTCTCTGAGAATTGCTCTGATTATCCGTGTGACCTCTTTGCTAAGACTCTCCAGAGAGACGTCCTCAAAACCAACACACATCTTGACATATCTCCCACATTGATCGCAGTGTCTCCAGAAACGGCATTCAAGGAGCCAGGACCTTTTCTCCCTACACTCTCCATTGAGTTGTCCTCAAAACCAATATACATCCTGCTATATCTCCCACATGGAAAGTGCCAGGAGGGAGAAGTGGGGATTATGTTTAGACTTTCTCGGAACTGCTTCAAATCAACTAGATATCTTTGTGCTGTAAATCTCCCAACAGCCAAACGCAAAAGCAGCAAACATCTCGCTGTATGTCCCACATCCAAAGTGCCAAGAGAGAGCTTGCTCTCCCTGTCTTTGAGTACTGTTTTCACTGTCCCGGTTACCTCTTGGCTAACGTTCTCTTCAGAGCTGCAGTGAAACCAGGAACCACGTGGAGAAGGCACCCACACTGAAAGTGCCTGGAGGGAACATTGGGGCTTCTTCTCAGTGTCTCTGACATAGGGTTTCACTGTCCCGGGAAAGTCTCTGCTAACACCGTGCAGAGCGCTGTGCCCAATATACAGAAACGTCTTGCGGTATCTCCTACAGGGAAAGTGCCAGGAGGGAATTGTCGAGCTTGTTCTGAGTGTCTCTGAGAATTGCTCTGATTATCCCTGTGACCTCTTTGCTAAGACTCTCCAGAGAGACGTCCTCAAAACCAACACACATCTTGACATATCTCCCACATTGATCGCAGTGTCTCCAGAAACGGCATTCAAGGAGCCAGGACCTTTTCTCCCTACACTCTCCATTGAGTTGTCCTCAAAACCAATATACATCCTGCTATATCTCCCACATGGAAAGTGCCAGGAGGGAGAAGTGGGGATTATGTTTAGACTTTCTCGGAACTGCTTCAAATCAACTAGATCTCTTTGTGCTGTAAATCTCCCAACAGCCAAACGCAAAAGCAGCAAACATCTCGCTGTATGTCCCACATCCAAAGTGCCAAGAGAGAGCTTGCTCTCCCTGTCTTTGAGTACTGTTTTCACTGTCCCGGTTACCTCTTTGCTAACGTTCTCTTCAGAGCTGCAGTGAAACCAGGAACCACGTGGAGAAGGCACCCACACTGAAAGTGCCTGGAGGGAACATTGGGGCTTCTTCTCAGTGTCTCTGACATAGGGTTTCACTGTCCCGGGAAAGTCTCTGCTAACACCGTGCAGAGCGCTGTGCCCAATATACAGAAACGTCTTGCGGTATCTCCTACAGGGAAAGTGCCAGGAGGGAATTGTCGAGCTTGTTCTGAGTGTCTCTGAGAATTGCTCTGATTATCCGTGTGACCTCTTTGCTAAGACTCTCCAGAGAGACGTCCTCAAAACCAACACACATCTTGACATATCTCCCACATTGATCGCAGTGTCTCCAGAAACGGCATTCAAGGAGCCAGGACCTTTTCTCCCTACACTCTCCATTGAGTTGTCCTCAAAACCAATATACATCCTGCTATATCTCCCACATGGAAAGTGCCAGGAGGGAGAAGTGGGGATTATGTTTAGACTTTCTCGGAACTGCTTCAAATCAACTAGATCTCTTTGTGCTGTAAATCTCCCAACAGCCAAACGCAAAAGCAGCAAACATCTCGCTGTATGTCCCACATCCAAAGTGCCAAGAGAGAGCTTGCTCTCCCTGTCTTTGAGTACTGTTTTCACTGTCCCGGTTACCTCTTTGCTAACGTTCTCTTCAGAGCTGCAGTGAAACCAGGAACCACGTGGAGAAGGCACCCACACTGAAAGTGCCTGGAGGGAACATTGGGGCTTCTTCTCAGTGTCTCTGACATAGGGTTTCACTGTCCCGGGAAAGTCTCTGCTAACACCGTGCAGAGCGCTGTGCCCAATATACAGAAACGTCTTGCGGTATCTCCTACAGGGAAAGTGCCAGGAGGGAATTGTCGAGCTTGTTCTGAGTGTCTCTGAGAATTGCTCTGATTATCCCTGTGACCTCTTTGCTAAGACTCTCCAGAGAGACGTCCTCAAAACCAACACACATCTTGACATATCTCCCACATTGATCGCAGTGTCTCCAGAAACGGCATTCAAGGAGCCAGGACCTTTTCTCCCTACACTCTCCATTGAGTTGTCCTCAAAACCAATATACATCCTGCTATATCTCCCACATGGAAAGTGCCAGGAGGGAGAAGTGGGGATTATGTTTAGACTTTCTCGGAACTGCTTCAAATCAACTAGATCTCTTTGTGCTGTAAATCTCCCAACAGCCAAACGCAAAAGCAGCAAACATCTCGCTGTATGTCCCACATCCAAAGCGCCAAGAGAGAGCTTGCTCTCCCTGTCTTTGAGTACTGTTTTCACTGTCCCGGTTACCTCTTGGCTAACGTTCTCTTCAGAGCTGCAGTGAAACCAGGAACCACGTGGAGAAGGCACCCACACTGAAAGTGCCTGGAGGGAACATTGGGGCTTCTTCTCAGTGTCTCTGACATAGGGTTTCACTGTCCCGGGAAAGTCTCTGCTAACACCGTGCAGAGCGCTGTGCCCAATATACAGAAACGTCTTGCGGTATCTCCTACAGGGAAAGTGCCAGGAGGGAATTGTCGAGCTTGTTCTGAGTGTCTCTGAGAATTGCTCTGATTATCCGTGTGACCTCTTTGCTAAGACTCTCCAGAGAGACGTCCTCAAAACCAACACACATCTTGACATATCTCCCACATTGATCGCAGTGTCTCCAGAAACGGCATTCAAGGAGCCAGGACCTTTTCTCCCTACACTCTCCATTGAGTTGTCCTCAAAACCAATATACATCCTGCTATATCTCCCACATGGAAAGTGCCAGGAGGGAGAAGTGGGGATTATGTTTAGACTTTCTCGGAACTGCTTCAAATCAGCTAGATCTCTTTGTGCTGTAAATCTCCCAACAGCCAAACGCAAAAGCAGCAAACATCTCGCTGTATGTCCCACATCCAAAGCGCCAAGAGAGAGCTTGCTCTCCCTGTCTTTGAGTACTGTTTTCACTGTCCCGGTTACCTCTTGGCTAACGTTCTCTTCAGAGCTGCAGTGAAACCAGGAACCACGTGGAGAAGGCACCCACACTGAAAGTGCCTGGAGGGAACATTGGGGCTTCTTCTCAGTGTCTCTGACATAGGGTTTCACTGTCCCGGGAAAGTCTCTGCTAACACCGTGCAGAGCGCTGTGCCCAATATACAGAAACGTCTTGCGGTATCTCCTACAGGGAAAGTGCCAGGAGGGAATTGTCGAGCTTGTTCTGAGTGTCTCTGAGAATTGCTCTGATTATCCGTGTGACCTCTTTGCTAAGACTCTCCAGAGAGCCGTCCTCAAAACCAACACACATCTTGACATATCTCCCACATTGATCGCAGTGTCTCCAGAAACGGCATTCAAGGAGCCAGGACCTTTTCTCCCTACACTCTCCATTGAGTTGTCCTCAAAACCAATATACATCCTGCTATATCTCCCACATGGAAAGTGCCAGGAGGGAGAAGTGGGGATTATGTTTAGACTTTCTCGGAACTGCTTCAAATCAACTAGATCTCTTTGTGCTGTAAATCTCCCAACAGCCAAACGCAAAAGCAGCAAACATCTCGCTGTATGTCCCACATCCAAAGTGCCAAGAGAGAGCTTGCTCTCCCTGTCTTTGAGTACTGTTTTCACTGTCCCGGTTACCTCTTTGCTAACGTTCTCTTCAGAGCTGCAGTGAAACCAGGAACCACGTGGAGAAGGCACCCACACTGAAAGTGCCTGGAGGGAACATTGGGGCTTCTTCTCAGTGTCTCTGACATAGGGTTTCACTGTCCCGGGAAAGTCTCTGCTAACACCGTGCAGAGCGCTGTGCCCAATATACAGAAACGTCTTGCGGTATCTCCTACAGGGAAAGTGCCAGGAGGGAATTGTCGAGCTTGTTCTGAGTGTCTCTGAGAATTGCTCTGATTATCCGTGTGACCTCTTTGCTAAGACTCTCCAGAGAGACGTCCTCAAAACCAACACACATCTTGACATATCTCCCACATTGATCGCAGTGTCTCCAGAAACGGCATTCAAGGAGCCAGGACCTTTTCTCCCTACACTCTCCATTGAGTTGTCCTCAAAACCAATATACATCCTGCTATATCTCCCACATGGAAAGTGCCAGGAGGGAGAAGTGGGGATTATGTTTAGACTTTCTCGGAACTGCTTCAAATCAACTAGATATCTTTGTGCTGTAAATCTCCCAACAGCCAAACGCAAAAGCAGCAAACATCTCGCTGTATGTCCCACATCCAAAGTGCCAAGAGAGAGCTTGCTCTCCCTGTCTTTGAGTACTGTTTTCACTGTCCCGGTTACCTCTTGGCTAACGTTCTCTTCAGAGCTGCAGTGAAACCAGGAACCACGTGGAGAAGGCACCCACACTGAAAGTGCCTGGAGGGAACATTGGGGCTTCTTCTCAGTGTCTCTGACATAGGGTTTCACTGTCCCGGGAAAGTCTCTGCTAACACCGTGCAGAGCGCTGTGCCCAATATACAGAAACGTCTTGCGGTATCTCCTACAGGGAAAGTGCCAGGAGGGAATTGTCGAGCTTGTTCTGAGTGTCTCTGAGAATTGCTCTGATTATCCCTGTGACCTCTTTGCTAAGACTCTCCAGAGAGACGTCCTCAAAACCAACACACATCTTGACATATCTCCCACATTGATCGCAGTGTCTCCAGAAACGGCATTCAAGGAGCCAGGACCTTTTCTCCCTACACTCTCCATTGAGTTGTCCTCAAAACCAATATACATCCTGCTATATCTCCCACATGGAAAGTGCCAGGAGGGAGAAGTGGGGATTATGTTTAGACTTTCTCGGAACTGCTTCAAATCAACTAGATCTCTTTGTGCTGTAAATCTCCCAACAGCCAAACGCAAAAGCAGCAAACATCTCGCTGTATGTCCCACATCCAAAGTGCCAAGAGAGAGCTTGCTCTCCCTGTCTTTGAGTACTGTTTTCACTGTCCCGGTTACCTCTTTGCTAACGTTCTCTTCAGAGCTGCAGTGAAACCAGGAACCACGTGGAGAAGGCACCCACACTGAAAGTGCCTGGAGGGAACATTGGGGCTTCTTCTCAGTGTCTCTGACATAGGGTTTCACTGTCCCGGGAAAGTCTCTGCTAACACCGTGCAGAGCGCTGTGCCCAATATACAGAAACGTCTTGCGGTATCTCCTACAGGGAAAGTGCCAGGAGGGAATTGTCGAGCTTGTTCTGAGTGTCTCTGAGAATTGCTCTGATTATCCGTGTGACCTCTTTGCTAAGACTCTCCAGAGAGACGTCCTCAAAACCAACACACATCTTGACATATCTCCCACATTGATCGCAGTGTCTCCAGAAACGGCATTCAAGGAGCCAGGACCTTTTCTCCCTACACTCTCCATTGAGTTGTCCTCAAAACCAATATACATCCTGCTATATCTCCCACATGGAAAGTGCCAGGAGGGAGAAGTGGGGATTATGTTTAGACTTTCTCGGAACTGCTTCAAATCAACTAGATCTCTTTGTGCTGTAAATCTCCCAACAGCCAAACGCAAAAGCAGCAAACATCTCGCTGTATGTCCCACATCCAAAGCGCCAAGAGAGAGCTTGCTCTCCCTGTCTTTGAGTACTGTTTTCACTGTCCCGGTTACCTCTTGGCTAACGTTCTCTTCAGAGCTGCAGTGAAACCAGGAACCACGTGGAGAAGGCACCCACACTGAAAGTGCCTGGAGGGAACATTGGGGCTTCTTCTCAGTGTCTCTGACATAGGGTTTCACTCTCCCGGGAAAGTCTCTGCTAACACCGTGCAGAGCGCTGTGCCCAATATACAGAAACGTCTTGCGGTATCTCCTACAGGGAAAGTGCCAGGAGGGAATTGTCGAGCTTGTTCTGAGTGTCTCTGAGAATTGCTCTGATTATCCGTGTGACCTCTTTGCTAAGACTCTCCAGAGAGCCGTCCTCAAAACCAACACACATCTTGACATATCTCCCACATTGATCGCAGTGTCTCCAGAAACGGCATTCAAGGAGCCAGGACCTTTTCTCCCTACACTCTCCATTGAGTTGTCCTCAAAACCAATATACATCCTGCTATATCTCCCACATGGAAAGTGCCAGGAGGGAGAAGTGGGGATTATGTTTAGACTTTCTCGGAACTGCTTCAAATCAACTAGATCTCTTTGTGCTGTAAATCTCCCAACAGCCAAACGCAAAAGCAGCAAACATCTCGCTGTATGTCCCACATCCAAAGTGCCAAGAGAGAGCTTGCTCTCCCTGTCTTTGAGTACTGTTTTCACTGTCCCGGTTACCTCTTTGCTAACGTTCTCTTCAGAGCTGCAGTGAAACCAGGAACCACGTGGAGAAGGCACCCACACTGAAAGTGCCTGGAGGGAACATTGGGGCTTCTTCTCAGTGTCTCTGACATAGGGTTTCACTGTCCCGGGAAAGTCTCTGCTAACACCGTGCAGAGCGCTGTGCCCAATATACAGAAACGTCTTGCGGTATCTCCTACAGGGAAAGTGCCAGGAGGGAATTGTCGAGCTTGTTCTGAGTGTCTCTGAGAATTGCTCTGATTATCCCTGTGACCTCTTTGCTAAGACTCTCCAGAGAGACGTCCTCAAAACCAACACACATCTTGACATATCTCCCACATTGATCGCAGTGTCTCCAGAAACGGCATTCAAGGAGCCAGGACCTTTTCTCCCTACACTCTCCATTGAGTTGTCCTCAAAACCAATATACATCCTGCTATATCTCCCACATGGAAAGTGCCAGGAGGGAGAAGTGGGGATTATGTTTAGACTTTCTCGGAACTGCTTCAAATCAACTAGATCTCTTTGTGCTGTAAATCTCCCAACAGCCAAACGCAAAAGCAGCAAACATCTCGCTGTATGTCCCACATCCAAAGCGCCAAGAGAGAGCTTGCTCTCCCTGTCTTTGAGTACTGTTTTCACTGTCCCGGTTACCTCTTGGCTAACGTTCTCTTCAGAGCTGCAGTGAAACCAGGAACCACGTGGAGAAGGCACCCACACTGAAAGTGCCTGGAGGGAACATTGGGGCTTCTTCTCAGTGTCTCTGACATAGGGTTTCACTGTCCCGGGAAAGTCTCTGCTAACACCGTGCAGAGCGCTGTGCCCAATATACAGAAACGTCTTGCGGTATCTCCTACAGGGAAAGTGCCAGGAGGGAATTGTCGAGCTTGTTCTGAGTGTCTCTGAGAATTGCTCTGATTATCCGTGTGACCTCTTTGCTAAGACTCTCCAGAGAGACGTCCTCAAAACCAACACACATCTTGACATATCTCCCACATTGATCGCAGTGTCTCCAGAAACGGCATTCAAGGAGCCAGGACCTTTTCTCCCTACACTCTCCATTGAGTTGTCCTCAAAACCAATATACATCCTGCTATATCTCCCACATGGAAAGTGCCAGGAGGGAGAAGTGGGGATTATGTTTAGACTTTCTCGGAACTGCTTCAAATCAACTAGATCTCTTTGTGCTGTAAATCTCCCAACAGCCAAACGCAAAAGCAGCAAACATCTCGCTGTATGTCCCACATCCAAAGCGCCAAGAGAGAGCTTGCTCTCCCTGTCTTTGAGTACTGTTTTCACTGTCCCGGTTACCTCTTGGCTAACGTTCTCTTCAGAGCTGCAGTGAAACCAGGAACCACGTGGAGAAGGCACCCACACTGAAAGTGCCTGGAGGGAACATTGGGGCTTCTTCTCAGTGTCTCTGACATAGGGTTTCACTGTCCCGGGAAAGTCTCTGCTAACACCGTGCAGAGCGCTGTGCCCAATATACAGAAACGTCTTGCGGTATCTCCTACAGGGAAAGTGCCAGGAGGGAATTGTCGAGCTTGTTCTGAGTGTCTCTGAGAATTGCTCTGATTATCCGTGTGACCTCTTTGCTAAGACTCTCCAGAGAGCCGTCCTCAAAACCAACACACATCTTGACATATCTCCCACATTGATCGCAGTGTCTCCAGAAACGGCATTCAAGGAGCCAGGACCTTTTCTCCCTACACTCTCCATTGAGTTGTCCTCAAAACCAATATACATCCTGCTATATCTCCCACATGGAAAGTGCCAGGAGGGAGAAGTGGGGATTATGTTTAGACTTTCTCGGAACTGCTTCAAATCAACTAGATCTCTTTGTGCTGTAAATCTCCCAACAGCCAAACGCAAAAGCAGCAAACATCTCGCTGTATGTCCCACATCCAAAGTGCCAAGAGAGAGCTTGCTCTCCCTGTCTTTGAGTACTGTTTTCACTGTCCCGGTTACCTCTTTGCTAACGTTCTCTTCAGAGCTGCAGTGAAACCAGGAACCACGTGGAGAAGGCACCCACACTGAAAGTGCCTGGAGGGAACATTGGGGCTTCTTCTCAGTGTCTCTGACATAGGGTTTCACTGTCCCGGGAAAGTCTCTGCTAACACCGTGCAGAGCGCTGTGCCCAATATACAGAAACGTCTTGCGGTATCTCCTACAGGGAAAGTGCCAGGAGGGAATTGTCGAGCTTGTTCTGAGTGTCTCTGAGAATTGCTCTGATTATCCGTGTGACCTCTTTGCTAAGACTCTCCAGAGAGACGTCCTCAAAACCAACACACATCTTGACATATCTCCCACATTGATCGCAGTGTCTCCAGAAACGGCATTCAAGGAGCCAGGACCTTTTCTCCCTACACTCTCCATTGAGTTGTCCTCAAAACCAATATACATCCTGCTATATCTCCCACATGGAAAGTGCCAGGAGGGAGAAGTGGGGATTATGTTTAGACTTTCTCGGAACTGCTTCAAATCAACTAGATATCTTTGTGCTGTAAATCTCCCAACAGCCAAACGCAAAAGCAGCAAACATCTCGCTGTATGTCCCACATCCAAAGTGCCAAGAGAGAGCTTGCTCTCCCTGTCTTTGAGTACTGTTTTCACTGTCCCGGTTACCTCTTGGCTAACGTTCTCTTCAGAGCTGCAGTGAAACCAGGAACCACGTGG
Source organism: Chroicocephalus ridibundus (assembly GCF_963924245.1). Classification (NCBI taxonomy): domain Eukaryota; kingdom Metazoa; phylum Chordata; class Aves; order Charadriiformes; family Laridae; genus Chroicocephalus; species Chroicocephalus ridibundus. Next base: position 22,736,678 of record NC_086295.1, on the reverse strand, counting down.
AGAAGGCACCCACACTGAAAGTGCCTGGAGGGAACATTGGGGCTTCTTCTCAGTGTCTCTGACATAGAGTTTCACTGTCCCGGGAAAGTCTCTGCTAACACCGTGCAGAGCGCTGTGCCCAATATACAGAAACGTCTTGCGGTATCTCCTACAGGGAAAGTGCCAGGAGGGAATTGTCGAGCTTGTTCTGAGTGTCTCTGAGAATTGCTCTGATTATCCCTGTGACCTCTTTGCTAAGACTCTCCAGAGAGACGTCCTCAAAACCAACACACATCTTGACATATCTCCCACATTGATCGCAGTGTCTCCAGAAACGGCATTCAAGGAGCCAGGACCTTTTCTCCCTACACTCTCCATTGAGTTGTCCTCAAAACCAATATACATCCTGCTATATCTCCCACATGGAAAGTGCCAGGAGGGAGAAGTGGGGATTATGTTTAGACTTTCTCGGAACTGCTTCAAATCAACTAGATCTCTTTGTGCTGTAAATCTCCCAACAGCCAAACGCAAAAGCAGCAAACATCTCGCTGTATGTCCCACATCCAAAGTGCCAAGAGAGAGCTTGCTCTCCCTGTCTTTGAGTACTGTTTTCACTGTCCCGGTTACCTCTTTGCTAACGTTCTCTTCAGAGCTGCAGTGAAACCAGGAACCACGTGGAGAAGGCACCCACACTGAAAGTGCCTGGAGGGAACATTGGGGCTTCTTCTCAGTGTCTCTGACATAGGGTTTCACTGTCCCGGGAAAGTCTCTGCTAACACCGTGCAGAGCGCTGTGCCCAATATACAGAAACGTCTTGCGGTATCTCCTACAGGGAAAGTGCCAGGAGGGAATTGTCGAGCTTGTTCTGAGTGTCTCTGAGAATTGCTCTGATTATCCGTGTGACCTCTTTGCTAAGACTCTCCAGAGAGACGTCCTCAAAACCAACACACATCTTGACATATCTCCCACATTGATCGCAGTGTCTCCAGAAACGGCATTCAAGGAGCCAGGACCTTTTCTCCCTACACTCTCCATTGAGTTGTCCTCAAAACCAATATACATCCTGCTATATCTCCCACATGGAAAGTGCCAGGAGGGAGAAGTGGGGATTATGTTTAGACTTTCTCGGAACTGCTTCAAATCAACTAGATCTCTTTGTGCTGTAAATCTCCCAACAGCCAAACGCAAAAGCAGCAAACATCTCGCTGTATGTCCCACATCCAAAGCGCCAAGAGAGAGCTTGCTCTCCCTGTCTTTGAGTACTGTTTTCACTGTCCCGGTTACCTCTTGGCTAACGTTCTCTTCAGAGCTGCAGTGAAACCAGGAACCACGTGGAGAAGGCACCCACACTGAAAGTGCCTGGAGGGAACATTGGGGCTTCTTCTCAGTGTCTCTGACATAGGGTTTCACTCTCCCGGGAAAGTCTCTGCTAACACCGTGCAGAGCGCTGTGCCCAATATACAGAAACGTCTTGCGGTATCTCCTACAGGGAAAGTGCCAGGAGGGAATTGTCGAGCTTGTTCTGAGTGTCTCTGAGAATTGCTCTGATTATCCGTGTGACCTCTTTGCTAAGACTCTCCAGAGAGCCGTCCTCAAAACCAACACACATCTTGACATATCTCCCACATTGATCGCAGTGTCTCCAGAAACGGCATTCAAGGAGCCAGGACCTTTTCTCCCTACACTCTCCATTGAGTTGTCCTCAAAACCAATATACATCCTGCTATATCTCCCACATGGAAAGTGCCAGGAGGGAGAAGTGGGGATTATGTTTAGACTTTCTCGGAACTGCTTCAAATCAACTAGATCTCTTTGTGCTGTAAATCTCCCAACAGCCAAACGCAAAAGCAGCAAACATCTCGCTGTATGTCCCACATCCAAAGTGCCAAGAGAGAGCTTGCTCTCCCTGTCTTTGAGTACTGTTTTCACTGTCCCGGTTACCTCTTGGCTAACGTTCTCTTCAGAGCTGCAGTGAAACCAGGAACCACGTGGAGAAGGCACCCACACTGAAAGTGCCTGGAGGGAACACTGGGGCTTCTTCTCAGTGTCTCTGACATAGGGTTTCACTGTCCCGGGAAAGTCTCTGCTAACACCGTGCAGAGCGCTGTGCCCAATATACAGAAACGTCTTGCGGTATCTCCTACAGGGAAAGTGCCAGGAGGGAATTGTCGAGCTTGTTCTGAGTGTCTCTGAGAATTGCTCTGATTATCCGTGTGACCTCTTTGCTAAGACTCTCCAGAGAGACGTCCTCAAAACCAACACACATCTTGACATATCTCCCACATTGATCGCAGTGTCTCCAGAAACGGCATTCAAGGAGCCAGGACCTTTTCTCCCTACACTCTCCATTGAGTTGTCCTCAAAACCAATATACATCCTGCTATATCTCCCACATGGAAAGTGCCAGGAGGGAGAAGTGGGGATTATGTTTAGACTTTCTCGGAACTGCTTCAAATCAACTAGATCTCTTTGTGCTGTAAATCTCCCAACAGCCAAATGCAAAAGCAGCAAACATCTCGCTGTATGTCCCACATCCAAAGCGCCAAGAGAGAGCTTGCTCTCCCTGTCTTTGAGTACTGTTTTCACTGTCCCGGTTACCTCTTTGCTAACGTTCTCTTCAGAGCTGCAGTGAAACCAGGAACCACGTGGAGAAGGCACCCACACTGAAAGTGCCTGGAGGGAACACTGGGGCTTCTTCTCAGTGTCTCTGACATAGGGTTTCACTGTCCCGGGAAAGTCTCTGCTAACACCGTGCAGAGCGCTGTGCCCAATATACAGAAACGTCTTGCGGTATCTCCTACAGGGAAAGTGCCAGGAGGGAATTGTCGAGCTTGTTCTGAGTGTCTCTGAGAATTGCTCTGATTATCCCTGTGACCTCTTTGCTAAGACTCTCCAGAGAGACGTCCTCAAAACCAACACACATCTTGACATATCTCCCACATTGATCGCAGTGTCTCCAGAAACGGCATTCAAGGAGCCAGGACCTTTTCTCCCTACACTCTCCATTGAGTTGTCCTCAAAACCAATATACATCCTGCTATATCTCCCACATGGAAAGTGCCAGGAGGGAGAAGTGGGGATTATGTTTAGACTTTCTCGGAACTGCTTCAAATCAACTAGATATCTTTGTGCTGTAAATCTCCCAACAGCCAAACGCAAAAGCAGCAAACATCTCGCTGTATGTCCCACATCCAAAGTGCCAAGAGAGAGCTTGCTCTCCCTGTCTTTGAGTACTGTTTTCACTGTCCCGGTTACCTCTTGGCTAACGTTCTCTTCAGAGCTGCAGTGAAACCAGGAACCACGTGGAGAAGGCACCCACACTGAAAGTGCCTGGAGGGAACATTGGGGCTTCTTCTCAGTGTCTCTGACATAGGGTTTCACTGTCCCGGGAAAGTCTCTGCTAACACCGTGCAGAGCGCTGTGCCCAATATACAGAAACGTCTTGCGGTATCTCCTACAGGGAAAGTGCCAGGAGGGAATTGTCGAGCTTGTTCTGAGTGTCTCTGAGAATTGCTCTGATTATCCCTGTGACCTCTTTGCTAAGACTCTCCAGAGAGACGTCCTCAAAACCAACACACATCTTGACATATCTCCCACATTGATCGCAGTGTCTCCAGAAACGGCATTCAAGGAGCCAGGACCTTTTCTCCCTACACTCTCCATTGAGTTGTCCTCAAAACCAATATACATCCTGCTATATCTCCCACATGGAAAGTGCCAGGAGGGAGAAGTGGGGATTATGTTTAGACTTTCTCGGAACTGCTTCAAATCAACTAGATCTCTTTGTGCTGTAAATCTCCCAACAGCCAAACGCAAAAGCAGCAAACATCTCGCTGTATGTCCCACATCCAAAGTGCCAAGAGAGAGCTTGCTCTCCCTGTCTTTGAGTACTGTTTTCACTGTCCCGGTTACCTCTTTGCTAACGTTCTCTTCAGAGCTGCAGTGAAACCAGGAACCACGTGGAGAAGGCACCCACACTGAAAGTGCCTGGAGGGAACATTGGGGCTTCTTCTCAGTGTCTCTGACATAGGGTTTCACTGTCCCGGGAAAGTCTCTGCTAACACCGTGCAGAGCGCTGTGCCCAATATACAGAAACGTCTTGCGGTATCTCCTACAGGGAAAGTGCCAGGAGGGAATTGTCGAGCTTGTTCTGAGTGTCTCTGAGAATTGCTCTGATTATCCGTGTGACCTCTTTGCTAAGACTCTCCAGAGAGACGTCCTCAAAACCAACACACATCTTGACATATCTCCCACATTGATCGCAGTGTCTCCAGAAACGGCATTCAAGGAGCCAGGACCTTTTCTCCCTACACTCTCCATTGAGTTGTCCTCAAAACCAATATACATCCTGCTATATCTCCCACATGGAAAGTGCCAGGAGGGAGAAGTGGGGATTATGTTTAGACTTTCTCGGAACTGCTTCAAATCAACTAGATATCTTTGTGCTGTAAATCTCCCAACAGCCAAACGCAAAAGCAGCAAACATCTCGCTGTATGTCCCACATCCAAAGTGCCAAGAGAGAGCTTGCTCTCCCTGTCTTTGAGTACTGTTTTCACTGTCCCGGTTACCTCTTGGCTAACGTTCTCTTCAGAGCTGCAGTGAAACCAGGAACCACGTGGAGAAGGCACCCACACTGAAAGTGCCTGGAGGGAACATTGGGGCTTCTTCTCAGTGTCTCTGACATAGGGTTTCACTGTCCCGGGAAAGTCTCTGCTAACACCGTGCAGAGCGCTGTGCCCAATATACAGAAACGTCTTGCGGTATCTCCTACAGGGAAAGTGCCAGGAGGGAATTGTCGAGCTTGTTCTGAGTGTCTCTGAGAATTGCTCTGATTATCCCTGTGACCTCTTTGCTAAGACTCTCCAGAGAGACGTCCTCAAAACCAACACACATCTTGACATATCTCCCACATTGATCGCAGTGTCTCCAGAAACGGCATTCAAGGAGCCAGGACCTTTTCTCCCTACACTCTCCATTGAGTTGTCCTCAAAACCAATATACATCCTGCTATATCTCCCACATGGAAAGTGCCAGGAGGGAGAAGTGGGGATTATGTTTAGACTTTCTCGGAACTGCTTCAAATCAACTAGATCTCTTTGTGCTGTAAATCTCCCAACAGCCAAACGCAAAAGCAGCAAACATCTCGCTGTATGTCCCACATCCAAAGTGCCAAGAGAGAGCTTGCTCTCCCTGTCTTTGAGTACTGTTTTCACTGTCCCGGTTACCTCTTTGCTAACGTTCTCTTCAGAGCTGCAGTGAAACCAGGAACCACGTGGAGAAGGCACCCACACTGAAAGTGCCTGGAGGGAACATTGGGGCTTCTTCTCAGTGTCTCTGACATAGGGTTTCACTGTCCCGGGAAAGTCTCTGCTAACACCGTGCAGAGCGCTGTGCCCAATATACAGAAACGTCTTGCGGTATCTCCTACAGGGAAAGTGCCAGGAGGGAATTGTCGAGCTTGTTCTGAGTGTCTCTGAGAATTGCTCTGATTATCCCTGTGACCTCTTTGCTAAGACTCTCCAGAGAGACGTCCTCAAAACCAACACACATCTTGACATATCTCCCACATTGATCGCAGTGTCTCCAGAAACGGCATTCAAGGAGCCAGGACCTTTTCTCCCTACACTCTCCATTGAGTTGTCCTCAAAACCAATATACATCCTGCTATATCTCCCACATGGAAAGTGCCAGGAGGGAGAAGTGGGGATTATGTTTAGACTTTCTCGGAACTGCTTCAAATCAACTAGATCTCTTTGTGCTGTAAATCTCCCAACAGCCAAACGCAAAAGCAGCAAACATCTCGCTGTATGTCCCACATCCAAAGCGCCAAGAGAGAGCTTGCTCTCCCTGTCTTTGAGTACTGTTTTCACTGTCCCGGTTACCTCTTGGCTAACGTTCTCTTCAGAGCTGCAGTGAAACCAGGAACCACGTGGAGAAGGCACCCACACTGAAAGTGCCTGGAGGGAACATTGGGGCTTCTTCTCAGTGTCTCTGACATAGGGTTTCACTGTCCCGGGAAAGTCTCTGCTAACACCGTGCAGAGCGCTGTGCCCAATATACAGAAACGTCTTGCGGTATCTCCTACAGGGAAAGTGCCAGGAGGGAATTGTCGAGCTTGTTCTGAGTGTCTCTGAGAATTGCTCTGATTATCCCTGTGACCTCTTTGCTAAGACTCTCCAGAGAGACGTCCTCAAAACCAACACACATCTTGACATATCTCCCACATTGATCGCAGTGTCTCCAGAAACGGCATTCAAGGAGCCAGGACCTTTTCTCCCTACACTCTCCATTGAGTTGTCCTCAAAACCAATATACATCCTGCTATATCTCCCACATGGAAAGTGCCAGGAGGGAGAAGTGGGGATTATGTTTAGACTTTCTCGGAACTGCTTCAAATCAACTAGATCTCTTTGTGCTGTAAATCTCCCAACAGCCAAACGCAAAAGCAGCAAACATCTCGCTGTATGTCCCACATCCAAAGCGCCAAGAGAGAGCTTGCTCTCCCTGTCTTTGAGTACTGTTTTCACTGTCCCGGTTACCTCTTGGCTAACGTTCTCTTCAGAGCTGCAGTGAAACCAGGAACCACGTGGAGAAGGCACCCACACTGAAAGTGCCTGGAGGGAACATTGGGGCTTCTTCTCAGTGTCTCTGACATAGGGTTTCACTGTCCCGGGAAAGTCTCTGCTAACACCGTGCAGAGCGCTGTGCCCAATATACAGAAACGTCTTGCGGTATCTCCTACAGGGAAAGTGCCAGGAGGGAATTGTCGAGCTTGTTCTGAGTGTCTCTGAGAATTGCTCTGATTATCCGTGTGACCTCTTTGCTAAGACTCTCCAGAGAGCCGTCCTCAAAACCAACACACATCTTGACATATCTCCCACATTGATCGCAGTGTCTCCAGAAACGGCATTCAAGGAGCCAGGACCTTTTCTCCCTACACTCTCCATTGAGTTGTCCTCAAAACCAATATACATCCTGCTATATCTCCCACATGGAAAGTGCCAGGAGGGAGAAGTGGGGATTATGTTTAGACTTTCTCGGAACTGCTTCAAATCAACTAGATCTCTTTGTGCTGTAAATCTCCCAACAGCCAAACGCAAAAGCAGCAAACATCTCGCTGTATGTCCCACATCCAAAGTGCCAAGAGAGAGCTTGCTCTCCCTGTCTTTGAGTACTGTTTTCACTGTCCCGGTTACCTCTTTGCTAACGTTCTCTTCAGAGCTGCAGTGAAACCAGGAACCACGTGGAGAAGGCACCCACACTGAAAGTGCCTGGAGGGAACATTGGGGCTTCTTCTCAGTGTCTCTGACATAGGGTTTCACTGTCCCGGGAAAGTCTCTGCTAACACCGTGCAGAGCGCTGTGCCCAATATACAGAAACGTCTTGCGGTATCTCCTACAGGGAAAGTGCCAGGAGGGAATTGTCGAGCTTGTTCTGAGTGTCTCTGAGAATTGCTCTGATTATCCGTGTGACCTCTTTGCTAAGACTCTCCAGAGAGACGTCCTCAAAACCAACACACATCTTGACATATCTCCCACATTGATCGCAGTGTCTCCAGAAACGGCATTCAAGGAGCCAGGACCTTTTCTCCCTACACTCTCCATTGAGTTGTCCTCAAAACCAATATACATCCTGCTATATCTCCCACATGGAAAGTGCCAGGAGGGAGAAGTGGGGATTATGTTTAGACTTTCTCGGAACTGCTTCAAATCAACTAGATCTCTTTGTGCTGTAAATCTCCCAACAGCCAAATGCAAAAGCAGCAAACATCTCGCTGTATGTCCCACATCCAAAGCGCCAAGAGAGAGCTTGCTCTCCCTGTCTTTGAGTACTGTTTTCACTGTCCCGGTTACCTCTTTGCTAACGTTCTCTTCAGAGCTGCAGTGAAACCAGGAACCACGTGGAGAAGGCACCCACACTGAAAGTGCCTGGAGGGAACACTGGGGCTTCTTCTCAGTGTCTCTGACATAGGGTTTCACTGTCCCGGGAAAGTCTCTGCTAACACCGTGCAGAGCGCTGTGCCCAATATACAGAAACGTCTTGCGGTATCTCCTACAGGGAAAGTGCCAGGAGGGAATTGTCGAGCTTGTTCTGAGTGTCTCTGAGAATTGCTCTGATTATCCGTGTGACCTCTTTGCTAAGACTCTCCAGAGAGACGTCCTCAAAACCAACACACATCTTGACATATCTCCCACATTGATCGCAGTGTCTCCAGAAACGGCATTCAAGGAGCCAGGACCTTTTCTCCCTACACTCTCCATTGAGTTGTCCTCAAAACCAATATACATCCTGCTATATCTCCCACATGGAAAGTGCCAGGAGGGAGAAGTGGGGATTATGTTTAGACTTTCTCGGAACTGCTTCAAATCAACTAGATATCTTTGTGCTGTAAATCTCCCAACAGCCAAACGCAAAAGCAGCAAACATCTCGCTGTATGTCCCACATCCAAAGTGCCAAGAGAGAGCTTGCTCTCCCTGTCTTTGAGTACTGTTTTCACTGTCCCGGTTACCTCTTGGCTAACGTTCTCTTCAGAGCTGCAGTGAAACCAGGAACCACGTGGAGAAGGCACCCACACTGAAAGTGCCTGGAGGGAACATTGGGGCTTCTTCTCAGTGTCTCTGACATAGGGTTTCACTGTCCCGGGAAAGTCTCTGCTAACACCGTGCAGAGCGCTGTGCCCAATATACAGAAACGTCTTGCGGTATCTCCTACAGGGAAAGTGCCAGGAGGGAATTGTCGAGCTTGTTCTGAGTGTCTCTGAGAATTGCTCTGATTATCCCTGTGACCTCTTTGCTAAGACTCTCCAGAGAGACGTCCTCAAAACCAACACACATCTTGACATATCTCCCACATTGATCGCAGTGTCTCCAGAAACGGCATTCAAGGAGCCAGGACCTTTTCTCCCTACACTCTCCATTGAGTTGTCCTCAAAACCAATATACATCCTGCTATATCTCCCACATGGAAAGTGCCAGGAGGGAGAAGTGGGGATTATGTTTAGACTTTCTCGGAACTGCTTCAAATCAACTAGATCTCTTTGTGCTGTAAATCTCCCAACAGCCAAACGCAAAAGCAGCAAACATCTCGCTGTATGTCCCACATCCAAAGTGCCAAGAGAGAGCTTGCTCTCCCTGTCTTTGAGTACTGTTTTCACTGTCCCGGTTACCTCTTTGCTAACGTTCTCTTCAGAGCTGCAGTGAAACCAGGAACCACGTGGAGAAGGCACCCACACTGAAAGTGCCTGGAGGGAACATTGGGGCTTCTTCTCAGTGTCTCTGACATAGGGTTTCACTGTCCCGGGAAAGTCTCTGCTAACACCGTGCAGAGCGCTGTGCCCAATATACAGAAACGTCTTGCGGTATCTCCTACAGGGAAAGTGCCAGGAGGGAATTGTCGAGCTTGTTCTGAGTGTCTCTGAGAATTGCTCTGATTATCCGTGTGACCTCTTTGCTAAGACTCTCCAGAGAGACGTCCTCAAAACCAACACACATCTTGACATATCTCCCACATTGATCGCAGTGTCTCCAGAAACGGCATTCAAGGAGCCAGGACCTTTTCTCCCTACACTCTCCATTGAGTTGTCCTCAAAACCAATATACATCCTGCTATATCTCCCACATGGAAAGTGCCAGGAGGGAGAAGTGGGGATTATGTTTAGACTTTCTCGGAACTGCTTCAAATCAACTAGATCTCTTTGTGCTGTAAATCTCCCAACAGCCAAACGCAAAAGCAGCAAACATCTCGCTGTATGTCCCACATCCAAAGTGCCAAGAGAGAGCTTGCTCTCCCTGTCTTTGAGTACTGTTTTCACTGTCCCGGTTACCTCTTTGCTAACGTTCTCTTCAGAGCTGCAGTGAAACCAGGAACCACGTGGAGAAGGCACCCACACTGAAAGTGCCTGGAGGGAACATTGGGGCTTCTTCTCAGTGTCTCTGACATAGGGTTTCACTGTCCCGGGAAAGTCTCTGCTAACACCGTGCAGAGCGCTGTGCCCAATATACAGAAACGTCTTGCGGTATCTCCTACAGGGAAAGTGCCAGGAGGGAATTGTCGAGCTTGTTCTGAGTGTCTCTGAGAATTGCTCTGATTATCCGTGTGACCTCTTTGCTAAGACTCTCCAGAGAGACGTCCTCAAAACCAACACACATCTTGACATATCTCCCACATTGATCGCAGTGTCTCCAGAAACGGCATTCAAGGAGCCAGGACCTTTTCTCCCTACACTCTCCATTGAGTTGTCCTCAAAACCAATATACATCCTGCTATATCTCCCACATGGAAAGTGCCAGGAGGGAGAAGTGGGGATTATGTTTAGACTTTCTCGGAACTGCTTCAAATCAACTAGATCTCTTTGTGCTGTAAATCTCCCAACAGCCAAACGCAAAAGCAGCAAACATCTCGCTGTATGTCCCACATCCAAAGCGCCAAGAGAGAGCTTGCTCTCCCTGTCTTTGAGTACTGTTTTCACTGTCCCGGTTACCTCTTGGCTAACGTTCTCTTCAGAGCTGCAGTGAAACCAGGAACCACGTGGAGAAGGCACCCACACTGAAAGTGCCTGGAGGGAACATTGGGGCTTCTTCTCAGTGTCTCTGACATAGGGTTTCACTGTCCCGGGAAAGTCTCTGCTAACACCGTGCAGAGCGCTGTGCCCAATATACAGAAACGTCTTGCGGTATCTCCTACAGGGAAAGTGCCAGGAGGGAATTGTCGAGCTTGTTCTGAGTGTCTCTGAGAATTGCTCTGATTATCCCTGTGACCTCTTTGCTAAGACTCTCCAGAGAGACGTCCTCAAAACCAACACACATCTTGACATATCTCCCACATTGATCGCAGTGTCTCCAGAAACGGCATTCAAGGAGCCAGGACCTTTTCTCCCTACACTCTCCATTGAGTTGTCCTCAAAACCAATATACATCCTGCTATATCTCCCACATGGAAAGTGCCAGGAGGGAGAAGTGGGGATTATGTTTAGACTTTCTCGGAACTGCTTCAAATCAACTAGATCTCTTTGTGCTGTAAATCTCCCAACAGCCAAACGCAAAAGCAGCAAACATCTCGCTGTATGTCCCACATCCAAAGCGCCAAGAGAGAGCTTGCTCTCCCTGTCTTTGAGTACTGTTTTCACTGTCCCGGTTACCTCTTGGCTAACGTTCTCTTCAGAGCTGCAGTGAAACCAGGAACCACGTGGAGAAGGCACCCACACTGAAAGTGCCTGGAGGGAACATTGGGGCTTCTTCTCAGTGTCTCTGACATAGGGTTTCACTGTCCCGGGAAAGTCTCTGCTAACACCGTGCAGAGCGCTGTGCCCAATATACAGAAACGTCTTGCGGTATCTCCTACAGGGAAAGTGCCAGGAGGGAATTGTCGAGCTTGTTCTGAGTGTCTCTGAGAATTGCTCTGATTATCCGTGTGACCTCTTTGCTAAGACTCTCCAGAGAGCCGTCCTCAAAACCAACACACATCTTGACATATCTCCCACATTGATCGCAGTGTCTCCAGAAACGGCATTCAAGGAGCCAGGACCTTTTCTCCCTACACTCTCCATTGAGTTGTCCTCAAAACCAATATACATCCTGCTATATCTCCCACATGGAAAGTGCCAGGAGGGAGAAGTGGGGATTATGTTTAGACTTTCTCGGAACTGCTTCAAATCAACTAGATCTCTTTGTGCTGTAAATCTCCCAACAGCCAAACGCAAAAGCAGCAAACATCTCGCTGTATGTCCCACATCCAAAGTGCCAAGAGAGAGCTTGCTCTCCCTGTCTTTGAGTACTGTTTTCACTGTCCCGGTTACCTCTTTGCTAACGTTCTCTTCAGAGCTGCAGTGAAACCAGGAACCACGTGGAGAAGGCACCCACACTGAAAGTGCCTGGAGGGAACATTGGGGCTTCTTCTCAGTGTCTCTGACATAGGGTTTCACTGTCCCGGGAAAGTCTCTGCTAACACCGTGCAGAGCGCTGTGCCCAATATACAGAAACGTCTTGCGGTATCTCCTACAGGGAAAGTGCCAGGAGGGAATTGTCGAGCTTGTTCTGAGTGTCTCTGAGAATTGCTCTGATTATCCGTGTGACCTCTTTGCTAAGACTCTCCAGAGAGACGTCCTCAAAACCAACACACATCTTGACATATCTCCCACATTGATCGCAGTGTCTCCAGAAACGGCATTCAAGGAGCCAGGACCTTTTCTCCCTACACTCTCCATTGAGTTGTCCTCAAAACCAATATACATCCTGCTATATCTCCCACATGGAAAGTGCCAGGAGGGAGAAGTGGGGATTATGTTTAGACTTTCTCGGAACTGCTTCAAATCAACTAGATATCTTTGTGCTGTAAATCTCCCAACAGCCAAACGCAAAAGCAGCAAACATCTCGCTGTATGTCCCACATCCAAAGTGCCAAGAGAGAGCTTGCTCTCCCTGTCTTTGAGTACTGTTTTCACTGTCCCGGTTACCTCTTGGCTAACGTTCTCTTCAGAGCTGCAGTGAAACCAGGAACCACGTGGAGAAGGCACCCACACTGAAAGTGCCTGGAGGGAACATTGGGGCTTCTTCTCAGTGTCTCTGACATAGGGTTTCACTGTCCCGGGAAAGTCTCTGCTAACACCGTGCAGAGCGCTGTGCCCAATATACAGAAACGTCTTGCGGTATCTCCTACAGGGAAAGTGCCAGGAGGGAATTGTCGAGCTTGTTCTGAGTGTCTCTGAGAATTGCTCTGATTATCCCTGTGACCTCTTTGCTAAGACTCTCCAGAGAGACGTCCTCAAAACCAACACACATCTTGACATATCTCCCACATTGATCGCAGTGTCTCCAGAAACGGCATTCAAGGAGCCAGGACCTTTTCTCCCTACACTCTCCATTGAGTTGTCCTCAAAACCAATATACATCCTGCTATATCTCCCACATGGAAAGTGCCAGGAGGGAGAAGTGGGGATTATGTTTAGACTTTCTCGGAACTGCTTCAAATCAACTAGATCTCTTTGTGCTGTAAATCTCCCAACAGCCAAACGCAAAAGCAGCAAACATCTCGCTGTATGTCCCACATCCAAAGTGCCAAGAGAGAGCTTGCTCTCCCTGTCTTTGAGTACTGTTTTCACTGTCCCGGTTACCTCTTTGCTAACGTTCTCTTCAGAGCTGCAGTGAAACCAGGAACCACGTGGAGAAGGCACCCACACTGAAAGTGCCTGGAGGGAACATTGGGGCTTCTTCTCAGTGTCTCTGACATAGGGTTTCACTGTCCCGGGAAAGTCTCTGCTAACACCGTGCAGAGCGCTGTGCCCAATATACAGAAACGTCTTGCGGTATCTCCTACAGGGAAAGTGCCAGGAGGGAATTGTCGAGCTTGTTCTGAGTGTCTCTGAGAATTGCTCTGATTATCCGTGTGACCTCTTTGCTAAGACTCTCCAGAGAGACGTCCTCAAAACCAACACACATCTTGACATATCTCCCACATTGATCGCAGTGTCTCCAGAAACGGCATTCAAGGAGCCAGGACCTTTTCTCCCTACACTCTCCATTGAGTTGTCCTCAAAACCAATATACATCCTGCTATATCTCCCACATGGAAAGTGCCAGGAGGGAGAAGTGGGGATTATGTTTAGACTTTCTCGGAACTGCTTCAAATCAACTAGATCTCTTTGTGCTGTAAATCTCCCAACAGCCAAACGCAAAAGCAGCAAACATCTCGCTGTATGTCCCACATCCAAAGCGCCAAGAGAGAGCTTGCTCTCCCTGTCTTTGAGTACTGTTTTCACTGTCCCGGTTACCTCTTGGCTAACGTTCTCTTCAGAGCTGCAGTGAAACCAGGAACCACGTGGAGAAGGCACCCACACTGAAAGTGCCTGGAGGGAACATTGGGGCTTCTTCTCAGTGTCTCTGACATAGGGTTTCACTGTCCCGGGAAAGTCTCTGCTAACACCGTGCAGAGCGCTGTGCCCAATATACAGAAACGTCTTGCGGTATCTCCTACAGGGAAAGTGCCAGGAGGGAATTGTCGAGCTTGTTCTGAGTGTCTCTGAGAATTGCTCTGATTATCCGTGTGACCTCTTTGCTAAGACTCTCCAGAGAGCCGTCCTCAAAACCAACACACATCTTGACATATCTCCCACATTGATCGCAGTGTCTCCAGAAACGGCATTCAAGGAGCCAGGACCTTTTCTCCCTACACTCTCCATTGAGTTGTCCTCAAAACCAATATACATCCTGCTATATCTCCCACATGGAAAGTGCCAGGAGGGAGAAGTGGGGATTATGTTTAGACTTTCTCGGAACTGCTTCAAATCAACTAGATATCTTTGTGCTGTAAATCTCCCAACAGCCAAACGCAAAAGCAGCAAACATCTCGCTGTATGTCCCACATCCAAAGTGCCAAGAGAGAGCTTGCTCTCCCTGTCTTTGAGTACTGTTTTCACTGTCCCGGTTACCTCTTGGCTAACGTTCTCTTCAGAGCTGCAGTGAAACCAGGAACCACGTGGAGAAGGCACCCACACTGAAAGTGCCTGGAGGGAACACTGGGGCTTCTTCTCAGTGTCTCTGACATAGGGTTTCACTGTCCCGGGAAAGTCTCTGCTAACACCGTGCAGAGCGCTGTGCCCAATATACAGAAACGTCTTGCGGTATCTCCTACAGGGAAAGTGCCAGGAGGGAATTGTCGAGCTTGTTCTGAGTGTCTCTGAGAATTGCTCTGATTATCCGTGTGACCTCTTTGCTAAGACTCTCCAGAGAGACGTCCTCAAAACCAACACACATCTTGACATATCTCCCACATTGATCGCAGTGTCTCCAGAAACGGCATTCAAGGAGCCAGGACCTTTTCTCCCTACACTCTCCATTGAGTTGTCCTCAAAACCAATATACATCCTGCTATATCTCCCACATGGAAAGTGCCAGGAGGGAGAAGTGGGGATTATGTTTAGACTTTCTCGGAACTGCTTCAAATCAACTAGATCTCTTTGTGCTGTAAATCTCCCAACAGCCAAATGCAAAAGCAGCAAACATCTCGCTGTATGTCCCACATCCAAAGCGCCAAGAGAGAGCTTGCTCTCCCTGTCTTTGAGTACTGTTTTCACTGTCCCGGTTACCTCTTTGCTAACGTTCTCTTCAGAGCTGCAGTGAAACCAGGAACCACGTGGAGAAGGCACCCACACTGAAAGTGCCTGGAGGGAACACTGGGGCTTCTTCTCAGTGTCTCTGACATAGGGTTTCACTGTCCCGGGAAAGTCTCTGCTAACACCGTGCAGAGCGCTGTGCCCAATATACAGAAACGTCTTGCGGTATCTCCTACAGGGAAAGTGCCAGGAGGGAATTGTCGAGCTTGTTCTGAGTGTCTCTGAGAATTGCTCTGATTATCCGTGTGACCTCTTTGCTAAGACTCTCCAGAGAGACGTCCTCAAAACCAACACACATCTTGACATATCTCCCACATTGATCGCAGTGTCTCCAGAAACGGCATTCAAGGAGCCAGGACCTTTTCTCCCTACACTCTCCATTGAGTTGTCCTCAAAACCAATATACATCCTGCTATATCTCCCACATGGAAAGTGCCAGGAGGGAGAAGTGGGGATTATGTTTAGACTTTCTCGGAACTGCTTCAAATCAACTAGATATCTTTGTGCTGTAAATCTCCCAACAGCCAAACGCAAAAGCAGCAAACATCTCGCTGTATGTCCCACATCCAAAGTGCCAAGAGAGAGCTTGCTCTCCCTGTCTTTGAGTACTGTTTTCACTGTCCCGGTTACCTCTTGGCTAACGTTCTCTTCAGAGCTGCAGTGAAACCAGGAACCACGTGGAGAAGGCACCCACACTGAAAGTGCCTGGAGGGAACATTGGGGCTTCTTCTCAGTGTCTCTGACATAGGGTTTCACTGTCCCGGGAAAGTCTCTGCTAACACCGTGCAGAGCGCTGTGCCCAATATACAGAAACGTCTTGCGGTATCTCCTACAGGGAAAGTGCCAGGAGGGAATTGTCGAGCTTGTTCTGAGTGTCTCTGAGAATTGCTCTGATTATCCGTGTGACCTCTTTGCTAAGACTCTCCAGAGAGACGTCCTCAAAACCAACACACATCTTGACATATCTCCCACATTGATCGCAGTGTCTCCAGAAACGGCATTCAAGGAGCCAGGACCTTTTCTCCCTACACTCTCCATTGAGTTGTCCTCAAAACCAATATACATCCTGCTATATCTCCCACATGGAAAGTGCCAGGAGGGAGAAGTGGGGATTATGTTTAGACTTTCTCGGAACTGCTTCAAATCAACTAGATCTCTTTGTGCTGTAAATCTCCCAACAGCCAAACGCAAAAGCAGCAAACATCTCGCTGTATGTCCCACATCCAAAGTGCCAAGAGAGAGCTTGCTCTCCCTGTCTTTGAGTACTGTTTTCACTGTCCCGGTTACCTCTTTGCTAACGTTCTCTTCAGAGCTGCAGTGAAACCAGGAACCACGTGGAGAAGGCACCCACACTGAAAGTGCCTGGAGGGAACATTGGGGCTTCTTCTCAGTGTCTCTGACATAGGGTTTCACTGTCCCGGGAAAGTCTCTGCTAACACCGTGCAGAGCGCTGTGCCCAATATACAGAAACGTCTTGCGGTATCTCCTACAGGGAAAGTGCCAGGAGGGAATTGTCGAGCTTGTTCTGAGTGTCTCTGAGAATTGCTCTGATTATCCCTGTGACCTCTTTGCTAAGACTCTCCAGAGAGACGTCCTCAAAACCAACACACATCTTGACATATCTCCCACATTGATCGCAGTGTCTCCAGAAACGGCATTCAAGGAGCCAGGACCTTTTCTCCCTACACTCTCCATTGAGTTGTCCTCAAAACCAATATACATCCTGCTATATCTCCCACATGGAAAGTGCCAGGAGGGAGAAGTGGGGATTATGTTTAGACTTTCTCGGAACTGCTTCAAATCAACTAGATCTCTTTGTGCTGTAAATCTCCCAACAGCCAAACGCAAAAGCAGCAAACATCTCGCTGTATGTCCCACATCCAAAGCGCCAAGAGAGAGCTTGCTCTCCCTGTCTTTGAGTACTGTTTTCACTGTCCCGGTTACCTCTTGGCTAACGTTCTCTTCAGAGCTGCAGTGAAACCAGGAACCACGTGGAGAAGGCACCCACACTGAAAGTGCCTGGAGGGAACATTGGGGCTTCTTCTCAGTGTCTCTGACATAGGGTTTCACTGTCCCGGGAAAGTCTCTGCTAACACCGTGCAGAGCGCTGTGCCCAATATACAGAAACGTCTTGCGGTATCTCCTACAGGGAAAGTGCCAGGAGGGAATTGTCGAGCTTGTTCTGAGTGTCTCTGAGAATTGCTCTGATTATCCGTGTGACCTCTTTGCTAAGACTCTCCAGAGAGCCGTCCTCAAAACCAACACACATCTTGACATATCTCCCACATTGATCGCAGTGTCTCCAGAAACGGCATTCAAGGAGCCAGGACCTTTTCTCCCTACACTCTCCATTGAGTTGTCCTCAAAACCAATATACATCCTGCTATATCTCCCACATGGAAAGTGCCAGGAGGGAGAAGTGGGGATTATGTTTAGACTTTCTCGGAACTGCTTCAAATCAACTAGATCTCTTTGTGCTGTAAATCTCCCAACAGCCAAACGCAAAAGCAGCAAACATCTCGCTGTATGTCCCACATCCAAAGTGCCAAGAGAGAGCTTGCTCTCCCTGTCTTTGAGTACTGTTTTCACTGTCCCGGTTACCTCTTGGCTAACGTTCTCTTCAGAGCTGCAGTGAAACCAGGAACCACGTGGAGAAGGCACCCACACTGAAAGTGCCTGGAGGGAACACTGGGGCTTCTTCTCAGTGTCTCTGACATAGGGTTTCACTGTCCCGGGAAAGTCTCTGCTAACACCGTGCAGAGCGCTGTGCCCAATATACAGAAACGTCTTGCGGTATCTCCTACAGGGAAAGTGCCAGGAGGGAATTGTCGAGCTTGTTCTGAGTGTCTCTGAGAATTGCTCTGATTATCCGTGTGACCTCTTTGCTAAGACTCTCCAGAGAGCCGTCCTCAAAACCAACACACATCTTGACATATCTCCCACATTGATCGCAGTGTCTCCAGAAACGGCATTCAAGGAGCCAGGACCTTTTCTCCCTACACTCTCCATTGAGTTGTCCTCAAAACCAATATACATCCTGCTATATCTCCCACATGGAAAGTGCCAGGAGGGAGAAGTGGGGATTATGTTTAGACTTTCTCGGAACTGCTTCAAATCAACTAGATCTCTTTGTGCTGTAAATCTCCCAACAGCCAAACGCAAAAGCAGCAAACATCTCGCTGTATGTCCCACATCCAAAGTGCCAAGAGAGAGCTTGCTCTCCCTGTCTTTGAGTACTGTTTTCACTGTCCCGGTTACCTCTTGGCTAACGTTCTCTTCAGAGCTGCAGTGAAACCAGGAACCACGTGGAGAAGGCACCCACACTGAAAGTGCCTGGAGGGAACATTGGGGCTTCTTCTCAGTGTCTCTGACATAGGGTTTCACTGTCCCGGGAAAGTCTCTGCTAACACCGTGCAGAGCGCTGTGCCCAATATACAGAAACGTCTTGCGGTATCTCCTACAGGGAAAGTGCCAGGAGGGAATTGTCGAGCTTGTTCTCAGTGTCTCTGAGAATTGCTCTGATTATCCGTGTGACCTCTTTGCTAAGACTCTCCAGAGAGACGTCCTCAAAACAAACACACATCTTGACATATCTCCCACATTGATCGCAGTGTCTCCAGAAACGGCATTCAAGGAGCCAGGACCTTTTCTCCCTACACTCTCCATTGAGTTGTCCTCAAAACCAATATACATCCTGCTATATCTCCCACATGGAAAGTGCCAGGAGGGAGAAGTGGGGATTATGTTTAGACTTTCTCGGAACTGCTTCAAATCAACTAGATCTCTTTGTGCTGTAAATCTCCCAACAGCCAAACGCAAAAGCAGCAAACATCTCGCTGTATGTCCCACATCCAAAGTGCCAAGAGAGAGCTTGCTCTCCCTGTCTTTGAGTACTGTTTTCACTGTCCCGGTTACCTCTTGGCTAACGTTCTCTTCAGAGCTGCAGTGAAACCAGGAACCACGTGGAGAAGGCACCCACACTGAAAGTGCCTGGAGGGAACACTGGGGCTTCTTCTCAGTGTCTCTGACATAGGGTTTCACTGTCCCGGGAAAGTCTCTGCTAACACCCTGCAGAGCGCTGTGCCCAATATACAGAAACGTCTTGCGGTATCTCCTACAGGGAAAGTGCCAGGAGGGAATTGTCGAGCTTGTTCTGAGTGTCTCTGAGAATTGCTCTGATTATCCGTGTGACCTCTTTGCTAAGACTCTCCAGAGAGACGTCCTCAAAACCAACACACATCTTGACATATCTCCCACATTGATCGCAGTGTCTCCAGAAACGGCATTCAAGGAGCCAGGACCTTTTCTCCCTACACTCTCTATTGAGTTGTCCTCAAAACCAATATACATCCTGCTATATCTCCCACATGGAAAGTGCCAGGAGGGAGAAGTGGGGATTATGTTTAGACTTTCTCGGAACTGCTTCAAATCAACTAGATCTCTTTGTGCTGTAAATCTCCCAACAGCCAAACGCAAAAGCAGCAAACATCTCGCTGTATGTCCCACATCCAAAGTGCCAAGAGAGAGCTTGCTCTCCCTGTCTTTGAGTACTGTTTTCACTGTCCCGGTTACCTCTTTGCTAACGTTCTCTTCAGAGCTGCAGTGAAACCAGGAACCACGTGGAGAAGGCACCCACACTGAAAGTGCCTGGAGGGAACATTGGGGCTTCTTCTCAGTGTCTCTGACATAGGGTTTCACTGTCCCGGGAAAGTCTCTGCTAACACCGTGCAGAGCGCTGTGCCCAATATACAGAAACGTCTTGCGGTATCTCCTACAGGGAAAGTGCCAGGAGGGAATTGTCGAGCTTGTTCTCAGTGTCTCTGAGAATTGCTCTGATTATCCCTGTGACCTCTTTGCTAAGACTCTCCAGAGAGCCGTCCTCAAAACCAACACACATCTTGACATATCTCCCACATTGATCGCAGTGTCTCCAGAAACGGCATTCAAGGAGCCAGGACCTTTTCTCCCTACACTCTCCATTGAGTTGTCCTCAAAACCAATATACATCCTGCTATATCTCCCACATGGAAAGTGCCAGGAGGGAGAAGTGGGGATTATGTTTAGACTTTCTCGGAACTGCTTCAAATCAACTAGATCTCTTTGTGCTGTAAATCTCCCAACAGCCAAACGCAAAAGCAGCAAACATCTCGCTGTATGTCCCACATCCAAAGTGCCAAGAGAGAGCTTGCTCTCCCTGTCTTTGAGTACTGTTTTCACTGTCCCGGTTACCTCTTGGCTAACGTTCTCTTCAGAGCTGCAGTGAAACCAGGAACCACGTGGAGAAGGCACCCACACTGAAAGTGCCTGGAGGGAACACTGGGGCTTCTTCTCAGTGTCTCTGACATAGGGTTTCACTGTCCCGGGAAAGTCTCTGCTAACACCCTGCAGAGCGCTGTGCCCAATATACAGAAACGTCTTGCGGTATCTCCTACAGGGAAAGTGCCAGGAGGGAATTGTCGAGCTTGTTCTGAGTGTCTCTGAGAATTGCTCTGATTATCCGTGTGACCTCTTTGCTAAGACTCTCCAGAGAGCCGTCCTCAAAACCAACACACATCTTGACATATCTCCCACATTGATCGCAGTGTCTCCAGAAACGGCATTCAAGGAGCCAGGACCTTTTCTCCCTACACTCTCCATTGAGTTGTCCTCAAAACCAATATACATCCTGCTATATCTCCCACATGGAAAGTGCCAGGAGGGAGAAGTGGGGATTATGTTTAGACTTTCTCGGAACTGCTTCAAATCAACTAGATCTCTTTGTGCTGTAAATCTCCCAACAGCCAAACGCAAAAGCAGCAAACATCTCGCTGTATGTCCCACATCCAAAGTGCCAAGAGAGAGCTTGCTCTCCCTGTCTTTGAGTACTGTTTTCACTGTCCCGGTTACCTCTTGGCTAACGTTCTCTTCAGAGCTGCAGTGAAACCAGGAACCACGTGGAGAAGGCACCCACACTGAAAGTGCCTGGAGGGAACACTGGGGCTTCTTCTCAGTGTCTCTGACATAGGGTTTCACTGTCCCGGGAAAGTCTCTGCTAACACCGTGCAGAGCGCTGTGCCCAATATACAGAAACGTCTTGCGGTATCTCCTACAGGGAAAGTGGCTGGAGGGAATTGTCGAGCTTGTTCTGAGTGTCTCTGAGAATTGCTCTGATTATCCGTGTGACCTCTTTGCTAAGACTCTCCAGAGAGA
The DNA here is from genome assembly GCF_963924245.1 of Chroicocephalus ridibundus. Taxonomy (NCBI): domain Eukaryota; kingdom Metazoa; phylum Chordata; class Aves; order Charadriiformes; family Laridae; genus Chroicocephalus; species Chroicocephalus ridibundus. Next base: position 22,715,402 of record NC_086295.1, on the reverse strand, counting down.
CGTCCTCAAAACCAACACACATCTTGACATATCTCCCACATTGATCGCAGTGTCTCCAGAAACGGCATTCAAGGAGCCAGGACCTTTTCTCCCTACACTCTCTATTGAGTTGTCCTCAAAACCAATATACATCCTGCTATATCTCCCACATGGAAAGTGCCAGGAGGGAGAAGTGGGGATTATGTTTAGACTTTCTCGGAACTGCTTCAAATCAACTAGATCTCTTTGTGCTGTAAATCTCCCAACAGCCAAACGCAAAAGCAGCAAACATCTCGCTGTATGTCCCACATCCAAAGTGCCAAGAGAGAGCTTGCTCTCCCTGTCTTTGAGTACTGTTTTCACTGTCCCGGTTACCTCTTGGCTAACGTTCTCTTCAGAGCTGCAGTGAAACCAGGAACCACGTGGAGAAGGCACCCACACTGAAAGTGCCTGGAGGGAACATTGGGGCTTCTTCTCAGTGTCTCTGACATAGGGTTTCACTGTCCCGGGAAAGTCTCTGCTAACACCGTGCAGAGCGCTGTGCCCAATATACAGAAACGTCTTGCGGTATCTCCTACAGGGAAAGTGGCTGGAGGGAATTGTCGAGCTTGTTCTGAGTGTCTCTGAGAATTGCTCTGATTATCCGTGTGACCTCTTTGCTAAGACTCTCCAGAGAGCCGTCCTCAAAACCAACACACATCTGGACATATCTCCCACATTGATCGCAGTGTCTCCAGAAACGGCATTCAAGGAGCCAGGACCTTTTCTCCCTACACTCTCCATTGAGTTGTCCTCAAAACCAATATACATCCTGCTATATCTCCCACATGGAAAGTGCCAGGAGGGAGAAGTGGGGATTATGTTTAGACTTTCTCGGAACTGCTTCAAATCAACTAGATTTCTTTGTGCTGTAAATCTCCCAACAGCCAAACGCAAAAGCAGCAAACATCTCGCTGTATGTCCCACATCCAAAGTGCCAAGAGAGAGCTTGCTCTCCCTGTCTTTGAGTACTGTTTTCACTGTCCCGGTTACCTCTTTGCTAACGTTCTCTTCAGAGCTGCAGTGAAACCAGGAACCACGTGGAGAAGGCACCCACACTGAAAGTGCCTGGAGGGAACACTGGGGCTTCTTCTCAGTGTCTCTGACATAGGGTTTCACTGTCCCGGGAAAGTCTCTGCTAACACCGTGCAGAGCGCTGTGCCCAATATACAGAAACGTCTTGCGGTATCTCCTACAGGGAAAGTGCCAGGAGGGAATTGTCGAGCTTGTTCTGAGTGTCTCTGAGAATTGCTCTGATTATCCGTGTGACCTCTTTGCTAAGACTCTCCAGAGAGCCGTCCTCAAAACCAACACACATCTTGACATATCTCCCACATTGATCGCAGTGTCTCCAGAAACGGCATTCAAGGAGCCAGGACCTTTTCTCCCTACACTCTCCATTGAGTTGTCCTCAAAACCAATATACATCCTGCTATATCTCCCACATGGAAAGTGCCAGGAGGGAGAAGTGGGGATTATGTTTAGACTTTCTCGGAACTGCTTCAAATCAACTAGATCTCTTTGTGCTGTAAATCTCCCAACAGCCAAACGCAAAAGCAGCAAACATCTCGCTGTATGTCCCACATCCAAAGTGCCAAGAGAGAGCTTGCTCTCCCTGTCTTTGAGTACTGTTTTCACTGTCCCGGTTACCTCTTGGCTAACGTTCTCTTCAGAGCTGCAGTGAAACCAGGAACCACGTGGAGAAGGCACCCACACTGAAAGTGCCTGGAGGGAACACTGGGGCTTCTTCTCAGTGTCTCTGACATAGGGTTTCACTGTCCCGGGAAAGTCTCTGCTAACACCCTGCAGAGCGCTGTGCCCAATATACAGAAACGTCTTGCGGTATCTCCTACAGGGAAAGTGCCAGGAGGGAATTGTCGAGCTTGTTCTGAGTGTCTCTGAGAATTGCTCTGATTATCCCTGTGACCTCTTTGCTAAGACTCTCCAGAGAGCCGTCCTCAAAACCAACACACATCTTGACATATCTCCCACATTGATCGCAGTGTCTCCAGAAACGGCATTCAAGGAGCCAGGACCTTTTCTCCCTACACTCTCCATTGAGTTGTCCTCAAAACCAATATACATCCTGCTATATCTCCCACATGGAAAGTGCCAGGAGGGAGAAGTGGGGATTATGTTTAGACTTTCTCGGAACTGCTTCAAATCAACTAGATCTCTTTGTGCTGTAAATCTCCCAACAGCCAAACGCAAAAGCAGCAAACATCTCGCTGTATGTCCCACATCCAAAGTGCCAAGAGAGAGCTTGCTCTCCCTGTCTTTGAGTACTGTTTTCACTGTCCCGGTTACCTCTTGGCTAACGTTCTCTTCAGAGCTGCAGTGAAACCAGGAACCACGTGGAGAAGGCACCCACACTGAAAGTGCCTGGAGGGAACACTGGGGCTTCTTCTCAGTGTCTCTGACATAGGGTTTCACTGTCCCGGGAAAGTCTCTGCTAACACCGTGCAGAGCGCTGTGCCCAATATACAGAAACGTCTTGCGGTATCTCCTACAGGGAAAGTGGCTGGAGGGAATTGTCGAGCTTGTTCTGAGTGTCTCTGAGAATTGCTCTGATTATCCGTGTGACCTCTTTGCTAAGACTCTCCAGAGAGACGTCCTCAAAACCAACACACATCTTGACATATCTCCCACATTGATCGCAGTGTCTCCAGAAACGGCATTCAAGGAGCCAGGACCTTTTCTCCCTACACTCTCTATTGAGTTGTCCTCAAAACCAATATACATCCTGCTATATCTCCCACATGGAAAGTGCCAGGAGGGAGAAGTGGGGATTATGTTTAGACTTTCTCGGAACTGCTTCAAATCAACTAGATCTCTTTGTGCTGTAAATCTCCCAACAGCCAAACGCAAAAGCAGCAAACATCTCGCTGTATGTCCCACATCCAAAGTGCCAAGAGAGAGCTTGCTCTCCCTGTCTTTGAGTACTGTTTTCACTGTCCCGGTTACCTCTTGGCTAACGTTCTCTTCAGAGCTGCAGTGAAACCAGGAACCACGTGGAGAAGGCACCCACACTGAAAGTGCCTGGAGGGAACATTGGGGCTTCTTCTCAGTGTCTCTGACATAGGGTTTCACTGTCCCGGGAAAGTCTCTGCTAACACCGTGCAGAGCGCTGTGCCCAATATACAGAAACGTCTTGCGGTATCTCCTACAGGGAAAGTGGCTGGAGGGAATTGTCGAGCTTGTTCTGAGTGTCTCTGAGAATTGCTCTGATTATCCGTGTGACCTCTTTGCTAAGACTCTCCAGAGAGCCGTCCTCAAAACCAACACACATCTGGACATATCTCCCACATTGATCGCAGTGTCTCCAGAAACGGCATTCAAGGAGCCAGGACCTTTTCTCCCTACACTCTCCATTGAGTTGTCCTCAAAACCAATATACATCCTGCTATATCTCCCACATGGAAAGTGCCAGGAGGGAGAAGTGGGGATTATGTTTAGACTTTCTCGGAACTGCTTCAAATCAACTAGATTTCTTTGTGCTGTAAATCTCCCAACAGCCAAACGCAAAAGCAGCAAACATCTCGCTGTATGTCCCACATCCAAAGTGCCAAGAGAGAGCTTGCTCTCCCTGTCTTTGAGTACTGTTTTCACTGTCCCGGTTACCTCTTTGCTAACGTTCTCTTCAGAGCTGCAGTGAAACCAGGAACCACGTGGAGAAGGCACCCACACTGAAAGTGCCTGGAGGGAACACTGGGGCTTCTTCTCAGTGTCTCTGACATAGGGTTTCACTGTCCCGGGAAAGTCTCTGCTAACACCGTGCAGAGCGCTGTGCCCAATATACAGAAACGTCTTGCGGTATCTCCTACAGGGAAAGTGCCAGGAGGGAATTGTCGAGCTTGTTCTCAGTGTCTCTGAGAATTGCTCTGATTATCCGTGTGACCTCTTTGCTAAGACTCTCCAGAGAGCCGTCCTCAAAACCAACACACATCTTGACATATCTCCCACATTGATCGCAGTGTCTCCAGAAACGGCATTCAAGGAGCCAGGACCTTTTCTCCCTACACTCTCCATTGAGTTGTCCTCAAAACCAATATACATCCTGCTATATCTCCCACATGGAAAGTGCCAGGAGGGAGAAGTGGGGATTATGTTTAGACTTTCTCGGAACTGCTTCAAATCAACTAGATCTCTTTGTGCTGTAAATCTCCCAACAGCCAAACGCAAAAGCAGCAAACATCTCGCTGTATGTCCCACATCCAAAGTGCCAAGAGAGAGCTTGCTCTCCCTGTCTTTGAGTACTGTTTTCACTGTCCCGGTTACCTCTTGGCTAACGTTCTCTTCAGAGCTGCAGTGAAACCAGGAACCACGTGGAGAAGGCACCCACACTGAAAGTGCCTGGAGGGAACATTGGGGCTTCTTCTCAGTGTCTCTGACATAGGGTTTCACTGTCCCGGGAAAGTCTCTGCTAACACCGTGCAGAGCGCTGTGCCCAATATACAGAAACGTCTTGCGGTATCTCCTACAGGGAAAGTGGCTGGAGGGAATTGTCGAGCTTGTTCTGAGTGTCTCTGAGAATTGCTCTGATTATCCGTGTGACCTCTTTGCTAAGACTCTCCAGAGAGCCGTCCTCAAAACCAACACACATCTGGACATATCTCCCACATTGATCGCAGTGTCTCCAGAAACGGCATTCAAGGAGCCAGGACCTTTTCTCCCTACACTCTCCATTGAGTTGTCCTCAAAACCAATATACATCCTGCTATATCTCCCACATGGAAAGTGCCAGGAGGGAGAAGTGGGGATTATGTTTAGACTTTCTCGGAACTGCTTCAAATCAACTAGATCTCTTTGTGCTGTAAATCTCCCAACAGCCAAACGCAAAAGCAGCAAACATCTCGCTGTATGTCCCACATCCAAAGTGCCAAGAGAGAGCTTGCTCTCCCTGTCTTTGAGTACTGTTTTCACTGTCCCGGTTACCTCTTTGCTAACGTTCTCTTCAGAGCTGCAGTGAAACCAGGAACCACGTGGAGAAGGCACCCACACTGAAAGTGCCTGGAGGGAACACTGGGGCTTCTTCTCAGTGTCTCTGACATAGGGTTTCACTGTCCCGGGAAACTCTCTGCTAACACCGTGCAGAGCGCTGTGCCCAATATACAGAAACGTCTTGCGGTATCTCCTACAGGGAAAGTGCCAGGAGGGAATTGTCGAGCTTGTTCTCAGTGTCTCTGAGAATTGCTCTGATTATCCGTGTGACCTCTTTGCTAAGACTCTCCAGAGAGACGTCCTCAAAACCAACACACATCTTGACATATCTCCCACATTGATCGCAGTGTCTCCAGAAACGGCATTCAAGGAGCCAGGACCTTTTCTCCCTACACTCTCCATTGAGTTGTCCTCAAAACCAATATACATCCTGCTATATCTCCCACATGGAAAGTGCCAGGAGGGAGAAGTGGGGATTATGTTTAGACTTTCTCGGAACTGCTTCAAATCAACTAGATCTCTTTGTGCTGTAAATCTCCCAACAGCCAAACGCAAAAGCAGCAAACATCTCGCTGTATGGCCCACATCCAAAGTGCCAAGAGAGAGCTTGCTCTCCCTGTCTTTGAGTACTGTTTTCACTGTCCCGGTTACCTCTTGGCTAACGTTCTCTTCAGAGCTGCAGTGAAACCAGGAACCACGTGGAGAAGGCACCCACACTGAAAGTGCCTGGAGGGAACACTGGGGCTTCTTCTCAGTGTCTCTGACTTAGGGTTTCACTGTCCCGGGAAAGTCTCTGCTAACACCGTGCAGAGCGCTGTGCCCAATATACAGAAACGTCTTGCGGTATCTCCTACAGGGAAAGTGCCAGGAGGGAATTGTCGAGCTTGTTCTGAGTGTCTCTGAGAATTGCTCTGATTATCCGTGTGACCTCTTTGCTAAGACTCTCCAGAGAGACGTCCTCAAAACCAACACACATCTTGACATATCTCCCACATTGATCGCAGTGTCTCCAGAAACGGCATTCAAGGAGCCAGGACCTTTTCTCCCTACACTCTCCATTGAGTTGTCCTCAAAACCAATATACATCCTGCTATATCTCCCACATGGAAAGTGCCAGGAGGGAGAAGTGGGGATTATGTTTAGACTTTCTCGGAACTGCTTCAAATCAACTAGATCTCTTTGTGCTGTAAATCTCCCAACAGCCAAACGCAAAAGCAGCAAACATCTCGCTGTATGTCCCACATCCAAAGTGCCAAGAGAGAGCTTGCTCTCCCTGTCTTTGAGTACTGTTTTCACTGTCCCGGTTACCTCTTGGCTAACGTTCTCTTCAGAGCTGCAGTGAAACCAGGAACCACGTGGAGAAGGCACCCACACTGAAAGTGCCTGGAGGGAACACTGGGGCTTCTTCTCAGTGTCTCTGACATAGGGTTTCACTGTCCCGGGAAACTCTCTGCTAACACCGTGCAGAGCGCTGTGCCCAATATACAGAAACGTCTTGCGGTATCTCCTACAGGGAAAGTGCCAGGAGGGAATTGTCGAGCTTGTTCTCAGTGTCTCTGAGAATTGCTCTGATTATCCGTGTGACCTCTTTGCTAAGACTCTCCAGAGAGACGTCCTCAAAACCAACACAAATCTTGACATATCTCCCACATTGATCGCAGTGTCTCCAGAAACGGCATTCAAGGAGCCAGGACCTTTTCTCCCTACACTCTCCATTGAGTTGTCCTCAAAACCAATATACATCCTGCTATATCTCCCACATGGAAAGTGCCAGGAGGGAGAAGTGGGGATTATGTTTAGACTTTCTCGGAACTGCTTCAAATCAACTAGATCTCTTTGTGCTGTAAATCTCCCAACAGCCAAACGCAAAAGCAGCAAACATCTCGCTGTATGGCCCACATCCAAAGTGCCAAGAGAGAGCTTGCTCTCCCTGTCTTTGAGTACTGTTTTCACTGTCCCGGTTACCTCTTGGCTAACGTTCTCTTCAGAGCTGCAGTGAAACCAGGAACCACGTGGAGAAGGCACCCACACTGAAAGTGCCTGGAGGGAACACTGGGGCTTCTTCTCAGTGTCTCTGACTTAGGGTTTCACTGTCCCGGGAAAGTCTCTGCTAACACCGTGCAGAGCGCAGTGCCCAATATACAGAAACGTCTTGCGGTATCTCCTACAGGGAAAGTGGCTGGAGGGAATTGTCGAGCTTGTTCTCAGTGTCTCTGAGAATTGCTCTGATTATCCGTGTGACCTCTTTGCTAAGACTCTCCAGAGACACATCCTCAAAACCAACACACATCTTGACATATCTCCCACATTGATCGCAGTCTCTCCAGAAACGGCATTCAAGGAGCCAGGACCTTTTCTCCCTACACTCTCCATTGAGTTGTCCTCAAAACCAATATACATCCTGCTATATCTCCCACATGGAAAGTGCCAGGAGGGAGAAGTGGGGATTATGTTTAGACTTTCTCGGAACTGCTTCAAATCAACTAGATCTCTTTGTGCTGTAAATCTCCCAACAGCCAAACGCAAAAGCAGCAAACATCTCGCTGTATGTCCCACATCCAAAGTGCCAAGAGAGAGCTTGCTCTCCCTGTCTTTGAGTACTGTTTTCACTGTCCCGGTTACCTCTTGGCTAACGTTCTCTTCAGAGCTGCAGTGAAACCAGGAACCACGTGGAGAAGGCACCCACACTGAAAGTGCCTGGAGGGAACATTGGGGCTTCTTCTCAGTGTCTCTGACATAGGGTTTCACTGTCCCGGGAAAGTCTCTGCTAACACCGTGCAGAGCGCTGTGCCCAATATACAGAAACGTCTTGCGGTATCTCCTACAGGGAAAGTGCCAGGAGGGAATTGTCGAGCTTGTTCTGAGTGTCTCTGAGAATTGCTCTGATTATCCGTGTGACCTCTTTGCTAAGACTCTCCAGAGAGACGTCCTCAAAACCAACACACATCTTGACATATCTCCCACATTGATCGCAGTGTCTCCAGAAACGGCATTCAAGGAGCCAGGACCTTTTCTCCCTACACTCTCCATTGAGTTGTCCTCAAAACCAATATACATCCTGCTATATCTCCCACATGGAAAGTGCCAGGAGGGAGAAGTGGGGATTATGTTTAGACTTTCTCGGAACTGCTTCAAATCAACTAGATCTCTTTGTGAAGTAAATCTCCCAACAGCCAAACGCAAAAGCAGCAAACATCTCGCTGTATGTCCCACATCCAAAGTGCCAAGAGAGAGCTTGCTCTCCCTGTCTTTGAGTACTGTTTTCACTGTCCCGGTTACCTCTTGGCTAACGTTCTCTTCAGAGCTGCAGTGAAACCAGGAACCACGTGGAGAAGGCACCCACACTGAAAGTGCCTGGAGGGAACATTGGGGCTTCTTCTCAGTGTCTCTGACATAGGGTTTCACTGTCCCGGGAAAGTCTCTGCTAACACCGTGCAGAGCGCTGTGCGAAATATACAGAAACGTCTTGTGGTATCTCCTACAGGGAAACTGCCAGGAGGGAATTGTCGAGCTTGTTCTGAGTGTCTCTGAGAATTGCTCTGATTATCCGTGTGACCTCTTTGCTAAGACTCTCCAGAGAGACGTCCTCATGTTTAGACTTTCTCGGAACTGCTTCAAATCAACTAGATCTCTTTGTGCTGTAAATCTCCCAACAGCCAAACGCAAAAGCAGCAAACATCTCGCTGTATGTCCCGCATCCAAAGTGCCAAGAGAGAGCTTGCTCTCCCTGTCTTTGAGTACTGTTTTCACTGTCCCGGTTACCTCTTGGCTAACGTTCTCTTCAGAGCTGCAGTGAAACCAGGAACCACGTGGAGAAGGCACCCACACTGAAAGTGCCTGGAGGGAACATTGGGGCTTCTTCTCAGTGTCTCTGACATAGGGTTTCACTGTCCCGGGAAAGTCTCTGCTAACACCGTGCAGAGCGCTGTGCCCAATATACAGAAACGTCTTGCGGTATCTCCTACAGGGAAAGTGCCAGGAGGGAATTGTCGAGCTTGTTCTCAGTGTCTCTGAGAATTGCTCTGATTATCTGTGTGACCTCTTTGCTAAGACTCTCCAGAGAGACGTCCTCAAAACCAACACACATCTTGACATATCTCCCACATTGATCGCAGTGTCTCCAGAAACGGCATTCAAGGAGCCAGGACCTTTTCTCCCTACACTCTCCATTGAGTTGTCCTCAAAACCAATATACATCCTGCTATATCTCCCACATGGAAAGTGCCAGGAGGGAGAAGTGGGGATTATGTTTAGACTTTCTCGGAACTGCTTCAAATCAACTAGATCTCTTTGTGAAGTAAATCTCCCAACAGCCAAACGCAAAAGCAGCAAACATCTCGCTGTATGTCCCACATCCAAAGTGCCAAGAGAGAGCTTGCTCTCCCTGTCTTTGAGTACTGTTTTCACTGTCCCGGTTACCTCTTGGCTAACGTTCTCTTCAGAGCTGCAGTGAAACCAGGAACCACGTGGAGAAGGCACCCACACTGAAAGTGCCTGGAGGGAACATTGGGGCTTCTTCTCAGTGTCTCTGACATAGGGTTTCACTGTCCCGGGAAAGTCTCTGCTAACACCGTGCAGAGCGCTGTGCGAAATATACAGAAACGTCTTGTGGTATCTCCTACAGGGAAAGTGCCAGGAGGGAATTGTCGAGCTTGTTCTGAGTGTCTCTGAGAATTGCTCTGATTATCCGTGTGACCTCTTTGCTAAGACTCTCCAGAGAGACGTCCTCAAAACCAACACACATCTTGACATATCTCCCACATTGATCGCAGTGTCTCCAGAAACGGCATTCAAGGAGCCAGGACCTTTTCTCCCTACACTCTCCATTGAGTTGTCCTCAAAACCAATATACATCCTGCTATATCTCCCACATGGAAAGTGCCAGGAGGGAGAAGTGGGGATTATGTTTAGACTTTCTCGGAACTGCTTCAAATCAACTAGATCTCTTTGTGCTGTAAATCTCCCAACAGCCAAACGCAAAAGCAGCAAACATCTCGCTGTATGGCCCACATCCAAAGTGCCAAGAGAGAGCTTGCTCTCCCTGTCTTTGAGTACTGTTTTCACTGTCCCGGTTACCTCTTTGCTAACGTTCTCTTCAGAGCTGCAGTGAAACCAGGAACCACGTGGAGAAGGCACCCACACTGAAAGTGCCTGGAGGGAACATTGGGGCTTCTTCTCAGTGTCTCTGACATAGGGTTTCACTCTCCCGGGAAAGTCTCTGCTAACACCGTGCAGAGCGCTGTGCCCAATATACAGAAACGTCTTGCGGTATCTCCTACAGGGAAAGTGCCAGGAGGGAATTGTCGAGCTTGTTCTCAGTGTCTCTGAGAATTGCTCTGATTATCCGTGTGACCTCTTTGCTAAGACTCTCCAGAGAAACGTCCTCAAAACCAACACACATCTTGACATATCTCCCACATTGATCGCAGTGTCTCCAGAAACGGCATTCAAGGAGCCAGGACCTTTTCTCCCTACACTCTCCATTGAGTTGTCCTCAAAACCAATATACATCCTGCTATATCTCCCACATGGAAAGTGCCAGGAGGGAGAAGTGGGGATTATGTTTAGACTTTCTCGGAACTGCTTCAAATCAACTAGATCTCTTTGTGCTGTAAATCTCCCAACAGCCAAACGCAAAAGCAGCAAACATCTCGCTGTATGTCCCACATCCAAAGTGCCAAGAGAGAGCTTGCTCTCCCTGTCTTTGAGTACTGTTTTCACTGTCCCGGTTACCTCTTGGCTAACGTTCTCTTCAGAGCTGCAGTGAAACCAGGAACCACGTGGAGAAGGCACCCACACTGAAAGTGCCTGGAGGGAACACTGGGGCTTCTTCTCAGTGTCTCTGACATAGGGTTTCACTGTCCCGGGAAAGTCTCTGCTAACACCGTGCAGAGCGCTGTGCCCAATATACAGAAACGTCTTGCGGTATCTCCTACAGGGAAAGTGCCAGGAGGGAATTGTCGAGCTTGTTCTGAGTGTCTCTGAGAATTGCTCTGATTATCCGTGTGACCTCTTTGCTAAGACTCTCCAGAGAGACGTCCTCAAAACCAACACACATCTTGACATATCTCCCACATTGATCGCAGTGTCTCCAGAAACGGCATTCAAGGAGCCAGGACCTTTTCTCCCTACACTCTCCATTGAGTTGTCCTCAAAACCAATATACATCCTGCTATATCTCCCACATGGAAAGTGCCAGGAGGGAGAAGTGGGGATTATGTTTAGACTTTCTCGGAACTGCTTCAAATCAACTAGATCTCTTTGTGCTGTAAATCTCCCAACAGCCAAACGCAAAAGCAGCAAACATCTCGCTGTATGGCCCACATCCAAAGTGCCAAGAGAGAGCTTGCTCTCCCTGTCTTTGAGTACTGTTTTCACTGTCCCGGTTACCTCTTTGCTAACGTTCTCTTCAGAGCTGCAGTGAAACCAGGAACCACGTGGAGAAGGCACCCACACTGAAAGTGCCTGGAGGGAACATTGGGGCTTCTTCTCAGTGTCTCTGACATAGGGTTTCACTCTCCCGGGAAAGTCTCTGCTAACACCGTGCAGAGCGCTGTGCCCAATATACAGAAACGTCTTGCGGTATCTCCTACAGGGAAAGTGCCAGGAGGGAATTGTCGAGCTTGTTCTCAGTGTCTCTGAGAATTGCTCTGATTATCCGTGTGACCTCTTTGCTAAGACTCTCCAGAGAAACGTCCTCAAAACCAACACACATCTTGACATATCTCCCACATTGATCGCAGTGTCTCCAGAAACGGCATTCAAGGAGCCAGGACCTTTTCTCCCTACACTCTCCATTGAGTTGTCCTCAAAACCAATATACATCCTGCTATATCTCCCACATGGAAAGTGCCAGGAGGGAGAAGTGGGGATTATGTTTAGACTTTCTCGGAACTGCTTCAAATCAACTAGATCTCTTTGTGCTGTAAATCTCCCAACAGCCAAACGCAAAAGCAGCAAACATCTCGCTGTATGTCCCACATCCAAAGTGCCAAGAGAGAGCTTGCTCTCCCTGTCTTTGAGTACTGTTTTCACTGTCCCGGTTACCTCTTGGCTAACGTTCTCTTCAGAGCTGCAGTGAAACCAGGAACCACGTGGAGAAGGCACCCACACTGAAAGTGCCTGGAGGGAACACTGGGGCTTCTTCTCAGTGTCTCTGACATAGGGTTTCACTGTCCCGGGAAAGTCTCTGCTAACACCGTGCAGAGCGCTGTGCCCAATATACAGAAACGTCTTGCGGTATCTCCTACAGGGAAAGTGCCAGGAGGGAATTGTCGAGCTTGTTCTGAGTGTCTCTGAGAATTGCTCTGATTATCCGTGTGACCTCTTTGCTAAGACTCTCCAGAGAGACGTCCTCAAAACAAACACACATCTTGACATATCTCCCACATTGATCGCAGTGTCTCCAGAAACGGCATTCAAGGAGCCAGGACCTTTTCTCCCTACACTCTCCATTGAGTTGTCCTCAAAACCAATATACATCCTGCTATATCTCCCACATGGAAAGTGCCAGGAGGGAGAAGTGGGGATTATGTTTAGACTTTCTCGGAACTGCTTCAAATCAACTAGATCTCTTTGTGCTGTAAATCTCCCAACAGCCAAACGCAAAAGCAGCAAACATCTCGCTGTATGTCCCACATCCAAAGTGCCAAGAGAGAGCTTGCTCTCCCTGTCTTTGAGTACTGTTTTCACTGTCCCGGTTACCTCTTGGCTAACGTTCTCTTCAGAGCTGCAGTGAAACCAGGAACCACGTGGAGAAGGCACCCACACTGAAAGTGCCTGGAGGGAACACTGGGGCTTCTTCTCAGTGTCTCTGACATAGGGTTTCACTGTCCCGGGAAAGTCTCTGCTAACACCGTGCAGAGCGCTGTGCCCAATATACAGAAACGTCTTGCGGTATCTCCTACAGGGAAAGTGCCAGGAGGGAATTGTCGAGCTTGTTCTCAGTGTCTCTGAGAATTGCTCTGATTATCCGTGTGACCTCTTTGCTAAGACTCTCCAGAGACACGTCCTCAAAACCAACACACATCTTGACATATCTCCCACATTGATCGCAGTGTCTCCAGAAACGGCATTCAAGGAGCCAGGACCTTTTCTCCCTACACTGTCCATTGAGTTGTCCTCAAAACCAATATACATCCTGCTATATTTCCCACATGGAAAGTGCCAGGAGGGAGAAGTGGGGATTATGTTTAGACTTTCTCGGAACTGCTTCAAATCAACTAGATCTCTTTGTGCTGTAAATCTCCCAACAGCCAAACGCAAAAGCAGCAAACATCTCGCTGTATGTCCCACATCCAAAGTGCCAAGAGAGAGCTTGCTCTCCCTGTCTTTGAGTACTGTTTTCACTGTCCCGGTTACCTCTTGGCTAACGTTCTCTTCAGAGCTGCAGTGAAACCAGGAACCACGTGGAGAAGGCACCCACACTGAAAGTGCCTGGAGGGAACACTGGGGCTTCTTCTCAGTGTCTCTGACATAGGGTTTCACTGTCCCGGGAAAGTCTCTGCTAACACCGTGCAGAGCGCTGTGCCCAATATACAGAAACGTCTTGCGGTATCTCCTACAGGGAAAGTGCCAGGAGGGAATTGTCGAGCTTGTTCTCAGTGTCTCTGAGAATTGCTCTGATTATCCGTGTGACCTCTTTGCTAAGACTCTCCAGAGAGACGTCCTCAAAACCAACACACATCTTGACATATCTCCCACATTGATCGCAGTGTCTCCAGAAACGGCATTCAAGGAGCCAGGACCTTTTCTCCCTACACTCTCCATTGAGTTGTCCTCAAAACCAATATACATCCTGCTATATCTCCCACATGGAAAGTGCCAGGAGGGAGAAGTGGGGATTATGTTTAGACTTTCTCGGAACTGCTTCAAATCAACTAGATCTCTTTGTGCTGTAAATCTCCCAACAGCCAAACGCAAAAGCAGCAAACATCTCGCTGTATGTCCCACATCCAAAGTGCCAAGAGAGAGCTTGCTCTCCCTGTCTTTGAGTACTGTTTTCACTGTCCCGGTTACCTCTTTGCTAACGTTCTCTTCAGAGCTGCAGTGAAACCAGGAACCACGTGGAGAAGGCACCCACACTGAAAGTGCCTGGAGGGAACATTGGGGCTTCTTCTCAGTGTCTCTGACATAGGGTTTCACTGTCCCGGGAAAGTCTCTGCTAACACCGTGCAGAGCGCTGTGCCCAATATACAGAAACGTCTTGCGGTATCTCCTACAGGGAAAGTGCCAGGAGGGAATTGTCGAGCTTGTTCTGAGTGTCTCTGAGAATTGCTCTGATTATCCGTGTGACCTCTTTGCTAAGACTCTCCAGAGAGCCGTCCTCAAAACCAACACACATCTGGACATATCTCCCACATTGATCGCAGTGTCTCCAGGAACGGCATTCAAGGAGCCAGGACCTTTTCTCCCTACACTCTCCATTGAGTTGTCCTCAAAACCAATATACATCCTGCTATATCTCCCACATGGAAAGTGCCAGGAGGGAGAAGTGGGGATTATGTTTAGACTTTCTCGGAACTGCTTCAAATCAACTAGATCTCTTTGTGCTGTAAATCTCCCAACAGCCAAACGCAAAAGCAGCAAACATCTCGCTGTATGTCCCACATCCAAAGTGCCAAGAGAGAGCTTGCTCTCCCTGTCTTTGAGTACTGTTTTCACTGTCCCGGTTACCTCTTGGCTAACGTTCTCTTCAGAGCTGCAGTGAAACCAGGAACCACGTGGAGAAGGCACCCACACTGAAAGTGCCTGGAGGGAACATTGGGGCTTCTTCTCAGTGTCTCTGACATAGGGTTTCACTGTCCCGGGAAAGTCTCTGCTAACACCGTGCAGAGCGCTGTGCCCAATATACAGAAACGTCTTGCGGTATCTCCTACAGGGAAAGTGGCTGGAGGGAATTGTCGAGCTTGTTCTGAGTGTCTCTGAGAATTGCTCTGATTATCCGTGTGACCTCTTTGCTAAGACTCTCCAGAGAGCCGTCCTCAAAACCAACACACATCTTGACATATCTCCCACATTGATCGCAGTGTCTCCAGGAACGGCATTCAAGGAGCCAGGAACTTTTCTCCCTACACTCTCCATTGAGTTGTCCTCAAAACTAATATACATCCTGCTATATCTCCCACATGGAAAGTGCCAGGAGGGAGAAGTGGGGATTATGTTTAGACTTTCTCGGAACTGCTTCAAATCAACTAGATCTCTTTGTGCTGTAAATCTCCCAACAGCCAAACGCAAAAGCAGCAAACATCTCGCTGTATGTCCCACATCCAAAGTGCCAAGAGAGAGCTTGCTCTCCCTGTCTTTGAGTACTGTTTTCACTGTCCCGGTTACCTCTTGGCTAACGTTCTCTTCAGAGCTGCAGTGAAACCAGGAACCACGTGGAGAAGGCACCCACACTGAAAGTGCCTGGAGGGAACATTGGGGCTTCTTCTCAGTGTCTCTGACATAGGGTTTCACTGTCCCGGGAAAGTCTCTGCTAACACCGTGCAGAGCGCTGTGCCCAATATACAGAAACGTCTTGCGGTATCTCCTACAGGGAAAGTGCCAGGAGGGAATTGTTGAGCTTGTTCTCAGTGTCTCTGAGAATTGCTCTGATTATCCGTGTGACCTCTTTGCTAAGACTCTCCAGAGAGACGTCCTCAAAACCAACACACATCTTGACATATCTCCCACATTGATCGCAGTGTCTCCAGGAACGGCATTCAAGGAGCCAGGACCTTTTCTCCCTACACTCTCCATTGAGTTGTCCTCAAAACCAATATACATCCTGCTATATCTCCCACATGGAAAGTGCCAGGAGGGAGAAGTGGGGATTATGTTTAGACTTTCTCGGAACTGCTTCAAATCAACTAGATCTCTTTGTGCTGTAAATCTCCCAACAGCCAAACGCAAAAGCAGCAAACATCTCGCTGTATGTCCCACATCCAAAGTGCCAAGAGAGAGCTTGCTCTCCCTGTCTTTGAGTACTGTTTTCACTGTCCCGGTTACCTCTTTGCTAACGTTCTCTTCAGAGCTGCAGTGAAACCAGGAACCACGTGGAGAAGGCACCCACACTGAAAGTGCCTGGAGGGAACATTGGGGCTTCTTCTCAGTGTCTCTGACATAGGGTTTCACTGTCCCGGGAAAGTCTCTGCTAACACCGTGCAGAGCGCTGTGCCCAATATACAGAAACGTCTTGCGGTATCTCCTACAGGGAAAGTGCCAGGAGGGAATTGTCGAGCTTGTTCTCAGTGTCTCTGAGAATTGCTCTGATTATCCGTGTGACCTCTTTGCTAAGACTCTCCAGAGAGACGTCCTCAAAACCAACACACATCTTGACATATCTCCCACATTGATCGCAGTGTCTCCAGAAACGGCATTCAAGGAGCCGGGACCTTTTCTCCCTACACTCTCCATTGAGTTGTCCTCAAAACCAATATACATCCTGCTATATCTCCCACATGGAAAGTGCCAGGAGGGAGAAGTGGGGATTATGTTTAGACTTTCTCGGAACTGCTTCAAATCAACTAGATCTCTTTGTGCTGTAAATCTCCCAACAGCCAAACGCAAAAGCAGCAAACATCTCGCTGTATGTCCCACATCCAAAGTGCCAAGAGAGAGCTTGCTCTCCCTGTCTTTGAGTACTGTTTTCACTGTCCCGGTTACCTCTTGGCTAACGTTCTCTTCAGAGCTGCAGTGAAACCAGGAACCACGTGGAGAAGGCACCCACACTGAAAGTGCCTGGAGGGAACATTGGGGCTTCTTCTCAGTGTCTCTGACATAGGGTTTCACTGTCCCGGGAAAGTCTCTGCTAACACCGTGCAGAGCGCTGTGCCCAATATACAGAAACGTCTTGCGGTATCTCCTACAGGGAAAGTGCCAGGAGGGAATTGTCGAGCTTGTTCTCAGTGTCTCTGAGAATTGCTCTGATTATCCGTGTGACCTCTTTGCTAAGACTCTCCAGAGACACGTCCTCAAAACCAACACACATCTTGACATATCTCCCACATTGATCGCAGTGTCTCCACAAACGGCATTCAAGGAGCCAGGACCTTTTCTCCCTACACTCTCCATTGAGTTGTCCTCAAAACCAATATACATCCTGCTATATCTCCCACATGGAAAGTGCCAGGAGGGAGAAGTGGGGATTATGTTTAGACTTTCTCGGAACTGCTTCAAATCAACTAGATCTCTTTGTGCTGTAAATCTCCCAACAGCCAAATGTAAAAGCAGCAAACATCTCGCTGTATGTCCCACATCCAAAGTGCCAAGAGAGAGCTTGCTCTCCCTGTCTTTGAGTACTGTTTTCACTGTCCCGGTTACCTCTTGGCTAACGTTCTCTTCAGAGCTGCAGTGAAACCAGGAACCACGTGGAGAAGGCACCCACACTGAAAGTGCCTGGAGGGAACATTGGGGCTTCTTCTCAGTGTCTCTGACATAGGGTTTCACTGTCCCGGGAAAGTCTCTGCTAACACCGTGCAGAGCGCTGTGCCCAATATACAGAAACGTCTTGCGGTATCTCCTACAGGGAAAGTGCCAGGAGGGAATTGTCGAGCTTGTTCTGAGTGTCTCTGAGAATTGCTCTGATTATCCCTGTGACCTCTTTGCTAAGACTCTCCAGAGACACGTCCTCAAAACCAACACACATCTTGACATATCTCCCACATTGATCGCAGTGTCTCCAGGAACGGCATTCAAGGAGCCAGGACCTTTTCTCCCTACACTCTCCATTGAGTTGTCCTCAAAACCAATATACATCCTGCTATATCTCCCACATGGAAAGTGCCAGGAGGGAGAAGTGGGGATTATGTTTAGACTTTCTCGGAACTGCTTCAAATCAACTAGATCTCTTTGTGCTGTAAATCTCCCAATAGCCAAATGTAAAAGCAGCAAACATCTCGCTGTATGTCCCACATCCAAAGTGCCAAGAGAGAGCTTGCTCTCCCTGTCTTTGAGTACTGTTTTCACTGTCCCGGTTACCTCTTGGCTAACGTTCTCTTCAGAGCTGCAGTGAAACCAGGAACCACGTGGAGAAGGCACCCACACTGAAAGTGCCTGGAGGGAACATTGGGGCTTCTTCTCAGTGTCTCTGACATAGGGTTTCACTGTCCCGGGAAAGTCTCTGCTAACACCGTGCAGAGCGCTGTGCCCAATATACAGAAACGTCTTGCGGTATCTCCTACAGGGAAAGTGCCAGGAGGGAATTGTCGAGCTTGTTCTCAGTGTCTCTGAGAATTGCTCTGATTATCCGTGTGACCTCTTTGCTAAGACTCTCCAGAGAGACGTCCTCAAAACCAACACACATCTTGACATATCTCCCACATTGATCGCAGTGTCTCCAGAAACGGCATTCAAGGAGCCAGGACCTTTTCTCCCTACACTCTCCATTGAGTTGTCCTCAAAACCAATATACATCCTGCTATATCTCCCACATGGAAAGTGCCAGGAGGGAGAAGTGGGGATTATGTTTAGACTTTCTCGGAACTGCTTCAAATCAACTAGATCTCTTTGTGCTGTAAATCTCCCAACAGCCAAACGCAAAAGCAGCAAACATCTCGCTGTATGTCCCACATCCAAAGTGCCAAGAGAGAGCTTGCTCTCCCTGTCTTTGAGTACTGTTTTCACTGTCCCGGTTACCTCTTGGCTAACGTTCTCTTCAGAGCTGCAGTGAAACCAGGAACCACGTGGAGAAGGCACCCACACTGAAAGTGCCTGGAGGGAACACTGGGGCTTCTTCTCAGTGTCTCTGACATAGGGTTTCACTGTCCCGGGAAAGTCTCTGCTAACACCGTGCAGAGCGCTGTGCCCAATATACAGAAACGTCTTGCGGTATCTCCTACAGGGAAAGTGCCAGGAGGGAATTGTCGAGCTTGTTCTCAGTGTCTCTGAGAATTGCTCTGATTATCCGTGTGACCTCTTTGCTAAGACTCTCCAGAGAGCCGTCCTCAAAACCAACACACATCTTGACATATCTCCCACATTGATCGCAGTGTCTCCAGGAACGGCATTCAAGGAGCCAGGACCTTTTCTCCCTACACTCTCCATTGAGTTGTCCTCAAAACCAATATACATCCTGCTATATCTCCCACATGGAAAGTGCCAGGAGGGAGAAGTGGGGATTATGTTTAGACTTTCTCGGAACTGCTTCAAATCAACTAGATCTCTTTGTGCTGTAAATCTCCCAACAGCCAAACGCAAAAGCAGCAAACATCTCGCTGTATGTCCCACATCCAAAGTGCCAAGAGAGAGCTTGCTCTCCCTGTCTTTGAGTACTGTTTTCACTGTCCCGGTTACCTCTTGGCTAACGTTCTCTTCAGAGCTGCAGTGAAACCAGGAACCACGTGGAGAAGGCACCCACACTGAAAGTGCCTGGAGGGAACATTGGGGCTTCTTCTCAGTGTCTCTGACATAGGGTTTCACTGTCCCGGGAAAGTCTCTGCTAACAC
Source organism: Chroicocephalus ridibundus (assembly GCF_963924245.1). Taxonomy (NCBI): domain Eukaryota; kingdom Metazoa; phylum Chordata; class Aves; order Charadriiformes; family Laridae; genus Chroicocephalus; species Chroicocephalus ridibundus. The sequence continues at coordinate 22,696,017 of NC_086295.1, read as the reverse complement.
CGTGCAGAGCGCTGTGCCCAATATACAGAAACGTCTTGCGGTATCTCCTACAGGGAAAGTGGCTGGAGGGAATTGTCGAGCTTGTTCTGAGTGTCTCTGAGAATTGCTCTGATTATCCGTGTGACCTCTTTGCTAAGACTCTCCAGAGAGCCGTCCTCAAAACCAACACACATCTTGACATATCTCCCACATTGATCGCAGTGTCTCCAGGAACGGCATTCAAGGAGCCAGGACCTTTTCTCCCTACACTCTCCATTGAGTTGTCCTCAAAACTAATATACATCCTGCTATATCTCCCACATGGAAAGTGCCAGGAGGGAGAAGTGGGGATTATGTTTAGACTTTCTCGGAACTGCTTCAAATCAACTAGATCTCTTTGTGCTGTAAATCTCCCAACAGCCAAACGCAAAAGCAGCAAACATCTCGCTGTATGTCCCACATCCAAAGTGCCAAGAGAGAGCTTGCTCTCCCTGTCTTTGAGTACTGTTTTCACTGTCCCGGTTACCTCTTGGCTAACGTTCTCTTCAGAGCTGCAGTGAAACCAGGAACCACGTGGAGAAGGCACCCACACTGAAAGTGCCTGGAGGGAACATTGGGGCTTCTTCTCAGTGTCTCTGACATAGGGTTTCACTGTCCCGGGAAAGTCTCTGCTAACACCGTGCAGAGCGCTGTGCCCAATATACAGAAACGTCTTGCGGTATCTCCTACAGGGAAAGTGCCAGGAGGGAATTGTCGAGCTTGTTCTGAGTGTCTCTGAGAATTGCTCTGATTATCCCTGTGACCTCTTTGCTAAGACTCTCCAGAGACACGTCCTCAAAACCAACACACATCTTGACATATCTCCCACATTGATCGCAGTGTCTCCAGGAACGGCATTCAAGGAGCCAGGACCTTTTCTCCCTACACTCTCCATTGAGTTGTCCTCAAAACCAATATACATCCTGCTATATCTCCCACATGGAAAGTGCCAGGAGGGAGAAGTGGGGATTATGTTTAGACTTTCTCGGAACTGCTTCAAATCAACTAGATCTCTTTGTGCTGTAAATCTCCCAACAGCCAAATGTAAAAGCAGCAAACATCTCGCTGTATGTCCCACATCCAAAGTGCCAAGAGAGAGCTTGCTCTCCCTGTCTTTGAGTACTGTTTTCACTGTCCCGGTTACCTCTTGGCTAACGTTCTCTTCAGAGCTGCAGTGAAACCAGGAACCACGTGGAGAAGGCACCCACACTGAAAGTGCCTGGAGGGAACATTGGGGCTTCTTCTCAGTGTCTCTGACATAGGGTTTCACTGTCCCGGGAAAGTCTCTGCTAACACCGTGCAGAGCGCTGTGCCCAATATACAGAAACGTCTTGCGGTATCTCCTACAGGGAAAGTGCCAGGAGGGAATTGTCGAGCTTGTTCTCAGTGTCTCTGAGAATTGCTCTGATTATCCGTGTGACCTCTTTGCTAAGACTCTCCAGAGAGACGTCCTCAAAACCAACACACATCTTGACATATCTCCCACATTGATCGCAGTGTCTCCAGAAACGGCATTCAAGGAGCCAGGACCTTTTCTCCCTACACTCTCCATTGAGTTGTCCTCAAAACCAATATACATCCTGCTATATCTCCCACATGGAAAGTGCCAGGAGGGAGAAGTGGGGATTATGTTTAGACTTTCTCGGAACTGCTTCAAATCAACTAGATCTCTTTGTGCTGTAAATCTCCCAACAGCCAAACGCAAAAGCAGCAAACATCTCGCTGTATGTCCCACATCCAAAGTGCCAAGAGAGAGCTTGCTCTCCCTGTCTTTGAGTACTGTTTTCACTGTCCCGGTTACCTCTTGGCTAACGTTCTCTTCAGAGCTGCAGTGAAACCAGGAACCACGTGGAGAAGGCACCCACACTGAAAGTGCCTGGAGGGAACACTGGGGCTTCTTCTCAGTGTCTCTGACATAGGGTTTCACTGTCCCGGGAAAGTCTCTGCTAACACCCTGCAGAGCGCTGTGCCCAATATACAGAAACGTCTTGCGGTATCTCCTACAGGGAAAGTGCCAGGAGGGAATTGTCGAGCTTGTTCTCAGTGTCTCTGAGAATTGCTCTGATTATCCGTGTGACCTCTTTGCTAAGACTCTCCAGAGAGCCGTCCTCAAAACCAACACACATCTTGACATATCTCCCACATTGATCGCAGTGTCTCCAGGAACGGCATTCAAGGAGCCAGGACCTTTTCTCCCTACACTCTCCATTGAGTTGTCCTCAAAACCAATATACATCCTGCTATATCTCCCACATGGAAAGTGCCAGGAGGGAGAAGTGGGGATTATGTTTAGACTTTCTCGGAACTGCTTCAAATCAACTAGATCTCTTTGTGCTGTAAATCTCCCAACAGCCAAACGCAAAAGCAGCAAACATCTCGCTGTATGTCCCACATCCAAAGTGCCAAGAGAGAGCTTGCTCTCCCTGTCTTTGAGTACTGTTTTCACTGTCCCGGTTACCTCTTGGCTAACGTTCTCTTCAGAGCTGCAGTGAAACCAGGAACCACGTGGAGAAGGCACCCACACTGAAAGTGCCTGGAGGGAACATTGGGGCTTCTTCTCAGTGTCTCTGACATAGGGTTTCACTGTCCCGGGAAAGTCTCTGCTAACACCGTGCAGAGCGCTGTGCCCAATATACAGAAACGTCTTGCGGTATCTCCTACAGGGAAAGTGGCTGGAGGGAATTGTCGAGCTTGTTCTGAGTGTCTCTGAGAATTGCTCTGATTATCCGTGTGACCTCTTTGCTAAGACTCTCCAGAGAGCCGTCCTCAAAACCAACACACATCTTGACATATCTCCCACATTGATCGCAGTGTCTCCAGGAACGGCATTCAAGGAGCCAGGACCTTTTCTCCCTACACTCTCCATTGAGTTGTCCTCAAAACTAATATACATCCTGCTATATCTCCCACATGGAAAGTGCCAGGAGGGAGAAGTGGGGATTATGTTTAGACTTTCTCGGAACTGCTTCAAATCAACTAGATCTCTTTGTGCTGTAAATCTCCCAACAGCCAAACGCAAAAGCAGCAAACATCTCGCTGTATGTCCCACATCCAAAGTGCCAAGAGAGAGCTTGCTCTCCCTGTCTTTGAGTACTGTTTTCACTGTCCCGGTTACCTCTTGGCTAACGTTCTCTTCAGAGCTGCAGTGAAACCAGGAACCACGTGGAGAAGGCACCCACACTGAAAGTGCCTGGAGGGAACATTGGGGCTTCTTCTCAGTGTCTCTGACATAGGGTTTCACTGTCCCGGGAAAGTCTCTGCTAACACCGTGCAGAGCGCTGTGCCCAATATACAGAAACGTCTTGCGGTATCTCCTACAGGGAAAGTGCCAGGAGGGAATTGTCGAGCTTGTTCTGAGTGTCTCTGAGAATTGCTCTGATTATCCGTGTGACCTCTTTGCTAAGACTCTCCAGAGAGACGTCCTCAAAACCAACACACATCTTGACATATCTCCCACATTGATCGCAGTGTCTCCAGAAACGGCATTCAAGGAGCCAGGACCTTTTCTCCCTACACTCTCCATTGAGTTGTCCTCAAAACCAATATACATCCTGCTATATCTCCCACATGGAAAGTGCCAGGAGGGAGAAGTGGGGATTATGTTTAGACTTTCTCGGAACTGCTTCAAATCAACTAGATCTCTTTGTGCTGTAAATCTCCCAACAGCCAAACGCAAAAGCAGCAAACATCTCGCTGTATGTCCCACATCCAAAGTGCCAAGAGAGAGCTTGCTCTCCCTGTCTTTGAGTACTGTTTTCACTGTCCCGGTTACCTCTTGGCTAACGTTCTCTTCAGAGCTGCAGTGAAACCAGGAACCACGTGGAGAAGGCACCCACACTGAAAGTGCCTGGAGGGAACATTGGGGCTTCTTCTCAGTGTCTCTGACATAGGGTTTCACTGTCCCAGGAAAGTCTCTGCTAACACCGTGCAGAGCGCTGTGCCCAATATACAGAAACGTCTTGCGGTATCTCCTACAGGGAAAGTGCCAGGAGGGAATTGTCGAGCTTGTTCTCAGTGTCTCTGAGAATTGCTCTGATTATCCGTGTGACCTCTTTGCTAAGACTCTCCAGAGACACGTCCTCAAAACCAACACACATCTTGACATATCTCCCACATTGATCGCAGTGTCTCCACAAACGGCATTCAAGGAGCCAGGACCTTTTCTCCCTACACTCTCCATTGAGTTGTCCTCAAAACCAATATACATCCTGCTATATCTCCCACATGGAAAGTGCCAGGAGGGAGAAGTGGGGATTATGTTTAGACTTTCTCGGAACTGCTTCAAATCAACTAGATCTCTTTGTGCTGTAAATCTCCCAACAGCCAAATGTAAAAGCAGCAAACATCTCGCTGTATGTCCCACATCCAAAGTGCCAAGAGAGAGCTTGCTCTCCCTGTCTTTGAGTACTGTTTTCACTGTCCCGGTTACCTCTTGGCTAACGTTCTCTTCAGAGCTGCAGTGAAACCAGGAACCACGTGGAGAAGGCACCCACACTGAAAGTGCCTGGAGGGAACATTGGGGCTTCTTCTCAGTGTCTCTGACATAGGGTTTCACTGTCCCGGGAAAGTCTCTGCTAACACCGTGCAGAGCGCTGTGCCCAATATACAGAAACGTCTTGCGGTATCTCCTACAGGGAAAGTGCCAGGAGGGAATTGTCGAGCTTGTTCTCAGTGTCTCTGAGAATTGCTCTGATTATCCGTGTGACCTCTTTGCTAAGACTCTCCAGAGAGACGTCCTCAAAACCAACACACATCTTGACATATCTCCCACATTGATCGCAGTGTCTCCAGAAACGGCATTCAAGGAGCCAGGACCTTTTCTCCCTACACTCTCCATTGAGTTGTCCTCAAAACCAATATACATCCTGCTATATCTCCCACATGGAAAGTGCCAGGAGGGAGAAGTGGGGATTATGTTTAGACTTTCTCGGAACTGCTTCAAATCAACTAGATCTCTTTGTGCTGTAAATCTCCCAACAGCCAAACGCAAAAGCAGCAAACATCTCGCTGTATGTCCCACATCCAAAGTGCCAAGAGAGAGCTTGCTCTCCCTGTCTTTGAGTACTGTTTTCACTGTCCCGGTTACCTCTTGGCTAACGTTCTCTTCAGAGCTGCAGTGAAACCAGGAACCACGTGGAGAAGGCACCCACACTGAAAGTGCCTGGAGGGAACACTGGGGCTTCTTCTCAGTGTCTCTGACATAGGGTTTCACTGTCCCGGGAAAGTCTCTGCTAACACCCTGCAGAGCGCTGTGCCCAATATACAGAAACGTCTTGCGGTATCTCCTACAGGGAAAGTGCCAGGAGGGAATTGTCGAGCTTGTTCTCAGTGTCTCTGAGAATTGCTCTGATTATCCGTGTGACCTCTTTGCTAAGACTCTCCAGAGAGCCGTCCTCAAAACAAACACACATCTTGACATATCTCCCACATTGATCGCAGTGTCTCCAGAAACGGCATTCAAGGAGCCAGGACCTTTTCTCCCTACACTCTCCATTGAGTTGTCCTCAAAACCAATATACATCCTGCTATATCTCCCACATGGAAAGTGCCAGGAGGGAGAAGTGGGGATTATGTTTAGACTTTCTCGGAACTGCTTCAAATCAACTAGATCTCTTTGTGCTGTAAATCTCCCAACAGCCAAACGCAAAAGCAGCAAACATCTCGCTGTATGTCCCACATCCAAAGTGCCAAGAGAGAGCTTGCTCTCCCTGTCTTTGAGTACTGTTTTCACTGTCCCGGTTACCTCTTGGCTAACGTTCTCTTCAGAGCTGCAGTGAAACCAGGAACCACGTGGAGAAGGCACCCACACTGAAAGTGCCTGGAGGGAACACTGGGGCTTCTTCTCAGTGTCTCTGACATAGGGTTTCACTGTCCCGGGAAAGTCTCTGCTAACACCGTGCAGAGCGCTGTGCCCAATATACAGAAACGTCTTGCGGTATCTCCTACAGGGAAAGTGCCAGGAGGGAATTGTCGAGCTTGTTCTGAGTGTCTCTGAGAATTGCTCTGATTATCCGTGTGACCTCTTTGCTAAGACTCTCCAGAGAGCCGTCCTCAAAACCAACACACATCTTGACATATCTCCCACATTGATCGCAGTGTCTCCAGAAACGGCATTCAAGGAGCCAGGACCTTTTCTCCTTACACTCTCCATTGAGTTGTCCTCAAAACCAATATACATCCTGCTATATCTCCCACATGGAAAGTGCCAGGAGGGAGAAGTGGGGATTATGTTTAGACTTTCTCGGAACTGCTTCAAATCAACTAGATCTCTTTGTGCTGTAAATCTCCCAACAGCCAAACGCAAAAGCAGCAAACATCTCGCTGTATGTCCCACATCCAAAGTGCCAAGAGAGAGCTTGCTCTCCCTGTCTTTGAGTACTGTTTTCACTGTCCCGGTTACCTCTTGGCTAACGTTCTCTTCAGAGCTGCAGTGAAACCAGGAACCACGTGGAGAAGGCACCCACACTGAAAGTGCCTGGAGGGAACACTGGGGCTTCTTCTCAGTGTCTCTGACATAGGGTTTCACTGTCCCGGGAAACTCTCTGCTAACACCGTGCAGAGCGCTGTGCCCAATATACAGAAACGTCTTGCGGTATCTCCTACAGGGAAAGTGCCAGGAGGGAATTGTCGAGCTTGTTCTCAGTGTCTCTGAGAATTGCTCTGATTATCCCTGTGACCTCTTTGCTAAGACTCTCCAGAGAGCCGTCCTCAAAACCAACACACATCTTGACATATCTCCCACATTGATCGCAGTGTCTCCAGGAACGGCATTCAAGGAGCCAGGACCTTTTCTCCCTACACTCTCCATTGAGTTGTCCTCAAAACCAATATACATCCTGCTATATCTCCCACATGGAAAGTGCCAGGAGGGAGAAGTGGGGATTATGTTTAGACTTTCTCGGAACTGCTTCAAATCAACTAGATCTCTTTGTGCTGTAAATCTCCCAACAGCCAAACGCAAAAGCAGCAAACATCTCGCTGTATGTCCCACATCCAAAGTGCCAAGAGAGAGCTTGCTCTCCCTGTCTTTGAGTACTGTTTTCACTGTGCCGGTTACCTCTTTGCTAACGTTCTCTTCAGAGCTGCAGTGAAACCAGGAACCACGTGGAGAAGGCACCCACACTGAAAGTGCCTGGAGGGAACATTGGGGCTTCTTCTCAGTGTCTCTGACATAGGGTTTCACTGTCCCGGGAAAGTCTCTGCTAACACCGTGCAGAGCGCTGTGCCCAATATACAGAAACGTCTTGCGGTATCTCCTACAGGGAAAGTGCCAGGAGGGAATTGTCGAGCTTGTTCTGAGTGTCTCTGAGAATTGCTCTGATTATCCCTGTGACCTCTTTGCTAAGACTCTCCAGAGAGACGTCCTCAAAACCAACACACATCTTGACATATCTCCCACATTGATCGCAGTGTCTCCAGAAACGGCATTCAAGGAGCCAGGACCTTTTCTCCCTACACTCTCCATTGAGTTGTCCTCAAAACCAATATACATCCTGCTATATCTCCCACATGGAAAGTGCCAGGAGGGAGAAGTGGGGATTATGTTTAGACTTTCTCGGAACTGCTTCAAATCAACTAGATCTCTTTGTGCTGTAAATCTCCCAACAGCCAAACGCAAAAGCAGCAAACATCTCGCTGTATGTCCCACATCCAAAGTGCCAAGAGAGAGCTTGCTCTCCCTGTCTTTGAGTACTGTTTTCACTGTCCCGGTTACCTCTTGGCTAACGTTCTCTTCAGAGCTGCAGTGAAACCAGGAACCACGTGGAGAAGGCACCCACACTGAAAGTGCCTGGAGGGAACACTGGGGCTTCTTCTCAGTGTCTCTGACATAGGGTTTCACTGTCCCGGGAAACTCTCTGCTAACACCGTGCAGAGCGCTGTGCCCAATATACAGAAACGTCTTGCGGTATCTCCTACAGGGAAAGTGCCAGGAGGGAATTGTCGAGCTTGTTCTCAGTGTCTCTGAGAATTGCTCTGATTATCCCTGTGACCTCTTTGCTAAGACTCTCCAGAGAGCCGTCCTCAAAACCAACACACATCTTGACATATCTCCCACATTGATCGCAGTGTCTCCAGAAACGGCATTCAAGGAGCCAGGACCTTTTCTCCCTACACTCTCCATTGAGTTGTCCTCAAAACCAATATACATCCTGCTATATCTCCCACATGGAAAGTGCCAGGAGGGAGAAGTGGGGATTATGTTTAGACTTTCTCGGAACTGCTTCAAATCAACTAGATCTCTTTGTGCTGTAAATCTCCCAACAGCCAAACGCAAAAGCAGCAAACATCTCGCTGTATGTCCCACATCCAAAGTGCCAAGAGAGAGCTTGCTCTCCCTGTCTTTGAGTACTGTTTTCACTGTGCCGGTTACCTCTTTGCTAACGTTCTCTTCAGAGCTGCAGTGAAACCAGGAACCACGTGGAGAAGGCACCCACACTGAAAGTGCCTGGAGGGAACATTGGGGCTTCTTCTCAGTGTCTCTGACATAGGGTTTCACTGTCCCGGGAAAGTCTCTGCTAACACCGTGCAGAGCGCTGTGCCCAATATACAGAAACGTCTTGCGGTATCTCCTACAGGGAAAGTGCCAGGAGGGAATTGTCGAGCTTGTTCTGAGTGTCTCTGAGAATTGCTCTGATTATCCCTGTGACCTCTTTGCTAAGACTCTCCAGAGAGACGTCCTCAAAACCAACACACATCTTGACATATCTCCCACATTGATCGCAGTGTCTCCAGAAACGGCATTCAAGGAGCCAGGACCTTTTCTCCCTACACTCTCCATTGAGTTGTCCTCAAAACCAATATACATCCTGCTATATCTCCCACATGGAAAGTGCTAGGAGGGAGAAGTTGGGATTATGTTTAGACTTTCTCGGAACTGCTTCAAATCAACTAGATCTCTTTGTGCTGTAAATCTCCCAACAGCCAAACGCAAAAGCAGCAAACATCTCGCTGTATGTCCCACATCCAAAGTGCCAAGAGAGAGCTTGCTCTCCCTGTCTTTGAGTACTGTTTTCACTGTCCCGGTTACCTCTTGGCTAACGTTCTCTTCAGAGCTGCAGTGAAACCAGGAACCACGTGGAGAAGGCACCCACACTGAAAGTGCCTGGAGGGAACATTGGGGCTTCTTCTCAGTGTCTCTGACATAGGGTTTCACTGTCCCGGGAAAGTCTCTGCTAACACCGTGCAGAGCGCTGTGCCCAATATACAGAAACGTCTTGCGGTATCTCCTACAGGGAAAGTGCCAGGAGGGAATTGTCGAGCTTGTTCTCAGTGTCTCTGAGAATTGCTCTGATTATCCCTGTGACCTCTTTGCTAAGACTCTCCAGAGAGCCGTCCTCAAAACCAACACACATCTTGACATATCTCCCACATTGATCGCAGTGTCTCCAGAAATGGCATTCAAGGAGCCAGGACCTTTTCTCCCTACACTCTCCATTGAGTTGTCCTCAAAACCAATATACATCCTGCTATATCTCCCACATGGAAAGTGCCAGGAGGGAGAAGTGGGGATTATGTTTAGACTTTCTCGGAACTGCTTCAAATCAACTAGATCTCTTTGTGCTGTAAATCTCCCAACAGCCAAACGCAAAAGCAGCAAACATCTCGCTGTATGTCCCACATCCAAAGTGCCAAGAGAGAGCTTGCTCTCCCTGTCTTTGAGTACTGTTTTCACTGTCCCGGTTACCTCTTGGCTAACGTTCTCTTCAGAGCTGCAGTGAAACCAGGAACCACGTGGAGAAGGCACCCACACTGAAAGTGCCTGGAGGGAACACTGGGGCTTCTTCTCAGTGTCTCTGACATAGGGTTTCACTGTCCCGGGAAAGTCTCTGCTAACACCGTGCAGAGCGCTGTGCCCAATATACAGAAACGTCTTGCGGTATCTCCTACAGGGAAAGTGCCAGGAGGGAATTGTTGAGCTTGTTCTGAGTGTCTCTGAGAATTGCTCTGATTATCCGTGTGACCTCTTTGCTAAGACTCTCCAGAGAGCCGTCCTCAAAACCAACACACATCTTGACATATCTCCCACATTGATCGCAGTGTCTCCAGGAACGGCATTCAAGGAGCCAGGACCTTTTCTCCCTACACTCTCCATTGAGTTGTCCTCAAAACCAATATACATCCTGCTATATCTCCCACATGGAAAGTGCTAGGAGGGAGAAGTTGGGATTATGTTTAGACTTTCTCGGAACTGCTTCAAATCAACTAGATCTCTTTGTGCTGTAAATCTCCCAACAGCCAAACGCAAAAGCAGCAAACATCTCGCTGTATGTCCCACATCCAAAGTGCCAAGAGAGAGCTTGCTCTCCCTGTCTTTGAGTACTGTTTTCACTGTCCCGGTTACCTCTTGGCTAACGTTCTCTTCAGAGCTGCAGTGAAACCAGGAACCACGTGGAGAAGGCACCCACACTGAAAGTGCCTGGAGGGAACATTGGGGCTTCTTCTCAGTGTCTCTGACATAGGGTTTCACTGTCCCGGGAAAGTCTCTGCTAACACCGTGCAGAGCGCTGTGCCCAATATACAGAAACGTCTTGCGGTATCTCCTACAGGGAAAGTGCCAGGAGGGAATTGTCGAGCTTGTTCTCAGTGTCTCTGAGAATTGCTCTGATTATCCCTGTGACCTCTTTGCTAAGACTCTCCAGAGAGCCGTCCTCAAAACCAACACACATCTTGACATATCTCCCACATTGATCGCAGTGTCTCCAGAAATGGCATTCAAGGAGCCAGGACCTTTTCTCCCTACACTCTCCATTGAGTTGTCCTCAAAACCAATATACATCCTGCTATATCTCCCACATGGAAAGTGCCAGGAGGGAGAAGTGGGGATTATGTTTAGACTTTCTCGGAACTGCTTCAAATCAACTAGATCTCTTTGTGCTGTAAATCTCCCAACAGCCAAACGCAAAAGCAGCAAACATCTCGCTGTATGTCCCACATCCAAAGTGCCAAGAGAGAGCTTGCTCTCCCTGTCTTTGAGTACTGTTTTCACTGTCCCGGTTACCTCTTGGCTAACGTTCTCTTCAGAGCTGCAGTGAAACCAGGAACCACGTGGAGAAGGCACCCACACTGAAAGTGCCTGGAGGGAACACTGGGGCTTCTTCTCAGTGTCTCTGACATAGGGTTTCACTGTCCCGGGAAAGTCTCTGCTAACACCGTGCAGAGCGCTGTGCCCAATATACAGAAACGTCTTGCGGTATCTCCTACAGGGAAAGTGCCAGGAGGGAATTGTTGAGCTTGTTCTGAGTGTCTCTGAGAATTGCTCTGATTATCCGTGTGACCTCTTTGCTAAGACTCTCCAGAGAGCCGTCCTCAAAACCAACACACATCTTGACATATCTCCCACATTGATCGCAGTGTCTCCAGGAACGGCATTCAAGGAGCCAGGACCTTTTCTCCCTACACTCTCCATTGAGTTGTCCTCAAAACCAATATACATCCTGCTATATCTCCCACGTGGACAGTGCTAGGAGGGAGAAGTGGGGATTATGTTTAGACTTTCTCGGAACTGCTTCAAATCAACTAGATCTCTTTGTGCTGTAAATCTCCCAACAGCCAAACGCAAAAGCAGCAAACATCTCGCTGTATGTCCCACATCCAAAGTGCCAAGAGAGAGCTTGCTCTCCCTGTCTTTGAGTACTGTTTTCACTGTCCCGGTTACCTCTTTGCTAACGTTCTCTTCAGAGCTGCAGTGAAACCAGGAACCACGTGGAGAAGGCACCCACACTGAAAGTGCCTGGAGGGAACATTGGGGCTTCTTCTCAGTGTCTCTGACATAGGGTTTCACTGTCCCGGGAAAGTCTCTGCTAACACCGTGCAGAGCGCTGTGCCCAATATACAGAAACGTCTTGCGGTATCTCCTACAGGGAAAGTGCCAGGAGGGAATTGTCGAGCTTGTTCTGAGTGTCTCTGAGAATTGCTCTGATTATCCGTGTGACCTCTTTGCTAAGACTCTCCAGAGAGACGTCCTCAAAACCAACACACATCTTGACATATCTCCCACATTGATCGCAGTGTCTCCAGAAACGGCATTCAAGGAGCCAGGACCTTTTCTCCCTACACTCTCCATTGAGTTGTCCTCAAAACCAATATACATCCTGCTATATCTCCCACATGGAAAGTGCTAGGAGGGAGAAGTGGGGATTATGTTTAGACTTTCTCGGAACTGCTTCAAATCAACTAGATCTCTTTGTGCTGTAAATCTCCCAACAGCCAAATGTAAAAGCAGCAAACATCTCGCTGTATGTCCCACATCCAAAGTGCCAAGAGAGAGCTTGCTCTCCCTGTCTTTGAGTACTGTTTTCACTGTCCCGGTTACCTCTTGGCTAACGTTCTCTTCAGAGCTGCAGTGAAACCAGGAACCACGTGGAGAAGGCACCCACACTGAAAGTGCCTGGAGGGAACATTGGGGCTTCTTCTCAGTGTCTCTGACATAGGGTTTCACTGTCCCGGGAAAGTCTCTGCTAACACCGTGCAGAGCGCTGTGCCCAATATACAGAAACGTCTTGCGGTATCTCCTACAGGGAAAGTGGCTGGAGGGAATTGTCGAGCTTGTTCTCAGTGTCTCTGAGAATTGCTCTGATTATCCGTGTGACCTCTTTGCTAAGACTCTCCAGAGAGCCGTCCTCAAAACCAACACACATCTTGACATATCTCCCACATTGATCGCAGTGTCTCCAGAAATGGCATTCAAGGAGCCAGGACCTTTTCTCCCTACACTCTCCATTGAGTTGTCCTCAAAACCAATATACATCCTGCTATATCTCCCACATGGAAAGTGCCAGGAGGGAGAAGTGGGGATTATGTTTAGACTTTCTCGGAACTGCTTCAAATCAACTAGATCTCTTTGTGCTGTAAATCTCCCAACAGCCAAACGCAAAAGCAGCAAACATCTCGCTGTATGTCCCACATCCAAAGTGCCAAGAGAGAGCTTGCTCTCCCTGTCTTTGAGTACTGTTTTCACTGTCCCGGTTACCTCTTGGCTAACGTTCTCTTCAGAGCTGCAGTGAAACCAGGAACCACGTGGAGAAGGCACCCACACTGAAAGTGCCTGGAGGGAACATTGGGGCTTCTTCTCAGTGTCTCTGACATAGGGTTTCACTGTCCCGGGAAAGTCTCTGCTAACACCGTGCAGAGCGCTGTGCCCAATATACAGAAACGTCTTGCGGTATCTCCTACAGGGAAAGTGCCAGGAGGGAATTGTCGAGCTTGTTCTGAGTGTCTCTGAGAATTGCTCTGATTATCCGTGTGACCTCTTTGCTAAGACTCTCCAGAGAGACGTCCTCAAAACCAACACACATCTTGACATATCTCCCACATTGATCGCAGTGTCTCCAGAAACGGCATTCAAGGAGCCAGGACCTTTTCTCCCTACACTGTCCATTGAGTTGTCCTCAAAACCAATATACATCCTGCTATATCTCCCACATGGAAAGTGCTAGGAGGGAGAAGTGGGGATTATGTTTAGACTTTCTCGGAACTGCTTCAAATCAACTAGATCTCTTTGTGCTGTAAATCTCCCAACAGCCAAATGTAAAAGCAGAAAACATCTCGCTGTATGTCCCACATCCAAAGTGCCAAGAGAGAGCTTGCTCTCCCTGTCTTTGAGTACTGTTTTCACTGTCCCGGTTACCTCTTGGCTAACGTTCTCTTCAGAGCTGCAGTGAAACCAGGAACCACGTGGAGAAGGCACCCACACTGAAAGTGCCTGGAGGGAACATTGGGGCTTCTTCTCAGTGTCTCTGACATAGGGTTTCACTGTCCCGGGAAAGTCTCTGCTAACACCGTGCAGAGCGCTGTGCCCAATATACAGAAACGTCTTGCGGTATCTCCTACAGGGAAAGTGCCAGGAGGGAATTGTCGAGCTTGTTCTCAGTGTCTCTGAGAATTGCTCTGATTATCCCTGTGACCTCTTTGCTAAGACTCTCCAGAGACACGTCCTCAAAACCAACACACATCTTGACATATCTCCCACATTGATCGCAGTGTCTCCAGAAATGGCATTCAAGGAGCCAGGACCTTTTCTCCCTACACTCTCCATTGAGTTGTCCTCAAAACCAATATACATCCTGCTATATCTCCCACATGGAAAGTGCCAGGAGGGAGAAGTGGGGATTATGTTTAGACTTTCTCGGAACTGCTTCAAATCAACTAGATCTCTTTGTGCTGTAAATCTCCCAACAGCCAAACGCAAAAGCAGCAAACATCTCGCTGTATGTCCCACATCCAAAGTGCCAAGAGAGAGCTTGCTCTCCCTGTCTTTGAGTACTGTTTTCACTGTCCCGGTTACCTCTTGGCTAACGTTCTCTTCAGAGCTGCAGTGAAACCAGGAACCACGTGGAGAAGGCACCCACACTGAAAGTGCCTGGAGGGAACACTGGGGCTTCTTCTCAGTGTCTCTGACATAGGGTTTCACTGTCCCGGGAAAGTCTCTGCTAACACCGTGCAGAGCGCTGTGCCCAATATACAGAAACGTCTTGCGGTATCTCCTACAGGGAAAGTGCCAGGAGGGAATTGTCGAGCTTGTTCTGAGTGTCTCTGAGAATTGCTCTGATTATCCGTGTGACCTCTTTGCTAAGACTCTCCAGAGACACGTCCTCAAAACCAACACACATCTTGACATATCTCCCACATTGATCGCAGTGTCTCCAGAAACGGCATTCAAGGAGCCAGGACCTTTTCTCCCTACACTCTCCATTGAGTTGTCCTCAAAACCAATATACATCCTGCTATATCTCCCACATGGAAAGTGCCAGGAGGGAGAAGTGGGGATTATGTTTAGACTTTCTCGGAACTGCTTCAAATCAACTAGATCTCTTTGTGCTGTAAATCTCCCAACAGCCAAACGCAAAAGCAGCAAACATCTCGCTGTATGTCCCACATCCAAAGTGCCAAGAGAGAGCTTGCTCTCCCTGTCTTTGAGTACTGTTTTCACTGTCCCGGTTACCTCTTGGCTAACGTTCTCTTCAGAGCTGCAGTGAAACCAGGAACCACGTGGAGAAGGCACCCACACTGAAAGTGCCTGGAGGGAACATTGGGGCTTCTTCTCAGTGTCTCTGACATAGGGTTTCACTGTCCCGGGAAAGTCTCTGCTAACACCGTGCAGAGCGCTGTGCCCAATATACAGAAACGTCTTGCGGTATCTCCTACAGGGAAAGTGCCAGGAGGGAATTGTCGAGCTTGTTCTGAGTGTCTCTGAGAATTGCTCTGATTATCCGTGTGACCTCTTTGCTAAGACTCTCCAGAGAGCCGTCCTCAAAACCAACACACATCTTGACATATCTCCCACATTGATCGCAGTGTCTCCAGAAATGGCATTCAAGGAGCCAGGACCTTTTCTCCCTACACTCTCCATTGAGTTGTCCTCAAAACCAATATACATCCTGCTATATCTCCCACATGGAAAGTGCCAGGAGGGAGAAGTGGGGATTATGTTTAGACTTTCTCGGAACTGCTTCCAATCAACTAGATCTCTTTGTGCTGTAAATCTCCCAACAGCCAAACGCAAAAGCAGCAAACATCTCGCTGTATGTCCCACATCCAAAGTGCCAAGAGAGAGCTTGCTCTCCCTGTCTTTGAGTACTGTTTTCACTGTCCCGGTTACCTCTTGGCTAACGTTCTCTTCAGAGCTGCAGTGAAACCAGGAACCACGTGGAGAAGGCACCCACACTGAAAGTGCCTGGAGGGAACACTGGGGCTTCTTCTCAGTGTCTCTGACATAGGGTTTCACTGTCCCGGGAAAGTCTCTGCTAACACCGTGCAGAGCGCTGTGCCCAATATACAGAAACGTCTTGCGGTATCTCCTACAGGGAAAGTGCCAGGAGGGAATTGTTGAGCTTGTTCTGAGTGTCTCTGAGAATTGCTCTGATTATCCGTGTGACCTCTTTGCTAAGACTCTCCAGAGAGCCGTCCTCAAAACCAACACACATCTTGACATATCTCCCACATTGATCGCAGTGTCTCCAGGAACGGCATTCAAGGAGCCAGGACCTTTTCTCCCTACACTCTCCATTGAGTTGTCCTCAAAACCAATATACATCCTGCTATATCTCCCACGTGGACAGTGCTAGGAGGGAGAAGTGGGGATTATGTTTAGACTTTCTCGGAACTGCTTCAAATCAACTAGATCTCTTTGTGCTGTAAATCTCCCAACAGCCAAACGCAAAAGCAGCAAACATCTCGCTGTATGTCCCACATCCAAAGTGCCAAGAGAGAGCTTGCTCTCCCTGTCTTTGAGTACTGTTTTCACTGTCCCGGTTACCTCTTTGCTAACGTTCTCTTCAGAGCTGCAGTGAAACCAGGAACCACGTGGAGAAGGCACCCACACTGAAAGTGCCTGGAGGGAACATTGGGGCTTCTTCTCAGTGTCTCTGACATAGGGTTTCACTGTCCCGGGAAAGTCTCTGCTAACACCGTGCAGAGCGCTGTGCCCAATATACAGAAACGTCTTGCGGTATCTCCTACAGGGAAAGTGCCAGGAGGGAATTGTCGAGCTTGTTCTGAGTGTCTCTGAGAATTGCTCTGATTATCCGTGTGACCTCTTTGCTAAGACTCTCCAGAGAGACGTCCTCAAAACCAACACACATCTGGACATATCTCCCACATTGATCGCAGTGTCTCCAGAAACGGCATTCAAGGAGCCAGGACCTTTTCTCCCTACACTCTCCATTGAGTTGTCCTCAAAACCAATATACATCCTGCTATATCTCCCACATGGAAAGTGCTAGGAGGGAGAAGTGGGGATTATGTTTAGACTTTCTCGGAACTGCTTCAAATCAACTAGATCTCTTTGTGCTGTAAATCTCCCAACAGCCAAATGTAAAAGCAGCAAACATCTCGCTGTATGTCCCACATCCAAAGTGCCAAGAGAGAGCTTGCTCTCCCTGTCTTTGAGTACTGTTTTCACTGTCCCGGTTACCTCTTGGCTAACGTTCTCTTCAGAGCTGCAGTGAAACCAGGAACCACGTGGAGAAGGCACCCACACTGAAAGTGCCTGGAGGGAACATTGGGGCTTCTTCTCAGTGTCTCTGACATAGGGTTTCACTGTCCCGGGAAAGTCTCTGCTAACACCGTGCAGAGCGCTGTGCCCAATATACAGAAACGTCTTGCGGTATCTCCTACAGGGAAAGTGCCAGGAGGGAATTGTTGAGCTTGTTCTGAGTGTCTCTGAGAATTGCTCTGATTATCCGTGTGACCTCTTTGCTAAGACTCTCCAGAGAGCCGTCCTCAAAACCAACACACATCTTGACATATCTCCCACATTGATCGCAGTGTCTCCAGGAACGGCATTCAAGGAGCCAGGACCTTTTCTCCCTACACTCTCCATTGAGTTGTCCTCAAAACCAATATACATCCTGCTATATCTCCCACGTGGACAGTGCTAGGAGGGAGAAGTGGGGATTATGTTTAGACTTTCTCGGAACTGCTTCAAATCAACTAGATCTCTTTGTGCTGTAAATCTCCCAACAGCCAAACGCAAAAGCAGCAAACATCTCGCTGTATGTCCCACATCCAAAGTGCCAAGAGAGAGCTTGCTCTCCCTGTCTTTGAGTACTGTTTTCACTGTCCCGGTTACCTCTTGGCTAACGTTCTCTTCAGAGCTGCAGTGAAACCAGGAACCACGTGGAGAAGGCACCCACACTGAAAGTGCCTGGAGGGAACATTGGGGCTTCTTCTCAGTGTCTCTGACATAGGGTTTCACTGTCCCGGGAAAGTCTCTGCTAACACCGTGCAGAGCGCTGTGCCCAATATACAGAAACGTCTTGCGGTATCTCCTACAGGGAAAGTGCCAGGAGGGAATTGTCGAGCTTGTTCTGAGTGTCTCTGAGAATTGCTCTGATTATCCGTGTGACCTCTTTGCTAAGACTCTCCAGAGAGACGTCCTCAAAACCAACACACATCTGGACATATCTCCCACATTGATCGCAGTGTCTCCAGAAACGGCATTCAAGGAGCCAGGACCTTTTCTCCCTACACTGTCCATTGAGTTGTCCTCAAAACCAATATACATCCTGCTATATCTCCCACATGGAAAGTGCTAGGAGGGAGAAGTGGGGATTATGTTTAGACTTTCTCGGAACTGCTTCAAATCAACTAGATCTCTTTGTGCTGTAAATCTCCCAACAGCCAAATGTAAAAGCAGCAAACATCTCGCTGTATGTCCCACATCCAAAGTGCCAAGAGAGAGCTTGCTCTCCCTGTCTTTGAGTACTGTTTTCACTGTCCCGGTTACCTCTTGGCTAACGTTCTCTTCAGAGCTGCAGTGAAACCAGGAACCACGTGGAGAAGGCACCCACACTGAAAGTGCCTGGAGGGAACATTGGGGCTTCTTCTCAGTGTCTCTGACATAGGGTTTCACTGTCCCGGGAAAGTCTCTGCTAACACCGTGCAGAGCGCTGTGCCCAATATACAGAAACGTCTTGCGGTATCTCCTACAGGGAAAGTGCCAGGAGGGAATTGTCGAGCTTGTTCTGAGTGTCTCTGAGAATTGCTCTGATTATCCGTGTGACCTCTTTGCTAAGACTCTCCAGAGAGCCGTCCTCAAAACCAACACACATCTTGACATATCTCCCACATTGATCGCAGTGTCTCCAGAAATGGCATTCAAGGAGCCAGGACCTTTTCTCCCTACACTCTCCATTGAGTTGTCCTCAAAACCAATATACATCCTGCTATATCTCCCACATGGAAAGTGCCAGGAGGGAGAAGTGGGGATTATGTTTAGACTTTCTCGGAACTGCTTCAAATCAACTAGATCTCTTTGTGCTGTAAATCTCCCAACAGCCAAACGCAAAAGCAGCAAACATCTCGCTGTATGTCCCACATCCAAAGTGCCAAGAGAGAGCTTGCTCTCCCTGTCTTTGAGTACTGTTTTCACTGTCCCGGTTACCTCTTGGCTAACGTTCTCTTCAGAGCTGCAGTGAAACCAGGAACCACGTGGAGAAGGCACCCACACTGAAAGTGCCTGGAGGGAACATTGGGGCTTCTTCTCAGTGTCTCTGACATAGGGTTTCACTGTCCCGGGAAAGTCTCTGCTAACACCGTGCAGAGCGCTGTGCCCAATATACAGAAACGTCTTGCGGTATCTCCTACAGGGAAAGTGCCAGGAGGGAATTGTCGAGCTTGTTCTGAGTGTCTCTGAGAATTGCTCTGATTATCCGTGTGACCTCTTTGCTAAGACTCTCCAGAGAGCCGTCCTCAAAACCAACACACATCTTGACATATCTCCCACATTGATCGCAGTGTCTCCAGGAACGGCATTCAAGGAGCCAGGACCTTTTCTCCCTACACTGTCCATTGAGTTGTCCTCAAAACCAATATACATCCTGCTATATCTCCCACATGGAAAGTGCTAGGAGGGAGAAGTGGGGATTATGTTTAGACTTTCTCGGAACTGCTTCAAATCAACTAGATCTCTTTGTGCTGTAAATCTCCCAACAGCCAAATGTAAAAGCAGCAAACATCTCGCTGTATGGCCCACATCCAAAGTGCCAAGAGAGAGCTTGCTCTCCCTGTCTTTGAGTACTGTTTTCACTGTCCCGGTTACCTCTTGGCTAACGTTCTCTTCAGAGCTGCAGTGAAACCAGGAACCACGTGGAGAAGGCACCCACACTGAAAGTGCCTGGAGGGAACATTGGGGCTTCTTCTCAGTGTCTCTGACATAGGGTTTCACTGTCCCGGGAAAGTCTCTGCTAACACCGTGCAGAGCGCTGTGCCCAATATACAGAAACGTCTTGCGGTATCTCCTACAGGGAAAGTGCCAGGAGGGAATTGTCGAGCTTGTTCTCAGTGTCTCTGAGAATTGCTCTGATTATCCCTGTGACCTCTTTGCTAAGACTCTCCAGAGACACGTCCTCAAAACCAACACACATCTTGACATATCTCCCACATTGATCGCAGTGTCTCCAGAAATGGCATTCAAGGAGCCAGGACCTTTTCTCCCTACACTCTCCATTGAGTTGTCCTCAAAACCAATATACATCCTGCTATATCTCCCACATGGAAAGTGCCAGGAGGGAGAAGTGGGGATTATGTTTAGACTTTCTCGGAACTGCTTCAAATCAACTAGATCTCTTTGTGCTGTAAATCTCCCAACAGCCAAACGCAAAAGCAGCAAACATCTCGCTGTATGTCCCACATCCAAAGTGCCAAGAGAGAGCTTGCTCTCCCTGTCTTTGAGTACTGTTTTCACTGTCCCGGTTACCTCTTGGCTAACGTTCTCTTCAGAGCTGCAGTGAAACCAGGAACCACGTGGAGAAGGCACCCACACTGAAAGTGCCTGGAGGGAACACTGGGGCTTCTTCTCAGTGTCTCTGACATAGGGTTTCACTGTCCCGGGAAAGTCTCTGCTAACACCGTGCAGAGCGCTGTGCCCAATATACAGAAACGTCTTGCGGTATCTCCTACAGGGAAAGTGCCAGGAGGGAATTGTCGAGCTTGTTCTGAGTGTCTCTGAGAATTGCTCTGATTATCCGTGTGACCTCTTTGCTAAGACTCTCCAGAGACACGTCCTCAAAACCAACACACATCTTGACATATCTCCCACATTGATCGCAGTGTCTCCAGAAACGGCATTCAAGGAGCCAGGACCTTTTCTCCCTACACTGTCCATTGAGTTGTCCTCAAAACCAATATACATCCTGCTATATCTCCCACATGGAAAGTGCCAGGAGGGAGAAGTGGGGATTATGTTTAGACTTTCTCGGAACTGCTTCAAATCAACTAGATCTCTTTGTGCTGTAAATCTCCCACCAGCCAAACGCAAAAGCAGCAAACATCTCGCTGTATGTCCCACATCCAAAGTGCCAAGAGAGAGCTTGCTCTCCCTGTCTTTGAGTACTGTTTTCACTGTCCCGGTTACCTCTTGGCTAACGTTCTCTTCAGAGCTGCAGTGAAACCAGGAACCACGTGGAGAAGGCACCCACACTGAAAGTGCCTGGAGGGAACATTGGGGCTTCTTCTCAGTGTCTCTGACATAGGGTTTCACTGTCCCGGGAAAGTCTCTGCTAACACCGTGCAGAGCGCTGTGCCCAATATACAGAAACGTCTTGCGGTATCTCCTACAGGGAAAGTGCCAGGAGGGAATTGTCGAGCTTGTTCTCAGTGTCTCTGAGAATTGCTCTGATTATCCCTGTGACCTCTTTGCTAAGACTCTCCAGAGAGCCGTCCTCAAAACCAACACACATCTTGACATATCTCCCACATTGATCGCAGTGTCTCCAGGAACGGCATTCAAGGAGCCAGGACCTTTTCTCCCTACACTCTCCATTGAGTTGTCCTCAAAACCAATATACATCCTGCTATATCTCCCACATGGAAAGTGCCAGGAGGGAGAAGTGGGGATTATGTTTAGACTTTCTCGGAACTGCTTCAAATCAACTAGATCTCTTTGTGCTGTAAATCTCCCAACAGCCAAATGTAAAAGCAGCAAACATCTCGCTGTATGTCCCACATCCAAAGTGCCAAGAGAGAGCTTGCTCTCCCTGTCTTTGAGTACTGTTTTCACTGTCCCGGTTACCTCTTGGCTAACGTTCTCTTCAGAGCTGCAGTGAAACCAGGAACCACGTGGAGAAGGCACCCACACTGAAAGTGCCTGGAGGGAACATTGGGGCTTCTTCTCAGTGTCTCTGACATAGGGTTTCACTGTCCCGGGAAAGTCTCTGCTAACACCGTGCAGAGCGCTGTGCCCAATATACAGAAACGTCTTGCGGTATCTCCTACAGGGAAAGTGCCAGGAGGGAATTGTCGAGCTTGTTCTCAGTGTCTCTGAGAATTGCTCTGATTATCCGTGTGACCTCTTTGCTAAGACTCTCCAGAGACACGTCCTCAAAACCAACACACATCTTGACATATCTCCCACATTGATCGCAGTGTCTCCAGAAACGGCATTCAAGGAGCCAGGACCTTTTCTCCCTACACTCTCCATTGAGTTGTCCTCAAAACCAATATACATCCTGCTATATCTCCCACATGGAAAGTGCCAGGAGGGAGAAGTGGGGATTATGTTTAGACTTTCTCGGAACTGCTTCAAATCAACTAGATCTCTTTGTGCTGTAAATCTCCCAACAGCCAAACGCAAAAGCAGCAAACATCTCGCTGTATGTCCCACATCCAAAGTGCCAAGAGAGAGCTTGCTCTCCCTGTCTTTGAGTACTGTTTTCACTGTCCCGGTTACCTCTTTGCTAACGTTCTCTTCAGAGCTGCAGTGAAACCAGGAACCACGTGGAGAAGGCACCCACACTGAAAGTGCCTGGAGGGAACACTGGGGCTTCTTCTCAGTGTCTCTGACATAGGGTTTCACTGTCCCGGGAAAGTCTCTGCTAACACCGTGCAGAGCGCTGTGCCCAATATACAGAAACGTCTTGCGGTATCTCCTACAGGGAAAGTGCCAGGAGGGAATTGTCGAGCTTGTTCTGAGTGTCTCTGAGAATTGCTCTGATTATCCGTGTGACCTCTTTGCTAAGACTCTCCAGAGAGCCGTCCTCAAAACCAACACACATCTTGACATATCTCCCACATTGATCGCAGTGTCTCCAGAAACGGCATTCAAGGAGCCAGGACCTTTTCTCCCTACACTCTCCATTGAGTTGTCCTCAAAACCAATATACATCCTGCTATATCTCCCACATGGAAAGTGCCAGGAGGGAGAAGTGGGGATTATGTTTAGACTTTCTCGGAACTGCTTCAAATCAACTAGATCTCTTTGTGCTGTAAATCTCCCAACAGCCAAACGCAAAAGCAGCAAACATCTCGCTGTATGTCCCACATCCAAAGTGCCAAGAGAGAGCTTGCTCTCCCTGTCTTTGAGTACTGTTTTCACTGTCCCGGTTACCTCTTGGCTAACGTTCTCTTCAGAGCTGCAGTGAAACCAGGAACCACGTGGAGAAGGCACCCACACTGAAAGTGCCTGGAGGGAACACTGGGGCTTCTTCTCAGTGTCTCTGACATAGGGTTTCACTGTCCCGGGAAAGTCTCTGCTAACACCGTGCAGAGCGCTGTGCCCAATATACAGAAACGTCTTGCGGTATCTCCTACAGGGAAAGTGCCAGGAGGGAATTGTCGAGCTTGTTCTGAGTGTCTCTGAGAATTGCTCTGATTATCCGTGTGACCTCTTTGCTAAGACTCTCCAGAGAGCCGTCCTCAAAACCAACACACATCTTGACATATCTCCCACATTGATCGCAGTGTCTCCAGAAACGGCATTCAAGGAGCCAGGACCTTTTCTCCCTACACTCTCCATTGAGTTGTCCTCAAAACCAATATACATCCTGCTATATCTCCCACATGGAAAGTGCCAGGAGGGAGAAGTGGGGATTATGTTTAGACTTTCTCGGAACTGCTTCAAATCAACTAGATCTCTTTGTGCTGTAAATCTCCCAACAGCCAAACGCAAAAGCAGCAAACATCTCGCTGTATGTCCCACATCCAAAGTGCCAAGAGAGAGCTTGCTCTCCCTGTCTTTGAGTACTGTTTTCACTGTCCTGGTTACCTCTTGGCTAACGTTCTCTTCAGAGCTGCAGTGAAACCAGGAACCACGTGGAGAAGGCACCCACACTGAAAGTGCCTGGAGGGAACATTGGGGCTTCTTCTCAGTGTCTCTGACATAGGGTTTCACTGTCCCGGGAAAGTCTCTGCTAACACCGTGCAGAGCGCTGTGCCCAATATACAGAAACGTCTTGCGGTATCTCCTACAGGGAAAGTGCCAGGAGGGAATTGTCGAGCTTGTTCTGAGTGTCTCTGAGAATTGCTCTGATTATCCGTGTGACCTCTTTGCTAAGACTCTCCAGAGAGCCGTCCTCAAAACCAACACACATCTTGACATATCTCCCACATTGATCGCAGTGTCTCCAGAAACGGCATTCAAGGAGCCAGGACCTTTTCTCCCTACACTCTCCATTGAGTTGTCCTCAAAACCAATATACATCCTGCTATATCTCCCACATGGAAAGTGCTAGGAGGGAGAAGTGGGGATTATGTTTAGACTTTCTCGGAACTGCTTCAAATCAACTAGATCTCTTTGTGCTGTAAATCTCCCAACAGCCAAATGTAAAAGCAGCAAACATCTCGCTGTATGTCCCACATCCAAAGTGCCAAGAGAGAGCTTGCTCTCCCTGTCTTTGAGTACTGTTTTCACTGTCCCGGTTGCCTCTTGGCTAACGTTCTCTTCAGAGCTGCAGTGAAACCAGGAACCACGTGGAGAAGGCACCCACACTGAAAGTGCCTGGAGGGAACATTGGGGCTTCTTCTCAGTGTCTCTGACATAGGGTTTCACTGTCCCGGGAAAGTCTCTGCTAACACCGTGCAGAGCGCTGTGCCCAATATACAGAAACGTCTTGCGGTATCTCCTACAGGGAAAGTGCCAGGAGGGAATTGTCGAGCTTGTTCTGAGTGTCTCTGAGAATTGCTCTGATTATCCGTGTGACCTCTTTGCTAAGACTCTCCAGAGAGCCGTCCTCAAAACCAACACACATCTGGACATATCTCCCACATTGATCGCAGTGTCTCCAGAAACGGCATTCAAGGAGCCAGGACCTTTTCTCCCTACACTCTCCATTGAGTTGTCCTCAAAACCAATATACATCCTGCTATATCTCCCACATGGAAAGTGCCAGGAGGGAGAAGTGGGGATTATGTTTAGACTTTCTCGGAACTGCTTCCAATCAACTAGATCTCTTTGTGCTGTAAATCTCCCAACAGCCAAACGCAAAAGCAGCAAACATCTCGCTGTATGTCCCACATCCAAAGTGCCAAGAGAGAGCTTGCTCTCCCTGTCTTTGAGTACTGTTTTCACTGTCCCGGTTACCTCTTGGCTAACGTTCTCTTCAGAGCTGCAGTGAAACCAGGAACCACGTGGAGAAGGCACCCACACTGAAAGTGCCTGGAGAGAACATTGGGGCTTCTTCTCAGTGTCTCTGACATAGGGTTTCACTGTCCCGGGAAAGTCTCTGCTAACACCGTGCAGAGCGCTGTGCCCAATATACAGAAACGTCTTGCGGTATCTCCTACAGGGAAAGTGCCAGGAGGGAATTGTCGAGCTTGTTCTGAGTGTCTCTGAGAATTGCTCTGATTATCCGTGTGACCTCTTTGCTAAGACTCTCCAGAGAGCCGTCCTCAAAACCAACACACATCTTGACATATCTCCCACATTGATCGCAGTGTCTCCAGAAACGGCATTCAAGGAGCCAGGACCTTTTCTCCCTACACTCTCCATTGAGTTGTCCTCAAAACCAATATACATCCTGCTATATCTCCCACATGGAAAGTGCTAGGAGGGAGAAGTGGGGATTATGTTTAGACTTTCTCGGAACTGCTTCAAATCAACTAGATCTCTTTGTGCTGTAAATCTCCCAACAGCCAAATGTAAAAGCAGCAAACATCTCGCTGTATGTCCCACATCCAAAGTGCCAAGAGAGAGCTTGCTCTCCCTGTCTTTGAGTACTGTTTTCACTGTCCCGGTTGCCTCTTGGCTAACGTTCTCTTCAGAGCTGCAGTGAAACCAGGAACCACGTGGAGAAGGCACCCACACTGAAAGTGCCTGGAGGGAACATTGGGGCTTCTTCTCAGTGTCTCTGACATAGGGTTTCACTGTCCCGGGAAAGTCTCTGCTAACACCGTGCAGAGCGCTGTGCCCAATATACAGAAACGTCTTGCGGTATCTCCTACAGGGAAAGTGCCAGGAGGGAATTGTCGAGCTTGTTCTGAGTGTCTCTGAGAATTGCTCTGATTATCCGTGTGACCTCTTTGCTAAGACTCTCCAGAGAGCCGTCCTCAAAACCAACACACATCTGGACATATCTCCCACATTGATCGCAGTGTCTCCAGAAACGGCATTCAAGGAGCCAGGACCTTTTCTCCCTACACTCTCCATTGAGTTGTCCTCAAAACCAATATACATCCTGCTATATCTCCCACATGGAAAGTGCCAGGAGGGAGAAGTGGGGATTATGTTTAGACTTTCTCGGAACTGCTTCAAATCAACTAGATCTCTTTGTGCTGTAAATCTCCCAACAGCCAAACGCAAAAGCAGCAAACATCTCGCTGTATGTCCCACATCCAAAGTGCCAAGAGAGAGCTTGCTCTCCCTGTCTTTGAGTACTGTTTTCACTGTCCCGGTTACCTCTTTGCTAACGTTCTCTTCAGAGCTGCAGTGAAACCAGGAACCACGTGGAGAAGGCACCCACACTGAAAGTGCCTGGAGGGAACATTGGGGCTTCTTCTCAGTGTCTCTGACATAGGGTTTCACTGTCCCGGGAAAGTCTCTGCTAACACCGTGCAGAGCGCTGTGCCCAATATACAGAAACGTCTTGCGGTATCTCCTACAGGGAAAGTGCCAGGAGGGAATTGTCGAGCTTGTTCTGAGTGTCTCTGAGAATTGCTCTGATTATCCGTGTGACCTCTTTGCTAAGACTCTCCAGAGAGCCGTCCTCAAAACCAACACACATCTTGACATATCTCCCACATTGATCGCAGTGTCTCCAGAAACGGCATTCAAGGAGCCAGGACCTTTTCTCCCTACACTCTCCATTGAGTTGTCCTCAAAACCAATATACATCCTGCTATATCTCCCACATGGAAAGTGCCAGGAGGGAGAAGTGGGGATTATGTTTAGACTTTCTCGGAACTGCTTCAAATCAACTAGATCTCTTTGTGCTGTAAATCTCCCAACAGCCAAACGCAAAAGCAGCAAACATCTCGCTGTATGTCCCACATCCAAAGTGCCAAGAGAGAGCTTGCTCTCCCTGTCTTTGAGTACTGTTTTCACTGTCCCGGTTACCTCTTTGCTAACGTTCTCTTCAGAGCTGCAGTGAAACCAGGAACCACGTGGAGAAGGCACCCACACTGAAAGTGCCTGGAGGGAACATTGGGGCTTCTTCTCAGTGTCTCTGACATAGGGTTTCACTGTCCCGGGAAAGTCTCTGCTAACACCGTGCAGAGCGCTGTGCCCAATATACAGAAACGTCTTGCGGTATCTCCTACAGGGAAAGTGCCAGGAGGGAATTGTCGAGCTTGTTCTGAGTGTCTCTGAGAATTGCTCTGATTATCCGTGTGACCTCTTTGCTAAGACTCTCCAGAGAGCCGTCCTCAAAACCAACACACATCTTGACATATCTCCCACATTGATCGCAGTGTCTCCAGAAACGGCATTCAAGGAGCCAGGACCTTTTCTCCCTACACTCTCCATTGAGTTGTCCTCAAAACCAATATACATCCTGCTATATCTCCCACATGGAAAGTGCCAGGAGGGAGAAGTGGGGATTATGTTTAGACTTTCTCGGAACTGCTTCAAATCAACTAGATCTCTTTGTGCTGTAAATCTCCCAACAGCCAAACGCAAAAGCAGCAAACATCTCGCTGTATGTCCCACATCCAAAGTGCCAAGAGAGAGCTTGCTCTCCCTGTCTTTGAGTACTGTTTTCACTGTCCCGGTTACCTCTTGGCTAACGTTCTCTTCAGAGCTGCAGTGAAACCAGGAACCACGTGGAGAAGGCACCCACACTGAAAGTGCCTGGAGGGAACATTGGGGCTTCTTCTCAGTGTCTCTGACATAGGGTTTCACTGTCCCGGGAAAGTCTCTGCTAACACCGTGCAGAGCGCTGTGCCCAATATACAGAAACGTCTTGCGGTATCTCCTACAGGGAAAGTGGCTGGAGGGAATTGTCGAGCTTGTTCTGAGTGTCTCTGAGAATTGCTCTGATTATCCCTGTGACCTCTTTGCTAAGACTCTCCAGAGAGCCGTCCTCAAAACCAACACACATCTTGACATATCTCCCACATTGATCGCAGTGTCTCCAGAAACGGCATTCAAGGAGCCAGGACCTTTTCTCCCTACACTCTCCATTGAGTTGTCCTCAAAACCAATATATATCCTGCTATATCTCCCACATGGAAAGTGCTAGGAGGGAGAAGTGGGGATTATGTTTAGACTTTCTCGGAACTGCTTCAAATCAACTAGATCTCTTTGTGCTGTAAATCTCCCAACAGCCAAACGCAAAAGCAGCAAACATCTCGCTGTATGTCCCACATCCAAAGTGCCAAGAGAGAGCTTGCTCTCCCTGTCTTTGAGTACTGTTTTCACTGTCCCGGTTACCTCTTGGCTAACGTTCTCTTCAGAGCTGCAGTGAAACCAGGAACCACGTGGAGAAGGCACCCACACTGAAAGTGCCTGGAGGGAACACTGGGGCTTCTTCTCAGTGTCTCTGACATAGGGTTTCACTGTCCCGGGAAAGTCTCTGCTAACACCGTGCAGAGCGCTGTGCCCAATATACAGAAACGTCTTGCGGTATCTCCTACAGGGAAAGTGGCTGGAGGGAATTGTCGAGCTTGTTCTGAGTGTCTCTGAGAATTGCTCTGATTATCCGTGTGACCTCTTTGCTAAGACTCTCCAGAGAGCCGTCCTCAAAACCAACACACATCTTGACATATCTCCCACATTGATCGCAGTGTCTCCAGGAACGGCATTCAAGGAGCCAGGACCTTTTCTCCCTACACTCTCCATTGAGTTGTCCTCAAAACCAATATACATCCTGCTATATCTCCCACATGGAAAGTGCCAGGAGGGAGAAGTGGGGATTATGTTTAGACTTTCTCGGAACTGCTTCAAATCAACTAGATCTCTTTGTGCTGTAAATCTCCCAACAGCCAAACGCAAAAGCAGCAAACATCTCGCTGTATGTCCCACATCCAAAGTGCCAAGAGAGAGCTTGCTCTCCCTGTCTTTGAGTACTGTTTTCACTGTCCCGGTTACCTCTTGGCTAACGTTCTCTTCAGAGCTGCAGTGAAACCAGGAACCACGTGGAGAAGGCACCCACACTGAAAGTGCCTGGAGGGAACATTGGGGCTTCTTCTCAGTGTCTCTGACATAGGGTTTCACTGTCCCGGGAAAGTCTCTGCTAACACCGTGCAGAGCGCTGTGCCCAATATACAGAAACGTCTTGCGGTATCTCCTACAGGGAAAGTGCCAGGAGGGAATTGTCGAGCTTGTTCTGAGTGTCTCTGAGAATTGCTCTGATTATCCGTGTGACCTCTTTGCTAAGACTCTCCAGAGAGCCGTCCTCAAAACAAACACACATCTTGACATATCTCCCACATTGATCGCAGTGTCTCCAGGAACGGCATTCAAGGAGCCAGGAACTTTTCTCCCTACACTCTCCATTGAGTTGTCCTCAAAACCAATATACATCCTGCTATATCTCCCACATGGAAAGTGCCAGGAGGGAGAAGTGGGGATTATGTTTAGACTTTCTCGGAACTGCTTCAAATCAACTAGATCTCTTTGTGCTGTAAATCTCCCAACAGCCAAACGCAAAAGCAGCAAACATCTCGCTGTATGTCCCACATCCAAAGTGCCAAGAGAGAGCTTGCTCTCCCTGTCTTTGAGTACTGTTTTCACTGTGCCGGTTACCTCTTGGCTAACGTTCTCTTCAGAGCTGCAGTGAAACCAGGAACCACGTGGAGAAGGCACCCACACTGAAAGTGCCTGGAGGGAACATTGGGGCTTCTTCTCAGTGTCTCTGACATAGGGTTTCACTGTCCCGGGAAAGTCTCTGCTAACACCGTGCAGAGCGCTGTGCCCAATATACAGAAACGTCTTGCGGTATCTCCTACAGGGAAAGTGCCAGGAGGGAATTGTTGAGCTTGTTCTGAGTGTCTCTGAGAATTGCTCTGATTATCCGTGTGACCTCTTTGCTAAGACTCTCCAGAGAGCCGTCCTCAAAACCAACACACATCTTGACATATCTCCCACATTGATCGCAGTGTCTCCAGGAACGGCATTCAAGGAGCCAGGACCTTTTCTCCCTACACTCTCCATTGAGTTGTCCTCAAAACCAATATACATCCTGCTATATCTCCCACATGGAAAGTGCCAGGAGGGAGAAGTGGGGATTATGTTTAGACTTTCTCGGAACTGCTTCAAATCAACTAGATCTCTTTGTGCTGTAAATCTCCCAACAGCCAAACGCAAAAGCAGCAAACATCTCGCTGTATGTCCCACATCCAAAGTGCCAAGAGAGAGCTTGCTCTCCCTGTCTTTGAGTACTGTTTTCACTGTCCCGGTTACCTCTTGGCTAACGTTCTCTTCAGAGCTGCAGTGAAACCAGGAACCACGTGGAGAAGGCACCCACACTGAAAGTGCCTGGAGGGAACATTGGGGCTTCTTCTCAGTGTCTCTGACATAGGGTTTCACTCTCCCGGGAAAGTCTCTGCTAACACCGTGCAGAGCGCTGTGCCCAATATACAGAAACGTCTTGCGGTATCTCCTACAGGGAAAGTGCCAGGAGGGAATTGTCGAGCTTGTTCTGAGTGTCTCTGAGAATTGCTCTGATTATCCGTGTGACCTCTTTGCTAAGACTCTCCAGAGAGCCGTCCTCAAAACCAACACACATCTTGACATATCTCCCACATTGATCGCAGTGTCTCCAGGAACGGCATTCAAGGAGCCAGGACCTTTTCTCCCTACACTCTCCATTGAGTTGTCCTCAAAACCAATATACATCCTGCTATATCTCCCACATGGAAAGTGCCAGGAGGGAGAAGTGGGGATTATGTTTAGACTTTCTCGGAACTGCTTCAAATCAACTAGATCTCTTTGTGCTGTAAATCTCCCAACAGCCAAACGCAAAAGCAGCAAACATCTCGCTGTATGTCCCACATCCAAAGTGCCAAGAGAGAGCTTGCTCTCCCTGTCTTTGAGTACTGTTTTCACTGTCCCGGTTACCTCTTGGCTAACGTTCTCTTCAGAGCTGCAGTGAAACCAGGAACCACGTGGAGAAGGCACCCACACTGAAAGTGCCTGGAGGGAACATTGGGGCTTCTTCTCAGTGTCTCTGACATAGGGTTTCACTGTCCCGGGAAAGTCTCTGCTAACACCGTGCAGAGCGCTGTGCCCAATATACAGAAACGTCTTGCGGTATCTCCTACAGGGAAAGTGCCAGGAGGGAATTGTTGAGCTTGTTCTGAGTGTCTCTGAGAATTGCTCTGATTATCCGTGTGACCTCTTTGCTAAGACTCTCCAGAGAGCCGTCCTCAAAACCAACACACATCTTGACATATCTCCCACATTGATCGCAGTGTCTCCAGGAACGGCATTCAAGGAGCCAGGACCTTTTCTCCCTACACTGTCCATTGAGTTGTCCTCAAAACCAATATACATCCTGCTATATCTCCCACATGGAAAGTGCCAGGAGGGAGAAGTGGGGATTATGTTTAGACTTTCTCGGAACTGCTTCAAATCAACTAGATCTCTTTGTGCTGTAAATCTCCCAACAGCCAAACGCAAAAGCAGCAAACATCTCGCTGTATGTCCCACATCCAAAGTGCCAAGAGAGAGCTTGCTCTCCCTGTCTTTGAGTACTGTTTTCACTGTCCCGGTTACCTCTTTGCTAACGTTCTCTTCAGAGCTGCAGTGAAACCAGGAACCACGTGGAGAAGGCACCCACACTGAAAGTGCCTGGAGGGAACATTGGGGCTTCTTCTCAGTGTCTCTGACATAGGGTTTCACTGTCCCGGGAAAGTCTCTGCTAACACCGTGCAGAGCGCTGTGCCCAATATACAGAAATGTCTTGCGGTATCTCCTACAGGGAAAGTGCCAGGAGGGAATTGTTGAGCTTGTTCTGAGTGTCTCTGAGAATTGCTCTGATTATCCGTGTGACCTCTTTGCTAAGACTCTCCAGAGAGACGTCCTCAAAACCAACACACATCTTGACATATCTCCCACATTGATCGCAGTGTCTCCAGGAACGGCATTCAAGGAGCCAGGAACTTTTCTCCCTACACTCTCCATTGAGTTGTCCTCAAAACCAATATACATCCTGCTATATCTCCCACATGGAAAGTGCCAGGAGGGAGAAGTGGGGATTATGTTTAGACTTTCTCGGAACTGCTTCAAATCAACTAGATCTCTTTGTGCTGTAAATCTCCCAACAGCCAAACGCAAAAGCAGCAAACATCTCGCTGTATGTCCCACATCCAAAGTGCCAAGAGAGAGCTTGCTCTCCCTGTCTTTGAGTACTGTTTTCACTGTCCCGGTTACCTCTTGGCTAACGTTCTCTTCAGAGCTGCAGTGAAACCAGGAACCACGTGGAGAAGGCACCCACACTGAAAGTGCCTGGAGGGAACATTGGGGCTTCTTCTCAGTGTCTCTGACATAGGGTTTCACTGTCCCGGGAAAGTCTCTGCTAACACCGTGCAGAGCGCTGTGCCCAATATACAGAAACGTCTTGCGGTATCTCCTACAGGGAAAGTGCCAGGAGGGAATTGTTGAGCTTGTTCTCAGTGTCTCTGAGAATTGCTCTGATTATCCGTGTGACCTCTTTGCTAAGACTCTCCAGAGAGCCGTCCTCAAAACAAACACACATCTTGACATATCTCCCACATTGATCGCAGTGTCTCCAGGAACGGCATTCAAGGAGCCAGGACCTTTTCTCCCTACACTCTCCATTGAGTTGTCCTCAAAACCAATATACATCCTGCTATATCTCCCACATGGAAAGTGCCAGGAGGGAGAAGTGGGGATTATGTTTAGACTTTCTCGGAACTGCTTCAAATCAACTAGATCTCTTTGTGCTGTAAATCTCCCAACAGCCAAACGCAAAAGCAGCAAACATCTCGCTGTATGTCCCACATCCAAAGTGCCAAGAGAGAGCTTGCTCTCCCTGTCTTTGAGTACTGTTTTCACTGTGCCGGTTACCTCTTTGCTAACGTTCTCTTCAGAGCTGCAGTGAAACCAGGAACCACGTGGAGAAGGCACCCACACTGAAAGTGCCTGGAGGGAACATTGGGGCTTCTTCTCAGTGTCTCTGACATAGGGTTTCACTGTCCCGGGAAAGTCTCTGCTAACACCGTGCAGAGCGCTGTGCCCAATATACAGAAATGTCTTGCGGTATCTCCTACAGGGAAAGTGCCAGGAGGGAATTGTTGAGCTTGTTCTGAGTGTCTCTGAGAATTGCTCTGATTATCCGTGTGACCTCTTTGCTAAGACTCTCCAGAGAGCCGTCCTCAAAACCAACACACATCTTGACATATCTCCCACATTGATCGCAGTGTCTCCAGAAATGGCATTCAAGGAGCCAGGACCTTTTCTCCCTACACTGTCCATTGAGTTGTCCTCAAAACCAATATACATCCTGCTATATCTCCCACATGGAAAGTGCTAGGAGGGAGAAGTGGGGATTATGTTTAGACTTTCTCGGAACTGCTTCAAATCAACTAGATCTCTTTGTGCTGTAAATCTCCCAACAGCCAAACGCAAAAGCAGCAAACATCTCGCTGTATGTCCCACATCCAAAGTGCCAAGAGAGAGCTTGCTCTCCCTGTCTTTGAGTACTGTTTTCACTGTCCCGGTTACCTCTTGGCTAACGTTCTCTTCAGAGCTGCAGTGAAACCAGGAACCACGTGGAGAAGGCACCCACACTGAAAGTGCCTGGAGGGAACATTGGGGCTTCTTCTCAGTGTCTCTGACATAGGGTTTCACTGTCCCGGGAAAGTCTCTGCTAACACCGTGCAGAGCGCTGTGCCCAATATACAGAAACGTCTTGCGGTATCTCCTACAGGGAAAGTGCCAGGAGGGAATTGTCGAGCTTGTTCTCAGTGTCTCTGAGAATTGCTCTGATTATCCCTGTGACCTCTTTGCTAAGACTCTCCAGAGAGCCGTCCTCAAAACAAACACACATCTTGACATATCTCCCACATTGATCGCAGTGTCTCCAGAAACGGCATTCAAGGAGCCAGGACCTTTTCTCCCTACACTCTCCATTGAGTTGTCCTCAAAACCAATATACATCCTGCTATATCTCCCACATGGAAAGTGCCAGGAGGGAGAAGTGGGGATTATGTTTAGACTTTCTCGGAACTGCTTCAAATCAACTAGATCTCTTTGTGCTGTAAATCTCCCAACAGCCAAACGCAAAAGCAGCAAACATCTCGCTGTATGTCCCACATCCAAAGTGCCAAGAGAGAGCTTGCTCTCCCTGTCTTTGAGTACTGTTTTCACTGTCCCGGTTACCTCTTGGCTAACGTTCTCTTCAGAGCTGCAGTGAAACCAGGAACCACGTGGAGAAGGCACCCACACTGAAAGTGCCTGGAGGGAACATCGGGGCTTCTTCTCAGTGTCTCTGACATAGGGTTTCACTGTCCCGGGAAAGTCTCTGCTAACACCGTGCAGAGCGCTGTGCCCAATATACAGAAACGTCTTGCGGTATCTCCTACAGGGAAAGTGCCAGGAGGGAATTGTTGAGCTTGTTCTCAGTGTCTCTGAGAATTGCTCTGATTATCCGTGTGACCTCTTTGCTAAGACTCTCCAGAGAGCCGTCCTCAAAACCAACACACATCTTGACATATCTCCCACATTGATCGCAGTGTCTCCAGGAACGGCATTCAAGGAGCCAGGACCTTTTCTCCCTACACTCTCCATTGAGTTGTCCTCAAAACCAATATACATCCTGCTATATCTCCCACATGGAAAGTGCCAGGAGGGAGAAGTGGGGATTATGTTTAGACTTTCTCGGAACTGCTTCAAATCAACTAGATCTCTTTGTGCTGTAAATCTCCCAACAGCCAAACGCAAAAGCAGCAAACATCTCGCTGTATGTCCCACATCCAAAGTGCCAAGAGAGAGCTTGCTCTCCCTGTCTTTGAGTACTGTTTTCACTGTCCCGGTTACCTCTTTGCTAACGTTCTCTTCAGAGCTGCAGTGAAACCAGGAACCACGTGGAGAAGGCACCCACACTGAAAGTGCCTGGAGGGAACATTGGGGCTTCTTCTCAGTGTCTCTGACATAGGGTTTCACTGTCCCGGGAAAGTCTCTGCTAACACCGTGCAGAGCGCTGTGCCCAATATACAGAAACGTCTTGCGGTATCTCCTACAGGGAAAGTGCCAGGAGGGAATTGTCGAGCTTGTTCTGAGTGTCTCTGAGAATTGCTCTGATTATCCGTGTGACCTCTTTGCTAAGACTCTCCAGAGAGCCGTCCTCAAAACCAACACACATCTTGACATATCTCCCACATTGATCGCAGTGTCTCCAGGAACGGCATTCAAGGAGCCAGGAACTTTTCTCCCTACACTCTCCATTGAGTTGTCCTCAAAACCAATATACATCCTGCTATATCTCCCACATGGAAAGTGCCAGGAGGGAGAAGTGGGGATTATGTTTAGACTTTCTCGGAACTGCTTCAAATCAACTAGATCTCTTTGTGCTGTAAATCTCCCAACAGCCAAACGCAAAAGCAGCAAACATCTCGCTGTATGTCCCACATCCAAAGTGCCAAGAGAGAGCTTGCTCTCCCTGTCTTTGAGTACTGTTTTCACTGTCCCGGTTACCTCTTGGCTAACGTTCTCTTCAGAGCTGCAGTGAAACCAGGAACCACGTGGAGAAGGCACCCACACTGAAAGTGCCTGGAGGGAACATTGGGGCTTCTTCTCAGTGTCTCTGACATAGGGTTTCACTGTCCCGGGAAAGTCTCTGCTAACACCGTGCAGAGCGCTGTGCCCAATATACAGAAACGTCTTGCGGTATCTCCTACAGGGAAAGTGCCAGGAGGGAATTGTTGAGCTTGTTCTGAGTGTCTCTGAGAATTGCTCTGATTATCCGTGTGACCTCTTTGCTAAGACTCTCCAGAGAGCCGTCCTCAAAACCAACACACATCTTGACATATCTCCCACATTGATCGCAGTGTCTCCAGGAACGGCATTCAAGGAGCCAGGACCTTTTCTCCCTACACTCTCCATTGAGTTGTCCTCAAAACCAATATACATCCTGCTATATCTCCCACATGGAAAGTGCCAGGAGGGAGAAGTGGGGATTATGTTTAGACTTTCTCGGAACTGCTTCAAATCAACTAGATCTCTTTGTGCTGTAAATCTCCCAACAGCCAAACGCAAAAGCAGCAAACATCTCGCTGTATGTCCCACATCCAAAGTGCCAAGAGAGAGCTTGCTCTCCCTGTCTTTGAGTACTGTTTTCACTGTCCCGGTTACCTCTTGGCTAACGTTCTCTTCAGAGCTGCAGTGAAAGCAGGAACCACGTGGAGAAGGCACCCACACTGAAAGTGCCTGGAGGGAACATTGGGGCTTCTTCTCAGTGTCTCTGACATAGGGTTTCACTGTCCCGGGAAAGTCTCTGCTAACACCGTGCAGAGCGCTGTGCCCAATATACAGAAACGTCTTGCGGTATCTCCTACAGGGAAAGTGCCAGGAGGGAATTGTCGAGCTTGTTCTGAGTGTCTCTGAGAATTGCTCTGATTATCCGTGTGACCTCTTTGCTAAGACTCTCCAGAGAGCCGTCCTCAAAACCAACACACATCTTGACATATCTCCCACATTGATCGCAGTGTCTCCAGAAACGGCATTCAAGGAGCCAGGACCTTTTCTCCCTACACTCTCCATTGAGTTGTCCTCAAAACCAATATACATCCTGCTATATCTCCCACATGGAAAGTGCCAGGAGGGAGAAGTGGGGATTATGTTTAGACTTTCTCGGAACTGCTTCAAATCAACTAGATCTCTTTGTGCTGTAAATCTCCCAACAGCCAAACGCAAAAGCAGCAAACATCTCGCTGTATGTCCCACATCCAAAGTGCCAAGAGAGAGCTTGCTCTCCCTGTCTTTGAGTACTGTTTTCACTGTCCCGGTTACCTCTTTGCTAACGTTCTCTTCAGAGCTGCAGTGAAACCAGGAACCACGTGGAGAAGGCACCCACACTGAAAGTGCCTGGAGGGAACATTGGGGCTTCTTCTCAGTGTCTCTGACATAGGGTTTCACTGTCCCGGGAAAGTCTCTGCTAACACCGTGCAGAGCGCTGTGCCCAATATACAGAAACGTCTTGCGGTATCTCCTACAGGGAAAGTGCCAGGAGGGAATTGTTGAGCTTGTTCTGAGTGTCTCTGAGAATTGCTCTGATTATCCGTGTGACCTCTTTGCTAAGACTCTCCAGAGAGCCGTCCTCAAAACCAACACACATCTTGACATATCTCCCACATTGATCGCAGTGTCTCCAGAAACGGCATTCAAGGAGCCAGGACCTTTTCTCCCTACACTCTCCATTGAGTTGTCCTCAAAACCAATATACATCCTGCTATATCTCCCACATGGAAAGTGCCAGGAGGGAGAAGTGGGGATTATGTTTAGACTTTCTCGGAACTGCTTCAAATCAACTAGATCTCTTTGTGCTGTAAATCTCCCAACAGCCAAACGCAAAAGCAGCAAACATCTCGCTGTATGTCCCACATCCAAAGTGCCAAGAGAGAGCTTGCTCTCCCTGTCTTTGAGTACTGTTTTCACTGTCCCGGTTACCTCTTGGCTAACGTTCTCTTCAGAGCTGCAGTGAAACCAGGAACCACGTGGAGAAGGCACCCACACTGAAAGTGCCTGGAGGGAACATTGGGGCTTCTTCTCAGTGTCTCTGACATAGGGTTTCACTCTCCCGGGAAAGTCTCTGCTAACACCGTGCAGAGCGCTGTGCCCAATATACAGAAACGTCTTGCGGTATCTCCTACAGGGAAAGTGCCAGGAGGGAATTGTCGAGCTTGTTCTGAGTGTCTCTGAGAATTGCTCTGATTATCCGTGTGACCTCTTTGCTAAGACTCTCCAGAGAGCCGTCCTCAAAACCAACACACATCTTGACATATCTCCCACATTGATCGCAGTGTCTCCAGAAACGGCATTCAAGGAGCCAGGACCTTTTCTCCCTACACTCTCCATTGAGTTGTCCTCAAAACCAATATACATCCTGCTATATCTCCCACATGGAAAGTGCCAGGAGGGAGAAGTGGGGATTATGTTTAGACTTTCTCGGAACTGCTTCAAATCAACTAGATCTCTTTGTGCTGTAAATCTCCCAACAGCTAAACGCAAAAGCAGCAAACATCTCGCTGTATGTCCCACATCCAAAGTGCCAAGAGAGAGCTTGCTCTCCCTGTCTTTGAGTACTGTTTTCACTGTCCCGGTTACCTCTTGGCTAACGTTCTCTTCAGAGCTGCAGTGAAACCAGGAACCACGTGGAGAAGGCACCCACACTGAAAGTGCCTGGAGGGAACATTGGGGCTTCTTCTCAGTGTCTCTGACATAGGGTTTCACTGTCCCGGGAAAGTCTCTGCTAACACCGTGCAGAGCGCTGTGCCCAATATACAGAAACGTCTTGCGGTATCTCCTACAGGGAAAGTGCCAGGAGGGAATTGTCGAGCTTGTTCTGAGTGTCTCTGAGAATTGCTCTGATTATCCCTGTGACCTCTTTGCTAAGACTCTCCAGAGAGCCGTCCTCAAAACCAACACACATCTTGACATATCTCCCACATTGATCGCAGTGTCTCCAGAAACGGCATTCAAGGAGCCAGGACCTTTTCTCCCTACACTCTCCATTGAGTTGTCCTCAAAACCAATATACATCCTGCTATATCTCCCACATGGAAAGTGCTAGGAGGGAGAAGTGGGGATTATGTTTAGACTTTCTCGGAACTGCTTCAAATCAACTAGATCTCTTTGTGCTGTAAATCTCCCAACAGCCAAATGTAAAAGCAGCAAACATCTCGCTGTATGTCCCACATCCAAAGTGCCAAGAGAGAGCTTGCTCTCCCTGTCTTTGAGTACTGTTTTCACTGTCCCGGTTACCTCTTGGCTAACGTTCTCTTCAGAGCTGCAGTGAAACCAGGAACCACGTGGAGAAGGCACCCACACTGAAAGTGCCTGGAGGGAACACTGGGGCTTCTTCTCAGTGTCTCTGACATAGGGTTTCACTGTCCCGGGAAAGTCTCTGCTAACACCGTGCAGAGCGCTGTGCCCAATATACAGAAACGTCTTGCGGTATCTCCTACAGGGAAAGTGCCAGGAGGGAATTGTCGAGCTTGTTCTGAGTGTCTCTGAGAATTGCTCTGATTATCCGTGTGACCTCTTTGCTAAGACTCTCCAGAGAGCCGTCCTCAAAACCAACACACATCTTGACATATCTCCCACATTGATCGCAGTGTCTCCAGAAACGGCATTCAAGGAGCCAGGACCTTTTCTCCCTACACTCTCCATTGAGTTGTCCTCAAAACCAATATACATCCTGCTATATCTCCCACATGGAAAGTGCCAGGAGGGAGAAGTGGGGATTATGTTTAGACTTTCTCGGAACTGCTTCAAATCAACTAGATCTCTTTGTGCTGTAAATCTCCCAACAGCCAAACGCAAAAGCAGCAAACATCTCGCTGTATGTCCCACATCCAAAGTGCCAAGAGAGAGCTTGCTCTCCCTGTCTTTGAGTACTGTTTTCACTGTCCCGGTTACCTCTTGGCTAACGTTCTCTTCAGAGCTGCAGTGAAACCAGGAACCACGTGGAGAAGGCACCCACACTGAAAGTGCCTGGAGGGAACACTGGGGCTTCTTCTCAGTGTCTCTGACATAGGGTTTCACTGTCCCGGGAAAGTCTCTGCTAACACCGTGCAGAGCGCTGTGCCCAATATACAGAAACGTCTTGCGGTATCTCCTACAGGGAAAGTGCCAGGAGGGAATTGTCGAGCTTGTTCTGAGTGTCTCTGAGAATTGCTCTGATTATCCGTGTGACCTCTTTGCTAAGACTCTCCAGAGAGCCGTCCTCAAAACCAACACACATCTTGACATATCTCCCACATTGATCGCAGTGTCTCCAGGAACGGCATTCAAGGAGCCAGGACCTTTTCTCCCTACACTCTCCATTGAGTTGTCCTCAAAACCAATATACATCCTGCTATATCTCCCACATGGAAAGTGCCAGGAGGGAGAAGTGGGGATTATGTTTAGACTTTCTCGGAACTGCTTCAAATCAACTAGATCTCTTTGTGCTGTAAATCTCCCAACAGCCAAACGCAAAAGCAGCAAACATCTCGCTGTATGTCCCACATCCAAAGTGCCAAGAGAGAGCTTGCTCTCCCTGTCTTTGAGTACTGTTTTCACTGTCCCGGTTACCTCTTGGCTAACGTTCTCTTCTGAGCTGCAGTGAAACCAGGAACCACGTGGAGAAGGCACCCACACTGAAAGTGCCTGGAGGGAACATTGGGGCTTCTTCTCAGTGTCTCTGACATAGGGTTTCACTGTCCCGGGAAAGTCTCTGCTAACACCGTGCAGAGCGCTGTGCCCAATATACAGAAACGTCTTGCGGTATCTCCTACAGGGAAAGTGCCAGGAGGGAATTGTCGAGCTTGTTCTGAGTGTCTCTGAGAATTGCTCTGATTATCCGTGTGACCTCTTTGCTAAGACTCTCCAGAGAGCCGTCCTCAAAACCAACACACATCTTGACATATCTCCCACATTGATCGCAGTGTCTCCAGGAACGGCATTCAAGGAGCCAGGACCTTTTCTCCCTACACTCTCCATTGAGTTGTCCTCAAAACCAATATACATCCTGCTATATCTCCCACATGGAAAGTGCTAGGAGGGAGAAGTGGGGATTATGTTTAGACTTTCTCGGAACTGCTTCAAATCAACTAGATCTCTTTGTGCTGTAAATCTCCCAACAGCCAAATGTAAAAGCAGCAAACATCTCGCTGTATGTCCCACATCCAAAGTGCCAAGAGAGAGCTTGCTCTCCCTGTCTTTGAGTACTGTTTTCACTGTCCCGGTTGCCTCTTGGCTAACGTTCTCTTCAGAGCTGCAGTGAAACCAGGAACCACGTGGAGAAGGCACCCACACTGAAAGTGCCTGGAGGGAACATTGGGGCTTCTTCTCAGTGTCTCTGACATAGGGTTTCACTGTCCCGGGAAAGTCTCTGCTAACACCGTGCAGAGCGCTGTGCCCAATATACAGAAACGTCTTGCGGTATCTCCTACAGGGAAAGTGCCAGGAGGGAATTGTCGAGCTTGTTCTGAGTGTCTCTGAGAATTGCTCTGATTATCCGTGTGACCTCTTTGCTAAGACTCTCCAGAGAGCCGTCCTCAAAACCAACACACATCTGGACATATCTCCCACATTGATCGCAGTGTCTCCAGAAACGGCATTCAAGGAGCCAGGACCTTTTCTCCCTACACTCTCCATTGAGTTGTCCTCAAAACCAATATACATCCTGCTATATCTCCCACATGGAAAGTGCCAGGAGGGAGAAGTGGGGATTATGTTTAGACTTTCTCGGAACTGCTTCCAATCAACTAGATCTCTTTGTGCTGTAAATCTCCCAACAGCCAAACGCAAAAGCAGCAAACATCTCGCTGTATGTCCCACATCCAAAGTGCCAAGAGAGAGCTTGCTCTCCCTGTCTTTGAGTACTGTTTTCACTGTCCCGGTTACCTCTTGGCTAACGTTCTCTTCAGAGCTGCAGTGAAACCAGGAACCACGTGGAGAAGGCACCCACACTGAAAGTGCCTGGAGAGAACATTGGGGCTTCTTCTCAGTGTCTCTGACATAGGGTTTCACTGTCCCGGGAAAGTCTCTGCTAACACCGTGCAGAGCGCTGTGCCCAATATACAGAAACGTCTTGCGGTATCTCCTACAGGGAAAGTGCCAGGAGGGAATTGTCGAGCTTGTTCTGAGTGTCTCTGAGAATTGCTCTGATTATCCGTGTGACCTCTTTGCTAAGACTCTCCAGAGAGCCGTCCTCAAAACCAACACACATCTTGACATATCTCCCACATTGATCGCAGTGTCTCCAGAAACGGCATTCAAGGAGCCAGGACCTTTTCTCCCTACACTCTCCATTGAGTTGTCCTCAAAACCAATATACATCCTGCTATATCTCCCACATGGAAAGTGCTAGGAGGGAGAAGTGGGGATTATGTTTAGACTTTCTCGGAACTGCTTCCAATCAACTAGATCTCTTTGTGCTGTAAATCTCCCAACAGCCAAACGCAAAAGCAGCAAACATCTCGCTGTATGTCCCACATCCAAAGTGCCAAGAGAGAGCTTGCTCTCCCTGTCTTTGAGTACTGTTTTCACTGTCCCGGTTACCTCTTGGCTAACGTTCTCTTCAGAGCTGCAGTGAAACCAGGAACCACGTGGAGAAGGCACCCACACTGAAAGTGCCTGGAGAGAACATTGGGGCTTCTTCTCAGTGTCTCTGACATAGGGTTTCACTGTCCCGGGAAAGTCTCTGCTAACACAGTGCAGAGCGCTGTGCCCAATATACAGAAACGTCTTGCGGTATCTCCTACAGGGAAAGTGCCAGGAGGGAATTGTTGAGCTTGTTCTGAGTGTCTCTGAGAATTGCTCTGATTATCTGTGTGACCTCTTTGCTAAGACTCTCCAGAGAGCCGTCCTCAAAACCAACACACATCTTGACATATCTCCCACATTGATCGCAGTGTCTCCAGAAACGGCATTCAAGGAGCCAGGACCTTTTCTCCCTACACTCTCCATTGAGTTGTCCTCAAAACCAATATACATCCTGCTATATCTCCCACATGGAAAGTGCCAGGAGGGAGAAGTGGGGATTATGTTTAGACTTTCTCGGAACTGCTTCAAATCAACTAGATCTCTTTGTGCTGTAAATCTCCCAACAGCCAAACGCAAAAGCAGCAAACATCTCGCTGTATGTCCCACATCCAAAGTGCCAAGAGAGAGCTTGCTCTCCCTGTCTTTGAGTACTGTTTTCACTGTCCCGGTTACCTCTTTGCTAACGTTCTCTTCAGAGCTGCAGTGAAACCAGGAACCACGTGGAGAAGGCACCCACACTGAAAGTGCCTGGAGGGAACATTGGGGCTTCTTCTCAGTGTCTCTGACATAGGGTTTCACTGTCCCGGGAAAGTCTCTGCTAACACCGTGCAGAGCGCTGTGCCCAATATACAGAAACGTCTTGCGGTATCTCCTACAGGGAAAGTGCCAGGAGGGAATTGTCGAGCTTGTTCTGAGTGTCTCTGAGAATTGCTCTGATTATCCGTGTGACCTCTTTGCTAAGACTCTCCAGAGAGCCGTCCTCAAAACCAACACACACCTTGACATATCTCCCACATTGATCGCAGTGTCTCCAGAAACGGCATTCAAGGAGCCAGGACCTTTTCTCCCTACACTCTCCATTGAGTTGTCCTCAAAACCAATATACATCCTGCTATATCTCCCACATGGAAAGTGCCAGGAGGGAGAAGTGGGGATTATGTTTAGACTTTCTCGGAACTGCTTCAAATCAACTAGATCTCTTTGTGCTGTAAATCTCCCAACAGCCAAACGCAAAAGCAGCAAACATCTCGCTGTATGTCCCACATCCAAAGTGCCAAGAGAGAGCTTGCTCTCCCTGTCTTTGAGTACTGTTTTCACTGTCCCGGTTACCTCTTTGCTAACGTTCTCTTCAGAGCTGCAGTGAAACCAGGAACCACGTGGAGAAGGCACCCACACTGAAAGTGCCTGGAGGGAACATTGGGGCTTCTTCTCAGTGTCTCTGACATAGGGTTTCACTGTCCCGGGAAAGTCTCTGCTAACACCGTGCAGAGCGCTGTGCCCAATATACAGAAACGTCTTGCGGTATCTCCTACAGGGAAAGTGCCAGGAGGGAATTGTCGAGCTTGTTCTGAGTGTCTCTGAGAATTGCTCTGATTATCCGTGTGACCTCTTTGCTAAGACTCTCCAGAGAGCCGTCCTCAAAACCAACACACATCTTGACATATCTCCCACATTGATCGCAGTGTCTCCAGAAACGGCATTCAAGGAGCCAGGACCTTTTCTCCCTACACTCTCCATTGAGTTGTCCTCAAAACCAATATACATCCTGCTATATCTCCCACATGGAAAGTGCCAGGAGGGAGAAGTGGGGATTATGTTTAGACTTTCTCGGAACTGCTTCAAATCAACTAGATCTCTTTGTGCTGTAAATCTCCCAACAGCCAAACGCAAAAGCAGCAAACATCTCGCTGTATGTCCCACATCCAAAGTGCCAAGAGAGAGCTTGCTCTCCCTGTCTTTGAGTACTGTTTTCACTGTCCCGGTTACCTCTTGGCTAACGTTCTCTTCAGAGCTGCAGTGAAACCAGGAACCACGTGGAGAAGGCACCCACACTGAAAGTGCCTGGAGGGAACATTGGGGCTTCTTCTCAGTGTCTCTGACATAGGGTTTCACTGTCCCGGGAAAGTCTCTGCTAACACCGTGCAGAGCGCTGTGCCCAATATACAGAAACGTCTTGCGGTATCTCCTACAGGGAAAGTGGCTGGAGGGAATTGTCGAGCTTGTTCTGAGTGTCTCTGAGAATTGCTCTGATTATCCCTGTGACCTCTTTGCTAAGACTCTCCAGAGAGCCGTCCTCAAAACCAACACACATCTTGACATATCTCCCACATTGATCGCAGTGTCTCCAGAAACGGCATTCAAGGAGCCAGGACCTTTTCTCCCTACACTCTCCATTGAGTTGTCCTCAAAACCAATATATATCCTGCTATATCTCCCACATGGAAAGTGCTAGGAGGGAGAAGTGGGGATTATGTTTAGACTTTCTCGGAACTGCTTCAAATCAACTAGATCTCTTTGTGCTGTAAATCTCCCAACAGCCAAACGCAAAAGCAGCAAACATCTCGCTGTA
The DNA here is from genome assembly GCF_963924245.1 of Chroicocephalus ridibundus. Lineage (NCBI taxonomy): Eukaryota > Metazoa > Chordata > Aves > Charadriiformes > Laridae > Chroicocephalus > Chroicocephalus ridibundus. Next base: position 22,651,567 of record NC_086295.1, on the reverse strand, counting down.
TGTCCCACATCCAAAGTGCCAAGAGAGAGCTTGCTCTCCCTGTCTTTGAGTACTGTTTTCACTGTCCCGGTTACCTCTTGGCTAACGTTCTCTTCAGAGCTGCAGTGAAACCAGGAACCACGTGGAGAAGGCACCCACACTGAAAGTGCCTGGAGGGAACACTGGGGCTTCTTCTCAGTGTCTCTGACATAGGGTTTCACTGTCCCGGGAAAGTCTCTGCTAACACCGTGCAGAGCGCTGTGCCCAATATACAGAAACGTCTTGCGGTATCTCCTACAGGGAAAGTGGCTGGAGGGAATTGTCGAGCTTGTTCTGAGTGTCTCTGAGAATTGCTCTGATTATCCGTGTGACCTCTTTGCTAAGACTCTCCAGAGAGCCGTCCTCAAAACCAACACACATCTTGACATATCTCCCACATTGATCGCAGTGTCTCCAGAAACGGCATTCAAGGAGCCAGGACCTTTTCTCCCTACACTCTCCATTGAGTTGTCCTCAAAACCAATATACATCCTGCTATATCTCCCACATGGAAAGTGCCAGGAGGGAGAAGTGGGGATTATGTTTAGACTTTCTCGGAACTGCTTCAAATCAACTAGATCTCTTTGTGCTGTAAATCTCCCAACAGCCAAACGCAAAAGCAGCAAACATCTCGCTGTATGTCCCACATCCAAAGTGCCAAGAGAGAGCTTGCTCTCCCTGTCTTTGAGTACTGTTTTCACTGTCCCGGTTACCTCTTGGCTAACGTTCTCTTCAGAGCTGCAGTGAAACCAGGAACCACGTGGAGAAGGCACCCACACTGAAAGTGCCTGGAGGGAACATTGGGGCTTCTTCTCAGTGTCTCTGACATAGGGTTTCACTGTCCCGGGAAAGTCTCTGCTAACACCGTGCAGAGCGCTGTGCCCAATATACAGAAACGTCTTGCGGTATCTCCTACAGGGAAAGTGCCAGGAGGGAATTGTTGAGCTTGTTCTGAGTGTCTCTGAGAATTGCTCTGATTATCCGTGTGACCTCTTTGCTAAGACTCTCCAGAGAGCCGTCCTCAAAACCAACACACATCTTGACATATCTCCCACATTGATCGCAGTGTCTCCAGGAACGGCATTCAAGGAGCCAGGACCTTTTCTCCCTACACTCTCCATTGAGTTGTCCTCAAAACCAATATACATCCTGCTATATCTCCCACATGGAAAGTGCCAGGAGGGAGAAGTGGGGATTATGTTTAGACTTTCTCGGAACTGCTTCAAATCAACTAGATCTCTTTGTGCTGTAAATCTCCCAACAGCCAAACGCAAAAGCAGCAAACATCTCGCTGTATGTCCCACATCCAAAGTGCCAAGAGAGAGCTTGCTCTCCCTGTCTTTGAGTACTGTTTTCACTGTCCCGGTTACCTCTTGGCTAACGTTCTCTTCAGAGCTGCAGTGAAACCAGGAACCACGTGGAGAAGGCACCCACACTGAAAGTGCCTGGAGGGAACATTGGGGCTTCTTCTCAGTGTCTCTGACATAGGGTTTCACTCTCCCGGGAAAGTCTCTGCTAACACCGTGCAGAGCGCTGTGCCCAATATACAGAAACGTCTTGCGGTATCTCCTACAGGGAAAGTGCCAGGAGGGAATTGTCGAGCTTGTTCTGAGTGTCTCTGAGAATTGCTCTGATTATCCGTGTGACCTCTTTGCTAAGACTCTCCAGAGAGCCGTCCTCAAAACCAACACACATCTTGACATATCTCCCACATTGATCGCAGTGTCTCCAGAAACGGCATTCAAGGAGCCAGGAACTTTTCTCCCTACACTCTCCATTGAGTTGTCCTCAAAACCAATATACATCCTGCTATATCTCCCACATGGAAAGTGCCAGGAGGGAGAAGTGGGGATTATGTTTAGACTTTCTCGGAACTGCTTCAAATCAACTAGATCTCTTTGTGCTGTAAATCTCCCAACAGCCAAACGCAAAAGCAGCAAACATCTCGCTGTATGTCCCACATCCAAAGTGCCAAGAGAGAGCTTGCTCTCCCTGTCTTTGAGTACTGTTTTCACTGTCCCGGTTACCTCTTGGCTAACGTTCTCTTCAGAGCTGCAGTGAAACCAGGAACCACGTGGAGAAGGCACCCACACTGAAAGTGCCTGGAGGGAACATTGGGGCTTCTTCTCAGTGTCTCTGACATAGGGTTTCACTGTCCCGGGAAAGTCTCTGCTAACACCGTGCAGAGCGCTGTGCCCAATATACAGAAACGTCTTGCGGTATCTCCTACAGGGAAAGTGCCAGGAGGGAATTGTTGAGCTTGTTCTGAGTGTCTCTGAGAATTGCTCTGATTATCCGTGTGACCTCTTTGCTAAGACTCTCCAGAGAGCCGTCCTCAAAACCAACACACATCTTGACATATCTCCCACATTGATCGCAGTGTCTCCAGGAACGGCATTCAAGGAGCCAGGACCTTTTCTCCCTACACTCTCCATTGAGTTGTCCTCAAAACCAATATACATCCTGCTATATCTCCCACATGGAAAGTGCCAGGAGGGAGAAGTGGGGATTATGTTTAGACTTTCTCGGAACTGCTTCAAATCAACTAGATCTCTTTGTGCTGTAAATCTCCCAACAGCCAAACGCAAAAGCAGCAAACATCTCGCTGTATGTCCCACATCCAAAGTGCCAAGAGAGAGCTTGCTCTCCCTGTCTTTGAGTACTGTTTTCACTGTCCCGGTTACCTCTTTGCTAACGTTCTCTTCAGAGCTGCAGTGAAACCAGGAACCACGTGGAGAAGGCACCCACACTGAAAGTGCCTGGAGGGAACATTGGGGCTTCTTCTCAGTGTCTCTGACATAGGGTTTCACTGTCCCGGGAAAGTCTCTGCTAACACCGTGCAGAGCGCTGTGCCCAATATACAGAAACGTCTTGCGGTATCTCCTACAGGGAAAGTGCCAGGAGGGAATTGTTGAGCTTGTTCTGAGTGTCTCTGAGAATTGCTCTGATTATCCGTGTGACCTCTTTGCTAAGACTCTCCAGAGAGACGTCCTCAAAACCAACACACATCTTGACATATCTCCCACATTGATCGCAGTGTCTCCAGGAACGGCATTCAAGGAGCCAGGAACTTTTCTCCCTACACTCTCCATTGAGTTGTCCTCAAAACCAATATACATCCTGCTATATCTCCCACATGGAAAGTGCCAGGAGGGAGAAGTGGGGATTATGTTTAGACTTTCTCGGAACTGCTTCAAATCAACTAGATCTCTTTGTGCTGTAAATCTCCCAACAGCCAAACGCAAAAGCAGCAAACATCTCGCTGTATGTCCCACATCCAAAGTGCCAAGAGAGAGCTTGCTCTCCCTGTCTTTGAGTACTGTTTTCACTGTCCCGGTTACCTCTTGGCTAACGTTCTCTTCAGAGCTGCAGTGAAACCAGGAACCACGTGGAGAAGGCACCCACACTGAAAGTGCCTGGAGGGAACATTGGGGCTTCTTCTCAGTGTCTCTGACATAGGGTTTCACTGTCCCGGGAAAGTCTCTGCTAACACCGTGCAGAGCGCTGTGCCCAATATACAGAAACGTCTTGCGGTATCTCCTACAGGGAAAGTGCCAGGAGGGAATTGTTGAGCTTGTTCTCAGTGTCTCTGAGAATTGCTCTGATTATCCGTGTGACCTCTTTGCTAAGACTCTCCAGAGAGCCGTCCTCAAAACAAACACACATCTTGACATATCTCCCACATTGATCGCAGTGTCTCCAGGAACGGCATTCAAGGAGCCAGGACCTTTTCTCCCTACACTCTCCATTGAGTTGTCCTCAAAACCAATATACATCCTGCTATATCTCCCACATGGAAAGTGCCAGGAGGGAGAAGTGGGGATTATGTTTAGACTTTCTCGGAACTGCTTCAAATCAACTAGATCTCTTTGTGCTGTAAATCTCCCAACAGCCAAACGCAAAAGCAGCAAACATCTCGCTGTATGTCCCACATCCAAAGTGCCAAGAGAGAGCTTGCTCTCCCTGTCTTTGAGTACTGTTTTCACTGTGCCGGTTACCTCTTTGCTAACGTTCTCTTCAGAGCTGCAGTGAAACCAGGAACCACGTGGAGAAGGCACCCACACTGAAAGTGCCTGGAGGGAACATTGGGGCTTCTTCTCAGTGTCTCTGACATAGGGTTTCACTGTCCCGGGAAAGTCTCTGCTAACACCGTGCAGAGCGCTGTGCCCAATATACAGAAATGTCTTGCGGTATCTCCTACAGGGAAAGTGCCAGGAGGGAATTGTTGAGCTTGTTCTGAGTGTCTCTGAGAATTGCTCTGATTATCCGTGTGACCTCTTTGCTAAGACTCTCCAGAGAGCCGTCCTCAAAACCAACACACATCTTGACATATCTCCCACATTGATCGCAGTGTCTCCAGAAATGGCATTCAAGGAGCCAGGACCTTTTCTCCCTACACTGTCCATTGAGTTGTCCTCAAAACCAATATACATCCTGCTATATCTCCCACATGGAAAGTGCTAGGAGGGAGAAGTGGGGATTATGTTTAGACTTTCTCGGAACTGCTTCAAATCAACTAGATCTCTTTGTGCTGTAAATCTCCCAACAGCCAAACGCAAAAGCAGCAAACATCTCGCTGTATGTCCCACATCCAAAGTGCCAAGAGAGAGCTTGCTCTCCCTGTCTTTGAGTACTGTTTTCACTGTCCCGGTTACCTCTTGGCTAACGTTCTCTTCAGAGCTGCAGTGAAACCAGGAACCACGTGGAGAAGGCACCCACACTGAAAGTGCCTGGAGGGAACATTGGGGCTTCTTCTCAGTGTCTCTGACATAGGGTTTCACTGTCCCGGGAAAGTCTCTGCTAACACCGTGCAGAGCGCTGTGCCCAATATACAGAAACGTCTTGCGGTATCTCCTACAGGGAAAGTGCCAGGAGGGAATTGTCGAGCTTGTTCTCAGTGTCTCTGAGAATTGCTCTGATTATCCCTGTGACCTCTTTGCTAAGACTCTCCAGAGAGCCGTCCTCAAAACAAACACACATCTTGACATATCTCCCACATTGATCGCAGTGTCTCCAGAAACGGCATTCAAGGAGCCAGGACCTTTTCTCCCTACACTCTCCATTGAGTTGTCCTCAAAACCAATATACATCCTGCTATATCTCCCACATGGAAAGTGCCAGGAGGGAGAAGTGGGGATTATGTTTAGACTTTCTCGGAACTGCTTCAAATCAACTAGATCTCTTTGTGCTGTAAATCTCCCAACAGCCAAACGCAAAAGCAGCAAACATCTCGCTGTATGTCCCACATCCAAAGTGCCAAGAGAGAGCTTGCTCTCCCTGTCTTTGAGTACTGTTTTCACTGTCCCGGTTACCTCTTGGCTAACGTTCTCTTCAGAGCTGCAGTGAAACCAGGAACCACGTGGAGAAGGCACCCACACTGAAAGTGCCTGGAGGGAACATCGGGGCTTCTTCTCAGTGTCTCTGACATAGGGTTTCACTGTCCCGGGAAAGTCTCTGCTAACACCGTGCAGAGCGCTGTGCCCAATATACAGAAACGTCTTGCGGTATCTCCTACAGGGAAAGTGCCAGGAGGGAATTGTTGAGCTTGTTCTCAGTGTCTCTGAGAATTGCTCTGATTATCCGTGTGACCTCTTTGCTAAGACTCTCCAGAGAGCCGTCCTCAAAACCAACACACATCTTGACATATCTCCCACATTGATCGCAGTGTCTCCAGGAACGGCATTCAAGGAGCCAGGACCTTTTCTCCCTACACTCTCCATTGAGTTGTCCTCAAAACCAATATACATCCTGCTATATCTCCCACATGGAAAGTGCCAGGAGGGAGAAGTGGGGATTATGTTTAGACTTTCTCGGAACTGCTTCAAATCAACTAGATCTCTTTGTGCTGTAAATCTCCCAACAGCCAAACGCAAAAGCAGCAAACATCTCGCTGTATGTCCCACATCCAAAGTGCCAAGAGAGAGCTTGCTCTCCCTGTCTTTGAGTACTGTTTTCACTGTCCCGGTTACCTCTTGGCTAACGTTCTCTTCAGAGCTGCAGTGAAACCAGGAACCACGTGGAGAAGGCACCCACACTGAAAGTGCCTGGAGGGAACATTGGGGCTTCTTCTCAGTGTCTCTGACATAGGGTTTCACTGTCCCGGGAAAGTCTCTGCTAACACCGTGCAGAGCGCTGTGCCCAATATACAGAAACGTCTTGCGGTATCTCCTACAGGGAAAGTGCCAGGAGGGAATTGTCGAGCTTGTTCTGAGTGTCTCTGAGAATTGCTCTGATTATCCGTGTGACCTCTTTGCTAAGACTCTCCAGAGAGCCGTCCTCAAAACCAACACACATCTTGACATATCTCCCACATTGATCGCAGTGTCTCCAGGAACGGCATTCAAGGAGCCAGGAACTTTTCTCCCTACACTCTCCATTGAGTTGTCCTCAAAACCAATATACATCCTGCTATATCTCCCACATGGAAAGTGCCAGGAGGGAGAAGTGGGGATTATGTTTAGACTTTCTCGGAACTGCTTCAAATCAACTAGATCTCTTTGTGCTGTAAATCTCCCAACAGCCAAACGCAAAAGCAGCAAACATCTCGCTGTATGTCCCACATCCAAAGTGCCAAGAGAGAGCTTGCTCTCCCTGTCTTTGAGTACTGTTTTCACTGTCCCGGTTACCTCTTGGCTAACGTTCTCTTCAGAGCTGCAGTGAAACCAGGAACCACGTGGAGAAGGCACCCACACTGAAAGTGCCTGGAGGGAACATTGGGGCTTCTTCTCAGTGTCTCTGACATAGGGTTTCACTGTCCCGGGAAAGTCTCTGCTAACACCGTGCAGAGCGCTGTGCCCAATATACAGAAACGTCTTGCGGTATCTCCTACAGGGAAAGTGCCAGGAGGGAATTGTTGAGCTTGTTCTGAGTGTCTCTGAGAATTGCTCTGATTATCCGTGTGACCTCTTTGCTAAGACTCTCCAGAGAGCCGTCCTCAAAACCAACACACATCTTGACATATCTCCCACATTGATCGCAGTGTCTCCAGGAACGGCATTCAAGGAGCCAGGACCTTTTCTCCCTACACTCTCCATTGAGTTGTCCTCAAAACCAATATACATCCTGCTATATCTCCCACATGGAAAGTGCCAGGAGGGAGAAGTGGGGATTATGTTTAGACTTTCTCGGAACTGCTTCAAATCAACTAGATCTCTTTGTGCTGTAAATCTCCCAACAGCCAAACGCAAAAGCAGCAAACATCTCGCTGTATGTCCCACATCCAAAGTGCCAAGAGAGAGCTTGCTCTCCCTGTCTTTGAGTACTGTTTTCACTGTCCCGGTTACCTCTTGGCTAACGTTCTCTTCAGAGCTGCAGTGAAACCAGGAACCACGTGGAGAAGGCACCCACACTGAAAGTGCCTGGAGGGAACATTGGGGCTTCTTCTCAGTGTCTCTGACATAGGGTTTCACTGTCCCGGGAAAGTCTCTGCTAACACCGTGCAGAGCGCTGTGCCCAATATACAGAAACGTCTTGCGGTATCTCCTACAGGGAAAGTGCCAGGAGGGAATTGTCGAGCTTGTTCTGAGTGTCTCTGAGAATTGCTCTGATTATCCCTGTGACCTCTTTGCTAAGACTCTCCAGAGAGCCGTCCTCAAAACCAACACACATCTTGACATATCTCCCACATTGATCGCAGTGTCTCCAGAAACGGCATTCAAGGAGCCAGGACCTTTTCTCCCTACACTCTCCATTGAGTTGTCCTCAAAACCAATATACATCCTGCTATATCTCCCACATGGAAAGTGCCAGGAGGGAGAAGTGGGGATTATGTTTAGACTTTCTCGGAACTGCTTCAAATCAACTAGATCTCTTTGTGCTGTAAATCTCCCAACAGCCAAACGCAAAAGCAGCAAACATCTCGCTGTATGTCCCACATCCAAAGTGCCAAGAGAGAGCTTGCTCTCCCTGTCTTTGAGTACTGTTTTCACTGTCCCGGTTACCTCTTTGCTAACGTTCTCTTCAAAGCTGCAGTGAAACCAGGAACCACGTGGAGAAGGCACCCACACTGAAAGTGCCTGGAGGGAACATTGGGGCTTCTTCTCAGTGTCTCTGACATAGGGTTTCACTGTCCCGGGAAAGTCTCTGCTAACACCGTGCAGAGCGCTGTGCCCAATATACAGAAACGTCTTGCGGTATCTCCTACAGGGAAAGTGCCAGGAGGGAATTGTTGAGCTTGTTCTGAGTGTCTCTGAGAATTGCTCTGATTATCCGTGTGACCTCTTTGCTAAGACTCTCCAGAGAGCCGTCCTCAAAACCAACACACATCTTGACATATCTCCCACATTGATCGCAGTGTCTCCAGAAACGGCATTCAAGGAGCCAGGACCTTTTCTCCCTACACTCTCCATTGAGTTGTCCTCAAAACCAATATACATCCTGCTATATCTCCCACATGGAAAGTGCCAGGAGGGAGAAGTGGGGATTATGTTTAGACTTTCTCGGAACTGCTTCAAATCAACTAGATCTCTTTGTGCTGTAAATCTCCCAACAGCCAAACGCAAAAGCAGCAAACATCTCGCTGTATGTCCCACATCCAAAGTGCCAAGAGAGAGCTTGCTCTCCCTGTCTTTGAGTACTGTTTTCACTGTCCCGGTTACCTCTTGGCTAACGTTCTCTTCAGAGCTGCAGTGAAAGCAGGAACCACGTGGAGAAGGCACCCACACTGAAAGTGCCTGGAGGGAACATTGGGGCTTCTTCTCAGTGTCTCTGACATAGGGTTTCACTGTCCCGGGAAAGTCTCTGCTAACACCGTGCAGAGCGCTGTGCCCAATATACAGAAACGTCTTGCGGTATCTCCTACAGGGAAAGTGCCAGGAGGGAATTGTCGAGCTTGTTCTGAGTGTCTCTGAGAATTGCTCTGATTATCCGTGTGACCTCTTTGCTAAGACTCTCCAGAGAGCCGTCCTCAAAACCAACACACATCTTGACATATCTCCCACATTGATCGCAGTGTCTCCAGAAACGGCATTCAAGGAGCCAGGACCTTTTCTCCCTACACTCTCCATTGAGTTGTCCTCAAAACCAATATACATCCTGCTATATCTCCCACATGGAAAGTGCCAGGAGGGAGAAGTGGGGATTATGTTTAGACTTTCTCGGAACTGCTTCAAATCAACTAGATCTCTTTGTGCTGTAAATCTCCCAACAGCTAAACGCAAAAGCAGCAAACATCTCGCTGTATGTCCCACATCCAAAGTGCCAAGAGAGAGCTTGCTCTCCCTGTCTTTGAGTACTGTTTTCACTGTCCCGGTTACCTCTTGGCTAACGTTCTCTTCAGAGCTGCAGTGAAACCAGGAACCACGTGGAGAAGGCACCCACACTGAAAGTGCCTGGAGGGAACATTGGGGCTTCTTCTCAGTGTCTCTGACATAGGGTTTCACTGTCCCGGGAAAGTCTCTGCTAACACCGTGCAGAGCGCTGTGCCCAATATACAGAAACGTCTTGCGGTATCTCCTACAGGGAAAGTGCCAGGAGGGAATTGTCGAGCTTGTTCTGAGTGTCTCTGAGAATTGCTCTGATTATCCCTGTGACCTCTTTGCTAAGACTCTCCAGAGAGCCGTCCTCAAAACCAACACACATCTTGACATATCTCCCACATTGATCGCAGTGTCTCCAGAAACGGCATTCAAGGAGCCAGGACCTTTTCTCCCTACACTCTCCATTGAGTTGTCCTCAAAACCAATATACATCCTGCTATATCTCCCACATGGAAAGTGCTAGGAGGGAGAAGTGGGGATTATGTTTAGACTTTCTCGGAACTGCTTCAAATCAACTAGATCTCTTTGTGCTGTAAATCTCCCAACAGCCAAATGTAAAAGCAGCAAACATCTCGCTGTATGTCCCACATCCAAAGTGCCAAGAGAGAGCTTGCTCTCCCTGTCTTTGAGTACTGTTTTCACTGTCCCGGTTACCTCTTGGCTAACGTTCTCTTCAGAGCTGCAGTGAAACCAGGAACCACGTGGAGAAGGCACCCACACTGAAAGTGCCTGGAGGGAACACTGGGGCTTCTTCTCAGTGTCTCTGACATAGGGTTTCACTGTCCCGGGAAAGTCTCTGCTAACACCGTGCAGAGCGCTGTGCCCAATATACAGAAACGTCTTGCGGTATCTCCTACAGGGAAAGTGGCTGGAGGGAATTGTCGAGCTTGTTCTGAGTGTCTCTGAGAATTGCTCTGATTATCCGTGTGACCTCTTTGCTAAGACTCTCCAGAGAGCCGTCCTCAAAACCAACACACATCTTGACATATCTCCCACATTGATCGCAGTGTCTCCAGAAACGGCATTCAAGGAGCCAGGACCTTTTCTCCCTACACTCTCCATTGAGTTGTCCTCAAAACCAATATACATCCTGCTATATCTCCCACATGGAAAGTGCCAGGAGGGAGAAGTGGGGATTATGTTTAGACTTTCTCGGAACTGCTTCAAATCAACTAGATCTCTTTGTGCTGTAAATCTCCCAACAGCCAAACGCAAAAGCAGCAAACATCTCGCTGTATGTCCCACATCCAAAGTGCCAAGAGAGAGCTTGCTCTCCCTGTCTTTGAGTACTGTTTTCACTGTCCCGGTTACCTCTTGGCTAACGTTCTCTTCAGAGCTGCAGTGAAACCAGGAACCACGTGGAGAAGGCACCCACACTGAAAGTGCCTGGAGGGAACACTGGGGCTTCTTCTCAGTGTCTCTGACATAGGGTTTCACTGTCCCGGGAAAGTCTCTGCTAACACCGTGCAGAGCGCTGTGCCCAATATACAGAAACGTCTTGCGGTATCTCCTACAGGGAAAGTGCCAGGAGGGAATTGTCGAGCTTGTTCTGAGTGTCTCTGAGAATTGCTCTGATTATCCGTGTGACCTCTTTGCTAAGACTCTCCAGAGAGCCGTCCTCAAAACCAACACACATCTTGACATATCTCCCACATTGATCGCAGTGTCTCCAGGAACGGCATTCAAGGAGCCAGGACCTTTTCTCCCTACACTCTCCATTGAGTTGTCCTCAAAACCAATATACATCCTGCTATATCTCCCACATGGAAAGTGCCAGGAGGGAGAAGTGGGGATTATGTTTAGACTTTCTCGGAACTGCTTCAAATCAACTAGATCTCTTTGTGCTGTAAATCTCCCAACAGCCAAACGCAAAAGCAGCAAACATCTCGCTGTATGTCCCACATCCAAAGTGCCAAGAGAGAGCTTGCTCTCCCTGTCTTTGAGTACTGTTTTCACTGTCCCGGTTACCTCTTGGCTAACGTTCTCTTCTGAGCTGCAGTGAAACCAGGAACCACGTGGAGAAGGCACCCACACTGAAAGTGCCTGGAGGGAACATTGGGGCTTCTTCTCAGTGTCTCTGACATAGGGTTTCACTGTCCCGGGAAAGTCTCTGCTAACACCGTGCAGAGCGCTGTGCCCAATATACAGAAACGTCTTGCGGTATCTCCTACAGGGAAAGTGCCAGGAGGGAATTGTCGAGCTTGTTCTGAGTGTCTCTGAGAATTGCTCTGATTATCCGTGTGACCTCTTTGCTAAGACTCTCCAGAGAGCCGTCCTCAAAACCAACACACATCTTGACATATCTCCCACATTGATCGCAGTGTCTCCAGGAACGGCATTCAAGGAGCCAGGACCTTTTCTCCCTACACTCTCCATTGAGTTGTCCTCAAAACCAATATACATCCTGCTATATCTCCCACATGGAAAGTGCCAGGAGGGAGAAGTGGGGATTATGTTTAGACTTTCTCGGAACTGCTTCAAATCAACTAGATCTCTTTGTGCTGTAAATCTCCCAACAGCCAAACGCAAAAGCAGCAAACATCTCGCTGTATGTCCCACATCCAAAGTGCCAAGAGAGAGCTTGCTCTCCCTGTCTTTGAGTACTGTTTTCACTGTCCCGGTTACCTCTTGGCTAACGTTCTCTTCAGAGCTGCAGTGAAACCAGGAACCACGTGGAGAAGGCACCCACACTGAAAGTGCCTGGAGGGAACATTGGGGCTTCTTCTCAGTGTCTCTGACATAGGGTTTCACTGTCCCGGGAAAGTCTCTGCTAACACCGTGCAGAGCGCTGTGCCCAATATACAGAAACGTCTTGCGGTATCTCCTACAGGGAAAGTGCCAGGAGGGAATTGTCGAGCTTGTTCTGAGTGTCTCTGAGAATTGCTCTGATTATCCGTGTGACCTCTTTGCTAAGACTCTCCAGAGAGCCGTCCTCAAAACCAACACACATCTTGACATATCTCCCACATTGATCGCAGTGTCTCCAGAAACGGCATTCAAGGAGCCAGGACCTTTTCTCCCTACACTCTCCATTGAGTTGTCCTCAAAACCAATATACATCCTGCTATATCTCCCACATGGAAAGTGCCAGGAGGGAGAAGTGGGGATTATGTTTAGACTTTCTCGGAACTGCTTCAAATCAACTAGATCTCTTTGTGCTGTAAATCTCCCAACAGCTAAACGCAAAAGCAGCAAACATCTCGCTGTATGTCCCACATCCAAAGTGCCAAGAGAGAGCTTGCTCTCCCTGTCTTTGAGTACTGTTTTCACTGTCCCGGTTACCTCTTGGCTAACGTTCTCTTCAGAGCTGCAGTGAAACCAGGAACCACGTGGAGAAGGCACCCACACTGAAAGTGCCTGGAGGGAACATTGGGGCTTCTTCTCAGTGTCTCTGACATAGGGTTTCACTGTCCCGGGAAAGTCTCTGCTAACACCGTGCAGAGCGCTGTGCCCAATATACAGAAACGTCTTGCGGTATCTCCTACAGGGAAAGTGCCAGGAGGGAATTGTCGAGCTTGTTCTCAGTGTCTCTGAGAATTGCTCTGATTATCCCTGTGACCTCTTTGCTAAGACTCTCCAGAGAGCCGTCCTCAAAACCAACACACATCTTGACATATCTCCCACATTGATCGCCGTGTCTCCAGAAACGGCATTCAAGGAGCCAGGACCTTTTCTCCCTACACTCTCCATTGAGTTGTCCTCAAAACCAATATACATCCTGCTATATCTCCCACATGGAAAGTGCTAGGAGGGAGAAGTGGGGATTATGTTTAGACTTTCTCGGAACTGCTTCAAATCAACTAGATCTCTTTGTGCTGTAAATCTCCCAACAGCCAAATGTAAAAGCAGCAAACATCTCGCTGTATGTCCCACATCCAAAGTGCCAAGAGAGAGCTTGCTCTCCCTGTCTTTGAGTACTGTTTTCACTGTCCCGGTTACCTCTTTGCTAACGTTCTCTTCAGAGCTGCAGTGAAACCAGGAACCACGTGGAGAAGGCACCCACACTGAAAGTGCCTGGAGGGAACATTGGGGCTTCTTCTCAGTGTCTCTGACATAGGGTTTCACTGTCCCGGGAAAGTCTCTGCTAACACCGTGCAGAGCGCTGTGCCCAATATACAGAAACGTCTTGCGGTATCTCCTACAGGGAAAGTGCCAGGAGGGAATTGTCGAGCTTGTTCTGAGTGTCTCTGAGAATTGCTCTGATTATCCCTGTGACCTCTTTGCTAAGACTCTCCAGAGAGCCGTCCTCAAAACCAACACACATCTTGACATATCTCCCACATTGATCGCAGTGTCTCCAGGAACGGCATTCAAGGAGCCAGGACCTTTTCTCCCTACACTCTCCATTGAGTTGTCCTCAAAACCAATATACATCCTGCTATATCTCCCACATGGAAAGTGCCAGGAGGGAGAAGTGGGGATTATGTTTAGACTTTCTCGGAACTGCTTCAAATCAACTAGATCTCTTTGTGCTGTAAATCTCCCAACAGCTAAATGCAAAAGCAGCAAACATCTCGCTGTATGTCCCACATCCAAAGTGCCAAGAGAGAGCTTGCTCTCCCTGTCTTTGAGTACTGTTTTCACTGTCCCGGTTACCTCTTGGCTAACGTTCTCTTCAGAGCTGCAGTGAAACCAGGAACCACGTGGAGAAGGCACCCACACTGAAAGTGCCTGGAGGGAACATTGGGGCTTCTTCTCAGTGTCTCTGACATAGGGTTTCACTGTCCCGGGAAAGTCTCTGCTAACACCGTGCAGAGCGCTGTGCCCAATATACAGAAACGTCTTGCGGTATCTCCTACAGGGAAAGTGCCAGGAGGGAATTGTCGAGCTTGTTCTGAGTGTCTCTGAGAATTGCTCTGATTATCCGTGTGACCTCTTTGCTAAGACTCTCCAGAGAGCCGTCCTCAAAACCAACACACATCTTGACATATCTCCCACATTGATCGCAGTGTCTCCAGAAACGGCATTCAAGGAGCCAGGACCTTTTCTCCCTACACTCTCCATTGAGTTGTCCTCAAAACCAATATACATCCTGCTATATCTCCCACATGGAAAGTGCCAGGAGGGAGAAGTGGGGATTATGTTTAGACTTTCTCGGAACTGCTTCAAATCAACTAGATCTCTTTGTGCTGTAAATCTCCCAACAGCCAAACGCAAAAGCAGCAAACATCTCGCTGTATGTCCCACATCCAAAGTGCCAAGAGAGAGCTTGCTCTCCCTGTCTTTGAGTACTGTTTTCACTGTCCCGGTTACCTCTTGGCTAACGTTCTCTTCTGAGCTGCAGTGAAACCAGGAACCACGTGGAGAAGGCACCCACACTGAAAGTGCCTGGAGGGAACATTGGGGCTTCTTCTCAGTGTCTCTGACATAGGGTTTCACTGTCCCGGGAAAGTCTCTGCTAACACCGTGCAGAGCGCTGTGCCCAATATACAGAAACGTCTTGCGGTATCTCCTACAGGGAAAGTGCCAGGAGGGAATTGTCGAGCTTGTTCTGAGTGTCTCTGAGAATTGCTCTGATTATCCGTGTGACCTCTTTGCTAAGACTCTCCAGAGAGCCGTCCTCAAAACCAACACACATCTTGACATATCTCCCACATTGATCGCAGTGTCTCCACAAACGGCATTCAAGGAGCCAGGACCTTTTCTCCCTACACTCTCCATTGAGTTGTCCTCAAAACCAATATACATCCTGCTATATCTCCCACATGGAAAGTGCCAGGAGGGAGAAGTGGGGATTATGTTTAGACTTTCTCGGAACTGCTTCAAATCAACTAGATCTCTTTGTGCTGTAAATCTCCCAACAGCCAAACGCAAAAGCAGCAAACATCTCGCTGTATGTCCCACATCCAAAGTGCCAAGAGAGAGCTTGCTCTCCCTGTCTTTGAGTACTGTTTTCACTGTCCCGGTTACCTCTTGGCTAACGTTCTCTTCAGAGCTGCAGTGAAACCAGGAACCACGTGGAGAAGGCACCCACACTGAAAGTGCCTGGAGGGAACATTGGGGCTTCTTCTCAGTGTCTCTGACATAGGGTTTCACTGTCCCGGGAAAGTCTCTGCTAACACCGTGCAGAGCGCTGTGCCCAATATACAGAAACGTCTTGCGGTATCTCCTACAGGGAAAGTGCCAGGAGGGAATTGTCGAGCTTGTTCTGAGTGTCTCTGAGAATTGCTCTGATTATCCGTGTGACCTCTTTGCTAAGACTCTCCAGAGAGCCGTCCTCAAAACCAACACACATCTTGACATATCTCCCACATTGATCGCAGTGTCTCCAGAAACGGCATTCAAGGAGCCAGGACCTTTTCTCCCTACACTCTCCATTGAGTTGTCCTCAAAACCAATATACATCCTGCTATATCTCCCACATGGAAAGTGCCAGGAGGGAGAAGTGGGGATTATGTTTAGACTTTCTCGGAACTGCTTCAAATCAACTAGATCTCTTTGTGCTGTAAATCTCCCAACAGCTAAACGCAAAAGCAGCAAACATCTCGCTGTATGTCCCACATCCAAAGTGCCAAGAGAGAGCTTGCTCTCCCTGTCTTTGAGTACTGTTTTCACTGTCCCGGTTACCTCTTGGCTAACGTTCTCTTCAGAGCTGCAGTGAAACCAGGAACCACGTGGAGAAGGCACCCACACTGAAAGTGCCTGGAGGGAACATTGGGGCTTCTTCTCAGTGTCTCTGACATAGGGTTTCACTGTCCCGGGAAAGTCTCTGCTAACACCGTGCAGAGCGCTGTGCCCAATATACAGAAACGTCTTGCGGTATCTCCTACAGGGAAAGTGCCAGGAGGGAATTGTCGAGCTTGTTCTCAGTGTCTCTGAGAATTGCTCTGATTATCCCTGTGACCTCTTTGCTAAGACTCTCCAGAGAGCCGTCCTCAAAACCAACACACATCTTGACATATCTCCCACATTGATCGCCGTGTCTCCAGAAACGGCATTCAAGGAGCCAGGACCTTTTCTCCCTACACTCTCCATTGAGTTGTCCTCAAAACCAATATACATCCTGCTATATCTCCCACATGGAAAGTGCTAGGAGGGAGAAGTGGGGATTATGTTTAGACTTTCTCGGAACTGCTTCAAATCAACTAGATCTCTTTGTGCTGTAAATCTCCCAACAGCCAAATGTAAAAGCAGCAAACATCTCGCTGTATGTCCCACATCCAAAGTGCCAAGAGAGAGCTTGCTCTCCCTGTCTTTGAGTACTGTTTTCACTGTCCCGGTTACCTCTTTGCTAACGTTCTCTTCAGAGCTGCAGTGAAACCAGGAACCACGTGGAGAAGGCACCCACACTGAAAGTGCCTGGAGGGAACATTGGGGCTTCTTCTCAGTGTCTCTGACATAGGGTTTCACTGTCCCGGGAAAGTCTCTGCTAACACCGTGCAGAGCGCTGTGCCCAATATACAGAAACGTCTTGCGGTATCTCCTACAGGGAAAGTGCCAGGAGGGAATTGTCGAGCTTGTTCTGAGTGTCTCTGAGAATTGCTCTGATTATCCCTGTGACCTCTTTGCTAAGACTCTCCAGAGAGCCGTCCTCAAAACCAACACACATCTTGACATATCTCCCACATTGATCGCAGTGTCTCCAGGAACGGCATTCAAGGAGCCAGGACCTTTTCTCCCTACACTCTCCATTGAGTTGTCCTCAAAACCAATATACATCCTGCTATATCTCCCACATGGAAAGTGCCAGGAGGGAGAAGTGGGGATTATGTTTAGACTTTCTCGGAACTGCTTCAAATCAACTAGATCTCTTTGTGCTGTAAATCTCCCAACAGCTAAATGCAAAAGCAGCAAACATCTCGCTGTATGTCCCACATCCAAAGTGCCAAGAGAGAGCTTGCTCTCCCTGTCTTTGAGTACTGTTTTCACTGTCCCGGTTACCTCTTGGCTAACGTTCTCTTCAGAGCTGCAGTGAAACCAGGAACCACGTGGAGAAGGCACCCACACTGAAAGTGCCTGGAGGGAACATTGGGGCTTCTTCTCAGTGTCTCTGACATAGGGTTTCACTGTCCCGGGAAAGTCTCTGCTAACACCGTGCAGAGCGCTGTGCCCAATATACAGAAACGTCTTGCGGTATCTCCTACAGGGAAAGTGCCAGGAGGGAATTGTCGAGCTTGTTCTGAGTGTCTCTGAGAATTGCTCTGATTATCCGTGTGACCTCTTTGCTAAGACTCTCCAGAGAGCCGTCCTCAAAACCAACACACATCTTGACATATCTCCCACATTGATCGCAGTGTCTCCAGAAACGGCATTCAAGGAGCCAGGACCTTTTCTCCCTACACTCTCCATTGAGTTGTCCTCAAAACCAATATACATCCTGCTATATCTCCCACATGGAAAGTGCTAGGAGGGAGAAGTGGGGATTATGTTTAGACTTTCTCGGAACTGCTTCAAATCAACTAGATCTCTTTGTGCTGTAAATCTCCCAACAGCCAAATGTAAAAGCAGCAAACATCTCGCTGTATGTCCCACATCCAAAGTGCCAAGAGAGAGCTTGCTCTCCCTGTCTTTGAGTACTGTTTTCACTGTCCCGGTTACCTCTTTGCTAACGTTCTCTTCAGAGCTGCAGTGAAACCAGGAACCACGTGGAGAAGGCACCCACACTGAAAGTGCCTGGAGGGAACATTGGGGCTTCTTCTCAGTGTCTCTGACATAGGGTTTCACTGTCCCGGGAAAGTCTCTGCTAACACCGTGCAGAGCGCTGTGCCCAATATACAGAAACGTCTTGCGGTATCTCCTACAGGGAAAGTGCCAGGAGGGAATTGTCGAGCTTGTTCTGAGTGTCTCTGAGAATTGCTCTGATTATCCGTGTGACCTCTTTGCTAAGACTCTCCAGAGAGCCGTCCTCAAAACCAACACACATCTTGACATATCTCCCACATTGATCGCAGTGTCTCCAGAAACGGCATTCAAGGAGCCAGGACCTTTTCTCCCTACACTCTCCATTGAGTTGTCCTCAAAACCAATATACATCCTGCTATATCTCCCACATGGAAAGTGCCAGGAGGGAGAAGTGGGGATTATGTTTAGACTTTCTCGGAACTGCTTCAAATCAACTAGATCTCTTTGTGCTGTAAATCTCCCAACAGCCAAATGTAAAAGCAGCAAACATCTTGCTGTATGTCCCACATCCAAAGTGCCAAGAGAGAGCTTGCTCTCCCTGTCTTTGAGTACTGTTTTCACTGTCCCGGTTACCTCTTTGCTAACGTTCTCTTCAGAGCTGCAGTGAAACCAGGAACCACGTGGAGAAGGCACCCACACTGAAAGTGCCTGGAGGGAACATTGGGGCTTCTTCTCAGTGTCTCTGACATAGGGTTTCACTGTCCCGGGAAAGTCTCTGCTAACACCGTGCAGAGCGCTGTGCCCAATATACAGAAACGTCTTGCGGTATCTCCTACAGGGAAAGTGCCAGGAGGGAATTGTCGAGCTTGTTCTCAGTGTCTCTGAGAATTGCTCTGATTATCCGTGTGACCTCTTTGCTAAGACTCTCCAGAGAGCCGTCCTCAAAACCAACACACATCTTGACATATCTCCCACATTGATCGCAGTGTCTCCAGGAACGGCATTCAAGGAGCCAGGACCTTTTCTCCCTACACTCTCCATTGAGTTGTCCTCAAAACCAATATACATCCTGCTATATCTCCCACATGGAAAGTGCCAGGAGGGAGAAGTGGGGATTATGTTTAGACTTTCTCGGAACTGCTTCAAATCAACTAGATCTCTTTGTGCTGTAAATCTCCCAACAGCCAAACGCAAAAGCAGCAAACATCTCGCTGTATGTCCCACATCCAAAGTGCCAAGAGAGAGCTTGCTCTCCCTGTCTTTGAGTACTGTTTTCACTGTCCCGGTTACCTCTTTGCTAACGTTCTCTTCAGAGCTGCAGTGAAACCAGGAACCACGTGGAGAAGGCACCCACACTGAAAGTGCCTGGAGGGAACATTGGGGCTTCTTCTCAGTGTCTCTGACATAGGGTTTCACTGTCCCGGGAAAGTCTCTGCTAACACCGTGCAGAGCGCTGTGCCCAATATACAGAAACGTCTTGCGGTATCTCCTACAGGGAAAGTGCCAGGAGGGAATTGTTGAGCTTGTTCTGAGTGTCTCTGAGAATTGCTCTGATTATCCGTGTGACCTCTTTGCTAAGACTCTCCAGAGAGCCGTCCTCAAAACCAACACACATCTTGACATATCTCCCACATTGATCGCAGTGTCTCCAGGAACGGCATTCAAGGAGCCAGGACCTTTTCTCCCTACACTCTCCATTGAGTTGTCCTCAAAACCAATATACATCCTGCTATATCTCCCACATGGAAAGTGCCAGGAGGGAGAAGTGGGGATTATGTTTAGACTTTCTCGGAACTGCTTCAAATCAACTAGATCTCTTTGTGCTGTAAATCTCCCAACAGCCAAACGCAAAAGCAGCAAACATCTCGCTGTATGTCCCACATCCAAAGTGCCAAGAGAGAGCTTGCTCTCCCTGTCTTTGAGTACTGTTTTCACTGTCCCGGTTACCTCTTGGCTAACGTTCTCTTCAGAGCTGCAGTGAAACCAGGAACCACGTGGAGAAGGCACCCACACTGAAAGTGCCTGGAGGGAACATTGGGGCTTTTTCTCAGTGTCTCTGACATAGGGTTTCACTGTCCCGGGAAAGTCTCTGCTAACACCGTGCAGAGCGCTGTGCCCAATATACAGAAACGTCTTGCGGTATCTCCTACAGGGAAAGTGCCAGGAGGGAATTGTCGAGCTTGTTCTCAGTGTCTCTGAGAATTGCTCTGATTATCCGTGTGACCTCTTTGCTAAGACTCTCCAGAGAGCCGTCCTCAAAACCAACACACATCTTGACATATCTCCCACATTGATCGCAGTGTCTCCAGGAACGGCATTCAAGGAGCCAGGACCTTTTCTCCCTACACTCTCCATTGAGTTGTCCTCAAAACCAATATACATCCTGCTATATCTCCCACATGGAAAGTGCCAGGAGGGAGAAGTGGGGATTATGTTTAGACTTTCTCGGAACTGCTTCAAATCAACTAGATCTCTTTGTGCTGTAAATCTCCCAACAGCCAAACGCAAAAGCAGCAAACATCTCGCTGTATGTCCCACATCCAAAGTGCCAAGAGAGAGCTTGCTCTCCCTGTCTTTGAGTACTGTTTTCACTGTCCCGGTTACCTCTTTGCTAACGTTCTCTTCAGAGCTGCAGTGAAACCAGGAACCACGTGGAGAAGGCACCCACACTGAAAGTGCCTGGAGGGAACATTGGGGCTTCTTCTCAGTGTCTCTGACATAGGGTTTCACTGTCCCGGGAAAGTCTCTGCTAACACCGTGCAGAGCGCTGTGCCCAATATACAGAAACGTCTTGCGGTATCTCCTACAGGGAAAGTGCCAGGAGGGAATTGTTGAGCTTGTTCTGAGTGTCTCTGAGAATTGCTCTGATTATCCGTGTGACCTCTTTGCTAAGACTCTCCAGAGAGCCGTCCTCAAAACCAACACACATCTTGACATATCTCCCACATTGATCGCAGTGTCTCCAGGAACGGCATTCAAGGAGCCAGGACCTTTTCTCCCTACACTCTCCATTGAGTTGTCCTCAAAACCAATATACATCCTGCTATATCTCCCACATGGAAAGTGCCAGGAGGGAGAAGTGGGGATTATGTTTAGACTTTCTCGGAACTGCTTCAAATCAACTAGATCTCTTTGTGCTGTAAATCTCCCAACAGCCAAACGCAAAAGCAGCAAACATCTCGCTGTATGTCCCACATCCAAAGTGCCAAGAGAGAGCTTGCTCTCCCTGTCTTTGAGTACTGTTTTCACTGTCCCGGTTACCTCTTGGCTAACGTTCTCTTCAGAGCTGCAGTGAAACCAGGAACCACGTGGAGAAGGCACCCACACTGAAAGTGCCTGGAGGGAACATTGGGGCTTTTTCTCAGTGTCTCTGACATAGGGTTTCACTGTCCCGGGAAAGTCTCTGCTAACACCGTGCAGAGCGCTGTGCCCAATATACAGAAACGTCTTGCGGTATCTCCTACAGGGAAAGTGCCAGGAGGGAATTGTCGAGCTTGTTCTGAGTGTCTCTGAGAATTGCTCTGATTATCCGTGTGACCTCTTTGCTAAGACTCTCCAGAGAGCCGTCCTCAAAACCAACACACATCTTGACATATCTCCCACATTGATCGCAGTGTCTCCAGAAACGGCATTCAAGGAGCCAGGACCTTTTCTCCCTACACTCTCCATTGAGTTGTCCTCAAAACCAATATACATCCTGCTATATCTCCCACATGGAAAGTGCCAGGAGGGAGAAGTGGGGATTATGTTTAGACTTTCTCGGAACTGCTTCAAATCAACTAGATCTCTTTGTGCTGTAAATCTCCCAACAGCCAAATGTAAAAGCAGCAAACATCTCGCTGTATGTCCCACAACCAAAGTGCCAAGAGAGAGCTTGCTCTCCCTGTCTTTGAGTACTGTTTTCACTGTCCCGGTTACCTCTTGGCTAACGTTCTCTTCAGAGCTGCAGTGAAACCAGGAACCACGTGGAGAAGGCACCCACACTGAAAGTGCCTGGAGGGAACATTGGGGCTTCTTCTCAGTGTCTCTGACATAGGGTTTCACTGTCCCGGGAAAGTCTCTGCTAACACCGTGCAGAGCGCTGTGCCCAATATACAGAAACGTCTTGCGGTATCTCCTACAGGGAAAGTGCCAGGAGGGAATTGTCGAGCTTGTTCTCAGTGTCTCTGAGAATTGCTCTGATTATCCGTGTGACCTCTTTGCTAAGACTCTCCAGAGAGCCGTCCTCAAAACCAACACACATCTTGACATATCTCCCACATTGATCGCAGTGTCTCCAGGAACGGCATTCAAGGAGCCAGGACCTTTTCTCCCTACACTCTCCATTGAGTTGTCCTCAAAACCAATATACATCCTGCTATATCTCCCACATGGAAAGTGCCAGGAGGGAGAAGTGGGGATTATGTTTAGACTTTCTCGGAACTGCTTCAAATCAACTAGATCTCTTTGTGCTGTAAATCTCCCAACAGCCAAACGCAAAAGCAGCAAACATCTCGCTGTATGTCCCACATCCAAAGTGCCAAGAGAGAGCTTGCTCTCCCTGTCTTTGAGTACTGTTTTCACTGTCCCGGTTACCTCTTGGCTAACGTTCTCTTCAGAGCTGCAGTGAAACCAGGAACCACGTGGAGAAGGCACCCACACTGAAAGTGCCTGGAGGGAACATTGGGGCTTCTTCTCAGTGTCTCTGACATAGGGTTTCACTGTCCCGGGAAAGTCTCTGCTAACACCGTGCAGAGCGCTGTGCCCAATATACAGAAACGTCTTGCGGTATCTCCTACAGGGAAAGTGCCAGGAGGGAATTGTCGAGCTTGTTCTGAGTGTCTCTGAGAATTGCTCTGATTATCCGTGTGACCTCTTTGCTAAGACTCTCCAGAGAGCCGTCCTCAAAACCAACACACATCTTGACATATCTCCCACATTGATCGCAGTGTCTCCAGAAACGGCATTCAAGGAGCCAGGACCTTTTCTCCCTACACTCTCCATTGAGTTGTCCTCAAAACCAATATACATCCTGCTATATCTCCCACATGGAAAGTGCCAGGAGGGAGAAGTGGGGATTATGTTTAGACTTTCTCGGAACTGCTTCAAATCAACTAGATCTCTTTGTGCTGTAAATCTCCCAACAGCCAAATGTAAAAGCAGCAAACATCTCGCTGTATGTCCCACATCCAAAGTGCCAAGAGAGAGCTTGCTCTCCCTGTCTTTGAGTACTGTTTTCACTGTCCCGGTTACCTCTTTGCTAACGTTCTCTTCAGAGCTGCAGTGAAACCAGGAACCACGTGGAGAAGGCACCCACACTGAAAGTGCCTGGAGGGAACACTGGGGCTTCTTCTCAGTGTCTCTGACATAGGGTTTCACTGTCCCGGGAAAGTCTCTGCTAACACCGTGCAGAGCGCTGTGCCCAATATACAGAAACGTCTTGCGGTATCTCCTACAGGGAAAGTGGCTGGAGGGAATTGTCGAGCTTGTTATGAGTGTCTCTGAGAATTGCTCTGATTATCCGTGTAACCTCTTTGCTAAGACTCTCCAGAGAGCCGTCCTCAAAACCAACACACATCTTGACATATCTCCCACATTGATCGCCGTGTCTCCAGAAACGGCATTCAAGGAGCCAGGACCTTTTCTCCCTACACTCTCCATTGAGTTGTCCTCAAAACCAATATACATCCTGCTATATCTCCCACATGGAAAGTGCCAGGAGGGAGAAGTGGGGATTATGTTTAGACTTTCTCGGAACTGCTTCAAATCAACTAGATCTCTTTGTGCTGTAAATCTCCCAACAGCCAAATGTAAAAGCAGCAAACATCTTGCTGTATGTCCCACATCCAAAGTGCCAAGAGAGAGCTTGCTCTCCCTGTCTTTGAGTACTGTTTTCACTGTCCCGGTTACCTCTTTGCTAACGTTCTCTTCAGAGCTGCAGTGAAACCAGGAACCACGTGGAGAAGGCACCCACACTGAAAGTGCCTGGAGGGAACATTGGGGCTTCTTCTCAGTGTCTCTGACATAGGGTTTCACTGTCCCGGGAAAGTCTCTGCTAACACCGTGCAGAGCGCTGTGCCCAATATACAGAAACGTCTTGCGGTATCTCCTACAGGGAAAGTGCCAGGAGGGAATTGTCGAGCTTGTTCTGAGTGTCTCTGAGAATTGCTCTGATTATCCGTGTGACCTCTTTGCTAAGACTCTCCAGAGAGCCGTCCTCAAAACCAACACACATCTTGACATATCTCCCACATTGATCGCAGTGTCTCCAGGAACGGCATTCAAGGAGCCAGGACCTTTTCTCCCTACACTCTCCATTGAGTTGTCCTCAAAACCAATATACATCCTGCTATATCTCCCACATGGAAAGTGCTAGGAGGGAGAAGTGGGGATTATGTTTAGACTTTCTCGGAACTGCTTCAAATCAACTAGATCTCTTTGTGCTGTAAATCTCCCAACAGCCAAACGCAAAAGCAGCAAACATCTCGCTGTATGTCCCACATCCAAAGTGCCAAGAGAGAGCTTGCTCTCCCTGTCTTTGAGTACTGTTTTCACTGTCCCGGTTACCTCTTGGCTAACGTTCTCTTCAGAGCTGCAGTGAAACCAGGAACCACGTGGAGAAGGCACCCACACTGAAAGTGCCTGGAGGGAACATTGGGGCTTCTTCTCAGTGTCTCTGACATAGGGTTTCACTGTCCCGGGAAAGTCTCTGCTAACACCGTGCAGAGCGCTGTGCCCAATATACAGAAACGTCTTGCGGTATCTCCTACAGGGAAAGTGCCAGGAGGGAATTGTCGAGCTTGTTCTCAGTGTCTCTGAGAATTGCTCTGATTATCCGTGTGACCTCTTTGCTAAGACTCTCCAGAGAGCTGTCCTCAAAACCAACACACATCTTGACATATCTCCCACATTGATCGCAGTGTCTCCAGAAACGGCATTCAAGGAGCCAGGACCTTTTCTCCCTACACTCTCCATTGAGTTGTCCTCAAAACCAATATACATCCTGCTATATCTCCCACATGGAAAGTGCCAGGAGGGAGAAGTGGGGATTATGTTTAGACTTTCTCGGAACTGCTTCAAATCAACTAGATCTCTTTGTGCTGTAAATCTCCCAACAGCCAAACGCAAAAGCAGCAAACATCTCGCTGTATGTCCCACATCCAAAGTGCCAAGAGAGAGCTTGCTCTCCCTGTCTTTGAGTACTGTTTTCACTGTCCCGGTTACCTCTTTGCTAACGTTCTCTTCAGAGCTGCAGTGAAACCAGGAACCACGTGGAGAAGGCACCCACACTGAAAGTGCCTGGAGGGAACATTGGGGCTTCTTCTCAGTGTCTCTGACATAGGGTTTCACTGTCCCGGGAAAGTCTCTGCTAACACCGTGCAGAGCGCTGTGCCCAATATACAGAAACGTCTTGCGGTATCTCCTACAGGGAAAGTGCCAGGAGGGAATTGTCGAGCTTGTTCTGAGTGTCTCTGAGAATTGCTCTGATTATCCGTGTGACCTCTTTGCTAAGACTCTCCAGAGAGCCGTCCTCAAAACCAACACACATCTTGACATATCTCCCACATTGATCGCAGTGTCTCCAGAAACGGCATTCAAGGAGCCAGGACCTTTTCTCCCTACACTCTCCATTGAGTTGTCCTCAAAATCAATATACATCCTGCTATATCTCCCACATGGAAAGTGCCAGGAGGGAGAAGTGGGGATTATGTTTAGACTTTCTCGGAACTGCTTCAAATCAACTAGATCTCTTTGTGCTGTAAATCTCCCAACAGCCAAATGTAAAAGCAGCAAACATCTTGCTGTATGTCCCACATCCAAAGTGCCAAGAGAGAGCTTGCTCTCCCTGTCTTTGAGTACTGTTTTCACTGTCCCGGTTACCTCTTTGCTAACGTTCTCTTCAGAGCTGCAGTGAAACCAGGAACCACGTGGAGAAGGCACCCACACTGAAAGTGCCTGGAGGGAACATTGGGGCTTCTTCTCAGTGTCTCTGACATAGGGTTTCACTGTCCCGGGAAAGTCTCTGCTAACACCGTGCAGAGCGCTGTGCCCAATATACAGAAACGTCTTGCGGTATCTCCTACAGGGAAAGTGCCAGGAGGGAATTGTCGAGCTTGTTCTCAGTGTCTCTGAGAATTGCTCTGATTATCCGTGTGACCTCTTTGCTAAGACTCTCCAGAGAGCCGTCCTCAAAACCAACACACATCTTGACATATCTCCCACATTGATCGCAGTGTCTCCAGGAACGGCATTCAAGGAGCCAGGACCTTTTCTCCCTACACTCTCCATTGAGTTGTCCTCAAAACCAATATACATCCTGCTATATCTCCCACATGGAAAGTGCCAGGAGGGAGAAGTGGGGATTATGTTTAGACTTTCTCGGAACTGCTTCAAATCAACTAGATCTCTTTGTGCTGTAAATCTCCCACCAGCCAAACGCAAAAGCAGCAAACATCTCGCTGTATGTCCCACATCCAAAGTGCCAAGAGAGAGCTTGCTCTCCCTGTCTTTGAGTACTGTTTTCACTGTCCCGGTTACCTCTTGGCTAACGTTCTCTTCAGAGCTGCAGTGAAACCAGGAACCACGTGGAGAAGGCACCCACACTGAAAGTGCCTGGAGGGAACACTGGGGCTTCTTCTCAGTGTCTCTGACATAGGGTTTCACTGTCCCGGGAAAGTCTCTGCTAACACCGTGCAGAGCGCTGTGCCCAATATACAGAAACGTCTTGCGGTATCTCCTACAGGGAAAGTGCCAGGAGGGAATTGTCGAGCTTGTTCTCAGTGTCTCTGAGAATTGCTCTGATTATCCGTGTGACCTCTTTGCTAAGACTCTCCAGAGAGCCGTCCTCAAAACCAACACACATCTTGACATATCTCCCACATTGATCGCCGTGTCTCCAGAAACGGCATTCAAGGAGCCAGGACCTTTTCTCCCTACACTCTCCATTGAGTTGTCCTCAAAACCAATATACATCCTGCTATATCTCCCACATGGAAAGTGCCAGGAGGGAGAAGTGGGGATTATGTTTAGACTTTCTCGGAACTGCTTCAAATCAACTAGATCTCTTTGTGCTGTAAATCTCCCAACAGCCAAATGTAAAAGCAGCAAACATCTTGCTGTATGTCCCACATCCAAAGTGCCAAGAGAGAGCTTGCTCTCCCTGTCTTTGAGTACTGTTTTCACTGTCCCGGTTACCTCTTTGCTAACGTTCTCTTCAGAGCTGCAGTGAAACCAGGAACCACGTGGAGAAGGCACCCACACTGAAAGTGCCTGGAGGGAACATTGGGGCTTCTTCTCAGTGTCTCTGACATAGGGTTTCACTGTCCCGGGAAAGTCTCTGCTAACACCGTGCAGAGCGCTGTGCCCAATATACAGAAACGTCTTGCGGTATCTCCTACAGGGAAAGTGCCAGGAGGGAATTGTCGAGCTTGTTCTGAGTGTCTCTGAGAATTGCTCTGATTATCCGTGTGACCTCTTTGCTAAGACTCTCCAGAGAGCCGTCCTCAAAACCAACACACATCTTGACATATCTCCCACATTGATCGCAGTGTCTCCAGGAACGGCATTCAAGGAGCCAGGACCTTTTCTCCCTACACTCTCCATTGAGTTGTCCTCAAAACCAATATACATCCTGCTATATCTCCCACATGGAAAGTGCTAGGAGGGAGAAGTGGGGATTATGTTTAGACTTTCTCGGAACTGCTTCAAATCAACTAGATCTCTTTGTGCTGTAAATCTCCCAACAGCCAAACGCAAAAGCAGCAAACATCTCGCTGTATGTCCCACATCCAAAGTGCCAAGAGAGAGCTTGCTCTCCCTGTCTTTGAGTACTGTTTTCACTGTCCCGGTTACCTCTTGGCTAACGTTCTCTTCAGAGCTGCAGTGAAACCAGGAACCACGTGGAGAAGGCACCCACACTGAAAGTGCCTGGAGGGAACACTGGGGCTTCTTCTCAGTGTCTCTGACATAGGGTTTCACTGTCCCGGGAAAGTCTCTGCTAACACCGTGCAGAGCGCTGTGCCCAATATACAGAAACGTCTTGCGGTATCTCCTACAGGGAAAGTGCCAGGAGGGAATTGTCGAGCTTGTTCTCAGTGTCTCTGAGAATTGCTCTGATTATCCGTGTGACCTCTTTGCTAAGACTCTCCAGAGAGCCGTCCTCAAAACCAACACACATCTTGACATATCTCCCACATTGATCGCAGTGTCTCCAGAAACGGCATTCAAGGAGCCAGGACCTTTTCTCCCTACACTCTCCATTGAGTTGTCCTCAAAACCAATATACATCCTGCTATATCTCCCACATGGAAAGTGCCAGGAGGGAGAAGTGGGGATTATGTTTAGACTTTCTCGGAACTGCTTCAAATCAACTAGATCTCTTTGTGCTGTAAATCTCCCAACAGCCAAATGTAAAAGCAGCAAACATCTTGCTGTATGTCCCACATCCAAAGTGCCAAGAGAGAGCTTGCTCTCCCTGTCTTTGAGTACTGTTTTCACTGTCCCGGTTACCTCTTTGCTAACGTTCTCTTCAGAGCTGCAGTGAAACCAGGAACCACGTGGAGAAGGCACCCACACTGAAAGTGCCTGGAGGGAACATTGGGGCTTCTTCTCAGTGTCTCTGACATAGGGTTTCACTGTCCCGGGAAAGTCTCTGCTAACACCGTGCAGAGCGCTGTGCCCAATATACAGAAACGTCTTGCGGTATCTCCTACAGGGAAAGTGCCAGGAGGGAATTGTCGAGCTTGTTCTCAGTGTCTCTGAGAATTGCTCTGATTATCCGTGTGACCTCTTTGCTAAGACTCTCCAGAGAGCCGTCCTCAAAACCAACACACATCTTGACATATCTCCCACATTGATCGCAGTGTCTCCAGGAACGGCATTCAAGGAGCCAGGACCTTTTCTCCCTACACTCTCCATTGAGTTGTCCTCAAAACCAATATACATCCTGCTATATCTCCCACATGGAAAGTGCCAGGAGGGAGAAGTGGGGATTATGTTTAGACTTTCTCGGAACTGCTTCAAATCAACTAGATCTCTTTGTGCTGTAAATCTCCCAACAGCCAAACGCAAAAGCAGCAAACATCTCGCTGTATGTCCCACATCCAAAGTGCCAAGAGAGAGCTTGCTCTCCCTGTCTTTGAGTACTGTTTTCACTGTCCCGGTTACCTCTTGGCTAACGTTCTCTTCAGAGCTGCAGTGAAACCAGGAACCACGTGGAGAAGGCACCCACACTGAAAGTGCCTGGAGGGAACACTGGGGCTTCTTCTCAGTGTCTCTGACATAGGGTTTCACTGTCCCGGGAAAGTCTCTGCTAACACCGTGCAGAGCGCTGTGCCCAATATACAGAAACGTCTTGCGGTATCTCCTACAGGGAAAGTGCCAGGAGGGAATTGTCGAGCTTGTTCTGAGTGTCTCTGAGAATTGCTCTGATTATCCGTGTGACCTCTTTGCTAAGACTCTCCAGAGAGCCGTCCTCAAAACCAACACACATCTTGACATATCTCCCACATTGATCGCAGTGTCTCCAGAAACGGCATTCAAGGAGCCAGGACCTTTTCTCCCTACACTCTCCATTGAGTTGTCCTCAAAACCAATATACATCCTGCTATATCTCCCACATGGAAAGTGCCAGGAGGGAGAAGTGGGGATTATGTTTAGACTTTCTCGGAACTGCTTCAAATCAACTAGATCTCTTTGTGCTGTAAATCTCCCAACAGCCAAACGCAAAAGCAGCAAACATCTCGCTGTATGTCCCACATCCAAAGTGCCAAGAGAGAGCTTGCTCTCCCTGTCTTTGAGTACTGTTTTCACTGTCCCGGTTACCTCTTGGCTAACGTTCTCTTCAGAGCTGCAGTGAAACCAGGAACCACGTGGAGAAGGCACCCACACTGAAAGTGCCTGGAGGGAACATTGGGGCTTCTTCTCAGTGTCTCTGACATAGGGTTTCACTGTCCCGGGAAAGTCTCTGCTAACACCGTGCAGAGCGCTGTGCCCAATATACAGAAACGTCTTGCGGTATCTCCTACAGGGAAAGTGCCAGGAGGGAATTGTCGAGCTTGTTCTCAGTGTCTCTGAGAATTGCTCTGATTATCCGTGTGACCTCTTTGCTAAGACTCTCCAGAGAGCCGTCCTCAAAACAAACACACATCTTGACATATCTCCCACATTGATCGCCGTGTCTCCAGAAACGGCATTCAAGGAGCCAGGACCTTTTCTCCCTACACTCTCCATTGAGTTGTCCTCAAAACCAATATACATCCTGCTATATCTCCCACATGGAAAGTGCCAGGAGGGAGAAGTGGGGATTATGTTTAGACTTTCTCGGAACTGCTTCAAATCAACTAGATCTCTTTGTGCTGTAAATCTCCCAACAGCCAAATGTAAAAGCAGCAAACATCTTGCTGTATGTCCCACATCCAAAGTGCCAAGAGAGAGCTTGCTCTCCCTGTCTTTGAGTACTGTTTTCACTGTCCCGGTTACCTCTTTGCTAACGTTCTCTTCAGAGCTGCAGTGAAACCAGGAACCACGTGGAGAAGGCACCCACACTGAAAGTGCCTGGAGGGAACATTGGGGCTTCTTCTCAGTGTCTCTGACATAGGGTTTCACTGTCCCGGGAAAGTCTCTGCTAACACCGTGCAGAGCGCTGTGCCCAATATACAGAAACGTCTTGCGGTATCTCCTACAGGGAAAGTGCCAGGAGGGAATTGTCGAGCTTGTTCTCAGTGTCTCTGAGAATTGCTCTGATTATCCGTGTGACCTCTTTGCTAAGACTCTCCAGAGAGCCGTCCTCAAAACCAACACACATCTTGACATATCTCCCACATTGATCGCAGTGTCTCCAGGAACGGCATTCAAGGAGCCAGGACCTTTTCTCCCTACACTCTCCATTGAGTTGTCCTCAAAACCAATATACATCCTGCTATATCTCCCACATGGAAAGTGCCAGGAGGGAGAAGTGGGGATTATGTTTAGACTTTCTCGGAACTGCTTCAAATCAACTAGATCTCTTTGTGCTGTAAATCTCCCAACAGCCAAACGCAAAAGCAGCAAACATCTCGCTGTATGTCCCACATCCAAGGTGCCAAGAGAGAGCTTGCTCTCCCTGTCTTTGAGTACTGTTTTCACTGTCCCGGTTACCTCTTGGCTAACGTTCTCTTCAGAGCTGCAGTGAAACCAGGAACCACGTGGAGAAGGCACCCACACTGAAAGTGCCTGGAGGGAACACTGGGGCTTCTTCTCAGTGTCTCTGACATAGGGTTTCACTGTCCCGGGAAAGTCTCTGCTAACACCGTGCAGAGCGCTGTGCCCAATATACAGAAACGTCTTGCGGTATCTCCTACAGGGAAAGTGCCAGGAGGGAATTGTCGAGCTTGTTCTCAGTGTCTCTGAGAATTGCTCTGATTATCCGTGTGACCTCTTTGCTAAGACTCTCCAGAGAGCCGTCCTCAAAACCAACACACATCTTGACATATCTCCCACATTGATCGCAGTGTCTCCAGAAACGGCATTCAAGGAGCCAGGACCTTTTCTCCCTACACTCTCCATTGAGTTGTCCTCAAAACCAATACACATCCTGCTATATCTCCCACATGGAAAGTGCCAGGAGGGAGAAGTGGGGATTATGTTTAGACTTTCTCGGAACTGCTTCAAATCAACTAGATCTCTTTGTGCTGTAAATCTCCCAACAGCCAAACGCAAAAGCAGCAAACATCTCGCTGTATGTCCCACATCCAAAGTGCCAAGAGAGAGCTTGCTCTCCCTGTCTTTGAGTACTGTTTTCACTGTCCCGGTTACCTCTTTGCTAACGTTCTCTTCAGAGCTGCAGTGAAACCAGGAACCACGTGGAGAAGGCACCCACACTGAAAGTGCCTGGAGGGAACATTGGGGCTTCTTCTCAGTGTCTCTGACATAGGGTTTCACTGTCCCGGGAAAGTCTCTGCTAACACCGTGCAGAGCGCTGTGCCCAATATACAGAAACGTCTTGCGGTATCTCCTACAGGGAAAGTGCCAGGAGGGAATTGTCGAGCTTGTTCTGAGTGTCTCTGAGAATTGCTCTGATTATCCCTGTGACCTCTTTGCTAAGACTCTCCAGAGAGACGTCCTCAAAACCAACACACATCTTGACATATCTCCCACATTGATCGCAGTGTCTCCAGAAACGGCATTCAAGGAGCCAGGACCTTTTCTCCCTACACTCTCCATTGAGTTGTCCTCAAAACCAATATACATCCTGCTATATCTCCCACATGGAAAGTGCCAGGAGGGAGAAGTGGGGATTATGTTTAGACTTTCTCGGAACTGCTTCAAATCAACTAGATCTCTTTGTGCTGTAAATCTCCCAACAGCCAAACGCAAAAGCAGCAAACATCTCGCTGTATGTCCCACATCCAAAGTGCCAAGAGAGAGCTTGCTCTCCCTGTCTTTGAGTACTGTTTTCACTGTCCCGGTTACCTCTTGGCTAACGTTCTCTTCAGAGCTGCAGTGAAACCAGGAACCACGTGGAGAAGGCACCCACACTGAAAGTGCCTGGAGGGAACATTGGGGCTTCTTCTCAGTGTCTCTGACATAGGGTTTCACTGTCCCGGGAAAGTCTCTGCTAACACCGTGCAGAGCGCTGTGCCCAATATACAGAAACGTCTTGCGGTATCTCCTACAGGGAAAGTGCCAGGAGGGAATTGTCGAGCTTGTTCTGAGTGTCTCTGAGAATTGCTCTGATTATCCCTGTGACCTCTTTGCTAAGACTCTCCAGAGAGCCGTCCTCAAAACCAACACACATCTTGACATATCTCCCACATTGATCGCAGTGTCTCCAGAAACGGCATTCAAGGAGCCAGGACCTTTTCTCCCTACACTCTCCATTGAGTTGTCCTCAAAACCAATATACATCCTGCTATATCTCCCACATGGAAAGTGCCAGGAGGGAGAAGTGGGGATTATGTTTAGACTTTCTCGGAACTGCTTCAAATCAACTAGATCTCTTTGTGCTGTAAATCTCCCAACAGCCAAACGCAAAAGCAGCAAACATCTCGCTGTATGGCCCACATCCAAAGTGCCAAGAGAGAGCTTGCTCTCCCTGTCTTTGAGTACTGTTTTCACTGTCCCGGTTACCTCTTTGCTAACGTTCTCTTCAGAGCTGCAGTGAAACCAGGAACCACGTGGAGAAGGCACCCACACTGAAAGTGCCTGGAGGGAACACTGGGGCTTCTTCTCAGTGTCTCTGACATAGGGTTTCACTGTCCCGGGAAAGTCTCTGCTAACACCGTGCAGAGCGCTGTGCCCAATATACAGAAACGTCTTGCGGTATCTCCTACAGGGAAAGTGCCAGGAGGGAATTGTCGAGCTTGTTCTCAGTGTCTCTGAGAATTGCTCTGATTATCCGTGTGACCTCTTTGCTAAGACTCTCCAGAGAGCCGTCCTCAAAACCAACACACATCTTGACATATCTCCCACATTGATCGCAGTGTCTCCAGGAACGGCATTCAAGGAGCCAGGACCTTTTCTCCCTACACTCTCCATTGAGTTGTCCTCAAAACCAATATACATCCTGCTATATCTCCCACATGGAAAGTGCCAGGAGGGAGAAGTGGGGATTATGTTTAGACTTTCTCGGAACTGCTTCAAATCAACTAGATCTCTTTGTGCTGTAAATCTCCCAACAGCCAAACGCAAAAGCAGCAAACATCTCGCTGTATGTCCCACATCCAAAGTGCCAAGAGAGAGCTTGCTCTCCCTGTCTTTGAGTACTGTTTTCACTGTCCCGGTTACCTCTTGGCTAACGTTCTCTTCAGAGCTGCAGTGAAACCAGGAACCACGTGGAGAAGGCACCCACACTGAAAGTGCCTGGAGGGAACACTGGGGCTTCTTCTCAGTGTCTCTGACATAGGGTTTCACTGTCCCGGGAAAGTCTCTGCTAACACCGTGCAGAGCGCTGTGCCCAATATACAGAAACGTCTTGCGGTATCTCCTACAGGGAAAGTGCCAGGAGGGAATTGTCGAGCTTGTTCTCAGTGTCTCTGAGAATTGCTCTGATTATCCGTGTGACCTCTTTGCTAAGACTCTCCAGAGAGCCGTCCTCAAAACCAACACACATCTTGACATATCTCCCACATTGATCGCAGTGTCTCCAGAAACGGCATTCAAGGAGCCAGGACCTTTTCTCCCTACACTCTCCATTGAGTTGTCCTCAAAACCAATATACATCCTGCTATATCTCCCACATGGAAAGTGCCAGGAGGGAGAAGTGGGGATTATGTTTAGACTTTCTCGGAACTGCTTCAAATCAACTAGATCTCTTTGTGCTGTAAATCTCCCAACAGCCAAACGCAAAAGCAGCAAACATCTCGCTGTATGTCCCACATCCAAAGTGCCAAGAGAGAGCTTGCTCTCCCTGTCTTTGAGTACTGTTTTCACTGTCCCGGTTACCTCTTTGCTAACGTTCTCTTCAGAGCTGCAGTGAAACCACGAACCACGTGGAGAAGGCACCCACACTGAAAGTGCCTGGAGGGAACATTGGGGCTTCTTCTCAGTGTCTCTGACATAGGGTTTCACTGTCCCGGGAAAGTCTCTGCTAACACCGTGCAGAGCGCTGTGCCCAATATACAGAAACGTCTTGCGGTATCTCCTACAGGGAAAGTGCCAGGAGGGAATTGTCGAGCTTGTTCTGAGTGTCTCTGAGAATTGCTCTGATTATCCGTGTGACCTCTTTGCTAAGACTCTCCAGAGAGCCGTCCTCAAAACCAACACACATCTTGACATATCTCCCACATTGATCGCAGTGTCTCCAGAAACGGCATTCAAGGAGCCAGGACCTTTTCTCCCTACACTCTCCATTGAGTTGTCCTCAAAACCAATATACATCCTGCTATATCTCCCACATGGAAAGTGCCAGGAGGGAGAAGTGGGGATTATGTTTAGACTTTCTCGGAACTGCTTCAAATCAACTAGATCTCTTTGTGCTGTAAATCTCCCAACAGCCAAATGTAAAAGCAGCAAACATCTTGCTGTATGTCCCACATCCAAAGTGCCAAGAGAGAGCTTGCTCTCCCTGTCTTTGAGTACTGTTTTCACTGTCCCGGTTACCTCTTTGCTAACGTTCTCTTCAGAGCTGCAGTGAAACCAGGAACCACGTGGAGAAGGCACCCACACTGAAAGTGCCTGGAGGGAACATTGGGGCTTCTTCTCAGTGTCTCTGACATAGGGTTTCACTGTCCCGGGAAAGTCTCTGCTAACACCGTGCAGAGCGCTGTGCCCAATATACAGAAACGTCTTGCGGTATCTCCTACAGGGAAAGTGCCAGGAGGGAATTGTCGAGCTTGTTCTCAGTGTCTCTGAGAATTGCTCTGATTATCCGTGTGACCTCTTTGCTAAGACTCTCCAGAGAGCCGTCCTCAAAACCAACACACATCTTGACATATCTCCCACATTGATCGCAGTGTCTCCAGGAACGGCATTCAAGGAGCCAGGACCTTTTCTCCCTACACTCTCCATTGAGTTGTCCTCAAAACCAATATACATCCTGCTATATCTCCCACATGGAAAGTGCCAGGAGGGAGAAGTGGGGATTATGTTTAGACTTTCTCGGAACTGCTTCAAATCAACTAGATCTCTTTGTGCTGTAAATCTCCCAACAGCCAAACGCAAAAGCAGCAAACATCTCGCTGTATGTCCCACATCCAAAGTGCCAAGAGAGAGCTTGCTCTCCCTGTCTTTGAGTACTGTTTTCACTGTCCCGGTTACCTCTTGGCTAACGTTCTCTTCAGAGCTGCAGTGAAACCAGGAACCACGTGGAGAAGGCACCCACACTGAAAGTGCCTGGAGGGAACACTGGGGCTTCTTCTCAGTGTCTCTGACATAGGGTTTCACTGTCCCGGGAAAGTCTCTGCTAACACCGTGCAGAGCGCTGTGCCCAATATACAGAAACGTCTTGCGGTATCTCCTACAGGGAAAGTGCCAGGAGGGAATTGTCGAGCTTGTTCTGAGTGTCTCTGAGAATTGCTCTGATTATCCGTGTGACCTCTTTGCTAAGACTCTCCAGAGAGCCGTCCTCAAAACCAACACACATCTTGACATATCTCCCACATTGATCGCAGTGTCTCCAGGAACGGCATTCAAGGAGCCAGGACCTTTTCTCCCTACACTCTCCATTGAGTTGTCCTCAAAACCAATATACATCCTGCTATATCTCCCACATGGAAAGTGCCAGGAGGGAGAAGTGGGGATTATGTTTAGACTTTCTCGGAACTGCTTCAAATCAACTAGATCTCTTTGTGCTGTAAATCTCCCAACAGCCAAACGCAAAAGCAGCAAACATCTCGCTGTATGTCCCACATCCAAGGTGCCAAGAGAGAGCTTGCTCTCCCTGTCTTTGAGTACTGTTTTCACTGTCCCGGTTACCTCTTGGCTAACGTTCTCTTCAGAGCTGCAGTGAAACCAGGAACCACGTGGAGAAGGCACCCACACTGAAAGTGCCTGGAGGGAACACTGGGGCTTCTTCTCAGTGTCTCTGACATAGGGTTTCACTGTCCCGGGAAAGTCTCTGCTAACACCGTGCAGAGCGCTGTGCCCAATATACAGAAACGTCTTGCGGTATCTCCTACAGGGAAAGTGCCAGGAGGGAATTGTCGAGCTTGTTCTCAGTGTCTCTGAGAATTGCTCTGATTATCCGTGTGACCTCTTTGCTAAGACTCTCCAGAGAGCCGTCCTCAAAACCAACACACATCTTGACATATCTCCCACATTGATCGCAGTGTCTCCAGAAACGGCATTCAAGGAGCCAGGACCTTTTCTCCCTACACTCTCCATTGAGTTGTCCTCAAAACCAATACACATCCTGCTATATCTCCCACATGGAAAGTGCCAGGAGGGAGAAGTGGGGATTATGTTTAGACTTTCTCGGAACTGCTTCAAATCAACTAGATCTCTTTGTGCTGTAAATCTCCCAACAGCCAAACGCAAAAGCAGCAAACATCTCGCTGTATGTCCCACATCCAAAGTGCCAAGAGAGAGCTTGCTCTCCCTGTCTTTGAGTACTGTTTTCACTGTCCCGGTTACCTCTTTGCTAACGTTCTCTTCAGAGCTGCAGTGAAACCAGGAACCACGTGGAGAAGGCACCCACACTGAAAGTGCCTGGAGGGAACATTGGGGCTTCTTCTCAGTGTCTCTGACATAGGGTTTCACTGTCCCGGGAAAGTCTCTGCTAACACCGTGCAGAGCGCTGTGCCCAATA
Organism: Chroicocephalus ridibundus; assembly: GCF_963924245.1. NCBI lineage: Eukaryota > Metazoa > Chordata > Aves > Charadriiformes > Laridae > Chroicocephalus > Chroicocephalus ridibundus. The sequence goes on along the minus strand of NC_086295.1, from coordinate 22,614,526 downwards.
TACAGAAACGTCTTGCGGTATCTCCTACAGGGAAAGTGCCAGGAGGGAATTGTCGAGCTTGTTCTGAGTGTCTCTGAGAATTGCTCTGATTATCCCTGTGACCTCTTTGCTAAGACTCTCCAGAGAGACGTCCTCAAAACCAACACACATCTTGACATATCTCCCACATTGATCGCAGTGTCTCCAGAAACGGCATTCAAGGAGCCAGGACCTTTTCTCCCTACACTCTCCATTGAGTTGTCCTCAAAACCAATATACATCCTGCTATATCTCCCACATGGAAAGTGCCAGGAGGGAGAAGTGGGGATTATGTTTAGACTTTCTCGGAACTGCTTCAAATCAACTAGATCTCTTTGTGCTGTAAATCTCCCAACAGCCAAACGCAAAAGCAGCAAACATCTCGCTGTATGTCCCACATCCAAAGTGCCAAGAGAGAGCTTGCTCTCCCTGTCTTTGAGTACTGTTTTCACTGTCCCGGTTACCTCTTGGCTAACGTTCTCTTCAGAGCTGCAGTGAAACCAGGAACCACGTGGAGAAGGCACCCACACTGAAAGTGCCTGGAGGGAACATTGGGGCTTCTTCTCAGTGTCTCTGACATAGGGTTTCACTGTCCCGGGAAAGTCTCTGCTAACACCGTGCAGAGCGCTGTGCCCAATATACAGAAACGTCTTGCGGTATCTCCTACAGGGAAAGTGCCAGGAGGGAATTGTCGAGCTTGTTCTGAGTGTCTCTGAGAATTGCTCTGATTATCCCTGTGACCTCTTTGCTAAGACTCTCCAGAGAGCCGTCCTCAAAACCAACACACATCTTGACATATCTCCCACATTGATCGCAGTGTCTCCAGAAACGGCATTCAAGGAGCCAGGACCTTTTCTCCCTACACTCTCCATTGAGTTGTCCTCAAAACCAATATACATCCTGCTATATCTCCCACATGGAAAGTGCCAGGAGGGAGAAGTGGGGATTATGTTTAGACTTTCTCGGAACTGCTTCAAATCAACTAGATCTCTTTGTGCTGTAAATCTCCCAACAGCCAAACGCAAAAGCAGCAAACATCTCGCTGTATGGCCCACATCCAAAGTGCCAAGAGAGAGCTTGCTCTCCCTGTCTTTGAGTACTGTTTTCACTGTCCCGGTTACCTCTTTGCTAACGTTCTCTTCAGAGCTGCAGTGAAACCAGGAACCACGTGGAGAAGGCACCCACACTGAAAGTGCCTGGAGGGAACACTGGGGCTTCTTCTCAGTGTCTCTGACATAGGGTTTCACTGTCCCGGGAAAGTCTCTGCTAACACCGTGCAGAGCGCTGTGCCCAATATACAGAAACGTCTTGCGGTATCTCCTACAGGGAAAGTGCCAGGAGGGAATTGTCGAGCTTGTTCTGAGTGTCTCTGAGAATTGCTCTGATTATCCGTGTGACCTCTTTGCTAAGACTCTCCAGAGAGCCGTCCTCAAAACCAACACACATCTTGACATATCTCCCACATTGATCGCAGTGTCTCCAGGAACGGCATTCAAGGAGCCAGGACCTTTTCTCCCTACACTCTCCATTGAGTTGTCCTCAAAACCAATATACATCCTGCTATATCTCCCACATGGAAAGTGCCAGGAGGGAGAAGTGGGGATTATGTTTAGACTTTCTCGGAACTGCTTCAAATCAACTAGATCTCTTTGTGCTGTAAATCTCCCAACAGCCAAACGCAAAAGCAGCAAACATCTCGCTGTATGTCCCACATCCAAAGTGCCAAGAGAGAGCTTGCTCTCCCTGTCTTTGAGTACTGTTTTCACTGTCCCGGTTACCTCTTGGCTAACGTTCTCTTCAGAGCTGCAGTGAAACCAGGAACCACGTGGAGAAGGCACCCACACTGAAAGTGCCTGGAGGGAACACTGGGGCTTCTTCTCAGTGTCTCTGACATAGGGTTTCACTGTCCCGGGAAAGTCTCTGCTAACACCGTGCAGAGCGCTGTGCCCAATATACAGAAACGTCTTGCGGTATCTCCTACAGGGAAAGTGCCAGGAGGGAATTGTCGAGCTTGTTCTCAGTGTCTCTGAGAATTGCTCTGATTATCCGTGTGACCTCTTTGCTAAGACTCTCCAGAGAGCCGTCCTCAAAACCAACACACATCTTGACATATCTCCCACATTGATCGCAGTGTCTCCAGAAACGGCATTCAAGGAGCCAGGACCTTTTCTCCCTACACTCTCCATTGAGTTGTCCTCAAAACCAATATACATCCTGCTATATCTCCCACATGGAAAGTGCCAGGAGGGAGAAGTGGGGATTATGTTTAGACTTTCTCGGAACTGCTTCAAATCAACTAGATCTCTTTGTGCTGTAAATCTCCCAACAGCCAAACGCAAAAGCAGCAAACATCTCGCTGTATGTCCCACATCCAAAGTGCCAAGAGAGAGCTTGCTCTCCCTGTCTTTGAGTACTGTTTTCACTGTCCCGGTTACCTCTTTGCTAACGTTCTCTTCAGAGCTGCAGTGAAACCAGGAACCACGTGGAGAAGGCACCCACACTGAAAGTGCCTGGAGGGAACATTGGGGCTTCTTCTCAGTGTCTCTGACATAGGGTTTCACTGTCCCGGGAAAGTCTCTGCTAACACCGTGCAGAGCGCTGTGCCCAATATACAGAAACGTCTTGCGGTATCTCCTACAGGGAAAGTGCCAGGAGGGAATTGTCGAGCTTGTTCTGAGTGTCTCTGAGAATTGCTCTGATTATCCGTGTGACCTCTTTGCTAAGACTCTCCAGAGAGCCGTCCTCAAAACCAACACACATCTTGACATATCTCCCACATTGATCGCAGTGTCTCCAGAAACGGCATTCAAGGAGCCAGGACCTTTTCTCCCTACACTCTCCATTGAGTTGTCCTCAAAACCAATATACATCCTGCTATATCTCCCACATGGAAAGTGCCAGGAGGGAGAAGTGGGGATTATGTTTAGACTTTCTCGGAACTGCTTCAAATCAACTAGATCTCTTTGTGCTGTAAATCTCCCAACAGCCAAATGTAAAAGCAGCAAACATCTTGCTGTATGTCCCACATCCAAAGTGCCAAGAGAGAGCTTGCTCTCCCTGTCTTTGAGTACTGTTTTCACTGTCCCGGTTACCTCTTTGCTAACGTTCTCTTCAGAGCTGCAGTGAAACCAGGAACCACGTGGAGAAGGCACCCACACTGAAAGTGCCTGGAGGGAACATTGGGGCTTCTTCTCAGTGTCTCTGACATAGGGTTTCACTGTCCCGGGAAAGTCTCTGCTAACACCGTGCAGAGCGCTGTGCCCAATATACAGAAACGTCTTGCGGTATCTCCTACAGGGAAAGTGCCAGGAGGGAATTGTCGAGCTTGTTCTCAGTGTCTCTGAGAATTGCTCTGATTATCCGTGTGACCTCTTTGCTAAGACTCTCCAGAGAGCCGTCCTCAAAACCAACACACATCTTGACATATCTCCCACATTGATCGCAGTGTCTCCAGGAACGGCATTCAAGGAGCCAGGACCTTTTCTCCCTACACTCTCCATTGAGTTGTCCTCAAAACCAATATACATCCTGCTATATCTCCCACATGGAAAGTGCCAGGAGGGAGAAGTGGGGATTATGTTTAGACTTTCTCGGAACTGCTTCAAATCAACTAGATCTCTTTGTGCTGTAAATCTCCCAACAGCCAAACGCAAAAGCAGCAAACATCTCGCTGTATGTCCCACATCCAAAGTGCCAAGAGAGAGCTTGCTCTCCCTGTCTTTGAGTACTGTTTTCACTGTCCCGGTTACCTCTTGGCTAACGTTCTCTTCAGAGCTGCAGTGAAACCAGGAACCACGTGGAGAAGGCACCCACACTGAAAGTGCCTGGAGGGAACACTGGGGCTTCTTCTCAGTGTCTCTGACATAGGGTTTCACTGTCCCGGGAAAGTCTCTGCTAACACCGTGCAGAGCGCTGTGCCCAATATACAGAAACGTCTTGCGGTATCTCCTACAGGGAAAGTGCCAGGAGGGAATTGTCGAGCTTGTTCTGAGTGTCTCTGAGAATTGCTCTGATTATCCGTGTGACCTCTTTGCTAAGACTCTCCAGAGAGCCGTCCTCAAAACCAACACACATCTTGACATATCTCCCACATTGATCGCAGTGTCTCCAGAAACGGCATTCAAGGAGCCAGGACCTTTTCTCCCTACACTCTCCATTGAGTTGTCCTCAAAACCAATATACATCCTGCTATATCTCCCACATGGAAAGTGCCAGGAGGGAGAAGTGGGGATTATGTTTAGACTTTCTCGGAACTGCTTCAAATCAACTAGATCTCTTTGTGCTGTAAATCTCCCAACAGCCAAACGCAAAAGCAGCAAACATCTCGCTGTATGTCCCACATCCAAAGTGCCAAGAGAGAGCTTGCTCTCCCTGTCTTTGAGTACTGTTTTCACTGTCCCGGTTACCTCTTGGCTAACGTTCTCTTCAGAGCTGCAGTGAAACCAGGAACCACGTGGAGAAGGCACCCACACTGAAAGTGCCTGGAGGGAACATTGGGGCTTCTTCTCAGTGTCTCTGACATAGGGTTTCACTGTCCCGGGAAAGTCTCTGCTAACACCGTGCAGAGCGCTGTGCCCAATATACAGAAACGTCTTGCGGTATCTCCTACAGGGAAAGTGCCAGGAGGGAATTGTCGAGCTTGTTCTGAGTGTCTCTGAGAATTGCTCTGATTATCCGTGTGACCTCTTTGCTAAGACTCTCCAGAGAGCCGTCCTCAAAACCAACACACATCTTGACATATCTCCCACATTGATCGCAGTGTCTCCAGAAACGGCATTCAAGGAGCCAGGACCTTTTCTCCCTACACTCTCCATTGAGTTGTCCTCAAAACCAATATACATCCTGCTATATCTCCCACATGGAAAGTGCCAGGAGGGAGAAGTGGGGATTATGTTTAGACTTTCTCGGAACTGCTTCAAATCAACTAGATCTCTTTGTGCTGTAAATCTCCCAACAGCCAAATGTAAAAGCAGCAAACATCTCGCTGTATGTCCCACATCCAAAGTGCCAAGAGAGAGCTTGCTCTCCCTGTCTTTGAGTACTGTTTTCACTGTCCCGGTTACCTCTTTGCTAACGTTCTCTTCAGAGCTGCAGTGAAACCAGGAACCACGTGGAGAAGGCACCCACACTGAAAGTGCCTGGAGGGAACACTGGGGCTTCTTCTCAGTGTCTCTGACATAGGGTTTCACTGTCCCGGGAAAGTCTCTGCTAACACCGTGCAGAGCGCTGTGCCCAATATACAGAAACGTCTTGCGGTATCTCCTACAGGGAAAGTGGCTGGAGGGAATTGTCGAGCTTGTTCTGAGTGTCTCTGAGAATTGCTCTGATTATCCGTGTGACCTCTTTGCTAAGACTCTCCAGAGAGCCGTCCTCAAAACAAACACACATCTTGACATATCTCCCACATTGATCGCCGTGTCTCCAGAAACGGCATTCAAGGAGCCAGGACCTTTTCTCCCTACACTCTCCATTGAGTTGTCCTCAAAACCAATATACATCCTGCTATATCTCCCACATGGAAAGTGCCAGGAGGGAGAAGTGGGGATTATGTTTAGACTTTCTCGGAACTGCTTCAAATCAACTAGATCTCTTTGTGCTGTAAATCTCCCAACAGCCAAATGTAAAAGCAGCAAACATCTCGCTGTATGTCCCACATCCAAAGTGCCAAGAGAGAGCTTGCTCTCCCTGTCTTTGAGTACTGTTTTCACTGTCCCGGTTACCTCTTTGCTAACGTTCTCTTCAGAGCTGCAGTGAAACCAGGAACCACGTGGAGAAGGCACCCACACTGAAAGTGCCTGGAGGGAACATTGGGGCTTCTTCTCAGTGTCTCTGACATAGGGTTTCACTGTCCCGGGAAAGTCTCTGCTAACACCGTGCAGAGCGCTGTGCCCAATATACAGAAACGTCTTGCGGTATCTCCTACAGGGAAAGTGCCAGGAGGGAATTGTCGAGCTTGTTCTGAGTGTCTCTGAGAATTGCTCTGATTATCCCTGTGACCTCTTTGCTAAGACTCTCCAGAGAGCCGTCCTCAAAACCAACACACATCTTGACATATCTCCCACATTGATCGCAGTGTCTCCAGGAACGGCATTCAAGGAGCCAGGACCTTTTCTCCCTACACTCTCCATTGAGTTGTCCTCAAAACCAATATACATCCTGCTATATCTCCCACATGGAAAGTGCCAGGAGGGAGAAGTGGGGATTATGTTTAGACTTTCTCGGAACTGCTTCAAATCAACTAGATCTCTTTGTGCTGTAAATCTCCCAACAGCCAAATGTAAAAGCAGCAAACATCTCGCTGTATGTCCCACATCCAAAGTGCCAAGAGAGAGCTTGCTCTCCCTGTCTTTGAGTACTGTTTTCACTGTCCCGGTTACCTCTTGGCTAACGTTCTCTTCAGAGCTGCAGTGAAACCAGGAACCACGTGGAGAAGGCACCCACACTGAAAGTGCCTGGAGGGAACACTGGGGCTTCTTCTCAGTGTCTCTGACATAGGGTTTCACTGTCCCGGGAAAGTCTCTGCTAACACCGTGCAGAGCGCTGTGCCCAATATACAGAAACGTCTTGCGGTATCTCCTACAGGGAAAGTGCCAGGAGGGAATTGTCGAGCTTGTTCTCAGTGTCTCTGAGAATTGCTCTGATTATCCGTGTGACCTCTTTGCTAAGACTCTCCAGAGAGCCGTCCTCAAAACCAACACACATCTTGACATATCTCCCACATTGATCGCAGTGTCTCCAGAAACGGCATTCAAGGAGCCAGGACCTTTTCTCCCTACACTCTCCATTGAGTTGTCCTCAAAACCAATATACATCCTGCTATATCTCCCACATGGAAAGTGCCAGGAGGGAGAAGTGGGGATTATGTTTAGACTTTCTCGGAACTGCTTCAAATCAACTAGATCTCTTTGTGCTGTAAATCTCCCAACAGCCAAACGCAAAAGCAGCAAACATCTCGCTGTATGTCCCACATCCAAAGTGCCAAGAGAGAGCTTGCTCTCCCTGTCTTTGAGTACTGTTTTCACTGTCCCGGTTACCTCTTTGCTAACGTTCTCTTCAGAGCTGCAGTGAAACCAGGAACCACGTGGAGAAGGCACCCACACTGAAAGTGCCTGGAGGGAACATTGGGGCTTCTTCTCAGTGTCTCTGACATAGGGTTTCACTGTCCCGGGAAAGTCTCTGCTAACACCGTGCAGAGCGCTGTGCCCAATATACAGAAACGTCTTGCGGTATCTCCTACAGGGAAAGTGCCAGGAGGGAATTGTCGAGCTTGTTCTGAGTGTCTCTGAGAATTGCTCTGATTATCCGTGTGACCTCTTTGCTAAGACTCTCCAGAGAGCCGTCCTCAAAACCAACACACATCTTGACATATCTCCCACATTGATCGCAGTGTCTCCAGAAACGGCATTCAAGGAGCCAGGACCTTTTCTCCCTACACTCTCCATTGAGTTGTCCTCAAAACCAATATACATCCTGCTGTATCTCCCACATGGAAAGTGCCAGGAGGGAGAAGTGGGGATTATGTTTAGACTTTCTCGGAACTGCTTCAAATCAACTAGATATCTTTGTGCTGTAAATCTCCCAACAGCCAAACGCAAAAGCAGCAAACATCTCGCTGTATGTCCCACATCCAAAGTGCCAAGAGAGAGCTTGCTCTCCCTGTCTTTGAGTACTGTTTTCACTGTCCCGGTTACCTCTTTGCTAACATTCTCTTCAGAGCTGCAGTGAAAGCAGGAACCACGTGGAGAAGGCACCCACACTGAAAGTGCCTGGAGGGAACATTGGGGCTTCTTCTCAGTGTCTCTGACATAGGGTTTCACTGTCCCGGGAAAGTCTCTGCTAACACCGTGCAGAGCGCTGTGCCCAATATACAGAAACGTCTTGCGGTATCTCCTACAGGGAAAGTGCCAGGAGGGAATTGTGGAGCTTGTTCTCAGTGTCTCTGAGAATTGCTCTGATTATCTGTGTGACCTCTTTGCTAAGACTCTCCAGAGAGCCGTCCTCAAAACCAACACACATCTTGACATATCTCCCACATTGATCGCAGTGTCTCCAGAAACGGCATTCAAGGAGCCAGGACCTTTTCTCCCTACACTGTCCATTGAGTTGTCCTCAAAACCAATATACATCCTGCTGTATCTCCCACGTGGAAAGTGCCAGGAGGGAGAAGTGGGGATTATGTTTAGACTTTCTCGGAACTGCTTCAAATCAACTAGATATCTTTGTGCTGTAAATCTCCCAACAGCCAAACGCAAAAGCAGCAAACATCTCGCTGTATGTCCCACATCCAAAGTGCCAAGAGAGAGCTTGCTCTCCCTGTCTTTGAGTACTGTTTTCACTGTCCCGGTTACCTCTTTGCTAACATTCTCTTCAGAGCTGCAGTGAAAGCAGGAACCACGTGGAGAAGGCACCCACACTGAAAGTGCCTGGAGGGAACATTGGGGCTTCTTCTCAGTGTCTCTGACATAGGGTTTCACTGTCCCGGGAAAGTCTCTGCTAACACCGTGCAGAGCGCTGTGCCCAATATACAGAAACGTCTTGCGGTATCTCCTACAGGGAAAGTGCCAGGAGGGAATTGTGGAGCTTGTTCTCAGTGTCTCTGAGAATTGCTCTGATTATCCGTGTGACCTCTTTGCTAAGACTCTCCAGAGAGCCGTCCTCAAAACCAACACACATCTTGACATATCTCCCACATTGATCGCAGTGTCTCCAGAAACGGCATTCAAGGAGCCAGGACCTTTTCTCCCTACACTCTCCATTGAGTTGTCCTCAAAACCAATATACATCCTGCTATATCTCCCACATGGAAAGTGCCAGGAGGGAGAAGTGGGGATTATGTTTAGACTTTCTCGGAACTGCTTCAAATCAACTAGATCTCTTTGTGCTGTAAATCTCCCAACAGCCAAACGCAAAAGCAGCAAACATCTCGCTGTATGTCCCACATCCAAAGTGCCAAGAGAGAGCTTGCTCTCCCTGTCTTTGAGTACTGTTTTCACTGTCCCGGTTACCTCTTTGCTAACGTTCTCTTCAGAGCTGCAGTGAAACCAGGAACCACGTGGAGAAGGCACCCACACTGAAAGTGCCTGGAGGGAACATTGGGGCTTCTTCTCAGTGTCTCTGACATAGGGTTTCACTGTCCCGGGAAAGTCTCTGCTAACACCGTGCAGAGCGCTGTGCCCAATATACAGAAACGTCTTGCGGTATCTCCTACAGGGAAAGTGCCAGGAGGGAATTGTCGAGCTTGTTCTGAGTGTCTCTGAGAATTGCTCTGATTATCCGTGTGACCTCTTTGCTAAGACTCTCCAGAGAGCCGTCCTCAAAACCAACACACATCTTGACATATCTCCCACATTGATCGCAGTGTCTCCAGAAACGGCATTCAAGGAGCCAGGACCTTTTCTCCCTACACTGTCCATTGAGTTGTCCTCAAAACCAATATACATCCTGCTGTATCTCCCACGTGGAAAGTGCCAGGAGGGAGAAGTGGGGATTATGTTTAGACTTTCTCGGAACTGCTTCAAATCAACTAGATATCTTTGTGCTGTAAATCTCCCAACAGCCAAACGCAAAAGCAGCAAACATCTCGCTGTATGTCCCACATCCAAAGTGCCAAGAGAGAGCTTGCTCTCCCTGTCTTTGAGTACTGTTTTCACTGTCCCGGTTACCTCTTTGCTAACATTCTCTTCAGAGCTGCAGTGAAAGCAGGAACCACGTGGAGAAGGCACCCACACTGAAAGTGCCTGGAGGGAACATTGGGGCTTCTTCTCAGTGTCTCTGACATAGGGTTTCACTGTCCCGGGAAAGTCTCTGCTAACACCGTGCAGAGCGCTGTGCCCAATATACAGAAACGTCTTGCGGTATCTCCTACAGGGAAAGTGCCAGGAGGGAATTGTGGAGCTTGTTCTCAGTGTCTCTGAGAATTGCTCTGATTATCTGTGTGACCTCTTTGCTAAGACTCTCCAGAGAGCCGTCCTCAAAACCAACACACATCTTGACATATCTCCCACATTGATCGCAGTGTCTCCAGAAACGGCATTCAAGGAGCCAGGACCTTTTCTCCCTACACTGTCCATTGAGTTGTCCTCAAAACCAATATACATCCTGCTGTATCTCCCACATGGAAAGTGCCAGGAGGGAGAAGTGGGGATTATGTTTAGACTTTCTCGGAACTGCTTCAAATCAACTAGATATCTTTGTGCTGTAAATCTCCCAACAGCCAAACGCAAAAGCAGCAAACATCTCGCTGTATGTCCCACATCCAAAGTGCCAAGAGAGAGCTTGCTCTCCCTGTCTTTGAGTACTGTTTTCACTGTCCCGGTTACCTCTTGGCTAACATTCTCTTCAGAGCTGCAGTGAAAGCAGGAACCACGTGGAGAAGGCACCCACACTGAAAGTGCCTGGAGGGAACATTGGGGCTTCTTCTCAGTGTCTCTGACATAGGGTTTCACTGTCCCGGGAAAGTCTCTGCTAACACCGTGCAGAGCGCTGTGCCCAATATACAGAAACGTCTTGCGGTATCTCCTACAGGGAAAGTGCCAGGAGGGAATTGTGGAGCTTGTTCTCAGTGTCTCTGAGAATTGCTCTGATTATCTGTGTGACCTCTTTGCTAAGACTCTCCAGAGAGCCGTCCTCAAAACCAACACACATCTTGACATATCTCCCACATTGATCGCAGTGTCTCCAGAAACGGCATTCAAGGAGCCAGGACCTTTTCTCCCTACACTGTCCATTGAGTTGTCCTCAAAACCAATATACATCCTGCTGTATCTCCCACGTGGAAAGTGCCAGGAGGGAGAAGTGGGGATTATGTTTAGACTTTCTCGGAACTGCTTCAAATCAACTAGATATCTTTGTGCTGTAAATCTCCCAACAGCCAAACGCAAAGGCAGCAAACATCTCGCTGTATGTCCCACATCCAAAGTGCCAAGAGAGAGCTTGCTCTCCCTGTCTTTGAGTACTGTTTTCACTGTCCCGGTTACCTCTTTGCTAACATTCTCTTCAGAGCTGCAGTGAAAGCAGGAACCACGTGGAGAAGGCACCCACACTGAAAGTGCCTGGAGGGAACATTGGGGCTTCTTCTCAGTGTCTCTGACATAGGGTTTCACTGTCCCGGGAAAGTCTCTGCTAACACCGTGCAGAGCGCTGTGCCCAATATACAGAAACGTCTTGCGGTATCTCCTACAGGGAAAGTGCCAGGAGGGAATTGTGGAGCTTGTTCTCAGTGTCTCTGAGAATTGCTCTGATTATCTGTGTGACCTCTTTGCTAAGACTCTCCAGAGAGCCGTCCTCAAAACCAACACACATCTTGACATATCTCCCACATTGATCGCAGTGTCTCCAGAAACGGCATTCAAGGAGACAGGACCTTTTCTCCCTACACTGTCCATTGAGTTGTCCTCAAAACCAATATACATCCTGCTATATCTCCCACGTGGAAAGTGCCAGGAGGGAGAAGTGGGGATTATGTTTAGACTTTCTCGGAACTGCTTCAAATCAACTAGATATCTTTGTGCTGTAAATCTCCCAACAGACAAACGCAAAGGCAGCAAACATCTCGCTGTATGTCCCACATCCAAAGTGCCAAGAGAGAGCTTGCTCTCCCTGTCTTTGAGTACTGTTTTCACTGTCCCGGTTACCTCTTTGCTAACATTCTCTTCAGAGCTGCAGTGAAAGCAGGAACCACGTGGAGAAGGCACCCACACTGAAAGTGCCTGGAGGGAACATTGGGGCTTCTTCTCAGTGTCTCTGACATAGGGTTTCACTGTCCCGGGAAAGTCTCTGCTAACACCGTGCAGAGCGCTGTGCCCAATATACAGAAACGTCTTGCGGTATCTCCTACAGGGAAAGTGCCAGGAGGGAATTGTGGAGCTTGTTCTCAGTGTCTCTGAGAATTGCTCTGATTATCTGTGTGACCTCTTTGCTAAGACTCTCCAGAGAGCCGTCCTCAAAACCAACACACATCTTGACATATCTCCCACATTGATCGCAGTGTCTCCAGAAACGGCATTCAAGGAGCCAGGACCTTTTCTCCCTACACTGTCCATTGAGTTGTCCTCAAAACCAATATACATCCTGCTGTATCTCCCACGTGGAAAGTGCCAGGAGGGAGAAGTGGGGATTATGTTTAGACTTTCTCGGAACTGCTTCAAATCAACTAGATATCTTTGTGCTGTAAATCTCCCAACAGCCAAACGCAAAAGCAGCAAACATCTCGCTGTATGTCCCACATCCAAAGTGCCAAGAGAGAGCTTGCTCTCCCTGATTTGAGTACTGTTTTCACTGTCCCGGTTACCTCTTTGCTAACATTCTCTTCAGAGCTGCAGTGAAAGCAGGAACCACGTGGAGAAGGCACCCACACTGAAAGTGCCTGGAGGGAACATTGGGGCTTCTTCTCAGTGTCTCTGACATAGGGTTTCACTGTCCCGGGAAAGTCTCTGCTAACACCGTGCAGAGCGCTGTGCCCAATATACAGAAACGTCTTGCGGTATCTCCTACAGGGAAAGTGCCAGGAGGGAATTGTGGAGCTTGTTCTCAGTGTCTCTGAGAATTGCTCTGATTATCTGTGTGACGTCTTTGCTAAGACTCTCCAGAGAGCCGTCCTCAAAACCAACACACATCTTGACATATCTCCCACATTGATCGCAGTGTCTCCAGAAACGGCATTCAAGGAGCCAGGACCTTTTCTCCCTACACTGTCCATTGAGTTGTCCTCAAAACCAATATACATCCTGCTGTATCTCCCACGTGGAAAGTGCCAGGAGGGAGAAGTGGGGATTATGTTTAGACTTTCTCGGAACTGCTTCAAATCAACTAGATATCTTTGTGCTGTAAATCTCCCAACAGCCAAACGCAAAGGCAGCAAACATCTTGCTGTATGTCCCACATCCAAAGTGCCAAGAGAGAGCTTGCTCTCCCTGTCTTTGAGTACTGTTTTCACTGTCCCGGTTACCTCTTTGCTAACGTTCTCTTCAGAGCTGCAGTGAAACCAGGAACCACGTGGAGAAGGCACCCACACTGAAAGTGCCTGGAGGGAACATTGGGGCTTCTTCTCAGTGTCTCTGACATAGGGTTTCACTGTCCCGGGAAAGTCTCTGCTAACACCGTGCAGAGCGCTGTGCCCAATATACAGAAACGTCTTGCGGTATCTCCTACAGGGAAAGTGCCAGGAGGGAATTGTCGAGCTTGTTCTCAGTGTCTCTGAGAATTGCTCTGATTATCCGTGTGACCTCTTTGCTAAGACTCTCCAGAGAGCCGTCCTCAAAACCAACACACATCTTGACATATCTCCCACATTGATCGCAGTGTCTCCAGGAACGGCATTCAAGGAGCCAGGACCTTTTCTCCCTACACTCTCCATTGAGTTGTCCTCAAAACCAATATACATCCTGCTATATCTCCCACATGGAAAGTGCCAGGAGGGAGAAGTGGGGATTATGTTTAGACTTTCTCGGAACTGCTTCAAATCAACTAGATCTCTTTGTGCTGTAAATCTCCCAACAGCCAAACGCAAAAGCAGCAAACATCTCGCTGTATGTCCCACATCCAAAGTGCCAAGAGAGAGCTTGCTCTCCCTGTCTTTGAGTACTGTTTTCACTGTCCCGGTTACCTCTTGGCTAACGTTCTCTTCAGAGCTGCAGTGAAACCAGGAACCACGTGGAGAAGGCACCCACACTGAAAGTGCCTGGAGGGAACACTGGGGCTTCTTCTCAGTGTCTCTGACATAGGGTTTCACTGTCCCGGGAAAGTCTCTGCTAACACCGTGCAGAGCGCTGTGCCCAATATACAGAAACGTCTTGCGGTATCTCCTACAGGGAAAGTGCCAGGAGGGAATTGTCGAGCTTGTTCTCAGTGTCTCTGAGAATTGCTCTGATTATCCGTGTGACCTCTTTGCTAAGACTCTCCAGAGAGCCGTCCTCAAAACCAACACACATCTTGACATATCTCCCACATTGATCGCAGTGTCTCCAGAAACGGCATTCAAGGAGCCAGGACCTTTTCTCCCTACACTCTCCATTGAGTTGTCCTCAAAACCAATATACATCCTGCTATATCTCCCACATGGAAAGTGCCAGGAGGGAGAAGTGGGGATTATGTTTAGACTTTCTCGGAACTGCTTCAAATCAACTAGATCTCTTTGTGCTGTAAATCTCCCAACAGCCAAATGTAAAAGCAGCAAACATCTTGCTGTATGTCCCACATCCAAAGTGCCAAGAGAGAGCTTGCTCTCCCTGTCTTTGAGTACTGTTTTCACTGTCCCGGTTACCTCTTTGCTAACGTTCTCTTCAGAGCTGCAGTGAAACCAGGAACCACGTGGAGAAGGCACCCACACTGAAAGTGCCTGGAGGGAACATTGGGGCTTCTTCTCAGTGTCTCTGACATAGGGTTTCACTGTCCCGGGAAAGTCTCTGCTAACACCGTGCAGAGCGCTGTGCCCAATATACAGAAACGTCTTGCGGTATCTCCTACAGGGAAAGTGCCAGGAGGGAATTGTCGAGCTTGATCTCAGTGTCTCTGAGAATTGCTCTGATTATCCGTGTGACCTCTTTGCTAAGACTCTCCAGAGAGCCGTCCTCAAAACCAACACACATCTTGACATATCTCCCACATTGATCGCAGTGTCTCCAGGAACGGCATTCAAGGAGCCAGGACCTTTTCTCCCTACACTCTCCATTGAGTTGTCCTCAAAACCAATATACATCCTGCTATATCTCCCACATGGAAAGTGCCAGGAGGGAGAAGTGGGGATTATGTTTAGACTTTCTCGGAACTGCTTCAAATCAACTAGATCTCTTTGTGCTGTAAATCTCCCAACAGCCAAACGCAAAAGCAGCAAACATCTCGCTGTATGTCCCACATCCAAAGTGCCAAGAGAGAGCTTGCTCTCCCTGTCTTTGAGTACTGTTTTCACTGTCCCGGTTACCTCTTGGCTAACGTTCTCTTCAGAGCTGCAGTGAAACCAGGAACCACGTGGAGAAGGCACCCACACTGAAAGTGCCTGGAGGGAACACTGGGGCTTCTTCTCAGTGTCTCTGACATAGGGTTTCACTGTCCCGGGAAAGTCTCTGCTAACACCGTGCAGAGCGCTGTGCCCAATATACAGAAACGTCTTGCGGTATCTCCTACAGGGAAAGTGCCAGGAGGGAATTGTCGAGCTTGTTCTGAGTGTCTCTGAGAATTGCTCTGATTATCCCTGTGACCTCTTTGCTAAGACTCTCCAGAGAGCCGTCCTCAAAACCAACACACATCTTGACATATCTCCCACATTGATCGCAGTGTCTCCAGAAACGGCATTCAAGGAGCCAGGACCTTTTCTCCCTACACTCTCCATTGAGTTGTCCTCAAAACCAATATACATCCTGCTATATCTCCCACATGGAAAGTGCCAGGAGGGAGAAGTGGGGATTATGTTTAGACTTTCTCGGAACTGCTTCAAATCAACTAGATCTCTTTGTGCTGTAAATCTCCCAACAGCCAAACGCAAAAGCAGCAAACATCTCGCTGTATGTCCCACATCCAAAGTGCCAAGAGAGAGCTTGCTCTCCCTGTCTTTGAGTACTGTTTTCACTGTCCCGGTTACCTCTTGGCTAACGTTC
This sequence comes from Chroicocephalus ridibundus, assembly GCF_963924245.1. Classification (NCBI taxonomy): domain Eukaryota; kingdom Metazoa; phylum Chordata; class Aves; order Charadriiformes; family Laridae; genus Chroicocephalus; species Chroicocephalus ridibundus. The sequence continues at coordinate 22,598,918 of NC_086295.1, read as the reverse complement.
TCTTCAGAGCTGCAGTGAAACCAGGAACCACGTGGAGAAGGCACCCACACTGAAAGTGCCTGGAGGGAACATTGGGGCTTCTTCTCAGTGTCTCTGACATAGGGTTTCACTGTCCCGGGAAAGTCTCTGCTAACACCGTGCAGAGCGCTGTGCCCAATATACAGAAACGTCTTGCGGTATCTCCTACAGGGAAAGTGCCAGGAGGGAATTGTCGAGCTTGTTCTCAGTGTCTCTGAGAATTGCTCTGATTATCCGTGTGACCTCTTTGCTAAGACTCTCCAGAGAGCCGTCCTCAAAACCAACACACATCTTGACATATCTCCCACATTGATCGCAGTGTCTCCAGAAACGGCATTCAAGGAGCCAGGACCTTTTCTCCCTACACTCTCCATTGAGTTGTCCTCAAAAGCAATATACATCCTGCTATATCTCCCACATGGAAAGTGCCAGGAGGGAGAAGTGGGGATTATGTTTAGACTTTCTCGGAACTGCTTCAAATCAACTAGATCTCTTTGTGCTGTAAATCTCCCAACAGCCAAACGCAAAAGCAGCAAACATCTCGCTGTATGTCCCACATCCAAAGTGCCAAGAGAGAGCTTGCTCTCCCTGTCTTTGAGTACTGTTTTCACTGTCCCGGTTACCTCTTGGCTAACATTCTCTTCTGAGCTGCAGTGAAACCAGGAACCACGTGGAGAAGGCACCCACACTGAAAGTGCCTGGAGGGAACATTGGGGCTTCTTCTCAGTGTCTCTGACATAGGGTTTCACTGTCCCGGGAAAGTCTCTGCTAACACCGTGCAGAGCGCTGTGCCCAATATACAGAAACGTCTTGCGGTATCTCCTACAGGGAAAGTGCCAGGAGGGAATTGTCGAGCTTGTTCTGAGTGTCTCTGAGAATTGCTCTGATTATCCGTGTGACCTCTTTGCTAAGACTCTCCAGAGAGCCGTCCTCAAAACCAACACACATCTTGACATATCTCCCACATTGATCGCAGTGTCTCCAGAAACGGCATTCAAGGAGCCAGGACCTTTTCTCCCTACACTCTCCATTGAGTTGTCCTCAAAACCAATATACATCCTGCTATATCTCCCACATGGAAAGTGCCAGGAGGGAGAAGTGGGGATTATGTTTAGACTTTCTCGGAACTGCTTCAAATCAACTAGATCTCTTTGTGCTGTAAATCTCCCAACAGCCAAACGCAAAAGCAGCAAACATCTCGCTGTATGGCCCACATCCAAAGTGCCAAGAGAGAGCTTGCTCTCCCTGTCTTTGAGTACTGTTTTCACTGTCCCGGTTACCTCTTTGCTAACGTTCTCTTCAGAGCTGCAGTGAAACCAGGAACCACGTGGAGAAGGCACCCACACTGAAAGTGCCTGGAGGGAACACTGGGGCTTCTTCTCAGTGTCTCTGACATAGGGTTTCACTGCCCCGGGAAAGTCTCTGCTAACACCGTGCAGAGCGCTGTGCCCAATATACAGAAACGTCTTGCGGTATCTCCTACAGGGAAAGTGCCAGGAGGGAATTGTCGAGCTTGTTCTGAGTGTCTCTGAGAATTGCTCTGATTATCCCTGTGACCTCTTTGCTAAGACTCTCCAGAGAGCCGTCCTCAAAACCAACACACATCTTGACATATCTCCCACATTGATCGCAGTGTCTCCAGGAACGGCATTCAAGGAGCCAGGACCTTTTCTCCCTACACTCTCCATTGAGTTGTCCTCAAAACCAATATACATCCTGCTATATCTCCCACATGGAAAGTGCCAGGAGGGAGAAGTGGGGATTATGTTTAGACTTTCTCGGAACTGCTTCAAATCAACTAGATCTCTTTGTGCTGTAAATCTCCCAACAGCCAAATGTAAAAGCAGCAAACATCTTGCTGTATGTCCCACATCCAAAGTGCCAAGAGAGAGCTTGCTCTCCCTGTCTTTGAGTACTGTTTTCACTGTCCCGGTTACCTCTTTGCTAACGTTCTCTTCAGAGCTGCAGTGAAACCAGGAACCACGTGGAGAAGGCACCCACACTGAAAGTGCCTGGAGGGAACATTGGGGCTTCTTCTCAGTGTCTCTGACATAGGGTTTCACTGTCCCGGGAAAGTCTCTGCTAACACCGTGCAGAGCGCTGTGCCCAATATACAGAAACGTCTTGCGGTATCTCCTACAGGGAAAGTGCCAGGAGGGAATTGTCGAGCTTGTTCTCAGTGTCTCTGAGAATTGCTCTGATTATCCGTGTGACCTCTTTGCTAAGACTCTCCAGAGAGCCGTCCTCAAAACAAACACACATCTTGACATATCTCCCACATTGATCGCAGTGTCTCCAGGAACGGCATTCAAGGAGCCAGGACCTTTTCTCCCTACACTCTCCATTGAGTTGTCCTCAAAACCAATATACATCCTGCTATATCTCCCACATGGAAAGTGCCAGGAGGGAGAAGTGGGGATTATGTTTAGACTTTCTCGGAACTGCTTCAAATCAACTAGATCTCTTTGTGCTGTAAATCTCCCAACAGCCAAACGCAAAAGCAGCAAACATCTCGCTGTATGTCCCACATCCAAAGTGCCAAGAGAGAGCTTGCTCTCCCTGTCTTTGAGTACTGTTTTCACTGTCCCGGTTACCTCTTGGCTAACGTTCTCTTCAGAGCTGCAGTGAAACCAGGAACCACGTGGAGAAGGCACCCACACTGAAAGTGCCTGGAGGGAACACTGGGGCTTCTTCTCAGTGTCTCTGACATAGGGTTTCACTGTCCCGGGAAAGTCTCTGCTAACACCGTGCAGAGCGCTGTGCCCAATATACAGAAACGTCTTGCGGTATCTCCTACAGGGAAAGTGCCAGGAGGGAATTGTCGAGCTTGTTCTGAGTGTCTCTGAGAATTGCTCTGATTATCCGTGTGACCTCTTTGCTAAGACTCTCCAGAGAGCCGTCCTCAAAACCAACACACATCTTGACATATCTCCCACATTGATCGCAGTGTCTCCAGAAACGGCATTCAAGGAGCCAGGACCTTTTCTCCCTACACTCTCCATTGAGTTGTCCTCAAAACCAATATACATCCTGCTATATCTCCCACATGGAAAGTGCCAGGAGGGAGAAGTGGGGATTATGTTTAGACTTTCTCGGAACTGCTTCAAATCAACTAGATCTCTTTGTGCTGTAAATCTCCCAACAGCCAAACGCAAAAGCAGCAAACATCTCGCTGTATGTCCCACATCCAAAGTGCCAAGAGAGAGCTTGCTCTCCCTGTCTTTGAGTACTGTTTTCACTGTCCCGGTTACCTCTTGGCTAACGTTCTCTTCAGAGCTGCAGTGAAACCAGGAACCACGTGGAGAAGGCACCCACACTGAAAGTGCCTGGAGGGAACATTGGGGCTTCTTCTCAGTGTCTCTGACATAGGGTTTCACTGTCCCGGGAAAGTCTCTGCTAACACCGTGCAGAGCGCTGTGCCCAATATACAGAAACGTCTTGCGGTATCTCCTACAGGGAAAGTGCCAGGAGGGAATTGTCGAGCTTGTTCTGAGTGTCTCTGAGAATTGCTCTGATTATCCGTGTGACCTCTTTGCTAAGACTCTCCAGAGAGCCGTCCTCAAAACCAACACACATCTTGACATATCTCCCACATTGATCGCAGTGTCTCCAGAAACGGCATTCAAGGAGCCAGGACCTTTTCTCCCTACACTCTCCATTGAGTTGTCCTCAAAAGCAATATACATCCTGCTATATCTCCCACATGGAAAGTGCCAGGAGGGAGAAGTGGGGATTATGTTTAGACTTTCTCGGAACTGCTTCAAATCAACTAGATCTCTTTGTGCTGTAAATCTCCCAACAGCCAAACGCAAAAGCAGCAAACATCTCGCTGTATGTCCCACATCCAAAGTGCCAAGAGAGAGCTTGCTCTCCCTGTCTTTGAGTACTGTTTTCACTGTCCCGGTTACCTCTTGGCTAACATTCTCTTCTGAGCTGCAGTGAAACCAGGAACCACGTGGAGAAGGCACCCACACTGAAAGTGCCTGGAGGGAACATTGGGGCTTCTTCTCAGTGTCTCTGACATAGGGTTTCACTGTCCCGGGAAAGTCTCTGCTAACACCGTGCAGAGCGCTGTGCCCAATATACAGAAACGTCTTGCGGTATCTCCTACAGGGAAAGTGCCAGGAGGGAATTGTCGAGCTTGTTCTGAGTGTCTCTGAGAATTGCTCTGATTATCCGTGTGACCTCTTTGCTAAGACTCTCCAGAGAGCCATCCTCAAAACCAACACACATCTTGACATATCTCCCACATTGATCGCAGTGTCTCCAGAAACGGCATTCAAGGAGCCAGGACCTTTTCTCCCTACACTCTCCATTGAGTTGTCCTCAAAACCAATATACATCCTGCTATATCTCCCACATGGAAAGTGCCAGGAGGGAGAAGTGGGGATTATGTTTAGACTTTCTCGGAACTGCTTCAAATCAACTAGATCTCTTTGTGCTGTAAATCTCCCAACAGCCAAACGCAAAAGCAGCAAACATCTCGCTGTATGTCCCACATCCAAAGTGCCAAGAGAGAGCTTGCTCTCCCTGTCTTTGAGTACTGTTTTCACTGTCCCGGTTACCTCTTGGCTAACGTTCTCTTCAGAGCTGCAGTGAAACCAGGAACCACGTGGAGAAGGCACCCACACTGAAAGTGCCTGGAGGGAACACTGGGGCTTCTTCTCAGTGTCTCTGACATAGGGTTTCACTGTCCCGGGAAAGTCTCTGCTAACACCGTGCAGAGCGCTGTGCCCAATATACAGAAACGTCTTGCGGTATCTCCTACAGGGAAAGTGCCAGGAGGGAATTGTCGAGCTTGTTCTGAGTGTCTCTGAGAATTGCTCTGATTATCCCTGTGACCTCTTTGCTAAGACTCTCCAGAGAGCCGTCCTCAAAACCAACACACATCTTGACATATCTCCCACATTGATCGCAGTGTCTCCAGGAACGGCATTCAAGGAGCCAGGACCTTTTCTCCCTACACTCTCCATTGAGTTGTCCTCAAAACCAATATACATCCTGCTATATCTCCCACATGGAAAGTGCCAGGAGGGAGAAGTGGGGATTATGTTTAGACTTTCTCGGAACTGCTTCAAATCAACTAGATCTCTTTGTGCTGTAAATCTCCCAACAGCCAAACGCAAAAGCAGCAAACATCTCGCTGTATGTCCCACATCCAAAGTGCCAAGAGAGAGCTTGCTCTCCCTGTCTTTGAGTACTGTTTTCACTGTCCCGGTTATCTCTTGGCTAACGTTCTCTTCAGAGCTGCAGTGAAACCAGGAACCACGTGGAGAAGGCACCCACACTGAAAGTGCCTGGAGGGAACATTGGGGCTTCTTCTCAGTGTCTCTGACATAGGGTTTCACTGTCCCGGGAAAGTCTCTGCTAACACCGTGCAGAGCGCTGTGCCCAATATACAGAAACGTCTTGCGGTATCTCCTACAGGGAAAGTGCCAGGAGGGAATTGTCGAGCTTGTTCTGAGTGTCTCTGAGAATTGCTCTGATTATCCGTGTGACCTCTTTGCTAAGACTCTCCAGAGAGCCGTCCTCAAAACCAACACACATCTTGACATATCTCCCACATTGATCGCAGTGTCTCCAGAAACGGCATTCAAGGAGCCAGGACCTTTTCTCCCTACACTCTCCATTGAGTTGTCCTCAAAAGCAATATACATCCTGCTATATCTCCCACATGGAAAGTGCCAGGAGGGAGAAGTGGGGATTATGTTTAGACTTTCTCGGAACTGCTTCAAATCAACTAGATCTCTTTGTGCTGTAAATCTCCCAACAGCCAAACGCAAAAGCAGCAAACATCTCGCTGTATGTCCCACATCCAAAGTGCCAAGAGAGAGCTTGCTCTCCCTGTCTTTGAGTACTGTTTTCACTGTCCCGGTTATCTCTTGGCTAACGTTCTCTTCAGAGCTGCAGTGAAACCAGGAACCACGTGGAGAAGGCACCCACACTGAAAGTGCCTGGAGGGAACATTGGGGCTTCTTCTCAGTGTCTCTGACATAGGGTTTCACTGTCCCGGGAAAGTCTCTGCTAACACCGTGCAGAGCGCTGTGCCCAATATACAGAAACGTCTTGCGGTATCTCCTACAGGGAAAGTGCCAGGAGGGAATTGTCGAGCTTGTTCTGAGTGTCTCTGAGAATTGCTCTGATTATCCGTGTGACCTCTTTGCTAAGACTCTCCAGAGAGCCGTCCTCAAAACCAACACACATCTTGACATATCTCCCACATTGATCGCAGTGTCTCCAGAAACGGCATTCAAGGAGCCAGGACCTTTTCTCCCTACACTCTCCATTGAGTTGTCCTCAAAAGCAATATACATCCTGCTATATCTCCCACATGGAAAGTGCCAGGAGGGAGAAGTGGGGATTATGTTTAGACTTTCTCGGAACTGCTTCAAATCAACTAGATCTCTTTGTGCTGTAAATCTCCCAACAGCCAAACGCAAAAGCAGCAAACATCTCGCTGTATGTCCCACATCCAAAGTGCCAAGAGAGAGCTTGCTCTCCCTGTCTTTGAGTACTGTTTTCACTGTCCCGGTTATCTCTTGGCTAACGTTCTCTTCAGAGCTGCAGTGAAACCAGGAACCACGTGGAGAAGGCACCCACACTGAAAGTGCCTGGAGGGAACATTGGGGCTTCTTCTCAGTGTCTCTGACATAGGGTTTCACTGTCCCGGGAAAGTCTCTGCTAACACCGTGCAGAGCGCTGTGCCCAATATACAGAAACGTCTTGCGGTATCTCCTACAGGGAAAGTGCCAGGAGGGAATTGTCGAGCTTGTTCTGAGTGTCTCTGAGAATTGCTCTGATTATCCCTGTGACCTCTTTGCTAAGACTCTCCAGAGAGCCGTCCTCAAAACCAACACACATCTTGACATATCTCCCACATTGATCGCAGTGTCTCCAGAAACGGCATTCAAGGAGCCAGGACCTTTTCTCCCTACACTCTCCATTGAGTTGTCCTCAAAACCAATATACATCCTGCTATATCTCCCACATGGAAAGTGCCAGGAGGGAGAAGTGGGGATTATGTTTAGACTTTCTCGGAACTGCTTCAAATCAACTAGATCTCTTTGTGCTGTAAATCTCCCAACAGCCAAACGCAAAAGCAGCAAACATCTCGCTGTATGTCCCACATCCAAAGTGCCAAGAGAGAGCTTGCTCTCCCTGTCTTTGAGTACTGTTTTCACTGTCCCGGTTACCTCTTGGCTAACATTCTCTTCTGAGCTGCAGTGAAACCAGGAACCACGTGGAGAAGGCACCCACACTGAAAGTGCCTGGAGGGAACATTGGGGCTTCTTCTCAGTGTCTCTGACATAGGGTTTCACTGTCCCGGGAAAGTCTCTGCTAACACCGTGCAGAGCGCTGTGCCCAATATACAGAAACGTCTTGCGGTATCTCCTACAGGGAAAGTGCCAGGAGGGAATTGTCGAGCTTGTTCTGAGTGTCTCTGAGAATTGCTCTGATTATCCGTGTGACCTCTTTGCTAAGACTCTCCAGAGAGCCGTCCTCAAAACCAACACACATCTTGACATATCTCCCACATTGATCGCAGTGTCTCCAGAAACGGCATTCAAGGAGCCAGGACCTTTTCTCCCTACACTCTCCATTGAGTTGTCCTCAAAACCAATATACATCCTGCTATATCTCCCACATGGAAAGTGCCAGGAGGGAGAAGTGGGGATTATGTTTAGACTTTCTCGGAACTGCTTCAAATCAACTAGATCTCTTTGTGCTGTAAATCTCCCAACAGCCAAACGCAAAAGCAGCAAACATCTCGCTGTATGTCCCACATCCAAAGTGCCAAGAGAGAGCTTGCTCTCCCTGTCTTTGAGTACTGTTTTCACTGTCCCGGTTACCTCTTGGCTAACGTTCTCTTCAGAGCTGCAGTGAAACCAGGAACCACGTGGAGAAGGCACCCACACTGAAAGTGCCTGGAGGGAACACTGGGGCTTCTTCTCAGTGTCTCTGACATAGGGTTTCACTGTCCCGGGAAAGTCTCTGCTAACACCGTGCAGAGCGCTGTGCCCAATATACAGAAACGTCTTGCGGTATCTCCTACAGGGAAAGTGCCAGGAGGGAATTGTCGAGCTTGTTCTGAGTGTCTCTGAGAATTGCTCTGATTATCCCTGTGACCTCTTTGCTAAGACTCTCCAGAGAGCCGTCCTCAAAACCAACACACATCTTGACATATCTCCCACATTGATCGCAGTGTCTCCAGGAACGGCATTCAAGGAGCCAGGACCTTTTCTCCCTACACTCTCCATTGAGTTGTCCTCAAAACCAATATACATCCTGCTATATCTCCCACATGGAAAGTGCCAGGAGGGAGAAGTGGGGATTATGTTTAGACTTTCTCGGAACTGCTTCAAATCAACTAGATCTCTTTGTGCTGTAAATCTCCCAACAGCCAAACGCAAAAGCAGCAAACATCTCGCTGTATGTCCCACATCCAAAGTGCCAAGAGAGAGCTTGCTCTCCCTGTCTTTGAGTACTGTTTTCACTGTCCCGGTTATCTCTTGGCTAACGTTCTCTTCAGAGCTGCAGTGAAACCAGGAACCACGTGGAGAAGGCACCCACACTGAAAGTGCCTGGAGGGAACATTGGGGCTTCTTCTCAGTGTCTCTGACATAGGGTTTCACTGTCCCGGGAAAGTCTCTGCTAACACCGTGCAGAGCGCTGTGCCCAATATACAGAAACGTCTTGCGGTATCTCCTACAGGGAAAGTGCCAGGAGGGAATTGTCGAGCTTGTTCTGAGTGTCTCTGAGAATTGCTCTGATTATCCGTGTGACCTCTTTGCTAAGACTCTCCAGAGAGCCGTCCTCAAAACCAACACACATCTTGACATATCTCCCACATTGATCGCAGTGTCTCCAGAAACGGCATTCAAGGAGCCAGGACCTTTTCTCCCTACACTCTCCATTGAGTTGTCCTCAAAACCAATATACATCCTGCTATATCTCCCACATGGAAAGTGCCAGGAGGGAGAAGTGGGGATTATGTTTAGACTTTCTCGGAACTGCTTCAAATCAACTAGATCTCTTTGTGCTGTAAATCTCCCAACAGCCAAACGCAAAAGCAGCAAACATCTCGCTGTATGTCCCACATCCAAAGTGCCAAGAGAGAGCTTGCTCTCCCTGTCTTTGAGTACTGTTTTCACTGTCCCGGTTACCTCTTGGCTAACGTTCTCTTCAGAGCTGCAGTGAAACCAGGAACCACGTGGAGAAGGCACCCACACTGAAAGTGCCTGGAGGGAACACTGGGGCTTCTTCTCAGTGTCTCTGACATAGGGTTTCACTGTCCCGGGAAAGTCTCTGCTAACACCGTGCAGAGCGCTGTGCCCAATATACAGAAACGTCTTGCGGTATCTCCTACAGGGAAAGTGCCAGGAGGGAATTGTCGAGCTTGTTCTGAGTGTCTCTGAGAATTGCTCTGATTATCCCTGTGACCTCTTTGCTAAGACTCTCCAGAGAGCCGTCCTCAAAACCAACACACATCTTGACATATCTCCCACATTGATCGCAGTGTCTCCAGAAACGGCATTCAAGGAGCCAGGACCTTTTCTCCCTACACTCTCCATTGAGTTGTCCTCAAAACCAATATACATCCTGCTATATCTCCCACATGGAAAGTGCCAGGAGGGAGAAGTGGGGATTATGTTTAGACTTTCTCGGAACTGCTTCAAATCAACTAGATCTCTTTGTGCTGTAAATCTCCCAACAGCCAAACGCAAAAGCAGCAAACATCTCGCTGTATGTCCCACATCCAAAGTGCCAAGAGAGAGCTTGCTCTCCCTGTCTTTGAGTACTGTTTTCACTGTCCCGGTTACCTCTTGGCTAACGTTCTCTTCAGAGCTGCAGTGAAACCAGGAACCACGTGGAGAAGGCACCCACACTGAAAGTGCCTGGAGGGAACACTGGGGCTTCTTCTCAGTGTCTCTGACATAGGGTTTCACTGTCCCGGGAAAGTCTCTGCTAACACCGTGCAGAGCGCTGTGCCCAATATACAGAAACGTCTTGCGGTATCTCCTACAGGGAAAGTGCCAGGAGGGAATTGTCGAGCTTGTTCTGAGTGTCTCTGAGAATTGCTCTGATTATCCCTGTGACCTCTTTGCTAAGACTCTCCAGAGAGCCGTCCTCAAAACCAACACACATCTTGACATATCTCCCACATTGATCGCAGTGTCTCCAGGAACGGCATTCAAGGAGCCAGGACCTTTTCTCCCTACACTCTCCATTGAGTTGTCCTCAAAACCAATATACATCCTGCTATATCTCCCACATGGAAAGTGCCAGGAGGGAGAAGTGGGGATTATGTTTAGACTTTCTCGGAACTGCTTCAAATCAACTAGATCTCTTTGTGCTGTAAATCTCCCAACAGCCAAACGCAAAAGCAGCAAACATCTCGCTGTATGTCCCACATCCAAAGTGCCAAGAGAGAGCTTGCTCTCCCTGTCTTTGAGTACTGTTTTCACTGTCCCGGTTATCTCTTGGCTAACGTTCTCTTCAGAGCTGCAGTGAAACCAGGAACCACGTGGAGAAGGCACCCACACTGAAAGTGCCTGGAGGGAACATTGGGGCTTCTTCTCAGTGTCTCTGACATAGGGTTTCACTGTCCCGGGAAAGTCTCTGCTAACACCGTGCAGAGCGCTGTGCCCAATATACAGAAACGTCTTGCGGTATCTCCTACAGGGAAAGTGCCAGGAGGGAATTGTCGAGCTTGTTCTGAGTGTCTCTGAGAATTGCTCTGATTATCCGTGTGACCTCTTTGCTAAGACTCTCCAGAGAGCCGTCCTCAAAACCAACACACATCTTGACATATCTCCCACATTGATCGCAGTGTCTCCAGAAACGGCATTCAAGGAGCCAGGACCTTTTCTCCCTACACTCTCCATTGAGTTGTCCTCAAAACCAATATACATCCTGCTATATCTCCCACATGGAAAGTGCCAGGAGGGAGAAGTGGGGATTATGTTTAGACTTTCTCGGAACTGCTTCAAATCAACTAGATCTCTTTGTGCTGTAAATCTCCCAACAGCCAAACGCAAAAGCAGCAAACATCTCGCTGTATGTCCCACATCCAAAGTGCCAAGAGAGAGCTTGCTCTCCCTGTCTTTGAGTACTGTTTTCACTGTCCCGGTTACCTCTTGGCTAACGTTCTCTTCAGAGCTGCAGTGAAACCAGGAACCACGTGGAGAAGGCACCCACACTGAAAGTGCCTGGAGGGAACACTGGGGCTTCTTCTCAGTGTCTCTGACATAGGGTTTCACTGTCCCGGGAAAGTCTCTGCTAACACCGTGCAGAGCGCTGTGCCCAATATACAGAAACGTCTTGCGGTATCTCCTACAGGGAAAGTGCCAGGAGGGAATTGTCGAGCTTGTTCTGAGTGTCTCTGAGAATTGCTCTGATTATCCCTGTGACCTCTTTGCTAAGACTCTCCAGAGAGCCGTCCTCAAAACCAACACACATCTTGACATATCTCCCACATTGATCGCAGTGTCTCCAGGAACGGCATTCAAGGAGCCAGGACCTTTTCTCCCTACACTCTCCATTGAGTTGTCCTCAAAACCAATATACATCCTGCTATATCTCCCACATGGAAAGTGCCAGGAGGGAGAAGTGGGGATTATGTTTAGACTTTCTCGGAACTGCTTCAAATCAACTAGATCTCTTTGTGCTGTAAATCTCCCAACAGCCAAACGCAAAAGCAGCAAACATCTCGCTGTATGTCCCACATCCAAAGTGCCAAGAGAGAGCTTGCTCTCCCTGTCTTTGAGTACTGTTTTCACTGTCCCGGTTACCTCTTTGCTAACGTTCTCTTCAGAGCTGCAGTGAAACCAGGAACCACGTGGAGAAGGCACCCACACTGAAAGTGCCTGGAGGGAACATTGGGGCTTCTTCTCAGTGTCTCTGACATAGGGTTTCACTGTCCCGGGAAAGTCTCTGCTAACACCGTGCAGAGCGCTGTGCCCAATATACAGAAACGTCTTGCGGTATCTCCTACAGGGAAAGTGCCAGGAGGGAATTGTTGAGCTTGTTCTCAGTGTCTCTGAGAATTGCTCTGATTATCCGTGTGACCTCTTTGCTAAGACTCTCCAGAGAGCCGTCCTCAAAACCAACACACATCTTGACATATCTCCCACATTGATCGCAGTGTCTCCAGGAACGGCATTCAAGGAGCCAGGACCTTTTCTCCCTACACTCTCCATTGAGTTGTCCTCAAAACCAATATACATCCTGCTATATCTCCCACATGGAAAGTGCCAGGAGGGAGAAGTGGGGATTATGTTTAGACTTTCTCGGAACTGCTTCAAATCAACTAGATCTCTTTGTGCTGTAAATCTCCCAACAGCCAAACGCAAAAGCAGCAAACATCTCGCTGTATGTCCCACATCCAAAGTGCCAAGAGAGAGCTTGCTCTCCCTGTCTTTGAGTACTGTTTTCACTGTCCCGGTTACCTCTTTGCTAACGTTCTCTTCAGAGCTGCAGTGAAACCAGGAACCACGTGGAGAAGGCACCCACACTGAAAGTGCCTGGAGGGAACATTGGGGCTTCTTCTCAGTGTCTCTGACATAGGGTTTCACTGTCCCGGGAAAGTCTCTGCTAACACCGTGCAGAGCGCTGTGCCCAATATACAGAAACGTCTTGCGGTATCTCCTACAGGGAAAGTGCCAGGAGGGAATTGTCGAGCTTGTTCTGAGTGTCTCTGAGAATTGCTCTGATTATCCGTGTGACCTCTTTGCTAAGACTCTCCAGAGAGCCGTCCTCAAAACCAACACACATCTTGACATATCTCCCACATTGATCGCAGTGTCTCCAGAAACGGCATTCAAGGAGCCAGGACCTTTTCTCCCTACACTCTCCATTGAGTTGTCCTCAAAACCAATATACATCCTGCTATATCTCCCACATGGAAAGTGCTAGGAGGGAGAAGTGGGGATTATGTTTAGACTTTCTCGGAACTGCTTCAAATCAACTAGATCTCTTTGTGCTGTAAATCTCCCAACAGCCAAATGTAAAAGCAGCAAACATCTCGCTGTATGTCCCACATCCAAAGTGCCAAGAGAGAGCTTGCTCTCCCTGTCTTTGAGTACTGTTTTCACTGTCCCGGTTACCTCTTGGCTAACGTTCTCTTCAGAGCTGCAGTGAAACCAGGAACCACGTGGAGAAGGCACCCACACTGAAAGTGCCTGGAGGGAACACTGGGGCTTCTTCTCAGTGTCTCTGACATAGGGTTTCACTGTCCCGGGAAAGTCTCTGCTAACACCGTGCAGAGCGCTGTGCCCAATATACAGAAACGTCTTGCGGTATCTCCTACAGGGAAAGTGCCAGGAGGGAATTGTCGAGCTTGTTCTGAGTGTCTCTGAGAATTGCTCTGATTATCCCTGTGACCTCTTTGCTAAGACTCTCCAGAGAGCCGTCCTCAAAACCAACACACATCTTGACATATCTCCCACATTGATCGCAGTGTCTCCAGGAACGGCATTCAAGGAGCCAGGACCTTTTCTCCCTACACTCTCCATTGAGTTGTCCTCAAAACCAATATACATCCTGCTATATCTCCCACATGGAAAGTGCCAGGAGGGAGAAGTGGGGATTATGTTTAGACTTTCTCGGAACTGCTTCAAATCAACTAGATCTCTTTGTGCTGTAAATCTCCCAACAGCCAAACGCAAAAGCAGCAAACATCTCGCTGTATGTCCCACATCCAAAGTGCCAAGAGAGAGCTTGCTCTCCCTGTCTTTGAGTACTGTTTTCACTGTCCCGGTTACCTCTTGGCTAACGTTCTCTTCAGAGCTGCAGTGAAACCAGGAACCACGTGGAGAAGGCACCCACACTGAAAGTGCCTGGAGGGAACACTGGGGCTTCTTCTCAGTGTCTCTGACATAGGGTTTCACTGTCCCGGGAAAGTCTCTGCTAACACCGTGCAGAGCGCTGTGCCCAATATACAGAAACGTCTTGCGGTATCTCCTACAGGGAAAGTGCCAGGAGGGAATTGTCGAGCTTGTTCTGAGTGTCTCTGAGAATTGCTCTGATTATCCGTGTGACCTCTTTGCTAAGACTCTCCAGAGAGCCGTCCTCAAAACCAACACACATCTTGACATATCTCCCACATTGATCGCAGTGTCTCCAGAAACGGCATTCAAGGAGCCAGGACCTTTTCTCCCTACACTCTCCATTGAGTTGTCCTCAAAACCAATATACATCCTGCTATATCTCCCACATGGAAAGTGCCAGGAGGGAGAAGTGGGGATTATGTTTAGACTTTCTCGGAACTGCTTCAAATCAACTAGATCTCTTTGTGCTGTAAATCTCCCAACAGCCAAACGCAAAAGCAGCAAACATCTCGCTGTATGTCCCACATCCAAAGTGCCAAGAGAGAGCTTGCTCTCCCTGTCTTTGAGTACTGTTTTCACTGTCCCGGTTACCTCTTGGCTAACGTTCTCTTCAGAGCTGCAGTGAAACCAGGAACCACGTGGAGAAGGCACCCACACTGAAAGTGCCTGGAGGGAACATTGGGGCTTCTTCTCAGTGTCTCTGACATAGGGTTTCACTGTCCCGGGAAAGTCTCTGCTAACACCGTGCAGAGCGCTGTGCCCAATATACAGAAACGTCTTGCGGTATCTCCTACAGGGAAAGTGCCAGGAGGGAATTGTCGAGCTTGTTCTCAGTGTCTCTGAGAATTGCTCTGATTATCCGTGTGACCTCTTTGCTAAGACTCTCCAGAGAGCCGTCCTCAAAACCAACACACATCTTGACATATCTCCCACATTGATCGCAGTGTCTCCAGAAACGGCATTCAAGGAGCCAGGACCTTTTCTCCCTACACTCTCCATTGAGTTGTCCTCAAAACCAATATACATCCTGCTATATCTCCCACATGGAAAGTGCCAGGAGGGAGAAGTGGGGATTATGTTTAGACTTTCTCGGAACTGCTTCAAATCAACTAGATCTCTTTGTGCTGTAAATCTCCCAACAGCCAAATGTAAAAGCAGCAAACATCTCGCTGTATGTCCCACATCCAAAGTGCCAAGAGAGAGCTTGCTCTCCCTGTCTTTGAGTACTGTTTTCACTGTCCCGGTTACCTCTTTGCTAACGTTCTCTTCAGAGCTGCAGTGAAACCAGGAACCACGTGGAGAAGGCACCCACACTGAAAGTGCCTGGAGGGAACACTGGGGCTTCTTCTCAGTGTCTCTGACATAGGGTTTCACTGTCCCGGGAAAGTCTCTGCTAACACCGTGCAGAGCGCTGTGCCCAATATACAGAAACGTCTTGCGGTATCTCCTACAGGGAAAGTGGCTGGAGGGAATTGTCGAGCTTGTTCTGAGTGTCTCTGAGAATTGCTCTGATTATCCGTGTGACCTCTTTGCTAAGACTCTCCAGAGAGCCGTCCTCAAAACAAACACACATCTTGACATATCTCCCACATTGATCGCCGTGTCTCCAGAAACGGCATTCAAGGAGCCAGGACCTTTTCTCCCTACACTCTCCATTGAGTTGTCCTCAAAACCAATATACATCCTGCTATATCTCCCACATGGAAAGTGCCAGGAGGGAGAAGTGGGGATTATGTTTAGACTTTCTCGGAACTGCTTCAAATCAACTAGATCTCTTTGTGCTGTAAATCTCCCAACAGCCAAATGTAAAAGCAGCAAACATCTTGCTGTATGTCCCACATCCAAAGTGCCAAGAGAGAGCTTGCTCTCCCTGTCTTTGAGTACTGTTTTCACTGTCCCGGTTACCTCTTTGCTAACGTTCTCTTCAGAGCTGCAGTGAAACCAGGAACCACGTGGAGAAGGCACCCACACTGAAAGTGCCTGGAGGGAACATTGGGGCTTCTTCTCAGTGTCTCTGACATAGGGTTTCACTGTCCCGGGAAAGTCTCTGCTAACACCGTGCAGAGCGCTGTGCCCAATATACAGAAACGTCTTGCGGTATCTCCTACAGGGAAAGTGCCAGGAGGGAATTGTCGAGCTTGTTCTGAGTGTCTCTGAGAATTGCTCTGATTATCCGTGTGACCTCTTTGCTAAGACTCTCCAGAGAGCCGTCCTCAAAACCAACACACATCTTGACATATCTCCCACATTGATCGCAGTGTCTCCAGAAACGGCATTCAAGGAGCCAGGACCTTTTCTCCCTACACTCTCCATTGAGTTGTCCTCAAAACCAATATACATCCTGCTGTATCTCCCACATGGAAAGTGCCAGGAGGGAGAAGTGGGGATTATGTTTAGACTTTCTCGGAACTGCTTCAAATCAACTAGATATCTTTGTGCTGTAAATCTCCCAACAGCCAAACGCAAAAGCAGCAAACATCTCGCTGTATGTCCCACATCCAAAGTGCCAAGAGAGAGCTTGCTCTCCCTGTCTTTGAGTACTGTTTTCACTGTCCCGGTTACCTCTTTGCTAACGTTCTCTTCAGAGCTGCAGTGAAACCAGGAACCACGTGGAGAAGGCACCCACACTGAAAGTGCCTGGAGGGAACATTGGGGCTTCTTCTCAGTGTCTCTGACATAGGGTTTCACTGTCCCGGGAAAGTCTCTGCTAACACCGTGCAGAGCGCTGTGCCCAATATACAGAAACGTCTTGCGGTATCTCCTACAGGGAAAGTGCCAGGAGGGAATTGTGGAGCTTGTTCTCAGTGTCTCTGAGAATTGCTCTGATTATCTGTGTGACCTCTTTGCTAAGACTCTCCAGAGAGCCGTCCTCAAAACCAACACACATCTTGACATATCTCCCACATTGATCGCAGTGTCTCCAGAAACGGCATTCAAGGAGCCAGGACCTTTTCTCCCTACACTGTCCATTGAGTTGTCCTCAAAACCAATATACATCCTGCTGTATCTCCCACGTGGAAAGTGCCAGGAGGGAGAAGTGGGGATTATGTTTAGACTTTCTCGGAACTGCTTCAAATCAACTAGATATCTTTGTGCTGTAAATCTCCCAACAGCCAAACGCAAAAGCAGCAAACATCTCGCTGTATGTCCCACATCCAAAGTGCCAAGAGAGAGCTTGCTCTCCCTGTCTTTGAGTACTGTTTTCACTGTCCCGGTTACCTCTTTGCTAACATTCTCTTCAGAGCTGCAGTGAAAGCAGGAACCACGTGGAGAAGGCACCCACACTGAAAGTGCCTGGAGGGAACATTGGGGCTTCTTCTCAGTGTCTCTGACATAGGGTTTCACTGTCCCGGGAAAGTCTCTGCTAACACCGTGCAGAGCGCTGTGCCCAATATACAGAAACGTCTTGCGGTATCTCCTACAGGGAAAGTGCCAGGAGGGAATTGTGGAGCTTGTTCTCAGTGTCTCTGAGAATTGCTCTGATTATCTGTGTGACCTCTTTGCTAAGACTCTCCAGAGAGCCGTCCTCAAAACCAACACACATCTTGACATATCTCCCACATTGATCGCAGTGTCTCCAGAAACGGCATTCAAGGAGCCAGGACCTTTTCTCCCTACACTGTCCATTGAGTTGTCCTCAAAACCAATATACATCCTGCTGTATCTCCCACATGGAAAGTGCCAGGAGGGAGAAGTGGGGATTATGTTTAGACTTTCTCGGAACTGCTTCAAATCAACTAGATATCTTTGTGCTGTAAATCTCCCAACAGCCAAACGCAAAAGCAGCAAACATCTCGCTGTATGTCCCACATCCAAAGTGCCAAGAGAGAGCTTGCTCTCCCTGTCTTTGAGTACTGTTTTCACTGTCCCGGTTACCTCTTGGCTAACATTCTCTTCAGAGCTGCAGTGAAAGCAGGAACCACGTGGAGAAGGCACCCACACTGAAAGTGCCTGGAGGGAACATTGGGGCTTCTTCTCAGTGTCTCTGACATAGGGTTTCACTGTCCCGGGAAAGTCTCTGCTAACACCGTGCAGAGCGCTGTGCCCAATATACAGAAACGTCTTGCGGTATCTCCTACAGGGAAAGTGCCAGGAGGGAATTGTGGAGCTTGTTCTCAGTGTCTCTGAGAATTGCTCTGATTATCTGTGTGACCTCTTTGCTAAGACTCTCCAGAGAGCCGTCCTCAAAACCAACACACATCTTGACATATCTCCCACATTGATCGCAGTGTCTCCAGAAACGGCATTCAAGGAGCCAGGACCTTTTCTCCCTACACTCTCCATTGAGTTGTCCTCAAAACCAATATACATCCTGCTGTATCTCCCACGTGGAAAGTGCCAGGAGGGAGAAGTGGGGATTATGTTTAGACTTTCTCGGAACTGCTTCAAATCAACTAGATATCTTTGTGCTGTAAATCTCCCAACAGCCAAACGCAAAGGCAGCAAACATCTCGCTGTATGTCCCACATCCAAAGTGCCAAGAGAGAGCTTGCTCTCCCTGTCTTTGAGTACTGTTTTCACTGTCCCGGTTACCTCTTTGCTAACATTCTCTTCAGAGCTGCAGTGAAAGCAGGAACCACGTGGAGAAGGCACCCACACTGAAAGTGCCTGGAGGGAACATTGGGGCTTCTTCTCAGTGTCTCTGACATAGGGTTTCACTGTCCCGGGAAAGTCTCTGCTAACACCGTGCAGAGCGCTGTGCCCAATATACAGAAACGTCTTGCGGTATCTCCTACAGGGAAAGTGCCAGGAGGGAATTGTGGAGCTTGTTCTCAGTGTCTCTGAGAATTGCTCTGATTATCTGTGTGACCTCTTTGCTAAGACTCTCCAGAGAGCCGTCCTCAAAACCAACACACATCTTGACATATCTCCCACATTGATCGCAGTGTCTCCAGAAACGGCATTCAAGGAGACAGGACCTTTTCTCCCTACACTGTCCATTGAGTTGTCCTCAAAACCAATATACATCCTGCTATATCTCCCACGTGGAAAGTGCCAGGAGGGAGAAGTGGGGATTATGTTTAGACTTTCTCGGAACTGCTTCAAATCAACTAGATATCTTTGTGCTGTAAATCTCCCAACAGACAAACGCAAAGGCAGCAAACATCTCGCTGTATGTCCCACATCCAAAGTGCCAAGAGAGAGCTTGCTCTCCCTGTCTTTGAGTACTGTTTTCACTGTCCCGGTTACCTCTTTGCTAACATTCTCTTCAGAGCTGCAGTGAAAGCAGGAACCACGTGGAGAAGGCACCCACACTGAAAGTGCCTGGAGGGAACATTGGGGCTTCTTCTCAGTGTCTCTGACATAGGGTTTCACTGTCCCGGGAAAGTCTCTGCTAACACCGTGCAGAGCGCTGTGCCCAATATACAGAAACGTCTTGCGGTATCTCCTACAGGGAAAGTGCCAGGAGGGAATTGTGGAGCTTGTTCTCAGTGTCTCTGAGAATTGCTCTGATTATCTGTGTGACCTCTTTGCTAAGACTCTCCAGAGAGCCGTCCTCAAAACCAACACACATCTTGACATATCTCCCACATTGATCGCAGTGTCTCCAGAAACGGCATTCAAGGAGCCAGGACCTTTTCTCCCTACACTGTCCATTGAGTTGTCCTCAAAACCAATATACATCCTGCTGTATCTCCCACGTGGAAAGTGCCAGGAGGGAGAAGTGGGGATTATGTTTAGACTTTCTCGGAACTGCTTCAAATCAACTAGATATCTTTGTGCTGTAAATCTCCCAACAGCCAAACGCAAAAGCAGCAAACATCGCGCTGTATGTCCCACATCCAAAGTGCCAAGAGAGAGCTTGCTCTCCCTGATTTGAGTACTGTTTTCACTGTCCCGGTTACCTCTTTGCTAACATTCTCTTCAGAGCTGCAGTGAAAGCAGGAACCACGTGGAGAAGGCACCCACACTGAAAGTGCCTGGAGGGAACATTGGGGCTTCTTCTCAGTGTCTCTGACATAGGGTTTCACTGTCCCGGGAAAGTCTCTGCTAACACCGTGCAGAGCGCTGTGCCCAATATACAGAAACGTCTTGCGGTATCTCCTACAGGGAAAGTGCCAGGAGGGAATTGTGGAGCTTGTTCTGAGTGTCTCTGAGAATTGCTCTGATTATCTGTGTGACGTCTTTGCTAAGACTCTCCAGAGAGCCGTCCTCAAAACAAACACACATCTTGACATATCTCCCACATTGATCGCAGTGTCTCCAGAAACGGCATTCAAGGAGCCAGGACCTTTTCTCCCTACACTGTCCATTGAGTTGTCCTCAAAACCAATATACATCCTGCTGTATCTCCCACGTGGAAAGTGCCAGGAGGGAGAAGTGGGGATTATGTTTAGACTTTCTCGGAACTGCTTCAAATCAACTAGATATCTTTGTGCTGTAAATCTCCCAACAGCCAAACGCAAAGGCAGCAAACATCTCGCTGTATGTCCCACATCCAAAGTGCCAAGAGAGAGCTTGCTCTCCCTGTCTTTGAGTACTGTTTTCACTGTCCCGGTTACCTCTTTGCTAACGTTCTCTTCAGAGCTGCAGTGAAACCAGGAACCACGTGGAGAAGGCACCCACACTGAAAGTGCCTGGAGGGAACATTGGGGCTTCTTCTCAGTGTCTCTGACATAGGGTTTCACTGTCCCGGGAAAGTCTCTGCTAACACCGTGCAGAGCGCTGTGCCCAATATACAGAAACGTCTTGCGGTATCTCCTACAGGGAAAGTGCCAGGAGGGAATTGTGGAGCTTGTTCTCAGTGTCTCTGAGAATTGCTCTGATTATCTGTGTGACGTCTTTGCTAAGACTCTCCAGAGAGCCGTCCTCAAAACAAACACACATCTTGACATATCTCCCACATTGATCGCAGTGTCTCCAGAAACGGCATTCAAGGAGCCAGGACCTTTTCTCCCTACACTGTCCATTGAGTTGTCCTCAAAACCAATATACATCCTGCTGTATCTCCCACGTGGAAAGTGCCAGGAGGGAGAAGTGGGGATTATGTTTAGACTTTCTCGGAACTGCTTCAAATCAACTAGATATCTTTGTGCTGTAAATCTCCCAACAGACAAACGCAAAGGCAGCAAACATCTTGCTGTATGTCCCACATCCAAAGTGCCAAGAGAGAGCTTGCTCTCCCTGTCTTTGAGTACTGTTTTCACTGTCCCGGTTACCTCTTTGCTAACGTTCTCTTCAGAGCTGCAGTGAAACCAGGAACCACGTGGAGAAGGCACCCACACTGAAAGTGCCTGGAGGGAACATTGGGGCTTCTTCTCAGTGTCTCTGACATAGGGTTTCACTGTCCCGGGAAAGTCTCTGCTAACACCGTGCAGAGCGCTGTGCCCAATATACAGAAACGTCTTGCGGTATCTCCTACAGGGAAAGTGCCAGGAGGGAATTGTCGAGCTTGTTCTCAGTGTCTCTGAGAATTGCTCTGATTATCCGTGTGACCTCTTTGCTAAGACTCTCCAGAGAGCCGTCCTCAAAACCAACACACATCTTGACATATCTCCCACATTGATCGCAGTGTCTCCAGGAACGGCATTCAAGGAGCCAGGACCTTTTCTCCCTACACTCTCCATTGAGTTGTCCTCAAAACCAATATACATCCTGCTATATCTCCCACATGGAAAGTGCCAGGAGGGAGAAGTGGGGATTATGTTTAGACTTTCTCGGAACTGCTTCAAATCAACTAGATCTCTTTGTGCTGTAAATCTCCCAACAGCCAAACGCAAAAGCAGCAAACATCTCGCTGTATGTCCCACATCCAAAGTGCCAAGAGAGAGCTTGCTCTCCCTGTCTTTGAGTACTGTTTTCACTGTCCCGGTTACCTCTTGGCTAACGTTCTCTTCAGAGCTGCAGTGAAACCAGGAACCACGTGGAGAAGGCACCCACACTGAAAGTGCCTGGAGGGAACACTGGGGCTTCTTCTCAGTGTCTCTGACATAGGGTTTCACTGTCCCGGGAAAGTCTCTGCTAACACCGTGCAGAGCGCTGTGCCCAATATACAGAAACGTCTTGCGGTATCTCCTACAGGGAAAGTGCCAGGAGGGAATTGTCGAGCTTGTTCTCAGTGTCTCTGAGAATTGCTCTGATTATCCGTGTGACCTCTTTGCTAAGACTCTCCAGAGAGCCGTCCTCAAAACCAACACACATCTTGACATATCTCCCACATTGATCGCAGTGTCTCCAGAAACGGCATTCAAGGAGCCAGGACCTTTTCTCCCTACACTCTCCATTGAGTTGTCCTCAAAACCAATATACATCCTGCTATATCTCCCACATGGAAAGTGCCAGGAGGGAGAAGTGGGGATTATGTTTAGACTTTCTCGGAACTGCTTCAAATCAACTAGATCTCTTTGTGCTGTAAATCTCCCAACAGCCAAACGCAAAAGCAGCAAACATCTCGCTGTATGTCCCACATCCAAAGTGCCAAGAGAGAGCTTGCTCTCCCTGTCTTTGAGTACTGTTTTCACTGTCCCGGTTACCTCTTTGCTAACGTTCTCTTCAGAGCTGCAGTGAAACCAGGAACCACGTGGAGAAGGCACCCACACTGAAAGTGCCTGGAGGGAACATTGGGGCTTCTTCTCAGTGTCTCTGACATAGGGTTTCACTGTCCCGGGAAAGTCTCTGCTAACACCGTGCAGAGCGCTGTGCCCAATATACAGAAACGTCTTGCGGTATCTCCTACAGGGAAAGTGCCAGGAGGGAATTGTCGAGCTTGTTCTGAGTGTCTCTGAGAATTGCTCTGATTATCCGTGTGACCTCTTTGCTAAGACTCTCCAGAGAGCCGTCCTCAAAACCAACACACATCTTGACATATCTCCCACATTGATCGCAGTGTCTCCAGAAACGGCATTCAAGGAGCCAGGACCTTTTCTCCCTACACTCTCCATTGAGTTGTCCTCAAAACCAATATACATCCTGCTATATCTCCCACATGGAAAGTGCCAGGAGGGAGAAGTGGGGATTATGTTTAGACTTTCTCGGAACTGCTTCAAATCAACTAGATCTCTTTGTGCTGTAAATCTCCCAACAGCCAAACGCAAAAGCAGCAAACATCTCGCTGTATGTCCCACATCCAAAGTGCCAAGAGAGAGCTTGCTCTCCCTGTCTTTGAGTACTGTTTTCACTGTCCCGGTTATCTCTTGGCTAACGTTCTCTTCAGAGCTGCAGTGAAAGCAGGAACCACGTGGAGAAGGCACCCACACTGAAAGTGCCTGGAGGGAACATTGGGGCTTCTTCTCAGTGTCTCTGACATAGGGTTTCACTGTCCCGGGAAAGTCTCTGCTAACACCGTGCAGAGCGCTGTGCCCAATATACAGAAACGTCTTGCGGTATCTCCTACAGGGAAAGTGCCAGGAGGGAATTGTCGAGCTTGTTCTGAGTGTCTCTGAGAATTGCTCTGATTATCCCTGTGACCTCTTTGCTAAGACTCTCCAGAGAGACGTCCTCAAAACCAACACACATCTTGACATATCTCCCACATTGATCGCAGTGTCTCCAGAAACGGCATTCAAGGAGCCAGGACCTTTTCTCCCTACACTCTCCATTGAGTTGTCCTCAAAACCAATATACATCCTGCTATATCTCCCACATGGAAAGTGCCAGGAGGGAGAAGTGGGGATTATGTTTAGACTTTCTCGGAACTGCTTCAAATCAACTAGATCTCTTTGTGCTGTAAATCTCCCAACAGCCAAACGCAAAAGCAGCAAACATCTCGCTGTATGTCCCACATCCAAAGTGCCAAGAGAGAGCTTGCTCTCCCTGTCTTTGAGTACTGTTTTCACTGTCCCGGTTACCTCTTGGCTAACGTTCTCTTCAGAGCTGCAGTGAAAGCAGGAACCACGTGGAGAAGGCACCCACACTGAAAGTGCCTGGAGGGAACATTGGGGCTTCTTCTCAGTGTCTCTGACATAGGGTTTCACTGTCCCGGGAAAGTCTCTGCTAACACCGTGCAGAGCGCTGTGCCCAATATACAGAAACGTCTTGCGGTATCTCCTACAGGGAAAGTGCCAGGAGGGAATTGTCGAGCTTGTTCTGAGTGTCTCTGAGAATTGCTCTGATTATCCCTGTGACCTCTTTGCTAAGACTCTCCAGAGAGCCGTCCTCAAAACCAACACACATCTTGACATATCTCCCACATTGATCGCAGTGTCTCCAGAAACGGCATTCAAGGAGCCAGGACCTTTTCTCCCTACACTCTCCATTGAGTTGTCCTCAAAACCAATATACATCCTGCTATATCTCCCACATGGAAAGTGCCAGGAGGGAGAAGTGGGGATTATGTTTAGACTTTCTCGGAACTGCTTCAAATCAACTAGATCTCTTTGTGCTGTAAATCTCCCAACAGCCAAACGCAAAAGCAGCAAACATCTCGCTGTATGGCCCACATCCAAAGTGCCAAGAGAGAGCTTGCTCTCCCTGTCTTTGAGTACTGTTTTCACTGTCCCGGTTACCTCTTTGCTAACGTTCTCTTCAGAGCTGCAGTGAAACCAGGAACCACGTGGAGAAGGCACCCACACTGAAAGTGCCTGGAGGGAACATTGGGGCTTCTTCTCAGTGTCTCTGACATAGGGTTTCACTGCCCCGGGAAAGTCTCTGCTAACACCGTGCAGAGCGCTGTGCCCAATATACAGAAACGTCTTGCGGTATCTCCTACAGGGAAAGTGCCAGGAGGGAATTGTCGAGCTTGTTCTGAGTGTCTCTGAGAATTGCTCTGATTATCCCTGTGACCTCTTTGCTAAGACTCTCCAGAGAGCCGTCCTCAAAACCAACACACATCTTGACATATCTCCCACATTGATCGCAGTGTCTCCAGGAACGGCATTCAAGGAGCCAGGACCTTTTCTCCCTACACTCTCCATTGAGTTGTCCTCAAAACCAATATACATCCTGCTATATCTCCCACATGGAAAGTGCCAGGAGGGAGAAGTGGGGATTATGTTTAGACTTTCTCGGAACTGCTTCAAATCAACTAGATCTCTTTGTGCTGTAAATCTCCCAACAGCCAAATGTAAAAGCAGCAAACATCTTGCTGTATGTCCCACATCCAAAGTGCCAAGAGAGAGCTTGCTCTCCCTGTCTTTGAGTACTGTTTTCACTGTCCCGGTTACCTCTTTGCTAACGTTCTCTTCAGAGCTGCAGTGAAACCAGGAACCACGTGGAGAAGGCACCCACACTGAAAGTGCCTGGAGGGAACATTGGGGCTTCTTCTCAGTGTCTCTGACATAGGGTTTCACTGTCCCGGGAAAGTCTCTGCTAACACCGTGCAGAGCGCTGTGCCCAATATACAGAAACGTCTTGCGGTATCTCCTACAGGGAAAGTGCCAGGAGGGAATTGTCGAGCTTGATCTCAGTGTCTCTGAGAATTGCTCTGATTATCCGTGTGACCTCTTTGCTAAGACTCTCCAGAGAGCCGTCCTCAAAACCAACACACATCTTGACATATCTCCCACATTGATCGCAGTGTCTCCAGGAACGGCATTCAAGGAGCCAGGACCTTTTCTCCCTACACTCTCCATTGAGTTGTCCTCAAAACCAATATACATCCTGCTATATCTCCCACATGGAAAGTGCCAGGAGGGAGAAGTGGGGATTATGTTTAGACTTTCTCGGAACTGCTTCAAATCAACTAGATCTCTTTGTGCTGTAAATCTCCCAACAGCCAAACGCAAAAGCAGCAAACATCTCGCTGTATGTCCCACATCCAAAGTGCCAAGAGAGAGCTTGCTCTCCCTGTCTTTGAGTACTGTTTTCACTGTCCCGGTTACCTCTTGGCTAACGTTCTCTTCAGAGCTGCAGTGAAACCAGGAACCACGTGGAGAAGGCACCCACACTGAAAGTGCCTGGAGGGAACACTGGGGCTTCTTCTCAGTGTCTCTGACATAGGGTTTCACTGTCCCGGGAAAGTCTCTGCTAACACCGTGCAGAGCGCTGTGCCCAATATACAGAAACGTCTTGCGGTATCTCCTACAGGGAAAGTGCCAGGAGGGAATTGTCGAGCTTGTTCTGAGTGTCTCTGAGAATTGCTCTGATTATCCGTGTGACCTCTTTGCTAAGACTCTCCAGAGAGCCGTCCTCAAAACCAACACACATCTTGACATATCTCCCACATTGATCGCAGTGTCTCCAGAAACGGCATTCAAGGAGCCAGGACCTTTTCTCCCTACACTCTCCATTGAGTTGTCCTCAAAACCAATATACATCCTGCTATATCTCCCACATGGAAAGTGCCAGGAGGGAGAAGTGGGGATTATGTTTAGACTTTCTCGGAACTGCTTCAAATCAACTAGATCTCTTTGTGCTGTAAATCTCCCAACAGCCAAACGCAAAAGCAGCAAACATCTCGCTGTATGTCCCACATCCAAAGTGCCAAGAGAGAGCTTGCTCTCCCTGTCTTTGAGTACTGTTTTCACTGTCCCGGTTACCTCTTGGCTAACGTTCTCTTCAGAGCTGCAGTGAAACCAGGAACCACGTGGAGAAGGCACCCACACTGAAAGTGCCTGGAGGGAACATTGGGGCTTCTTCTCAGTGTCTCTGACATAGGGTTTCACTGTCCCGGGAAAGTCTCTGCTAACACCGTGCAGAGCGCTGTGCCCAATATACAGAAACGTCTTGCGGTATCTCCTACAGGGAAAGTGCCAGGAGGGAATTGTCGAGCTTGTTCTGAGTGTCTCTGAGAATTGCTCTGATTATCCGTGTGACCTCTTTGCTAAGACTCTCCAGAGAGCCGTCCTCAAAACCAACACACATCTTGACATATCTCCCACATTGATCGCAGTGTCTCCAGAAACGGCATTCAAGGAGCCAGGACCTTTTCTCCCTACACTCTCCATTGAGTTGTCCTCAAAACCAATATACATCCTGCTATATCTCCCACATGGAAAGTGCCAGGAGGGAGAAGTGGGGATTATGTTTAGACTTTCTCGGAACTGCTTCAAATCAACTAGATCTCTTTGTGCTGTAAATCTCCCAACAGCCAAACGCAAAAGCAGCAAACATCTCGCTGTATGGCCCACATCCAAAGTGCCAAGAGAGAGCTTGCTCTCCCTGTCTTTGAGTACTGTTTTCACTGTCCCGGTTACCTCTTTGCTAACGTTCTCTTCAGAGCTGCAGTGAAACCAGGAACCACGTGGAGAAGGCACCCACACTGAAAGTGCCTGGAGGGAACACTGGGGCTTCTTCTCAGTGTCTCTGACATAGGGTTTCACTGCCCCGGGAAAGTCTCTGCTAACACCGTGCAGAGCGCTGTGCCCAATATACAGAAACGTCTTGCGGTATCTCCTACAGGGAAAGTGCCAGGAGGGAATTGTCGAGCTTGTTCTGAGTGTCTCTGAGAATTGCTCTGATTATCCCTGTGACCTCTTTGCTAAGACTCTCCAGAGAGCCGTCCTCAAAACCAACACACATCTTGACATATCTCCCACATTGATCGCAGTGTCTCCAGGAACGGCATTCAAGGAGCCAGGACCTTTTCTCCCTACACTCTCCATTGAGTTGTCCTCAAAACCAATATACATCCTGCTATATCTCCCACATGGAAAGTGCCAGGAGGGAGAAGTGGGGATTATGTTTAGACTTTCTCGGAACTGCTTCAAATCAACTAGATCTCTTTGTGCTGTAAATCTCCCAACAGCCAAATGTAAAAGCAGCAAACATCTTGCTGTATGTCCCACATCCAAAGTGCCAAGAGAGAGCTTGCTCTCCCTGTCTTTGAGTACTGTTTTCACTGTCCCGGTTACCTCTTTGCTAACGTTCTCTTCAGAGCTGCAGTGAAACCAGGAACCACGTGGAGAAGGCACCCACACTGAAAGTGCCTGGAGGGAACATTGGGGCTTCTTCTCAGTGTCTCTGACATAGGGTTTCACTGTCCCGGGAAAGTCTCTGCTAACACCGTGCAGAGCGCTGTGCCCAATATACAGAAACGTCTTGCGGTATCTCCTACAGGGAAAGTGCCAGGAGGGAATTGTCGAGCTTGTTCTCAGTGTCTCTGAGAATTGCTCTGATTATCCGTGTGACCTCTTTGCTAAGACTCTCCAGAGAGCCGTCCTCAAAACAAACACACATCTTGACATATCTCCCACATTGATCGCAGTGTCTCCAGGAACGGCATTCAAGGAGCCAGGACCTTTTCTCCCTACACTCTCCATTGAGTTGTCCTCAAAACCAATATACATCCTGCTATATCTCCCACATGGAAAGTGCCAGGAGGGAGAAGTGGGGATTATGTTTAGACTTTCTCGGAACTGCTTCAAATCAACTAGATCTCTTTGTGCTGTAAATCTCCCAACAGCCAAACGCAAAAGCAGCAAACATCTCGCTGTATGTCCCACATCCAAAGTGCCAAGAGAGAGCTTGCTCTCCCTGTCTTTGAGTACTGTTTTCACTGTCCCGGTTACCTCTTGGCTAACGTTCTCTTCAGAGCTGCAGTGAAACCAGGAACCACGTGGAGAAGGCACCCACACTGAAAGTGCCTGGAGGGAACACTGGGGCTTCTTCTCAGTGTCTCTGACATAGGGTTTCACTGTCCCGGGAAAGTCTCTGCTAACACCGTGCAGAGCGCTGTGCCCAATATACAGAAACGTCTTGCGGTATCTCCTACAGGGAAAGTGCCAGGAGGGAATTGTCGAGCTTGTTCTGAGTGTCTCTGAGAATTGCTCTGATTATCCCTGTGACCTCTTTGCTAAGACTCTCCAGAGAGCCGTCCTCAAAACCAACACACATCTTGACATATCTCCCACATTGATCGCAGTGTCTCCAGAAACGGCATTCAAGGAGCCAGGACCTTTTCTCCCTACACTCTCCATTGAGTTGTCCTCAAAACCAATATACATCCTGCTATATCTCCCACATGGAAAGTGCCAGGAGGGAGAAGTGGGGATTATGTTTAGACTTTCTCGGAACTGCTTCAAATCAACTAGATCTCTTTGTGCTGTAAATCTCCCAACAGCCAAACGCAAAAGCAGCAAACATCTCGCTGTATGTCCCACATCCAAAGTGCCAAGAGAGAGCTTGCTCTCCCTGTCTTTGAGTACTGTTTTCACTGTCCCGGTTACCTCTTGGCTAACGTTCTCTTCAGAGCTGCAGTGAAACCAGGAACCACGTGGAGAAGGCACCCACACTGAAAGTGCCTGGAGGGAACATTGGGGCTTCTTCTCAGTGTCTCTGACATAGGGTTTCACTGTCCCGGGAAAGTCTCTGCTAACACCGTGCAGAGCGCTGTGCCCAATATACAGAAACGTCTTGCGGTATCTCCTACAGGGAAAGTGCCAGGAGGGAATTGTCGAGCTTGTTCTCAGTGTCTCTGAGAATTGCTCTGATTATCCGTGTGACCTCTTTGCTAAGACTCTCCAGAGAGCCGTCCTCAAAACCAACACACATCTTGACATATCTCCCACATTGATCGCAGTGTCTCCAGAAACGGCATTCAAGGAGCCAGGACCTTTTCTCCCTACACTCTCCATTGAGTTGTCCTCAAAAGCAATATACATCCTGCTATATCTCCCACATGGAAAGTGCCAGGAGGGAGAAGTGGGGATTATGTTTAGACTTTCTCGGAACTGCTTCAAATCAACTAGATCTCTTTGTGCTGTAAATCTCCCAACAGCCAAACGCAAAAGCAGCAAACATCTCGCTGTATGTCCCACATCCAAAGTGCCAAGAGAGAGCTTGCTCTCCCTGTCTTTGAGTACTGTTTTCACTGTCCCGGTTACCTCTTGGCTAACATTCTCTTCTGAGCTGCAGTGAAACCAGGAACCACGTGGAGAAGGCACCCACACTGAAAGTGCCTGGAGGGAACATTGGGGCTTCTTCTCAGTGTCTCTGACATAGGGTTTCACTGTCCCGGGAAAGTCTCTGCTAACACCGTGCAGAGCGCTGTGCCCAATATACAGAAACGTCTTGCGGTATCTCCTACAGGGAAAGTGCCAGGAGGGAATTGTCGAGCTTGTTCTGAGTGTCTCTGAGAATTGCTCTGATTATCCGTGTGACCTCTTTGCTAAGACTCTCCAGAGAGCCATCCTCAAAACCAACACACATCTTGACATATCTCCCACATTGATCGCAGTGTCTCCAGAAACGGCATTCAAGGAGCCAGGACCTTTTCTCCCTACACTCTCCATTGAGTTGTCCTCAAAACCAATATACATCCTGCTATATCTCCCACATGGAAAGTGCCAGGAGGGAGAAGTGGGGATTATGTTTAGACTTTCTCGGAACTGCTTCAAATCAACTAGATCTCTTTGTGCTGTAAATCTCCCAACAGCCAAACGCAAAAGCAGCAAACATCTCGCTGTATGTCCCACATCCAAAGTGCCAAGAGAGAGCTTGCTCTCCCTGTCTTTGAGTACTGTTTTCACTGTCCCGGTTACCTCTTGGCTAACGTTCTCTTCAGAGCTGCAGTGAAACCAGGAACCACGTGGAGAAGGCACCCACACTGAAAGTGCCTGGAGGGAACACTGGGGCTTCTTCTCAGTGTCTCTGACATAGGGTTTCACTGTCCCGGGAAAGTCTCTGCTAACACCGTGCAGAGCGCTGTGCCCAATATACAGAAACGTCTTGCGGTATCTCCTACAGGGAAAGTGCCAGGAGGGAATTGTCGAGCTTGTTCTGAGTGTCTCTGAGAATTGCTCTGATTATCCCTGTGACCTCTTTGCTAAGACTCTCCAGAGAGCCGTCCTCAAAACCAACACACATCTTGACATATCTCCCACATTGATCGCAGTGTCTCCAGGAACGGCATTCAAGGAGCCAGGACCTTTTCTCCCTACACTCTCCATTGAGTTGTCCTCAAAACCAATATACATCCTGCTATATCTCCCACATGGAAAGTGCCAGGAGGGAGAAGTGGGGATTATGTTTAGACTTTCTCGGAACTGCTTCAAATCAACTAGATCTCTTTGTGCTGTAAATCTCCCAACAGCCAAACGCAAAAGCAGCAAACATCTCGCTGTATGTCCCACATCCAAAGTGCCAAGAGAGAGCTTGCTCTCCCTGTCTTTGAGTACTGTTTTCACTGTCCCGGTTATCTCTTGGCTAACGTTCTCTTCAGAGCTGCAGTGAAACCAGGAACCACGTGGAGAAGGCACCCACACTGAAAGTGCCTGGAGGGAACATTGGGGCTTCTTCTCAGTGTCTCTGACATAGGGTTTCACTGTCCCGGGAAAGTCTCTGCTAACACCGTGCAGAGCGCTGTGCCCAATATACAGAAACGTCTTGCGGTATCTCCTACAGGGAAAGTGCCAGGAGGGAATTGTCGAGCTTGTTCTGAGTGTCTCTGAGAATTGCTCTGATTATCCGTGTGACCTCTTTGCTAAGACTCTCCAGAGAGCCGTCCTCAAAACCAACACACATCTTGACATATCTCCCACATTGATCGCAGTGTCTCCAGAAACGGCATTCAAGGAGCCAGGACCTTTTCTCCCTACACTCTCCATTGAGTTGTCCTCAAAAGCAATATACATCCTGCTATATCTCCCACATGGAAAGTGCCAGGAGGGAGAAGTGGGGATTATGTTTAGACTTTCTCGGAACTGCTTCAAATCAACTAGATCTCTTTGTGCTGTAAATCTCCCAACAGCCAAACGCAAAAGCAGCAAACATCTCGCTGTATGTCCCACATCCAAAGTGCCAAGAGAGAGCTTGCTCTCCCTGTCTTTGAGTACTGTTTTCACTGTCCCGGTTATCTCTTGGCTAACGTTCTCTTCAGAGCTGCAGTGAAACCAGGAACCACGTGGAGAAGGCACCCACACTGAAAGTGCCTGGAGGGAACATTGGGGCTTCTTCTCAGTGTCTCTGACATAGGGTTTCACTGTCCCGGGAAAGTCTCTGCTAACACCGTGCAGAGCGCTGTGCCCAATATACAGAAACGTCTTGCGGTATCTCCTACAGGGAAAGTGCCAGGAGGGAATTGTCGAGCTTGTTCTGAGTGTCTCTGAGAATTGCTCTGATTATCCGTGTGACCTCTTTGCTAAGACTCTCCAGAGAGCCGTCCTCAAAACCAACACACATCTTGACATATCTCCCACATTGATCGCAGTGTCTCCAGAAACGGCATTCAAGGAGCCAGGACCTTTTCTCCCTACACTCTCCATTGAGTTGTCCTCAAAAGCAATATACATCCTGCTATATCTCCCACATGGAAAGTGCCAGGAGGGAGAAGTGGGGATTATGTTTAGACTTTCTCGGAACTGCTTCAAATCAACTAGATCTCTTTGTGCTGTAAATCTCCCAACAGCCAAACGCAAAAGCAGCAAACATCTCGCTGTATGTCCCACATCCAAAGTGCCAAGAGAGAGCTTGCTCTCCCTGTCTTTGAGTACTGTTTTCACTGTCCCGGTTATCTCTTGGCTAACGTTCTCTTCAGAGCTGCAGTGAAACCAGGAACCACGTGGAGAAGGCACCCACACTGAAAGTGCCTGGAGGGAACATTGGGGCTTCTTCTCAGTGTCTCTGACATAGGGTTTCACTGTCCCGGGAAAGTCTCTGCTAACACCGTGCAGAGCGCTGTGCCCAATATACAGAAACGTCTTGCGGTATCTCCTACAGGGAAAGTGCCAGGAGGGAATTGTCGAGCTTGTTCTGAGTGTCTCTGAGAATTGCTCTGATTATCCCTGTGACCTCTTTGCTAAGACTCTCCAGAGAGCCGTCCTCAAAACCAACACACATCTTGACATATCTCCCACATTGATCGCAGTGTCTCCAGAAACGGCATTCAAGGAGCCAGGACCTTTTCTCCCTACACTCTCCATTGAGTTGTCCTCAAAACCAATATACATCCTGCTATATCTCCCACATGGAAAGTGCCAGGAGGGAGAAGTGGGGATTATGTTTAGACTTTCTCGGAACTGCTTCAAATCAACTAGATCTCTTTGTGCTGTAAATCTCCCAACAGCCAAACGCAAAAGCAGCAAACATCTCGCTGTATGTCCCACATCCAAAGTGCCAAGAGAGAGCTTGCTCTCCCTGTCTTTGAGTACTGTTTTCACTGTCCCGGTTACCTCTTGGCTAACATTCTCTTCTGAGCTGCAGTGAAACCAGGAACCACGTGGAGAAGGCACCCACACTGAAAGTGCCTGGAGGGAACATTGGGGCTTCTTCTCAGTGTCTCTGACATAGGGTTTCACTGTCCCGGGAAAGTCTCTGCTAACACCGTGCAGAGCGCTGTGCCCAATATACAGAAACGTCTTGCGGTATCTCCTACAGGGAAAGTGCCAGGAGGGAATTGTCGAGCTTGTTCTGAGTGTCTCTGAGAATTGCTCTGATTATCCGTGTGACCTCTTTGCTAAGACTCTCCAGAGAGCCGTCCTCAAAACCAACACACATCTTGACATATCTCCCACATTGATCGCAGTGTCTCCAGAAACGGCATTCAAGGAGCCAGGACCTTTTCTCCCTACACTCTCCATTGAGTTGTCCTCAAAACCAATATACATCCTGCTATATCTCCCACATGGAAAGTGCCAGGAGGGAGAAGTGGGGATTATGTTTAGACTTTCTCGGAACTGCTTCAAATCAACTAGATCTCTTTGTGCTGTAAATCTCCCAACAGCCAAACGCAAAAGCAGCAAACATCTCGCTGTATGTCCCACATCCAAAGTGCCAAGAGAGAGCTTGCTCTCCCTGTCTTTGAGTACTGTTTTCACTGTCCCGGTTACCTCTTGGCTAACGTTCTCTTCAGAGCTGCAGTGAAACCAGGAACCACGTGGAGAAGGCACCCACACTGAAAGTGCCTGGAGGGAACATTGGGGCTTCTTCTCAGTGTCTCTGACATAGGGTTTCACTGTCCCGGGAAAGTCTCTGCTAACACCGTGCAGAGCGCTGTGCCCAATATACAGAAACGTCTTGCGGTATCTCCTACAGGGAAAGTGCCAGGAGGGAATTGTCGAGCTTGTTCTGAGTGTCTCTGAGAATTGCTCTGATTATCCGTGTGACCTCTTTGCTAAGACTCTCCAGAGAGCCGTCCTCAAAACCAACACACATCTTGACATATCTCCCACATTGATCGCAGTGTCTCCAGAAACGGCATTCAAGGAGCCAGGACCTTTTCTCCCTACACTCTCCATTGAGTTGTCCTCAAAACCAATATACATCCTGCTATATCTCCCACATGGAAAGTGCCAGGAGGGAGAAGTGGGGATTATGTTTAGACTTTCTCGGAACTGCTTCCAATCAACTAGATCTCTTTGTGCTGTAAATCTCCCAACAGCCAAACGCAAAAGCAGCAAACATCTCGCTGTATGTCCCACATCCAAAGTGCCAAGAGAGAGCTTGCTCTCCCTGTCTTTGAGTACTGTTTTCACTGTCCCGGTTACCTCTTGGCTAACGTTCTCTTCAGAGCTGCAGTGAAACCAGGAACCACGTGGAGAAGGCACCCACACTGAAAGTGCCTGGAGGGAACACTGGGGCTTCTTCTCAGTGTCTCTGACATAGGGTTTCACTGTCCCGGGAAAGTCTCTGCTAACACCGTGCAGAGCGCTGTGCCCAATATACAGAAACGTCTTGCGGTATCTCCTACAGGGAAAGTGCCAGGAGGGAATTGTCGAGCTTGTTCTGAGTGTCTCTGAGAATTGCTCTGATTATCCCTGTGACCTCTTTGCTAAGACTCTCCAGAGAGCCGTCCTCAAAACCAACACACATCTTGACATATCTCCCACATTGATCGCAGTGTCTCCAGGAACGGCATTCAAGGAGCCAGGACCTTTTCTCCCTACACTCTCCATTGAGTTGTCCTCAAAACCAATATACATCCTGCTATATCTCCCACATGGAAAGTGCCAGGAGGGAGAAGTGGGGATTATGTTTAGACTTTCTCGGAACTGCTTCCAATCAACTAGATCTCTTTGTGCTGTAAATCTCCCAACAGCCAAACGCAAAAGCAGCAAACATCTCGCTGTATGTCCCACATCCAAAGTGCCAAGAGAGAGCTTGCTCTCCCTGTCTTTGAGTACTGTTTTCACTGTCCCGGTTATCTCTTGGCTAACGTTCTCTTCAGAGCTGCAGTGAAACCAGGAACCACGTGGAGAAGGCACCCACACTGAAAGTGCCTGGAGGGAACATTGGGGCTTCTTCTCAGTGTCTCTGACATAGGGTTTCACTGTCCCGGGAAAGTCTCTGCTAACACCGTGCAGAGCGCTGTGCCCAATATACAGAAACGTCTTGCGGTATCTCCTACAGGGAAAGTGCCAGGAGGGAATTGTCGAGCTTGTTCTGAGTGTCTCTGAGAATTGCTCTGATTATCCGTGTGACCTCTTTGCTAAGACTCTCCAGAGAGCCGTCCTCAAAACCAACACACATCTTGACATATCTCCCACATTGATCGCAGTGTCTCCAGAAACGGCATTCAAGGAGCCAGGACCTTTTCTCCCTACACTCTCCATTGAGTTGTCCTCAAAACCAATATACATCCTGCTATATCTCCCACATGGAAAGTGCCAGGAGGGAGAAGTGGGGATTATGTTTAGACTTTCTCGGAACTGCTTCAAATCAACTAGATCTCTTTGTGCTGTAAATCTCCCAACAGCCAAACGCAAAAGCAGCAAACATCTCGCTGTATGTCCCACATCCAAAGTGCCAAGAGAGAGCTTGCTCTCCCTGTCTTTGAGTACTGTTTTCACTGTCCCGGTTACCTCTTGGCTAACGTTCTCTTCAGAGCTGCAGTGAAACCAGGAACCACGTGGAGAAGGCACCCACACTGAAAGTGCCTGGAGGGAACACTGGGGCTTCTTCTCAGTGTCTCTGACATAGGGTTTCACTGTCCCGGGAAAGTCTCTGCTAACACCGTGCAGAGCGCTGTGCCCAATATACAGAAACGTCTTGCGGTATCTCCTACAGGGAAAGTGCCAGGAGGGAATTGTCGAGCTTGTTCTGAGTGTCTCTGAGAATTGCTCTGATTATCCGTGTGACCTCTTTGCTAAGACTCTCCAGAGAGCCGTCCTCAAAACCAACACACATCTTGACATATCTCCCACATTGATCGCAGTGTCTCCAGAAACGGCATTCAAGGAGCCAGGACCTTTTCTCCCTACACTCTCCATTGAGTTGTCCTCAAAACCAATATACATCCTGCTATATCTCCCACATGGAAAGTGCCAGGAGGGAGAAGTGGGGATTATGTTTAGACTTTCTCGGAACTGCTTCAAATCAACTAGATCTCTTTGTGCTGTAAATCTCCCAACAGCCAAACGCAAAAGCAGCAAACATCTCGCTGTATGTCCCACATCCAAAGTGCCAAGAGAGAGCTTGCTCTCCCTGTCTTTGAGTACTGTTTTCACTGTCCCGGTTACCTCTTTGCTAACGTTCTCTTCAGAGCTGCAGTGAAACCAGGAACCACGTGGAGAAGGCACCCACACTGAAAGTGCCTGGAGGGAACACTGGGGCTTCTTCTCAGTGTCTCTGACATAGGGTTTCACTGTCCCGGGAAAGTCTCTGCTAACACCGTGCAGAGCGCTGTGCCCAATATACAGAAACGTCTTGCGGTATCTCCTACAGGGAAAGTGCCAGGAGGGAATTGTCGAGCTTGTTCTGAGTGTCTCTGAGAATTGCTCTGATTATCCCTGTGACCTCTTTGCTAAGACTCTCCAGAGAGCCGTCCTCAAAACCAACACACATCTTGACATATCTCCCACATTGATCGCAGTGTCTCCAGGAACGGCATTCAAGGAGCCAGGACCTTTTCTCCCTACACTCTCCATTGAGTTGTCCTCAAAACCAATATACATCCTGCTATATCTCCCACATGGAAAGTGCCAGGAGGGAGAAGTGGGGATTATGTTTAGACTTTCTCGGAACTGCTTCAAATCAACTAGATCTCTTTGTGCTGTAAATCTCCCAACAGCCAAACGCAAAAGCAGCAAACATCTCGCTGTATGTCCCACATCCAAAGTGCCAAGAGAGAGCTTGCTCTCCCTGTCTTTGAGTACTGTTTTCACTGTCCCGGTTACCTCTTGGCTAACGTTCTCTTCAGAGCTGCAGTGAAACCAGGAACCACGTGGAGAAGGCACCCACACTGAAAGTGCCTGGAGGGAACACTGGGGCTTCTTCTCAGTGTCTCTGACATAGGGTTTCACTGTCCCGGGAAAGTCTCTGCTAACACCGTGCAGAGCGCTGTGCCCAATATACAGAAACGTCTTGCGGTATCTCCTACAGGGAAAGTGCCAGGAGGGAATTGTCGAGCTTGTTCTGAGTGTCTCTGAGAATTGCTCTGATTATCCCTGTGACCTCTTTGCTAAGACTCTCCAGAGAGCCGTCCTCAAAACCAACACACATCTTGACATATCTCCCACATTGATCGCAGTGTCTCCAGGAACGGCATTCAAGGAGCCAGGACCTTTTCTCCCTACACTCTCCATTGAGTTGTCCTCAAAACCAATATACATCCTGCTATATCTCCCACATGGAAAGTGCCAGGAGGGAGAAGTGGGGATTATGTTTAGACTTTCTCGGAACTGCTTCAAATCAACTAGATCTCTTTGTGCTGTAAATCTCCCAACAGCCAAACGCAAAAGCAGCAAACATCTCGCTGTATGTCCCACATCCAAAGTGCCAAGAGAGAGCTTGCTCTCCCTGTCTTTGAGTACTGTTTTCACTGTCCCGGTTATCTCTTGGCTAACGTTCTCTTCAGAGCTGCAGTGAAACCAGGAACCACGTGGAGAAGGCACCCACACTGAAAGTGCCTGGAGGGAACATTGGGGCTTCTTCTCAGTGTCTCTGACATAGGGTTTCACTGTCCCGGGAAAGTCTCTGCTAACACCGTGCAGAGCGCTGTGCCCAATATACAGAAACGTCTTGCGGTATCTCCTACAGGGAAAGTGCCAGGAGGGAATTGTCGAGCTTGTTCTGAGTGTCTCTGAGAATTGCTCTGATTATCCGTGTGACCTCTTTGCTAAGACTCTCCAGAGAGCCGTCCTCAAAACCAACACACATCTTGACATATCTCCCACATTGATCGCAGTGTCTCCAGAAACGGCATTCAAGGAGCCAGGACCTTTTCTCCCTACACTCTCCATTGAGTTGTCCTCAAAACCAATATACATCCTGCTATATCTCCCACATGGAAAGTGCCAGGAGGGAGAAGTGGGGATTATGTTTAGACTTTCTCGGAACTGCTTCAAATCAACTAGATCTCTTTGTGCTGTAAATCTCCCAACAGCCAAACGCAAAAGCAGCAAACATCTCGCTGTATGTCCCACATCCAAAGTGCCAAGAGAGAGCTTGCTCTCCCTGTCTTTGAGTACTGTTTTCACTGTCCCGGTTACCTCTTGGCTAACGTTCTCTTCAGAGCTGCAGTGAAACCAGGAACCACGTGGAGAAGGCACCCACACTGAAAGTGCCTGGAGGGAACACTGGGGCTTCTTCTCAGTGTCTCTGACATAGGGTTTCACTGTCCCGGGAAAGTCTCTGCTAACACCGTGCAGAGCGCTGTGCCCAATATACAGAAACGTCTTGCGGTATCTCCTACAGGGAAAGTGCCAGGAGGGAATTGTCGAGCTTGTTCTGAGTGTCTCTGAGAATTGCTCTGATTATCCCTGTGACCTCTTTGCTAAGACTCTCCAGAGAGCCGTCCTCAAAACCAACACACATCTTGACATATCTCCCACATTGATCGCAGTGTCTCCAGGAACGGCATTCAAGGAGCCAGGACCTTTTCTCCCTACACTCTCCATTGAGTTGTCCTCAAAACCAATATACATCCTGCTATATCTCCCACATGGAAAGTGCCAGGAGGGAGAAGTGGGGATTATGTTTAGACTTTCTCGGAACTGCTTCAAATCAACTAGATCTCTTTGTGCTGTAAATCTCCCAACAGCCAAACGCAAAAGCAGCAAACATCTCGCTGTATGTCCCACATCCAAAGTGCCAAGAGAGAGCTTGCTCTCCCTGTCTTTGAGTACTGTTTTCACTGTCCCGGTTACCTCTTTGCTAACGTTCTCTTCAGAGCTGCAGTGAAACCAGGAACCACGTGGAGAAGGCACCCACACTGAAAGTGCCTGGAGGGAACATTGGGGCTTCTTCTCAGTGTCTCTGACATAGGGTTTCACTGTCCCGGGAAAGTCTCTGCTAACACCGTGCAGAGCGCTGTGCCCAATATACAGAAACGTCTTGCGGTATCTCCTACAGGGAAAGTGCCAGGAGGGAATTGTCGAGCTTGTTCTGAGTGTCTCTGAGAATTGCTCTGATTATCCGTGTGACCTCTTTGCTAAGACTCTCCAGAGAGCCGTCCTCAAAACCAACACACATCTTGACATATCTCCCACATTGATCGCAGTGTCTCCAGAAACGGCATTCAAGGAGCCAGGACCTTTTCTCCCTACACTCTCCATTGAGTTGTCCTCAAAACCAATATACATCCTGCTATATCTCCCACATGGAAAGTGCTAGGAGGGAGAAGTGGGGATTATGTTTAGACTTTCTCGGAACTGCTTCAAATCAACTAGATCTCTTTGTGCTGTAAATCTCCCAACAGCCAAATGTAAAAGCAGCAAACATCTCGCTGTATGTCCCACATCCAAAGTGCCAAGAGAGAGCTTGCTCTCCCTGTCTTTGAGTACTGTTTTCACTGTCCCGGTTACCTCTTGGCTAACGTTCTCTTCAGAGCTGCAGTGAAACCAGGAACCACGTGGAGAAGGCACCCACACTGAAAGTGCCTGGAGGGAACACTGGGGCTTCTTCTCAGTGTCTCTGACATAGGGTTTCACTGTCCCGGGAAAGTCTCTGCTAACACCGTGCAGAGCGCTGTGCCCAATATACAGAAACGTCTTGCGGTATCTCCTACAGGGAAAGTGCCAGGAGGGAATTGTCGAGCTTGTTCTGAGTGTCTCTGAGAATTGCTCTGATTATCCCTGTGACCTCTTTGCTAAGACTCTCCAGAGAGCCGTCCTCAAAACCAACACACATCTTGACATATCTCCCACATTGATCGCAGTGTCTCCAGGAACGGCATTCAAGGAGCCAGGACCTTTTCTCCCTACACTCTCCATTGAGTTGTCCTCAAAACCAATATACATCCTGCTATATCTCCCACATGGAAAGTGCCAGGAGGGAGAAGTGGGGATTATGTTTAGACTTTCTCGGAACTGCTTCAAATCAACTAGATCTCTTTGTGCTGTAAATCTCCCAACAGCCAAACGCAAAAGCAGCAAACATCTCGCTGTATGTCCCACATCCAAAGTGCCAAGAGAGAGCTTGCTCTCCCTGTCTTTGAGTACTGTTTTCACTGTCCCGGTTACCTCTTGGCTAACGTTCTCTTCAGAGCTGCAGTGAAACCAGGAACCACGTGGAGAAGGCACCCACACTGAAAGTGCCTGGAGGGAACACTGGGGCTTCTTCTCAGTGTCTCTGACATAGGGTTTCACTGTCCCGGGAAAGTCTCTGCTAACACCGTGCAGAGCGCTGTGCCCAATATACAGAAACGTCTTGCGGTATCTCCTACAGGGAAAGTGCCAGGAGGGAATTGTCGAGCTTGTTCTGAGTGTCTCTGAGAATTGCTCTGATTATCCCTGTGACCTCTTTGCTAAGACTCTCCAGAGAGCCGTCCTCAAAACCAACACACATCTTGACATATCTCCCACATTGATCGCAGTGTCTCCAGAAACGGCATTCAAGGAGCCAGGACCTTTTCTCCCTACACTCTCCATTGAGTTGTCCTCAAAACCAATATACATCCTGCTATATCTCCCACATGGAAAGTGCCAGGAGGGAGAAGTGGGGATTATGTTTAGACTTTCTCGGAACTGCTTCAAATCAACTAGATCTCTTTGTGCTGTAAATCTCCCAACAGCCAAACGCAAAAGCAGCAAACATCTCGCTGTATGTCCCACATCCAAAGTGCCAAGAGAGAGCTTGCTCTCCCTGTCTTTGAGTACTGTTTTCACTGTCCCGGTTACCTCTTGGCTAACGTTCTCTTCAGAGCTGCAGTGAAACCAGGAACCACGTGGAGAAGGCACCCACACTGAAAGTGCCTGGAGGGAACATTGGGGCTTCTTCTCAGTGTCTCTGACATAGGGTTTCACTGTCCCGGGAAAGTCTCTGCTAACACCGTGCAGAGCGCTGTGCCCAATATACAGAAACGTCTTGCGGTATCTCCTACAGGGAAAGTGCCAGGAGGGAATTGTTGAGCTTGTTCTCAGTGTCTCTGAGAATTGCTCTGATTATCCGTGTGACCTCTTTGCTAAGACTCTCCAGAGAGCCGTCCTCAAAACCAACACACATCTTGACATATCTCCCACATTGATCGCAGTGTCTCCAGGAACGGCATTCAAGGAGCCAGGACCTTTTCTCCCTACACTCTCCATTGAGTTGTCCTCAAAACCAATATACATCCTGCTATATCTCCCACATGGAAAGTGCCAGGAGGGAGAAGTGGGGATTATGTTTAGACTTTCTCGGAACTGCTTCAAATCAACTAGATCTCTTTGTGCTGTAAATCTCCCAACAGCCAAACGCAAAAGCAGCAAACATCTCGCTGTATGTCCCACATCCAAAGTGCCAAGAGAGAGCTTGCTCTCCCTGTCTTTGAGTACTGTTTTCACTGTCCCGGTTACCTCTTTGCTAACGTTCTCTTCAGAGCTGCAGTGAAACCAGGAACCACGTGGAGAAGGCACCCACACTGAAAGTGCCTGGAGGGAACATTGGGGCTTCTTCTCAGTGTCTCTGACATAGGGTTTCACTGTCCCGGGAAAGTCTCTGCTAACACCGTGCAGAGCGCTGTGCCCAATATACAGAAACGTCTTGCGGTATCTCCTACAGGGAAAGTGCCAGGAGGGAATTGTCGAGCTTGTTCTGAGTGTCTCTGAGAATTGCTCTGATTATCCGTGTGACCTCTTTGCTAAGACTCTCCAGAGAGCCGTCCTCAAAACCAACACACATCTTGACATATCTCCCACATTGATCGCAGTGTCTCCAGAAACGGCATTCAAGGAGCCAGGACCTTTTCTCCCTACACTCTCCATTGAGTTGTCCTCAAAACCAATATACATCCTGCTATATCTCCCACATGGAAAGTGCTAGGAGGGAGAAGTGGGGATTATGTTTAGACTTTCTCGGAACTGCTTCAAATCAACTAGATCTCTTTGTGCTGTAAATCTCCCAACAGCCAAATGTAAAAGCAGCAAACATCTCGCTGTATGTCCCACATCCAAAGTGCCAAGAGAGAGCTTGCTCTCCCTGTCTTTGAGTACTGTTTTCACTGTCCCGGTTACCTCTTTGCTAACGTTCTCTTCAGAGCTGCAGTGAAACCAGGAACCACATGGAGAAGGCACCCACACTGAAAGTGCCTGGAGGGAACACTGGGGCTTCTTCTCAGTGTCTCTGACATAGGGTTTCACTGTCCCGGGAAAGTCTCTGCTAACACCGTGCAGAGCGCTGTGCCCAATATACAGAAACGTCTTGCGGTATCTCCTACAGGGAAAGTGCCAGGAGGGAATTGTCGAGCTTGTTCTGAGTGTCTCTGAGAATTGCTCTGATTATCCGTGTGACCTCTTTGCTAAGACTCTCCAGAGAGCCGTCCTCAAAACCAACACACATCTTGACATATCTCCCACATTGATCGCCGTGTCTCCAGAAACGGCATTCAAGGAGCCAGGACCTTTTCTCCCTACACTCTCCATTGAGTTGTCCTCAAAACCAATATACATCCTGCTATATCTCCCACATGGAAAGTGCCAGGAGGGAGAAGTGGGGATTATGTTTAGACTTTCTCGGAACTGCTTCAAATCAACTAGATCTCTTTGTGCTGTAAATCTCCCAACAGCCAAACGCAAAAGCAGCAAACATCTCGCTGTATGTCCCACATCCAAAGTGCCAAGAGAGAGCTTGCTCTCCCTGTCTTTGAGTACTGTTTTCACTGTCCCGGTTACCTCTTTGCTAACGTTCTCTTCAGAGCTGCAGTGAAACCAGGAACCACGTGGAGAAGGCACCCACACTGAAAGTGCCTGGAGGGAACATTGGGGCTTCTTCTCAGTGTCTCTGACATAGGGTTTCACTGTCCCGGGAAAGTCTCTGCTAACACCGTGCAGAGCGCTGTGCCCAATATACAGAAACGTCTTGCGGTATCTCCTACAGGGAAAGTGCCAGGAGGGAATTGTTGAGCTTGTTCTCAGTGTCTCTGAGAATTGCTCTGATTATCCGTGTGACCTCTTTGCTAAGACTCTCCAGAGAGCCGTCCTCAAAACCAACACACATCTTGACATATCTCCCACATTGATCGCAGTGTCTCCAGGAACGGCATTCAAGGAGCCAGGACCTTTTCTCCCTACACTCTCCATTGAGTTGTCCTCAAAACCAATATACATCCTGCTATATCTCCCACATGGAAAGTGCCAGGAGGGAGAAGTGGGGATTATGTTTAGACTTTCTCGGAACTGCTTCAAATCAACTAGATCTCTTTGTGCTGTAAATCTCCCAACAGCCAAACGCAAAAGCAGCAAACATCTCGCTGTATGTCCCACATCCAAAGTGCCAAGAGAGAGCTTGCTCTCCCTGTCTTTGAGTACTGTTTTCACTGTCCCGGTTACCTCTTTGCTAACGTTCTCTTCAGAGCTGCAGTGAAACCAGGAACCACGTGGAGAAGGCACCCACACTGAAAGTGCCTGGAGGGAACACTGGGGCTTCTTCTCAGTGTCTCTGACATAGGGTTTCACTGTCCCGGGAAAGTCTCTGCTAACACCGTGCAGAGCGCTGTGCCCAATATACAGAAACGTCTTGCGGTATCTCCTACAGGGAAAGTGCCAGGAGGGAATTGTCGAGCTTGTTCTGAGTGTCTCTGAGAATTGCTCTGATTATCCGTGTGACCTCTTTGCTAAGACTCTCCAGAGAGCCGTCCTCAAAACCAACACACATCTTGACATATCTCCCACATTGATCGCAGTGTCTCCAGGAACGG
This sequence comes from Chroicocephalus ridibundus, assembly GCF_963924245.1. Classification (NCBI taxonomy): domain Eukaryota; kingdom Metazoa; phylum Chordata; class Aves; order Charadriiformes; family Laridae; genus Chroicocephalus; species Chroicocephalus ridibundus. The sequence goes on along the minus strand of NC_086295.1, from coordinate 22,555,205 downwards.
CATTCAAGGAGCCAGGACCTTTTCTCCCTACACTCTCCATTGAGTTGTCCTCAAAACCAATATACATCCTGCTATATCTCCCACATGGAAAGTGCCAGGAGGGAGAAGTGGGGATTATGTTTAGACTTTCTCGGAACTGCTTCAAATCAACTAGATCTCTTTGTGCTGTAAATCTCCCAACAGCCAAACGCAAAAGCAGCAAACATCTCGCTGTATGTCCCACATCCAAAGTGCCAAGAGAGAGCTTGCTCTCCCTGTCTTTGAGTACTGTTTTCACTGTCCCGGTTACCTCTTTGCTAACGTTCTCTTCAGAGCTGCAGTGAAACCAGGAACCACGTGGAGAAGGCACCCACACTGAAAGTGCCTGGAGGGAACATTGGGGCTTCTTCTCAGTGTCTCTGACATAGGGTTTCACTGTCCCGGGAAAGTCTCTGCTAACACCGTGCAGAGCGCTGTGCCCAATATACAGAAACGTCTTGCGGTATCTCCTACAGGGAAAGTGCCAGGAGGGAATTGTCGAGCTTGTTCTCAGTGTCTCTGAGAATTGCTCTGATTATCCGTGTGACCTCTTTGCTAAGACTCTCCAGAGAGCCGTCCTCAAAACCAACACACATCTTGACATATCTCCCACATTGATCGCAGTGTCTCCAGAAACGGCATTCAAGGAGCCAGGACCTTTTCTCCCTACACTCTCCATTGAGTTGTCCTCAAAACCAATATACATCCTGCTATATCTCCCACATGGAAAGTGCTAGGAGGGAGAAGTGGGGATTATGTTTAGACTTTCTCGGAACTGCTTCAAATCAACTAGATCTCTTTGTGCTGTAAATCTCCCAACAGCCAAATGTAAAAGCAGCAAACATCTCGCTGTATGTCCCACATCCAAAGTGCCAAGAGAGAGCTTGCTCTCCCTGTCTTTGAGTACTGTTTTCACTGTCCCGGTTACCTCTTTGCTAACGTTCTCTTCAGAGCTGCAGTGAAACCAGGAACCACGTGGAGAAGGCACCCACACTGAAAGTGCCTGGAGGGAACACTGGGGCTTCTTCTCAGTGTCTCTGACATAGGGTTTCACTGTCCCGGGAAAGTCTCTGCTAACACCGTGCAGAGCGCTGTGCCCAATATACAGAAACGTCTTGCGGTATCTCCTACAGGGAAAGTGCCAGGAGGGAATTGTCGAGCTTGTTCTGAGTGTCTCTGAGAATTGCTCTGATTATCCGTGTGACCTCTTTGCTAAGACTCTCCAGAGAGCCGTCCTCAAAACCAACACACATCTTGACATATCTCCCACATTGATCGCAGTGTCTCCAGAAACGGCATTCAAGGAGCCAGGACCTTTTCTCCCTACACTCTCCATTGAGTTGTCCTCAAAACCAATATACATCCTGCTATATCTCCCACATGGAAAGTGCCAGGAGGGAGAAGTGGGGATTATGTTTAGACTTTCTCGGAACTGCTTCAAATCAACTAGATCTCTTTGTGCTGTAAATCTCCCAACAGCCAAACGCAAAAGCAGCAAACATCTCGCTGTATGTCCCACATCCAAAGTGCCAAGAGAGAGCTTGCTCTCCCTGTCTTTGAGTACTGTTTTCACTGTGCCGGTTACCTCTTTGCTAACGTTCTCTTCAGAGCTGCAGTGAAACCAGGAACCACGTGGAGAAGGCACCCACACTGAAAGTGCCTGGAGGGAACATTGGGGCTTCTTCTCAGTGTCTCTGACATAGGGTTTCACTGTCCCGGGAAAGTCTCTGCTAACACCGTGCAGAGCGCTGTGCCCAATATACAGAAACGTCTTGCGGTATCTCCTACAGGGAAAGTGCCAGGAGGGAATTGTTGAGCTTGTTCTCAGTGTCTCTGAGAATTGCTCTGATTATCCGTGTGACCTCTTTGCTAAGACTCTCCAGAGAGCCGTCCTCAAAACCAACACACATCTTGACATATCTCCCACATTGATCGCAGTGTCTCCAGGAACGGCATTCAAGGAGCCAGGACCTTTTCTCCCTACACTCTCCATTGAGTTGTCCTCAAAACCAATATACATCCTGCTATATCTCCCACATGGAAAGTGCCAGGAGGGAGAAGTGGGGATTATGTTTAGACTTTCTCGGAACTGCTTCAAATCAACTAGATCTCTTTGTGCTGTAAATCTCCCAACAGCCAAACGCAAAAGCAGCAAACATCTCGCTGTATGTCCCACATCCAAAGTGCCAAGAGAGAGCTTGCTCTCCCTGTCTTTGAGTACTGTTTTCACTGTCCCGGTTACCTCTTTGCTAACGTTCTCTTCAGAGCTGCAGTGAAACCAGGAACCACGTGGAGAAGGCACCCACACTGAAAGTGCCTGGAGGGAACATTGGGGCTTCTTCTCAGTGTCTCTGACATAGGGTTTCACTGTCCCGGGAAAGTCTCTGCTAACACCGTGCAGAGCGCTGTGCCCAATATACAGAAACGTCTTGCGGTATCTCCTACAGGGAAAGTGCCAGGAGGGAATTGTTGAGCTTGTTCTCAGTGTCTCTGAGAATTGCTCTGATTATCCGTGTGACCTCTTTGCTAAGACTCTCCAGAGAGCCGTCCTCAAAACCAACACACATCTTGACATATCTCCCACATTGATCGCAGTGTCTCCAGGAACGGCATTCAAGGAGCCAGGACCTTTTCTCCCTACACTCTCCATTGAGTTGTCCTCAAAACCAATATACATCCTGCTATATCTCCCACATGGAAAGTGCCAGGAGGGAGAAGTGGGGATTATGTTTAGACTTTCTCGGAACTGCTTCAAATCAACTAGATCTCTTTGTGCTGTAAATCTCCCAACAGCCAAACGCAAAAGCAGCAAACATCTCGCTGTATGTCCCACATCCAAAGTGCCAAGAGAGAGCTTGCTCTCCCTGTCTTTGAGTACTGTTTTCACTGTCCCGGTTACCTCTTTGCTAACGTTCTCTTCAGAGCTGCAGTGAAACCAGGAACCACGTGGAGAAGGCACCCACACTGAAAGTGCCTGGAGGGAACATTGGGGCTTCTTCTCAGTGTCTCTGACATAGGGTTTCACTGTCCCGGGAAAGTCTCTGCTAACACCGTGCAGAGCGCTGTGCCCAATATACAGAAACGTCTTGCGGTATCTCCTACAGGGAAAGTGCCAGGAGGGAATTGTCGAGCTTGTTCTGAGTGTCTCTGAGAATTGCTCTGATTATCCGTGTGACCTCTTTGCTAAGACTCTCCAGAGAGCCGTCCTCAAAACCAACACACATCTTGACATATCTCCCACATTGATCGCAGTGTCTCCAGAAACGGCATTCAAGGAGCCAGGACCTTTTCTCCCTACACTCTCCATTGAGTTGTCCTCAAAACCAATATACATCCTGCTATATCTCCCACATGGAAAGTGCTAGGAGGGAGAAGTGGGGATTATGTTTAGACTTTCTCGGAACTGCTTCAAATCAACTAGATCTCTTTGTGCTGTAAATCTCCCAACAGCCAAACGCAAAAGCAGCAAACATCTCGCTGTATGTCCCACATCCAAAGTGCCAAGAGAGAGCTTGCTCTCCCTGTCTTTGAGTACTGTTTTCACTGTCCCGGTTACCTCTTTGCTAACGTTCTCTTCAGAGCTGCAGTGAAACCAGGAACCACGTGGAGAAGGCACCCACACTGAAAGTGCCTGGAGGGAACACTGGGGCTTCTTCTCAGTGTCTCTGACATAGGGTTTCACTGTCCCGGGAAAGTCTCTGCTAACACCGTGCAGAGCGCTGTGCCCAATATACAGAAACGTCTTGCGGTATCTCCTACAGGGAAAGTGGCTGGAGGGAATTGTCGAGCTTGTTCTGAGTGTCTCTGAGAATTGCTCTGATTATCCGTGTGACCTCTTTGCTAAGACTCTCCAGAGAGCCGTCCTCAAAACCAACACACATCTTGACATATCTCCCACATTGATCGCCGTGTCTCCAGAAACGGCATTCAAGGAGCCAGGACCTTTTCTCCCTACACTCTCCATTGAGTTGTCCTCAAAACCAATATACATCCTGCTATATCTCCCACATGGAAAGTGCCAGGAGGGAGAAGTGGGGATTATGTTTAGACTTTCTCGGAACTGCTTCAAATCAACTAGATCTCTTTGTGCTGTAAATCTCCCAACAGCCAAATGTAAAAGCAGCAAACATCTTGCTGTATGTCCCACATCCAAAGTGCCAAGAGAGAGCTTGCTCTCCCTGTCTTTGAGTACTGTTTTCACTGTCCCGGTTACCTCTTGGCTAACGTTCTCTTCAGAGCTGCAGTGAAAGCAGGAACCACGTGGAGAAGGCACCCACACTGAAAGTGCCTGGAGGGAACATTGGGGCTTCTTCTCAGTGTCTCTGACATAGGGTTTCACTGTCCCGGGAAAGTCTCTGCTAACACCGTGCAGAGCGCTGTGCCCAATATACAGAAACGTCTTGCGGTATCTCCTACAGGGAAAGTGCCAGGAGGGAATTGTCGAGCTTGTTCTGAGTGTCTCTGAGAATTGCTCTGATTATCCCTGTGACCTCTTTGCTAAGACTCTCCAGAGAGCCGTCCTCAAAACCAACACACATCTTGACATATCTCCCACATTGATCGCAGTGTCTCCAGGAACGGCATTCAAGGAGCCAGGACCTTTTCTCCCTACACTCTCCATTGAGTTGTCCTCAAAACCAATATACATCCTGCTATATCTCCCACATGGAAAGTGCCAGGAGGGAGAAGTGGGGATTATGTTTAGACTTTCTCGGAACTGCTTCAAATCAACTAGATCTCTTTGTGCTGTAAATCTCCCAACAGCCAAACGCAAAAGCAGCAAACATCTCGCTGTATGTCCCACATCCAAAGTGCCAAGAGAGAGCTTGCTCTCCCTGTCTTTGAGTACTGTTTTCACTGTCCCGGTTACCTCTTGGCTAACGTTCTCTTCAGAGCTGCAGTGAAACCAGGAACCACGTGGAGAAGGCACCCACACTGAAAGTGCCTGGAGGGAACATTGGGGCTTCTTCTCAGTGTCTCTGACATAGGGTTTCACTGTCCCGGGAAAGTCTCTGCTAACACCGTGCAGAGCGCTGTGCCCAATATACAGAAACGTCTTGCGGTATCTCCTACAGGGAAAGTGGCTGGAGGGAATTGTCGAGCTTGTTCTGAGTGTCTCTGAGAATTGCTCTGATTATCCGTGTGACCTCTTTGCTAAGACTCTCCAGAGAGCCGTCCTCAAAACCAACACACATCTTGACATATCTCCCACATTGATCGCAGTGTCTCCAGAAACGGCATTCAAGGAGCCAGGACCTTTTCTCCCTACACTCTCCATTGAGTTGTCCTCAAAACCAATATACATCCTGCTATATCTCCCACATGGAAAGTGCCAGGAGGGAGAAGTGGGGATTATGTTTAGACTTTCTCGGAACTGCTTCAAATCAACTAGATCTCTTTGTGCTGTAAATCTCCCAACAGCCAAATGTAAAAGCAGCAAACATCTTGCTGTATGTCCCACATCCAAAGTGCCAAGAGAGAGCTTGCTCTCCCTGTCTTTGAGTACTGTTTTCACTGTCCCGGTTACCTCTTGGCTAACGTTCTCTTCAGAGCTGCAGTGAAACCAGGAACCACGTGGAGAAGGCACCCACACTGAAAGTGCCTGGAGGGAACATTGGGGCTTCTTCTCAGTGTCTCTGACATAGGGTTTCACTGTCCCGGGAAAGTCTCTGCTAACACCGTGCAGAGCGCTGTGCCCAATATACAGAAACGTCTTGCGGTATCTCCTACAGGGAAAGTGCCAGGAGGGAATTGTCGAGCTTGTTCTCAGTGTCTCTGAGAATTGCTCTGATTATCCGTGTGACCTCTTTGCTAAGACTCTCCAGAGAGCCGTCCTCAAAACCAACACACATCTTGACATATCTCCCACATTGATCGCAGTGTCTCCAGGAACGGCATTCAAGGAGCCAGGACCTTTTCTCCCTACACTCTCCATTGAGTTGTCCTCAAAACCAATATACATCCTGCTATATCTCCCACATGGAAAGTGCCAGGAGGGAGAAGTGGGGATTATGTTTAGACTTTCTCGGAACTGCTTCAAATCAACTAGATCTCTTTGTGCTGTAAATCTCCCAACAGCCAAACGCAAAAGCAGCAAACATCTCGCTGTATGTCCCACATCCAAAGTGCCAAGAGAGAGCTTGCTCTCCCTGTCTTTGAGTACTGTTTTCACTGTCCCGGTTACCTCTTGGCTAACGTTCTCTTCAGAGCTGCAGTGAAACCAGGAACCACGTGGAGAAGGCACCCACACTGAAAGTGCCTGGAGGGAACACTGGGGCTTCTTCTCAGTGTCTCTGACATAGGGTTTCACTGTCCCGGGAAAGTCTCTGCTAACACCGTGCAGAGCGCTGTGCCCAATATACAGAAACGTCTTGCGGTATCTCCTACAGGGAAAGTGCCAGGAGGGAATTGTCGAGCTTGTTCTGAGTGTCTCTGAGAATTGCTCTGATTATCCGTGTGACCTCTTTGCTAAGACTCTCCAGAGAGCCGTCCTCAAAACCAACACACATCTTGACATATCTCCCACATTGATCGCAGTGTCTCCAGGAACGGCATTCAAGGAGCCAGGACCTTTTCTCCCTACACTCTCCATTGAGTTGTCCTCAAAAGCAATATACATCCTGCTATATCTCCCACATGGAAAGTGCCAGGAGGGAGAAGTGGGGATTATGTTTAGACTTTCTCGGAACTGCTTCAAATCAACTAGATCTCTTTGTGCTGTAAATCTCCCAACAGCCAAACGCAAAAGCAGCAAACATCTCGCTGTATGTCCCACATCCAAAGTGCCAAGAGAGAGCTTGCTCTCCCTGTCTTTGAGTACTGTTTTCACTGTCCCGGTTATCTCTTGGCTAACGTTCTCTTCAGAGCTGCAGTGAAACCAGGAACCACGTGGAGAAGGCACCCACACTGAAAGTGCCTGGAGGGAACATTGGGGCTTCTTCTCAGTGTCTCTGACATAGGGTTTCACTGTCCCGGGAAAGTCTCTGCTAACACCGTGCAGAGCGCTGTGCCCAATATACAGAAACGTCTTGCGGTATCTCCTACAGGGAAAGTGCCAGGAGGGAATTGTCGAGCTTGTTCTCAGTGTCTCTGAGAATTGCTCTGATTATCCGTGTGACCTCTTTGCTAAGACTCTCCAGAGAGCCGTCCTCAAAACCAACACACATCTTGACATATCTCCCACATTGATCGCAGTGTCTCCAGAAACGGCATTCAAGGAGCCAGGACCTTTTCTCCCTACACTCTCCATTGAGTTGTCCTCAAAAGCAATATACATCCTGCTATATCTCCCACATGGAAAGTGCCAGGAGGGAGAAGTGGGGATTATGTTTAGACTTTCTCGGAACTGCTTCAAATCAACTAGATCTCTTTGTGCTGTAAATCTCCCAACAGCCAAACGCAAAAGCAGCAAACATCTCGCTGTATGTCCCACATCCAAAGTGCCAAGAGAGAGCTTGCTCTCCCTGTCTTTGAGTACTGTTTTCACTGTCCCGGTTACCTCTTTGCTAACGTTCTCTTCAGAGCTGCAGTGAAACCAGGAACCACGTGGAGAAGGCACCCACACTGAAAGTGCCTGGAGGGAACACTGGGGCTTCTTCTCAGTGTCTCTGACATAGGGTTTCACTGTCCCGGGAAAGTCTCTGCTAACACCGTGCAGAGCGCTGTGCCCAATATACAGAAACGTCTTGCGGTATCTCCTACAGGGAAAGTGGCTGGAGGGAATTGTCGAGCTTGTTCTGAGTGTCTCTGAGAATTGCTCTGATTATCCGTGTGACCTCTTTGCTAAGACTCTCCAGAGAGCCGTCCTCAAAACCAACACACATCTTGACATATCTCCCACATTGATCGCCGTGTCTCCAGAAACGGCATTCAAGGAGCCAGGACCTTTTCTCCCTACACTCTCCATTGAGTTGTCCTCAAAACCAATATACATCCTGCTATATCTCCCACATGGAAAGTGCCAGGAGGGAGAAGTGGGGATTATGTTTAGACTTTCTCGGAACTGCTTCAAATCAACTAGATCTCTTTGTGCTGTAAATCTCCCAACAGCCAAATGTAAAAGCAGCAAACATCTTGCTGTATGTCCCACATCCAAAGTGCCAAGAGAGAGCTTGCTCTCCCTGTCTTTGAGTACTGTTTTCACTGTCCCGGTTACCTCTTTGCTAACGTTCTCTTCAGAGCTGCAGTGAAAGCAGGAACCACGTGGAGAAGGCACCCACACTGAAAGTGCCTGGAGGGAACATTGGGGCTTCTTCTCAGTGTCTCTGACATAGGGTTTCACTGTCCCGGGAAAGTCTCTGCTAACACCGTGCAGAGCGCTGTGCCCAATATACAGAAACGTCTTGCGGTATCTCCTACAGGGAAAGTGCCAGGAGGGAATTGTCGAGCTTGTTCTGAGTGTCTCTGAGAATTGCTCTGATTATCCGTGTGACCTCTTTGCTAAGACTCTCCAGAGAGCCGTCCTCAAAACCAACACACATCTTGATATATCTCCCACATTGATCGCAGTGTCTCCAGGAACGGCATTCAAGGAGCCAGGACCTTTTCTCCCTACACTCTCCATTGAGTTGTCCTCAAAACCAATATACATCCTGCTATATCTCCCACATGGAAAGTGCTAGGAGGGAGAAGTGGGGATTATGTTTAGACTTTCTCGGAACTGCTTCAAATCAACTAGATCTCTTTGTGCTGTAAATCTCCCAACAGCCAAACGCAAAAGCAGCAAACATCTCGCTGTATGTCCCACATCCAAAGTGCCAAGAGAGAGCTTGCTCTCCCTGTCTTTGAGTACTGTTTTCACTGTCCCGGTTACCTCTTGGCTAACGTTCTCTTCAGAGCTGCAGTGAAACCAGGAACCACGTGGAGAAGGCACCCACACTGAAAGTGCCTGGAGGGAACACTGGGGCTTCTTCTCAGTGTCTCTGACATAGGGTTTCACTGTCCCGGGAAAGTCTCTGCTAACACCGTGCAGAGCGCTGTGCCCAATATACAGAAACGTCTTGCGGTATCTCCTACAGGGAAAGTGCCAGGAGGGAATTGTCGAGCTTGTTCTGAGTGTCTCTGAGAATTGCTCTGATTATCCGTGTGACCTCTTTGCTAAGACTCTCCAGAGAGCGGTCCTCAAAACCAACACACATCTTGACATATCTCCCACATTGATCGCAGTGTCTCCAGAAACGGCATTCAAGGAGCCAGGACCTTTTCTCCCTACACTCTCCATTGAGTTGTCCTCAAAACCAATATACATCCTGCTATATCTCCCACATGGAAAGTGCCAGGAGGGAGAAGTGGGGATTATGTTTAGACTTTCTCGGAACTGCTTCAAATCAACTAGATCTCTTTGTGCTGTAAATCTCCCAACAGCCAAACGCAAAAGCAGCAAACATCTCGCTGTATGTCCCACATCCAAAGTGCCAAGAGAGAGCTTGCTCTCCCTGTCTTTGAGTACTGTTTTCACTGTCCCGGTTACCTCTTTGCTAACGTTCTCTTCAGAGCTGCAGTGAAACCAGGAACCACGTGGAGAAGGCACCCACACTGAAAGTGCCTGGAGGGAACATTGGGGCTTCTTCTCAGTGTCTCTGACATAGGGTTTCACTGTCCCGGGAAAGTCTCTGCTAACACCGTGCAGAGCGCTGTGCCCAATATACAGAAACGTCTTGCGGTATCTCCTACAGGGAAAGTGCCAGGAGGGAATTGTCGAGCTTGTTCTGAGTGTCTCTGAGAATTGCTCTGATTATCCGTGTGACCTCTTTGCTAAGACTCTCCAGAGAGCCGTCCTCAAAACCAACACACATCTTGACATATCTCCCACATTGATCGCAGTGTCTCCAGAAACGGCATTCAAGGAGCCAGGACCTTTTCTCCCTACACTCTCCATTGAGTTGTCCTCAAAACCAATATACATCCTGCTATATCTCCCACATGGAAAGTGCCAGGAGGGAGAAGTGGGGATTATGTTTAGACTTTCTCGGAACTGCTTCAAATCAACTAGATCTCTTTGTGCTGTAAATCTCCCAACAGCCAAATGTAAAAGCAGCAAACATCTTGCTGTATGTCCCACATCCAAAGTGCCAAGAGAGAGCTTGCTCTCCCTGTCTTTGAGTACTGTTTTCACTGTCCCGGTTACCTCTTTGCTAACGTTCTCTTCAGAGCTGCAGTGAAACCAGGAACCACGTGGAGAAGGCACCCACACTGAAAGTGCCTGGAGGGAACATTGGGGCTTCTTCTCAGTGTCTCTGACATAGGGTTTCACTGTCCCGGGAAAGTCTCTGCTAACACCGTGCAGAGCGTTGTGCCCAATATACAGAAACGTCTTGCGGTATCTCCTACAGGGAAAGTGCCAGGAGGGAATTGTCGAGCTTGTTCTGAGTGTCTCTGAGAATTGCTCTGATTATCCGTGTGACCTCTTTGCTAAGACTCTCCAGAGAGCCGTCCTCAAAACCAACACACATCTTGACATATCTCCCACATTGATCGCAGTGTCTCCAGGAACGGCATTCAAGGAGCCAGGACCTTTTCTCCCTACACTCTCCATTGAGTTGTCCTCAAAACTAATATACATCCTGCTATATCTCCCACATGGAAAGTGCCAGGAGGGAGAAGTGGGGATTATGTTTAGACTTTCTCGGAACTGCTTCAAATCAACTAGATCTCTTTGTGCTGTAAATCTCCCAACAGCCAAACGCAAAAGCAGCAAACATCTCGCTGTATGTCCCACATCCAAAGTGCCAAGAGAGAGCTTGCTCTCCCTGTCTTTGAGTACTGTTTTCACTGTCCCGGTTACCTCTTGGCTAACGTTCTCTTCAGAGCTGCAGTGAAACCAGGAACCACGTGGAGAAGGCACCCACACTGAAAGTGCCTGGAGGGAACACTGGGGCTTCTTCTCAGTGTCTCTGACATAGGGTTTCACTGTCCCGGGAAAGTCTCTGCTAACACCGTGCAGAGCGCTGTGCCCAATATACAGAAACGTCTTGCGGTATCTCCTACAGGGAAAGTGCCAGGAGGGAATTGTCGAGCTTGTTCTGAGTGTCTCTGAGAATTGCTCTGATTATCCGTGTGACCTCTTTGCTAAGACTCTCCAGAGAGACGTCCTCAAAACCAACACACATCTTGACATATCTCCCACATTGATCGCAGTGTCTCCAGGAACGGCATTCAAGGAGCCAGGACCTTTTCTCCCTACACTCTCCATTGAGTTGTCCTCAAAACCAATATACATCCTGCTATATCTCCCACATGGAAAGTGCCAGGAGGGAGAAGTGGGGATTATGTTTAGACTTTCTCGGAACTGCTTCAAATCAACTAGATCTCTTTGTGCTGTAAATCTCCCAACAGCCAAACGCAAAAGCAGCAAACATCTCGCTGTATGTCCCACATCCAAAGTGCCAAGAGAGAGCTTGCTCTCCCTGTCTTTGAGTACTGTTTTCACTGTCCCGGTTACCTCTTTGCTAACGTTCTCTTCAGAGCTGCAGTGAAACCAGGAACCACGTGGAGAAGGCACCCACACTGAAAGTGCCTGGAGGGAACATTGGGGCTTCTTCTCAGTGTCTCTGACATAGGGTTTCACTGTCCCGGGAAAGTCTCTGCTAACACCGTGCAGAGCGCTGTGCCCAATATACAGAAACGTCTTGCGGTATCTCCTACAGGGAAAGTGCCAGGAGGGAATTGTCGAGCTTGTTCTGAGTGTCTCTGAGAATTGCTCTGATTATCCGTGTGACCTCTTTGCTAAGACTCTCCAGAGAGCCGTCCTCAAAACCAACACACATCTTGACATATCTCCCACATTGATCGCAGTGTCTCCAGAAACGGCATTCAAGGAGCCAGGACCTTTTCTCCCTACACTCTCCATTGAGTTGTCCTCAAAAGCAATATACATCCTGCTATATCTCCCACATGGAAAGTGCCAGGAGGGAGAAGTGGGGATTATGTTTAGACTTTCTCGGAACTGCTTCAAATCAACTAGATCTCTTTGTGCTGTAAATCTCCCAACAGCCAAACGCAAAAGCAGCAAACATCTCGCTGTATGTCCCACATCCAAAGTGCCAAGAGAGAGCTTGCTCTCCCTGTCTTTGAGTACTGTTTTCACTGTCCCGGTTATCTCTTGGCTAACGTTCTCTTCAGAGCTGCAGTGAAACCAGGAACCACGTGGAGAAGGCACCCACACTGAAAGTGCCTGGAGGGAACATTGGGGCTTCTTCTCAGTGTCTCTGACATAGGGTTTCACTGTCCCGGGAAAGTCTCTGCTAACACCGTGCAGAGCGCTGTGCCCAATATACAGAAACGTCTTGCGGTATCTCCTACAGGGAAAGTGCCAGGAGGGAATTGTCGAGCTTGTTCTGAGTGTCTCTGAGAATTGCTCTGATTATCCCTGTGACCTCTTTGCTAAGACTCTCCAGAGAGCCGTCCTCAAAACCAACACACATCTTGACATATCTCCCACATTGATCGCAGTGTCTCCAGAAACGGCATTCAAGGAGCCAGGACCTTTTCTCCCTACACTCTCCATTGAGTTGTCCTCAAAACCAATATACATCCTGCTATATCTCCCACATGGAAAGTGCCAGGAGGGAGAAGTGGGGATTATGTTTAGACTTTCTCGGAACTGCTTCAAATCAACTAGATCTCTTTGTGCTGTAAATCTCCCAACAGCCAAACGCAAAAGCAGCAAACATCTCGCTGTATGTCCCACATCCAAAGTGCCAAGAGAGAGCTTGCTCTCCCTGTCTTTGAGTACTGTTTTCACTGTCCCGGTTACCTCTTGGCTAACGTTCTCTTCAGAGCTGCAGTGAAACCAGGAACCACGTGGAGAAGGCACCCACACTGAAAGTGCCTGGAGGGAACATTGGGGCTTCTTCTCAGTGTCTCTGACATAGGGTTTCACTGTCCCGGGAAAGTCTCTGCTAACACCGTGCAGAGCGCTGTGCCCAATATACAGAAACGTCTTGCGGTATCTCCTACAGGGAAAGTGCCAGGAGGGAATTGTCGAGCTTGTTCTGAGTGTCTCTGAGAATTGCTCTGATTATCCGTGTGACCTCTTTGCTAAGACTCTCCAGAGAGCCGTCCTCAAAACCAACACACATCTTGACATATCTCCCACATTGATCGCAGTGTCTCCAGAAACGGCATTCAAGGAGCCAGGACCTTTTCTCCCTACACTCTCCATTGAGTTGTCCTCAAAACCAATATACATCCTGCTATATCTCCCACATGGAAAGTGCCAGGAGGGAGAAGTGGGGATTATGTTTAGACTTTCTCGGAACTGCTTCAAATCAACTAGATCTCTTTGTGCTGTAAATCTCCCAACAGCCAAATGTAAAAGCAGCAAACATCTTGCTGTATGTCCCACATCCAAAGTGCCAAGAGAGAGCTTGCTCTCCCTGTCTTTGAGTACTGTTTTCACTGTCCCGGTTACCTCTTGGCTAACGTTCTCTTCAGAGCTGCAGTGAAACCAGGAACCACGTGGAGAAGGCACCCACACTGAAAGTGCCTGGAGGGAACATTGGGGCTTCTTCTCAGTGTCTCTGACATAGGGTTTCACTGTCCCGGGAAAGTCTCTGCTAACACCGTGCAGAGCGCTGTGCCCAATATACAGAAACGTCTTGCGGTATCTCCTACAGGGAAAGTGCCAGGAGGGAATTGTCGAGCTTGTTCTGAGTGTCTCTGAGAATTGCTCTGATTATCCGTGTGACCTCTTTGCTAAGACTCTCCAGAGAGCCGTCCTCAAAACCAACACACATCTTGACATATCTCCCACATTGATCGCAGTGTCTCCAGGAACGGCATTCAAGGAGCCAGGACCTTTTCTCCCTACACTCTCCATTGAGTTGTCCTCAAAACTAATATACATCCTGCTATATCTCCCACATGGAAAGTGCCAGGAGGGAGAAGTGGGGATTATGTTTAGACTTTCTCGGAACTGCTTCAAATCAACTAGATCTCTTTGTGCTGTAAATCTCCCAACAGCCAAACGCAAAAGCAGCAAACATCTCGCTGTATGTCCCACATCCAAAGTGCCAAGAGAGAGCTTGCTCTCCCTGTCTTTGAGTACTGTTTTCACTGTCCCGGTTACCTCTTGGCTAACGTTCTCTTCAGAGCTGCAGTGAAACCAGGAACCACGTGGAGAAGGCACCCACACTGAAAGTGCCTGGAGGGAACACTGGGGCTTCTTCTCAGTGTCTCTGACATAGGGTTTCACTGTCCCGGGAAAGTCTCTGCTAACACCGTGCAGAGCGCTGTGCCCAATATACAGAAACGTCTTGCGGTATCTCCTACAGGGAAAGTGCCAGGAGGGAATTGTCGAGCTTGTTCTGAGTGTCTCTGAGAATTGCTCTGATTATCCGTGTGACCTCTTTGCTAAGACTCTCCAGAGAGACGTCCTCAAAACCAACACACATCTTGACATATCTCCCACATTGATCGCAGTGTCTCCAGGAACGGCATTCAAGGAGCCAGGACCTTTTCTCCCTACACTCTCCATTGAGTTGTCCTCAAAACCAATATACATCCTGCTATATCTCCCACATGGAAAGTGCCAGGAGGGAGAAGTGGGGATTATGTTTAGACTTTCTCGGAACTGCTTCAAATCAACTAGATATCTTTGTGCTGTAAATCTCCCAACAGCCAAACGCAAAAGCAGCAAACATCTCGCTGTATGTCCCACATCCAAAGTGCCAAGAGAGAGCTTGCTCTCCCTGTCTTTGAGTACTGTTTTCACTGTCCCGGTTACCTCTTTGCTAACGTTCTCTTCAGAGCTGCAGTGAAACCAGGAACCACGTGGAGAAGGCACCCACACTGAAAGTGCCTGGAGGGAACATTGGGGCTTCTTCTCAGTGTCTCTGACATAGGGTTTCACTGTCCCGGGAAAGTCTCTGCTAACACCGTGCAGAGCGCTGTGCCCAATATACAGAAACGTCTTGCGGTATCTCCTACAGGGAAAGTGCCAGGAGGGAATTGTCGAGCTTGTTCTGAGTGTCTCTGAGAATTGCTCTGATTATCCGTGTGACCTCTTTGCTAAGACTCTCCAGAGAGCCGTCCTCAAAACCAACACACATCTTGACATATCTCCCACATTGATCGCAGTGTCTCCAGAAACGGCATTCAAGGAGCCAGGACCTTTTCTCCCTACACTCTCCATTGAGTTGTCCTCAAAAGCAATATACATCCTGCTATATCTCCCACATGGAAAGTGCCAGGAGGGAGAAGTGGGGATTATGTTTAGACTTTCTCGGAACTGCTTCAAATCAACTAGATCTCTTTGTGCTGTAAATCTCCCAACAGCCAAACGCAAAAGCAGCAAACATCTCGCTGTATGTCCCACATCCAAAGTGCCAAGAGAGAGCTTGCTCTCCCTGTCTTTGAGTACTGTTTTCACTGTCCCGGTTACCTCTTGGCTAACGTTCTCTTCAGAGCTGCAGTGAAACCAGGAACCACGTGGAGAAGGCACCCACACTGAAAGTGCCTGGAGGGAACATTGGGGCTTCTTCTCAGTGTCTCTGACATAGGGTTTCACTCTCCCGGGAAAGTCTCTGCTAACACCGTGCAGAGCGCTGTGCCCAATATACAGAAACGTCTTGCGGTATCTCCTACAGGGAAAGTGCCAGGAGGGAATTGTCGAGCTTGTTCTGAGTGTCTCTGAGAATTGCTCTGATTATCCCTGTGACCTCTTTGCTAAGACTCTCCAGAGAGCCGTCCTCAAAACCAACACACATCTTGACATATCTCCCACATTGATCGCAGTGTCTCCAGAAACGGCATTCAAGGAGCCAGGACCTTTTCTCCCTACACTCTCCATTGAGTTGTCCTCAAAACCAATATACATCCTGCTATATCTCCCACATGGAAAGTGCCAGGAGGGAGAAGTGGGGATTATGTTTAGACTTTCTCGGAACTGCTTCAAATCAACTAGATCTCTTTGTGCTGTAAATCTCCCAACAGCCAAACGCAAAAGCAGCAAACATCTTGCTGTATGTCCCACATCCAAAGTGCCAAGAGAGAGCTTGCTCTCCCTGTCTTTGAGTACTGTTTTCACTGTCCCGGTTACCTCTTGGCTAACGTTCTCTTCAGAGCTGCAGTGAAACCAGGAACCACGTGGAGAAGGCACCCACACTGAAAGTGCCTGGAGGGAACACTGGGGCTTCTTCTCAGTGTCTCTGACATAGGGTTTCACTGTCCCGGGAAAGTCTCTGCTAACACCGTGCAGAGCGCTGTGCCCAATATACAGAAACGTCTTGCGGTATCTCCTACAGGGAAAGTGCCAGGAGGGAATTGTCGAGCTTGTTCTGAGTGTCTCTGAGAATTGCTCTGATTATCCGTGTGACCTCTTTGCTAAGACTCTGCAGAGAGCCGTCCTCAAAACCAACACACATCTTGACATATCTCCCACATTGATCGCAGTGTCTCCAGAAACGGCATTCAAGGAGCCAGGACCTTTTCTCCCTACACTCTCCATTGAGTTGTCCTCAAAACCAATATACATCCTGCTATATCTCCCACATGGAAAGTGCCAGGAGGGAGAAGTGGGGATTATGTTTAGACTTTCTCGGAACTGCTTCAAATCAGCTAGATCTCTTTGTGCTGTAAATCTCCCAACAGCCAAACGCAAAAGCAGCAAACATCTCGCTGTATGTCCCACATCCAAAGTGCCAAGAGAGAGCTTGCTCTCCCTGTCTTTGAGTACTGTTTTCACTGTCCCGGTTACCTCTTGGCTAACGTTCTCTTCAGAGCTGCAGTGAAACCAGGAACCACGTGGAGAAGGCACCCACACTGAAAGTGCCTGGAGGGAACATTGGGGCTTCTTCTCAGTGTCTCTGACATAGGGTTTCACTGTCCCGGGAAAGTCTCTGCTAACACCGTGCAGAGCGCTGTGCCCAATATACAGAAACGTCTTGCGGTATCTCCTACAGGGAAAGTGCCAGGAGGGAATTGTCGAGCTTGTTCTGAGTGTCTCTGAGAATTGCTCTGATTATCCGTGTGACCTCTTTGCTAAGACTCTCCAGAGAGCCGTCCTCAAAACCAACACACATCTTGACATATCTCCCACATTGATCGCAGTGTCTCCAGGAACGGCATTCAAGGAGCCAGGACCTTTTCTCCCTACACTCTCCATTGAGTTGTCCTCAAAACCAATATACATCCTGCTATATCTCCCACATGGAAAGTGCCAGGAGGGAGAAGTGGGGATTATGTTTAGACTTTCTCGGAACTGCTTCAAATCAACTAGATCTCTTTGTGCTGTAAATCTCCCAACAGCCAAACGCAAAAGCAGCAAACATCTCGCTGTATGTCCCACATCCAAAGTGCCAAGAGAGAGCTTGCTCTCCCTGTCTTTGAGTACTGTTTTCACTGTCCCGGTTATCTCTTGGCTAACGTTCTCTTCAGAGCTGCAGTGAAACCAGGAACCACGTGGAGAAGGCACCCACACTGAAAGTGCCTGGAGGGAACATTGGGGCTTCTTCTCAGTGTCTCTGACATAGGGTTTCACTGTCCCGGGAAAGTCTCTGCTAACACCGTGCAGAGCGCTGTGCCCAATATACAGAAACGTCTTGCGGTATCTCCTACAGGGAAAGTGCCAGGAGGGAATTGTCGAGCTTGTTCTGAGTGTCTCTGAGAATTGCTCTGATTATCCGTGTGACCTCTTTGCTAAGACTCTCCAGAGAGCCGTCCTCAAAACCAACACACATCTTGACATATCTCCCACATTGATCGCAGTGTCTCCAGAAACGGCATTCAAGGAGCCAGGACCTTTTCTCCCTACACTCTCCATTGAGTTGTCCTCAAAACCAATATACATCCTGCTATATCTCCCACATGGAAAGTGCCAGGAGGGAGAAGTGGGGATTATGTTTAGACTTTCTCGGAACTGCTTCAAATCAACTAGATCTCTTTGTGCTGTAAATCTCCCAACAGCCAAACGCAAAAGCAGCAAACATCTCGCTGTATGTCCCACATCCAAAGTGCCAAGAGAGAGCTTGCTCTCCCTGTCTTTGAGTACTGTTTTCACTGTCCCGGTTACCTCTTGGCTAACGTTCTCTTCAGAGCTGCAGTGAAACCAGGAACCACGTGGAGAAGGCACCCACACTGAAAGTGCCTGGAGGGAACACTGGGGCTTCTTCTCAGTGTCTCTGACATAGGGTTTCACTGTCCCGGGAAAGTCTCTGCTAACACCGTGCAGAGCGCTGTGCCCAATATACAGAAACGTCTTGCGGTATCTCCTACAGGGAAAGTGGCTGGAGGGAATTGTTGAGCTTGTTCTGAGTGTCTCTGAGAATTGCTCTGATTATCCGTGTGACCTCTTTGCTAAGACTCTCCAGAGAGCCGTCCTCAAAACCAACACACATCTTGACATATCTCCCACATTGATCGCAGTGTCTCCAGGAACGGCATTCAAGGAGCCAGGACCTTTTCTCCCTACACTCTCCATTGAGTTGTCCTCAAAACCAATATACATCCTGCTATATCTCCCACATGGAAAGTGCCAGGAGGGAGAAGTGGGGATTATGTTTAGACTTTCTCGGAACTGCTTCAAATCAACTAGATCTCTTTGTGCTGTAAATCTCCCAACAGCCAAACGCAAAAGCAGCAAACATCTCGCTGTATGTCCCACATCCAAAGTGCCAAGAGAGAGCTTGCTCTCCCTGTCTTTGAGTACTGTTTTCACTGTCCCGGTTACCTCTTTGCTAACGTTCTCTTCAGAGCTGCAGTGAAACCAGGAACCACGTGGAGAAGGCACCCACACTGAAAGTGCCTGGAGGGAACATTGGGGCTTCTTCTCAGTGTCTCTGACATAGGGTTTCACTGTCCCGGGAAAGTCTCTGCTAACACCGTGCAGAGCGCTGTGCCCA
Organism: Chroicocephalus ridibundus; assembly: GCF_963924245.1. NCBI lineage: Eukaryota > Metazoa > Chordata > Aves > Charadriiformes > Laridae > Chroicocephalus > Chroicocephalus ridibundus. The sequence continues at coordinate 22,536,348 of NC_086295.1, read as the reverse complement.
ATATACAGAAACGTCTTGCGGTATCTCCTACAGGGAAAGTGCCAGGAGGGAATTGTTGAGCTTGTTCTGAGTGTCTCTGAGAATTGCTCTGATTATCCGTGTGACCTCTTTGCTAAGACTCTCCAGAGAGCCGTCCTCAAAACCAACACACATCTTGACATATCTCCCACATTGATCGCAGTGTCTCCAGGAACGGCATTCAAGGAGCCAGGACCTTTTCTCCCTACACTCTCCATTGAGTTGTCCTCAAAACCAATATACATCCTGCTATATCTCCCACATGGAAAGTGCCAGGAGGGAGAAGTGGGGATTATGTTTAGACTTTCTCGGAACTGCTTCAAATCAACTAGATCTCTTTGTGCTGTAAATCTCCCAACAGCCAAACGCAAAAGCAGCAAACATCTCGCTGTATGTCCCACATCCAAAGTGCCAAGAGAGAGCTTGCTCTCCCTGTCTTTGAGTACTGTTTTCACTGTCCCGGTTACCTCTTTGCTAACGTTCTCTTCAGAGCTGCAGTGAAACCAGGAACCACGTGGAGAAGGCACCCACACTGAAAGTGCCTGGAGGGAACATTGGGGCTTCTTCTCAGTGTCTCTGACATAGGGTTTCACTGTTCCGGGAAAGTCTCTGCTAACACCGTGCAGAGCGCTGTGCCCAATATACAGAAACGTCTTGCGGTATCTCCTACAGGGAAAGTGCCAGGAGGGAATTGTCGAGCTTGTTCTGAGTGTCTCTGAGAATTGCTCTGATTATCCGTGTGACCTCTTTGCTAAGACTCTCCAGAGAGCCGTCCTCAAAACCAACACACATCTTGACATATCTCCCACATTGATCGCAGTGTCTCCAGAAACGGCATTCAAGGAGCCAGGACCTTTTCTCCCTACACTCTCCATTGAGTTGTCCTCAAAACCAATATACATCCTGCTATATCTCCCACATGGAAAGTGCCAGGAGGGAGAAGTGGGGATTATGTTTAGACTTTCTCGGAACTGCTTCAAATCAACTAGATCTCTTTGTGCTGTAAATCTCCCAACAGCCAAATGTAAAAGCAGCAAACATCTCGCTGTATGTCCCACATCCAAAGTGCCAAGAGAGAGCTTGCTCTCCCTGTCTTTGAGTACTGTTTTCACTGTCCCGGTTACCTCTTGGCTAACGTTCTCTTCAGAGCTGCAGTGAAACCAGGAACCACGTGGAGAAGGCACCCACACTGAAAGTGCCTGGAGGGAACACTGGGGCTTCTTCTCAGTGTCTCTGACATAGGGTTTCACTGTCCCGGGAAAGTCTCTGCTAACACCGTGCAGAGCGCTGTGCCCAATATACAGAAACGTCTTGCGGTATCTCCTACAGGGAAAGTGCCAGGAGGGAATTGTCGAGCTTGTTCTGTCTCTGAGAATTGCTCTGATTATCCGTGTGACCTCTTTGCTAAGACTCTCCAGAGAGCCGTCCTCAAAACCAACACACATCTTGACATATCTCCCACATTGATCGCAGTGTCTCCAGAAACGGCATTCAAGGAGCCAGGACCTTTTCTCCCTACACTCTCCATTGAGTTGTCCTCAAAAGCAATATACATCCTGCTATATCTCCCACATGGAAAGTGCCAGGAGGGAGAAGTGGGGATTATGTTTAGACTTTCTCGGAACTGCTTCAAATCAACTAGATCTCTTTGTGCTGTAAATCTCCCAACAGCCAAACGCAAAAGCAGCAAACATCTCGCTGTATGTCCCACATCCAAAGTGCCAAGAGAGAGCTTGCTCTCCCTGTCTTTGAGTACTGTTTTCACTGTCCCGGTTACCTCTTGGCTAACGTTCTCTTCAGAGCTGCAGTGAAACCAGGAACCACGTGGAGAAGGCACCCACACTGAAAGTGCCTGGAGGGAACATTGGGGCTTCTTCTCAGTGTCTCTGACATAGGGTTTCACTGTCCCGGGAAAGTCTCTGCTAACACCGTGCAGAGCGCTGTGCCCAATATACAGAAACGTCTTGCGGTATCTCCTACAGGGAAAGTGCCAGGAGGGAATTGTCGAGCTTGTTCTGAGTGTCTCTGAGAATTGCTCTGATTATCCGTGTGACCTCTTTGCTAAGACTCTCCAGAGAGCCGTCCTCAAAACAAACACACATCTTGACATATCTCCCACATTGATCGCAGTGTCTCCAGAAACGGCATTCAAGGAGCCAGGACCTTTTCTCCCTACACTCTCCATTGAGTTGTCCTCAAAACCAATATACATCCTGCTATATCTCCCACATGGAAAGTGCCAGGAGGGAGAAGTGGGGATTATGTTTAGACTTTCTCGGAACTGCTTCAAATCAACTAGATCTCTTTGTGCTGTAAATCTCCCAACAGCCAAATGTAAAAGCAGCAAACATCTCGCTGTATGTCCCACATCCAAAGTGCCAAGAGAGAGCTTGCTCTCCCTGTCTTTGAGTACTGTTTTCACTGTCCCGGTTACCTCTTTGCTAACGTTCTCTTCAGAGCTGCAGTGAAACCAGGAACCACGTGGAGAAGGCACCCACACTGAAAGTGCCTGGAGGGAACATTGGGGCTTCTTCTCAGTGTCTCTGACATAGGGTTTCACTGTCCCGGGAAAGTCTCTGCTAACACCGTGCAGAGCGCTGTGCCCAATATACAGAAACGTCTTGCGGTATCTCCTACAGGGAAAGTGGCTGGAGGGAATTGTCGAGCTTGTTCTGAGTGTCTCTGAGAATTGCTCTGATTATCCGTGTGACCTCTTTGCTAAGACTCTCCAGAGAGCCGTCCTCAAAACCAACACACATCTTGACATATCTCCCACATTGATCGCAGTGTCTCCAGGAACGGCATTCAAGGAGCCAGGACCTTTTCTCCCTACACTCTCCATTGAGTTGTCCTCAAAACCAATATACATCCTGCTATATCTCCCACATGGAAAGTGCCAGGAGGGAGAAGTGGGGATTATGTTTAGACTTTCTCGGAACTGCTTCAAATCAACTAGATCTCTTTGTGCTGTAAATCTCCCAACAGCCAAACGCAAAAGCAGCAAACATCTCGCTGTATGTCCCACATCCAAAGTGCCAAGAGAGAGCTTGCTCTCCCTGTCTTTGAGTACTGTTTTCACTGTCCCGGTTACCTCTTTGCTAACGTTCTCTTCAGAGCTGCAGTGAAACCAGGAACCACGTGGAGAAGGCACCCACACTGAAAGTGCCTGGAGGGAACATTGGGGCTTCTTCTCAGTGTCTCTGACATAGGGTTTCACTGTCCCGGGAAAGTCTCTGCTAACACCGTGCAGAGCGCTGTGCCCAATATACAGAAACGTCTTGCGGTATCTCCTACAGGGAAAGTGCCAGGAGGGAATTGTTGAGCTTGTTCTGAGTGTCTCTGAGAATTGCTCTGATTATCCGTGTGACCTCTTTGCTAAGACTCTCCAGAGAGCCGTCCTCAAAACCAACACACATCTTGACATATCTCCCACATTGATCGCAGTGTCTCCAGGAACGGCATTCAAGGAGCCAGGACCTTTTCTCCCTACACTCTCCATTGAGTTGTCCTCAAAAGCAATATACATCCTGCTATATCTCCCACATGGAAAGTGCCAGGAGGGAGAAGTGGGGATTATGTTTAGACTTTCTCGGAACTGCTTCAAATCAACTAGATCTCTTTGTGCTGTAAATCTCCCAACAGCCAAACGCAAAAGCAGCAAACATCTCGCTGTATGTCCCACATCCAAAGTGCCAAGAGAGAGCTTGCTCTCCCTGTCTTTGAGTACTGTTTTCACTGTCCCGGTTACCTCTTGGCTAACGTTCTCTTCAGAGCTGCAGTGAAACCAGGAACCACGTGGAGAAGGCACCCACACTGAAAGTGCCTGGAGGGAACATTGGGGCTTCTTCTCAGTGTCTCTGACATAGGGTTTCACTGTCCCGGGAAAGTCTCTGCTAACACCGTGCAGAGCGCTGTGCCCAATATACAGAAACGTCTTGCGGTATCTCCTACAGGGAAAGTGCCAGGAGGGAATTGTCGAGCTTGTTCTGAGTGTCTCTGAGAATTGCTCTGATTATCCGTGTGACCTCTTTGCTAAGACTCTCCAGAGAGCCGTCCTCAAAACCAACACACATCTTGACATATCTCCCACATTGATCGCAGTGTCTCCAGAAACGGCATTCAAGGAGCCAGGACCTTTTCTCCCTACACTCTCCATTGAGTTGTCCTCAAAACCAATATACATCCTGCTATATCTCCCACATGGAAAGTGCCAGGAGGGAGAAGTGGGGATTATGTTTAGACTTTCTCGGAACTGCTTCAAATCAACTAGATCTCTTTGTGCTGTAAATCTCCCAACAGCCAAATGTAAAAGCAGCAAACATCTCGCTGTATGTCCCACATCCAAAGTGCCAAGAGAGAGCTTGCTCTCCCTGTCTTTGAGTACTGTTTTCACTGTCCCGGTTACCTCTTGGCTAACGTTCTCTTCAGAGCTGCAGTGAAACCAGGAACCACGTGGAGAAGGCACCCACACTGAAAGTGCCTGGAGGGAACATTGGGGCTTCTTCTCAGTGTCTCTGACATAGGGTTTCACTGTCCCGGGAAAGTCTCTGCTAACACCGTGCAGAGCGCTGTGCCCAATATACAGAAACGTCTTGCGGTATCTCCTACAGGGAAAGTGCCAGGAGGGAATTGTCGAGCTTGTTCTGAGTGTCTCTGAGAATTGCTCTGATTATCCGTGTGACCTCTTTGCTAAGACTCTCCAGAGAGCCGTCCTCAAAACAAACACACATCTTGACATATCTCCCACATTGATCGCAGTGTCTCCAGAAACGGCATTCAAGGAGCCAGGACCTTTTCTCCCTACACTCTCCATTGAGTTGTCCTCAAAACCAATATACATCCTGCTATATCTCCCACATGGAAAGTGCCAGGAGGGAGAAGTGGGGATTATGTTTAGACTTTCTCGGAACTGCTTCAAATCAACTAGATCTCTTTGTGCTGTAAATCTCCCAACAGCCAAACGCAAAAGCAGCAAACATCTCGCTGTATGTCCCACATCCAAAGTGCCAAGAGAGAGCTTGCTCTCCCTGTCTTTGAGTACTGTTTTCACTGTCCCGGTTACCTCTTTGCTAACGTTCTCTTCAGAGCTGCAGTGAAACCAGGAACCACGTGGAGAAGGCACCCACACTGAAAGTGCCTGGAGGGAACATTGGGGCTTCTTCTCAGTGTCTCTGACATAGGGTTTCACTGTCCCGGGAAAGTCTCTGCTAACACCGTGCAGAGCGCTGTGCCCAATATACAGAAACGTCTTGCGGTATCTCCTACAGGGAAAGTGGCTGGAGGGAATTGTCGAGCTTGTTCTCAGTGTCTCTGAGAATTGCTCTGATTATCCGTGTGACCTCTTTGCTAAGACTCTCCAGAGAGCCGTCCTCAAAACCAACACACATCTTGACATATCTCCCACATTGATCGCAGTGTCTCCAGAAAAGGCATTCAAGGAGCCAGGACCTTTTCTCCCTACACTCTCCATTGAGTTGTCCTCAAAACCAATATACATCCTGCTATATCTCCCACATGGAAAGTGCCAGGAGGGAGAAGTGGGGATTATGTTTAGACTTTCTCGGAACTGCTTCAAATCAACTAGATCTCTTTGTGCTGTAAATCTCCCAACAGCCAAACGCAAAAGCAGCAAACATCTCGCTGTATGTCCCACATCCAAAGTGCCAAGAGAGAGCTTGCTCTCCCTGTCTTTGAGTACTGTTTTCACTGTCCCGGTTACCTCTTTGCTAACGTTCTCTTCAGAGCTGCAGTGAAACCAGGAACCACGTGGAGAAGGCACCCACACTGAAAGTGCCTGGAGGGAACATTGGGGCTTCTTCTCAGTGTCTCTGACATAGGGTTTCACTGTCCCGGGAAAGTCTCTGCTAACACCGTGCAGAGCGCTGTGCCCAATATACAGAAACGTCTTGCGGTATCTCCTACAGGGAAAGTGCCAGGAGGGAATTGTCGAGCTTGTTCTGAGTGTCTCTGAGAATTGCTCTGATTATCCGTGTGACCTCTTTGCTAAGACTCTCCAGAGAGCCGTCCTCAAAACCAACACACATCTTGACATATCTCCCACATTGATCGCAGTGTCTCCAGAAACGGCATTCAAGGAGCCAGGACCTTTTCTCCCTACACTCTCCATTGAGTTGTCCTCAAAAGCAATATACATCCTGCTATATCTCCCACATGGAAAGTGCCAGGAGGGAGAAGTGGGGATTATGTTTAGACTTTCTCGGAACTGCTTCAAATCAACTAGATCTCTTTGTGCTGTAAATCTCCCAACAGCCAAACGCAAAAGCAGCAAACATCTCGCTGTATGTCCCACATCCAAAGTGCCAAGAGAGAGCTTGCTCTCCCTGTCTTTGAGTACTGTTTTCACTGTCCCGGTTACCTCTTGGCTAACGTTCTCTTCAGAGCTGCAGTGAAACCAGGAACCACGTGGAGAAGGCACCCACACTGAAAGTGCCTGGAGGGAACACTGGGGCTTCTTCTCAGTGTCTCTGACATAGGGTTTCACTGTCCCGGGAAAGTCTCTGCTAACACCGTGCAGAGCGCTGTGCCCAATATACAGAAACGTCTTGCGGTATCTCCTACAGGGAAAGTGCCAGGAGGGAATTGTCGAGCTTGTTCTGAGTGTCTCTGAGAATTGCTCTGATTATCCGTGTGACCTCTTTGCTAAGACTCTCCAGAGACACGTCCTCAAAACCAACACACATCTTGACATATCTCCCACATTGATCGCAGTGTCTCCAGAAACGGCATTCAAGGAGCCAGGACCTTTTCTCCCTACACTCTCCATTGAGTTGTCCTCAAAACCAATATACATCCTGCTATATCTCCCACATGGAAAGTGCCAGGAGGGAGAAGTGGGGATTATGTTTAGACTTTCTCGGAACTGCTTCAAATCAACTAGATCTCTTTGTGCTGTAAATCTCCCAACAGCCAAACGCAAAAGCAGCAAACATCTCGCTGTATGTCCCACATCCAAAGTGCCAAGAGAGAGCTTGCTCTCCCTGTCTTTGAGTACTGTTTTCACTGTGCCGGTTACCTCTTTGCTAACGTTCTCTTCAGAGCTGCAGTGAAACCAGGAACCACGTGGAGAAGGCACCCACACTGAAAGTGCCTGGAGGGAACATTGGGGCTTCTTCTCAGTGTCTCTGACATAGGGTTTCACTGTCCCGGGAAAGTCTCTGCTAACACCGTGCAGAGCGCTGTGCCCAATATACAGAAACGTCTTGCGGTATCTCCTACAGGGAAAGTGCCAGGAGGGAACTGTCGAGCTTGTTCTGAGTGTCTCTGAGAATTGCTCTGATTATCCGTGTGACCTCTTTGCTAAGACTCTCCAGAGAGCCGTCCTCAAAACAAACACACATCTTGACATATCTCCCACATTGATCGCAGTGTCTCCAGAAACGGCATTCAAGGAGCCAGGACCTTTTCTCCCTACACTCTCCATTGAGTTGTCCTCAAAACCAATATACATCCTGCTATATCTCCCACATGGAAAGTGCCAGGAGGGAGAAGTGGGGATTATGTTTAGACTTTCTCGGAACTGCTTCAAATGAACTAGATCTCTTTGTGCTGTAAATCTCCCAACAGCCAAACGCAAAAGCAGCAAACATCTCGCTGTATGTCCCACATCCAAAGTGCCAAGAGAGAGCTTGCTCTCCCTGTCTTTGAGTACTGTTTTCACTGTCCCGGTTACCTCTTGGCTAACATTCTCTTCAGAGCTGCAGTGAAACCAGGAACCACGTGGAGAAGGCACCCACACTGAAAGTGCCTGGAGGGAACACTGGGGCTTCTTCTCAGTGTCTCTGACATAGGGTTTCACTGTCCCGGGAAAGTCTCTGCTAACACCGTGCAGAGCGCTGTGCCCAATATACAGAAACGTCTTGCGGTATCTCCTACAGGGAAAGTGCCAGGAGGGAATTGTCGAGCTTGTTCTCAGTGTCTCTGAGAATTGCTCTGATTATCCCTGTGACCTCTTTGCTAAGACTCTCCAGAGAGACGTCCTCAAAACAAACACACATCTTGACATATCTCCCACATTGATCGCAGTGTCTCCAGAAACGGCATTCAAGGAGCCAGGACCTTTTCTCCCTACACTCTCCATTGAGTTGTCCTCAAAACCAATATACATCCTGCTATATCTCCCACATGGAAAGTGCCAGGAGGGAGAAGTGGGGATTATGTTTAGACTTTCTCGGAACTGCTTCAAATCAACTAGATCTCTTTGTGCTGTAAATCTCCCAACAGCCAAACGCAAAAGCAGCAAACATCTCGCTGTATGTCCCACATCCAAAGTGCCAAGAGAGAGCTTGCTCTCCCTGTCTTTGAGTACTGTTTTCACTGTCCCGGTTACCTCTTGGCTAATGTTCTCTTCAGAGCTGCAGTGAAACCAGGAACGACGTGGAGAAGGCACCCACACTGAAAGTGCCTGGAGGGAACATTGGGGCTTCTTCTCAGTGTCTCTGACATAGGGTTTCACTGTCCCGGGAAAGTCTCTGCTAACACCGTGCAGAGCGCTGTGCCCAATATACAGAAACGTCTTGCGGTATCTCCTACAGGGAAAGTGCCAGGAGGGAATTGTCGAGCTTGTTCTGAGTGTCTCTGAGAATTGCTCTGATTATCCGTGTGACCTCTTTGCTAAGACTCTCCAGAGAGACGTCCTCAAAACCAACACACATCTTGACATATCTCCCACATTGATCGCAGTGTCTCCAGAAACGGCATTCAAGGAGCCAGGACCTTTTCTCCCTACACTCTCCATTGAGTTGTCCTCAAAACCAATATACATCCTGCTATATCTCCCACATGGAAAGTGCCAGGAGGGAGAAGTGGGGATTATGTTTAGACTTTCTCGGAACTGCTTCAAATCAACTAGATCTCTTTGTGCTGTAAATCTCCCAACAGCCAAACGCAAAAGCAGCAAACATCTCGCTGTATGTCCCACATCCAAAGTGCCAAGAGAGAGCTTGCTCTCCCTGTCTTTGAGTACTGTTTTCACTGTCCCGGTTACCTCTTTGCTAACGTTCTCTTCAGAGCTGCAGTGAAACCAGGAACCACGTGGAGAAGGCACCCACACTGAAAGTGCCTGGAGGGAACACTGGGGCTTCTTCTCAGTGTCTCTGACATAGGGTTTCACTGTCCCGGGAAAGTCTCTGCTAACACCGTGCAGAGCGCTGTGCCCAATATACAGAATCGTCTTGCGGTATCTCCTACAGGGAAAGTGCCAGGAGGGAATTGTCGAGCTTGTTCTGAGTGTCTCTGAGAATTGCTCTGATTATCCGTGTGACCTCTTTGCTAAGACTCTCCAGAGAGCCGTCCTCAAAACAAACACACATCTTGACATATCTCCCACATTGATCGCAGTGTCTCCAGAAACGGCATTCAAGGAGCCAGGACCTTTTCTCCCTACACTCTCCATTGAGTTGTCCTCAAAAGCAATATACATCCTGCTATATCTCCCACATGGAAAGTGCCAGGAGGGAGAAGTGGGGATTATGTTTAGACTTTCTCGGAACTGCTTCAAATCAACTAGATCTCTTTGTGCTGTAAATCTCCCAACAGCCAAACGCAAAAGCAGCAAACATCTCGCTGTATGTCCCACATCCAAAGTGCCAAGAGAGAGCTTGCTCTCCCTGTCTTTGAGTACTGTTTTCACTGTCCCGGTTACCTCTTGGCTAACGTTCTCTTCAGAGCTGCAGTGAAACCAGGAACCACGTGGAGAAGGCACCCACACTGAAAGTGCCTGGAGGGAACATTGGGGCTTCTTCTCAGTGTCTCTGACATAGGGTTTCACTGTCCCGGGAAAGTCTCTGCTAACACCGTGCAGAGCGCTGTGCCCAATATACAGAATCGTCTTGCGGTATCTCCTACAGGGAAAGTGCCAGGAGGGAATTGTCGAGCTTGTTCTGAGTGTCTCTGAGAATTGCTCTGATTATCCCTGTGACCTCTTTGCTAAGACTCTCCAGAGAGACGTCCTCAAAACCAACACACATCTTGACATATCTCCCACATTGATCGCAGTGTCTCCAGAAACGGCATTCAAGGAGCCAGGAACTTTTCTCCCTACACTCTCCATTGAGTTGTCCTCAAAACCAATATACATCCTGCTATATCTCCCACATGGAAAGTGCCAGGAGGGAGAAGTGGGGATTATGTTTAGACTTTCTCGGAACTGCTTCAAATCAACTAGATCTCTTTGTGCTGTAAATCTCCCAACAGCCAAACGCAAAAGCAGCAAACATCTCGCTGTATGTCCCACATCCAAAGTGCCAAGAGAGAGCTTGCTCTCCCTGTCTTTGAGTACTGTTTTCACTGTCCCGGTTACCTCTTGGCTAATGTTCTCTTCAGAGCTGCAGTGAAACCAGGAACCACGTGGAGAAGGCACCCACACTGAAAGTGCCTGGAGGGAACATTGGGGCTTCTTCTCAGTGTCTCTGACATAGGGTTTCACTCTCCCGGGAAAGTCTCTGCTAACACCGTGCAGAGCGCTGTGCCCAATATACAGAAACGTCTTGCGGTATCTCCTACAGGGAAAGTGCCAGGAGGGAATTGTCGAGCTTGTTCTGAGTGTCTCTGAGAATTGCTCTGATTATCCGTGTGACCTCTTTGCTAAGACTCTCCAGAGAGCCGTCCTCAAAACCAACACACATCTTGACATATCTCCCACATTGATCGCAGTGTCTCCAGAAACGGCATTCAAGGAGCCAGGACCTTTTCTCCCTACACTCTCCATTGAGTTGTCCTCAAAACCAATATACATCCTGCTATATCTCCCACATGGAAAGTGCCAGGAGGGAGAAGTGGGGATTATGTTTAGACTTTCTCGGAACTGCTTCAAATCAACTAGATCTCTTTGTGCTGTAAATCTCCCAACAGCCAAACGCAAAAGCAGCAAACATCTCGCTGTATGTCCCACATCCAAAGTGCCAAGAGAGAGCTTGCTCTCCCTGTCTTTGAGTACTGTTTTCACTGTCCCGGTTACCTCTTTGCTAACGTTCTCTTCAGAGCTGCAGTGAAACCAGGAACCACGTGGAGAAGGCACCCACACTGAAAGTGCCTGGAGGGAACATTGGGGCTTCTTCTCAGTGTCTCTGACATAGGGTTTCACTGTCCCGGGAAAGTCTCTGCTAACACCGTGCAGAGCGCTGTGCCCAATATACAGAATCGTCTTGCGGTATCTCCTACAGGGAAAGTGCCAGGAGGGAATTGTCGAGCTTGTTCTGAGTGTCTCTGAGAATTGCTCTGATTATCCGTGTGACCTCTTTGCTAAGACTCTCCAGAGAGCCGTCCTCAAAACCAACACACATCTTGACATATCTCCCACATTGATCGCAGTGTCTCCAGAAACGGCATTCAAGGAGCCAGGACCTTTTCTCCCTACACTCTCCATTGAGTTGTCCTCAAAACCAATATACATCCTGCTATATCTCCCACATGGAAAGTGCCAGGAGGGAGAAGTGGGGATTATGTTTAGACTTTCTCGGAACTGCTTCAAATCAACTAGATCTCTTTGTGCTGTAAATCTCCCAACAGCCAAACGCAAAAGCAGCAAACATCTCGCTGTATGTCCCACATCCAAAGTGCCAAGAGAGAGCTTGCTCTCTCTGTCTTTGAGTACTGTTTTCACTGTCCCGGTTACCTCTTTGCTAACGTTCTCTTCAGAGCTGCAGTGAAACCAGGAACCACGTGGAGAAGGCACCCACACTGAAAGTGCCTGGAGGGAACATTGGGGCTTCTTCTCAGTGTCTCTGACATAGGGTTTCACTGTCCCGGGAAAGTCTCTGCTAACACCGTGCAGAGCGCTGTGCCCAATATACAGAAACGTCTTGCGGTATCTCCTACAGGGAAAGTGCCAGGAGAGAATTGTCGAGCTTGTTCTGAGTGTCTCTGAGAATTGCTCTGATTATCTGTGTGACCTCTTTGCTAAGACTCTCCAGAGAGACGTCCTCAAAACAAACACACATCTTGACATATCTCCCACATTGATCGCAGTGTCTCCAGGAACGGCATTCAAGGAGCCAGGACCTTTTCTCCCTACACTCTCCATTGAGTTGTCCTCAAAACCAATATACATCCTGCTATATCTCCCACATGGAAAGTGCCAGGAGGGAGAAGTGGGGATTATGTTTAGACTTTCTCGGAACTGCTTCAAATCAACTAGATCTCTTTGTGCTGTAAATCTCCCAACAGCCAAACGCAAAAGCAGCAAACATCTCGCTGTATGTCCCACATCCAAAGTGCCAAGAGAGAGCTTGCTCTCCCTGTCTTTGAGTACTGTTTTCACTGTCCCGGTTACCTCTTTGCTAACGTTCTCTTCAGAGCTGCAGTGAAACCAGGAACCACGTGGAGAAGGCACCCACACTGAAAGTGCCTGGAGGGAACATTGGGGCTTCTTCTCAGTGTCTCTGACATAGGGTTTCACTCTCCCGGGAAAGTCTCTGCTAACACCGTGCAGAGCGCTGTGCCCAATATACAGAAACGTCTTGCGGTACCTCCTACAGGGAAAGTGCCAGGAGGGAATTGTCGAGCTTGTTCTGAGTGTCTCTGAGAATTGCTCTGATTATCCGTGTGACCTCTTTGCTAAGACTCTCCAGAGAGCCGTCCTCAAAACCAACACACATCTTGACATATCTCCCACATTGATCGCAGTGTCTCCAGAAACGGCATTCAAGGAGCCAGGACCTTTTCTCCCTACACTCTCCATTGAGTTGTCCTCAAAACCAATATACATCCTGCTATATCTCCCACATGGAAAGTGCCAGGAGGGAGAAGTGGGGATTATGTTTAGACTTTCTCGGAACTGCTTCAAATCAACTAGATCTCTTTGTGCTGTAAATCTCCCAACAGCCAAACGCAAAAGCAGCAAACATCTCGCTGTATGTCCCACATCCAAAGTGCCAAGAGAGAGCTTGCTCTCCCTGTCTTTGAGTACTGTTTTCACTGTCCCGGTTACCTCTTGGCTAATGTTCTCTTCAGAGCTGCAGTGAAACCAGGAACCACGTGGAGAAGGCACCCACACTGAAAGTGCCTGGAGGGAACATTGGGGCTTCTTCTCAGTGTCTCTGACATAGGGTTTCACTCTCCCGGGAAAGTCTCTGCTAACACCGTGCAGAGCGCTGTGCCCAATATACAGAAACGTCTTGCGGTATCTCCTACAGGGAAAGTGCCAGGAGGGAATTGTCGAGCTTGTTCTGAGTGTCTCTGAGAATTGCTCTGATTATCCGTGTGACCTCTTTGCTAAGACTCTCCAGAGAGCCGTCCTCAAAACCAACACACATCTTGACATATCTCCCACATTGATCGCAGTGTCTCCAGAAACGGCATTCAAGGAGCCAGGACCTTTTCTCCCTACACTCTCCATTGAGTTGTCCTCAAAACCAATATACATCCTGCTATATCTCCCACATGGAAAGTGCCAGGAGGGAGAAGTGGGGATTATGTTTAGACTTTCTCGGAACTGCTTCAAATCAACTAGATCTCTTTGTGCTGTAAATCTCCCAACAGCCAAACGCAAAAGCAGCAAACATCTCGCTGTATGTCCCACATCCAAAGTGCCAAGAGAGAGCTTGCTCTCCCTGTCTTTGAGTACTGTTTTCACTGTCCCGGTTACCTCTTTGCTAACGTTCTCTTCAGAGCTGCAGTGAAACCAGGAACCACGTGGAGAAGGCACCCACACTGAAAGTACCTGGAGGGAACATTGGGGCTTCTTCTCAGTGTCTCTGACATAGGGTTTCACTGTCCCGGGAAAGTCTCTGCTAACACCGTGCAGAGCGCTGTGCCCAATATACAGAATCGTCTTGCGGTATCTCCTACAGGGAAAGTGCCAGGAGGGAATTGTCGAGCTTGTTCTGAGTGTCTCTGAGAATTGCTCTGATTATCCGTGTGACCTCTTTGCTAAGACTCTCCAGAGAGCCGTCCTCAAAACCAACACACATCTTGACATATCTCCCACATTGATCGCAGTGTCTCCAGAAACGGCATTCAAGGAGCCAGGACCTTTTCTCCCTACACTCTCCATTGAGTTGTCCTCAAAACCAATATACATCCTGCTATATCTCCCACATGGAAAGTGCCAGGAGGGAGAAGTGGGGATTATGTTTAGACTTTCTCGGAACTGCTTCAAATCAACTAGATCTCTTTGTGCTGTAAATCTCCCAACAGCCAAACGCAAAAGCAGCAAACATCTCGCTGTATGTCCCACATCCAAAGTGCCAAGAGAGAGCTTGCTCTCTCTGTCTTTGAGTACTGTTTTCACTGTCCCGGTTACCTCTTGGCTAACGTTCTCTTCAGAGCTGCAGTGAAACCAGGAACCACGTGGAGAAGGCACCCACACTGAAAGTGCCTGGAGGGAACATTGGGGCTTCTTCTCAGTGTCTCTGACATAGGGTTTCACTGTCCCGGGAAAGTCTCTGCTAACACCGTGCAGAGCGCTGTGCCCAATATACAGAAACGTCTTGCGGTATCTCCTACAGGGAAAGTGCCAGGAGAGAATTGTCGAGCTTGTTCTGAGTGTCTCTGAGAATTGCTCTGATTATCTGTGTGACCTCTTTGCTAAGACTCTCCAGAGAGACGTCCTCAAAACCAACACACATCTTGACATATCTCCCACATTGATCGCAGTGTCTCCAGGAACGGCATTCAAGGAGCCAGGACCTTTTCTCCCTACACTCTCCATTGAGTTGTCCTCAAAACCAATATACATCCTGCTATATCTCCCACATGGAAAGTGCCAGGAGGGAGAAGTGGGGATTATGTTTAGACTTTCTCGGAACTGCTTCAAATCAACTAGATCTCTTTGTGCTGTAAATCTCCCAACAGCCAAACGCAAAAGCAGCAAACATCTCGCTGTATGTCCCACATCCAAAGTGCCAAGAGAGAGCTTGCTCTCCCTGTCTTTGAGTACTGTTTTCACTGTCCCGGTTACCTCTTTGCTAACGTTCTCTTCAGAGCTGCAGTGAAACCAGGAACCACGTGGAGAAGGCACCCACACTGAAAGTGCCTGGAGGGAACATTGGGGCTTCTTCTCAGTGTCTCTGACATAGGTTTCACTGTCCCGGGAAAGTCTCTGCTAACACCGTGCAGAGCGCTGTGCCCAATATACAGAAACGTCTTGCGGTATCTCCTACAGGGAAAGTGCCAGGAGGGAATTGTCGAGCTTGTTCTGAGTGTCTCTGAGAATTGCTCTGATTATCCGTGTGACCTCTTTGCTAAGACTCTCCAGAGAGCCGTCCTCAAAACCAACACACATCTTGACATATCTCCCACATTGATCGCAGTGTCTCCAGAAACGGCATTCAAGGAGCCAGGACCTTTTCTCCCTACACTCTCCATTGAGTTGTCCTCAAAACCAATATACATCCTGCTATATCTCCCACATGGAAAGTGCCAGGAGGGAGAAGTGGGGATTATGTTTAGACTTTCTCGGAACTGCTTCAAATCAGCTAGATCTCTTTGTGCTGTAAATCTCCCAACAGCCAAACGCAAAAGCAGCAAACATCTCGCTGTATGTCCCACATCCAAAGTGCCAAGAGAGAGCTTGCTCTCCCTGTCTTTGAGTACTGTTTTCACTGTCCCGGTTACCTCTTGGCTAACGTTCTCTTCAGAGCTGCAGTGAAACCAGGAACCACGTGGAGAAGGCACCCACACTGAAAGTGCCTGGAGGGAACATTGGGGCTTCTTCTCAGTGTCTCTGACATAGGTTTCACTGTCCCGGGAAAGTCTCTGCTAACACCGTGCAGAGCGCTGTGCCCAATATACAGAAACGTCTTGCGGTATCTCCTACAGGGAAAGTGCCAGGAGGGAATTGTCGAGCTTGTTCTGAGTGTCTCTGAGAATTGCTCTGATTATCCGTGTGACCTCTTTGCTAAGACTCTCCAGAGAGACGTCCTCAAAACCAACACACATCTTGACATATCTCCCACATTGATCGCAGTGTCTCCAGAAACGGCATTCAAGGAGCCAGGACCTTTTCTCCCTACACTCTCCATTGAGTTGTCCTCAAAAGCAATATACATCCTGCTATATCTCCCACATGGAAAGTGCCAGGAGGGAGAAGTGGGGATTATGTTTAGACTTTCTCGGAACTGCTTCAAATCAACTAGATCTCTTTGTGCTGTAAATCTCCCAACAGCCAAACGCAAAAGCAGCAAACATCTCGCTGTATGTCCCACATCCAAAGTGCCAAGAGAGAGCTTGCTCTCCCTGTCTTTGAGTACTGTTTTCACTGTCCCGGTTACCTCTTGGCTAACGTTCTCTTCAGAGCTGCAGTGAAACCAGGAACCACGTGGAGAAGGCACCCACACTGAAAGTGCCTGGAGGGAACACTGGGGCTTCTTCTCAGTGTCTCTGACATAGGGTTTCACTGTCCCGGGAAAGTCTCTGCTAACACCGTGCAGAGCGCTGTGCCCAATATACAGAAACGTCTTGCGGTACCTCCTACAGGGAAAGTGCCAGGAGGGAATTGTCGAGCTTGTTCTGAGTGTCTCTGAGAATTGCTCTGATTATCCGTGTGACCTCTTTGCTAAGACTCTCCAGAGAGCCGTCCTCAAAACCAACACACATCTTGACATATCTCCCACATTGATCGCAGTGTCTCCAGGAACGGCATTCAAGGAGCCAGGACCTTTTCTCCCTACACTCTCCATTGAGTTGTCCTCAAAACCAATATACATCCTGCTATATCTCCCACATGGAAAGTGCCAGGAGGGAGAAGTGGGGATTATGTTTAGACTTTCTCGGAACTGCTTCAAATCAGCTAGATCTCTTTGTGCTGTAAATCTCCCAACAGCCAAACGCAAAAGCAGCAAACATCTCGCTGTATGTCCCACATCCAAAGTGCCAAGAGAGAGCTTGCTCTCCCTGTCTTTGAGTACTGTTTTCACTGTCCCGGTTACCTCTTGGCTAACGTTCTCTTCAGAGCTGCAGTGAAACCAGGAACCACGTGGAGAAGGCACCCACACTGAAAGTGCCTGGAGGGAACATTGGGGCTTCTTCTCAGTGTCTCTGACATAGGTTTCACTGTCCCGGGAAAGTCTCTGCTAACACCGTGCAGAGCGCTGTGCCCAATATACAGAAACGTCTTGCGGTATCTCCTACAGGGAAAGTGCCAGGAGGGAATTGTCGAGCTTGTTCTGAGTGTCTCTGAGAATTGCTCTGATTATCCGTGTGACCTCTTTGCTAAGACTCTCCAGAGAGACGTCCTCAAAACAAACACACATCTTGACATATCTCCCACATTGATCGCAGTGTCTCCAGAAACGGCATTCAAGGAGCCAGGACCTTTTCTCCCTACACTCTCCATTGAGTTATCCTCAAAACCAATATACATCCTGCTATATCTCCCACATGGAAAGTGCCAGGAGGGAGAAGTGGGGATTATGTTTAGACTTTCTCGGAACTGCTTCAAATCAACTAGATCTCTTTGTGCTGTAAATCTCCCAACAGCCAAACGCAAAAGCAGCAAACATCTCGCTGTATGTCCCACATCCAAAGTGCCAAGAGAGAGCTTGCTCTCCCTGTCTTTGAGTACTGTTTTCACTGTCCCGGTTACCTCTTGGCTAACGTTCTCTTCAGAGCTGCAGTGAAACCAGGAACCACGTGGAGAAGGCACCCACACTGAAAGTGCCTGGAGGGAACACTGGGGCTTCTTCTCAGTGTCTCTGACATAGGGTTTCACTGTCCCGGGAAAGTCTCTGCTAACACCGTGCAGAGCGCTGTGCCCAATATACAGAAACGTCTTGCGGTACCTCCTACAGGGAAAGTGCCAGGAGGGAATTGTCGAGCTTGTTCTGAGTGTCTCTGAGAATTGCTCTGATTATCCGTGTGACCTCTTTGCTAAGACTCTCCAGAGAGCCGTCCTCAAAACCAACACACATCTTGACATATCTCCCACATTGATCGCAGTGTCTCCAGGAACGGCATTCAAGGAGCCAGGACCTTTTCTCCCTACACTGTCCATTGAGTTGTCCTCAAAACCAATATACATCCTGCTATATCTCCCACATGGAAAGTGCCAGGAGGGAGAAGTGGGGATTATGTTTAGACTTTCTCGGAACTGCTTCAAATCAACTAGATCTCTTTGTGCTGTAAATCTCCCAACAGCCAAACGCAAAAGCAGCAAACATCTCGCTGTATGTCCCACATCCAAAGTGCCAAGAGAGAGCTTGCTCTCCCTGTCTTTGAGTACTGTTTTCACTGTCCCGGTTACCTCTTTGCTAATGTTCTCTTCAGAGCTGCAGTGAAACCAGGAACCACGTGGAGAAGGCACCCACACTGAAAGTGCCTGGAGGGAACATTGGGGCTTCTTCTCAGTGTCTCTGACATAGGGTTTCACTGTCCCGGGAAAGTCTCTGCTAACACCGTGCAGAGCGCTGTGCCCAATATACAGAAACGTCTTGCGGTATCTCCTACAGGGAAAGTGCCAGGAGGGAATTGTCGAGCTTGTTCTGAGTGTCTCTGAGAATTGCTCTGATTATCCCTGTGACCTCTTTGCTAAGACTCTCCAGAGAGCCGTCCTCAAAACCAACACACATCTTGACATATCTCCCACATTGATCGCAGTGTCTCCAGAAACGGCATTCAAGGAGCCAGGACCTTTTCTCCCTACACTCTCCATTGAGTTGTCCTCAAAACCAATATACATCCTGCTATATCTCCCACATGGAAAGTGCCAGGAGGGAGAAGTGGGGATTATGTTTAGACTTTCTCGGAACTGCTTCAAATCAGCTAGATCTCTTTGTGCTGTAAATCTCCCAACAGCCAAACGCAAAAGCAGCAAACATCTCGCTGTATGTCCCACATCCAAAGTGCCAAGAGAGAGCTTGCTCTCCCTGTCTTTGAGTACTGTTTTCACTGTCCCGGTTACCTCTTGGCTAACGTTCTCTTCAGAGCTGCAGTGAAACCAGGAACCACGTGGAGAAGGCACCCACACTGAAAGTGCCTGGAGGGAACATTGGGGCTTCTTCTCAGTGTCTCTGACATAGGTTTCACTGTCCCGGGAAAGTCTCTGCTAACACCGTGCAGAGCGCTGTGCCCAATATACAGAAACGTCTTGCGGTATCTCCTACAGGGAAAGTGCCAGGAGGGAATTGTCGAGCTTGTTCTGAGTGTCTCTGAGAATTGCTCTGATTATCCGTGTGACCTCTTTGCTAAGACTCTCCAGAGAGACGTCCTCAAAACAAACACACATCTTGACATATCTCCCACATTGATCGCAGTGTCTCCAGAAACGGCATTCAAGGAGCCAGGACCTTTTCTCCCTACACTCTCCATTGAGTTGTCCTCAAAACCAATATACATCCTGCTATATCTCCCACATGGAAAGTGCCAGGAGGGAGAAGTGGGGATTATGTTTAGACTTTCTCGGAACTGCTTCAAATCAACTAGATCTCTTTGTGCTGTAAATCTCCCAACAGCCAAACGCAAAAGCAGCAAACATCTCGCTGTATGTCCCACATCCAAAGTGCCAAGAGAGAGCTTGCTCTCCCTGTCTTTGAGTACTGTTTTCACTGTCCCGGTTACCTCTTGGCTAACGTTCTCTTCAGAGCTGCAGTGAAACCAGGAACCACGTGGAGAAGGCACCCACACTGAAAGTGCCTGGAGGGAACACTGGGGCTTCTTCTCAGTGTCTCTGACATAGGGTTTCACTGTCCCGGGAAAGTCTCTGCTAACACCGTGCAGAGCGCTGTGCCCAATATACAGAAACGTCTTGCGGTACCTCCTACAGGGAAAGTGCCAGGAGGGAATTGTCGAGCTTGTTCTGAGTGTCTCTGAGAATTGCTCGGATTATCCGTGTGACCTCTTTGCTAAGACTCTCCAGAGAGCCGTCCTCAAAACCAACACACATCTTGACATATCTCCCACATTGATCGCAGTGTCTCCAGGAACGGCATTCAAGGAGCCAGGACCTTTTCTCCCTACACTCTCCATTGAGTTGTCCTCAAAACCAATATACATCCTGCTATATCTCCCACATGGAAAGTGCCAGGAGGGAGAAGTGGGGATTATGTTTAGACTTTCTCGGAACTGCTTCAAATCAACTAGATCTCTTTGTGCTGTAAATCTCCCAACAGCCAAACGCAAAAGCAGCAAACATCTCGCTGTATGTCCCACATCCAAAGTGCCAAGAGAGAGCTTGCTCTCCCTGTCTTTGAGTACTGTTTTCACTGTCCCGGTTACCTCTTTGCTAACGTTCTCTTCAGAGCTGCAGTGAAACCAGGAACCACGTGGAGAAGGCACCCACACTGAAAGTGCCTGGAGGGAACATTGGGGCTTCTTCTCAGTGTCTCTGACATAGGTTTCACTGTCCCGGGAAAGTCTCTGCTAACACCGTGCAGAGCGCTGTGCCCAATATACAGAAACGTCTTGCGGTATCTCCTACAGGGAAAGTGCCAGGAGGGAATTGTCGAGCTTGTTCTGAGTGTCTCTGAGAATTGCTCTGATTATCCGTGTGACCTCTTTGCTAAGACTCTCCAGAGAGACGTCCTCAAAACCAACACACATCTTGACATATCTCCCACATTGATCGCAGTGTCTCCAGAAACGGCATTCAAGGAGCCAGGACCTTTTCTCCCTACACTCTCCATTGAGTTGTCCTCAAAAGCAATATACATCCTGCTATATCTCCCACATGGAAAGTGCCAGGAGGGAGAAGTGGGGATTATGTTTAGACTTTCTCGGAACTGCTTCAAATCAACTAGATCTCTTTGTGCTGTAAATCTCCCAACAGCCAAACGCAAAAGCAGCAAACATCTCGCTGTATGTCCCACATCCAAAGTGCCAAGAGAGAGCTTGCTCTCCCTGTCTTTGAGTACTGTTTTCACTGTCCCGGTTACCTCTTGGCTAACGTTCTCTTCAGAGCTGCAGTGAAACCAGGAACCACGTGGAGAAGGCACCCACACTGAAAGTGCCTGGAGGGAACACTGGGGCTTCTTCTCAGTGTCTCTGACATAGGGTTTCACTGTCCCGGGAAAGTCTCTGCTAACACCGTGCAGAGCGCTGTGCCCAATATACAGAAACGTCTTGCGGTACCTCCTACAGGGAAAGTGCCAGGAGGGAATTGTCGAGCTTGTTCTGAGTGTCTCTGAGAATTGCTCTGATTATCCGTGTGACCTCTTTGCTAAGACTCTCCAGAGAGCCGTCCTCAAAACCAACACACATCTTGACATATCTCCCACATTGATCGCAGTGTCTCCAGGAACGGCATTCAAGGAGCCAGGACCTTTTCTCCCTACACTCTCCATTGAGTTGTCCTCAAAACCAATATACATCCTGCTATATCTCCCACATGGAAAGTGCCAGGAGGGAGAAGTGGGGATTATGTTTAGACTTTCTCGGAACTGCTTCAAATCAACTAGATCTCTTTGTGCTGTAAATCTCCCAACAGCCAAACGCAAAAGCAGCAAACATCTCGCTGTATGTCCCACATCCAAAGTGCCAAGAGAGAGCTTGCTCTCCCTGTCTTTGAGTACTGTTTTCACTGTCCCGGTTACCTCTTTGCTAATGTTCTCTTCAGAGCTGCAGTGAAACCAGGAACCACGTGGAGAAGGCACCCACACTGAAAGTGCCTGGAGGGAACATTGGGGCTTCTTCTCAGTGTCTCTGACATAGGGTTTCACTGTCCCGGGAAAGTCTCTGCTAACACCGTGCAGAGCGCTGTGCCCAATATACAGAAACGTCTTGCGGTATCTCCTACAGGGAAAGTGCCAGGAGGGAATTGTCGAGCTTGTTCTGAGTGTCTCTGAGAATTGCTCTGATTATCCGTGTGACCTCTTGGCTAAGACTCTCCAGAGAGACGTCCTCAAAACCAACACACATCTTGACATATCTCCCACATTGATCGCAGTGTCTCCAGGAACGGCATTCAAGGAGCCAGGACCTTTTCTCCCTACACTCTCCATTGAGTTGTCCTCAAAACCAATATACATCCTGCTATATCTCCCACATGGAAAGTGCCAGGAGGGAGAAGTGGGGATTATGTTTAGACTTTCTCGGAACTGCTTCAAATCAACTAGATCTCTTTGTGCTGTAAATCTCCCAACAGCCAAACGCAAAAGCAGCAAACATCTCGCTGTATGTCCCACATCCAAAGTGCCAAGAGAGAGCTTGCTCTCCCTGTCTTTGAGTACTGTTTTCACTGCCCCGGTTACCTCTTGGCTAACGTTCTCTTCAGAGCTGCAGTGAAACCAGGAACCACGTGGAGAAGGCACCCACACTGAAAGTGCCTGGAGGGAACATTGGGGCTTCTTCTCAGTGTCTCTGACATAGGGTTTCACTGTCCCGGGAAAGTCTCTGCTAACACCGTGCAGAGCGCTGTGCCCAATATACAGAAACGTCTTGCGGTATCTCCTACAGGGAAAGTGCCAGGAGGGAATTGTCGAGCTTGTTCTCAGTGTCTCTGAGAATTGCTCTGATTATCCGTGTGACCTCTTTGCTAAGACTCTCCAGAGAGCCGTCCTCAAAACCAACACACATCTTGACATATCTCCCACATTGATCGCAGTGTCTCCAGGAACGGCATTCAAGGAGCCAGGACCTTTTCTCCCTACACTCTCCATTGAGTTGTCCTCAAAACCAATATACATCCTGCTATATCTCCCACATGGAAAGTGCTAGGAGGGAGAAGTGGGGATTATGTTTAGACTTTCTCGGAACTGCTTCAAATCAACTAGATCTCTTTGTGCTGTAAATCTCCCAACAGCCAAACGCAAAAGCAGCAAACATCTCGCTGTATGTCCCACATCCAAAGTGCCAAGAGAGAGCTTGCTCTCCCTGTCTTTGAGTACTGTTTTCACTGTCCCGGTTACCTCTTTGCTAACGTTCTCTTCAGAGCTGCAGTGAAACCAGGAACCACGTGGAGAAGGCACCCACACTGAAAGTGCCTGGAGGGAACATTGGGGCTTCTTCTCAGTGTCTCTGACATAGGGTTTCACTGTCCCGGGAAAGTCTCTGCTAACACCGTGCAGAGCGCTGTGCCCAATATACAGAAACGTCTTGCGGTATCTCCTACAGGGAAAGTGCCAGGAGGGAATTGTTGAGCTTGTTCTGAGTGTCTCTGAGAATTGCTCTGATTATCCGTGTGACCTCTTTGCTAAGACTCTCCAGAGAGACGTCCTCAAAACCAACACACATCTTGACATATCTCCCACGTTGATCGCAGTGTCTCCAGAAACGGCATTCAAGGAGCCAGGACCTTTTCTCCCTACACTCTCCATTGAGTTGTCCTCAAAAGCAATATACATCCTGCTATATCTCCCACATGGAAAGTGCCAGGAGGGAGAAGTGGGGATTATGTTTAGACTTTCTCGGAACTGCTTCAAATCAACTAGATCTCTTTGTGCTGTAAATCTCCCAACAGCCAAACGCAAAAGCAGCAAACATCTCGCTGTATGTCCCACATCCAAAGTGCCAAGAGAGAGCTTGCTCTCCCTGTCTTTGAGTACTGTTTTCACTGTCCCGGTTACCTCTTTGCTAACGTTCTCTTCAGAGCTGCAGTGAAACCAGGAACCACGTGGAGAAGGCACCCACACTGAAAGTGCCTGGAGGGAACATTGGGGCTTCTTCTCAGTGTCTCTGACATAGGGTTTCACTGTCCCGGGAAAGTCTCTGCTAACACCGTGCAGAGCGCTGTGCCCAATATACAGAAACGTCTTGCGGTATCTCCTACAGGGAAAGTGCCAGGAGGGAATTGTCGAGCTTGTTCTGAGTGTCTCTGAGAATTGCTCTGATTATCCGTGTGACCTCTTTGCTAAGACTCTCCAGAGAGCCGTCCTCAAAACCAACACACATCTTGACATATCTCCCACATTGATCGCAGTGTCTCCAGGAACGGCATTCAAGGAGCCAGGACCTTTCTCCCTACACTCTCCATTGAGTTGTCCTCAAAACCAATATACATCCTGCTATATCTCCCACATGGAAAGTGCCAGGAGGGAGAAGTGGGGATTATGTTTAGACTTTCTCGGAACTGCTTCAAATCAACTAGATCTCTTTGTGCTGTAAATCTCCCAACAGCCAAACGCAAAAGCAGCAAACATCTCGCTGTATGTCCCACATCCAAAGTGCCAAGAGAGAGCTTGCTCTCCCTGTCTTTGAGTACTGTTTTCACTGTCCCGGTTACCTCTTGGCTAACGTTCTCTTCAGAGCTGCAGTGAAACCAGGAACCACGTGGAGAAGGCACCCACACTGAAAGTGCCTGGAGGGAACATTGGGGCTTCTTCTCAGTGTCTCTGACATAGGGTTTCACTGTCCCGGGAAAGTCTCTGCTAACACCGTGCAGAGCGCTGTGCCCAATATACAGAAACGTCTTGCGGTATCTCCTACAGGGAAAGTGCCAGGAGGGAATTGTTGAGCTTGTTCTGAGTGTCTCTGAGAATTGCTCTGATTATCCGTGTGACCTCTTGGCTAAGACTCTCCAGAGACACGTCCTCAAAACCAACACACATCTTGACATATCTCCCACATTGATCGCAGTGTCTCCAGGAACGGCATTCAAGGAGCCAGGAACTTTCTCCCTACACTCTCCATTGAGTTGTCCTCAAAACCAATATACATCCTGCTATATCTCCCACATGGAAAGTGCCAGGAGGGAGAAGTGGGGATTATGTTTAGACTTTCTCGGAACTGCTTCAAATCAACTAGATCTCTTTGTGCTGTAAATCTCCCAACAGCCAAACGCAAAAGCAGCAAACATCTCGCTGTATGTCCCACATCCAAAGTGCCAAGAGAGAGCTTGCTCTCCCTGTCTTTGAGTACTGTTTTCACTGTCCCGGTTACCTCTTTGCTAACGTTCTCTTCAGAGCTGCAGTGAAACCAGGAACCACGTGGAGAAGGCACCCACACTGAAAGTGCCTGGAGGGAACATTGGGGCTTCTTCTCAGTGTCTCTGACATAGGGTTTCACTGTCCCGGGAAAGTCTCTGCTAACACCATGCAGAGCGCTGTGCCCAATATACAGAAACGTCTTGCGGTATCTCCTACAGGGAAAGTGCCAGGAGGGAATTGTCGAGCTTGTTCTGAGTGTCTCTGAGAATTGCTCTGATTATCCGTGTGACCTCTTTGCTAAGACTCTCCAGAGAGACGTCCTCAAAACAAACACACATCTTGACATATCTCCCACATTGATCGCAGTGTCTCCAGAAACGGCATTCAAGGAGCCAGGACCTTTTCTCCCTACACTCTCCATTGAGTTGTCCTCAAAACCAATATACATCCTGCTATATCTCCCACATGGAAAGTGCCAGGAGGGAGAAGTGGGGATTATGTTTAGACTTTCTCGGAACTGCTTCAAATCAACTAGATCTCTTTGTGCTGTAAATCTCCCAACAGCCAAACGCAAAAGCAGCAAACATCTCGCTGTATGTCCCACATCCAAAGTGCCAAGAGAGAGCTTGCTCTCCCTGTCTTTGAGTACTGTTTTCACTGTCCCGGTTACCTCTTGGCTAACGTTCTCTTCAGAGCTGCAGTGAAACCAGGAACCACGTGGAGAAGGCACCCACACTGAAAGTGCCTGGAGGGAACACTGGGGCTTCTTCTCAGTGTCTCTGACATAGGGTTTCACTGTCCCGGGAAAGTCTCTGCTAACACCGTGCAGAGCGCTGTGCCCAATATACAGAAACGTCTTGCGGTATCTCCTACAGGGAAAGTGCCAGGAGGGAATTGTCGAGCTTGTTCTGAGTGTCTCTGAGAATTGCTCTGATTATCCCTGTGACCTCTTTGCTAAGACTCTCCAGAGAGCCGTCCTCAAAACAAACACACATCTTGACGTTTCTCCCACATTGATCGCAGTGTCTCCAGAAACGGCATTCAAGGAGCCAGGAACTTTTCTCCCTACACTCTCCGTTGAGTTGTCCTCAAAACCAATATACATCCTGCTATATCTCCCACATGGAAAGTGCCAGGAGGGAGAAGTGGGGATTATGTTTAGACTTTCTCGGAACTGCTTCAAATCAACTAGATCTCTTTGTGCTGTAAATCTCCCAACAGCCAAACGCAAAAGCAGCAAACATCTCGCTGTATGTCCCACATCCAAAGTGCCAAGAGAGAGCTTGCTCTCCCTGTCTTTGAGTACTGTTTTCACTGTCCCGGTTACCTCTTGGCTAACGTTCTCTTCAGAGCTGCAGTGAAACCAGGAACCACGTGGAGAAGGCACCCACACTGAAAGTGCCTGGAGGGAACATTGGGGCTTCTTCTCAGTGTCTCTGACATAGGGTTTCACTGTCCCGGGAAAGTCTCTGCTAACACCGTGCAGAGCGCTGTGCCCAATATACAGAAACGTCTTGCGGTATCTCCTACAGGGAAAGTGCCAGGAGGGAATTGTCGAGCTTGTTCTGAGTGTCTCTGAGAATTGCTCTGATTATCCGTGTGACCTCTTTGCTAAGACTCTCCAGAGAGCCGTCCTCAAAACCAACACACATCTTGACATATCTCCCACATTGATCGCAGTGTCTCCAGGAACGGCATTCAAGGAGCCAGGACCTTTTCTCCCTACACTCTCCATTGAGTTGTCCTCAAAACCAATATACATCCTGCTATATCTCCCACATGGAAAGTGCCAGGAGGGAGAAGTGGGGATTATGTTTAGACTTTCTCGGAACTGCTTCAAATCAACTAGATCTCTTTGTGCTGTAAATCTCCCAACAGCCAAACGCAAAAGCAGCAAACATCTCGCTGTATGGCCCACATCCAAAGTGCCAAGAGAGAGCTTGCTCTCCCTGTCTTTGAGTACTGTTTTCACTGTCCCGGTTACCTCTTTGCTAACGTTCTCTTCAGAGCTGCAGTGAAACCAGAAACCACGTGGAGAAGGCACCCACACTGAAAGTGCCTGGAGGGAACATTGGGGCTTCTTCTCAGTGTCTCTGACATAGGGTTTCACTGTCCCGGGAAAGTCTCTGCTAACACCGTGCAGAGCGCTGTGCCCAATATACAGAAACGTCTTGCGGTATCTCCTACAGGGAAAGTGCCAGGAGGGAATTGTCGAGCTTGTTCTCAGTGTCTCTGAGAATTGCTCTGATTATCCGTGTGACCTCTTTGCTAAGACTCTCCAGAGAGCCGTCCTCAAAACCAACACACATCTTGACATATCTCCCACATTGATTGCAGTGTCTCCAGGAACGGCATTCAAGGAGCCAGGACCTTTTCTCCCTACACTCTCCATTGAGTTGTCCTCAAAACCAATATACATCCTGCTATATCTCCCACATGGAAAGTGCTAGGAGGGAGAAGTGGGGATTATGTTTAGACTTTCTCGGAACTGCTTCAAATCAACTAGATCTCTTTGTGCTGTAAATCTCCCAACAGCCAAACGCAAAAGCAGCAAACATCTCGCTGTATGTCCCACATCCAAAGTGCCAAGAGAGAGCTTGCTCTCCCTGTCTTTGAGTACTGTTTTCACTGTCCCGGTTACCTCTTGGCTAACGTTCTCTTCAGAGCTGCAGTGAAACCAGGAACCACGTGGAGAAGGCACCCACACTGAAAGTGCCTGGAGGGAACACTGGGGCTTCTTCTCAGTGTCTCTGACATAGGGTTTCACTGTCCCGGGAAAGTCTCTGCTAACACCGTGCAGAGCGCTGTGCCCAATATACAGAAACGTCTTGCGGTATCTCCTACAGGGAAAGTGCCAGGAGGGAATTGTTGAGCTTGTTCTGAGTGTCTCTGAGAATTGCTCTGATTATCCGTGTGACCTCTTTGCTAAGACTCTCCAGAGAGCCGTCCTGAAAACCAACACACATCTTGACATATCTCCCACGTTGATCGCAGTGTCTCCAGAAACGGCATTCAAGGAGCCAGGACCTTTTCTCCCTACACTGTCCATTGAGTTGTCCTCAAAACCAATATACATCCTGCTATATCTCCCACATGGAAAGTGCCAGGAGGGAGAAGTGGGGATTATGTTTAGACTTTCTCGGAACTGCTTCAAATCAACTAGATCTCTTTGTGCTGTAAATCTCCCAACAGCCAAACGCAAAAGCAGCAAACATCTCGCTGTATGTCCCACATCCAAAGTGCCAAGAGAGTGCTTGCTCTCCCTGTCTTTGAGTACTGTTTTCACTGTCCCGGTTACCTCTTTGCTAACGTTCTCTTCAGAGCTGCAGTGAAACCAGGAACCACGTGGAGAAGGCACCCACACTGAAAGTGCCTGGAGGGAACACTGGGGCTTCTTCTCAGTGTCTCTGACATAGGGTTTCACTGTCCCGGGAAAGTCTCTGCTAACACCGTGCAGAGCGCTGTGCCCAATATACAGAAACGTCTTGCGGTATCTCCTACAGGGAAAGTGCCAGGAGGGAATTGTTGAGCTTGTTCTGAGTGTCTCTGAGAATTGCTCTGATTATCCGTGTGACCTCTTTGCTAAGACTCTCCAGAGAGCCGTCCTGAAAACCAACACACATCTTGACATATCTCCCACGTTGATCGCAGTGTCTCCAGAAACGGCATTCAAGGAGCCAGGACCTTTTCTCCCTACACTGTCCATTGAGTTGTCCTCAAAACCAATATACATCCTGCTATATCTCCCACATGGAAAGTGCCAGGAGGGAGAAGTGGGGATTATGTTTAGACTTTCTCGGAACTGCTTCAAATCAACTAGATCTCTTTGTGCTGTAAATCTCCCAACAGCCAAACGCAAAAGCAGCAAACATCTCGCTGTATGTCCCACATCCAAAGTGCCAAGAGAGTGCTTGCTCTCCCTGTCTTTGAGTACTGTTTTCACTGTCCCGGTTACCTCTTTGCTAACGTTCTCTTCAGAGCTGCAGTGAAACCAGGAACCACGTGGAGAAGGCACCCACACTGAAAGTGCCTGGAGGGAACATTGGGGCTTCTTCTTAGTGTCTCTGACATAGGGTTTCACTGTCCCGGGAAAGTCTCTGCTAACACCGTGCAGAGCGCTGTGCCCAATATACAGAAACGTCTTGCGGTATCTCCTACAGGGAAAGTGCCAGGAGGGAATTGTCGAGCTTGTTCTGAGTGTCTCTGAGAATTGCTCTGATTATCCGTGTGACCTCTTTGCTAAGACTCTCCAGAGAGACGTCCTCAAAACAAACACACATCTTGACATATCTCCCACATTGATCGCAGTGTCTCCAGAAACGGCATTCAAGGAGCCAGGACCTTTTCTCCCTACACTCTCCATTGAGTTGTCCTCAAAACCAATATACATCCTGCTATATCTCCCACATGGAAAGTGCCAGGAGGGAGAAGTGGGGATTATGTTTAGACTTTCTCGGAACTGCTTCAAATCAACTAGATCTCTTTGTGCTGTAAATCTCCCAACAGCCAAATGTAAAAGCAGCAAACATCTCGCTGTATGTCCCACATCCAAAGTGCCAAGAGAGAGCTTGCTCTCCCTGTCTTTGAGTACTGTTTTCACTGTCCCGGTTACCTCTTGGCTAACGTTCTCTTCAGAGCTGCAGTGAAGCCAGGAACCACGTGGAGAAGGCACCCACACTGAAAGTGCCTGGAGGGAACATTGGGGCTTCTTCTCAGTGTCTCTGACATAGGGTTTCACTGTCCCGGGAAAGTCTCTGCTAACACCGTGCAGAGCGCTGTGCCCAATATACAGAAACGTCTTGCGGTATCTCCTACAGGGAAAGTGCCAGGAGGGAATTGTTGAGCTTGTTCTGAGTGTCTCTGAGAATTGCTCTGATTATCCGTGTGACCTCTTTGCTAAGACTCTCCAGAGAGCCGTCCTCAAAACCAACACACATCTTGACATATCTCCCACATTGATCGCAGTGTCTCCAGGAACGGCATTCAAGGAGCCAGGACCTTTTCTCCCTACACTCTCCATTGAGTTGTCCTCAAAACCAATATACATCCTGCTATATCTCCCACATGGAAAGTGCCAGGAGGGAGAAGTGGGGATTATGTTTAGACTTTCTCGGAACTGCTTCAAATCAACTAGATCTCTTTGTGCTGTAAATCTCCCAACAGCCAAACGCAAAAGCAGCAAACATCTCGCTGTATGTCCCACATCCAAAGTGCCAAGAGAGAGCTTGCTCTCCCTGTCTTTGAGTACTGTTTTCACTGTCCCGGTTACCTCTTTGCTAATGTTCTCTTCAGAGCTGCAGTGAAACCAGGAACCACGTGGAGAAGGCACCCACACTGAAAGTGCCTGGAGGGAACATTGGGGCTTCTTCTCAGTGTCTCTGACATAGGGTTTCACTGTCCCGGGAAAGTCTCTGCTAACACCGTGCAGAGCGCTGTGCCCAATATACAGAAACGTCTTGCGGTATCTCCTACAGGGAAAGTGCCAGGAGGGAATTGTCGAGCTTGTTCTGAGTGTCTCTGAGAATTGCTCTGATTATCCCTGTGACCTCTTTGCTAAGACTCTCCAGAGAGCCGTCCTCAAAACCAACACACATCTTGACATATCTCCCACATTGATCGCAGTGTCTCCAGAAACGGCATTCAAGGAGCCAGGACCTTTTCTCCCTACACTCTCCATTGAGTTGTCCTCAAAACCAATATACATCCTGCTATATCTCCCACATGGAAAGTGCCAGGAGGGAGAAGTGGGGATTATGTTTAGACTTTCTCGGAACTGCTTCAAATCAACTAGATCTCTTTGTGCTGTAAATCTCCCAACAGCCAAACGCAAAAGCA
Organism: Chroicocephalus ridibundus; assembly: GCF_963924245.1. Classification (NCBI taxonomy): domain Eukaryota; kingdom Metazoa; phylum Chordata; class Aves; order Charadriiformes; family Laridae; genus Chroicocephalus; species Chroicocephalus ridibundus. Next base: position 22,505,743 of record NC_086295.1, on the reverse strand, counting down.
GCAAACATCTCGCTGTATGTCCCACATCCAAAGTGCCAAGAGAGAGCTTGCTCTCCCTGTCTTTGAGTACTGTTTTCACTGTCCCGGTTACCTCTTGGCTAACGTTCTCTTCAGAGCTGCAGTGAAACCAGGAACCACGTGGAGAAGGCACCCACACTGAAAGTGCCTGGAGGGAACATTGGGGCTTCTTCTCAGTGTCTCTGACATAGGGTTTCACTCTCCCGGGAAAGTCTCTGCTAACACCGTGCAGAGCGCTGTGCCCAATATACAGAAACGTCTTGCGGTATCTCCTACAGGGAAAGTGCCAGGAGGGAATTGTCGAGCTTGTTCTGAGTGTCTCTGAGAATTGCTCTGATTATCCGTGTGACCTCTTTGCTAAGACTCTCCAGAGAGCCGTCCTCAAAACCAACACACATCTTGACATATCTCCCACATTGATCGCAGTGTCTCCAGGAACGGCATTCAAGGAGCCAGGACCTTTTCTCCCTACACTCTCCATTGAGTTGTCCTCAAAACCAATATACATCCTGCTATATCTCCCACATGGAAAGTGCCAGGAGGGAGAAGTGGGGATTATGTTTAGACTTTCTCGGAACTGCTTCAAATCAACTAGATCTCTTTGTGCTGTAAATCTCCCAACAGCCAAACGCAAAAGCAGCAAACATCTCGCTGTATGTCCCACATCCAAAGTGCCAAGAGAGAGCTTGCTCTCCCTGTCTTTGAGTACTGTTTTCACTGCCCCGGTTACCTCTTGGCTAACGTTCTCTTCAGAGCTGCAGTGAAACCAGGAACCACGTGGAGAAGGCACCCACACTGAAAGTGCCTGGAGGGAACATTGGGGCTTCTTCTCAGTGTCTCTGACATAGGGTTTCACTGTCCCGGGAAAGTCTCTGCTAACACCGTGCAGAGCGCTGTGCCCAATATACAGAAACGTCTTGCGGTATCTCCTACAGGGAAAGTGCCAGGAGGGAATTGTCGAGCTTGTTCTGAGTGTCTCTGAGAATTGCTCTGATTATCCCTGTGACCTCTTTGCTAAGACTCTCCAGAGAGACGTCCTCAAAACCAACACACATCTTGACATATCTCCCACGTTGATCGCAGTGTCTCCAGAAACGGCATTCAAGGAGCCAGGACCTTTTCTCCCTACACTGTCCATTGAGTTGTCCTCAAAACCAATATACATCCTGCTATATCTCCCACATGGAAAGTGCCAGGAGGGAGAAGTGGGGATTATGTTTAGACTTTCTCGGAACTGCTTCAAATCAACTAGATCTCTTTGTGCTGTAAATCTCCCAACAGCCAAACGCAAAAGCAGCAAACATCTCGCTGTATGTCCCACATCCAAAGTGCCAAGAGAGTGCTTGCTCTCCCTGTCTTTGAGTACTGTTTTCACTGTCCCGGTTACCTCTTTGCTAACGTTCTCTTCAGAGCTGCAGTGAAACCAGGAACCACGTGGAGAAGGCACCCACACTGAAAGTGCCTGGAGGGAACACTGGGGCTTCTTCTCAGTGTCTCTGACATAGGGTTTCACTGTCCCGGGAAAGTCTCTGCTAACACCGTGCAGAGCGCTGTGCCCAATATACAGAAACGTCTTGCGGTATCTCCTACAGGGAAAGTGCCAGGAGGGAATTGTTGAGCTTGTTCTGAGTGTCTCTGAGAATTGCTCTGATTATCCGTGTGACCTCTTTGCTAAGACTCTCCAGAGAGCCGTCCTGAAAACCAACACACATCTTGACATATCTCCCACGTTGATCGCAGTGTCTCCAGAAACGGCATTCAAGGAGCCAGGACCTTTTCTCCCTACACTGTCCATTGAGTTGTCCTCAAAACCAATATACATCCTGCTATATCTCCCACATGGAAAGTGCCAGGAGGGAGAAGTGGGGATTATGTTTAGACTTTCTCGGAACTGCTTCAAATCAACTAGATCTCTTTGTGCTGTAAATCTCCCAACAGCCAAACGCAAAAGCAGCAAACATCTCGCTGTATGTCCCACATCCAAAGTGCCAAGAGAGTGCTTGCTCTCCCTGTCTTTGAGTACTGTTTTCACTGTCCCGGTTACCTCTTTGCTAACGTTCTCTTCAGAGCTGCAGTGAAACCAGGAACCACGTGGAGAAGGCACCCACACTGAAAGTGCCTGGAGGGAACATTGGGGCTTCTTCTTAGTGTCTCTGACATAGGGTTTCACTGTCCCGGGAAAGTCTCTGCTAACACCGTGCAGAGCGCTGTGCCCAATATACAGAAACGTCTTGCGGTATCTCCTACAGGGAAAGTGCCAGGAGGGAATTGTCGAGCTTGTTCTGAGTGTCTCTGAGAATTGCTCTGATTATCCGTGTGACCTCTTTGCTAAGACTCTCCAGAGAGACGTCCTCAAAACAAACACACATCTTGACATATCTCCCACATTGATCGCAGTGTCTCCAGAAACGGCATTCAAGGAGCCAGGACCTTTTCTCCCTACACTCTCCATTGAGTTGTCCTCAAAACCAATATACATCCTGCTATATCTCCCACATGGAAAGTGCCAGGAGGGAGAAGTGGGGATTATGTTTAGACTTTCTCGGAACTGCTTCAAATCAACTAGATCTCTTTGTGCTGTAAATCTCCCAACAGCCAAATGTAAAAGCAGCAAACATCTCGCTGTATGTCCCACATCCAAAGTGCCAAGAGAGAGCTTGCTCTCCCTGTCTTTGAGTACTGTTTTCACTGTCCCGGTTACCTCTTGGCTAACGTTCTCTTCAGAGCTGCAGTGAAGCCAGGAACCACGTGGAGAAGGCACCCACACTGAAAGTGCCTGGAGGGAACATTGGGGCTTCTTCTCAGTGTCTCTGACATAGGGTTTCACTGTCCCGGGAAAGTCTCTGCTAACACCGTGCAGAGCGCTGTGCCCAATATACAGAAACGTCTTGCGGTATCTCCTACAGGGAAAGTGCCAGGAGGGAATTGTTGAGCTTGTTCTGAGTGTCTCTGAGAATTGCTCTGATTATCCGTGTGACCTCTTTGCTAAGACTCTCCAGAGAGCCGTCCTCAAAACCAACACACATCTTGACATATCTCCCACATTGATCGCAGTGTCTCCAGGAACGGCATTCAAGGAGCCAGGACCTTTTCTCCCTACACTCTCCATTGAGTTGTCCTCAAAACCAATATACATCCTGCTATATCTCCCACATGGAAAGTGCCAGGAGGGAGAAGTGGGGATTATGTTTAGACTTTCTCGGAACTGCTTCAAATCAACTAGATCTCTTTGTGCTGTAAATCTCCCAACAGCCAAACGCAAAAGCAGCAAACATCTCGCTGTATGTCCCACATCCAAAGTGCCAAGAGAGAGCTTGCTCTCCCTGTCTTTGAGTACTGTTTTCACTGTCCCGGTTACCTCTTTGCTAATGTTCTCTTCAGAGCTGCAGTGAAACCAGGAACCACGTGGAGAAGGCACCCACACTGAAAGTGCCTGGAGGGAACATTGGGGCTTCTTCTCAGTGTCTCTGACATAGGGTTTCACTGTCCCGGGAAAGTCTCTGCTAACACCGTGCAGAGCGCTGTGCCCAATATACAGAAACGTCTTGCGGTATCTCCTACAGGGAAAGTGCCAGGAGGGAATTGTCGAGCTTGTTCTGAGTGTCTCTGAGAATTGCTCTGATTATCCCTGTGACCTCTTTGCTAAGACTCTCCAGAGAGCCGTCCTCAAAACCAACACACATCTTGACATATCTCCCACATTGATCGCAGTGTCTCCAGAAACGGCATTCAAGGAGCCAGGACCTTTTCTCCCTACACTCTCCATTGAGTTGTCCTCAAAACCAATATACATCCTGCTATATCTCCCACATGGAAAGTGCCAGGAGGGAGAAGTGGGGATTATGTTTAGACTTTCTCGGAACTGCTTCAAATCAACTAGATCTCTTTGTGCTGTAAATCTCCCAACAGCCAAACGCAAAAGCAGCAAACATCTCGCTGTATGTCCCACATCCAAAGTGCCAAGAGAGAGCTTGCTCTCCCTGTCTTTGAGTACTGTTTTCACTGTCCCGGTTACCTCTTGGCTAACGTTCTCTTCAGAGCTGCAGTGAAACCAGGAACCACGTGGAGAAGGCACCCACACTGAAAGTGCCTGGAGGGAACATTGGGGCTTCTTCTCAGTGTCTCTGACATAGGGTTTCACTCTCCCGGGAAAGTCTCTGCTAACACCGTGCAGAGCGCTGTGCCCAATATACAGAAACGTCTTGCGGTATCTCCTACAGGGAAAGTGCCAGGAGGGAATTGTCGAGCTTGTTCTGAGTGTCTCTGAGAATTGCTCTGATTATCCGTGTGACCTCTTTGCTAAGACTCTCCAGAGAGCCGTCCTCAAAACCAACACACATCTTGACATATCTCCCACATTGATCGCAGTGTCTCCAGGAACGGCATTCAAGGAGCCAGGACCTTTTCTCCCTACACTCTCCATTGAGTTGTCCTCAAAACCAATATACATCCTGCTATATCTCCCACATGGAAAGTGCCAGGAGGGAGAAGTGGGGATTATGTTTAGACTTTCTCGGAACTGCTTCAAATCAACTAGATCTCTTTGTGCTGTAAATCTCCCAACAGCCAAACGCAAAAGCAGCAAACATCTCGCTGTATGTCCCACATCCAAAGTGCCAAGAGAGAGCTTGCTCTCCCTGTCTTTGAGTACTGTTTTCACTGCCCCGGTTACCTCTTGGCTAACGTTCTCTTCAGAGCTGCAGTGAAACCAGGAACCACGTGGAGAAGGCACCCACACTGAAAGTGCCTGGAGGGAACATTGGGGCTTCTTCTCAGTGTCTCTGACATAGGGTTTCACTGTCCCGGGAAAGTCTCTGCTAACACCGTGCAGAGCGCTGTGCCCAATATACAGAAACGTCTTGCGGTATCTCCTACAGGGAAAGTGCCAGGAGGGAATTGTCGAGCTTGTTCTCAGTGTCTCTGAGAATTGCTCTGATTATCCGTGTGACCTCTTTGCTAAGACTCTCCAGAGAGCCGTCCTCAAAACCAACACACATCTTGACATATCTCCCACATTGATCGCAGTGTCTCCAGGAACGGCATTCAAGGAGCCAGGACCTTTTCTCCCTACACTCTCCATTGAGTTGTCCTCAAAACCAATATACATCCTGCTATATCTCCCACATGGAAAGTGCTAGGAGGGAGAAGTGGGGATTATGTTTAGACTTTCTTGGAACTGCTTCAAATCAACTAGATCTCTTTGTGCTGTAAATCTCCCAACAGCCAAACGCAAAAGCAGCAAACATCTCGCTGTATGTCCCACATCCAAAGTGCCAAGAGAGAGCTTGCTCTCCCTGTCTTTGAGTACTGTTTTCACTGTCCCGGTTACCTCTTTGCTAACGTTCTCTTCAGAGCTGCAGTGAAACCAGGAACCACGTGGAGAAGGCACCCACACTGAAAGTGCCTGGAGGGAACATTGGGGCTTCTTCTCAGTGTCTCTGACATAGGGTTTCACTGTCCCGGGAAAGTCTCTGCTAACACCGTGCAGAGCGCTGTGCCCAATATACAGAAACGTCTTGCGGTATCTCCTACAGGGAAAGTGCCAGGAGGGAATTGTTGAGCTTGTTCTGAGTGTCTCTGAGAATTGCTCTGATTATCCGTGTGACCTCTTTGCTAAGACTCTCCAGAGAGACGTCCTCAAAACCAACACACATCTTGACATATCTCCCACGTTGATCGCAGTGTCTCCAGAAACGGCATTCAAGGAGCCAGGACCTTTTCTCCCTACACTCTCCATTGAGTTGTCCTCAAAAGCAATATACATCCTGCTATATCTCCCACATGGAAAGTGCCAGGAGGGAGAAGTGGGGATTATGTTTAGACTTTCTCGGAACTGCTTCAAATCAACTAGATCTCTTTGTGCTGTAAATCTCCCAACAGCCAAACGCAAAAGCAGCAAACATCTCGCTGTATGTCCCACATCCAAAGTGCCAAGAGAGAGCTTGCTCTCCCTGTCTTTGAGTACTGTTTTCACTGTCCCGGTTACCTCTTTGCTAACGTTCTCTTCAGAGCTGCAGTGAAACCAGGAACCACGTGGAGAAGGCACCCACACTGAAAGTGCCTGGAGGGAACATTGGGGCTTCTTCTCAGTGTCTCTGACATAGGGTTTCACTGTCCCGGGAAAGTCTCTGCTAACACCGTGCAGAGCGCTGTGCCCAATATACAGAAACGTCTTGCGGTATCTCCTACAGGGAAAGTGCCAGGAGGGAATTGTCGAGCTTGTTCTGAGTGTCTCTGAGAATTGCTCTGATTATCCGTGTGACCTCTTTGCTAAGACTCTCCAGAGAGCCGTCCTCAAAACCAACACACATCTTGACATATCTCCCACATTGATCGCAGTGTCTCCAGGAACGGCATTCAAGGAGCCAGGACCTTTCTCCCTACACTCTCCATTGAGTTGTCCTCAAAACCAATATACATCCTGCTATATCTCCCACATGGAAAGTGCCAGGAGGGAGAAGTGGGGATTATGTTTAGACTTTCTCGGAACTGCTTCAAATCAACTAGATCTCTTTGTGCTGTAAATCTCCCAACAGCCAAACGCAAAAGCAGCAAACATCTCGCTGTATGTCCCACATCCAAAGTGCCAAGAGAGAGCTTGCTCTCCCTGTCTTTGAGTACTGTTTTCACTGTCCCGGTTACCTCTTGGCTAACGTTCTCTTCAGAGCTGCAGTGAAACCAGGAACCACGTGGAGAAGGCACCCACACTGAAAGTGCCTGGAGGGAACATTGGGGCTTCTTCTCAGTGTCTCTGACATAGGGTTTCACTGTCCCGGGAAAGTCTCTGCTAACACCGTGCAGAGCGCTGTGCCCAATATACAGAAACGTCTTGCGGTATCTCCTACAGGGAAAGTGCCAGGAGGGAATTGTCGAGCTTGTTCTGAGTGTCTCTGAGAATTGCTCTGATTATCCCTGTGACCTCTTTGCTAAGACTCTCCAGAGAGCCGTCCTCAAAACAAACACACATCTTGACGTTTCTCCCACATTGATCGCAGTGTCTCCAGAAACGGCATTCAAGGAGCCAGGACCTTTTCTCCCTACACTCTCCATTGAGTTGTCCTCAAAACCAAAATACATCCTGCTATATCTTCCACATGGAAAGTGCCAGGAGGGAGCAGTGGGGATTATGTTTAGACTTTCTCGGAACTGCTTCAAATCAACTAGATCTCTTTGTGCTGTAAATCTCCCAACAGCCAAACGCAAAAGCAGCAAACATCTCGCTGTATGGCCCACATCCAAAGTGCCAAGAGAGAGCTTGCTCTCCCTGTCTTTGAGTACTGTTTTCACTGTCCCGGTTACCTCTTTGCTAACGTTCTCTTCAGAGCTGCAGTGAAACCAGGAACCACGTGGAGAAGGCACCCACACTGAAAGTGCCTGGAGGGAACACTGGGGCTTCTTCTCAGTGTCTCTGACATAGGGTTTCACTGTCCCGGGAAAGTCTCTGCTAACACCGTGCAGAGCGCTGTGCCCAATATACAGAAACGTCTTGCGGTATCTCCTACAGGGAAAGTGCCAGGAGGGAATTGTTGAGCTTGTTCTGAGTGTCTCTGAGAATTGCTCTGATTATCCGTGTGACCTCTTGGCTAAGACTCTCCAGAGACACGTCCTCAAAACCAACACACATCTTGACATATCTCCCACATTGATCGCAGTGTCTCCAGGAACGGCATTCAAGGAGCCAGGAACTTTCTCCCTACACTCTCCATTGAGTTGTCCTCAAAACCAATATACATCCTGCTATATCTCCCACATGGAAAGTGCCAGGAGGGAGAAGTGGGGATTATGTTTAGACTTTCTCGGAACTGCTTCAAATCAACTAGATCTCTTTGTGCTGTAAATCTCCCAACAGCCAAACGCAAAAGCAGCAAACATCTCGCTGTATGTCCCACATCCAAAGTGCCAAGAGAGAGCTTGCTCTCCCTGTCTTTGAGTACTGTTTTCACTGTCCCGGTTACCTCTTTGCTAACGTTCTCTTCAGAGCTGCAGTGAAACCAGGAACCACGTGGAGAAGGCACCCACACTGAAAGTGCCTGGAGGGAACATTGGGGCTTCTTCTCAGTGTCTCTGACATAGGGTTTCACTGTCCCGGGAAAGTCTCTGCTAACACCATGCAGAGCGCTGTGCCCAATATACAGAAACGTCTTGCGGTATCTCCTACAGGGAAAGTGCCAGGAGGGAATTGTCGAGCTTGTTCTGAGTGTCTCTGAGAATTGCTCTGATTATCCGTGTGACCTCTTTGCTAAGACTCTCCAGAGAGACGTCCTCAAAACAAACACACATCTTGACATATCTCCCACATTGATCGCAGTGTCTCCAGAAACGGCATTCAAGGAGCCAGGACCTTTTCTCCCTACACTCTCCATTGAGTTGTCCTCAAAACCAATATACATCCTGCTATATCTCCCACATGGAAAGTGCCAGGAGGGAGAAGTGGGGATTATGTTTAGACTTTCTCGGAACTGCTTCAAATCAACTAGATCTCTTTGTGCTGTAAATCTCCCAACAGCCAAACGCAAAAGCAGCAAACATCTCGCTGTATGTCCCACATCCAAAGTGCCAAGAGAGAGCTTGCTCTCCCTGTCTTTGAGTACTGTTTTCACTGTCCCGGTTACCTCTTGGCTAACGTTCTCTTCAGAGCTGCAGTGAAACCAGGAACCACGTGGAGAAGGCACCCACACTGAAAGTGCCTGGAGGGAACACTGGGGCTTCTTCTCAGTGTCTCTGACATAGGGTTTCACTGTCCCGGGAAAGTCTCTGCTAACACCGTGCAGAGCGCTGTGCCCAATATACAGAAACGTCTTGCGGTATCTCCTACAGGGAAAGTGCCAGGAGGGAATTGTCGAGCTTGTTCTGAGTGTCTCTGAGAATTGCTCTGATTATCCCTGTGACCTCTTTGCTAAGACTCTCCAGAGAGCCGTCCTCAAAACAAACACACATCTTGACGTTTCTCCCACATTGATCGCAGTGTCTCCAGAAACGGCATTCAAGGAGCCAGGACCTTTTCTCCCTACACTCTCCATTGAGTTGTCCTCAAAACCAATATACATCCTGCTATATCTCCCACATGGAAAGTGCCAGGAGGGAGAAGTGGGGATTATGTTTAGACTTTCTCGGAACTGCTTCAAATCAACTAGATCTCTTTGTGCTGTAAATCTCCCAACAGCCAAATGCAAAAGCAGCAAACATCTCGCTGTATGGCCCACATCCAAAGTGCCAAGAGAGAGCTTGCTCTCCCTGTCTTTGAGTACTGTTTTCACTGTCCCGGTTACCTCTTTGCTAACGTTCTCTTCAGAGCTGCAGTGAAACCAGGAACCACGTGGAGAAGGCACCCACACTGAAAGTGCCTGGAGGGAACATTGGGGCTTCTTCTCAGTGTCTCTGACATAGGGTTTCACTGTCCCGGGAAAGTCTCTGCTAACACCGTGCAGAGCGCTGTGCCCAATATACAGAAACGTCTTGCGGTATCTCCTACAGGGAAAGTGCCAGGAGGGAATTGTTGAGCTTGTTCTGAGTGTCTCTGAGAATTGCTCTGATTATCCGTGTGACCTCTTGGCTAAGACTCTCCAGAGACACGTCCTCAAAACCAACACACATCTTGACATATCTCCCACATTGATCGCAGTGTCTCCAGGAACGGCATTCAAGGAGCCAGGAACTTTTCTCCCTACACTCTCCGTTGAGTTGTCCTCAAAACCAATATACATCCTGCTATATCTCCCACATGGAAAGTGCCAGGAGGGAGAAGTGGGGATTATGTTTAGACTTTCTCGGAACTGCTTCAAATCAACTAGATCTCTTTGTGCTGTAAATCTCCCAACAGCCAAACGCAAAAGCAGCAAACATCTCGCTGTATGTCCCACATCCAAAGTGCCAAGAGAGAGCTTGCTCTCCCTGTCTTTGAGTACTGTTTTCACTGTCCCGGTTACCTCTTGGCTAACGTTCTCTTCAGAGCTGCAGTGAAACCAGGAACCACGTGGAGAAGGCACCCACACTGAAAGTGCCTGGAGGGAACACTGGGGCTTCTTCTCAGTGTCTCTGACATAGGGTTTCACTGTCCCGGGAAAGTCTCTGCTAACACCGTGCAGAGCGCTGTGCCCAATATACAGAAACGTCTTGCGGTATCTCCTACAGGGAAAGTGCCAGGAGGGAATTGTCGAGCTTGTTCTGAGTGTCTCTGAGAATTGCTCTGATTATCCGTGTGACCTCTTTGCTAAGACTCTCCAGAGAGCCGTCCTCAAAACCAACACACATCTTGACATATCTCCCACATTGATCGCAGTGTCTCCAGGAACGGCATTCAAGGAGCCAGGACCTTTTCTCCCTACACTCTCCATTGAGTTGTCCTCAAAACCAATATACATCCTGCTATATCTCCCACATGGAAAGTGCCAGGAGGGAGAAGTGGGGATTATGTTTAGACTTTCTCGGAACTGCTTCAAATCAACTAGATCTCTTTGTGCTGTAAATCTCCCAACAGCCAAACGCAAAAGCAGCAAACATCTCGCTGTATGGCCCACATCCAAAGTGCCAAGAGAGAGCTTGCTCTCCCTGTCTTTGAGTACTGTTTTCACTGTCCCGGTTACCTCTTTGCTAACGTTCTCTTCAGAGCTGCAGTGAAACCAGAAACCACGTGGAGAAGGCACCCACACTGAAAGTGCCTGGAGGGAACATTGGGGCTTCTTCTCAGTGTCTCTGACATAGGGTTTCACTGTCCCGGGAAAGTCTCTGCTAACACCGTGCAGAGCGCTGTGCCCAATATACAGAAACGTCTTGCGGTATCTCCTACAGGGAAAGTGCCAGGAGGGAATTGTCGAGCTTGTTCTCAGTGTCTCTGAGAATTGCTCTGATTATCCGTGTGACCTCTTTGCTAAGACTCTCCAGAGAGCCGTCCTCAAAACCAACACACATCTTGACATATCTCCCACATTGATTGCAGTGTCTCCAGGAACGGCATTCAAGGAGCCAGGACCTTTTCTCCCTACACTCTCCATTGAGTTGTCCTCAAAACCAATATACATCCTGCTATATCTCCCACATGGAAAGTGCTAGGAGGGAGAAGTGGGGATTATGTTTAGACTTTCTCGGAACTGCTTCAAATCAACTAGATCTCTTTGTGCTGTAAATCTCCCAACAGCCAAACGCAAAAGCAGCAAACATCTCGCTGTATGTCCCACATCCAAAGTGCCAAGAGAGAGCTTGCTCTCCCTGTCTTTGAGTACTGTTTTCACTGTCCCGGTTACCTCTTGGCTAACGTTCTCTTCAGAGCTGCAGTGAAACCAGGAACCACGTGGAGAAGGCACCCACACTGAAAGTGCCTGGAGGGAACACTGGGGCTTCTTCTCAGTGTCTCTGACATAGGGTTTCACTGTCCCGGGAAAGTCTCTGCTAACACCGTGCAGAGCGCTGTGCCCAATATACAGAAACGTCTTGCGGTATCTCCTACAGGGAAAGTGCCAGGAGGGAATTGTTGAGCTTGTTCTGAGTGTCTCTGAGAATTGCTCTGATTATCCGTGTGACCTCTTTGCTAAGACTCTCCAGAGAGCCGTCCTGAAAACCAACACACATCTTGACATATCTCCCACGTTGATCGCAGTGTCTCCAGAAACGGCATTCAAGGAGCCAGGACCTTTTCTCCCTACACTGTCCATTGAGTTGTCCTCAAAACCAATATACATCCTGCTATATCTCCCACATGGAAAGTGCCAGGAGGGAGAAGTGGGGATTATGTTTAGACTTTCTCGGAACTGCTTCAAATCAACTAGATCTCTTTGTGCTGTAAATCTCCCAACAGCCAAACGCAAAAGCAGCAAACATCTCGCTGTATGTCCCACATCCAAAGTGCCAAGAGAGTGCTTGCTCTCCCTGTCTTTGAGTACTGTTTTCACTGTCCCGGTTACCTCTTTGCTAACGTTCTCTTCAGAGCTGCAGTGAAACCAGGAACCACGTGGAGAAGGCACCCACACTGAAAGTGCCTGGAGGGAACATTGGGGCTTCTTCTTAGTGTCTCTGACATAGGGTTTCACTGTCCCGGGAAAGTCTCTGCTAACACCGTGCAGAGCGCTGTGCCCAATATACAGAAACGTCTTGCGGTATCTCCTACAGGGAAAGTGCCAGGAGGGAATTGTCGAGCTTGTTCTGAGTGTCTCTGAGAATTGCTCTGATTATCCGTGTGACCTCTTTGCTAAGACTCTCCAGAGAGACGTCCTCAAAACAAACACACATCTTGACATATCTCCCACATTGATCGCAGTGTCTCCAGAAACGGCATTCAAGGAGCCAGGACCTTTTCTCCCTACACTCTCCATTGAGTTGTCCTCAAAACCAATATACATCCTGCTATATCTCCCACATGGAAAGTGCCAGGAGGGAGAAGTGGGGATTATGTTTAGACTTTCTCGGAACTGCTTCAAATCAACTAGATCTCTTTGTGCTGTAAATCTCCCAACAGCCAAATGTAAAAGCAGCAAACATCTCGCTGTATGTCCCACATCCAAAGTGCCAAGAGAGAGCTTGCTCTCCCTGTCTTTGAGTACTGTTTTCACTGTCCCGGTTACCTCTTGGCTAACGTTCTCTTCAGAGCTGCAGTGAAGCCAGGAACCACGTGGAGAAGGCACCCACACTGAAAGTGCCTGGAGGGAACATTGGGGCTTCTTCTCAGTGTCTCTGACATAGGGTTTCACTGTCCCGGGAAAGTCTCTGCTAACACCGTGCAGAGCGCTGTGCCCAATATACAGAAACGTCTTGCGGTATCTCCTACAGGGAAAGTGCCAGGAGGGAATTGTTGAGCTTGTTCTGAGTGTCTCTGAGAATTGCTCTGATTATCCGTGTGACCTCTTTGCTAAGACTCTCCAGAGAGCCGTCCTCAAAACCAACACACATCTTGACATATCTCCCACATTGATCGCAGTGTCTCCAGGAACGGCATTCAAGGAGCCAGGACCTTTTCTCCCTACACTCTCCATTGAGTTGTCCTCAAAACCAATATACATCCTGCTATATCTCCCACATGGAAAGTGCTAGGAGGGAGAAGTGGGGATTATGTTTAGACTTTCTCGGAACTGCTTCAAATCAACTAGATCTCTTTGTGCTGTAAATCTCCCAACAGCCAAACGCAAAAGCAGCAAACATCTCGCTGTATGTCCCACATCCAAAGTGCCAAGAGAGAGCTTGCTCTCCCTGTCTTTGAGTACTGTTTTCACTGTCCCGGTTACCTCTTTGCTAACGTTCTCTTCAGAGCTGCAGTGAAACCAGGAACCACGTGGAGAAGGCACCCACACTGAAAGTGCCTGGAGGGAACATTGGGGCTTCTTCTCAGTGTCTCTGACATAGGGTTTCACTGTCCCGGGAAAGTCTCTGCTAACACCGTGCAGAGCGCTGTGCCCAATATACAGAAACGTCTTGCGGTATCTCCTACAGGGAAAGTGCCAGGAGGGAATTGTTGAGCTTGTTCTGAGTGTCTCTGAGAATTGCTCTGATTATCCGTGTGACCTCTTGGCTAAGACTCTCCAGAGACACGTCCTCAAAACCAACACACATCTTGACATATCTCCCACATTGATCGCAGTGTCTCCAGGAACGGCATTCAAGGAGCCAGGAACTTTTCTCCCTACACTCTCCGTTGAGTTGTCCTCAAAACCAATATACATCCTGCTATATCTCCCACATGGAAAGTGCCAGGAGGGAGAAGTGGGGATTATGTTTAGACTTTCTCGGAACTGCTTCAAATCAACTAGATCTCTTTGTGCTGTAAATCTCCCAACAGCCAAACGCAAAAGCAGCAAACATCTCGCTGTATGTCCCACATCCAAAGTGCCAAGAGAGAGCTTGCTCTCCCTGTCTTTGAGTACTGTTTTCACTGTCCCGGTTACCTCTTGGCTAACGTTCTCTTCAGAGCTGCAGTGAAACCAGGAACCACGTGGAGAAGGCACCCACACTGAAAGTGCCTGGAGGGAACATTGGGGCTTCTTCTCAGTGTCTCTGACATAGGGTTTCACTGTCCCGGGAAAGTCTCTGCTAACACCGTGCAGAGCGCTGTGCCCAATATACAGAAACGTCTTGCGGTATCTCCTACAGGGAAAGTGCCAGGAGGGAATTGTCGAGCTTGTTCTGAGTGTCTCTGAGAATTGCTCTGATTATCCGTGTGACCTCTTTGCTAAGACTCTCCAGAGAGACGTCCTCAAAACAAACACACATCTTGACATATCTCCCACATTGATCGCAGTGTCTCCAGAAACGGCATTCAAGGAGCCAGGACCTTTTCTCCCTACACTCTCCATTGAGTTGTCCTCAAAACCAATATACATCCTGCTATATCTCCCACATGGAAAGTGCCAGGAGGGAGAAGTGGGGATTATGTTTAGACTTTCTCGGAACTGCTTCAAATCAACTAGATCTCTTTGTGCTGTAAATCTCCCAACAGCCAAATGTAAAAGCAGCAAACATCTCGCTGTATGTCCCACATCCAAAGTGCCAAGAGAGAGCTTGCTCTCCCTGTCTTTGAGTACTGTTTTCACTGTCCCGGTTACCTCTTGGCTAACGTTCTCTTCAGAGCTGCAGTGAAGCCAGGAACCACGTGGAGAAGGCACCCACACTGAAAGTGCCTGGAGGGAACATTGGGGCTTCTTCTCAGTGTCTCTGACATAGGGTTTCACTGTCCCGGGAAAGTCTCTGCTAACACCGTGCAGAGCGCTGTGCCCAATATACAGAAACGTCTTGCGGTATCTCCTACAGGGAAAGTGCCAGGAGGGAATTGTTGAGCTTGTTCTGAGTGTCTCTGAGAATTGCTCTGATTATCCGTGTGACCTCTTTGCTAAGACTCTCCAGAGAGCCGTCCTCAAAACCAACACACATCTTGACATATCTCCCACATTGATCGCAGTGTCTCCAGGAACGGCATTCAAGGAGCCAGGACCTTTTCTCCCTACACTCTCCATTGAGTTGTCCTCAAAACCAATATACATCCTGCTATATCTCCCACATGGAAAGTGCTAGGAGGGAGAAGTGGGGATTATGTTTAGACTTTCTCGGAACTGCTTCAAATCAACTAGATCTCTTTGTGCTGTAAATCTCCCAACAGCCAAACGCAAAAGCAGCAAACATCTCGCTGTATGTCCCACATCCAAAGTGCCAAGAGAGAGCTTGCTCTCCCTGTCTTTGAGTACTGTTTTCACTGTCCCGGTTACCTCTTTGCTAACGTTCTCTTCAGAGCTGCAGTGAAACCAGGAACCACGTGGAGAAGGCACCCACACTGAAAGTGCCTGGAGGGAACATTGGGGCTTCTTCTCAGTGTCTCTGACATAGGGTTTCACTGTCCCGGGAAAGTCTCTGCTAACACCGTGCAGAGCGCTGTGCCCAATATACAGAAACGTCTTGCGGTATCTCCTACAGGGAAAGTGCCAGGAGGGAATTGTTGAGCTTGTTCTGAGTGTCTCTGAGAATTGCTCTGATTATCCGTGTGACCTCTTGGCTAAGACTCTCCAGAGACACGTCCTCAAAACCAACACACATCTTGACATATCTCCCACATTGATCGCAGTGTCTCCAGGAACGGCATTCAAGGAGCCAGGAACTTTTCTCCCTACACTCTCCGTTGAGTTGTCCTCAAAACCAATATACATCCTGCTATATCTCCCACATGGAAAGTGCCAGGAGGGAGAAGTGGGGATTATGTTTAGACTTTCTCGGAACTGCTTCAAATCAACTAGATCTCTTTGTGCTGTAAATCTCCCAACAGCCAAACGCAAAAGCAGCAAACATCTCGCTGTATGTCCCACATCCAAAGTGCCAAGAGAGAGCTTGCTCTCCCTGTCTTTGAGTACTGTTTTCACTGTCCCGGTTACCTCTTGGCTAACGTTCTCTTCAGAGCTGCAGTGAAACCAGGAACCACGTGGAGAAGGCACCCACACTGAAAGTGCCTGGAGGGAACATTGGGGCTTCTTCTCAGTGTCTCTGACATAGGGTTTCACTGTCCCGGGAAAGTCTCTGCTAACACCGTGCAGAGCGCTGTGCCCAATATACAGAAACGTCTTGCGGTATCTCCTACAGGGAAAGTGCCAGGAGGGAATTGTCGAGCTTGTTCTGAGTGTCTCTGAGAATTGCTCTGATTATCCGTGTGACCTCTTTGCTAAGACTCTCCAGAGAGACGTCCTCAAAACAAACACACATCTTGACATATCTCCCACATTGATCGCAGTGTCTCCAGAAACGGCATTCAAGGAGCCAGGACCTTTTCTCCCTACACTCTCCATTGAGTTGTCCTCAAAACCAATATACATCCTGCTATATCTCCCACATGGAAAGTGCCAGGAGGGAGAAGTGGGGATTATGTTTAGACTTTCTCGGAACTGCTTCAAATCAACTAGATCTCTTTGTGCTGTAAATCTCCCAACAGCCAAACGCAAAAGCAGCAAACATCTCGCTGTATGTCCCACATCCAAAGTGCCAAGAGAGAGCTTGCTCTCCCTGTCTTTGAGTACTGTTTTCACTGTCCCGGTTACCTCTTTGCTAACGTTCTCTTCAGAGCTGCAGTGAAACCAGAAACCACGTGGAGAAGGCACCCACACTGAAAGTGCCTGGAGGGAACATTGGGGCTTCTTCTCAGTGTCTCTGACATAGGGTTTCACTGTCCCGGGAAAGTCTCTGCTAACACCGTGCAGAGCGCTGTGCCCAATATACAGAAACGTCTTGCGGTATCTCCTACAGGGAAAGTGCCAGGAGGGAATTGTCGAGCTTGTTCTCAGTGTCTCTGAGAATTGCTCTGATTATCCGTGTGACCTCTTTGCTAAGACTCTCCAGAGAGCCGTCCTCAAAACCAACACACATCTTGACATATCTCCCACATTGATCGCAGTGTCTCCAGGAACGGCATTCAAGGAGCCAGGACCTTTTCTCCCTACACTCTCCATTGAGTTGTCCTCAAAACCAATATACATCCTGCTATATCTCCCACATGGAAAGTGCTAGGAGGGAGAAGTGGGGATTATGTTTAGACTTTCTCGGAACTGCTTCAAATCAACTAGATCTCTTTGTGCTGTAAATCTCCCAACAGCCAAACGCAAAAGCAGCAAACATCTCGCTGTATGTCCCACATCCAAAGTGCCAAGAGAGAGCTTGCTCTCCCTGTCTTTGAGTACTGTTTTCACTGTCCCGGTTACCTCTTGGCTAACGTTCTCTTCAGAGCTGCAGTGAAACCAGGAACCACGTGGAGAAGGCACCCACACTGAAAGTGCCTGGAGGGAACACTGGGGCTTCTTCTCAGTGTCTCTGACATAGGGTTTCACTGTCCCGGGAAAGTCTCTGCTAACACCGTGCAGAGCGCTGTGCCCAATATACAGAAACGTCTTGCGGTATCTCCTACAGGGAAAGTGCCAGGAGGGAATTGTTGAGCTTGTTCTGAGTGTCTCTGAGAATTGCTCTGATTATCCGTGTGACCTCTTTGCTAAGACTCTCCAGAGAGCCGTCCTGAAAACCAACACACATCTTGACATATCTCCCACGTTGATCGCAGTGTCTCCAGAAACGGCATTCAAGGAGCCAGGACCTTTTCTCCCTACACTGTCCATTGAGTTGTCCTCAAAACCAATATACATCCTGCTATATCTCCCACATGGAAAGTGCCAGGAGGGAGAAGTGGGGATTATGTTTAGACTTTCTCGGAACTGCTTCAAATCAACTAGATCTCTTTGTGCTGTAAATCTCCCAACAGCCAAACGCAAAAGCAGCAAACATCTCGCTGTATGTCCCACATCCAAAGTGCCAAGAGAGTGCTTGCTCTCCCTGTCTTTGAGTACTGTTTTCACTGTCCCGGTTACCTCTTTGCTAACGTTCTCTTCAGAGCTGCAGTGAAACCAGGAACCACGTGGAGAAGGCACCCACACTGAAAGTGCCTGGAGGGAACATTGGGGCTTCTTCTTAGTGTCTCTGACATAGGGTTTCACTGTCCCGGGAAAGTCTCTGCTAACACCGTGCAGAGCGCTGTGCCCAATATACAGAAACGTCTTGCGGTATCTCCTACAGGGAAAGTGCCAGGAGGGAATTGTCGAGCTTGTTCTGAGTGTCTCTGAGAATTGCTCTGATTATCCGTGTGACCTCTTTGCTAAGACTCTCCAGAGAGACGTCCTCAAAACAAACACACATCTTGACATATCTCCCACATTGATCGCAGTGTCTCCAGAAACGGCATTCAAGGAGCCAGGACCTTTTCTCCCTACACTCTCCATTGAGTTGTCCTCAAAACCAATATACATCCTGCTATATCTCCCACATGGAAAGTGCCAGGAGGGAGAAGTGGGGATTATGTTTAGACTTTCTCGGAACTGCTTCAAATCAACTAGATCTCTTTGTGCTGTAAATCTCCCAACAGCCAAATGTAAAAGCAGCAAACATCTCGCTGTATGTCCCACATCCAAAGTGCCAAGAGAGAGCTTGCTCTCCCTGTCTTTGAGTACTGTTTTCACTGTCCCGGTTACCTCTTGGCTAACGTTCTCTTCAGAGCTGCAGTGAAGCCAGGAACCACGTGGAGAAGGCACCCACACTGAAAGTGCCTGGAGGGAACATTGGGGCTTCTTCTCAGTGTCTCTGACATAGGGTTTCACTGTCCCGGGAAAGTCTCTGCTAACACCGTGCAGAGCGCTGTGCCCAATATACAGAAACGTCTTGCGGTATCTCCTACAGGGAAAGTGCCAGGAGGGAATTGTTGAGCTTGTTCTGAGTGTCTCTGAGAATTGCTCTGATTATCCGTGTGACCTCTTTGCTAAGACTCTCCAGAGAGCCGTCCTCAAAACCAACACACATCTTGACATATCTCCCACATTGATCGCAGTGTCTCCAGGAACGGCATTCAAGGAGCCAGGACCTTTTCTCCCTACACTCTCCATTGAGTTGTCCTCAAAACCAATATACATCCTGCTATATCTCCCACATGGAAAGTGCTAGGAGGGAGAAGTGGGGATTATGTTTAGACTTTCTCGGAACTGCTTCAAATCAACTAGATCTCTTTGTGCTGTAAATCTCCCAACAGCCAAACGCAAAAGCAGCAAACATCTCGCTGTATGTCCCACATCCAAAGTGCCAAGAGAGAGCTTGCTCTCCCTGTCTTTGAGTACTGTTTTCACTGTCCCGGTTACCTCTTTGCTAACGTTCTCTTCAGAGCTGCAGTGAAACCAGGAACCACGTGGAGAAGGCACCCACACTGAAAGTGCCTGGAGGGAACATTGGGGCTTCTTCTCAGTGTCTCTGACATAGGGTTTCACTGTCCCGGGAAAGTCTCTGCTAACACCGTGCAGAGCGCTGTGCCCAATATACAGAAATGTCTTGCGGTATCTCCTACAGGGAAAGTGCCAGGAGGGAATTGTCGAGCTTGTTCTGAGTGTCTCTGAGAATTGCTCTGATTATCCGTGTGACCTCTTTGCTAAGACTCTCCAGAGAGACGTCCTCAAAACAAACACACATCTTGACATATCTCCCACATTGATCGCAGTGTCTCCAGAAACGGCATTCAAGGAGCCAGGACCTTTTCTCCCTACACTCTCCATTGAGTTGTCCTCAAAACCAATATACATCCTGCTATATCTCCCACATGGAAAGTGCCAGGAGGGAGAAGTGGGGATTATGTTTAGACTTTCTCGGAACTGCTTCAAATCAACTAGATCTCTTTGTGCTGTAAATCTCCCAACAGCCAAATGTAAAAGCAGCAAACATCTCGCTGTATGTCCCACATCCAAAGTGCCAAGAGAGAGCTTGCTCTCCCTGTCTTTGAGTACTGTTTTCACTGTCCCGGTTACCTCTTGGCTAACGTTCTCTTCAGAGCTGCAGTGAAACCAGGAACCACGTGGAGAAGGCACCCACACTGAAAGTGCCTGGAGGGAACATTGGGGCTTCTTCTCAGTGTCTCTGACATAGGGTTTCACTGTCCCGGGAAAGTCTCTGCTAACACCGTGCAGAGCGCTGTGCCCAATATACAGAAACGTCTTGCGGTATCTCCTACAGGGAAAGTGCCAGGAGGGAATTGTTGAGCTTGTTCTGAGTGTCTCTGAGAATTGCTCTGATTATCCGTGTGACCTCTTTGCTAAGACTCTCCAGAGAGCCGTCCTCAAAACCAACACACATCTTGACATATCTCCCACATTGATCGCAGTGTCTCCAGGAACGGCATTCAAGGAGCCAGGACCTTTTCTCCCTACACTCTCCATTGAGTTGTCCTCAAAACCAATATACATCCTGCTATATCTCCCACATGGAAAGTGCTAGGAGGGAGAAGTGGGGATTATGTTTAGACTTTCTCGGAACTGCTTCAAATCAACTAGATCTCTTTGTGCTGTAAATCTCCCAACAGCCAAACGCAAAAGCAGCAAACATCTCGCTGTATGTCCCACATCCAAAGTGCCAAGAGAGAGCTTGCTCTCCCTGTCTTTGAGTACTGTTTTCACTGTCCCGGTTACCTCTTTGCTAACGTTCTCTTCAGAGCTGCAGTGAAACCAGGAACCACGTGGAGAAGGCACCCACACTGAAAGTGCCTGGAGGGAACATTGGGGCTTCTTCTCAGTGTCTCTGACATAGGGTTTCACTCTCCCGGGAAAGTCTCTGCTAACACCGTGCAGAGCGCTGTGCCCAATATACAGAAACGTCTTGCGGTATCTCCTACAGGGAAAGTGCCAGGAGGGAATTGTTGAGCTTGTTCTGAGTGTCTCTGAGAATTGCTCTGATTATCCGTGTGACCTCTTTGCTAAGACTCTCCAGAGAGCCGTCCTGAAAACCAACACACATCTTGACATATCTCCCACGTTGATCGCAGTGTCTCCAGAAACGGCATTCAAGGAGCCAGGACCTTTTCTCCCTACACTCTCCATTGAGTTGTCCTCAAAACCAATATACATCCTGCTATATCTCCCACATGGAAAGTGCCAGGAGGGAGAAGTGGGGATTATGTTTAGACTTTCTCGGAACTGCTTCAAATCAACTAGATCTCTTTGTGCTGTAAATCTCCCAACAGCCAAACGCAAAAGCAGCAAACATCTCGCTGTATGTCCCACATCCAAAGTGCCAAGAGAGAGCTTGCTCTCCCTGTCTTTGAGTACTGTTCTCACTGTCCCGGTTACCTATTTGCTAACGTTCTCTTCAGAGCTGCAGTGAAACCAGGAACCACGTGGAGAAGGCACCCACACTGAAAGTGCCTGGAGGGAACATTGGGGCTTCTTCTCAGTGTCTCTGACATAGGGTTTCACTGTCCCGGGAAAGTCTCTGCTAACACCGTGCAGAGCGCTGTGCCCAATATACAGAAACGTCTTGCGGTATCTCCTACAGGGAAAGTGCCAGGAGGGAATTGTTGAGCTTGTTCTGAGTGTCTCTGAGAATTGCTCTGATTATCCGTGTGACCTCTTTGCTAAGACTCTCCAGAGAGCCGTCCTCAAAACCAACACACATCTTGACATATCTCCCACATTGATCGCAGTGTCTCCAGGAACAGCATTCAAGGAGCCAGGACCTTTTCTCCCTACACTCTCCATTGAGTTGTCCTCAAAACCAATATACATCCTGCTATATCTCCCACATGGAAAGTGCCAGGAGGGAGAAGTGGGGATTATGTTTAGACTTTCTCGGAACTGCTTCAAATCAACTAGATCTCTTTGTGCTGTAAATCTCCCAACAGCCAAACGCAAAAGCAGCAAACATCTCGCTGTATGTCCCACATCCAAAGTGCCAAGAGAGAGCTTGCTCTCCCTGTCTTTGAGTACTGTTCTCACTGTCCCGGTTACCTATTTGCTAACGTTCTCTTCAGAGCTGCAGTGAAAGCAGGAACCACGTGGAGAAGGCACCCACACTGAAAGTGCCTGGAGGGAACATTGGGGCTTCTTCTCAGTGTCTCTGACATAGGGTTTCACTGTCCCGGGAAAGTCTCTGCTAACACCGTGCAGAGCGCTGTGCCCAATATACAGAAACGTCTTGCGGTATCTCCTACAGGGAAAGTGCCAGGAGGGAATTGTCGAGCTTGTTCTGAGTGTCTCTGAGAATTGCTCTGATTATCCGTGTGACCTCTTTGCTAAGACTCTCCAGAGAGACGTCCTCAAAACAAACACACATCTTGACATATCTCCCACATTGATCGCAGTGTCTCCAGAAACGGCATTCAAGGAGCCAGGACCTTTTCTCCCTACACTCTCCATTGAGTTGTCCTTAAAACCAATATACATCCTGCTATATCTCCCACATGGAAAGTGCCAGGAGGGAGAAGTGGGGATTATGTTTAGACTTTCTCGGAACTGCTTCAAATCAACTAGATCTCTTTGTGCTGTAAATCTCCCAACAGCCAAATGTAAAAGCAGCAAACATCTCGCTGTATGTCCCACATCCAAAGTGCCAAGAGAGAGCTTGCTCTCCCTGTCTTTGAGTACTGTTTTCACTGTCCCGGTTACCTCTTTGCTAACGTTCTCTTCAGAGCTGCAGTGAAACCAGGAACCACGTGGAGAAGGCACCCACACTGAAAGTGCCTGGAGGGAACATTGGGGCTTCTTCTCAGTGTCTCTGACATAGGGTTTCACTGTCCCGGGAAAGTCTCTGCTAACACCGTGCAGAGCGCTGTGCCCAATATACAGAAACGTCTTGCGGTATCTCCTACAGGGAAAGTGCCAGGAGGGAATTGTTGAGCGTGTTCTGAGTGTCTCTGAGAATTGCTCTGATTATCCGTGTGACCTCTTTGCTAAGACTCTCCAGAGAGCCGTCCTCAAAACCAACACACATCTTGACATATCTCCCACATTGATCGCAGTGTCTCCAGGAACGGCATTCAAGGAGCCAGGACCTTTTCTCCCTACACTCTCCATTGAGTTGTCCTCAAAACCAATATACATCCTGCTATATCTCCCACATGGAAAGTGCTAGGAGGGAAAAGTGGGGATTATGTTTAGACTTTCTCGGAACTGCTTCAAATCAACTAGATCTCTTTGTGCTGTAAATCTCCCAACAGCCAAACACAAAGGCAGCAAACATCTCGCTGTATGTCCCACATCCAAAGTGCCAAGAGAGAGCTTGCTCTCCCTGTCTTTGAGTACTGTTTTCACTGTCCCGGTTACCTCTTTGCTAACGTTCTCTTCAGAGCTGCAGTGAAACCAGGAACCACGTGGAGAAGGCACCCACACTGAAAGTGCCTGGAGGGAACACTGGGGCTTCTTCTCAGTGTCTCTGACATAGGGTTTCACTGTCCCGGGAAAGTCTCTGCTAACACCGTGCAGAGCGCTGTGCCCAATATACAGAAACGTCTTGCGGTATCTCCTACAGGGAAAGTGCCAGGAGGGAATTGTCGAGCTTGTTCTCAGTGTCTCTGAGAATTGCTCTGATTATCCGTGTGACCTCTTTGCTAAGACTCTCCAGAGAGCCGTCCTCAAAACCAACACACATCTTGACATATCTCCCACATTGATCGCAGTGTCTCCAGGAACGGCATTCAAGGAGCCAGGACCTTTTCTCCCTACACTCTCCATTGAGTTGTCCTCAAAACCAATATACATCCTGCTATATCTCCCACATGGAAAGTGCTAGGAGGGAGAAGTGGGGATTATGTTTAGACTTTCTCGGAACTGCTTCAAATCAACTAGATCTCTTTGTGCTGTAAATCTCCCAACAGCCAAACGCAAAAGCAGCAAACATCTCGCTGTATGTCCCACATCCAAAGTGCCAAGAGAGAGCTTGCTCTCCCTGTCTTTGAGTACTGTTTTCACTGTCCCGGTTACCTCTTTGCTAACGTTCTCTTCAGAGCTGCAGTGAAACCAGGAACCACGTGGAGAAGGCACCCACACTGAAAGTGCCTGGAGGGAACATTGGGGCTTCTTCTCAGTGTCTCTGACATAGGGTTTCACTGTCCCGGGAAAGTCTCTGCTAACACCGTGCAGAGCGCTGTGCCCAATATACAGAAACGTCTTGCGGTATCTCCTACAGGGAAAGTGCCAGGAGGGAATTGTCGAGCTTGTTCTGAGTGTCTCTGAGAATTGCTCTGATTATCCGTGTGACCTCTTTGCTAAGACTCTCCAGAGAGCCGTCCTCAAAACCAACACACATCTTGACATATCTCCCACATTGATCGCAGTGTCTCCAGAAACGGCATTCAAGGAGCCAGGACCTTTTCTCCCTACACTCTCCATTGAGTTGTCCTCAAAACCAATATACATCCTGCTATATCTCCCACATGGAAAGTGCCAGGAGGGAGAAGTGGGGATTATGTTTAGACTTTCTCGGAACTGCTTCAAATCAACTAGATCTCTTTGTGCTGTAAATCTCCCAACAGCCAAACACAAAGGCAGCAAACATCTCGCTGTATGTCCCACATCCAAAGTGCCAAGAGAGAGCTTGCTCTCCCTGTCTTTGAGTACTGTTTTCACTGTCCCGGTTACCTCTTGGCTAACGTTCTCTTCAGAGCTGCAGTGAAACCAGGAACCACGTGGAGAAGGCACCCACACTGAAAGTGCCTGGAGGGAACACTGGGGCTTCTTCTCAGTGTCTCTGACATAGGGTTTCACTGTCCCGGGAAAGTCTCTGCTAACACCGTGCAGAGCGCTGTGCCCAATATACAGAAACGTCTTGCGGTATCTCCTACAGGGAAAGTGCCAGGAGGGAATTGTTGAGCTTGTTCTGAGTGTCTCTGAGAATTGCTCTGATTATCCGTGTGACCTCTTTGCTAAGACTCTCCAGAGAGCCGTCCTCAAAACCAACACACATCTTGACATATCTCCCACATTGATCGCAGTGTCTCCAGGAACGGCATTCAAGGAGCCAGGACCTTTTCTCCCTACACTCTCCATTGAGTTGTCCTCAAAACCAATATACATCCTGCTATATCTCCCACATGGAAAGTGCCAGGAGGGAGAAGTGGGGATTATGTTTAGACTTTCTCGGAACTGCTTCAAATCAACTAGATCTCTTTGTGCTGTAAATCTCCCAACAGCCAAACGCAAAAGCAGCAAACATCTCGCTGTATGTCCCACATCCAAAGTGCCAAGAGAGAGCTTGCTCTCCCTGTCTTTGAGTACTGTTTTCACTGTCCCGGTTACCTCTTTGCTAACGTTCTCTTCAGAGCTGCAGTGAAACCAGGAACCACGTGGAGAAGGCACCCACACTGAAAGTGCCTGGAGGGAACATTGGGGCTTCTTCTCAGTGTCTCTGACATAGGGTTTCACTGTCCCGGGAAAGTCTCTGCTAACACCGTGCAGAGCGCTGTGCCCAATATACAGAAACGTCTTGCGGTATCTCCTACAGGGAAAGTGCCAGGAGGGAATTGTTGAGCTTGTTCTGAGTGTCTCTGAGAATTGCTCTGATTATCCGTGTGACCTCTTTGCTAAGACTCTCCAGAGAGCCGTCCTCAAAACCAACACACATCTTGACATATCTCCCACATTGATCGCAGTGTCTCCAGGAACGGCATTCAAGGAGCCAGGACCTTTTCTCCCTACACTCTCCATTGAGTTGTCCTCAAAACCAATATACATCCTGCTATATCTCCCACATGGAAAGTGCCAGGAGGGAGAAGTGGGGATTATGTTTAGACTTTCTCGGAACTGCTTCAAATCAACTAGATCTCTTTGTGCTGTAAATCTCCCAACAGCCAAACGCAAAAGCAGCAAACATCTCGCTGTATGTCCCACATCCAAAGTGCCAAGAGAGAGCTTGCTCTCCCTGTCTTTGAGTACTGTTTTCACTGTCCCGGTTACCTCTTTGCTAACGTTCTCTTCAGAGCTGCAGTGAAACCAGGAACCACGTGGAGAAGGCACCCACACTGAAAGTGCCTGGAGGGAACACTGGGGCTTCTTCTCAGTGTCTCTGACATAGGGTTTCACTGTCCCGGGAAAGTCTCTGCTAACACCGTGCAGAGCGCTGTGCCCAATATACAGAAACGTCTTGCGGTATCTCCTACAGGGAAAGTGCCAGGAGGGAATTGTCGAGCTTGTTCTGAGTGTCTCTGAGAATTGCTCTGATTATCCGTGTGACCTCTTTGCTAAGACTCTCCAGAGAGCCGTCCTCAAAACCAACACACATCTTGACATATCTCCCACATTGATCGCAGTGTCTCCAGAAAAGGCATTCAAGGAGCCAGGACCTTTTCTCCCTACACTCTCCATTGAGTTGTCCTCAAAACCAATATACATCCTGCTATATCTCCCACATGGAAATTGCCAGGAGGGAGAAGTGGGGATTATGTTTAGACTTTCTCGGAACTGCTTCAAATCAACTAGATCTCTTTGTGCTGTAAATCTCCCAACAGCCAAACGCAAAAGCAGCAAACATCTCGCTGTATGTCCCACATCCAAAGTGCCAAGAGAGAGCTTGCTCTCCCTGTCTTTGAGTACTGTTTTCACTGTCCCGGTTACCTCTTTGCTAACGTTCTCTTCAGAGCTGCAGTGAAACCAGGAACCACGTGGAGAAGGCACCCACACTGAAAGTGCCTGGAGGGAACATTGGGGCTTCTTCTCAGTGTCTCTGACATAGGGTTTCACTGTCCCGGGAAAGTCTCTGCTAACACCGTGCAGAGCGCTGTGCCCAATATACAGAAACGTCTTGCGGTATCTCCTACAGGGAAAGTGCCAGGAGGGAATTGTTGAGCTTGTTCTGAGTGTCTCTGAGAATTGCTCGGATTATCCGTGTGACCTCTTTGCTAAGACTCTCCAGAGAGCCGTCCTGAAAACCAACACACATCTTGACATATCTCCCACGTTGATCGCAGTGTCTCCAGGAACGGCATTCAAGGAGCCAGGACCTTTTCTCCCTACACTCTCCATTGAGTTGTCCTCAAAACCAATATACATCCTGCTATATCTCCCACATGGAAAGTGCCAGGAGGGAGAAGTGGGGATTATGTTTAGACTTTCTCGGAACTGCTTCAAATCAACTAGATCTCTTTGTGCTGTAAATCTCCCAACAGCCAAACGCAAAAGCAGCAAACATCTCGCTGTATGTCCCACATCCAAAGTGCCAAGAGAGAGCTTGCTCTCCCTGTCTTTGAGTACTGTTTTCACTGTCCCGGTTACCTCTTGGCTAACGTTCTCTTCAGAGCTGCAGTGAAACCAGGAACCACGTGGAGAAGGCACCCACACTGAAAGTGCCTGGAGGAAACACTGGGGCTTCTTCTCAGTGTCTCTGACATAGGGTTTCACTGTCCCGGGAAAGTCTCTGCTAACACCGTGCAGAGCGCTGTGCCCAATATACAGAAACGTCTTGCGGTATCTCCTACAGGGAAAGTGCCAGGAGGGAATTGTCGAGCTTGTTCTCAGTGTCTCTGAGAATTGCTCTGATTATCCGTGTGACCTCTTTGCTAAGACTCTCCAGAGAGACGTCCTCAAAACAAACACACATCTTGACATATCTCCCACATTGATCGCAGTGTCTCCAGAAACGGCATTCAAGGAGCCAGGACCTTTTCTCCCTACACTCTCCATTGAGTTGTCCTCAAAACCAATATACATCCTGCTATATCTCCCACATGGAAAGTGCCAGGAGGGAGAAGTGGGGATTATGTTTAGACTTTCTCGGAACTGCTTCAAATCAACTAGATCTCTTTGTGCTGTAAATCTCCCAACAGCCAAATGTAAAAGCAGCAAACATCTCGCTGTATGTCCCACATCCAAAGTGCCAAGAGAGAGCTTGCTCTCCCTGTCTTTGAGTACTGTTTTCACTGTCCCGGTTACCTCTTGGCTAACGTTCTCTTCAGAGCTGCAGTGAAACCAGGAACCACGTGGAGAAGGCACCCACACTGAAAGTGCCTGGAGGGAACATTGGGGCTTCTTCTCAGTGTCTCTGACATAGGGTTTCACTGTCCCGGGAAAGTCTCTGCTAACACCGTGCAGAGCGCTGTGCCCAATATACAGAAACGTCTTGCGGTATCTCCTACAGGGAAAGTGCCAGGAGGGAATTGTTGAGCTTGTTCTGAGTGTCTCTGAGAATTGCTCTGATTATCCGTGTGACCTCTTTGCTAAGACTCTCCAGAGAGCCGTCCTCAAAACCAACACACATCTTGACATATCTCCCACATTGATCGCAGTGTCTCCAGGAACGGCATTCAAGGAGCCAGGACCTTTTCTCCCTACACTCTCCATTGAGTTGTCCTCAAAACCAATATACATCCTGCTATATCTCCCACATGGAAAGTGCTAGGAGGGAGAAGTGGGGATTATGTTTAGACTTTCTCGGAACTGCTTCAAATCAACTAGATCTCTTTGTGCTGTAAATCTCCCAACAGCCAAACGCAAAAGCAGCAAACATCTCGCTGTATGTCCCACATCCAAAGTGCCAAGAGAGAGCTTGCTCTCCCTGTCTTTGAGTACTGTTTTCACTGTCCCGGTTACCTCTTTGCTAACGTTCTCTTCAGAGCTGCAGTGAAACCAGGAACCACGTGGAGAAGGCACCCACACTGAAAGTGCCTGGAGGGAACATTGGGGCTTCTTCTCAGTGTCTCTGACATAGGGTTTCACTCTCCCGGGAAAGTCTCTGCTAACACCGTGCAGAGCGCTGTGCCCAATATACAGAAACGTCTTGCGGTATCTCCTACAGGGAAAGTGCCAGGAGGGAATTGTTGAGCTTGTTCTGAGTGTCTCTGAGAATTGCTCTGATTATCCGTGTGACCTCTTTGCTAAGACTCTCCAGAGAGCCGTCCTGAAAACCAACACACATCTTGACATATCTCCCACGTTGATCGCAGTGTCTCCAGAAACGGCATTCAAGGAGCCAGGACCTTTTCTCCCTACACTCTCCATTGAGTTGTCCTCAAAACCAATATACATCCTGCTATATCTCCCACATGGAAAGTGCCAGGAGGGAGAAGTGGGGATTATGTTTAGACTTTCTCGGAACTGCTTCAAATCAACTAGATCTCTTTGTGCTGTAAATCTCCCAACAGCCAAACGCAAAAGCAGCAAACATCTCGCTGTATGTCCCACATCCAAAGTGCCAAGAGAGAGCTTGCTCTCCCTGTCTTTGAGTACTGTTCTCACTGTCCCGGTTACCTATTTGCTAACGTTCTCTTCAGAGCTGCAGTGAAACCAGGAACCACGTGGAGAAGGCACCCACACTGAAAGTGCCTGGAGGGAACATTGGGGCTTCTTCTCAGTGTCTCTGACATAGGGTTTCACTGTCCCGGGAAAGTCTCTGCTAACACCGTGCAGAGCGCTGTGCCCAATATACAGAAACGTCTTGCGGTATCTCCTACAGGGAAAGTGCCAGGAGGGAATTGTTGAGCTTGTTCTGAGTGTCTCTGAGAATTGCTCTGATTATCCGTGTGACCTCTTTGCTAAGACTCTCCAGAGAGCCGTCCTCAAAACCAACACACATCTTGACATATCTCCCACATTGATCGCAGTGTCTCCAGGAACAGCATTCAAGGAGCCAGGACCTTTTCTCCCTACACTCTCCATTGAGTTGTCCTCAAAACCAATATACATCCTGCTATATCTCCCACATGGAAAGTGCCAGGAGGGAGAAGTGGGGATTATGTTTAGACTTTCTCGGAACTGCTTCAAATCAACTAGATCTCTTTGTGCTGTAAATCTCCCAACAGCCAAACGCAAAAGCAGCAAACATCTCGCTGTATGTCCCACATCCAAAGTGCCAAGAGAGAGCTTGCTCTCCCTGTCTTTGAGTACTGTTCTCACTGTCCCGGTTACCTATTTGCTAACGTTCTCTTCAGAGCTGCAGTGAAAGCAGGAACCACGTGGAGAAGGCACCCACACTGAAAGTGCCTGGAGGGAACATTGGGGCTTCTTCTCAGTGTCTCTGACATAGGGTTTCACTGTCCCGGGAAAGTCTCTGCTAACACCGTGCAGAGCGCTGTGCCCAATATACAGAAACGTCTTGCGGTATCTCCTACAGGGAAAGTGCCAGGAGGGAATTGTCGAGCTTGTTCTGAGTGTCTCTGAGAATTGCTCTGATTATCCGTGTGACCTCTTTGCTAAGACTCTCCAGAGAGACGTCCTCAAAACAAACACACATCTTGACATATCTCCCACATTGATCGCAGTGTCTCCAGAAACGGCATTCAAGGAGCCAGGACCTTTTCTCCCTACACTCTCCATTGAGTTGTCCTTAAAACCAATATACATCCTGCTATATCTCCCACATGGAAAGTGCCAGGAGGGAGAAGTGGGGATTATGTTTAGACTTTCTCGGAACTGCTTCAAATCAACTAGATCTCTTTGTGCTGTAAATCTCCCAACAGCCAAATGTAAAAGCAGCAAACATCTCGCTGTATGTCCCACATCCAAAGTGCCAAGAGAGAGCTTGCTCTCCCTGTCTTTGAGTACTGTTTTCACTGTCCCGGTTACCTCTTTGCTAACGTTCTCTTCAGAGCTGCAGTGAAACCAGGAACCACGTGGAGAAGGCACCCACACTGAAAGTGCCTGGAGGGAACATTGGGGCTTCTTCTCAGTGTCTCTGACATAGGGTTTCACTGTCCCGGGAAAGTCTCTGCTAACACCGTGCAGAGCGCTGTGCCCAATATACAGAAACGTCTTGCGGTATCTCCTACAGGGAAAGTGCCAGGAGGGAATTGTTGAGCTTGTTCTGAGTGTCTCTGAGAATTGCTCTGATTATCCGTGTGACCTCTTTGCTAAGACTCTCCAGAGAGCCGTCCTCAAAACCAACACACATCTTGACATATCTCCCACATTGATCGCAGTGTCTCCAGGAACGGCATTCAAGGAGCCAGGACCTTTTCTCCCTACACTCTCCATTGAGTTGTCCTCAAAACCAATATACATCCTGCTATATCTCCCACATGGAAAGTGCTAGGAGGGAAAAGTGGGGATTATGTTTAGACTTTCTCGGAACTGCTTCAAATCAACTAGATCTCTTTGTGCTGTAAATCTCCCAACAGCCAAACACAAAGGCAGCAAACATCTCGCTGTATGTCCCACATCCAAAGTGCCAAGAGAGAGCTTGCTCTCCCTGTCTTTGAGTACTGTTTTCACTGTCCCGGTTACCTCTTTGCTAACGTTCTCTTCAGAGCTGCAGTGAAACCAGGAACCACGTGGAGAAGGCACCCACACTGAAAGTGCCTGGAGGGAACACTGGGGCTTCTTCTCAGTGTCTCTGACATAGGGTTTCACTGTCCCGGGAAAGTCTCTGCTAACACCGTGCAGAGCGCTGTGCCCAATATACAGAAACGTCTTGCGGTATCTCCTACAGGGAAAGTGCCAGGAGGGAATTGTCGAGCTTGTTCTGAGTGTCTCTGAGAATTGCTCTGATTATCCGTGTGACCTCTTTGCTAAGACTCTCCAGAGAGCCGTCCTCAAAACCAACACACATCTTGACATATCTCCCACATTGATCGCAGTGTCTCCAGGAACGGCATTCAAGGAGCCAGGACCTTTTCTCCCTACACTCTCCATTGAGTTGTCCTCAAAACCAATATACATCCTGCTATATCTCCCACATGGAAAGTGCTAGGAGGGAGAAGTGGGGATTATGTTTAGACTTTCTCGGAACTGCTTCAAATCAACTAGATCTCTTTGTGCTGTAAATCTCCCAACAGCCAAACGCAAAAGCAGCAAACATCTCGCTGTATGTCCCACATCCAAAGTGCCAAGAGAGAGCTTGCTCTCCCTGTCTTTGAGTACTGTTTTCACTGTCCCGGTTACCTCTTTGCTAACGTTCTCTTCAGAGCTGCAGTGAAACCAGGAACCACGTGGAGAAGGCACCCACACTGAAAGTGCCTGGAGGGAACATTGGGGCTTCTTCTCAGTGTCTCTGACATAGGGTTTCACTGTCCCGGGAAAGTCTCTGCTAACACCGTGCAGAGCGCTGTGCCCAATATACAGAAACGTCTTGCGGTATCTCCTACAGGGAAAGTGCCAGGAGGGAATTGTCGAGCTTGTTCTGAGTGTCTCTGAGAATTGCTCTGATTATCCGTGTGACCTCTTTGCTAAGACTCTCCAGAGAGCCGTCCTCAAAACCAACACACATCTTGACATATCTCCCACATTGATCGCAGTGTCTCCAGAAACGGCATTCAAGGAGCCAGGACCTTTTCTCCCTACACTCTCCATTGAGTTGTCCTCAAAACCAATATACATCCTGCTATATCTCCCACATGGAAAGTGCCAGGAGGGAGAAGTGGGGATTATGTTTAGACTTTCTCGGAACTGCTTCAAATCAACTAGATCTCTTTGTGCTGTAAATCTCCCAACAGCCAAACACAAAGGCAGCAAACATCTCGCTGTATGTCCCACATCCAAAGTGCCAAGAGAGAGCTTGCTCTCCCTGTCTTTGAGTACTGTTTTCACTGTCCCGGTTACCTCTTGGCTAACGTTCTCTTCAGAGCTGCAGTGAAACCAGGAACCACGTGGAGAAGGCACCCACACTGAAAGTGCCTGGAGGGAACACTGGGGCTTCTTCTCAGTGTCTCTGACATAGGGTTTCACTGTCCCGGGAAAGTCTCTGCTAACACCGTGCAGAGCGCTGTGCCCAATATACAGAAACGTCTTGCGGTATCTCCTACAGGGAAAGTGCCAGGAGGGAATTGTCGAGCTTGTTCTGAGTGTCTCTGAGAATTGCTCTGATTATCCGTGTGACCTCTTTGCTAAGACTCTCCAGAGAGCCGTCCTCAAAACCAACACACATCTTGACATATCTCCCACATTGATCGCAGTGTCTCCAGAAACGGCATTCAAGGAGCCAGGACCTTTTCTCCCTACACTCTCCATTGAGTTGTCCTCAAAACCAATATACATCCTGCTATATCTCCCACATGGAAAGTGCCAGGAGGGAGAAGTGGGGATTATGTTTAGACTTTCTCGGAACTGCTTCAAATCAACTAGATCTCTTTGTGCTGTAAATCTCCCAACAGCCAAACACAAAGGCAGCAAACATCTCGCTGTATGTCCCACATCCAAAGTGCCAAGAGAGAGCTTGCTCTCCCTGTCTTTGAGTACTGTTTTCACTGTCCCGGTTACCTCTTGGCTAACGTTCTCTTCAGAGCTGCAGTGAAACCAGGAACCACGTGGAGAAGGCACCCACACTGAAAGTGCCTGGAGGGAACACTGGGGCTTCTTCTCAGTGTCTCTGACATAGGGTTTCACTGTCCCGGGAAAGTCTCTGCTAACACCGTGCAGAGCGCTGTGCCCAATATACAGAAACGTCTTGCGGTATCTCCTACAGGGAAAGTGCCAGGAGGGAATTGTTGAGCTTGTTCTGAGTGTCTCTGAGAATTGCTCTGATTATCCGTGTGACCTCTTTGCTAAGACTCTCCAGAGAGCCGTCCTCAAAACCAACACACATCTTGACATATCTCCCACATTGATCGCAGTGTCTCCAGGAACGGCATTCAAGGAGCCAGGACCTTTTCTCCCTACACTCTCCATTGAGTTGTCCTCAAAACCAATATACATCCTGCTATATCTCCCACATGGAAAGTGCCAGGAGGGAGAAGTGGGGATTATGTTTAGACTTTCTCGGAACTGCTTCAAATCAACTAGATCTCTTTGTGCTGTAAATCTCCCAACAGCCAAACGCAAAAGCAGCAAACATCTCGCTGTATGTCCCACATCCAAAGTGCCAAGAGAGAGCTTGCTCTCCCTGTCTTTGAGTACTGTTTTCACTGTCCCGGTTACCTCTTTGCTAACGTTCTCTTCAGAGCTGCAGTGAAACCAGGAACCACGTGGAGAAGGCACCCACACTGAAAGTGCCTGGAGGGAACATTGGGGCTTCTTCTCAGTGTCTCTGACATAGGGTTTCACTGTCCCGGGAAAGTCTCTGCTAACACCGTGCAGAGCGCTGTGCCCAATATACAGAAACGTCTTGCGGTATCTCCTACAGGGAAAGTGCCAGGAGGGAATTGTTGAGCTTGTTCTGAGTGTCTCTGAGAATTGCTCTGATTATCCGTGTGACCTCTTTGCTAAGACTCTCCAGAGAGCCGTCCTGAAAACCAACACACATCTTGACATATCTCCCACGTTGATCGCAGTGTCTCCAGAAACGGCATTCAAGGAGCCAGGACCTTTTCTCCCTACACTCTCCATTGAGTTGTCCTCAAAACCAATATACATCCTGCTATATCTCCCACATGGAAAGTGCCAGGAGGGAGAAGTGGGGATTATGTTTAGACTTTCTCGGAACTGCTTCAAATCAACTAGATCTCTTTGTGCTGTAAATCTCCCAACAGCCAAACGCAAAAGCAGCAAACATCTCGCTGTATGTCCCACATCCAAAGTGCCAAGAGAGAGCTTGCTCTCCCTGTCTTTGAGTACTGTTTTCACTGTCCCGGTTACCTCTTTGCTAACGTTCTCTTCAGAGCTGCAGTGAAACCAGGAACCACGTGGAGAAGGCACCCACACTGAAAGTGCCTGGAGGGAACATTGGGGCTTCTTCTCAGTGTCTCTGACATAGGGTTTCACTGTCCCGGGAAAGTCTCTGCTAACACCGTGCAGAGCGCTGTGCCCAATATACAGAAACGTCTTGCGGTATCTCCTACAGGGAAAGTGCCAGGAGGGAATTGTTGAGCTTGTTCTGAGTGTCTCTGAGAATTGCTCTGATTATCCGTGTGACCTCTTTGCTAAGACTCTCCAGAGAGCCGTCCTCAAAACCAACACACATCTTGACATATCTCCCACATTGATCGCAGTGTCTCCAGGAACGGCATTCAAGGAGCCAGGACCTTTTCTCCCTACACTCTCCATTGAGTTGTCCTCAAAACCAATATACATCCTGCTATATCTCCCACATGGAAAGTGCTAGGAGGGAGAAGTGGGGATTATGTTTAGACTTTCTCGGAACTGCTTCAAATCAACTAGATCTCTTTGTGCTGTAAATCTCCCAACAGCCAAACGCAAAAGCAGCAAACATCTCGCTGTATGTCCCACATCCAAAGTGCCAAGAGAGAGCTTGCTCTCCCTGTCTTTGAGTACTGTTTTCACTGTCCCGGTTACCTCTTTGCTAACGTTCTCTTCAGAGCTGCAGTGAAACCAGGAACCACGTGGAGAAGGCACCCACACTGAAAGTGCCTGGAGGGAACACTGGGGCTTCTTCTCAGTGTCTCTGACATAGGGTTTCACTGTCCCGGGAAAGTCTCTGCTAACACCGTGCAGAGCGCTGTGCCCAATATACAGAAACGTCTTGCGGTATCTCCTACAGGGAAAGTGCCAGGAGGGAATTGTCGAGCTTGTTCTGAGTGTCTCTGAGAATTGCTCTGATTATCCGTGTGACCTCTTTGCTAAGACTCTCCAGAGAGCCGTCCTCAAAACCAACACACATCTTGACATATCTCCCACATTGATCGCAGTGTCTCCAGAAAAGGCATTCAAGGAGCCAGGACCTTTTCTCCCTACACTCTCCATTGAGTTGTCCTCAAAACCAATATACATCCTGCTATATCTCCCACATGGAAATTGCCAGGAGGGAGAAGTGGGGATTATGTTTAGACTTTCTCGGAACTGCTTCAAATCAACTAGATCTCTTTGTGCTGTAAATCTCCCAACAGCCAAACGCAAAAGCAGCAAACATCTCGCTGTATGTCCCACATCCAAAGTGCCAAGAGAGAGCTTGCTCTCCCTGTCTTTGAGTACTGTTTTCACTGTCCCGGTTACCTCTTTGCTAACGTTCTCTTCAGAGCTGCAGTGAAACCAGGAACCACGTGGAGAAGGCACCCACACTGAAAGTGCCTGGAGGGAACATTGGGGCTTCTTCTCAGTGTCTCTGACATAGGGTTTCACTGTCCCGGGAAAGTCTCTGCTAACACCGTGCAGAGCGCTGTGCCCAATATACAGAAACGTCTTGCGGTATCTCCTACAGGGAAAGTGCCAGGAGGGAATTGTTGAGCTTGTTCTGAGTGTCTCTGAGAATTGCTCGGATTATCCGTGTGACCTCTTTGCTAAGACTCTCCAGAGAGCCGTCCTGAAAACCAACACACATCTTGACATATCTCCCACGTTGATCGCAGTGTCTCCAGGAACGGCATTCAAGGAGCCAGGACCTTTTCTCCCTACACTCTCCATTGAGTTGTCCTCAAAACCAATATACATCCTGCTATATCTCCCACATGGAAAGTGCCAGGAGGGAGAAGTGGGGATTATGTTTAGACTTTCTCGGAACTGCTTCAAATCAACTAGATCTCTTTGTGCTGTAAATCTCCCAACAGCCAAACGCAAAAGCAGCAAACATCTCGCTGTATGTCCCACATCCAAAGTGCCAAGAGAGAGCTTGCTCTCCCTGTCTTTGAGTACTGTTTTCACTGTCCCGGTTACCTCTTGGCTAACGTTCTCTTCAGAGCTGCAGTGAAACCAGGAACCACGTGGAGAAGGCACCCACACTGAAAGTGCCTGGAGGAAACACTGGGGCTTCTTCTCAGTGTCTCTGACATAGGGTTTCACTGTCCCGGGAAAGTCTCTGCTAACACCGTGCAGAGCGCTGTGCCCAATATACAGAAACGTCTTGCGGTATCTCCTACAGGGAAAGTGCCAGGAGGGAATTGTCGAGCTTGTTCTCAGTGTCTCTGAGAATTGCTCTGATTATCCGTGTGACCTCTTTGCTAAGACTCTCCAGAGAGACGTCCTCAAAACCAACACACATCTTGACATATCTCCCACATTGATCGCAGTGTCTCCAGAAACGGCATTCAAGGAGCCAGGACCTTTTCTCCCTACACTCTCCATTGAGTTGTCCTCAAAACCAATATACATCCTGCTATATCTCCCACATGGAAAGTGCCAGGAGGGAGAAGTGGGGATTATGTTTAGACTTTCTCGGAACTGCTTCAAATCAACTAGATCTCTTTGTGCTGTAAATCTCCCAACAGCCAAACGCAAAAGCAGCAAACATCTCGCTGTATGTCCCACATCCAAAGTGCCAAGAGAGAGCTTGCTCTCCCTGTCTTTGAGTACTGTTTTCACTGTCCCGGTTACCTCTTGGCTAACGTTCTCTTCAGAGCTGCAGTGAAACCAGGAACCACGTGGAGAAGGCACCCACACTAAAAGTCCCTGGAGGGAACACTGGGGCTTCTTCTCAGTGTCTCTGACATAGGGTTTCACTGTCCCGGGAAAGTCTCTGCTAACACCGTGCAGAGCGCTGTGCCCAATATACAGAAACGTCTTGCGGTATCTCCTACAGGGAAAGTGCCAGGAGGGAATTGTTGAGCTTGTTCTGAGTGTCTCTGAGAATTGCTCTGATTATCCGTGTGACCTCTTTGCTAAGACTCTCCAGAGAGACGTCCTCAAAACCAACACACATCTTGACATATCTCCCACGTTGATCGCAGTGTCTCCAGGAACGGCATTCAAGGAGCCAGGACCTTTTCTCCCTACACTCTCCATTGAGTTGTCCTCAAAACCAATATACATCCTGCTATATCTCCCACATGGAAAGTGCCAGGAGGGAGAAGTGGGGATTATGTTTAGACTTTCTCGGAACTGCTTCAAATCAACTAGATCTCTTTGTGCTGTAAATCTCCCAACAGCCAAACGCAAAAGCAGCAAACATCTCGCTGTATGTCCCACATCCAAAGTGCCAAGAGAGAGCTTGCTCTCCCTGTCTTTGAGTACTGTTTTCACTGTCCCGGTTACCTCTTGGCTAACGTTCTCTTCAGAGCTGCAGTGAAACCAGGAACCACGTGGAGAAGGCACCCACACTGAAAGTGCCTGGAGGGAACACTGGGGCTTCTTCTCAGTGTCTCTGACATAGGGTTTCACTGTCCCGGGAAAGTCTCTGCTAACACCGTGCAGAGCGCTGTGCCCAATATACAGAAACGTCTTGCGGTATCTCCTACAGGGAAAGTGCCAGGAGGGAATTGTCGAGCTTGTTCTGAGTGTCTCTGAGAATTGCTCTGATTATCCGTGTGACCTCTTTGCTAAGACTCTCCAGAGAGCCGTCCTCAAAACCAACACACATCTTGACATATCTCCCACATTGATCGCAGTGTCTCCAGAAACGGCATTCAAGGAGCCAGGACCTTTTCTCCCTACACTCTCCATTGAGTTGTCCTCAAAAGCAATATACATCCTGCTATATCTCCCACATGGAAAGTGCCAGGAGGGAGAAGTGGGGATTATGTTTAGACTTTCTCGGAACTGCTTCAAATCAACTAGATCTCTTTGTGCTGTAAATCTCCCAACAGCCAAACGCAAAAGCAGCAAACATCTCGCTGTATGTCCCACATCCAAAGTGCCAAGAGAGAGCTTGCTCTCCCTGTCTTTGAGTACTGTTTTCACTGTCCCGGTTACCTCTTGGCTAACGTTCTCTTCAGAGCTGCAGTGAAACCAGGAACCACGTGGAGAAGGCACCCACACTGAAAGTGCCTGGAGGGAACACTGGGGCTTCTTCTCAGTGTCTCTGACATAGGGTTTCACTGTCCCGGGAAAGTCTCTGCTAACACCGTGCAGAGCGCTGTGCCCAATATACAGAAACGTCTTGCGGTATCTCCTACAGGGAAAGTGCCAGGAGGGAATTGTCGAGCTTGTTCTCAGTGTCTCTGAGAATTGCTCTGATTATCCGTGTGACCTCTTTGCTAAGACTCTCCAGAGAGACGTCCTCAAAACCAACACACATCTTGACATATCTCCCACATTGATCGCAGTGTCTCCAGAAACGGCATTCAAGGAGCCAGGACCTTTTCTCCCTACACTCTCCATTGAGTTGTCCTCAAAACCAATATACATCCTGCTATATCTCCCACATGGAAAGTGCCAGGAGGGAGAAGTGGGGATTATGTTTAGACTTTCTCGGAACTGCTTCAAATCAACTAGATCTCTTTGTGCTGTAAATCTCCCAACAGCCAAACGCAAAAGCAGCAAACATCTCGCTGTATGTCCCACATCCAAAGTGCCAAGAGAGAGCTTGCTCTCCCTGTCTTTGAGTACTGTTTTCACTGTCCCGGTTACCTCTTGGCTAACGTTCTCTTCAGAGCTGCAGTGAAACCAGGAACCACGTGGAGAAGGCACCCACACTAAAAGTCCCTGGAGGGAACACTGGGGCTTCTTCTCAGTGTCTCTGACATAGGGTTTCACTGTCCCGGGAAAGTCTCTGCTAACACCGTGCAGAGCGCTGTGCCCAATATACAGAAACGTCTTGCGGTATCTCCTACAGGGAAAGTGGCTGGAGGGAATTGTCGAGCTTGTTCTCAGTGTCTCTGAGAATTGCTCTGATTATCCGTGTGACCTCTTTGCTAAGACTCTCCAGAGAGACGTCCTCAAAACCAACACACATCTTGACATATCTCCCACATTGATCGCAGTGTCTCCAGAAACGGCATTCAAGGAGCCAGGACCTTTTCTCCCTACACTCTCCATTGAGTTGTCCTCAAAACCAATATACATCCTGCTATATCTCCCACATGGAAAGTGCCAGGAGGGAGAAGTGGGGATTATGTTTAGACTTTCTCGGAACTGCTTCAAATCAACTAGATCTCTTTGTGCTGTAAATCTCCCAACAGCCAAACGCAAAAGCAGCAAACATCTCGCTGTATGTCCCACATCCAAAGTGCCAAGAGAGAGCTTGCTCTCCCTGTCTTTGAGTACTGTTTTCACTGTCCCGGTTACCTCTTGGCTAACGTTCTCTTCAGAGCTGCAGTGAAACCAGGAACCACGTGGAGAAGGCACCCACACTGAAAGTGCCTGGAGGGAACACTGGGGCTTCTTCTCAGTGTCTCTGACATAGGGTTTCACTGTCCCGGGAAAGTCTCTGCTAACACCGTGCAGAGCGCTGTGCCCAATATACAGAAACGTCTTGCGGTATCTCCTACAGGGAAAGTGCCAGGAGGGAATTGTCGAGCTTGTTCTGAGTGTCTCTGAGAATTGCTCTGATTATCCGTGTGACCTCTTTGCTAAGACTCTCCAGAGAGCCGTCCTCAAAACCAACACACATCTTGACATATCTCCCACATTGATCGCAGTGTCTCCAGAAACGGCATTCAAGGAGCCAGGACCTTTTCTCCCTACACTCTCCATTGAGTTGTCCTCAAAAGCAATATACATCCTGCTATATCTCCCACATGGAAAGTGCCAGGAGGGAGAAGTGGGGATTATGTTTAGACTTTCTCGGAACTGCTTCAAATCAACTAGATCTCTTTGTGCTGTAAATCTCCCAACAGCCAAACGCAAAAGCAGCAAACATCTCGCTGTATGTCCCACATCCAAAGTGCCAAGAGAGAGCTTGCTCTCCCTGTCTTTGAGTACTGTTTTCACTGTCCCGGTTACCTCTTGGCTAACGTTCTCTTCAGAGCTGCAGTGAAACCAGGAACCACGTGGAGAAGGCACCCACACTGAAAGTGCCTGGAGGGAACACTGGGGCTTCTTCTCAGTGTCTCTGACATAGGGTTTCACTGTCCCGGGAAAGTCTCTGCTAACACCGTGCAGAGCGCTGTGCCCAATATACAGAAACGTCTTGCGGTATCTCCTACAGGGAAAGTGGCTGGAGGGAATTGTCGAGCTTGTTCTCAGTGTCTCTGAGAATTGCTCTGATTATCCGTGTGACCTCTTTGCTAAGACTCTCCAGAGAGACGTCCTCAAAACCAACACACATCTTGACATATCTCCCACATTGATCGCAGTGTCTCCAGAAACGGCATTCAAGGAGCCAGGACCTTTTCTCCCTACACTGTCCATTGAGTTGTCCTCAAAACCAATATACATCCTGCTATATCTCCCACATGGAAAGTGCCAGGAGGGAGAAGTGGGGATTATGTTTAGACTTTCTCGGAACTGCTTCAAATCAACTAGATCTCTTTGTGCTGTAAATCTCCCAACAGCCAAACGCAAAAGCAGCAAACATCTCGCTGTATGTCCCACATCCAAAGTGCCAAGAGAGAGCTTGCTCTCCCTGTCTTTGAGTACTGTTTTCACTGTCCCGGTTACCTCTTGGCTAACGTTCTCTTCAGAGCTGCAGTGAAACCAGGAACCACGTGGAGAAGGCACCCACACTGAAAGTGCCTGGAGGGAACACTGGGGCTTCTTCTCAGTGTCTCTGACATAGGGTTTCACTGTCCCGGGAAAGTCTCTGCTAACACCGTGCAGAGCGCTGTGCCCAATATACAGAAACGTCTTGCGGTATCTCCTACAGGGAAAGTGCCAGGAGGGAATTGTCGAGCTTGTTCTCAGTGTCTCTGAGAATTGCTCTGATTATCCGTGTGACCTCTTTGCTAAGACTCTCCAGAGAGACGTCCTCAAAACCAACACACATCTTGACATATCTCCCACATTGATCGCAGTGTCTCCAGAAACGGCATTCAAGGAGCCAGGACCTTTTCTCCCTACACTGTCCATTGAGTTGTCCTCAAAACCAATATACATCCTGCTATATCTCCCACATGGAAAGTGCCAGGAGGGAGAAGTGGGGATTATGTTTAGACTTTCTCGGAACTGCTTCAAATCAACTAGATCTCTTTGTGCTGTAAATCTCCCAACAGCCAAACGCAAAAGCAGCAAACATCTCGCTGTATGTCCCACATCCAAAGTGCCAAGAGAGAGCTTGCTCTCCCTGTCTTTGAGTACTGTTTTCACTGTCCCGGTTACCTCTTTGCTAACGTTCTCTTCAGAGCTGCAGTGAAACCAGGAACCACGTGGAGAAGGCACCCACACTGAAAGTGCCTGGAGGGAACATTGGGGCTTCTTCTCAGTGTCTCTGACATAGGGTTTCACTGTCCCGGGAAAGTCTCTGCTAACACCGTGCAGAGCGCTGTGCCCAATATACAGAAACGTCTTGCGGTATCTCCTACAGGGAAAGTGCCAGGAGGGAATTGTTGAGCTTGTTCTGAGTGTCTCTGAGAATTGCTCTGATTATCCGTGTGACCTCTTTGCTAAGACTCTCCAGAGAGCCGTCCTCAAAACCAACACACATCTTGACATATCTCCCACGTTGATCGCAGTGTCTCCAGGAACGGCATTCAAGGAGCCAGGACCTTTTCTCCCTACACTCTCCATTGAGTTGTCCTCAAAACCAATATACATCCTGCTATATCTCC
This sequence comes from Chroicocephalus ridibundus, assembly GCF_963924245.1. Lineage (NCBI taxonomy): Eukaryota > Metazoa > Chordata > Aves > Charadriiformes > Laridae > Chroicocephalus > Chroicocephalus ridibundus. Next base: position 22,463,814 of record NC_086295.1, on the reverse strand, counting down.
CACATGGAAAGTGCCAGGAGGGAGAAGTGGGGATTATGTTTAGACTTTCTCGGAACTGCTTCAAATCAACTAGATCTCTTTGTGCTGTAAATCTCCCAACAGCCAAACGCAAAAGCAGCAAACATCTCGCTGTATGTCCCACATCCAAAGTGCCAAGAGAGAGCTTGCTCTCCCTGTCTTTGAGTACTGTTTTCACTGTCCCGGTTACCTCTTGGCTAACGTTCTCTTCAGAGCTGCAGTGAAACCAGGAACCACGTGGAGAAGGCACCCACACTGAAAGTGCCTGGAGGGAACACTGGGGCTTCTTCTCAGTGTCTCTGACATAGGGTTTCACTGTCCCGGGAAAGTCTCTGCTAACACCGTGCAGAGCGCTGTGCCCAATATAAAGAAACGTCTTGCGGTATCTCCTACAGGGAAAGTGGCTGGAGGGAATTGTCGAGCTTGTTCTGAGTGTCTCTGAGAATTGCTCTGATTATCCGTGTGACCTCTTTGCTAAGACTCTCCAGAGAGCCGTCCTCAAAACCAACACACATCTTGACATATCTCCCACATTGATCGCAGTGTCTCCAGAAACGGCATTCAAGGAGCCAGGACCTTTTCTCCCTACACTCTCCATTGAGTTGTCCTCAAAACCAATATACATCCTGCTATATCTCCCACATGGAAAGTGCCAGGAGGGAGAAGTGGGGATTATGTTTAGACTTTCTCGGAACTGCTTCAAATCAACTAGATCTCTTTGTGCTGTAAATCTCCCAACAGCCAAACGCAAAAGCAGCAAACATCTCGCTGTATGTCCCACATCCAAAGTGCCAAGAGAGAGCTTGCTCTCCCTGTCTTTGAGTACTGTTTTCACTGTCCCGGTTACCTCTTGGCTAACGTTCTCTTCAGAGCTGCAGTGAAACCAGGAACCACGTGGAGAAGGCACCCACACTAAAAGTCCCTGGAGGGAACACTGGGGCTTCTTCTCAGTGTCTCTGACATAGGGTTTCACTGTCCCGGGAAAGTCTCTGCTAACACCGTGCAGAGCGCTGTGCCCAATATACAGAAACGTCTTGCGGTATCTCCTACAGGGAAAGTGGCTGGAGGGAATTGTCGAGCTTGTTCTGAGTGTCTCTGAGAATTGCTCTGATTATCCGTGTGACCTCTTTGCTAAGACTCTCCAGAGAGACGTCCTCAAAACCAACACACATCTTGACATATCTCCCACATTGATCGCAGTGTCTCCAGAAACGGCATTCAAGGAGCCAGGACCTTTTCTCCCTACACTCTCCATTGAGTTGTCCTCAAAACCAATATACATCCTGCTATATCTCCCACATGGAAAGTGCCAGGAGGGAGAAGTGGGGATTATGTTTAGACTTTCTCGGAACTGCTTCAAATCAACTAGATCTCTTTGTGCTGTAAATCTCCCAACAGCCAAACGCAAAAGCAGCAAACATCTCGCTGTATGTCCCACATCCAAAGTGCCAAGAGAGAGCTTGCTCTCCCTGTCTTTGAGTACTGTTTTCACTGTCCCGGGTACCTCTTTGCTAACGTTCTCTTCAGAGCTGCAGTGAAACCAGGAACCACGTGGAGAAGGCACCCACACTGAAAGTGCCTGGAGGGAACATTGGGGCTTCTTCTCAGTGTCTCTGACATAGGGTTTCACTGTCCCGGGAAAGTCTCTGCTAACACCGTGCAGAGCGCTGTGCCCAATATACAGAAACGTCTTGCGGTATCTCCTACAGGGAAAGTGCCAGGAGGGAATTGTCGAGCTTGTTCTCAGTGTCTCTGAGAATTGCTCTGATTATCCGTGTGACCTCTTTGCTAAGACTCTCCAGAGACACGTCCTCAAAACCAACACACATCTTGACATATCTCCCACATTGATCGCAGTCTCTCCAGAAACGGCATTCAAGGAGCCAGGACCTTTTCTCCCTACACTCTCCATTGAGTTGTCCTCAAAACCAATATACATCCTGCTATATCTCCCACATGGAAAGTGCCAGGAGGGAGAAGTGGGGATTATGTTTAGACTTTCTCGGAACTGCTTCAAATCAACTAGATCTCTTTGTGCTGTAAATCTCCCAACAGCCAAACGCAAAAGCAGCAAACATCTCGCTGTATGTCCCACATCCAAAGTGCCAAGAGAGAGCTTGCTCTCCCTGTCTTTGAGTACTGTTTTCACTGTCCCGGTTACCTCTTGGCTAACGTTCTCTTCAGAGCTGCAGTGAAACCAGGAACCACGTGGAGAAGGCACCCACACTGAAAGTGCCTGGAGGGAACATTGGGGCTTCTTCTCAGTGTCTCTGACACAGGGTTTCACTGTCCCGGGAAAGTCTCTGCTAACACCGTGCAGAGCGCTGTGCCCAATATACAGAAACGTCTTGCGGTATCTCCTACAGGGAAAGTGCCAGGAGGGAATTGTCGAGCTTGTTCTCAGTGTCTCTGAGAATTGCTCTGATTATCCCTGTGACCTCTTTGCTAAGACTCTCCAGAGAGCCGTCCTCAAAACCAACACACATCTTGACATATCTCCCACATTGATCACAGTGTCTCCAGAAAGGCATTCAAGGAGCCAGGACCTTTTCTCCCTACACTCTCCATTGAGTTGTCCTCAAAACCAATATACATCCTGCTATATCTCCCACATGGAAAGTGCCAGGAGGGAGAAGTGGGGATTATGTTTAGACTTTCTCGGAACTGCTTCAAATCAACTAGATCTCTTTGTGCTGTAAATCTCCCAACAGCCAAACGCAAAAGCAGCAAACATCTCGCTGTATGTCCCACATCCAAAGTGCCAAGAGAGAGCTTGCTCTCCCTGTCTTTGAGTACTGTTTTCACTGTCCCGGTTACCTCTTTGCTAACGTTCTCTTCAGAGCTGCAGTGAAACCAGGAACCACGTGGAGAAGGCACCCACACTGAAAGTGCCTGGAGGGAACATTGGGGCTTCTTCTCAGTGTCTCTGACATAGGGTTTCACTCTCCCGGGAAAGTCTCTGCTAACACCGTGCAGAGCGCTGTGCCCAATATACAGAAACGTCTTGCGGTATCTCCTACAGGGAAAGTGCCAGGAGGGAATTGTCGAGCTTGTTCTGAGTGTCTCTGAGAATTGCTCTGATTATCCGTGTGACCTCGTTGCTAAGACTCTCCAGAGAGCCGTCCTCAAAACCAACACACATCTTGACATATCTCCCACATTGATCGCAGTGTCTCCAGAAACGGCATTCAAGGAGCCAGGACCTTTTCTCCCTACACTCTCCATTGAGTTGTCCTCAAAACCAATATACATCCTGCTATATCTCCCACATAGAAAGTGCCTGGAGGGAGAAGTGGGGATTATGTTTAGACTTTCTCGGAACTGCTTCAAATCAACTAGATCTCTTTGTGCTGTAAATCTCCCGACAGCCAAACGCAAAAGCAGCAAACATCTCGCTGTATGTCCCACATCCAAAGTGCCAAGAGAGAGCTTGCTCTCCCTGTCTTTGAGTACTGTTTTCACTGTCCCGGTTACCTCTTTGCTAACGTTCTCTTCAGAGCTGCAGTGAAACCAGGAACCACGTGGAGAAGGCATCCACACTGAAAGTGCCTGGAGGGAACATTGGGGCTTCTTCTCAGTGTCTCTGACATAGGGTTTCACTCTCCCGGGAAAGTCTCTGCTAACACCGTGCAGAGCGCTGTGCCCAATATACAGAAACGTCTTGCGGTATCTCCTACAGGGAAAGTGCCAGGAGGGAATTGTCGAGCTTGTTCTGAGTGTCTCTGAGAATTGCTCTGATTATCCGTGTGACCTCGTTGCTAAGACTCTCCAGAGAGCCGTCCTCAAAACCAACACACATCTTGACATATCTCCCACATTGATCGCAGTGTCTCCAGAAACGGCATTCAAGGAGCCAGGACCTTTTCTCCCTACACTCTCCATTGAGTTGTCCTCAAAACCAATATACATCCTGCTATATCTCCCACATAGAAAGTGCCTGGAGGGAGAAGTGGGGATTATGTTTAGACTTTCTCGGAACTGCTTCAAATCAACTAGATCTCTTTGTGCTGTAAATCTCCCGACAGCCAAACGCAAAAGCAGCAAACATCTCGCTGTATGTCCCACATCCAAAGTGCCAAGAGAGAGCTTGCTCTCCCTGTCTTTGAGTACTGTTTTCACTGTCCCGGTTACCTCTTTGCTAACGTTCTCTTCAGAGCTGCAGTGAAACCAGGAACCACGTGGAGAAGGCATCCACACTGAAAGTGCCTGGAGGGAACATTGGGGCTTCTTCTCAGTGTCTCTGACATAGGGTTTCACTATCCCGGGAAAGTCTCTGCTAACACCGTGCAGAGCGCTGTGCCCAATATACAGAAACGTCTTGCGGGATCTCCTACAGGGAAAGTGCCAGGAGGGAATTGTCGAGCTTGTTCTGAGTGTCTCTGAGAATTGCTCTGATTACCCGTGTGACCTCTTTGCTAAGACTCTCCAGAGAGCCGTCCTCAAAACCAACACACATCTTGACATATCTCCCACATTGATCGCAGTGTCTCCAGAAACGGCATTCAAGGAGCCAGGACCTTTTCTCCCTACACTCTCCATTGAGTTGTCCTCAAAACCAATATACATCCTGCTATATCTCCCACATGGAAAGTGCCAGGAGGGAGAAGTGGGGATTATGTTTAGACTTTCTCGGAACTGCTTCAAATCAACTAGATCTCTTTGTGCTGTAAATCTCCCGACAGCCAAACGCAAAAGCAGCAAACATCTCGCTGTATGTCCCACATCCAAAGTGCCAAGAGAGAGCTTGCTCTCCCTGTCTTTGAGTACTGTTTTCACTGTCCCGGTTACCTCTTTGCTAACGTTCTCTTCAGAGCTGCAGTGAAACCAGGAACCACGTGGAGAAGGCACCCACACTGAAAGTGCCTGGAGGGAACATTGGGGCTTCTTCTCAGTGTCTCTGACATAGGGTTTCACTGTCCCGGGAAAGTCTCTGCTAACACCGTGCAGAGCGCTGTGCCCAATATACAGAAACGTCTTGCGGTATCTCCTACAGGGAAAGTGCCAGGAGGGAATTGTCGAGCTTGTTCTCAGTGTCTCTGAGAATTGCTCTGATTATCCGTGTGACCTCTTTGCTAAGACTCTCCAGAGAGACGTCCTCAAAACCAACACACATCTTGACATATCTCCCACATTGATCGCAGTGTCTCCAGGAACGGCATTCAAGGAGCCAGGACCTTTTCTCCCTACACTCTCCATTGAGTTGTCCTCAAAACCAATATACATCCTGCTATATCTCCCACATGGAAAGTGCCAGGAGGGAGAAGTGGGGATTATGTTTAGACTTTCTCGGAACTGCTTCAAATCAACTAGATCTCTTTGTGCTGTAAATCTCCCAACAGCCAAACGCAAAAGCAGCAAACATCTCGCTGTATGTCCCACATCCAAAGTGCCAAGAGAGAGCTTGCTCTCCCTGTCTTTGAGTACTGTTTTCACTGTCCCGGTTACCTCTTTGCTAACGTTCTCTTCAGAGCTGCAGTGAAACCAGGAACCACGTGGAGAAGGCACCCACACTGAAAGTGCCTGGAGGGAACATTGGGGCTTCTTCTCAGTGTCTCTGACATAGGGTTTCACTGTCCCGGGAAAGTCTCTGCTAACACCGTGCAGAGCGCTGTGCCCAATATACAGAAACGTCTTGCGGTATCTCCTACAGGGAAAGTGCCAGGAGGGAATTGTTGAGCTTGTTCTGAGTGTCTCTGAGAATTGCTCTGATTATCCGTGTGACCTCTTTGCTAAGACTCTCCAGAGAGCCGTCCTGAAAACCAACACACATCTTGACATATCTCCCACGTTGATCGCAGTGTCTCCAGGAACGGCATTCAAGGAGCCAGGACCTTTTCTCCCTACACTCTCCATTGAGTTGTCCTCAAAACCAATATACATCCTGCTATATCTCCCACATGGAAAGTGCCAGGAGGGAGAAGTGGGGATTATGTTTAGACTTTCTCGGAACTGCTTCAAATCAACTAGATCTCTTTGTGCTGTAAATCTCCCAACAGCCAAACGCAAAAGCAGCAAACATCTCGCTGTATGTCCCACATCCAAAGTGCCAAGAGAGAGCTTGCTCTCCCTGTCTTTGAGTACTGTTTTCACTGTCCCGGTTACCTCTTGGCTAACGTTCTCTTCAGAGCTGCAGTGAAACCAGGAACCACGTGGAGAAGGCACCCACACTAAAAGTCCCTGGAGGGAACACTGGGGCTTCTTCTCAGTGTCTCTGACATAGGGTTTCACTGTCCCGGGAAAGTCTCTGCTAACACCGTGCAGAGCGCTGTGCCCAATATACAGAAACGTCTTGCGGTATCTCCTACAGGGAAAGTGCCAGGAGGGAATTGTCGAGCTTGTTCTCAGTGTCTCTGAGAATTGCTCTGATTATCCGTGTGACCTCTTTGCTAAGACTCTCCAGAGAGACGTCCTCAAAACCAACACACATCTTGACATATCTCCCACATTGATCGCAGTGTCTCCAGAAACGGCATTCAAGGAGCCAGGACCTTTTCTCCCTACACTGTCCATTGAGTTGTCCTCAAAACCAATATACATCCTGCTATATCTCCCACATGGAAAGTGCCAGGAGGGAGAAGTGGGGATTATGTTTAGACTTTCTCGGAACTGCTTCAAATCAACTAGATCTCTTTGTGCTGTAAATCTCCCAACAGCCAAACGCAAAAGCAGCAAACATCTCGCTGTATGTCCCACATCCAAAGTGCCAAGAGAGAGCTTGCTCTCCCTGTCTTTGAGTACTGTTTTCACTGTCCCGGTTACCTCTTTGCTAACGTTCTCTTCAGAGCTGCAGTGAAACCAGGAACCACGTGGAGAAGGCACCCACACTGAAAGTGCCTGGAGGGAACATTGGGGCTTCTTCTCAGTGTCTCTGACATAGGGTTTCACTGTCCCGGGAAAGTCTCTGCTAACACCGTGCAGAGCGCTGTGCCCAATATACAGAAACGTCTTGCGGTATCTCCTACAGGGAAAGTGCCAGGAGGGAATTGTTGAGCTTGTTCTGAGTGTCTCTGAGAATTGCTCTGATTATCCGTGTGACCTCTTTGCTAAGACTCTCCAGAGAGCCGTCCTGAAAACCAACACACATCTTGACATATCTCCCACGTTGATCGCAGTGTCTCCAGGAACGGCATTCAAGGAGCCAGGACCTTTTCTCCCTACACTCTCCATTGAGTTGTCCTCAAAACCAATATACATCCTGCTATATCTCCCACATGGAAAGTGCCAGGAGGGAGAAGTGGGGATTATGTTTAGACTTTCTCGGAACTGCTTCAAATCAACTAGATCTCTTTGTGCTGTAAATCTCCCAACAGCCAAACGCAAAAGCAGCAAACATCTCGCTGTATGTCCCACACCCAAAGTGCCAAGAGAGAGCTTGCTCTCCCTGTCTTTGAGTACTGTTTTCACTGTCCCGGTTACCTCTTGGCTAACGTTCTCTTCAGAGCTGCAGTGAAACCAGGAACCACGTGGAGAAGGCACCCACACTGAAAGTGCCTGGAGGGAACATTGGGGCTTCTTCTCAGTGTCTCTGACATAGGGTTTCACTGTCCCGGGAAAGTCTCTGCTAACACCGTGCAGAGCGCTGTGCCCAATATACAGAAACGTCTTGCGGTATCTCCTACAGGGAAAGTGGCTGGAGGGAATTGTCGAGCTTGTTCTCAGTGTCTCTGAGAATTGCTCTGATTATCCGTGTGACCTCTTTGCTAAGACTCTCCAGAGAGACGTCCTCAAAACCAACACACATCTTGACATATCTCCCACATTGATCGCAGTGTCTCCAGAAACGGCATTCAAGGAGCCAGGACCTTTTCTCCCTACACTCTCCATTGAGTTGTCCTCAAAACCAATATACATCCTGCTATATCTCCCACATGGAAAGTGCCAGGAGGGAGAAGTGGGGATTATGTTTAGACTTTCTCGGAACTGCTTCAAATCAACTAGATCTCTTTGTGCTGTAAATCTCCCAACAGCCAAACGCAAAAGCAGCAAACATCTCGCTGTATGTCCCACATCCAAAGTGCCAAGAGAGAGCTTGCTCTCCCTGTCTTTGAGTACTGTTTTCACTGTCCCGGTTACCTCTTGGCTAACGTTCTCTTCAGAGCTGCAGTGAAACCAGGAACCACGTGGAGAAGGCACCCACACTAAAAGTCCCTGGAGGGAACACTGGGGCTTCTTCTCAGTGTCTCTGACATAGGGTTTCACTGTCCCGGGAAAGTCTCTGCTAACACCGTGCAGAGCGCTGTGCCCAATATACAGAAACGTCTTGCGGTATCTCCTACAGGGAAAGTGGCTGGAGGGAACTGTCGAGCTTGTTCTCAGTGTCTCTGAGAATTGCTCTGATTATCCGTGTGACCTCTTTGCTAAGACTCTCCAGAGAGACGTCCTCAAAACCAACACACATCTTGACATATCTCCCACATTGATCGCAGTGTCTCCAGAAACGGCATTCAAGGAGCCAGGACCTTTTCTCCCTACACTCTCCATTGAGTTGTCCTCAAAACCAATATACATCCTGCTATATCTCCCACATGGAAAGTGCCAGGAGGGAGAAGTGGGGATTATGTTTAGACTTTCTCGGAACTGCTTCAAATCAACTAGATCTCTTTGTGCTGTAAATCTCCCAACAGCCAAACGCAAAAGCAGCAAACATCTCGCTGTATGTCCCACATCCAAAGTGCCAAGAGAGAGCTTGCTCTCCCTGTCTTTGAGTACTGTTTTCACTGTCCCGGTTACCTCTTTGCTAACGTTCTCTTCAGAGCTGCAGTGAAACCAGGAACCACGTGGAGAAGGCACCCACACTGAAAGTGCCTGGAGGGAACATTGGGGCTTCTTCTCAGTGTCTCTGACATAGGGTTTCACTCTCCCGGGAAAGTCTCTGCTAACACCGTGCAGAGCGCTGTGCCCAATATACAGAAACGTCTTGCGGTATCTCCTACAGGGAAAGTGCCAGGAGGGAATTGTTGAGCTTGTTCTGAGTGTCTCTGAGAATTGCTCTGATTATCCGTGTGACCTCTTTGCTAAGACTCTCCAGAGAGCCGTCCTGAAAACCAACACACATCTTGACATATCTCCCACGTTGATCGCAGTGTCTCCAGGAACGGCATTCAAGGAGCCAGGACCTTTTCTCCCTACACTCTCCATTGAGTTGTCCTCAAAACCAATATACATCCTGCTATATCTCCCACATGGAAAGTGCCAGGAGGGAGAAGTGGGGATTATGTTTAGACTTTCTCGGAACTGCTTCAAATCAACTAGATCTCTTTGTGCTGTAAATCTCCCAACAGCCAAACGCAAAAGCAGCAAACATCTCGCTGTATGTCCCACACCCAAAGTGCCAAGAGAGAGCTTGCTCTCCCTGTCTTTGAGTACTGTTTTCACTGTCCCGGTTACCTCTTGGCTAACGTTCTCTTCAGAGCTGCAGTGAAACCAGGAACCACGTGGAGAAGGCACCTACACTAAAAGTCCCTGGAGGGAACACTGGGGCTTCTTCTCAGTGTCTCTGACATAGGGTTTCACTGTCCCGGGAAAGTCTCTGCTAACACCGTGCAGAGCGCTGTGCCCAATATACAGAAACGTCTTGCGGTATCTCCTACAGGGAAAGTGGCTGGAGGGAATTGTCGAGCTTGTTCTCAGTGTCTCTGAGAATTGCTCTGATTATCCGTGTGACCTCTTTGCTAAGACTCTCCAGAGAGACGTCCTCAAAACCAACACACATCTTGACATATCTCCCACATTGATCGCAGTGTCTCCAGAAACGGCATTCAAGGAGCCAGGACCTTTTCTCCCTACACTCTCCATTGAGTTGTCCTCAAAACCAATATACATCCTGCTATATCTCCCACATGGAAAGTGCCAGGAGGGAGAAGTGGGGATTATGTTTAGACTTTCTCGGAACTGCTTCAAATCAACTAGATCTCTTTGTGCTGTAAATCTCCCAACAGCCAAACGCAAAAGCAGCAAACATCTCGCTGTATGTCCCACATCCAAAGTGCCAAGAGAGAGCTTGCTCTCCCTGTCTTTGAGTACTGTTTTCACTGTCCCGGGTACCTCTTTGCTAACGTTCTCTTCAGAGCTGCAGTGAAACCAGGAACCACGTGGAGAAGGCACCCACACTAAAAGTCCCTGGAGGGAACATTGGGGCTTCTTCTCAGTGTCTCTGACATAGGGTTTCACTGTCCCGGGAAAGTCTCTGCTAACACCGTGCAGAGCGCTGTGCCCAATATACAGAAACGTCTTGCGGTATCTCCTACAGGGAAAGTGCCAGGAGGGAATTGTCGAGCTTGTTCTCAGTGTCTCTGAGAATTGCTCTGATTATCCGTGTGACCTCTTTGCTAAGACTCTCCAGAGACACGTCCTCAAAACCAACACACATCTTGACATATCTCCCACATTGATCGCAGTCTCTCCAGAAACGGCATTCAAGGAGCCAGGACCTTTTCTCCCTACACTCTCCATTGAGTTGTCCTCAAAACCAATATACATCCTGCTATATCTCCCACATGGAAAGTGCCAGGAGGGAGAAGTGGGGATTATGTTTAGACTTTCTCGGAACTGCTTCAAATCAACTAGATCTCTTTGTGCTGTAAATCTCCCAACAGCCAAACGCAAAAGCAGCAAACATCTCGCTGTATGTCCCACATCCAAAGTGCCAAGAGAGAGCTTGCTCTCCCTGTCTTTGAGTACTGTTTTCACTGTCCCGGTTACCTCTTTGCTAACGTTCTCTTCAGAGCTGCAGTGAAACCAGGAACCACGTGGAGAAGGCACCCACACTGAAAGTGCCTGGAGGGAACATTGGGGCTTCTTCTCAGTGTCTCTGACACAGGGTTTCACTGTCCCGGGAAAGTCTCTGCTAACACCGTGCAGAGCGCTGTGCCCAATATACAGAAACGTCTTGCGGTATCTCCTACAGGGAAAGTGCCAGGAGGGAATTGTCGAGCTTGTTCTCAGTGTCTCTGAGAATTGCTCTGATTATCCGTGTGACCTCTTTGCTAAGACTCTCCAGAGAGCCGTCCTCAAAACCAACACACATCTTGACATATCTCCCACATTGATCGCAGTGTCTCCAGAAAGGCATTCAAGGAGCCAGGACCTTTTCTCCCTACACTCTCCATTGAGTTGTCCTCAAAACCAATATACATCCTGCTATATCTCCCACATGGAAAGTGCCAGGAGGGAGAAGTGGGGATTATGTTTAGACTTTCTCGGAACTGCTTCAAATCAACTAGATCTCTTTGTGCTGTAAATCTCCCAACAGCCAAACGCAAAAGCAGCAAACATCTCGCTGTATGTCCCACATCCAAAGTGCCAAGAGAGAGCTTGCTCTCCCTGTCTTTGAGTACTGTTTTCACTGTCCCGGTTACCTCTTTGCTAACGTTCTCTTCAGAGCTGCAGTGAAACCAGGAACCACGTGGAGAAGGCACCCACACTGAAAGTGCCTGGAGGGAACATTGGGGCTTCTTCTCAGTGTCTCTGACATAGGGTTTCACTGTCCCGGGAAAGTCTCTGCTAACACCGTGCAGAGCGCTGTGCCCAATATACAGAAACGTCTTGCGGTATCTCCTACAGGGAAAGTGCCAGGAGGGAATTGTCGAGCTTGTTCTCAGTGTCTCTGAGAATTGCTCTGATTATCCGTGTGACCTCTTTGCTAAGACTCTCCAGAGAGACGTCCTCAAAACCAACACACATCTTGACATATCTCCCACATTGATCGCAGTGTCTCCAGGAACGGCATTCAAGGAGCCAGGACCTTTTCTCCCTACACTCTCCATTGAGTTGTCCTCAAAACCAATATACATCCTGCTATATCTCCCACATGGAAAGTGCCAGGAGGGAGAAGTGGGGATTATGTTTAGACTTTCTCGGAACTGCTTCAAATCAACTAGATCTCTTTGTGCTGTAAATCTCCCAACAGCCAAACGCAAAAGCAGCAAACATCTCGCTGTATGTCCCACATCCAAAGTGCCAAGAGAGAGCTTGCTCTCCCTGTCTTTGAGTACTGTTTTCACTGTCCCGGTTACCTCTTTGCTAACGTTCTCTTCAGAGCTGCAGTGAAACCAGGAACCACGTGGAGAAGGCACCCACACTGAAAGTGCCTGGAGGGAACATTGGGGCTTCTTCTCAGTGTCTCTGACATAGGGTTTCACTGTCCCGGGAAAGTCTCTGCTAACACCGTGCAGAGCGCTGTGCCCAATATACAGAAACGTCTTGCGGTATCTCCTACAGGGAAAGTGCCAGGAGGGAATTGTCGAGCTTGTTCTCAGTGTCTCTGAGAATTGCTCTGATTATCCGTGTGACCTCTTTGCTAAGACTCTCCAGAGAGACGTCCTCAAAACAAACACACATCTTGACATATCTCCCACATTGATCGCAGTGTCTCCAGAAACGGCATTCAAGGAGCCAGGACCTTTTCTCCCTACACTGTCCATTGAGTTGTCCTCAAAACCAATATACATCCTGCTATATCTCCCACATGGAAAGTGCCAGGAGGGAGAAGTGGGGATTATGTTTAGACTTTCTCGGAACTGCTTCAAATCAACTAGATCTCTTTGTGCTGTAAATCTCCCGACAGCCAAACGCAAAAGCAGCAAACATCTCGCTGTATGTCCCACATCCAAAGTGCCAAGAGAGAGCTTGCTCTCCCTGTCTTTGAGTACTGTTTTCACTGTCCCGGTTACCTCTTTGCTAACGTTCTCTTCAGAGCTGCAGTGAAACCAGGAACCACGTGGAGAAGGCACCCACACTGAAAGTGCCTGGAGGGAACATTGGGGCTTCTTCTCAGTGTCTCTGACACAGGGTTTCACTGTCCCGGGAAAGTCTCTGCTAACACCGTGCAGAGCGCTGTGCCCAATATACAGAAACGTCTTGCGGTATCTCCTACAGGGAAAGTGCCAGGAGGGAATTGTCGAGCTTGTTCTCAGTGTCTCTGAGAATTGCTCTGATTATCCGTGTGACCTCTTTGCTAAGACTCTCCAGAGAGCCGTCCTCAAAACCAACACACATCTTGACATATCTCCCACATTGATCGCAGTGTCTCCAGAAAGGCATTCAAGGAGCCAGGACCTTTTCTCCCTACACTCTCCATTGAGTTGTCCTCAAAACCAATATACATCCTGCTATATCTCCCACATGGAAAGTGCCAGGAGGGAGAAGTGGGGATTATGTTTAGACTTTCTCGGAACTGCTTCAAATCAACTAGATCTCTTTGTGCTGTAAATCTCCCAACAGCCAAACGCAAAAGCAGCAAACATCTCGCTGTATGTCCCACATCCAAAGTGCCAAGAGAGAGCTTGCTCTCCCTGTCTTTGAGTACTGTTTTCACTGTCCCGGTTACCTCTTTGCTAACGTTCTCTTCAGAGCTGCAGTGAAACCAGGAACCACGTGGAGAAGGCACCCACACTGAAAGTGCCTGGAGGGAACATTGGGGCTTCTTCTCAGTGTCTCTGACATAGGGTTTCACTGTCCCGGGAAAGTCTCTGCTAACACCGTGCAGAGCGCTGTGCCCAATATACAGAAACGTCTTGCGGTATCTCCTACAGGGAAAGTGCCAGGAGGGAATTGTCGAGCTTGTTCTCAGTGTCTCTGAGAATTGCTCTGATTATCCGTGTGACCTCTTTGCTAAGACTCTCCAGAGAGCCGTCCTCAAAACCAACACACATCTTGACATATCTCCCACATTGATCGCAGTGTCTCCAGGAACGGCATTCAAGGAGCCAGGACCTTTTCTCCCTACACTCTCCATTGAGTTGTCCTCAAAACCAATATACATCCTGCTATATCTCCCACATGGAAAGTGCCAGGAGGGAGAAGTGGGGATTATGTTTAGACTTTCTCGGAACTGCTTCAAATCAACTAGATCTCTTTGTGCTGTAAATCTCCCAACAGCCAAACGCAAAAGCAGCAAACATCTCGCTGTATGTCCCACATCCAAAGTGCCAAGAGAGAGCTTGCTCTCCCTGTCTTTGAGTACTGTTTTCACTGTCCCGGTTACCTCTTTGCTAACGTTCTCTTCAGAGCTGCAGTGAAACCAGGAACCACGTGGAGAAGGCACCCACACTGAAAGTGCCTGGAGGGAACATTGGGGCTTCTTCTCAGTGTCTCTGACATAGGGTTTCACTGTCCCGGGAAAGTCTCTGCTAACACCGTGCAGAGCGCTGTGCCCAATATACAGAAACGTCTTGCGGTATCTCCTACAGGGAAAGTGCCAGGAGGGAATTGTCGAGCTTGTTCTCAGTGTCTCTGAGAATTGCTCTGATTATCCGTGTGACCTCTTTGCTAAGACTCTCCAGAGAGACGTCCTCAAAACAAACACACATCTTGACATATCTCCCACATTGATCGCAGTGTCTCCAGAAACGGCATTCAAGGAGCCAGGACCTTTTCTCCCTACACTGTCCATTGAGTTGTCCTCAAAACCAATATACATCCTGCTATATCTCCCACATGGAAAGTGCCAGGAGGGAGAAGTGGGGATTATGTTTAGACTTTCTCGGAACTGCTTCAAATCAACTAGATCTCTTTGTGCTGTAAATCTCCCGACAGCCAAACGCAAAAGCAGCAAACATCTCGCTGTATGTCCCACATCCAAAGTGCCAAGAGAGAGCTTGCTCTCCCTGTCTTTGAGTACTGTTTTCACTGTCCCGGTTACCTCTTTGCTAACGTTCTCTTCAGAGCTGCAGTGAAACCAGGAACCACGTGGAGAAGGCACCCACACTGAAAGTGCCTGGAGGGAACATTGGGGCTTCTTCTCAGTGTCTCTGACATAGGGTTTCACTGTCCCGGGAAAGTCTCTGCTAACACCGTGCAGAGCGCTGTGCCCAATATACAGAAACGTCTTGCGGTATCTCCTACAGGGAAAGTGCCAGGAGGGAATTGTCGAGCTTGTTCTCAGTGTCTCTGAGAATTGCTCTGATTATCCGTGTGACCTCTTTGCTAAGACTCTCCAGAGAGACGTCCTCAAAACAAACACACATCTTGACATATCTCCCACATTGATCGCAGTGTCTCCAGAAACGGCATTCAAGGAGCCAGGACCTTTTCTCTCTACACTCTCCATTGAGTTGTCCTCAAAACCAATATACATCCTGCTATATCTCCCACATGGAAAGTGCCAGGAGGGAGAAGTGGGGATTATGTTTAGACTTTCTCGGAACTGCTTCAAATCAACTAGATCTCTTTGTGCTGTAAATCTCCCGACAGCCAAACGCAAAAGCAGCAAACATCTTGCTGTATGTCCCACATCCAAAGTGCCAAGAGAGAGCTTGCTCTCCCTGTCTTTGAGTACTGTTTTCACTGTCCCGGTTACCTCTTTGCTAACGTTCTCTTCAGAGCTGCAGTGAAACCAGGAACCACGTGGAGAAGGCACCCACACTGAAAGTGCCTGGAGGGAACATTGGGGCTTCTTCTCAGTGTCTCTGACACAGGGTTTCACTGTCCCGGGAAAGTCTCTGCTAACACCGTGCAGAGCACTGTGCCCAATATACAGAAACGTCTTGCGGTATCTCCTACAGGGAAAGTGCCAGGAGGGAATTGTGGAGCTTGTTCTCAGTGTCTCTGAGAATTGCTCTGATTATCCGTGTGACCTCTTTGCTAAGACTCTCCAGAGAGCCGTCCTCAAAACCAACACACATCTTGACATATCTCCCACATTGATCGCAGTGTCTCCAGAAAGGCATTCAAGGAGCCAGGACCTTTTCTCCCTACACTCTCCATTGAGTTGTCCTCAAAACCAATATACATCCTGCTATATCTCCCACATGGAAAGTGCCAGGAGGGAGAAGTGGGGATTATGTTTAGACTTTCTCAGAACTGCTTCAAATCAACTAGATCTCTTTGTGCTGTAAATCTCCCGACAGCCAAACGCAAAAGCAGCAAACATCTCGCTGTATGTCCCACATCCAAAGTGCCAAGAGAGAGCTTGCTCTCCCTGTCTTTGAGTACTGTTTTCACTGTCCCGGTTACCTCTTTGCTAACGTTCTCTTCAGAGCTGCAGTGAAACCAGGAACCACGTGGAGAAGGCACCCACACTGAAAGTGCCTGGAGAGAACATTGGGGCTTCTTCTCAGTGTCTCTGACATAGGGTTTCACTGTCCCGGGAAAGTCTCTGCTAACACCGTGCAGAGCGCTGTGCCCAATATACAGAAACGTCTTGCGGTATCTCCTACAGGGAAAGTGCCAGGAGGGAATTGTCGAGCTTGTTCTCAGTGTCTCTGAGAATTGCTCTGATTACCCGTGTGACCTCTTTGCTAAGACTCTCCAGAGAGACGTCCTCAAAACCAACACACATCTTGACATATCTCCCACATTGATCGCAGTGTCTCCAGAAACGGCATTCAAGGAGCCAGGACCTTTTCTCCCTACACTCTCCATTGAGTTGTCCTCAAAACCAATATACATGCTGCTATATCTCCCACATGGAAAGTGCCAGGAGGGAGAAGTGGGGATTATGTTTAGACTTTCTCGGAACTGCTTCAAATCAACTAGATCTCTTTGTGCTGTAAATCTCCCGACAGCCAAACGCAAAAGCAGCAAACATCTCGCTGTATGTCCCACATCCAAAGTGCCAAGAGAGAGCTTGCTCTCCCTGTCTTTGAGTACTGTTTTCACTGTCCCGGTTACCTCTTGGCTAACGTTCTCTTCAGAGCTGCAGTGAAACCAGGAACCACGTGGAGAAGGCACCCACACTGAAAGTGCCTGGAGGGAACACTGGGGCTTCTTCTCAGTGTCTCTGACATAGGGTTTCACTGTCCCGGGAAAGTCTCTGCTAACACCGTGCAGAGCGCTGTGCCCAATATACAGAAACGTCTTGCGGTATCTCCTACAGGGAAAGTGCCAGGAGGGAATTGTGGAGCTTGTTCTCAGTGTCTCTGAGAATTGCTCTGATTATCCGTGTGACCTCTTTGCTAAGACTCTCCAGAGAGCCGTCCTCAAAACCAACACACATCTTGACATATCTCCCACATTGATCTCAGTGTCTCCAGGAACGGCATTCAAGGAGCCAGGACCTTTTCTCCCTACACTCTCCATTGAGTTGTCCTCAAAACCAATATACATCCTGCTATATCTCCCACATGGAAAGTGCCAGGAGGGAGAAGTGGGGATTATGTTTAGACTTTCTCGGAACTGCTTCAAATCAACTAGATCTCTTTGTGCTGTAAATCTCCCAACAGCCAAACGCAAAAGCAGCAAACATCTCGCTGTATGTCCCACATCCAAAGTGCCAAGAGAGAGCTTGCTCTCCCTGTCTTTGAGTACTGTTTTCACTGTCCCGGTTACCTCTTTGCTAACGTTCTCTTCAGAGCTGCAGTGAAACCAGGAACCACGTGGAGAAGGCACCCACACTGAAAGTGCCTGGAGGGAACATTGGGGCTTCTTCTCAGTGTCTCTGACATAGGGTTTCACTCTCCCGGGAAAGTCTCTGCTAACACCGTGCAGAGCGCTGTGCCCAATATACAGAAACGTCTTGCGGTATCTCCTACAGGGAAAGTGCCAGGAGGGAATTGTCGAGCTTGTTCTGAGTGTCTCTGAGAATTGCTCTGATTATCCGTGTGACCTCTTTGCTAAGACTCTCCAGAGAGACGTCCTCAAAACCAACACACATCTTGACATATCTCCCACATTGATCGCAGTGTCTCCAGGAACGGCATTCAAGGAGCCAGGACCTTTTCTCCCTACACTCTCCATTGAGTTGTCCTCAAAACCAATATACATCCTGCTATATCTCCCACATGGAAAGTGCCAGGAGGGAGAAGTGGGGATTATGTTTAGACTTTCTCGGAACTGCTTCAAATCAACTAGATCTCTTTGTGCTGTAAATCTCCCAACAGCCAAACGCAAAAGCAGCAAACATCTCGCTGTATGTCCCACATCCAAAGTGCCAAGAGAGAGCTTGCTCTCCCTGTCTTTGAGTACTGTTTTCACTGTCCCGGTTACCTCTTTGCTAACGTTCTCTTCAGAGCTGCAGTGAAACCAGGAACCACGTGGAGAAGGCACCCACACTGAAAGTGCCTGGAGAGAACATTGGGGCTTCTTCTCAGTGTCTCTGACATAGGGTTTCACTGTCCCGGGAAAGTCTCTGCTAACACCGTGCAGAGCGCTGTGCCCAATATACAGAAACGTCTTGCGGTATCTCCTACAGGGAAAGTGCCAGGAGGGAATTGTTGAGCTTGTTCTCAGTGTCTCTGAGAATTGCTCTGATTATCCGTGTGACCTCTTTGCTAAGACTCTCCAGAGAGACGTCCTCAAAACAAACACACATCTTGACATATCTCCCACATTGATCGCAGTGTCTCCAGAAACGGCATTCAAGGAGCCAGGACCTTTTCTCCCTACACTCTCCATTGAGTTGTCCTCAAAACCAATATACATCCTGCTATATCTCCCACATGGAAAGTGCCAGGAGGGAGAAGTGGGGATTATGTTTAGACTTTCTCGGAACTGCTTCAAATCAACTAGATCTCTTTGTGCTGTAAATCTCCCGACAGCCAAACGCAAAAGCAGCAAACATCTCGCTGTATGTCCCACATCCAAAGTGCCAAGAGAGAGCTTGCTCTCCCTGTCTTTGAGTACTGTTTTCACTGTCCCGGTTACCTCTTTGCTAACGTTCTCTTCAGAGCTGCAGTGAAACCAGGAACCACGTGGAGAAGGCACCCACACTGAAAGTGCCTGGAGGGAACATTGGGGCTTCTTCTCAGTGTCTCTGACACAGGGTTTCACTGTCCCGGGAAAGTCTCTGCTAACACCGTGCAGAGCGCTGTGCCCAATATACAGAAACGTCTTGCGGTATCTCCTACAGGGAAAGTGCCAGGAGGGAATTGTCGAGCTTGTTCTCAGTGTCTCTGAGAATTGCTGTGATTATCCGTGTGACCTCGTTGCTAAGACTCTCCAGAGAGCCGTCCTCAAAACCAACACACATCTTGACATATCTCCCACATTGATCGCAGTGTCTCCAGAAACGGCATTCAAGGAGCCAGGACCTTTTCTCCCTACACTCTCCATTGAGTTGTCCTCAAAACCAATATACATCCTGCTATATCTCCCACATGGAAAGTGCCAGGAGGGAGAAGTGGGGATTATGTTTAGACTTTCTCGGAACTGCTTCAAATCAACTAGATCTCTTTGTGCTGTAAATCTCCCGACAGCCAAACGCAAAAGCAGCAAACATCTCGCTGTATGTCCCACATCCAAAGTGCCAAGAGAGAGCTTGCTCTCCCTGTCTTTGAGTACTGTTTTCACTGTCCCGGGTACCTCTTTGCTAACGTTCTCTTCAGAGCTGCAGTGAAACCAGGAACCACGTGGAGAAGGCACCCACACTGAAAGTGCCTGGAGAGAACATTGGGGCTTCTTCTCAGTGTCTCTGACATAGGGTTTCACTGTCCCGGGAAAGTCTCTGCTAACACCGTGCAGAGCGCTGTGCCCAATATACAGAAACGTCTTGCGGTATCTCCTACAGGGAAAGTGCCAGGAGGGAATTGTCGAGCTTGTTCTCAGTGTCTCTGAGAATTGCTCTGATTATCCGTGTGACCTCTTTGCTAAGACTCTCCAGAGAGCCGTCCTCAAAACAAACACACATCTTGACATATCTCCCACATTGATCGCAGTGTCTCCAGAAAGGCATTCAAGGAGCCAGGACCTTTTCTCCCTACACTCTCCATTGAGTTGTCCTCAAAACCAATATACATCCTGCTATATCTCCCACATGGAAAGTGCCAGGAGGGAGAAGTGGGGATTATGTTTAGACTTTCTCGGAACTGCTTCAAATCAACTAGATCTCTTTGTGCTGTAAATCTCCCGACAGCCAAACGCAAAAGCAGCAAACATCTCGCTGTATGTCCCACATCCAAAGCGCCAAGAGAGAGCTTGCTCTCCCTGTCTTTGAGTACTGTTTTCACTGTCCCGGTTACCTCTTTGCTAACGTTCTCTTCAGAGCTGCAGTGAAACCAGGAACCACGTGGAGAAGGCACCCACACTGAAAGTGCCTGGAGGGAACATTGGGGCTTCTTCTCAGTGTCTCTGACATAGGGTTTCACTGTCCCGGGAAAGTCTCTGCTAACACCGTGCAGAGCGCTGTGCCCAATATACAGAAACGTCTTGCGGTATCTCCTACAGGGAAAGTGCCAGGAGGGAATTGTCGAGCTTGTTCTCAGTGTCTCTGAGAATTGCTCTGATTATCCGTGTGACCTCTTTGCTAAGACTCTCCAGAGAGACGTCCTCAAAACCAACACACATCTTGACATATCTCCCACATTGATCGCAGTGTCTCCAGAAAGGCATTCAAGGAGCCAGGACCTTTTCTCCCTACACTCTCCATTGAGTTGTCCTCAAAACCAATATACATCCTGCTATATCTCCCACATGGAAAGTGCCAGGAGGGAGAAGTGGGGATTATGTTTAGACTTTCTCGGAACTGCTTCAAATCAACTAGATCTCTTTGTGCTGTAAATCTCCCGACAGCCAAACGCAAAAGCAGCAAACATCTCGCTGTATGTCCCACATCCAAAGTGCCAAGAGAGAGCTTGCTCTCCCTGTCTTTGAGTACTGTTTTCACTGTCCCGGTTACCTCTTTGCTAACGTTCTCTTCAGAGCTGCAGTGAAACCAGGAACCACGTGGAGAAGGCACCCACACTGAAAGTGCCTGGAGAGAACATTGGGGCTTCTTCTCAGTGTCTCTGACATAGGGTTTCACTGTCCCGGGAAAGTCTCTGCTAACACCGTGCAGAGCGCTGTGCCCAATATACAGAAACGTCTTGCGGTATCTCCTACAGGGAAAGTGCCAGGAGGGAATTGTCGAGCTTGTTCTCAGTGTCTCTGAGAATTGCTCTGATTATCCGTGTGACCTCTTTGCTAAGACTCTCCAGAGAGACGTCCTCAAAACAAACACACATCTTGACATATCTCCCACATTGATCGCAGTGTCTCCAGAAACGGCATTCAAGGAGCCAGGACCTTTTCTCCCTACACTCTCCATTGAGTTGTCCTCAAAACCAATATACATCCTGCTATATCTCCCACATGGAAAGTGCCAGGAGGGAGAAGTGGGGATTATGTTTAGACTTTCTCGGAACTGCTTCAAATCAACTAGATCTCTTTGTGCTGTAAATCTCCCGACAGCCAAACGCAAAAGCAGCAAACATCTTGCTGTATGTCCCACATCCAAAGTGCCAAGAGAGAGCTTGCTCTCCCTGTCTTTGAGTACTGTTTTCACTGTCCCGGTTACCTCTTTGCTAACGTTCTCTTCGGAGCTGAAGTGAAACCAGGAACCACGTGGAGAAGGCACCCACACTGAAAGTGCCTGGAGGGAACACTGGGGCTTCTTCTCAGTGTCTCTGACATAGGGTTTCACTGTCCCGGGAAAGTCTCTGCTAACACCGTGCAGAGCGCTGTGCCCAATATACAGAAACGTCTTGCGGTATCTCCTACAGGGAAAGTGCCAGGAGGGAATTGTCGAGCTTGTTCTCAGTGTCTCTGAGAATTGCTCTGATTATCCGTGTGACCTCTTTGCTAAGACTCTCCAGAGAGCCGTCCTCAAAACCAACACACATCTTGACATATCTCCCACATTGATCGCAGTGTCTCCAGAAAGGCATTCAAGGAGCCAGGACCTTTTCTCCCTACACTCTCCATTGAGTTGTCCTCAAAACCAATATACATCCTGCTATATCTCCCACATGGAAAGTGCCAGGAGGGAGAAGTGGGGATTATGTTTAGACTTTCTCGGAACTGCTTCAAATCAACTAGATCTCTTTGTGCTGTAAATCTCCCGACAGCCAAACGCAAAAGCAGCAAACATCTCGCTGTATGTCCCACATCCAAAGTGCCAAGAGAGAGCTTGCTCTCCCTGTCTTTGAGTACTGTTTTCACTGTCCCGGTTACCTCTTTGCTAACGTTCTCTTCAGAGCTGCAGTGAAACCAGGAACCACGTGGAGAAGGCACCCACACTGAAAGTGCCTGGAGAGAACATTGGGGCTTCTTCTCAGTGTCTCTGACATAGGGTTTCACTGTCCCGGGAAAGTCTCTGCTAACACCGTGCAGAGCGCTGTGCCCAATATACAGAAACGTCTTGCGGTATCTCCTACAGGGAAAGTGCCAGGAGGGAATTGTCGAGCTTGTTCTCAGTGTCTCTGAGAATTGCTCTGATTATCCGTGTGACCTCTTTGCTAAGACTCTCCAGAGAGACGTCCTCAAAACCAACACACATCTTGACATATCTCCCACATTGATCGCAGTGTCTCCAGGAACGGCATTCAAGGAGCCAGGACCTTTTCTCCCTACACTCTCCATTGAGTTGTCCTCAAAACCAATATACATCCTGCTATATCTCCCACATGGAAAGTGCCAGGAGGGAGAAGTGGGGATTATGTTTAGACTTTCTCGGAACTGCTTCAAATCAACTAGATCTCTTTGTGCTGTAAATCTCCCAACAGCCAAACGCAAAAGCAGCAAACATCTCGCTGTATGTCCCACATCCAAAGTGCCAAGAGAGAGCTTGCTCTCCCTGTCTTTGAGTACTGTTTTCACTGTCCCGGTTACCTCTTTGCTAACGTTCTCTTCAGAGCTGCAGTGAAACCAGGAACCACGTGGAGAAGGCACCCACACTGAAAGTGCCTGGAGGGAACATTGGGGCTTCTTCTCAGTGTCTCTGACATAGGGTTTCACTGTCCCGGGAAAGTCTCTGCTAACACCGTGCAGAGCGCTGTGCCCAATATACAGAAACGTCTTGCGGTATCTCCTACAGGGAAAGTGCCAGGAGGGAATTGTCGAGCTTGTTCTGAGTGTCTCTGAGAATTGCTCTGATTATCCGTGTGACCTCTTTGCTAAGACTCTCCAGAGAGACGTCCTCAAAACCAACACACATCTTGACATATCTCCCACATTGATCGCAGTGTCTCCAGGAACGGCATTCAAGGAGCCAGGACCTTTTCTCCCTACACTCTCCATTGAGTTGTCCTCAAAACCAATATACATCCTGCTATATCTCCCACATGGAAAGTGCCAGGAGGGAGAAGTGGGGATTATGTTTAGACTTTCTCGGAACTGCTTCAAATCAACTAGATCTCTTTGTGCTGTAAATCTCCCAACAGCCAAACGCAAAAGCAGCAAACATCTCGCTGTATGTCCCACATCCAAAGTGCCAAGAGAGAGCTTGCTCTCCCTGTCTTTGAGTACTGTTTTCACTGTCCCGGTTACCTCTTGGCTAACGTTCTCTTCAGAGCTGCAGTGAAACCAGGAACCACGTGGAGAAGGCACCCACACTGAAAGTGCCTGGAGGGAACATTGGGGCTTCTTCTCAGTGTCTCTGACATAGGGTTTCACTCTCCCGGGAAAGTCTCTGCTAACACCGTGCAGAGCGCTGTGCCCAATATACAGAAACGTCTTGCGGTATCTCCTACAGGGAAAGTGCCAGGAGGGAATTGTCGAGCTTGTTCTGAGTGTCTCTGAGAATTGCTCTGATTATCCGTGTGACCTCTTTGCTAAGACTCTCCAGAGAGACGTCCTCAAAACAAACACACATCTTGACATATCTCCCACATTGATCGCAGTGTCTCCAGAAACGGCATTCAAGGAGCCAGGACCTTTTCTCCCTACACTCTCCATTGAGTTGTCCTCAAAACCAATATACATCCTGCTATATCTCCCACATGGAAAGTGCCAGGAGGGAGAAGTGGGGATTATGTTTAGACTTTCTCGGAACTGCTTCAAATCAACTAGATCTCTTTGTGCTGTAAATCTCCCGACAGCCAAACGCAAAAGCAGCAAACATCTCGCTGTATGTCCCACATCCAAAGTGCCAAGAGAGAGCTTGCTCTCCCTGTCTTTGAGTACTGTTTTCACTGTCCCGGTTACCTCTTTGCTAACGTTCTCTTCAGAGCTGCAGTGAAACCAGGAACCACGTGGAGAAGGCACCCACACTGAAAGTGCCTGGAGAGAACATTGGGGCTTCTTCTCAGTGTCTCTGACATAGGGTTTCACTGTCCCGGGAAAGTCTCTGCTAACACCGTGCAGAGCGCTGTGCCCAATATACAGAAACGTCTTGCGGTATCTCCTACAGGGAAAGTGCCAGGAGGGAATTGTCGAGCTTGTTCTGAGTGTCTCTGAGAATTGCTCTGATTATCCGTGTGACCTCTTTGCTAAGACTCTCCAGAGAGCCGTCCTCAAAACAAACACACATCTTGACATATCTCCCACATTGATCGCAGTGTCTCCAGAAACGGCATTCAAGGAGCCAGGACCTTTTCTCCCTACACTCTCCATTGAGTTGTCCTCAAAACCAATATACATCCTGCTATATCTCCCACATAGAAAGTGCCTGGAGGGAGAAGTGGGGATTATGTTTAGACTTTCTCGGAACTGCTTCAAATCAACTAGATCTCTTTGTGCTGTAAATCTCCCGACAGCCAAACGCAAAAGCAGCAAACATCTCGCTGTATGTCCCACATCCAAAGTGCCAAGAGAGAGCTTGCTCTCCCTGTCTTTGAGTACTGTTTTCACTGTCCCGGTTACCTCTTTGCTAACGTTCTCTTCAGAGCTGCAGTGAAACCAGGAACCACGTGGAGAAGGCACCCACACTGAAAGTGCCTGGAGAGAACATTGGGGCTTCTTCTCAGTGTCTCTGACATAGGGTTTCACTGTCCCGGGAAAGTCTCTGCTAACACCGTGCAGAGCGCTGTGCCCAATATACAGAAACGTCTTGCGGTATCTCCTACAGGGAAAGTGCCAGGAGGGAATTGTCGAGCTTGTTCTGAGTGTCTCTGAGAATTGCTCTGATTATCCGTGTGACCTCTTTGCTAAGACTCTCCAGAGAGCCGTCCTCAAAACAAACACACATCTTGACATATCTCCCACATTGATCGCAGTGTCTCCAGAAACGGCATTCAAGGAGCCAGGACCTTTTCTCCCTACACTCTCCATTGAGTTGTCCTCAAAACCAATATACATCCTGCTATATCTCCCACATGGAAAGTGCCAGGAGGGAGAAGTGGGGATTATGTTTAGACTTTCTTGGAACTGCTTCAAATCAACTAGATCTCTTTGTGCTGTAAATCTCCCGACAGCCAAACGCAAAAGCAGCAAACATCTCGCTGTATGTCCCACATCCAAAGTGCCAAGAGAGAGCTTGCTCTCCCTGTCTTTGAGTACTGTTTTCACTGTCCCGGTTACCTCTTTGCTAACGTTCTCTTCAGAGCTGCAGTGAAACCAGGAACCACGTGGAGAAGGCACCCACACTGAAAGTGCCTGGAGAGAACATTGGGGCTTCTTCTCAGTGTCTCTGACATAGGGTTTCACTGTCCCGGGAAAGTCTCTGCTAACACCGTGCAGAGCGCTGTGCCCAATATACAGAAACGTCTTGCGGTATCTCCTACAGGGAAAGTGCCAGGAGGGAATTGTCGAGCTTGTTCTGAGTGTCTCTGAGAATTGCTCTGATTATCCGTGTGACCTCTTTGCTAAGACTCTCCAGAGAGCCGTCCTCAAAACCAACACACATCTTGACATATCTCCCACATTGATCGCAGTGTCTCCAGAAACGGCATTCAAGGAGCCAGGACCTTTTCTCCCTACACTCTCCATTGAGTTGTCCTCAAAACCAATATACATCCTGCTATATCTCCCACATAGAAAGTGCCTGGAGGGAGAAGTGGGGATTATGTTTAGACTTTCTCGGAACTGCTTGAAATCAACTAGATCTCTTTGTGCTGTAAATCTCCCGACAGCCAAACGCAAAAGCAGCAAACATCTCGCTGTATGTCCCACATCCAAAGTGCCAAGAGAGAGCTTGCTCTCCCTGTCTTTGAGTACTGTTTTCACTGTCCCGGTTACCTCTTTGCTAACGTTCTCTTCAGAGCTGCAGTGAAACCAGGAACCACGTGGAGAAGGCACCCACACTGAAAGTGCCTGGAGAGAACATTGGGGCTTCTTCTCAGTGTCTCTGACATAGGGTTTCACTGTCCCGGGAAAGTCTCTGCTAACACCGTGCAGAGCGCTGTGCCCAATATACAGAAACGTCTTGCGGTATCTCCTACAGGGAAAGTGCCAGGAGGGAATTGTCGAGCTTGTTCTGAGTGTCTCTGAGAATTGCTCTGATTATCCGTGTGACCTCTTTGCTAAGACTCTCCAGAGAGCCGTCCTCAAAACCAACACACATCTTGACATATCTCCCACATTGATCGCAGTGTCTCCAGAAACGGCATTCAAGGAGCCAGGACCTTTTCTCCCTACACTCTCCATTGAGTTGTCCTCAAAACCAATATACATCCTGCTATATCTCCCACATGGAAAGTGCCAGGAGGGAGAAGTGGGGATTATGTTTAGACTTTCTCGGAACTGCTTCAAATCAACTAGATCTCTTTGTGCTGTAAATCTCCCAACAGCCAAACGCAAAAGCAGCAAACATCTCGCTGTATGTCCCACATCCAAAGTGCCAAGAGAGAGCTTGCTCTCCCTGTCTTTGAGTACTGTTTTCACTGTCCCGGTTACCTCTTTGCTAACGTTCTCTTCAGAGCTGCAGTGAAACCAGGAACCACGTGGAGAAGGCACCCACACTGAAAGTGCCTGGAGAGAACATTGGGGCTTCTTCTCAGTGTCTCTGACATAGGGTTTCACTGTCCCGGGAAAGTCTCTGCTAACACCGTGCAGAGCGCTGTGCCCAATATACAGAAACGTCTTGCGGTATCTCCTACAGGGAAAGTGCCAGGAGGGAATTGTCGAGCTTGTTCTGAGTGTCTCTGAGAATTGCTCTGATTATCCGTGTGACCTCTTTGCTAAGACTCTCCAGAGAGCCGTCCTCAAAACAAACACACATCTTGACATATCTCCCACATTGATCGCAGTGTCTCCAGAAACGGCATTCAAGGAGCCAGGACCTTTTCTCCCTACACTCTCCATTGAGTTGTCCTCAAAACCAATATACATCCTGCTATATCTCCCACATAGAAAGTGCCTGGAGGGAGAAGTGGGGATTATGTTTAGACTTTCTCGGAACTGCTTCAAATCAACTAGATCTCTTTGTGCTGTAAATCTCCCGACAGCCAAACGCAAAAGCAGCAAACATCTCGCTGTATGTCCCACATCCAAAGTGCCAAGAGAGAGCTTGCTCTCCCTGTCTTTGAGTACTGTTTTCACTGTCCCGGTTACCTCTTTGCTAACGTTCTCTTCAGAGCTGCAGTGAAACCAGGAACCACGTGGAGAAGGCACCCACACTGAAAGTGCCTGGAGAGAACATTGGGGCTTCTTCTCAGTGTCTCTGACATAGGGTTTCACTGTCCCGGGAAAGTCTCTGCTAACACCGTGCAGAGCGCTGTGCCCAATATACAGAAACGTCTTGCGGTATCTCCTACAGGGAAAGTGCCAGGAGGGAATTGTCGAGCTTGTTCTGAGTGTCTCTGAGAATTGCTCTGATTATCCGTGTGACCTCTTTGCTAAGACTCTCCAGAGAGCCGTCCTCAAAACAAACACACATCTTGACATATCTCCCACATTGATCGCAGTGTCTCCAGAAACGGCATTCAAGGAGCCAGGACCTTTTCTCCCTACACTCTCCATTGAGTTGTCCTCAAAACCAATATACATCCTGCTATATCTCCCACATAGAAAGTGCCTGGAGGGAGAAGTGGGGATTATGTTTAGACTTTCTCGGAACTGCTTCAAATCAACTAGATCTCTTTGTGCTGTAAATCTCCCGACAGCCAAACGCAAAAGCAGCAAACATCTCGCTGTATGTCCCACATCCAAAGTGCCAAGAGAGAGCTTGCTCTCCCTGTCTTTGAGTACTGTTTTCACTGTCCCGGTTACCTCTTTGCTAACGTTCTCTTCAGAGCTGCAGTGAAACCAGGAACCACGTGGAGAAGGCACCCACACTGAAAGTGCCTGGAGAGAACATTGGGGCTTCTTCTCAGTGTCTCTGACATAGGGTTTCACTGTCCCGGGAAAGTCTCTGCTAACACCGTGCAGAGCGCTGTGCCCAATATACAGAAACGTCTTGCGGTATCTCCTACAGGGAAAGTGCCAGGAGGGAATTGTCGAGCTTGTTCTGAGTGTCTCTGAGAATTGCTCTGATTATCCGTGTGACCTCTTTGCTAAGACTCTCCAGAGAGCCGTCCTCAAAACCAACACACATCTTGACATATCTCCCACATTGATCGCAGTGTCTCCAGAAACGGCATTCAAGGAGCCAGGACCTTTTCTCCCTACACTCTCCATTGAGTTGTCCTCAAAACCAATATACATCCTGCTATATCTCCCACATGGAAAGTGCCAGGAGGGAGAAGTGGGGATTATGTTTAGACTTTCTCGGAACTGCTTCAAATCAACTAGATCTCTTTGTGCTGTAAATCTCCCAACAGCCAAACGCAAAAGCAGCAAACATCTCGCTGTATGTCCCACATCCAAAGTGCCAAGAGAGAGCTTGCTCTCCCTGTCTTTGAGGACTGTTTTCACTGTCCCGGTTACCTCTTTGCTAACGTTCTCTTCAGAGCTGCAGTGAAACCAGGAACCACGTGGAGAAGGCACCCACACTGAAAGTGCCTGGAGGGAACATTGGGGCTTCTTCTCAGTGTCTCTGACATAGGGTTTCACTCTCCCGGGAAAGTCTCTGCTAACACCGTGCAGAGCGCTGTGCCCAATATACAGAAACGTCTTGCGGTATCTCCTACAGGGAAAGTGCCAGGAGGGAATTGTCGAGCTTGTTCTGAGTGTCTCTGAGAATTGCTCTGATTATCCGTGTGACCTCTTTGCTAAGACTCTCCAGAGAGACGTCCTCAAAACCAACACACATCTTGACATATCTCCCACATTGATCGCAGTGTCTCCAGAAACGGCATTCAAGGAGCCAGGACCTTTTCTCCCTACACTGTCCATTGAGTTGTCCTCAAAACCAATATACATCCTGCTATATCTCCCACATAGAAAGTGCCAGGAGGGAGAAGTGGGGATTATGTTTAGACTTTCTCGGAACTGCTTCAAATCAACTAGATCTCTTTGTGCTGTAAATCTCCCGACAGCCAAACGCAAAAGCAGCAAACATCTCGCTGTATGTCCCACATCCAAAGTGCCAAGAGAGAGCTTGCTCTCCCTGTCTTTGAGTACTGTTTTCACTGTCCCGGTTACCTCTTTGCTAACGTTCTCTTCAGAGCTGCAGTGAAACCAGGAACCACGTGGAGAAGGCACCCACACTGAAAGTGCCTGGAGAGAACATTGGGGCTTCTTCTCAGTGTCTCTGACATAGGGTTTCACTGTCCCGGGAAAGTCTCTGCTAACACCGTGCAGAGCGCTGTGCCCAATATACAGAAACGTCTTGCGGTATCTCCTACAGGGAAAGTGCCAGGAGGGAATTGTCGAGCTTGTTCTGAGTGTCTCTGAGAATTGCTCTGATTATCCGTGTGACCTCTTTGCTAAGACTCTCCAGAGAGCCGTCCTCAAAACAAACACACATCTTGACATATCTCCCACATTGATCGCAGTGTCTCCAGAAACGGCATTCAAGGAGCCAGGACCTTTTCTCCCTACACTCTCCATTGAGTTGTCCTCAAAACCAATATACATCCTGCTATATCTCCCACATAGAAAGTGCCTGGAGGGAGAAGTGGGGATTATGTTTAGACTTTCTCGGAACTGCTTCAAATCAACTAGATCTCTTTGTGCTGTAAATCTCCCGACAGCCAAACGCAAAAGCAGCAAACATCTCGCTGTATGTCCCACATCCAAAGTGCCAAGAGAGAGCTTGCTCTCCCTGTCTTTGAGTACTGTTTTCACTGTCCCGGTTACCTCTTTGCTAACGTTCTCTTCAGAGCTGCAGTGAAACCAGGAACCACGTGGAGAAGGCACCCACACTGAAAGTGCCTGGAGGGAACATTGGGGCTTCTTCTCAGTGTCTCTGACATAGGGTTTCACTCTCCCGGGAAAGTCTCTGCTAACACCGTGCAGAGCGCTGTGCCCAATATACAGAAACGTCTTGCGGTATCTCCTACAGGGAAAGTGCCAGGAGGGAATTGTCGAGCTTGTTCTGAGTGTCTCTGAGAATTGCTCTGATTATCCGTGTGACCTCTTTGCTAAGACTCTCCAGAGAGACGTCCTCAAAACCAACACACATCTTGACATATCTCCCACATTGATCGCAGTGTCTCCAGAAACGGCATTCAAGGAGCCAGGACCTTTTCTCCCTACACTCTCCATTGAGTTGTCCTCAAAACCAATATACATCCTGCTATATCTCCCACCTGGAAAGTGCCAGGAGGGAGAAGTGGGGATTATGTTTAGACTTTCTCGGAACTGCTTCAAATCAACTAGATCTCTTTGTGCTGTAAATCTCCCGACAGCCAAACGCAAAAGCAGCAAACATCTCGCTGTATGTCCCACATCCAAAGTGCCAAGAGAGAGCTTGCTCTCCCTGTCTTTGAGTACTGTTTTCACTGTCCCGGTTACCTCTTTGCTAACGTTCTCTTCAGAGCTGCAGTGAAACCAGGAACCACGTGGAGAAGGCACCCACACTGAAAGTGCCTGGAGAGAACATTGGGGCTTCTTCTCAGTGTCTCTGACATAGGGTTTCACTGTCCCGGGAAAGTCTCTGCTAACACCGTGCAGAGCGCTGTGCCCAATATACAGAAACGTCTTGCGGTATCTCCTACAGGGAAAGTGCCAGGAGGGAATTGTCGAGCTTGTTCTGAGTGTCTCTGAGAATTGCTCTGATTATCCGTGTGACCTCTTTGCTAAGACTCTCCAGAGAGACGTCCTCAAAACAAACACACATCTTGACATATCTCCCACATTGATCGCAGTGTCTCCAGAAACGGCATTCAAGGAGCCAGGACCTTTTCTCCCTACACTCTCCATTGAGTTGTCCTCAAAACCAATATACATCCTGCTATATCTCCCACATAGAAAGTGCCTGGAGGGAGAAGTGGGGATTATGTTTAGACTTTCTCGGAACTGCTTCAAATCAACTAGATCTCTTTGTGCTGTAAATCTCCCGACAGCCAAACGCAAAAGCAGCAAACATCTCGCTGTATGTCCCACATCCAAAGTGCCAAGAGAGAGCTTGCTCTCCCTGTCTTTGAGTACTGTTTTCACTGTCCCGGTTACCTCTTTGCTAACGTTCTCTTCAGAGCTGCAGTGAAACCAGGAACCACGTGGAGAAGGCACCCACACTGAAAGTGCCTGGAGGGAACATTGGGGCTTCTTCTCAGTGTCTCTGACATAGGGTTTCACTCTCCCGGGAAAGTCTCTGCTAACACCGTGCAGAGCGCTGTGCCCAATATACAGAAACGTCTTGCGGTATCTCCTACAGGGAAAGTGCCAGGAGGGAATTGTCGAGCTTGTTCTCAGTGTCTCTGAGAATTGCTCTGATTATCCGTGTGACCTCTTTGCTAAGACTCTCCAGAGAGCCGTCCTCAAAACCAACACACATCTTGACATATCTCCCACATTGATCGCAGTGTCTCCAGAAACGGCATTCAAGGAGCCAGGACCTTTTCTCCCTACACTCTCCATTGAGTTGTCCTCAAAACCAATATACATCCTGCTATATCTCCCACATAGAAAGTGCCTGGAGGGAGAAGTGGGGATTATGTTTAGACTTTCTCGGAACTGCTTCAAATCAACTAGATCTCTTTGTGCTGTAAATCTCCCAACAGCCAAACGCAAAAGCAGCAAACATCTCGCTGTATGTCCCACATCCAAAGTGCCAAGAGAGAGCTTGCTCTCCCTGTCTTTGAGTACTGTTTTCACTGTCCCGGTTACCTCTTTGCTAACGTTCTCTTCAGAGCTGCAGTGAAACCAGGAACCACGTGGAGAAGGCACCCACACTGAAAGTGCCTGGAGAGAACATTGGGGCTTCTTCTCAGTGTCTCTGACATAGGGTTTCACTGTCCCGGGAAAGTCTCTGCTAACACCGTGCAGAGCGCTGTGCCCAATATACAGAAACGTCTTGCGGTATCTCCTACAGGGAAAGTGCCAGGAGGGAATTGTCGAGCTTGTTCTGAGTGTCTCTGAGAATTGCTCTGATTATCCGTGTGACCTCTTTGCTAAGACTCTCCAGAGAGCCGTCCTCAAAACAAACACACATCTTGACATATCTCCCACATTGATCGCAGTGTCTCCAGAAACGGCATTCAAGGAGCCAGGACCTTTTCTCCCTACACTCTCCATTGAGTTGTCCTCAAAACCAATATACATCCTGCTATATCTCCCACATAGAAAGTGCCTGGAGGGAGAAGTGGGGATTATGTTTAGACTTTCTCGGAACTGCTTCAAATCAACTAGATCTCTTTGTGCTGTAAATCTCCCGACAGCCAAACGCAAAAGCAGCAAACATCTCGCTGTATGTCCCACATCCAAAGTGCCAAGAGAGAGCTTGCTCTCCCTGTCTTTGAGTACTGTTTTCACTGTCCCGGTTACCTCTTTGCTAACGTTCTCTTCAGAGCTGCAGTGAAACCAGGAACCACGTGGAGAAGGCACCCACACTGAAAGTGCCTGGAGAGAACATTGGGGCTTCTTCTCAGTGTCTCTGACATAGGGTTTCACTGTCCCGGGAAAGTCTCTGCTAACACCGTGCAGAGCGCTGTGCCCAATATACAGAAACGTCTTGCGGTATCTCCTACAGGGAAAGTGCCAGGAGGGAATTGTCGAGCTTGTTCTCAGTGTCTCTGAGAATTGCTCTGATTATCCGTGTGACCTCTTTGCTAAGACTCTCCAGAGAGCCGTCCTCAAAACCAACACACATCTTGACATATCTCCCACATTGATCGCAGTGTCTCCAGAAACGGCATTCAAGGAGCCAGGACCTTTTCTCCCTACACTCTCCATTGAGTTGTCCTCAAAACCAATATACATCCTGCTATATCTCCCACATGGAAAGTGCCAGGAGGGAGAAGTGGGGATTATGTTTAGACTTTCTCGGAACTGCTTCAAATCAACTAGATCTCTTTGTGCTGTAAATCTCCCAACAGCCAAACGCAAAAGCAGCAAACATCTCGCTGTATGTCCCACATCCAAAGTGCCAAGAGAGAGCTTGCTCTCCCTGTCTTTGAGGACTGTTTTCACTGTCCCGGTTACCTCTTTGCTAACGTTCTCTTCAGAGCTGCAGTGAAACCAGGAACCACGTGGAGAAGGCACCCACACTGAAAGTGCCTGGAGGGAACATTGGGGCTTCTTCTCAGTGTCTCTGACATAGGGTTTCACTCTCCCGGGAAAGTCTCTGCTAACACCGTGCAGAGCGCTGTGCCCAATATACAGAAACGTCTTGCGGTATCTCCTACAGGGAAAGTGCCAGGAGGGAATTGTCGAGCTTGTTCTGAGTGTCTCTGAGAATTGCTCTGATTATCCGTGTGACCTCTTTGCTAAGACTCTCCAGAGAGACGTCCTCAAAACAAACACACATCTTGACATATCTCCCACATTGATCGCAGTGTCTCCAGAAACGGCATTCAAGGAGCCAGGACCTTTTCTCCCTACACTCTCCATTGAGTTGTCCTCAAAACCAATATACATCCTGCTATATCTCCCACATAGAAAGTGCCTGGAGGGAGAAGTGGGGATTATGTTTAGACTTTCTCGGAACTGCTTCAAATCAACTAGATCTCTTTGTGCTGTAAATCTCCCGACAGCCAAACGCAAAAGCAGCAAACATCTCGCTGTATGTCCCACATCCAAAGTGCCAAGAGAGAGCTTGCTCTCCCTGTCTTTGAGTACTGTTTTCACTGTCCCGGTTACCTCTTTGCTAACGTTCTCTTCAGAGCTGCAGTGAAACCAGGAACCACGTGGAGAAGGCACCCACACTGAAAGTGCCTGGAGGGAACATTGGGGCTTCTTCTCAGTGTCTCTGACATAGGGTTTCACTGTCCCGGGAAAGTCTCTGCTAACACCGTGCAGAGCGCTGTGCCCAATATACAGAAACGTCTTGCGGTATCTCCTACAGGGAAAGTGCCAGGAGGGAATTGTCGAGCTTGTTCTCAGTGTCTCTGAGAATTGCTCTGATTATCCGTGTGACCTCTTTGCTAAGACTCTCCAGAGAGCCGTCCTCAAAACCAACACACATCTTGACATATCTCCCACATTGATCGCAGTGTCTCCAGAAACGGCATTCAAGGAGCCAGGACCTTTTCTCCCTACACTCTCCATTGAGTTGTCCTCAAAACCAATATACATCCTGCTATATCTCCCACATGGAAAGTGCCAGGAGGGAGAAGTGGGGATTATGTTTAGACTTTCTCGGAACTGCTTCAAATCAACTAGATCTCTTTGTGCTGTAAATCTCCCAACAGCCAAACGCAAAAGCAGCAAACATCTCGCTGTATGTCCCACATCCAAAGTGCCAAGAGAGAGCTTGCTCTCCCTGTCTTTGAGTACTGTTTTCACTGTCCCGGTTACCTCTTTGCTAACGTTCTCTTCAGAGCTGCAGTGAAACCAGGAACCACGTGGAGAAGGCACCCACACTGAAAGTGCCTGGAGGGAACATTGGGGCTTCTTCTCAGTGTCTCTGACATAGGGTTTCACTATCCCGGGAAAGTCTCTGCTAACACCGTGCAGAGCGCTGTGCCCAATATACAGAAACGTCTTGCGGTATCTCCTACAGGGAAAGTGCCAGGAGGGAATTGTCGAGCTTGTTCTGAGTGTCTCTGAGAATTGCTCTGATTATCCGTGTGACCTCTTTGCTAAGACTCTCCAGAGAGACGTCCTCAAAACAAACACACATCTTGACATATCTCCCACATTGATCGCAGTGTCTCCAGAAACGGCATTCAAGGAGCCAGGACCTTTTCTCCCTACACTCTCCATTGAGTTGTCCTCAAAACCAATATACATCCTGCTATATCTCCCACATAGAAAGTGCCTGGAGGGAGAAGTGGGGATTATGTTTAGACTTTCTCGGAACTGCTTCAAATCAACTAGATCTCTTTGTGCTGTAAATCTCCCGACAGCCAAACGCAAAAGCAGCAAACATCTCGCTGTATGTCCCACATCCAAAGTGCCAAGAGAGAGCTTGCTCTCCCTGTCTTTGAGTACTGTTTTCACTGTCCCGGTTACCTCTTTGCTAACGTTCTCTTCAGAGCTGCAGTGAAACCAGGAACCACGTGGAGAAGGCACCCACACTGAAAGTGCCTGGAGAGAACATTGGGGCTTCTTCTCAGTGTCTCTGACATAGGGTTTCACTATCCCGGGAAAGTCTCTGCTAACACCGTGCAGAGCGCTGTGCCCAATATACAGAAACGTCTTGCGGTATCTCCTACAGGGAAAGTGCCAGGAGGGAATTGTCGAGCTTGTTCTGAGTGTCTCTGAGAATTGCTCTGATTATCCGTGTGACCTCTTTGCTAAGACTCTCCAGAGAGACGTCCTCAAAACAAACACACATCTTGACATATCTCCCACATTGATCGCAGTGTCTCCAGAAACGGCATTCAAGGAGCCAGGACCTTTTCTCCCTACACTCTCCATTGAGTTGTCCTCAAAACCAATATACATCCTGCTATATCTCCCACATAGAAAGTGCCTGGAGGGAGAAGTGGGGATTATGTTTAGACTTTCTCGGAACTGCTTCAAATCAACTAGATCTCTTTGTGCTGTAAATCTCCCGACAGCCAAACGCAAAAGCAGCAAACATCTCGCTGTATGTCCCACATCCAAAGTGCCAAGAGAGAGCTTGCTCTCCCTGTCTTTGAGTACTGTTTTCACTGTCCCGGTTACCTCTTTGCTAACGTTCTCTTCAGAGCTGCAGTGAAACCAGGAACCACGTGGAGAAGGCACCCACACTGAAAGTGCCTGGAGGGAACATTGGGGCTTCTTCTCAGTGTCTCTGACATAGGGTTTCACTGTCCCGGGAAAGTCTCTGCTAACACCGTGCAGAGCGCTGTGCCCAATATACAGAAACGTCTTGCGGTATCTCCTACAGGGAAAGTGCCAGGAGGGAATTGTCGAGCTTGTTCTGAGTGTCTCTGAGAATTGCTCTGATTATCCGTGTGACCTCTTTGCTAAGACTCTCCAGAGAGCCGTCCTCAAAACCAACACACATCTTGACATATCTCCCACATTGATCGCAGTGTCTCCAGAAACGGCATTCAAGGAGCCAGGACCTTTTCTCCCTACACTCTCCATTGAGTTGTCCTCAAAACCAATATACATCCTGCTATATCTCCCACATAGAAAGTGCCTGGAGGGAGAAGTGGGGATTATGTTTAGACTTTCTCGGAACTGCTTCAAATCAACTAGATCTCTTTGTGCTGTAAATCTCCCGACAGCCAAACGCAAAAGCAGCAAACATCTCGCTGTATGTCCCACATCCAAAGTGCCAAGAGAGAGCTTGCTCTCCCTGTCTTTGAGTACTGTTTTCACTGTCCCGGTTACCTCTTTGCTAACGTTCTCTTCAGAGCTGCAGTGAAACCAGGAACCACGTGGAGAAGGCACCCACACTGAAAGTGCCTGGAGAGAACATTGGGGCTTCTTCTCAGTGTCTCTGACATAGGGTTTCACTGTCCCGGGAAAGTCTCTGCTAACACCGTGCAGAGCGCTGTGCCCAATATACAGAAACGTCTTGCGGTATCTCCTACAGGGAAAGTGCCAGGAGGGAATTGTCGAGCTTGTTCTGAGTGTCTCTGAGAATTGCTCTGATTATCCGTGTGACCTCTTTGCTAAGACTCTCCAGAGAGACGTCCTCAAAACCAACACACATCTTGACATATCTCCCACATTGATCGCAGTGTCTCCAGAAACGGCATTCAAGGAGCCAGGACCTTTTCTCCCTACACTCTCCATTGAGTTGTCCTCAAAACCAATATACATCCTGCTATATCTCCCACATAGAAAGTGCCTGGAGGGAGAAGTGGGGATTATGTTTAGACTTTCTCGGAACTGCTTCAAATCAACTAGATCTCTTTGTGCTGTAAATCTCCCGACAGCCAAACGCAAAAGCAGCAAACATCTTGCTGTATGTCCCACATCCAAAGTGCCAAGAGAGAGCTTGCTCTCCCTGTCTTTGAGTACTGTTTTCACTGTCCCGGTTACCTCTTTGCTAACGTTCTCTTCAGAGCTGCAGTGAAACCAGGAACCACGTGGAGAAGGCACCCACACTGAAAGTGCCTGGAGGGAACATTGGGGCTTCTTCTCAGTGTCTCTGACATAGGGTTTCACTGTCCCGGGAAAGTCTCTGCTAACACCGTGCAGAGCGCTGTGCCCAATATACAGAAACGTCTTGCGGTATCTCCTACAGGGAAAGTGCCAGGAGGGAATTGTCGAGCTTGTTCTCAGTGTCTCTGAGAATTGCTCTGATTATCCGTGTGACCTCTTTGCTAAGACTCTCCAGAGAGCCGTCCTCAAAACCAACACACATCTTGACATATCTCCCACATTGATCGCAGTGTCTCCAGAAAGGCATTCAAGGAGCCAGGACCTTTTCTCCCTACACTCTCCATTGAGTTGTCCTCAAAACCAATATACATCCTGCTATATCTCCCACATGGAAAGTGCCAGGAGGGAGAAGTGGGGATTATGTTTAGACTTTCTCGGAACTGCTTCAAATCAACTAGATCTCTTTGTGCTGTAAATCTCCCGACAGCCAAACGCAAAAGCAGCAAACATCTCGCTGTATGTCCCACATCCAAAGTGCCAAGAGAGAGCTTGCTCTCCCTGTCTTTGAGTACTGTTTTCACTGTCCCGGTTACCTCTTTGCTAACGTTCTCTTCAGAGCTGCAGTGAAACCAGGAACCACGTGGAGAAGGCACCCACACTGAAAGTGCCTGGAGGGAACATTGGGGCTTCTTCTCAGTGTCTCTGACATAGGGTTTCACTGTCCCGGGAAAGTCTCTGCTAACACCGTGCAGAGCGCTGTGCCCAATATACAGAAACGTCTTGCGGTATCTCCTACAGGGAAAGTGCCAGGAGGGAATTGTCGAGCTTGTTCTCAGTGTCTCTGAGAATTGCTCTGATTATCCGTGTGACCTCTTTGCTAAGACTCTCCAGAGAGCCGTCCTCAAAACCAACACACATCTTGACATATCTCCCACATTGATCGCAGTGTCTCCAGGAACGGCATTCAAGGAGCCAGGACTTTTTCTCCCTACACTGTCCATTGAGTTGTCCTCAAAACCAATATACATCCTGCTATATCTCCCACATAGAAAGTGCCTGGAGGAAGAAGTGGGGATTATGTTTAGACTTTCTCGGAACTGCTTCAAATCAACTAGATCTCTTTGTGCTGTAAATCTCCCGACAGCCAAACGCAAAAGCAGCAAACATCTCGCTGTATGTCCCACATCCAAAGTGCCAAGAGAGAGCTTGCTCTCCCTGTCTTTGAGTACTGTTTTCACTATCCCGGTTACCTCTTTGCTAACGTTCTCTTCAGAGCTGCAGTGAAACCAGGAACCACGTGGAGAAGGCACCCACACTGAAAGTGCCTGGAGAGAACATTGGGGCTTCTTCTCAGTGTCTCTGACATAGGGTTTCACTGTCCCGGGAAAGTCTCTGCTAACACCGTGCAGAGCGCTGTGCCCAATATACAGAAACGTCTTGCGGTATCTCCTACAGGGAAAGTGCCAGGAGGGAATTGTCGAGCTTGTTCTCAGTGTCTCTGAGAATTGCTCTGATTATCCGTGTGACCTCTTTGCTAAGACTCTCCAGAGAGACGTCCTCAAAACCAACACACATCTTGACATATCTCCCACATTGATCGCAGTGTCTCCAGGAACGGCATTCAAGGAGCCAGGACTTTTTCTCCCTACAATGTCCATTGAGTTGTCCTCAAAACCAATATACATCCTGCAATATCTCCCACATAGAAAGTGCCTGGAGGGAGAAGTGGGGATTATGTTTAGACTTTCTCGGAACTGCTTCAAATCAACTAGATCTCTTTGTGCTGTAAATCTCCCGACAGCCAAACGCAAAAGCAGCAAACATCTCGCTGTATGTCCCACATCCAAAGTGCCAAGAGAGAGCTTGCTCTCCCTGTCTTTGAGTACTGTTTTCACTGTCCCGGTTACCTCTTTGCTAACGTTCTCTTCAGAGCTGCAGTGAAACCAGGAACCACGTGGAGAAGGCACCCACACTGAAAGTGCCTGGAGGGAACATTGGGGCTTCTTCTCAGTGTCTCTGACATAGGGTTTCACTCTCCCGGGAAAGTCTCTGCTAACACCGTGCAGAGCGCTGTGCCCAATATACAGAAACGTCTTGCGGTATCTCCTACAGGGAAAGTGCCAGGAGGGAATTGTCGAGCTTGTTCTGAGTGTCTCTGAGAATTGCTCTGATTATCCGTGTGACCTCTTTGCTAAGACTCTCCAGAGAGACGTCCTCAAAACAAACACACATCTTGACATATCTCCCACATTGATCGCAGTGTCTCCAGGAACGGCATTCAAGGAGCCAGGACCTTTTCTCCCTACACTCTCCATTGAGTTGTCCTCAAAACCAATATACATCCTGCTATATCTCCCACATGGAAAGTGCCAGGAGGGAGAAGTGGGGATTATGTTTAGACTTTCTCGGAACTGCTTCAAATCAACTAGATCTCTTTGTGCTGTAAATCTCCCGACAGCCAAACGCAAAAGCAGCAAACATCTCGCTGTATGTCCCACATCCAAAGTGCCAAGAGAGAGCTTGCTCTCCCTGTCTTTGAGTACTGTTTTCACTGTCCCGGTTACCTCTTTGCTAACGTTCTCTTCAGAGCTGCAGTGAAACCAGGAACCACGTGGAGAAGGCACCCACACTGAAAGTGCCTGGAGGGAACCTTGGGGCTTCTTCTCAGTGTCTCTGACATAGGGTTTCACTGTCCCGGGAAAGTCTCTGCTAACACCGTGCAGAGCGCTGTGCCCAATATACAGAAACGTCTTGCGGTATCTCCTACAGGGAAAGTGCCAGGAGGGAATTGTCGAGCTTGTTCTGAGTGTCTCTGAGAATTGCTCTGATTATCCGTGTGACCTCTTTGCTAAGACTCTCCAGAGAGCCGTCCTCAAAACAAACACACATCTTGACATATCTCCCACATTGATCGCAGTGTCTCCAGGAACGGCATTCAAGGAGCCAGGACCTTTTCTCCCTACACTCTCCATTGAGTTGTCCTCAAAACCAATATACATCCTGCTATATCTCCCACATGGAAAGTGCCAGGAGGGAGAAGTGGGGATTATGTTTAGACTTTCTCGGAACTGCTTCAAATCAACTAGATCTCTTTGTGCTGTAAATCTCCCGACAGCCAAACGCAAAAGCAGCAAACATCTCGCTGTATGTCCCACATCCAAAGTGCCAAGAGAGAGCTTGCTCTCCCTGTCTTTGAGTACTGTTTTCACTGTCCCGGTTACCTCTTTGCTAACGTTCTCTTCAGAGCTGCAGTGAAACCAGGAACCACGTGGAGAAGGCACCCACACTGAAAGTGCCTGGAGAGAACATTGGGGCTTCTTCTCAGTGTCTCTGACATAGGGTTTCACTGTCCCGGGAAAGTCTCTGCTAACACCGTGCAGAGCGCTGTGCCCAATATACAGAAACGTCTTGCGGTATCTCCTACAGGGAAAGTGCCAGGAGGGAATTGTCGAGCTTGTTCTCAGTGTCTCTGAGAATTGCTCTGATTATCCGTGTGACCTCTTTGCTAAGACTCTCCAGAGAGACGTCCTCAAAACCAACACACATCTTGACATATCTCCCACATTGATCGCAGTGTCTCCAGAAACGGCATTCAAGGAGCCAGGACCTTTTCTCCCTACACTCTCCATTGAGTTGTCCTCAAAACCAATATACATCCTGCTATATCTCCCACATAGAAAGTGCCTGGAGGGAGAAGTGGGGATTATGTTTAGACTTTCTCGGAACTGCTTCAAATCAACTAGATCTCTTTGTGCTGTAAATCTCCCGACAGCCAAACGCAAAAGCAGCAAACATCTCGCTGTATGTCCCACATCCAAAGTGCCAAGAGAGAGCTTGCTCTCCCTGTCTTTGAGTACTGTTTTCACTGTCCCGGTTACCTCTTTGCTAACGTTCTCTTCAGAGCTGCAGTGAAACCAGGAACCACGTGGAGAAGGCACCCACACTGAAAGTGCCTGGAGAGAACATTGGGGCTTCTTCTCAGTGTCTCTGACATAGGGTTTCACTGTCCCGGGAAAGTCTCTGCTAACACCGTGCAGAGCGCTGTGCCCAATATACAGAAACGTCTTGCGGTATCTCCTACAGGGAAAGTGCCAGGAGGGAATTGTCGAGCTTGTTCTGAGTGTCTCTGAGAATTGCTCTGATTATCCGTGTGACCTCTTTGCTAAGACTCTCCAGAGAGACGTCCTCAAAACAAACACACATCTTGACAT
This sequence comes from Chroicocephalus ridibundus, assembly GCF_963924245.1. NCBI lineage: Eukaryota > Metazoa > Chordata > Aves > Charadriiformes > Laridae > Chroicocephalus > Chroicocephalus ridibundus. The sequence continues at coordinate 22,422,547 of NC_086295.1, read as the reverse complement.
ATCTCCCACATTGATCGCAGTGTCTCCAGGAACGGCATTCAAGGAGCCAGGACCTTTTCTCCCTACACTCTCCATTGAGTTGTCCTCAAAACCAATATACATCCTGCTATATCTCCCACATGGAAAGTGCCAGGAGGGAGAAGTGGGGATTATGTTTAGACTTTCTCGGAACTGCTTCAAATCAACTAGATCTCTTTGTGCTGTAAATCTCCCGACAGCCAAACGCAAAAGCAGCAAACATCTCGCTGTATGTCCCACATCCAAAGTGCCAAGAGAGAGCTTGCTCTCCCTGTCTTTGAGTACTGTTTTCACTGTCCCGGTTACCTCTTTGCTAACGTTCTCTTCAGAGCTGCAGTGAAACCAGGAACCACGTGGAGAAGGCACCCACACTGAAAGTGCCTGGAGGGAACCTTGGGGCTTCTTCTCAGTGTCTCTGACATAGGGTTTCACTGTCCCGGGAAAGTCTCTGCTAACACCGTGCAGAGCGCTGTGCCCAATATACAGAAACGTCTTGCGGTATCTCCTACAGGGAAAGTGCCAGGAGGGAATTGTCGAGCTTGTTCTGAGTGTCTCTGAGAATTGCTCTGATTATCCGTGTGACCTCTTTGCTAAGACTCTCCAGAGAGCCGTCCTCAAAACAAACACACATCTTGACATATCTCCCACATTGATCGCAGTGTCTCCAGGAACGGCATTCAAGGAGCCAGGACCTTTTCTCCCTACACTCTCCATTGAGTTGTCCTCAAAACCAATATACATCCTGCTATATCTCCCACATGGAAAGTGCCAGGAGGGAGAAGTGGGGATTATGTTTAGACTTTCTCGGAACTGCTTCAAATCAACTAGATCTCTTTGTGCTGTAAATCTCCCGACAGCCAAACGCAAAAGCAGCAAACATCTCGCTGTATGTCCCACATCCAAAGTGCCAAGAGAGAGCTTGCTCTCCCTGTCTTTGAGTACTGTTTTCACTGTCCCGGTTACCTCTTTGCTAACGTTCTCTTCAGAGCTGCAGTGAAACCAGGAACCACGTGGAGAAGGCACCCACACTGAAAGTGCCTGGAGAGAACATTGGGGCTTCTTCTCAGTGTCTCTGACATAGGGTTTCACTGTCCCGGGAAAGTCTCTGCTAACACCGTGCAGAGCGCTGTGCCCAATATACAGAAACGTCTTGCGGTATCTCCTACAGGGAAAGTGCCAGGAGGGAATTGTCGAGCTTGTTCTCAGTGTCTCTGAGAATTGCTCTGATTATCCGTGTGACCTCTTTGCTAAGACTCTCCAGAGAGACGTCCTCAAAACCAACACACATCTTGACATATCTCCCACATTGATCGCAGTGTCTCCAGAAACGGCATTCAAGGAGCCAGGACCTTTTCTCCCTACACTCTCCATTGAGTTGTCCTCAAAACCAATATACATCCTGCTATATCTCCCACATAGAAAGTGCCTGGAGGGAGAAGTGGGGATTATGTTTAGACTTTCTCGGAACTGCTTCAAATCAACTAGATCTCTTTGTGCTGTAAATCTCCCGACAGCCAAACGCAAAAGCAGCAAACATCTCGCTGTATGTCCCACATCCAAAGTGCCAAGAGAGAGCTTGCTCTCCCTGTCTTTGAGTACTGTTTTCACTGTCCCGGTTACCTCTTTGCTAACGTTCTCTTCAGAGCTGCAGTGAAACCAGGAACCACGTGGAGAAGGCACCCACACTGAAAGTGCCTGGAGAGAACATTGGGGCTTCTTCTCAGTGTCTCTGACATAGGGTTTCACTGTCCCGGGAAAGTCTCTGCTAACACCGTGCAGAGCGCTGTGCCCAATATACAGAAACGTCTTGCGGTATCTCCTACAGGGAAAGTGCCAGGAGGGAATTGTCGAGCTTGTTCTCAGTGTCTCTGAGAATTGCTCTGATTATCCGTGTGACCTCTTTGCTAAGACTCTCCAGAGAGACGTCCTCAAAACCAACACACATCTTGACATATCTCCCACATTGATCGCAGTGTCTCCAGGAACGGCATTCAAGGAGCCAGGACCTTTTCTCCCTACACTCTCCATTGAGTTGTCCTCAAAACCAATATACATCCTGCTATATCTCCCACATGGAAAGTGCCAGGAGGGAGAAGTGGGGATTATGTTTAGACTTTCTCGGAACTGCTTCAAATCAACTAGATCTCTTTGTGCTGTAAATCTCCCAACAGCCAAACGCAAAAGCAGCAAACATCTCGCTGTATGTCCCACATCCAAAGTGCCAAGAGAGAGCTTGCTCTCCCTGTCTTTGAGTACTGTTTTCACTGTCCCGGTTACCTCTTTGCTAACGTTCTCTTCAGAGCTGCAGTGAAACCAGGAACCACGTGGAGAAGGCACCCACACTGAAAGTGCCTGGAGGGAACATTGGGGCTTCTTCTCAGTGTCTCTGACATAGGGTTTCACTGTCCCGGGAAAGTCTCTGCTAACACCGTGCAGAGCGCTGTGCCCAATATACAGAAACGTCTTGCGGTATCTCCTACAGGGAAAGTGCCAGGAGGGAATTGTCGAGCTTGTTCTGAGTGTCTCTGAGAATTGCTCTGATTATCCGTGTGACCTCTTTGCTAAGACTCTCCAGAGAGCCGTCCTCAAAACCAACACACATCTTGACATATCTCCCACATTGATCGCAGTGTCTCCAGAAACGGCATTCAAGGAGCCAGGACCTTTTCTCCCTACAGTCTCCATTGAGTTGTCCTCAAAACCAATATACATCCTGCTATATCTCCCACATGGAAAGTGCCAGGAGGGAGAAGTGGGGATTATGTTTAGACTTTCTCGGAACTGCTTCAAATCAACTAGATCTCTTTGTGCTGTAAATCTCCCGACAGCCAAACGCAAAAGCAGCAAACATCTCGCTGTATGTCCCACATCCAAAGTGCCAAGAGAGAGCTTGCTCTCCCTGTCTTTGAGTACTGTTTTCACTGTCCCAGTTACCTCTTTGCTAACGTTCTCTTCAGAGCTGCAGTGAAACCAGGAACCACGTGGAGAAGGCACCCACACTGAAAGTGCCTGGAGGGAACATTGGGGCTTCTTCTCAGTGTCTCTGACATAGGGTTTCACTGTCCCGGGAAAGTCTCTGCTAACACCGTGCAGAGCGCTGTGCCCAATATACAGAAACGTCTTGCGGTATCTCCTACAGGGAAAGTGCCAGGAGGGAATTGTCGAGCTTGTTCTGAGTGTCTCTGAGAATTGCTCTGATTATCCCTGTGACCTCTTTGCTAAGACTCTCCAGAGAGACGTCCTCAAAACCAACACACATCTTGACATATCTCCCACATTGATCGCAGTGTCTCCAGGAACGGCATTCAAGGAGCCAGGACCTTTTCTCCCTACACTCTCCATTGAGTTGTCCTCAAAACCAATATACATCCTGCTATATCTCCCACATAGAAAGTGCCTGGAGGGAGAAGTGGGGATTATGTTTAGACTTTCTCGGAACTGCTTCAAATCAACTAGATCTCTTTGTGCTGTAAATCTCCCGACAGCCAAACGCAAAAGCAGCAAACATCTCGCTGTATGTCCCACATCCAAAGTGCCAAGAGAGAGCTTGCTCTCCCTGTCTTTGAGTACTGTTTTCACTGTCCCGGTTACCTCTTTGCTAACGTTCTCTTCAGAGCTGCAGTGAAACCAGGAACCACGTGGAGAAGGCACCCACACTGAAAGTGCCTGGAGAGAACATTGGGGCTTCTTCTCAGTGTCTCTGACATAGGGTTTCACTGTCCCGGGAAAGTCTCTGCTAACACCGTGCAGAGCGCTGTGCCCAATATACAGAAACGTCTTGCGGTATCTCCTACAGGGAAAGTGCCAGGAGGGAATTGTCGAGCTTGTTCTCAGTGTCTCTGAGAATTGCTCTGATTATCCGTGTGACCTCTTTGCTAAGACTCTCCAGAGAGACGTCCTCAAAACCAACACACATCTTGACATATCTCCCACATTGATCGCAGTGTCTCCAGGAACGGCATTCAAGGAGCCAGGACCTTTTCTCCCTACACTCTCCATTGAGTTGTCCTCAAAACCAATATACATCCTGCTATATCTCCCACATGGAAAGTGCCAGGAGGGAGAAGTGGGGATTATGTTTAGACTTTCTCGGAACTGCTTCAAATCAACTAGATCTCTTTGTGCTGTAAATCTCCCAACAGCCAAACGCAAAAGCAGCAAACATCTCGCTGTATGTCCCACATCCAAAGTGCCAAGAGAGAGCTTGCTCTCCCTGTCTTTGAGTACTGTTTTCACTGTCCCGGTTACCTCTTTGCTAACGTTCTCTTCAGAGCTGCAGTGAAACCAGGAACCACGTGGAGAAGGCACCCACACTGAAAGTGCCTGGAGGGAACATTGGGGCTTCTTCTCAGTGTCTCTGACATAGGGTTTCACTGTCCCGGGAAAGTCTCTGCTAACACCGTGCAGAGCGCTGTGCCCAATATACAGAAACGTCTTGCGGTATCTCCTACAGGGAAAGTGCCAGGAGGGAATTGTCGAGCTTGTTCTGAGTGTCTCTGAGAATTGCTCTGATTATCCGTGTGACCTCTTTGCTAAGACTCTCCAGAGAGCCGTCCTCAAAACCAACACACATCTTGACATATCTCCCACATTGATCGCAGTGTCTCCAGAAACGGCATTCAAGGAGCCAGGACCTTTTCTCCCTACAGTCTCCATTGAGTTGTCCTCAAAACCAATATACATCCTGCTATATCTCCCACATGGAAAGTGCCAGGAGGGAGAAGTGGGGATTATGTTTAGACTTTCTCGGAACTGCTTCAAATCAACTAGATCTCTTTGTGCTGTAAATCTCCCGACAGCCAAACGCAAAAGCAGCAAACATCTCGCTGTATGTCCCACATCCAAAGTGCCAAGAGAGAGCTTGCTCTCCCTGTCTTTGAGTACTGTTTTCACTGTCCCGGTTACCTCTTTGCTAACGTTCTCTTCAGAGCTGCAGTGAAACCAGGAACCACGTGGAGAAGGCACCCACACTGAAAGTGCCTGGAGGGAACATTGGGGCTTCTTCTCAGTGTCTCTGACATAGGGTTTCACTGTCCCGGGAAAGTCTCTGCTAACACCGTGCAGAGCGCTGTGCCCAATATACAGAAACGTCTTGCGGTATCTCCTACAGGGAAAGTGCCAGGAGGGAATTGTCGAGCTTGTTCTGAGTGTCTCTGAGAATTGCTCTGATTATCCGTGTGACCTCTTTGCTAAGACTCTCCAGAGAGCCGTCCTCAAAACCAACACACATCTTGACATATCTCCCACATTGATCGCAGTGTCTCCAGAAAGGCATTCAAGGAGCCAGGACCTTTTCTCCCTACACTCTCCATTGAGTTGTCCTCAAAACCAATATACATCCTGCTATATCTCCCACATGGAAAGTGCCAGGAGGGAGAAGTGGGGATTATGTTTAGACTTTCTCGGAACTGCTTCAAATCAACTAGATCTCTTTGTGCTGTAAATCGCCCAACAGCCAAACGCAAAAGCAGCAAACATCTCGCTGTATGTCCCACATCCAAAGTGCCAAGAGAGAGCTTGCTCTCCCTGTCTTTGAGTACTGTTTTCACTGTCCCGGTTACCTCTTTGCTAACGTTCTCTTCAGAGCTGCAGTGAAACCAGGAACCACGTGGAGAAGGCACCCACACTGAAAGTGCCTGGAGGGAACATTGGGGCTTCTTCTCAGTGTCTCTGACATAGGGTTTCACTGTCCCGGGAAAGTCTCTGCTAACACCGTGCAGAGCGCTGTGCCCAATATACAGAAACGTCTTGCGGTATCTCCTACAGGGAAAGTGCCAGGAGGGAATTGTCGAGCTTGTTCTGAGTGTCTCTGAGAATTGCTCTGATTATCCGTGTGACCTCTTTGCTAAGACTCTCCAGAGAGACGTCCTCAAAACCAACACACATCTTGACATATCTCCCACATTGATCGCAGTGTCTCCAGGAATGGCATTCAAGGAGCCAGGACTTTTTCTCCCTACACTGTCCATTGAGTTGTCCTCAAAACCAATATACATCCTGCTATATCTCCCACATAGAAAGTGCCTGGAGGAAGAAGTGGGGATTATGTTTGGACTTTCTCGGAACTGCTTCAAATCAACTAGATCTCTTTGTGCTGTAAATCTCCCAACAGCCAAACGCAAAAGCAGCAAACATCTCGCTGTATGTCCCACATCCAAAGTGCCAAGAGAGAGCTTGCTCTCCCTGTCTTTGAGTACTGTTTTCACTATCCCGGTTACCTCTTTGCTAACGTTCTCTTCAGAGCTGCAGTGAAACCAGGAACCACGTGGAGAAGGCACCCACACTGAAAGTGCCTGGAGAGAACATTGGGGCTTCTTCTCAGTGTCTCTGACATAGGGTTTCACTGTCCCGGGAAAGTCTCTGCTAACACCGTGCAGAGCGCTGTGCCCAATATACAGAAACGTCTTGCGGTATCTCCTACAGGGAAAGTGCCAGGAGGGAATTGTCGAGCTTGTTCTCAGTGTCTCTGAGAATTGCTCTGATTATCCGTGTGACCTCTTTGCTAAGACTCTCCAGAGAGCCGTCCTCAAAACCAACACACATCTTGACATATCTCCCACATTGATCGCAGTGTCTCCAGGAACGGCATTCAAGGAGCCAGGACTTTTTCTCCCTACACTGTCCATTGAGTTGTCCTCAAAACCAATATACATCCTGCTATATCTCCCACATAGAAAGTGCCTGGAGGGAGAAGTGGGGATTATGTTTAGACTTTCTCGGAACTGCTTCAAATCAACTAGATCTCTTTGTGCTGTAAATCTCCCGACAGCCAAACGCAAAAGCAGCAAACATCTCGCTGTATGTCCCACATCCAAAGTGCCAAGAGAGAGCTTGCTCTCCCTGTCTTTGAGTACTGTTTTCACTGTCCCAGTTACCTCTTTGCTAACGTTCTCTTCAGAGCTGCAGTGAAACCAGGAACCACGTGGAGAAGGCACCCACACTGAAAGTGCCTGGAGGGAACATTGGGGCTTCTTCTCAGTGTCTCTGACATAGGGTTTCACTATCCCGGGAAAGTCTCTGCTAACACCGTGCAGAGCGCTGTGCCCAATATACAGAAACGTCTTGCGGTATCTCCTACAGGGAAAGTGCCAGGAGGGAATTGTCGAGCTTGTTCTGAGTGTCTCTGAGAATTGCTCTGATTATCCGTGTGACCTCTTTGCTAAGACTCTCCAGAGAGCCGTCCTCAAAACAAACACACATCTTGACATATCTCCCACATTGATCGCAGTGTCTCCAGGAACGGCATTCAAGGAGCCAGGACCTTTTCTCCCTACACTCTCCATTGAGTTGTCCTCAAAACCAATATACATCCTGCTATATCTCCCACATGGAAAGTGCCAGGAGGGAGAAGTGGGGATTATGTTTAGACTTTCTCGGAACTGCTTCAAATCAACTAGATCTCTTTGTGCTGTAAATCTCCCGACAGCCAAACGCAAAAGCAGCAAACATCTCGCTGTATGTCCCACATCCAAAGTGCCAAGAGAGAGCTTGCTCTCCCTGTCTTTGAGTACTGTTTTCACTGTCCCGGTTACCTCTTTGCTAACGTTCTCTTCAGAGCTGCAGTGAAACCAGGAACCACGTGGAGAAGGCACCCACACTGAAAGTGCCTGGAGAGAACATTGGGGCTTCTTCTCAGTGTCTCTGACATAGGGTTTCACTGTCCCGGGAAAGTCTCTGCTAACACCGTGCAGAGCGCTGTGCCCAATATACAGAAACGTCTTGCGGTATCTCCTACAGGGAAAGTGCCAGGAGGGAATTGTCGAGCTTGTTCTCAGTGTCTCTGAGAATTGCTCTGATTATCCGTGTGACCTCTTTGCTAAGACTCTCCAGAGAGCCGTCCTCAAAACCAACACACATCTTGACATATCTCCCACATTGATCGCAGTGTCTCCAGAAACGGCATTCAAGGAGCCAGGACCTTTTCTCCCTACACTCTCCATTGAGTTGTCCTCAAAACCAATATACATCCTGCTATATCTCCCACATAGAAAGTGCCTGGAGGGAGAAGTGGGGATTATGTTTAGACTTTCTCGGAACTGCTTCAAATCAACTAGATCTCTTTGTGCTGTAAATCTCCCGACAGCCAAACGCAAAAGCAGCAAACATCTCGCTGTATGTCCCACATCCAAAGTGCCAAGAGAGAGCTTGCTCTCCCTGTCTTTGAGTACTGTTTTCACTGTCCCGGTTACCTCTTTGCTAACGTTCTCTTCAGAGCTGCAGTGAAACCAGGAACCACGTGGAGAAGGCACCCACACTGAAAGTGCCTGGAGGGAACATTGGGGCTTCTTCTCAGTGTCTCTGACATAGGGTTTCACTCTCCCGGGAAAGTCTCTGCTAACACCGTGCAGAGCGCTGTGCCCAATATACAGAAACGTCTTGCGGTATCTCCTACAGGGAAAGTGCCAGGAGGGAATTGTCGAGCTTGTTCTGAGTGTCTCTGAGAATTGCTCTGATTATCCGTGTGACCTCTTTGCTAAGACTCTCCAGAGAGACGTCCTCAAAACAAACACACATCTTGACATATCTCCCACATTGATCGCAGTGTCTCCAGAAACGGCATTCAAGGAGCCAGGACCTTTTCTCCCTACACTCTCCATTGAGTTGTCCTCAAAACCAATATACATCCTGCTATATCTCCCACATGGAAAGTGCCTGGAGGGAGAAGTGGGGATTATGTTTAGACTTTCTCGGAACTGCTTCAAATCAACTAGATCTCTTTGTGCTGTAAATCTCCCGACAGCCAAACGCAAAAGCAGCAAACATCTTGCTGTATGTCCCACATCCAAAGTGCCAAGAGAGAGCTTGCTCTCCCTGTCTTTGAGTACTGTTTTCACTGTCCCGGTTACCTCTTTGCTAACGTTCTCTTCAGAGCTGCAGTGAAACCAGGAACCACGTGGAGAAGGCACCCACACTGAAAGTGCCTGGAGGGAACATTGGGGCTTCTTCTCAGTGTCTCTGACATAGGGTTTCACTGTCCCGGGAAAGTCTCTGCTAACACCGTGCAGAGCGCTGTGCCCAATATACAGAAACGTCTTGCGGTATCTCCTACAGGGAAAGTGCCAGGAGGGAATTGTCGAGCTTGTTCTCAGTGTCTCTGAGAATTGCTCTGATTATCCGTGTGACCTCTTTGCTAAGACTCTCCAGAGAGACGTCCTCAAAACCAACACACATCTTGACATATCTCCCACATTGATCGCAGTGTCTCCAGAAAGGCATTCAAGGAGCCAGGACCTTTTCTCCCTACACTCTCCATTGAGTTGTCCTCAAAACCAATATACATCCTGCTATATCTCCCACATGGAAAGTGCCAGGAGGGAGAAGTGGGGATTATGTTTAGACTTTCTCGGAACTGCTTCAAATCAACTAGATCTCTTTGTGCTGTAAATCTCCCGACAGCCAAACGCAAAAGCAGCAAACATCTCGCTGTATGTCCCACATCCAAAGTGCCAAGAGAGAGCTTGCTCTCCCTGTCTTTGAGTACTGTTTTCACTGTCCCGGTTACCTCTTTGCTAACGTTCTCTTCAGAGCTGCAGTGAAACCAGGAACCACGTGGAGAAGGCACCCACACTGAAAGTGCCTGGAGGGAACATTGGGGCTTCTTCTCAGTGTCTCTGACATAGGGTTTCACTCTCCCGGGAAAGTCTCTGCTAACACCGTGCAGAGCGCTGTGCCCAATATACAGAAACGTCTTGCGGTATCTCCTACAGGGAAAGTGCCAGGAGGGAATTGTCGAGCTTGTTCTGAGTGTCTCTGAGAATTGCTCTGATTATCCGTGTGACCTCTTTGCTAAGACTCTCCAGAGAGACGTCCTCAAAACAAACACACATCTTGACATATCTCCCACATTGATCGCAGTGTCTCCAGAAACGGCATTCAAGGAGCCAGGACCTTTTCTCCCTACACTCTCCATTGAGTTGTCCTCAAAACCAATATACATCCTGCTATATCTCCCACATGGAAAGTGCCAGGAGGGAGAAGTGGGGATTATGTTTAGACTTTCTCGGAACTGCTTCAAATCAACTAGATCTCTTTGTGCTGTAAATCTCCCGACAGCCAAACGCAAAAGCAGCAAACATCTTGCTGTATGTCCCACATCCAAAGTGCCAAGAGAGAGCTTGCTCTCCCTGTCTTTGAGTACTGTTTTCACTGTCCCGGTTACCTCTTTGCTAACGTTCTCTTCAGAGCTGCAGTGAAACCAGGAACCACGTGGAGAAGGCACCCACACTGAAAGTGCCTGGAGGGAACATTGGGGCTTCTTCTCAGTGTCTCTGACATAGGGTTTCACTGTCCCGGGAAAGTCTCTGCTAACACCGTGCAGAGCGCTGTGCCCAATATACAGAAACGTCTTGCGGTATCTCCTACAGGGAAAGTGCCAGGAGGGAATTGTCGAGCTTGTTCTCAGTGTCTCTGAGAATTGCTCTGATTATCCGTGTGACCTCTTTGCTAAGACTCTCCAGAGAGACGTCCTCAAAACCAACACACATCTTGACATATCTCCCACATTGATCGCAGTGTCTCCAGAAAGGCATTCAAGGAGCCAGGACCTTTTCTCCCTACACTCTCCATTGAGTTGTCCTCAAAACCAATATACATCCTGCTATATCTCCCACATGGAAAGTGCCAGGAGGGAGAAGTGGGGATTATGTTTAGACTTTCTCGGAACTGCTTCAAATCAACTAGATCTCTTTGTGCTGTAAATCTCCCAACAGCCAAACGCAAAAGCAGCAAACATCTCGCTGTATGTCCCACATCCAAAGTGCCAAGAGAGAGCTTGCTCTCCCTGTCTTTGAGTACTGTTTTCACTGTCCCGGTTACCTCTTTGCTAACGTTCTCTTCAGAGCTGCAGTGAAACCAGGAACCACGTGGAGAAGGCACCCACACTGAAAGTGCCTGGAGGGAACATTGGGGCTTCTTCTCAGTGTCTCTGACATAGGGTTTCACTCTCCCGGGAAAGTCTCTGCTAACACCGTGCAGAGCGCTGTGCCCAATATACAGAAACGTCTTGCGGTATCTCCTACAGGGAAAGTGCCAGGAGGGAATTGTCGAGCTTGTTCTGAGTGTCTCTGAGAATTGCTCTGATTATCCGTGTGACCTCTTTGCTAAGACTCTCCAGAGAGCCGTCCTCAAAACCAACACACATCTTGACATATCTCCCACATTGATCGCAGTGTCTCCAGAAACGGCATTCAAGGAGCCAGGACCTTTTCTCCCTACACTCTCCATTGAGTTGTCCTCAAAACCAATATACATCCTGCTATATCTCCCACATGGAAAGTGCCTGGAGGGAGAAGTGGGGATTATGTTTAGACTTTCTCGGAACTGCTTCAAATCAACTAGATCTCTTTGTGCTGTAAATCTCCCGACAGCCAAACGCAAAAGCAGCAAACATCTCGCTGTATGTCCCACATCCAAAGTGCCAAGAGAGAGCTTGCTCTCCCTGTCTTTGAGTACTGTTTTCACTGTCCCGGTTACCTCTTTGCTAACGTTCTCTTCAGAGCTGCAGTGAAACCAGGAACCACGTGGAGAAGGCACCCACACTGAAAGTGCCTGGAGGGAACCTTGGGGCTTCTTCTCAGTGTCTCTGACATAGGGTTTCACTGTCCCGGGAAAGTCTCTGCTAACACCGTGCAGAGCGCTGTGCCCAATATACAGAAACGTCTTGCGGTATCTCCTACAGGGAAAGTGCCAGGAGGGAATTGTCGAGCTTGTTCTCAGTGTCTCTGAGAATTGCTCTGATTATCCGTGTGACCTCTTTGCTAAGACTCTCCAGAGAGACGTCCTCAAAACCAACACACATCTTGACATATCTCCCACATTGATCGCAGTGTCTCCAGAAAGGCATTCAAGGAGCCAGGACCTTTTCTCCCTACACTCTCCATTGAGTTGTCCTCAAAACCAATATACATCCTGCTATATCTCCCACATGGAAAGTGCCAGGAGGGAGAAGTGGGGATTATGTTTAGACTTTCTCGGAACTGCTTCAAATCAACTAGATCTCTTTGTGCTGTAAATCTCCCGACAGCCAAACGCAAAAGCAGCAAACATCTCGCTGTATGTCCCACATCCAAAGTGCCAAGAGAGAGCTTGCTCTCCCTGTCTTTGAGTACTGTTTTCACTGTCCCGGTTACCTCTTGGCTAACGTTCTCTTCAGAGCTGCAGTGAAACCAGGAACCACGTGGAGAAGGCACCCACACTGAAAGTGCCTGGAGAGAACATTGGGGCTTCTTCTCAGTGTCTCTGACATAGGGTTTCACTCTCCCGGGAAAGTCTCTGCTAACACCGTGCAGAGCGCTGTGCCCAATATACAGAAACGTCTTGCGGTATCTCCTACAGGGAAAGTGCCAGGAGGGAATTGTCGAGCTTGTTCTGAGTGTCTCTGAGAATTGCTCTGATTATCCGTGTGACCTCTTTGCTAAGACTCTCCAGAGAGCCGTCCTCAAAACCAACACACATCTTGACATATCTCCCACATTGATCGCAGTGTCTCCAGGAACGGCATTCAAGGAGCCAGGACCTTTTCTCCCTACACTCTCCATTGAGTTGTCCTCAAAACCAATATACATCCTGCTATATCTCCCACATGGAAAGTGCCTGGAGGGAGAAGTGGGGATTATGTTTAGACTTTCTCGGAACTGCTTCAAATCAACTAGATCTCTTTGTGCTGTAAATCTCCCGACAGCCAAACGCAAAAGCAGCAAACATCTCGCTGTATGGCCCACATCCAAAGTGCCAAGAGAGAGCTTGCTCTCCCTGTCTTTGAGTACTGTTTTCACTGTCCCGGTTACCTCTTTGCTAACGTTCTCTTCAGAGCTGCAGTGAAACCAGGAACCACGTGGAGAAGGCACCCACACTGAAAGTGCCTGGAGGGAACATTGGGGCTTCTTCTCAGTGTCTCTGACATAGGGTTTCACTGTCCCGGGAAAGTCTCTGCTAACACCGTGCAGAGCGCTGTGCCCAATATACAGAAACGTCTTGCGGTATCTCCTACAGGGAAAGTGCCAGGAGGGAATTGTCGAGCTTGTTCTCAGTGTCTCTGAGAATTGCTCTGATTATCCGTGTGACCTCTTTGCTAAGACTCTCCAGAGAGACGTCCTCAAAACCAACACACATCTTGACATATCTCCCACATTGATCGCAGTGTCTCCAGAAAGGCATTCAAGGAGCCAGTACCTTTTCTCCCTACACTCTCCATTGAGTTGTCCTCAAAACCAATATACATCCTGCTATATCTCCCACATGGAAAGTGCCAGGAGGGAGAAGTGGGGATTATGTTTAGACTTTCTCGGAACTGCTTCAAATCAACTAGATCTCTTTGTGCTGTAAATCTCCCGACAGCCAAACGCAAAAGCAGCAAACATCTCGCTGTATGTCCCACATCCAAAGTGCCAAGAGAGAGCTTGCTCTCCCTGTCTTTGAGTACTGTTTTCACTGTCCCGGTTACCTCTTGGCTAACGTTCTCTTCAGAGCTGCAGTGAAACCAGGAACCACGTGGAGAAGGCACCCACACTGAAAGTGCCTGGAGGGAACATTGGGGCTTCTTCTCAGTGTCTCTGACATAGGGTTTCACTGTCCCGGGAAAGTCTCTGCTAACACCGTGCAGAGCGCTGTGCCCAATATACAGAAACGTCTTGCGGTATCTCCTACAGGGAAAGTGCCAGGAGGGAATTGTCGAGCTTGTTCTGAGTGTCTCTGAGAATTGCTCTGATTATCCGTGTGACCTCTTTGCTAAGACTCTCCAGAGAGCCGTCCTCAAAACCAACACACATCTTGACATATCTCCCACATTGATCGCAGTGTCTCCAGGAACGGCATTCAAGGAGCCAGGACTTTTTCTCCCTACACTGTCCATTGAGTTGTCCTCAAAACCAATATACATCCTGCTATATCTCCCACATGGAAAGTGCCAGGAGGGAGAAGTGGGGATTATGTTTAGACTTTCTCGGAACTGCTTCAAATCAACTAGATCTCTTTGTGCTGTAAATCTCCCAACAGCCAAACGCAAAAGCAGCAAACATCTCGCTGTATGTCCCACATCCAAAGTGCCAAGAGAGAGCTTGCTCTCCCTGTCTTTGAGTACTGTTTTCACTGTCCCGGTTACCTCTTTGCTAACGTTCTCTTCAGAGCTGCAGTGAAACCAGGAACCACGTGGAGAAGGCACCCACACTGAAAGTGCCTGGAGAGAACATTGGGGCTTCTTCTCAGTGTCTCTGACATAGGGTTTCACTGTCCCGGGAAAGTCTCTGCTAACACCGTGCAGAGCGCTGTGCCCAATATACAGAAACGTCTTGCGGTATCTCCTACAGGGAAAGTGCCAGGAGGGAATTGTCGAGCTTGTTCTCAGTGTCTCTGAGAATTGCTCTGATTATCCGTGTGACCTCTTTGCTAAGACTCTCCAGAGAGCCGTCCTCAAAACAAACACACATCTTGACATATCTCCCACATTGATCGCAGTGTCTCCAGGAACGGCATTCAAGGAGCCAGGACCTTTTCTCCCTACACTCTCCATTGAGTTGTCCTCAAAACCAATATACATCCTGCTATATCTCCCACATGGAAAGTGCCAGGAGGGAGAAGTGGGGATTATGTTTAGACTTTCTCGGAACTGCTTCAAATCAACTAGATCTCTTTGTGCTGTAAATCTCCCGACAGCCAAACGCAAAAGCAGCAAACATCTTGCTGTATGTCCCACATCCAAAGTGCCAAGAGAGAGCTTGCTCTCCCTGTCTTTGAGTACTGTTTTCACTGTCCCGGTTACCTCTTTGCTAACGTTCTCTTCAGAGCTGCAGTGAAACCAGGAACCACGTGGAGAAGGCACCCACACTGAAAGTGCCTGGAGAGAACATTGGGGCTTCTTCTCAGTGTCTCTGACATAGGGTTTCACTATCCCGGGAAAGTCTCTGCTAACACCGTGCAGAGCGCTGTGCCCAATATACAGAAACGTCTTGCGGTATCTCCTACAGGGAAAGTGCCAGGAGGGAATTGTCGAGCTTGTTCTGAGTGTCTCTGAGAATTGCTCTGATTATCCGTGTGACCTCTTTGCTAAGACTCTCCAGAGAGCCGTCCTCAAAACCAACACACATCTTGACATATCTCCCACATTGATCGCAGTGTCTCCAGAAACGGCATTCAAGGAGCCAGGACCTTTTCTCCCTACACTCTCCATTGAGTTGTCCTCAAAACCAATATACATCCTGCTATATCTCCCACATGGAAAGTGCCAGGAGGGAGAAGTGGGGATTATGTTTAGACTTTCTCGGAACTGCTTCAAATCAACTAGATCTCTTTGTGCTGTAAATCTCCCGACAGCCAAACGCAAAAGCAGCAAACATCTTGCTGTATGTCCCACATCCAAAGTGCCAAGAGAGAGCTTGCTCTCCCTGTCTTTGAGTACTGTTTTCACTGTCCCGGTTACCTCTTTGCTAACGTTCTCTTCAGAGCTGCAGTGAAACCAGGAACCACGTGGAGAAGGCACCCACACTGAAAGTGCCTGGAGGGAACATTGGGGCTTCTTCTCAGTGTCTCTGACATAGGGTTTCACTGTCCCGGGAAAGTCTCTGCTAACACCGTGCAGAGCGCTGTGCCCAATATACAGAAACGTCTTGCGGTATCTCCTACAGGGAAAGTGCCAGGAGGGAATTGTCGAGCTTGTTCTCAGTGTCTCTGAGAATTGCTCTGATTATCCGTGTGACCTCTTTGCTAAGACTCTCCAGAGAGACGTCCTCAAAACCAACACACATCTTGACATATCTCCCACATTGATCGCAGTGTCTCCAGAAAGGCATTCAAGGAGCCAGGACCTTTTCTCCCTACACTCTCCATTGAGTTGTCCTCAAAACCAATATACATCCTGCTATATCTCCCACATGGAAAGTGCCAGGAGGGAGAAGTGGGGATTATGTTTAGACTTTCTCGGAACTGCTTCAAATCAACTAGATCTCTTTGTGCTGTAAATCTCCCGACAGCCAAACGCAAAAGCAGCAAACATCTCGCTGTATGTCCCACATCCAAAGTGCCAAGAGAGAGCTTGCTCTCCCTGTCTTTGAGTACTGTTTTCACTGTCCCGGTTACCTCTTGGCTAACGTTCTCTTCAGAGCTGCAGTGAAACCAGGAACCACGTGGAGAAGGCACCCACACTGAAAGTGCCTGGAGGGAACATTGGGGCTTCTTCTCAGTGTCTCTGACATAGGGTTTCACTGTCCCGGGAAAGTCTCTGCTAACACCGTGCAGAGCGCTGTGCCCAATATACAGAAACGTCTTGCGGTATCTCCTACAGGGAAAGTGCCAGGAGGGAATTGTCGAGCTTGTTCTGAGTGTCTCTGAGAATTGCTCTGATTATCCGTGTGACCTCTTTGCTAAGACTCTCCAGAGAGCCGTCCTCAAAACCAACACACATCTTGACATATCTCCCACATTGATCGCAGTGTCTCCAGGAACGGCATTCAAGGAGCCAGGACTTTTTCTCCCTACACTGTCCATTGAGTTGTCCTCAAAACCAATATACATCCTGCTATATCTCCCACATGGAAAGTGCCAGGAGGGAGAAGTGGGGATTATGTTTAGACTTTCTCGGAACTGCTTCAAATCAACTAGATCTCTTTGTGCTGTAAATCTCCCAACAGCCAAACGCAAAAGCAGCAAACATCTCGCTGTATGTCCCACATCCAAAGTGCCAAGAGAGAGCTTGCTCTCCCTGTCTTTGAGTACTGTTTTCACTGTCCCGGTTACCTCTTTGCTAACGTTCTCTTCAGAGCTGCAGTGAAACCAGGAACCACGTGGAGAAGGCACCCACACTGAAAGTGCCTGGAGAGAACATTGGGGCTTCTTCTCAGTGTCTCTGACATAGGGTTTCACTGTCCCGGGAAAGTCTCTGCTAACACCGTGCAGAGCGCTGTGCCCAATATACAGAAACGTCTTGCGGTATCTCCTACAGGGAAAGTGCCAGGAGGGAATTGTCGAGCTTGTTCTCAGTGTCTCTGAGAATTGCTCTGATTATCCGTGTGACCTCTTTGCTAAGACTCTCCAGAGAGCCGTCCTCAAAACAAACACACATCTTGACATATCTCCCACATTGATCGCAGTGTCTCCAGGAACGGCATTCAAGGAGCCAGGACCTTTTCTCCCTACACTCTCCATTGAGTTGTCCTCAAAACCAATATACATCCTGCTATATCTCCCACATGGAAAGTGCCAGGAGGGAGAAGTGGGGATTATGTTTAGACTTTCTCGGAACTGCTTCAAATCAACTAGATCTCTTTGTGCTGTAAATCTCCCGACAGCCAAACGCAAAAGCAGCAAACATCTTGCTGTATGTCCCACATCCAAAGTGCCAAGAGAGAGCTTGCTCTCCCTGTCTTTGAGTACTGTTTTCACTGTCCCGGTTACCTCTTTGCTAACGTTCTCTTCAGAGCTGCAGTGAAACCAGGAACCACGTGGAGAAGGCACCCACACTGA
Organism: Chroicocephalus ridibundus; assembly: GCF_963924245.1. Lineage (NCBI taxonomy): Eukaryota > Metazoa > Chordata > Aves > Charadriiformes > Laridae > Chroicocephalus > Chroicocephalus ridibundus. The sequence goes on along the minus strand of NC_086295.1, from coordinate 22,405,078 downwards.
AAGTGCCTGGAGAGAACATTGGGGCTTCTTCTCAGTGTCTCTGACATAGGGTTTCACTATCCCGGGAAAGTCTCTGCTAACACCGTGCAGAGCGCTGTGCCCAATATACAGAAACGTCTTGCGGTATCTCCTACAGGGAAAGTGCCAGGAGGGAATTGTCGAGCTTGTTCTGAGTGTCTCTGAGAATTGCTCTGATTATCCGTGTGACCTCTTTGCTAAGACTCTCCAGAGAGCCGTCCTCAAAACCAACACACATCTTGACATATCTCCCACATTGATCGCAGTGTCTCCAGAAACGGCATTCAAGGAGCCAGGACCTTTTCTCCCTACACTCTCCATTGAGTTGTCCTCAAAACCAATATACATCCTGCTATATCTCCCACATGGAAAGTGCCAGGAGGGAGAAGTGGGGATTATGTTTAGACTTTCTCGGAACTGCTTCAAATCAACTAGATCTCTTTGTGCTGTAAATCTCCCGACAGCCAAACGCAAAAGCAGCAAACATCTTGCTGTATGTCCCACATCCAAAGTGCCAAGAGAGAGCTTGCTCTCCCTGTCTTTGAGTACTGTTTTCACTGTCCCGGTTACCTCTTTGCTAACGTTCTCTTCAGAGCTGCAGTGAAACCAGGAACCACGTGGAGAAGGCACCCACACTGAAAGTGCCTGGAGGGAACATTGGGGCTTCTTCTCAGTGTCTCTGACATAGGGTTTCACTGTCCCGGGAAAGTCTCTGCTAACACCGTGCAGAGCGCTGTGCCCAATATACAGAAACGTCTTGCGGTATCTCCTACAGGGAAAGTGCCAGGAGGGAATTGTCGAGCTTGTTCTCAGTGTCTCTGAGAATTGCTCTGATTATCCGTGTGACCTCTTTGCTAAGACTCTCCAGAGAGACGTCCTCAAAACCAACACACATCTTGACATATCTCCCACATTGATCGCAGTGTCTCCAGAAAGGCATTCAAGGAGCCAGGACCTTTTCTCCCTACACTCTCCATTGAGTTGTCCTCAAAACCAATATACATCCTGCTATATCTCCCACATGGAAAGTGCCAGGAGGGAGAAGTGGGGATTATGTTTAGACTTTCTCGGAACTGCTTCAAATCAACTAGATCTCTTTGTGCTGTAAATCTCCCGACAGCCAAACGCAAAAGCAGCAAACATCTTGCTGTATGTCCCACATCCAAAGTGCCAAGAGAGAGCTTGCTCTCCCTGTCTTTGAGTACTGTTTTCACTGTCCCGGTTACCTCTTTGCTAACGTTCTCTTCAGAGCTGCAGTGAAACCAGGAACCACGTGGAGAAGGCACCCACACTGAAAGTGCCTGGAGGGAACATTGGGGCTTCTTCTCAGTGTCTCTGACATAGGGTTTCACTGTCCCGGGAAAGTCTCTGCTAACACCGTGCAGAGCGCTGTGCCCAATATACAGAAACGTCTTGCGGTATCTCCTACAGGGAAAGTGCCAGGAGGGAATTGTCGAGCTTGTTCTCAGTGTCTCTGAGAATTGCTCTGATTATCCGTGTGACCTCTTTGCTAAGACTCTCCAGAGAGACGTCCTCAAAACCAACACACATCTTGACATATCTCCCACATTGATCGCAGTGTCTCCAGAAAGGCATTCAAGGAGCCAGGACCTTTTCTCCCTACACTCTCCATTGAGTTGTCCTCAAAACCAATATACATCCTGCTATATCTCCCACATGGAAAGTGCCAGGAGGGAGAAGTGGGGATTATGTTTAGACTTTCTCGGAACTGCTTCAAATCAACTAGATCTCTTTGTGCTGTAAATCTCCCGACAGCCAAACGCAAAAGCAGCAAACATCTTGCTGTATGTCCCACATCCAAAGTGCCAAGAGAGAGCTTGCTCTCCCTGTCTTTGAGTACTGTTTTCACTGTCCCGGTTACCTCTTTGCTAACGTTCTCTTCAGAGCTGCAGTGAAACCAGGAACCACGTGGAGAAGGCACCCACACTGAAAGTGCCTGGAGGGAACATTGGGGCTTCTTCTCAGTGTCTCTGACATAGGGTTTCACTGTCCCGGGAAAGTCTCTGCTAACACCGTGCAGAGCGCTGTGCCCAATATACAGAAACGTCTTGCGGTATCTCCTACAGGGAAAGTGCCAGGAGGGAATTGTCGAGCTTGTTCTCAGTGTCTCTGAGAATTGCTCTGATTATCCGTGTGACCTCTTTGCTAAGACTCTCCAGAGAGACGTCCTCAAAACCAACACACATCTTGACATATCTCCCACATTGATCGCAGTGTCTCCAGAAAGGCATTCAAGGAGCCAGGACCTTTTCTCCCTACACTCTCCATTGAGTTGTCCTCAAAACCAATATACATCCTGCTATATCTCCCACATGGAAAGTGCCAGGAGGGAGAAGTGGGGATTATGTTTAGACTTTCTCGGAACTGCTTCAAATCAACTAGATCTCTTTGTGCTGTAAATCTCCCAACAGCCAAACGCAAAAGCAGCAAACATCTCGCTGTATGTCCCACATCCAAAGTGCCAAGAGAGAGCTTGCTCTCCCTGTCTTTGAGTACTGTTTTCACTGTCCCGGTTACCTCTTTGCTAACGTTCTCTTCAGAGCTGCAGTGAAACCAGGAACCACGTGGAGAAGGCACCCACACTGAAAGTGCCTGGAGAGAACATTGGGGCTTCTTCTCAGTGTCTCTGACATAGGGTTTCACTATCCCGGGAAAGTCTCTGCTAACACCGTGCAGAGCGCTGTGCCCAATATACAGAAACGTCTTGCGGTATCTCCTACAGGGAAAGTGCCAGGAGGGAATTGTCGAGCTTGTTCTGAGTGTCTCTGAGAATTGCTCTGATTATCCGTGTGACCTCTTTGCTAAGACTCTCCAGAGAGCCGTCCTCAAAACCAACACACATCTTGACATATCTCCCACATTGATCGCAGTGTCTCCAGAAACGGCATTCAAGGAGCCAGGACCTTTTCTCCCTACACTCTCCATTGAGTTGTCCTCAAAACCAATATACATCCTGCTATATCTCCCACATGGAAAGTGCCAGGAGGGAGAAGTGGGGATTATGTTTAGACTTTCTCGGAACTGCTTCAAATCAACTAGATCTCTTTGTGCTGTAAATCTCCCGACAGCCAAACGCAAAAGCAGCAAACATCTTGCTGTATGTCCCACATCCAAAGTGCCAAGAGAGAGCTTGCTCTCCCTGTCTTTGAGTACTGTTTTCACTGTCCCGGTTACCTCTTTGCTAACGTTCTCTTCAGAGCTGCAGTGAAACCAGGAACCACGTGGAGAAGGCACCCACACTGAAAGTGCCTGGAGGGAACATTGGGGCTTCTTCTCAGTGTCTCTGACATAGGGTTTCACTGTCCCGGGAAAGTCTCTGCTAACACCGTGCAGAGCGCTGTGCCCAATATACAGAAACGTCTTGCGGTATCTCCTACAGGGAAAGTGCCAGGAGGGAATTGTCGAGCTTGTTCTCAGTGTCTCTGAGAATTGCTCTGATTATCCGTGTGACCTCTTTGCTAAGACTCTCCAGAGAGACGTCCTCAAAACCAACACACATCTTGACATATCTCCCACATTGATCGCAGTGTCTCCAGAAAGGCATTCAAGGAGCCAGGACCTTTTCTCCCTACACTCTCCATTGAGTTGTCCTCAAAACCAATATACATCCTGCTATATCTCCCACATGGAAAGTGCCAGGAGGGAGAAGTGGGGATTATGTTTAGACTTTCTCGGAACTGCTTCAAATCAACTAGATCTCTTTGTGCTGTAAATCTCCCGACAGCCAAACGCAAAAGCAGCAAACATCTTGCTGTATGTCCCACATCCAAAGTGCCAAGAGAGAGCTTGCTCTCCCTGTCTTTGAGTACTGTTTTCACTGTCCCGGTTACCTCTTTGCTAACGTTCTCTTCAGAGCTGCAGTGAAACCAGGAACCACGTGGAGAAGGCACCCACACTGAAAGTGCCTGGAGGGAACATTGGGGCTTCTTCTCAGTGTCTCTGACATAGGGTTTCACTGTCCCGGGAAAGTCTCTGCTAACACCGTGCAGAGCGCTGTGCCCAATATACAGAAACGTCTTGCGGTATCTCCTACAGGGAAAGTGCCAGGAGGGAATTGTCGAGCTTGTTCTCAGTGTCTCTGAGAATTGCTCTGATTATCCGTGTGACCTCTTTGCTAAGACTCTCCAGAGAGACGTCCTCAAAACCAACACACATCTTGACATATCTCCCACATTGATCGCAGTGTCTCCAGAAAGGCATTCAAGGAGCCAGGACCTTTTCTCCCTACACTCTCCATTGAGTTGTCCTCAAAACCAATATACATCCTGCTATATCTCCCACATGGAAAGTGCCAGGAGGGAGAAGTGGGGATTATGTTTAGACTTTCTCGGAACTGCTTCAAATCAACTAGATCTCTTTGTGCTGTAAATCTCCCGACAGCCAAACGCAAAAGCAGCAAACATCTTGCTGTATGTCCCACATCCAAAGTGCCAAGAGAGAGCTTGCTCTCCCTGTCTTTGAGTACTGTTTTCACTGTCCCGGTTACCTCTTTGCTAACGTTCTCTTCAGAGCTGCAGTGAAACCAGGAACCACGTGGAGAAGGCACCCACACTGAAAGTGCCTGGAGGGAACATTGGGGCTTCTTCTCAGTGTCTCTGACATAGGGTTTCACTGTCCCGGGAAAGTCTCTGCTAACACCGTGCAGAGCGCTGTGCCCAATATACAGAAACGTCTTGCGGTATCTCCTACAGGGAAAGTGCCAGGAGGGAATTGTCGAGCTTGTTCTCAGTGTCTCTGAGAATTGCTCTGATTATCCGTGTGACCTCTTTGCTAAGACTCTCCAGAGAGACGTCCTCAAAACCAACACACATCTTGACATATCTCCCACATTGATCGCAGTGTCTCCAGAAAGGCATTCAAGGAGCCAGGACCTTTTCTCCCTACACTCTCCATTGAGTTGTCCTCAAAACCAATATACATCCTGCTATATCTCCCACATGGAAAGTGCCAGGAGGGAGAAGTGGGGATTATGTTTAGACTTTCTCGGAACTGCTTCAAATCAACTAGATCTCTTTGTGCTGTAAATCTCCCAACAGCCAAACGCAAAAGCAGCAAACATCTCGCTGTATGTCCCACATCCAAAGTGCCAAGAGAGAGCTTGCTCTCCCTGTCTTTGAGTACTGTTTTCACTGTCCCGGTTACCTCTTGGCTAACGTTCTCTTCAGAGCTGCAGTGAAACCAGGAACCACGTGGAGAAGGCACCCACACTGAAAGTGCCTGGAGAGAACATTGGGGCTTCTTCTCAGTGTCTCTGACATAGGGTTTCACTGTCCCGGGAAAGTCTCTGCTAACACCGTGCAGAGCGCTGTGCCCAATATACAGAAACGTCTTGCGGTATCTCCTACAGGGAAAGTGCCAGGAGGGAATTGTGGAGCTTGTTCTCAGTGTCTCTGAGAATTGCTCTGATTATCCGTGTGACCTCTTTGCTAAGACTCTCCAGAGAGCCGTCCTCAAAACCAACACACATCTTGACATATCTCCCACATTGATCGCAGTGTCTCCAGAAACGGCATTCAAGGAGCCAGGACCTTTTCTCCCTACACTCTCCATTGAGTTGTCCTCAAAACCAATATACATCCTGCTATATCTCCCACATGGAAAGTGCCAGGAGGGAGAAGTGGGGATTATGTTTAGACTTTCTCGGAACTGCTTCAAATCAACTAGATCTCTTTGTGCTGTAAATCTCCCAACAGCCAAACGCAAAAGCAGCAAACATCTCGCTGTATGTCCCACATCCAAAGTGCCAAGAGAGAGCTTGCTCTCCCTGTCTTTGAGTACTGTTTTCACTGTCCCGGTTACCTCTTTGCTAACGTTCTCTTCAGAGCTGCAGTGAAACCAGGAACCACGTGGAGAAGGCACCCACACTGAAAGTGCCTGGAGGGAACATTGGGGCTTCTTCTCAGTGTCTCTGACATAGGGTTTCACTGTCCCGGGAAAGTCTCTGCTAACACCGTGCAGAGCGCTGTGCCCAATATACAGAAACGTCTTGCGGTATCTCCTACAGGGAAAGTGCCAGGAGGGAATTGTCGAGCTTGTTCTGAGTGTCTCTGAGAATTGCTCTGATTATCCGTGTGACCTCTTTGCTAAGACTCTCCAGAGAGACGTCCTCAAAACCAACACACATCTTGACATATCTCCCACATTGATCGCAGTGTCTCCAGGAACGGCATTCAAGGAGCCAGGACCTTTTCTCCCTACACTCTCCATTGAGTTGTCCTCAAAACCAATATACATCCTGCTATATCTCCCACATGGAAAGTGCCAGGAGGGAGAAGTGGGGATTATGTTTAGACTTTCTCGGAACTGCTTCAAATCAACTAGATCTCTTTGTGCTGTAAATCTCCCAACAGCCAAACGCAAAAGCAGCAAACATCTCGCTGTATGTCCCACATCCAAAGTGCCAAGAGAGAGCTTGCTCTCCCTGTCTTTGAGTACTGTTTTCACTGTCCCGGTTACCTCTTTGCTAACGTTCTCTTCAGAGCTGCAGTGAAACCAGGAACCACGTGGAGAAGGCACCCACACTGAAAGTGCCTGGAGGGAACATTGGGGCTTCTTCTCAGTGTCTCTGACATAGGGTTTCACTATCCCGGGAAAGTCTCTGCTAACACCGTGCAGAGCGCTGTGCCCAATATACAGAAACGTCTTGCGGTATCTCCTACAGGGAAAGTGCCAGGAGGGAATTGTCGAGCTTGTTCTGAGTGTCTCTGAGAATTGCTCTGATTATCCGTGTGACCTCTTTGCTAAGACTCTCCAGAGAGACGTCCTCAAAACAAACACACATCTTGACATATCTCCCACATTGATCGCAGTGTCTCCAGAAACGGCATTCAAGGAGCCAGGACCTTTTCTCCCTACACTCTCCATTGAGTTGTCCTCAAAACCAATATACATCCTGCTATATCTCCCACATAGAAAGTGCCAGGAGGGAGAAGTGGGGATTATGTTTAGACTTTCTCGGAACTGCTTCAAATCAACTAGATCTCTTTGTGCTGTAAATCTCCCGACAGCCAAACGCAAAAGCAGCAAACATCTCGCTGTATGTCCCACATCCAAAGTGCCAAGAGAGAGCTTGCTCTCCCTGTCTTTGAGTACTGTTTTCACTGTCCCGGTTACCTCTTTGCTAACGTTCTCTTCAGAGCTGCAGTGAAACCAGGAACCACGTGGAGAAGGCACCCACACTGAAAGTGCCTGGAGGGAACATTGGGGCTTCTTCTCAGTGTCTCTGACATAGGGTTTCACTGTCCCGGGAAAGTCTCTGCTAACACCGTGCAGAGCGCTGTGCCCAATATACAGAAACGTCTTGCGGTATCTCCTACAGGGAAAGTGCCAGGAGGGAATTGTCGAGCTTGTTCTGAGTGTCTCTGAGAATTGCTCTGATTATCCGTGTGACCTCTTTGCTAAGACTCTCCAGAGAGCCGTCCTCAAAACAAACACACATCTTGACATATCTCCCACATTGATCGCAGTGTCTCCAGAAACGGCATTCAAGGAGCCAGGACCTTTTCTCCCTACACTCTCCATTGAGTTGTCCTCAAAACCAATATACATCCTGCTATATCTCCCACATGGAAAGTGCCAGGAGGGAGAAGTGGGGATTATGTTTAGACTTTCTCGGAACTGCTTCAAATCAACTAGATCTCTTTGTGCTGTAAATCTCCCAACAGCCAAACGCAAAAGCAGCAAACATCTCGCTGTATGTCCCACATCCAAAGTGCCAAGAGAGAGCTTGCTCTCCCTGTCTTTGAGTACTGTTTTCACTGTCCCGGTTACCTCTTTGCTAACGTTCTCTTCAGAGCTGCAGTGAAACCAGGAACCACGTGGAGAAGGCACCCACACTGAAAGTGCCTGGAGGGAACATTGGGGCTTCTTCTCAGTGTCTCTAACATAGGGTTTCACTGTCCCGGGAAAGTCTCTGCTAACACCGTGCAGAGCGCTGTGCCCAATATACAGAAACGTCTTGCGGTATCTCCTACAGGGAAAGTGCCAGGAGGGAATTGTCGAGCTTGTTCTCAGTGTCTCTGAGAATTGCTCTGATTATCCGTGTGACCTCTTTGCTAAGACTCTCCAGAGAGCCGTCCTCAAAACCAACACACATCTTGACATATCTCCCACATTGATCGCAGTGTCTCCAGAAACGGCATTCAAGGAGCCAGGAACTTTTCTCCCTACACTCTCCATTGAGTTGTCCTCAAAACCAATATACATCCTGCTATATCTCCCACATAGAAAGTGCCTGGAGGGAGAAGTGGGGATTATGTTTAGACTTTCTCGGAACTGCTTCAAATCAACTAGATCTCTTTGTGCTGTAAATCTCCCGACAGCCAAACGCAAAAGCAGCAAACATCTCGCTGTATGTCCCACATCCAAAGTGCCAAGAGAGAGCTTGCTCTCCCTGTCTTTGAGTACTGTTTTCACTGTCCCGGTTACCTCTTTGCTAACGTTCTCTTCAGAGCTGCAGTGAAACCAGGAACCACGTGGAGAAGGCACCCACACTGAAAGTGCCTGGAGGGAACACTGGGGCTTCTTCTCAGTGTCTCTGACATAGGGTTTCACTGTCCCGGGAAAGTCTCTGCTAACACCGTGCAGAGCGCTGTGCCCAATATACAGAAACGTCTTGCGGTATCTCCTACAGGGAAAGTGCCAGGAGGGAATTGTCGAGCTTGTTCTCAGTGTCTCTGAGAATTGCTCTGATTATCCGTGTGACCTCTTTGCTAAGACTCTCCAGAGAGACGTCCTCAAAACAAACACACATCTTGACATATCTCCCACATTGATCGCAGTGTCTCCAGAAACGGCATTCAAGGAGCCAGGACCTTTTCTCCCTACACTCTCCATTGAGTTGTCCTCAAAACCAATATACATCCTGCTATATCTCCCACATGGAAAGTGCCAGGAGGGAGAAGTGGGGATTATGTTTAGACTTTCTCGGAACTGCTTCAAATCAACTAGATCTCTTTGTGCTGTAAATCTCCCAACAGCCAAACGCAAAAGCAGCAAACATCTCGCTGTATGTCCCACATCCAAAGTGCCAAGAGAGAGCTTGCTCTCCCTGTCTTTGAGTACTGTTTTCACTGTCCCGGTTACCTCTTTGCTAACGTTCTCTTCAGAGCTGCAGTGAAACCAGGAACCACGTGGAGAAGGCACCCACACTGAAAGTGCCTGGAGGGAACATTGGGGCTTCTTCTCAGTGTCTCTAACATAGGGTTTCACTGTCCCGGGAAAGTCTCTGCTAACACCGTGCAGAGCGCTGTGCCCAATATACAGAAACGTCTTGCGGTATCTCCTACAGGGAAAGTGCCAGGAGGGAATTGTCGAGCTTGTTCTCAGTGTCTCTGAGAATTGCTCTGATTATCCGTGTGACCTCTTTGCTAAGACTCTCCAGAGAGCCGTCCTCAAAACCAACACACATCTTGACATATCTCCCACATTGATCGCAGTGTCTCCAGAAACGGCATTCAAGGAGCCAGGAACTTTTCTCCCTACACTCTCCATTGAGTTGTCCTCAAAACCAATATACATCCTGCTATATCTCCCACATAGAAAGTGCCTGGAGGGAGAAGTGGGGATTATGTTTAGACTTTCTCGGAACTGCTTCAAATCAACTAGATCTCTTTGTGCTGTAAATCTCCCGACAGCCAAACGCAAAAGCAGCAAACATCTCGCTGTATGTCCCACATCCAAAGTGCCAAGAGAGAGCTTGCTCTCCCTGTCTTTGAGTACTGTTTTCACTGTCCCGGTTACCTCTTTGCTAACGTTCTCTTCAGAGCTGCAGTGAAACCAGGAACCACGTGGAGAAGGCACCCACACTGAAAGTGCCTGGAGGGAACATTGGGGCTTCTTCTCAGTGTCTCTGACATAGGGTTTCACTGTCCCGGGAAAGTCTCTGCTAACACCGTGCAGAGCGCTGTGCCCAATATACAGAAACGTCTTGCGGTATCTCCTACAGGGAAAGTGCCAGGAGGGAATTGTCGAGCTTGTTCTCAGTGTCTCTGAGAATTGCTCTGATTATCCGTGTGACCTCTTTGCTAAGACTCTCCAGAGAGACGTCCTCAAAACAAACACACATCTTGACATATCTCCCACATTGATCGCAGTGTCTCCAGAAACGGCATTCAAGGAGCCAGGACCTTTTCTCCCTACACTCTCCATTGAGTTGTCCTCAAAACCAATATACATCCTGCTATATCTCCCACATGGAAAGTGCCAGGAGGGAGAAGTGGGGATTATGTTTAGACTTTCTCGGAACTGCTTCAAATCAACTAGATCTCTTTGTGCTGTAAATCTCCCAACAGCCAAACGCAAAAGCAGCAAACATCTTGCTGTATGTCCCACATCCAAAGTGCCAAGAGAGAGCTTGCTCTCCCTGTCTTTGAGTACTGTTTTCACTGTCCCAGTTACCTCTTTGCTAACGTTCTCTTCAGAGCTGCAGTGAAACCAGGAACCACGTGGAGAAGGCACCCACACTGAAAGTGCCTGGAGGGAACATTGGGGCTTCTTCTCAGTGTCTCTGACATAGGGTTTCACTGTCCCGGGAAAGTCTCTGCTAACACCGTGCAGAGCGCTGTGCCCAATATACAGAAACGTCTTGCGGTATCTCCTACAGGGAAAGTGCCAGGAGGGAATTGTCGAGCTTGTTCTGAGTGTCTCTGAGAATTGCTCTGATTATCCGTGTGACCTCTTTGCTAAGACTCTCCAGAGAGCCGTCCTCAAAACCAACACACATCTTGACATATCTCCCACATTGATCGCAGTGTCTCCAGAAAGGCATTCAAGGAGCCAGGACCTTTTCTCCCTACACTCTCCATTGAGTTGTCCTCAAAACCAATATACATCCTGCTATATCTCCCACATGGAAAGTGCCAGGAGGGAGAAGTGGGGATTATGTTTAGACTTTCTCGGAACTGCTTCAAATCAACTAGATCTCTTTGTGCTGTAAATCTCCCAACAGCCAAACGCAAAAGCAGCAAACATCTCGCTGTATGTCCCACATCCAAAGTGCCAAGAGAGAGCTTGCTCTCCCTGTCTTTGAGTACTGTTTTCACTGTCCCGGTTACCCCTTTGCTAACGTTCTCTTCAGAGCTGCAGTGAAACCAGGAACCACGTGGAGAAGGCACCCACACTGAAAGTGCCTGGAGAGAACATTGGGGCTTCTTCTCAGTGTCTCTGACATAGGGTTTCACTGTCCCGGGAAAGTCTCTGCTAACACCGTGCAGAGCGCTGTGCCCAATATACAGAAACGTCTTGTGGTATCTCCTACAGGGAAAGTGCCAGGAGGGAATTGTCGAGCTTGTTCTGAGTGTCTCTGAGAATTGCTCTGATTATCCGTGTGACCTCTTTGCTAAGACTCTCCAGAGAGACGTCCTCAAAACAAACACACATCTTGACATATCTCCCACATTGATCGCAGTGTCTCCAGAAACGGCATTCAAGGAGCCAGGACCTTTTCTCCCTACACTCTCCATTGAGTTGTCCTCAAAACCAATATACATCCTGCTATATCTCCCACATGGAAAGTTCCAGGAGGGAGAAGTGGGGATTATGTTTAGACTTTCTCGGAACTGCTTCAAATCAACTAGATCTCTTTGTGCTGTAAATCTCCCAACAGCCAAACGCAAAAGCAGCAAACATCTTGCTGTATGTCCCACATCCAAAGTGCCAAGAGAGAGCTTGCTCTCCCTGTCTTTGAGTACTGTTTTCACTGTCCCGGTTACCTCTTTGCTAACGTTCTCTTCAGAGCTGCAGTGAAACCAGGAACCACGTGGAGAAGGCACCCACACTGAAAGTGCCTGGAGAGAACATTGGGGCTTCTTCTCAGTGTCTCTGACATAGGGTTTCACTATCCCGGGAAAGTCTCTGCTAACACCGTGCAGAGCGCTGTGCCCAATATACAGAAACGTCTTGCGGTATCTCCTACAGGGAAAGTGCCAGGAGGGAATTGTCGAGCTTGTTCTCAGTGTCTCTGAGAATTGCTCTGATTATCCGTGTGACCTCTTTGCTAAGACTCTCCAGAGAGACGTCCTCAAAACCAACACACATCTTGACATATCTCCCACATTGATCGCAGTGTCTCCAGAAAGGCATTCAAGGAGCCAGGACCTTTTCTCCCTACACTCTCCATTGAGTTGTCCTCAAAACCAATATACATCCTGCTATATCTCCCACATGGAAAGTGCCAGGAGGGAGAAGTGGGGATTATGTTTAGACTTTCTCGGAACTGCTTCAAATCAACTAGATCTCTTTGTGCTGTAAATCTCCCAACAGCCAAACGCAAAAGCAGCAAACATCTCGCTGTATGTCCCACATCCCAAATGCCAAGAGAGAGCTTGCTCTCCCTGTCTTTGAGTACTGTTTTCACTGTCCCGGTTACCTCTTTGCTAACGTTCTCTTCAGAGCTGCAGTGAAACCAGGAACCACGTGGAGAAGGCACCCACACTGAAAGTGCCTGGAGAGAACATTGGGGCTTCTGCTCAGTGTCTCTGACATAGGGTTTCACTGTCCCGGGAAAGTCTCTGCTAACACCGTGCAGAGCGCTGTGCCCAATATACAGAAACGTCTTGCGGTATCTCCTACAGGGAAAGTGCCAGGAGGGAATTGTGGAGCTTGTTCTCAGTGTCTCTGAGAATTGCTCTGATTATCCGTGTGACCTCTTTGCTAAGACTCTCCAGAGAGCCGTCCTCAAAACCAACACACATCTTGACATATCTCCCACATTGATCGCAGTGTCTCCAGAAACGGCATTCAAGGAGCCAGGACCTTTTCTCCCTACACTCTCCATTGAGTTGTCCTCAAAACCAATATACATCCTGCTATATCTCCCACATGGAAAGTGCCAGGAGGGAGAAGTGGGGATTATGTTTAGACTTTCTCGGAACTGCTTCAAATCAACTAGATCTCTTTGTGCTGTAAATCTCCCAACAGCCAAACGCAAAAGCAGCAAACATCTCGCTGTATGTCCCACATCCAAAGTGCCAAGAGAGAGCTTGCTCTCCCTGTCTTTGAGTACTGTTTTCACTGTCCCGGTTACCTCTTTGCTAACGTTCTCTTCAGAGCTGCAGTGAAACCAGGAACCACGTGGAGAAGGCACCCACACTGAAAGTGCCTGGAGGGAACATTGGGGCTTCTTCTCAGTGTCTCTGACATAGGGTTTCACTGTCCCGGGAAAGTCTCTGCTAACACCGTGCAGAGCGCTGTGCCCAATATACAGAAACGTCTTGCGGTATCTCCTACAGGGAAAGTGCCAGGAGGGAATTGTCGAGCTTGTTCTGAGTGTCTCTGAGAATTGCTCTGATTATCCGTGTGACCTCTTTGCTAAGACTCTCCAGAGAGACGTCCTCAAAACCAACACACATCTTGACATATCTCCCACATTGATCGCAGTGTCTCCAGAAACGGCATTCAAGGAGCCAGGACCTTTTCTCCCTACACTCTCCATTGAGTTGTCCTCAAAACCAATATACATCCTGCTATATCTCCCACATGGAAAGTGCCAGGAGGGAGAAGTGGGGATTATGTTTAGACTTTCTCGGAACTGCTTCAAATCAACTAGATCTCTTTGTGCTGTAAATCTCCCAACAGCCAAACGCAAAAGCAGCAAACATCTCGCTGTATGTCCCACATCCAAAGTGCCAAGAGAGAGCTTGCTCTCCCTGTCTTTGAGTACTGTTTTCACTGTCCCGGTTACCTCTTTGCTAACGTTCTCTTCAGAGCTGCAGTGAAACCAGGAACCACGTGGAGAAGGCACCCACACTGAAAGTGCCTGGAGGGAACATTGGGGCTTCTTCTCAGTGTCTCTGACATAGGGTTTCACTATCCCGGGAAAGTCTCTGCTAACACCGTGCAGAGCGCTGTGCCCAATATACAGAAACGTCTTGCGGTATCTCCTACAGGGAAAGTGCCAGGAGGGAATTGTCGAGCTTGTTCTGAGTGTCTCTGAGAATTGCTCTGATTATCCGTGTGACCTCTTTGCTAAGACTCTCCAGAGAGACGTCCTCAAAACAAACACACATCTTGACATATCTCCCACATTGATCGCAGTGTCTCCAGAAACGGCATTCAAGGAGCCAGGACCTTTTCTCCCTACACTCTCCATTGAGTTGTCCTCAAAACCAATATACATCCTGCTATATCTCCCACATGGAAAGTGCCAGGAGGGAGAAGTGGGGATTATGTTTAGACTTTCTCGGAACTGCTTCAAATCAACTAGATCTCTTTGTGCTGTAAATCTCCCAACAGCCAAACGCAAAAGCAGCAAACATCTCGCTGTATGGCCCACATCCAAAGTGCCAAGAGAGAGCTTGCTCTCCCTGTCTTTGAGTACTGTTTTCACTGTCCCGGTTACCTCTTGGCTAACGTTCTCTTCAGAGCTGCAGTGAAACCAGGAACCACGTGGAGAAGGCACCCACACTGAAAGTGCCTGGAGGGAACATTGGGGCTTCTTCTCAGTGTCTCTGACATAGGGTTTCACTGTCCCGGGAAAGTCTCTGCTAACACCGTGCAGAGCGCTGTGCCCAATATACAGAAACGTCTTGCGGTATCTCCTACAGGGAAAGTGCCAGGAGGGAATTGTCGAGCTTGTTCTGAGTGTCTCTGAGAATTGCTCTGATTATCCGTGTGACCTCTTTGCTAAGACTCTCCAGAGAGACGTCCTCAAAACCAACACACATCTTGACATATCTCCCACATTGATCGCAGTGTCTCCAGAAACGGCATTCAAGGAGCCAGGACCTTTTCTCCCTACACTCTCCATTGAGTTGTCCTCAAAACTAATATACATCCTGCTATATCTCCCACATGGAAAGTGCCAGGAGGGAGAAGTGGGGATTATGTTTAGACTTTCTCGGAACTGCTTCAAATCAACTAGATCTCTTTGTGCTGTAAATCTCCCAACAGCCAAACGCAAAAGCAGCAAACATCTCGCTGTATGTCCCACATCCAAAGTGCCAAGAGAGAGCTTGCTCTCCCTGTCTTTGAGTACTGTTTTCACTGTCCCGGTTAACTCTTGGCTAACGTTCTCTTCAGAGCTGCAGTGAAACCAGGAACCACGTGGAGAAGGCACCCACACTGAAAGTGCCTGGAGGGAACATTGGGGCTTCTTCTCAGTGTCTCTGGCATAGGGTTTCACTGTCCCGGGAAAGTCTCTGCTAACACCGTGCAGAGCGCTGTGCCCAATATACAGAAACGTCTTGCGGTATCTCCTACAGGGAAAGTGCCAGGAGGGAATTGTCGAGCTTGTTCTGAGTGTCTCTGAGAATTGCTCTGATTATCCGTGTGACCTCTTTGCTAAGACTCTCCAGAGAGCCGTCCTCAAAACCAACACACATCTTGACATATCTCCCACATTGATCGCAGTGTCTCCAGAAACGGCATTCAAGGAGCCAGGACCTTTTCTCCCTACACTGTCCATTGAGTTGTCCTCAAAACCAATATACATCCTGCTATATCTCCCACATGGAAAGTGCCAGGAGGGAGAAGTGGGGATTATGTTTAGACTTTCTCGGAACTGCTTCAAATCAACTAGATCTCTTTGTGCTGTAAATCTCCCAACAGCCAAACGCAAAAGCAGCAAACATCTCGCTGTATGTCCCACATCCAAAGTGCCAAGAGAGAGCTTGCTCTCCCTGTCTTTGAGTACTGTTTTCACTGTCCCGGTTACCTCTTGGCTAACGTTCTCTTCAGAGCTGCAGTGAAACCAGGAACCACGTGGAGAAGGCACCCACACTGAAAGTGCCTGGAGGGAACATTGGGGCTTCTTCTCAGTGTCTCTGACATAGGGTTTCACTGTCCCGGGAAAGTCTCTGCTAACACCGTGCAGAGCGCTGTGCCCAATATACAGAAACGTCTTGCGGTATCTCCTACAGGGAAAGTGGCTGGAGGGAATTGTCGAGCTTGTTCTCAGTGTCTCTGAGAATTGCTCTGATTATCCCTGTGACCTCTTTGCTAAGACTCTCCAGAGAGACGTCCTCAAAACCAACACACATCTTGACATATCTCCCACATTGATCGCAGTGTCTCCAGAAACGGCATTCAAGGAGCCAGGACCTTTTCTCCCTACACTCTCCATTGAGTTGTCCTCAAAACCAATATACATCCTGCTATATCTCCCACATGGAAAGTGCCAGGAGGGAGAAGTGGGGATTATGTTTAGACTTTCTCGGAACTGCTTCAAATCAACTAGATCTCTTTGTGCTGTAAATCTCCCAACAGCCAAACGCAAAAGCAGCAAACATCTCGCTGTATGTCCCACATCCAAAGTGCCAAGAGAGAGCTTGCTCTCCCTGTCTTTGAGTACTGTTTTCACTGTCCCGGTTACCTCTTGGCTAACGTTCTCTTCAGAGCTGCAGTGAAACCAGGAACCACGTGGAGAAGGCACCCACACTGAAAGTGCCTGGAGGGAACACTGGGGCTTCTTCTCAGTGTCTCTGACATAGGGTTTCACTGTCCCGGGAAAGTCTCTGCTAACACCGTGCAGAGCGCTGTGCCCAATATACAGAAACGTCTTGCGGTATCTCCTACAGGGAAAGTGCCAGGAGGGAATTGTCGAGCTTGTTCTGAGTGTCTCTGAGAATTGCTCTGATTATCCGTGTGACCTCTTTGCTAAGACTCTCCAGAGAGCCGTCCTCAAAACCAACACACATCTTGACATATCTCCCACATTGATCGCAGTGTCTCCAGAAACGGCATTCAAGGAGCCAGGACCTTTTCTCCCTACACTCTCCATTGAGTTGTCCTCAAAACCAATATACATCCTGCTATATCTCCCACATGGAAAGTGCCAGGAGGGAGAAGTGGGGATTATGTTTAGACTTTCTCGGAACTGCTTCAAATCAACTGGATCTCTTTGTGCTGTAAATCTCCCAACAGCCAAGCGCAAAAGCAGCAAACATCTCGCTGTATGTCCCACATCCAAAGTGCCAAGAGAGAGCTTGCTCTCCCTGTCTTTGAGTACTGTTTTCACTGTCCCGGTTACCTCTTTGCTAACGTTCTCTTCAGAGCTGCAGTGAAACCAGGAACCACGTGGAGAAGGCACCCACACTGAAAGTGCCTGGAGGGAACACTGGGGCTTCTTCTCAGTGTCTCTGACATAGGGTTTCACTGTCCCGGGAAAGTCTCTGCTAACACCGTGCAGAGCGCTGTGCCCAATATACAGAAACGTCTTGCGGTATCTCCTACAGGGAAAGTGCCAGGAGGGAATTGTCGAGCTTGTTCTGAGTGTCTCTGAGAATTGCTCTGATTATCCCTGTGACCTCTTTGCTAAGACTCTCCAGAGAGACGTCCTCAAAACCAACACACATCTTGACATATCTCCCACATTGATCGCAGTGTCTCCAGAAACGGCATTCAAGGAGCCAGGACCTTTTCTCCCTACACTCTCCATTGAGTTGTCCTCAAAACCAATATACATCCTGCTATATCTCCCACATGGAAAGTGCCAGGAGGGAGAAGTGGGGATTATGTTTAGACTTTCTCGGAACTGCTTCAAATCAACTAGATATCTTTGTGCTGTAAATCTCCCAACAGCCAAACGCAAAAGCAGCAAACATCTCGCTGTATGTCCCACATCCAAAGTGCCAAGAGAGAGCTTGCTCTCCCTGTCTTTGAGTACTGTTTTCACTGTCCCGGTTACCTCTTTGCTAACGTTCTCTTCAGAGCTGCAGTGAAACCAGGAACCACGTGGAGAAGGCACCCACACTGAAAGTGCCTGGAGGGAACATTGGGGCTTCTTCTCAGTGTCTCTGACATAGGGTTTCACTGTCCCGGGAAAGTCTCTGCTAACACCGTGCAGAGCGCTGTGCCCAATATACAGAAACGTCTTGCGGTATCTCCTACAGGGAAAGTGCCAGGAGGGAATTGTCGAGCTTGTTCTGAGTGTCTCTGAGAATTGCTCTGATTATCCGTGTGACCTCTTTGCTAAGACTCTCCAGAGAGCCGTCCTCAAAACCAACACACATCTTGACATATCTCCCACATTGATCGCAGTGTCTCCAGAAACGGCATTCAAGGAGCCAGGACCTTTTCTCCCTACACTCTCCATTGAGTTGTCCTCAAAACCAATACACATCCTGCTATATCTCCCACATGGAAAGTGCCAGGAGGGAGAAGTGGGGATTATGTTTAGACTTTCTCGGAACTGCTTCAAATCAACTAGATCTCTTTGTGCTGTAAATCTCCCAACAGCCAAACGCAAAAGCAGCAAACATCTCGCTGTATGTCCCACATCCAAAGTGCCAAGAGAGAGCTTGCTCTCCCTGTCTTTGAGTACTGTTTTCACTGTCCCGGTTACCTCTTGGCTAACGTTCTCTTCAGAGCTGCAGTGAAACCAGGAACCACGTGGAGAAGGCACCCACACTGAAAGTGCCTGGAGGGAACATTGGGGCTTCTTCTCAGTGTCTCTGACATAGGGTTTCACTGTCCCGGGAAAGTCTCTGCTAACACCGTGCAGAGCGCTGTGCCCAATATACAGAAACGTCTTGCGGTATCTCCTACAGGGAAAGTGCCAGGAGGGAATTGTCGAGCTTGTTCTGAGTGTCTCTGAGAATTGCTCTGATTATCCGTGTGACCTCTTTGCTAAGACTCTCCAGAGAGACGTCCTCAAAACCAACACACATCTTGACATATCTCCCACATTGATCGCAGTGTCTCCAGAAACGGCATTCAAGGAGCCAGGACCTTTTCTCCCTACACTGTCCATTGAGTTGTCCTCAAAACCAATATACATCCTGCTATATCTCCCACATGGAAAGTGCCAGGAGGGAGAAGTGGGGATTATGTTTAGACTTTCTCGGAACTGCTTCAAATCAACTAGATCTCTTTGTGCTGTAAATCTCCCAACAGCCAAACGCAAAAGCAGCAAACATCTCGCTGTATGTCCCACATCCAAAATGCCAAGAGAGAGCTTGCTCTCCCTGTCTTTGAGTACTGTTTTCACTGTCCCGGTTACCTCTTTGCTAACGTTCTCTTCAGAGCTGCAGTGAAACCAGGAACCACGTGGAGAAGGCACCCACACTGAAAGTGCCTGGAGGGAACACTGGGGCTTCTTCTCAGTGTCTCTGACATAGGGTTTCACTGTCCCGGGAAAGTCTCTGCTAACACCGTGCAGAGCGCTGTGCCCAATATACAGAAACGTCTTGCGGTATCTCCTACAGGGAAAGTGCCAGGAGGGAATTGTCGAGCTTGTTCTGAGTGTCTCTGAGAATTGCTCTGATTATCCCTGTGACCTCTTTGCTAAGACTCTCCAGAGAGACGTCCTCAAAACCAACACACATCTTGACATATCTCCCACATTGATCGCAGTGTCTCCAGAAACGGCATTCAAGGAGCCAGGACCTTTTCTCCCTACACTCTCCATTGAGTTGTCCTCAAAACCAATATACATCCTGCTATATCTCCCACATGGAAAGTGCCAGGAGGGAGAAGTGGGGATTATGTTTAGACTTTCTCGGAACTGCTTCAAATCAACTAGATCTCTTTGTGCTGTAAATCTCCCAACAGCCAAACGCAAAAGCAGCAAACATCTCGCTGTATGTCCCACATCCAAAGTGCCAAGAGAGAGCTTGCTCTCCCTGTCTTTGAGTACTGTTTTCACTGTCCCGGTTACCTCTTGGCTAACGTTCTCTTCAGAGCTGCAGTGAAACCAGGAACCACGTGGAGAAGGCACCCACACTGAAAGTGCCTGGAGGGAACATTGGGGCTTCTTCTCAGTGTCTCTGACATAGGGTTTCACTGTCCCGGGAAAGTCTCTGCTAACACCGTGCAGAGCGCTGTGCCCAATATACAGAAACGTCTTGCGGTATCTCCTACAGGGAAAGTGCCAGGAGGGAATTGTCGAGCTTGTTCTCAGTGTCTCTGAGAATTGCTCTGATTATCCCTGTGACCTCTTTGCTAAGACTCTCCAGAGAGACGTCCTCAAAACCAACACACATCTTGACATATCTCCCACATTGATCGCAGTGTCTCCAGAAACGGCATTCAAGGAGCCAGGACCTTTTCTCCCTACACTCTCCATTGAGTTGTCCTCAAAACCAATATACATCCTGCTATATCTCCCACATGGAAAGTGCCAGGAGGGAGAAGTGGGGATTATGTTTAGACTTTCTCGGAACTGCTTCAAATCAACTAGATCTCTTTGTGCTGTAAATCTCCCAACAGCCAAACGCAAAAGCAGCAAACATCTCGCTGTATGTCCCACATCCAAAGTGCCAAGAGAGAGCTTGCTCTCCCTGTCTTTGAGTACTGTTTTCACTGTCCCGGTTACCTCTTTGCTAACGTTCTCTTCAGAGCTGCAGTGAAACCAGGAACCACGTGGAGAAGGCACCCACACTGAAAGTGCCTGGAGGGAACATTGGGGCTTCTTCTCAGTGTCTCTGACATAGGGTTTCACTGTCCCGGGAAAGTCTCTGCTAACACCGTGCAGAGCGCTGTGCCCAATATACAGAAACGTCTTGCGGTATCTCCTACAGGGAAAGTGCCAGGAGGGAATTGTCGAGCTTGTTCTGAGTGTCTCTGAGAATTGCTCTGATTATCCGTGTGACCTCTTTGCTAAGACTCTCCAGAGAGACGTCCTCAAAACCAACACACATCTTGACATATCTCCCACATTGATCGCAGTGTCTCCAGAAACGGCATTCAAGGAGCCAGGACCTTTTCTCCCTACACTCTCCATTGAGTTGTCCTCAAAACCAATATACATCCTGCTATATCTCCCACATGGAAAGTGCCAGGAGGGAGAAGTGGGGATTATGTTTAGACTTTCTCGGAACTGCTTCAAATCAACTAGATCTCTTTGTGCTGTAAATCTCCCAACAGCCAAACGCAAAAGCAGCAAACATCTCACTGTATGTCCCACATCCAAAGTGCCAAGAGAGAGCTTGCTCTCCCTGTCTTTGAGTACTGTTTTCACTGTCCCGGTTACCTCTTGGCTAACGTTCTCTTCAGAGCTGCAGTGAAACCAGGAACCACGTGGAGAAGGCACCCACACTGAAAGTGCCTGGAGGGAACATTGGGGCTTCTTCTCAGTGTCTCTGACATAGGGTTTCACTGTCCCGGGAAAGTCTCTGCTAACACCGTGCAGAGCGCTGTGCCCAATATACAGAAACGTCTTGCGGTATCTCCTACAGGGAAAGTGCCAGGAGGGAATTGTCGAGCTTGTTCTGAGTGTCTCTGAGAATTGCTCTGATTATCCCTGTGACCTCTTTGCTAAGACTCTCCAGAGAGACGTCCTCAAAACCAACACACATCTTGACATATCTCCCACATTGATCGCAGTGTCTCCAGAAACGGCATTCAAGGAGCCAGGACCTTTTCTCCCTACACTCTCCATTGAGTTGTCCTCAAAACCAATATACATCCTGCTATATCTCCCACATGGAAAGTGCCAGGAGGGAGAAGTGGGGATTATGTTTAGACTTTCTCGGAACTGCTTCAAATCAACTAGATCTCTTTGTGCTGTAAATCTCCCAACAGCCAAACGCAAAAGCAGCAAACATCTCGCTGTATGTCCCACATCCAAAGTGCCAAGAGAGAGCTTGCTCTCCCTGTCTTTGAGTACTGTTTTCACTGTCCCGGTTACCTCTTTGCTAACGTTCTCTTCAGAGCTGCAGTGAAACCAGGAACCACGTGGAGAAGGCACCCACACTGAAAGTGCCTGGAGGGAACATTGGGGCTTCTTCTCAGTGTCTCTGACATAGGGTTTCACTGTCCCGGGAAAGTCTCTGCTAACACCGTGCAGAGCGCTGTGCCCAATATACAGAAACGTCTTGCGGTATCTCCTACAGGGAAAGTGGCTGGAGGGAATTGTCGAGCTTGTTCTGAGTGTCTCTGAGAATTGCTCTGATTATCCGTGTGACCTCTTTGCTAAGACTCTCCAGAGAGCCGTCCTCAAAACCAACACACATCTTGACATATCTCCCACATTGATCGCAGTGTCTCCAGAAACGGCATTCAAGGAGCCAGGACCTTTTCTCCCTACACTCTCCATTGAGTTGTCCTCAAAACCAATATACATCCTGCTATATCTCCCACATGGAAAGTGCCAGGAGGGAGAAGTGGGGATTATGTTTAGACTTTCTCGGAACTGCTTCAAATCAACTAGATCTCTTTGTGCTGTAAATCTCCCAACAGCCAAACGCAAAAGCAGCAAACATCTCGCTGTATGTCCCACATCCAAAGTGCCAAGAGAGAGCTTGCTCTCCCTGTCTTTGAGTACTGTTTTCACTGTCCCGGTTACCTCTTGGCTAACGTTCTCTTCAGAGCTGCAGTGAAACCAGGAACCACGTGGAGAAGGCACCCACACTGAAAGTGCCTGGAGGGAACACTGGGGCTTCTTCTCAGTGTCTCTGACATAGGGTTTCACTGTCCCGGGAAAGTCTCTGCTAACACCCTGCAGAGCGCTGTGCCCAATATACAGAAACGTCTTGCGGTATCTCCTACAGGGAAAGTGCCAGGAGGGAATTGTCGAGCTTGTTCTGAGTGTCTCTGAGAATTGCTCTGATTATCCGTGTGACCTCTTTGCTAAGACTCTCCAGAGAGCCGTCCTCAAAACCAACACACATCTTGACATATCTCCCACATTGATCGCAGTGTCTCCAGAAACGGCATTCAAGGAGCCAGGACCTTTTCTCCCTACACTCTCCATTGAGTTGTCCTCAAAACCAATATACATCCTGCTATATCTCCCACATGGAAAGTGCCAGGAGGGAGAAGTGGGGATTATGTTTAGACTTTCTCGGAACTGCTTCAAATCAACTAGATCTCTTTGTGCTGTAAATCTCCCAACAGCCAAACGCAAAAGCAGCAAACATCTCGCTGTATGTCCCACATCCAAAGTGCCAAGAGAGAGCTTGCTCTCCCTGTCTTTGAGTACTGTTTTCACTGTCCCGGTTACCTCTTGGCTAACGTTCTCTTCAGAGCTGCAGTGAAACCAGGAACCACGTGGAGAAGGCACCCACACTGAAAGTGCCTGGAGGGAACATTGGGGCTTCTTCTCAGTGTCTCTGACATAGGGTTTCACTCTCCCGGGAAAGTCTCTGCTAACACCGTGCAGAGCGCTGTGCCCAATATACAGAAACGTCTTGCGGTATCTCCTACAGGGAAAGTGCCAGGAGGGAATTGTCGAGCTTGTTCTCAGTGTCTCTGAGAATTGCTCTGATTATCCCTGTGACCTCTTTGCTAAGACTCTCCAGAGAGACGTCCTCAAAACCAACACACATCTTGACATATCTCCCACATTGATCGCAGTGTCTCCAGAAACGGCATTCAAGGAGCCAGGACCTTTTCTCCCTACACTCTCCATTGAGTTGTCCTCAAAACCAATATACATCCTGCTATATCTCCCACATGGAAAGTGCCAGGAGGGAGAAGTGGGGATTATGTTTAGACTTTCTCGGAACTGCTTCAAATCAACTAGATCTCTTTGTGCTGTAAATCTCCCAACAGCCAAACGCAAAAGCAGCAAACATCTCGCTGTATGTCCCACATCCAAAGCGCCAAGAGAGAGCTTGCTCTCCCTGTCTTTGAGTACTGTTTTCACTGTCCCGGTTACCTCTTTGCTAACGTTCTCTTCAGAGCTGCAGTGAAACCAGGAACCACGTGGAGAAGGCACCCACACTGAAAGTGCCTGGAGGGAACACTGGGGCTTCTTCTCAGTGTCTCTGACATAGGGTTTCACTGTCCCGGGAAAGTCTCTGCTAACACCGTGCAGAGCGCTGTGCCCAATATACAGAAACGTCTTGCGGTATCTCCTACAGGGAAAGTGCCAGGAGGGAATTGTCGAGCTTGTTCTCAGTGTCTCTGAGAATTGCTCTGATTATCCGTGTGACCTCTTTGCTAAGACTCTCCAGAGAGCCGTCCTCAAAACCAACACACATCTTGACATATCTCCCACATTGATCGCAGTGTCTCCAGAAAGGCATTCAAGGAGCCAGGACCTTTTCTCCCTACACTCTCCATTGAGTTGTCCTCAAAACCAATATACATCCTGCTATATCTCCCACATGGAAAGTGCCAGGAGGGAGAAGTGGGGATTATGTTTAGACTTTCTCGGAACTGCTTCAAATCAACTAGATATCTTTGTGCTGTAAATCTCCCAACAGCCAAACGCAAAAGCAGCAAACATCTCGCTGTATGTCCCACATCCAAAGTGCCAAGAGAGAGCTTGCTCTCCCTGTCTTTGAGTACTGTTTTCACTGTCCCGGTTACCTCTTGGCTAACGTTCTCTTCAGAGCTGCAGTGAAACCAGGAACCACGTGGAGAAGGCACCCACACTGAAAGTGCCTGGAGGGAACATTGGGGCTTCTTCTCAGTGTCTCTGACATAGGGTTTCACTGTCCCGGGAAAGTCTCTGCTAACACCGTGCAGAGCGCTGTGCCCAATATACAGAAACGTCTTGCGGTATCTCCTACAGGGAAAGTGCCAGGAGGGAATTGTCGAGCTTGTTCTGAGTGTCTCTGAGAATTGCTCTGATTATCCGTGTGACCTCTTTGCTAAGACTCTCCAGAGAGCCGTCCTCAAAACCAACACACATCTTGACATATCTCCCACATTGATCGCAGTGTCTCCAGAAACGGCATTCAAGGAGCCAGGACCTTTTCTCCCTACACTCTCCATTGAGTTGTCCTCAAAACCAATATACATCCTGCTATATCTCCCACATGGAAAGTGCCAGGAGGGAGAAGTGGGGATTATGTTTAGACTTTCTCGGAACTGCTTCAAATCAACTAGATCTCTTTGTGCTGTAAATCTCCCAACAGCCAAACGCAAAAGCAGCAAACATCTCGCTGTATGTCCCACATCCAAAGTGCCAAGAGAGAGCTTGCTCTCCCTGTCTTTGAGTACTGTTTTCACTGTCCCGGTTACCTCTTGGCTAACGTTCTCTTCAGAGCTGCAGTGAAACCAGGAACCACGTGGAGAAGGCACCCACACTGAAAGTGCCTGGAGGGAACACTGGGGCTTCTTCTCAGTGTCTCTGACATAGGGTTTCACTGTCCCGGGAAAGTCTCTGCTAACACCCTGCAGAGCGCTGTGCCCAATATACAGAAACGTCTTGCGGTATCTCCTACAGGGAAAGTGCCAGGAGGGAATTGTCGAGCTTGTTCTGAGTGTCTCTGAGAATTGCTCTGATTATCCGTGTGACCTCTTTGCTAAGACTCTCCAGAGAGCCGTCCTCAAAACCAACACACATCTTGACATATCTCCCACATTGATCGCAGTGTCTCCAGAAACGGCATTCAAGGAGCCAGGACCTTTTCTCCCTACACTCTCCATTGAGTTGTCCTCAAAACCAATATACATCCTGCTATATCTCCCACATGGAAAGTGCCAGGAGGGAGAAGTGGGGATTATGTTTAGACTTTCTCGGAACTGCTTCAAATCAACTAGATCTCTTTGTGCTGTAAATCTCCCAACAGCCAAACGCAAAAGCAGCAAACATCTCGCTGTATGTCCCACATCCAAAGTGCCAAGAGAGAGCTTGCTCTCCCTGTCTTTGAGTACTGTTTTCACTGTCCCGGTTACCTCTTGGCTAACGTTCTCTTCAGAGCTGCAGTGAAACCAGGAACCACGTGGAGAAGGCACCCACACTGAAAGTGCCTGGAGGGAACATTGGGGCTTCTTCTCAGTGTCTCTGACATAGGGTTTCACTGTCCCGGGAAAGTCTCTGCTAACACCGTGCAGAGCGCTGTGCCCAATATACAGAAACGTCTTGCGGTATCTCCTACAGGGAAAGTGCCAGGAGGGAATTGTCGAGCTTGTTCTGAGTGTCTCTGAGAATTGCTCTGATTATCCCTGTGACCTCTTTGCTAAGACTCTCCAGAGAGACGTCCTCAAAACCAACACACATCTTGACATATCTCCCACATTGATCGCAGTGTCTCCAGAAACGGCATTCAAGGAGCCAGGACCTTTTCTCCCTACACTCTCCATTGAGTTGTCCTCAAAACCAATATACATCCTGCTATATCTCCCACATGGAAAGTGCCAGGAGGGAGAAGTGGGGATTATGTTTAGACTTTCTCGGAACTGCTTCAAATCAACTAGATCTCTTTGTGCTGTAAATCTCCCAACAGCCAAACGCAAAAGCAGCAAACATCTCGCTGTATGTCCCACATCCAAAGTGCCAAGAGAGAGCTTGCTCTCCCTGTCTTTGAGTACTGTTTTCACTGTCCCGGTTACCTCTTTGCTAACGTTCTCTTCAGAGCTGCAGTGAAACCAGGAACCACGTGGAGAAGGCACCCACACTGAAAGTGCCTGGAGGGAACATTGGGGCTTCTTCTCAGTGTCTCTGACATAGGGTTTCACTGTCCCGGGAAAGTCTCTGCTAACACCGTGCAGAGCGCTGTGCCCAATATACAGAAACGTCTTGCGGTATCTCCTACAGGGAAAGTGCCAGGAGGGAATTGTCGAGCTTGTTCTGAGTGTCTCTGAGAATTGCTCTGATTATCCGTGTGACCTCTTTGCTAAGACTCTCCAGAGAGCCGTCCTCAAAACCAACACACATCTTGACATATCTCCCACATTGATCGCAGTGTCTCCAGAAACGGCATTCAAGGAGCCAGGACCTTTTCTCCCTACACTCTCCATTGAGTTGTCCTCAAAACCAATATACATCCTGCTATATCTCCCACATGGAAAGTGCCAGGAGGGAGAAGTGGGGATTATGTTTAGACTTTCTCGGAACTGCTTCAAATCAACTAGATCTCTTTGTGCTGTAAATCTCCCAACAGCCAAACGCAAAAGCAGCAAACATCTCGCTGTATGTCCCACATCCAAAGCGCCAAGAGAGAGCTTGCTCTCCCTGTCTTTGAGTACTGTTTTCACTGTCCCGGTTACCTCTTTGCTAACGTTCTCTTCAGAGCTGCAGTGAAACCAGGAACCACGTGGAGAAGGCACCCACACTGAAAGTGCCTGGAGGGAACACTGGGGCTTCTTCTCAGTGTCTCTGACATAGGGTTTCACTGTCCCGGGAAAGTCTCTGCTAACACCGTGCAGAGCGCTGTGCCCAATATACAGAAACGTCTTGCGGTATCTCCTACAGGGAAAGTGCCAGGAGGGAATTGTCGAGCTTGTTCTCAGTGTCTCTGAGAATTGCTCTGATTATCCGTGTGACCTCTTTGCTAAGACTCTCCAGAGAGCCGTCCTCAAAACCAACACACATCTTGACATATCTCCCACATTGATCGCAGTGTCTCCAGAAACGGCATTCAAGGAGCCAGGACCTTTTCTCCCTACACTCTCCATTGAGTTGTCCTCAAAACCAATATACATCCTGCTATATCTCCCACATGGAAAGTGCCAGGAGGGAGAAGTGGGGATTATGTTTAGACTTTCTCGGAACTGCTTCAAATCAACTAGATATCTTTGTGCTGTAAATCTCCCAACAGCCAAACGCAAAAGCAGCAAACATCTCGCTGTATGTCCCACATCCAAAGTGCCAAGAGAGAGCTTGCTCTCCCTGTCTTTGAGTACTGTTTTCACTGTCCCGGTTACCTCTTGGCTAACGTTCTCTTCAGAGCTGCAGTGAAACCAGGAACCACGTGGAGAAGGCACCCACACTGAAAGTGCCTGGAGGGAACACTGGGGCTTCTTCTCAGTGTCTCTGACATAGGGTTTCACTGTCCCGGGAAAGTCTCTGCTAACACCCTGCAGAGCGCTGTGCCCAATATACAGAAACGTCTTGCGGTATCTCCTACAGGGAAAGTGCCAGGAGGGAATTGTCGAGCTTGTTCTGAGTGTCTCTGAGAATTGCTCTGATTATCCGTGTGACCTCTTTGCTAAGACTCTCCAGAGAGCCGTCCTCAAAACCAACACACATCTTGACATATCTCCCACATTGATCGCAGTGTCTCCAGAAACGGCATTCAAGGAGCCAGGACCTTTTCTCCCTACACTCTCCATTGAGTTGTCCTCAAAACCAATATACATCCTGCTATATCTCCCACATGGAAAGTGCCAGGAGGGAGAAGTGGGGATTATGTTTAGACTTTCTCGGAACTGCTTCAAATCAACTAGATCTCTTTGTGCTGTAAATCTCCCAACAGCCAAACGCAAAAGCAGCAAACATCTCGCTGTATGTCCCACATCCAAAGTGCCAAGAGAGAGCTTGCTCTCCCTGTCTTTGAGTACTGTTTTCACTGTCCCGGTTACCTCTTGGCTAACGTTCTCTTCAGAGCTGCAGTGAAACCAGGAACCACGTGGAGAAGGCACCCACACTGAAAGTGCCTGGAGGGAACATTGGGGCTTCTTCTCAGTGTCTCTGACATAGGGTTTCACTGTCCCGGGAAAGTCTCTGCTAACACCGTGCAGAGCGCTGTGCCCAATATACAGAAACGTCTTGCGGTATCTCCTACAGGGAAAGTGCCAGGAGGGAATTGTCGAGCTTGTTCTGAGTGTCTCTGAGAATTGCTCTGATTATCCGTGTGACCTCTTTGCTAAGACTCTCCAGAGAGACGTCCTCAAAACCAACACACATCTTGACATATCTCCCACATTGATCGCAGTGTCTCCAGAAACGGCATTCAAGGAGCCAGGACCTTTTCTCCCTACACTCTCCATTGAGTTGTCCTCAAAACCAATATACATCCTGCTATATCTCCCACATGGAAAGTGCCAGGAGGGAGAAGTGGGGATTATGTTTAGACTTTCTCGGAACTGCTTCAAATCAACTAGATCTCTTTGTGCTGTAAATCTCCCAACAGCCAAACGCAAAAGCAGCAAACATCTCGCTGTATGTCCCACATCCAAAGTGCCAAGAGAGAGCTTGCTCTCCCTGTCTTTGAGGACTGTTTTCACTGTCCCGGTTACCTCTTTGCTAACGTTCTCTTCAGAGCTGCAGTGAAACCAGGAACCACGTGGAGAAGGCACCCACACTGAAAGTGCCTGGAGGGAACACTGGGGCTTCTTCTCAGTGTCTCTGACATAGGGTTTCACTGTCCCGGGAAAGTCTCTGCTAACACCGTGCAGAGCGCTGTGCCCAATATACAGAAACGTCTTGCGGTATCTCCTACAGGGAAAGTGCCAGGAGGGAATTGTCGAGCTTGTTCTGAGTGTCTCTGAGAATTGCTCTGATTATCCGTGTGACCTCTTTGCTAAGACTCTCCAGAGAGACGTCCTCAAAACCAACACACATCTTGACATATCTCCCACATTGATCGCAGTGTCTCCAGAAACGGCATTCAAGGAGCCAGGACCTTTTCTCCCTACACTCTCCATTGAGTTGTCCTCAAAACCAATATACATCCTGCTATATCTCCCACATGGAAAGTGCCAGGAGGGAGAAGTGGGGATTATGTTTAGACTTTCTCGGAACTGCTTCAAATCAACTAGATCTCTTTGTGCTGTAAATCTCCCAACAGCCAAACGCAAAAGCAGCAAACATCTCGCTGTATGTCCCACATCCAAAGTGCCAAGAGAGAGCTTGCTCTCCCTGTCTTTGAGTACTGTTTTCACTGTCCCGGTTACCTCTTGGCTAACGTTCTCTTCAGAGCTGCAGTGAAACCAGGAACCACGTGGAGAAGGCACCCACACTGAAAGTGCCTGGAGGGAACATTGGGGCTTCTTCTCAGTGTCTCTGACATAGGGTTTCACTGTCCCGGGAAAGTCTCTGCTAACACCGTGCAGAGCGCTGTGCCCAATATACAGAAACGTCTTGCGGTATCTCCTACAGGGAAAGTGCCAGGAGGGAATTGTCGAGCTTGTTCTGAGTGTCTCTGAGAATTGCTCTGATTATCCCTGTGACCTCTTTGCTAAGACTCTCCAGAGAGACGTCCTCAAAACCAACACACATCTTGACATATCTCCCACATTGATCGCAGTGTCTCCAGAAACGGCATTCAAGGAGCCAGGACCTTTTCTCCCTACACTCTCCATTGAGTTGTCCTCAAAACCAATATACATCCTGCTATATCTCCCACATGGAAAGTGCCAGGAGGGAGAAGTGGGGATTATGTTTAGACTTTCTCGGAACTGCTTCAAATCAACTAGATCTCTTTGTGCTGTAAATCTCCCAACAGCCAAACGCAAAAGCAGCAAACATCTCGCTGTATGTCCCACATCCAAAGTGCCAAGAGAGAGCTTGCTCTCCCTGTCTTTGAGTACTGTTTTCACTGTCCCGGTTACCTCTTTGCTAACGTTCTCTTCAGAGCTGCAGTGAAACCAGGAACCACGTGGAGAAGGCACCCACACTGAAAGTGCCTGGAGGGAACATTGGGGCTTCTTCTCAGTGTCTCTGACATAGGGTTTCACTGTCCCGGGAAAGTCTCTGCTAACACCGTGCAGAGCGCTGTGCCCAATATACAGAAACGTCTTGCGGTATCTCCTACAGGGAAAGTGCCAGGAGGGAATTGTCGAGCTTGTTCTGAGTGTCTCTGAGAATTGCTCTGATTATCCCTGTGACCTCTTTGCTAAGACTCTCCAGAGAGACGTCCTCAAAACCAACACACATCTTGACATATCTCCCACATTGATCGCAGTGTCTCCAGAAACGGCATTCAAGGAGCCAGGACCTTTTCTCCCTACACTCTCCATTGAGTTGTCCTCAAAACCAATATACATCCTGCTATATCTCCCACATGGAAAGTGCCAGGAGGGAGAAGTGGGGATTATGTTTAGACTTTCTCGGAACTGCTTCAAATCAACTAGATCTCTTTGTGCTGTAAATCTCCCAACAGCCAAACGCAAAAGCAGCAAACATCTCGCTGTATGTCCCACATCCAAAGCGCCAAGAGAGAGCTTGCTCTCCCTGTCTTTGAGTACTGTTTTCACTGTCCCGGTTACCTCTTTGCTAACGTTCTCTTCAGAGCTGCAGTGAAACCAGGAACCACGTGGAGAAGGCACCCACACTGAAAGTGCCTGGAGGGAACACTGGGGCTTCTTCTCAGTGTCTCTGACATAGGGTTTCACTGTCCCGGGAAAGTCTCTGCTAACACCGTGCAGAGCGCTGTGCCCAATATACAGAAACGTCTTGCGGTATCTCCTACAGGGAAAGTGCCAGGAGGGAATTGTCGAGCTTGTTCTGAGTGTCTCTGAGAATTGCTCTGATTATCCGTGTGACCTCTTTGCTAAGACTCTCCAGAGAGACGTCCTCAAAACCAACACACATCTTGACATATCTCCCACATTGATCGCAGTGTCTCCAGAAACGGCATTCAAGGAGCCAGGACCTTTTCTCCCTACACTCTCCATTGAGTTGTCCTCAAAACCAATATACATCCTGCTATATCTCCCACATGGAAAGTGCCAGGAGGGAGAAGTGGGGATTATGTTTAGACTTTCTCGGAACTGCTTCAAATCAACTAGATCTCTTTGTGCTGTAAATCTCCCAACAGCCAAACGCAAAAGCAGCAAACATCTCGCTGTATGTCCCACATCCAAAGTGCCAAGAGAGAGCTTGCTCTCCCTGTCTTTGAGTACTGTTTTCACTGTCCCGGTTACCTCTTGGCTAACGTTCTCTTCAGAGCTGCAGTGAAACCAGGAACCACGTGGAGAAGGCACCCACACTGAAAGTGCCTGGAGGGAACATTGGGGCTTCTTCTCAGTGTCTCTGACATAGGGTTTCACTGTCCCGGGAAAGTCTCTGCTAACACCGTGCAGAGCGCTGTGCCCAATATACAGAAACGTCTTGCGGTATCTCCTACAGGGAAAGTGCCAGGAGGGAATTGTCGAGCTTGTTCTGAGTGTCTCTGAGAATTGCTCTGATTATCCGTGTGACCTCTTTGCTAAGACTCTCCAGAGAGACGTCTTCAAAACCAACACACATCTTGACATATCTCCCACATTGATCGCAGTGTCTCCAGAAACGGCATTCAAGGAGCCAGGACCTTTTCTCCCTACACTCTCCATTGAGTTGTCCTCAAAACCAATATACATCCTGCTATATCTCCCACATGGAAAGTGCCAGGAGGGAGAAGTGGGGATTATGTTTAGACTTTCTCGGAACTGCTTCAAATCAACTAGATCTCTTTGTGCTGTAAATCTCCCAACAGCCAAACGCAAAAGCAGCAAACATCTCGCTGTATGTCCCACATCCAAAGCGCCAAGAGAGAGCTTGCTCTCCCTGTCTTTGAGTACTGTTTTCACTGTCCCGGTTACCTCTTTGCTAACGTTCTCTTCAGAGCTGCAGTGAAACCAGGAACCACGTGGAGAAGGCACCCACACTGAAAGTGCCTGGAGGGAACACTGGGGCTTCTTCTCAGTGTCTCTGACATAGGGTTTCACTGTCCCGGGAAAGTCTCTGCTAACACCGTGCAGAGCGCTGTGCCCAATATACAGAAACGTCTTGCGGTATCTCCTACAGGGAAAGTGCCAGGAGGGAATTGTCGAGCTTGTTCTGAGTGTCTCTGAGAATTGCTCTGATTATCCGTGTGACCTCTTTGCTAAGACTCTCCAGAGAGACGTCCTCAAAACCAACACACATCTTGACATATCTCCCACATTGATCGCAGTGTCTCCAGAAACGGCATTCAAGGAGCCAGGACCTTTTCTCCCTACACTCTCCATTGAGTTGTCCTCAAAACCAATATACATCCTGCTATATCTCCCACATGGAAAGTGCCAGGAGGGAGAAGTGGGGATTATGTTTAGACTTTCTCGGAACTGCTTCAAATCAACTAGATATCTTTGTGCTGTAAATCTCCCAACAGCCAAACGCAAAAGCAGCAAACATCTCGCTGTATGTCCCACATCCAAAGTGCCAAGAGAGAGCTTGCTCTCCCTGTCTTTGAGTACTGTTTTCACTGTCCCGGTTACCTCTTGGCTAACGTTCTCTTCAGAGCTGCAGTGAAACCAGGAACCACGTGGAGAAGGCACCCACACTGAAAGTGCCTGGAGGGAACATTGGGGCTTCTTCTCAGTGTCTCTGACATAGGGTTTCACTGTCCCGGGAAAGTCTCTGCTAACACCGTGCAGAGCGCTGTGCCCAATATACAGAAACGTCTTGCGGTATCTCCTACAGGGAAAGTGGCTGGAGGGAATTGTCGAGCTTGTTCTGAGTGTCTCTGAGAATTGCTCTGATTATCCCTGTGACCTCTTTGCTAAGACTCTCCAGAGAGACGTCCTCAAAACCAACACACATCTTGACATATCTCCCACATTGATCGCAGTGTCTCCAGAAACGGCATTCAAGGAGCCAGGACCTTTTCTCCCTACACTCTCCATTGAGTTGTCCTCAAAACCAATATACATCCTGCTATATCTCCCACATGGAAAGTGCCAGGAGGGAGAAGTGGGGATTATGTTTAGACTTTCTCGGAACTGCTTCAAATCAACTAGATCTCTTTGTGCTGTAAATCTCCCAACAGCCAAACGCAAAAGCAGCAAACATCTCGCTGTATGTCCCACATCCAAAGTGCCAAGAGAGAGCTTGCTCTCCCTGTCTTTGAGTACTGTTTTCACTGTCCCGGTTACCTCTTTGCTAACGTTCTCTTCAGAGCTGCAGTGAAACCAGGAACCACGTGGAGAAGGCACCCACACTGAAAGTGCCTGGAGGGAACATTGGGGCTTCTTCTCAGTGTCTCTGACATAGGGTTTCACTGTCCCGGGAAAGTCTCTGCTAACACCGTGCAGAGCGCTGTGCCCAATATACAGAAACGTCTTGCGGTATCTCCTACAGGGAAAGTGCCAGGAGGGAATTGTCGAGCTTGTTCTGAGTGTCTCTGAGAATTGCTCTGATTATCCGTGTGACCTCTTTGCTAAGACTCTCCAGAGAGACGTCCTCAAAACCAACACACATCTTGACATATCTCCCACATTGATCGCAGTGTCTCCAGAAACGGCATTCAAGGAGCCAGGACCTTTTCTCCCTACACTCTCCATTGAGTTGTCCTCAAAACCAATATACATCCTGCTATATCTCCCACATGGAAAGTGCCAGGAGGGAGAAGTGGGGATTATGTTTAGACTTTCTCGGAACTGCTTCAAATCAACTAGATCTCTTTGTGCTGTAAATCTCCCAACAGCCAAACGCAAAAGCAGCAAACATCTCGCTGTATGTCCCACATCCAAAGCGCCAAGAGAGAGCTTGCTCTCCCTGTCTTTGAGTACTGTTTTCACTGTCCCGGTTACCTCTTTGCTAACGTTCTCTTCAGAGCTGCAGTGAAACCAGGAACCACGTGGAGAAGGCACCCACACTGAAAGTGCCTGGAGGGAACACTGGGGCTTCTTCTCAGTGTCTCTGACATAGGGTTTCACTGTCCCGGGAAAGTCTCTGCTAACACCGTGCAGAGCGCTGTGCCCAATATACAGAAACGTCTTGCGGTATCTCCTACAGGGAAAGTGCCAGGAGGGAATTGTCGAGCTTGTTCTGAGTGTCTCTGAGAATTGCTCTGATTATCCGTGTGACCTCTTTGCTAAGACTCTCCAGAGAGACGTCCTCAAAACCAACACACATCTTGACATATCTCCCACATTGATCGCAGTGTCTCCAGAAACGGCATTCAAGGAGCCAGGACCTTTTCTCCCTACACTCTCCATTGAGTTGTCCTCAAAACCAATATACATCCTGCTATATCTCCCACATGGAAAGTGCCAGGAGGGAGAAGTGGGGATTATGTTTAGACTTTCTCGGAACTGCTTCAAATCAACTAGATATCTTTGTGCTGTAAATCTCCCAACAGCCAAACGCAAAAGCAGCAAACATCTCGCTGTATGTCCCACATCCAAAGTGCCAAGAGAGAGCTTGCTCTCCCTGTCTTTGAGTACTGTTTTCACTGTCCCGGTTACCTCTTGGCTAACGTTCTCTTCAGAGCTGCAGTGAAACCAGGAACCACGTGGAGAAGGCACCCACACTGAAAGTGCCTGGAGGGAACATTGGGGCTTCTTCTCAGTGTCTCTGACATAGGGTTTCACTGTCCCGGGAAAGTCTCTGCTAACACCGTGCAGAGCGCTGTGCCCAATATACAGAAACGTCTTGCGGTATCTCCTACAGGGAAAGTGCCAGGAGGGAATTGTCGAGCTTGTTCTGAGTGTCTCTGAGAATTGCTCTGATTATCCGTGTGACCTCTTTGCTAAGACTCTCCAGAGAGCCGTCCTCAAAACCAACACACATCTTGACATATCTCCCACATTGATCGCAGTGTCTCCAGAAACGGCATTCAAGGAGCCAGGACCTTTTCTCCCTACACTCTCCATTGAGTTGTCCTCAAAACCAATATACATCCTGCTATATCTCCCACATGGAAAGTGCCAGGAGGGAGAAGTGGGGATTATGTTTAGACTTTCTCGGAACTGCTTCAAATCAACTAGATCTCTTTGTGCTGTAAATCTCCCAACAGCCAAACGCAAAAGCAGCAAACATCTCGCTGTATGTCCCACATCCAAAGTGCCAAGAGAGAGCTTGCTCTCCCTGTCTTTGAGTACTGTTTTCACTGTCCCGGTTACCTCTTGGCTAACGTTCTCTTCAGAGCTGCAGTGAAACCAGGAACCACGTGGAGAAGGCACCCACACTGAAAGTGCCTGGAGGGAACACTGGGGCTTCTTCTCAGTGTCTCTGACATAGGGTTTCACTGTCCCGGGAAAGTCTCTGCTAACACCGTGCAGAGCGCTGTGCCCAATATACAGAAACGTCTTGCGGTATCTCCTACAGGGAAAGTGCCAGGAGGGAATTGTCGAGCTTGTTCTGAGTGTCTCTGAGAATTGCTCTGATTATCCGTGTGACCTCTTTGCTAAGACTCTCCAGAGAGCCGTCCTCAAAACCAACACACATCTTGACATATCTCCCACATTGATCGCAGTGTCTCCAGAAACGGCATTCAAGGAGCCAGGACCTTTTCTCCCTACACTCTCCATTGAGTTGTCCTCAAAACCAATATACATCCTGCTATATCTCCCACATGGAAAGTGCCAGGAGGGAGAAGTGGGGATTATGTTTAGACTTTCTCGGAACTGCTTCAAATCAACTAGATCTCTTTGTGCTGTAAATCTCCCAACAGCCAAACGCAAAAGCAGCAAACATCTCGCTGTATGTCCCACATCCAAAGTGCCAAGAGAGAGCTTGCTCTCCCTGTCTTTGAGTACTGTTTTCACTGTCCCGGTTACCTCTTGGCTAACGTTCTCTTCAGAGCTGCAGTGAAACCAGGAACCACGTGGAGAAGGCACCCACACTGAAAGTGCCTGGAGGGAACATTGGGGCTTCTTCTCAGTGTCTCTGACATAGGGTTTCACTGTCCCGGGAAAGTCTCTGCTAACACCGTGCAGAGCGCTGTGCCCAATATACAGAAACGTCTTGCGGTATCTCCTACAGGGAAAGTGGCTGGAGGGAATTGTCGAGCTTGTTCTCAGTGTCTCTGAGAATTGCTCTGATTATCCGTGTGACCTCTTTGCTAAGACTCTCCAGAGAGACGTCCTCAAAACAAACACACATCTTGACATATCTCCCACATTGATCGCAGTGTCTCCAGAAACGGCATTCAAGGAGCCAGGACCTTTTCTCCCTACACTCTCCATTGAGTTGTCCTCAAAACCAATATACATCCTGCTATATCTCCCACATGGAAAGTGCCAGGAGGGAGAAGTGGGGATTATGTTTAGACTTTCTCGGAACTGCTTCAAATCAACTAGATCTCTTTGTGCTGTAAATCTCCCAACAGCCAAACGCAAAAGCAGCAAACATCTCGCTGTATGTCCCACATCCAAAGTGCCAAGAGAGAGCTTGCTCTCCCTGTCTTTGAGTACTGTTTTCACTGTCCCGGTTACCTCTTTGCTAACGTTCTCTTCAGAGCTGCAGTGAAACCAGGAACCACGTGGAGAAGGCACCCACACTGAAAGTGCCTGGAGGGAACATTGGGGCTTCTTCTCAGTGTCTCTGACATAGGGTTTCACTGTCCCGGGAAAGTCTCTGCTAACACCGTGCAGAGCGCTGTGCCCAATATACAGAAACGTCTTGCGGTATCTCCTACAGGGAAAGTGCCAGGAGGGAATTGTCGAGCTTGTTCTCAGTGTCTCTGAGAATTGCTCTGATTATCCCTGTGACCTCTTTGCTAAGACTCTCCAGAGAGCCGTCCTCAAAACCAACACACATCTTGACATATCTCCCACATTGATCGCAGTGTCTCCAGAAACGGCATTCAAGGAGCCAGGACCTTTTCTCCCTACACTCTCCATTGAGTTGTCCTCAAAACCAATATACATCCTGCTATATCTCCCACATGGAAAGTGCCAGGAGGGAGAAGTGGGGATTATGTTTAGACTTTCTCGGAACTGCTTCAAATCAACTAGATCTCTTTGTGCTGTAAATCTCCCAACAGCCAAACGCAAAAGCAGCAAACATCTCGCTGTATGTCCCACATCCAAAGTGCCAAGAGAGAGCTTGCTCTCCCTGTCTTTGAGTACTGTTTTCACTGTCCCGGTTACCTCTTGGCTAACGTTCTCTTCAGAGCTGCAGTGAAACCAGGAACCACGTGGAGAAGGCACCCACACTGAAAGTGCCTGGAGGGAACACTGGGGCTTCTTCTCAGTGTCTCTGACATAGGGTTTCACTGTCCCGGGAAAGTCTCTGCTAACACCCTGCAGAGCGCTGTGCCCAATATACAGAAACGTCTTGCGGTATCTCCTACAGGGAAAGTGCCAGGAGGGAATTGTCGAGCTTGTTCTGAGTGTCTCTGAGAATTGCTCTGATTATCCGTGTGACCTCTTTGCTAAGACTCTCCAGAGAGCCGTCCTCAAAACCAACACACATCTTGACATATCTCCCACATTGATCGCAGTGTCTCCAGAAACGGCATTCAAGGAGCCAGGACCTTTTCTCCCTACACTCTCCATTGAGTTGTCCTCAAAACCAATATACATCCTGCTATATCTCCCACATGGAAAGTGCCAGGAGGGAGAAGTGGGGATTATGTTTAGACTTTCTCGGAACTGCTTCAAATCAACTAGATCTCTTTGTGCTGTAAATCTCCCAACAGCCAAACGCAAAAGCAGCAAACATCTCGCTGTATGTCCCACATCCAAAGTGCCAAGAGAGAGCTTGCTCTCCCTGTCTTTGAGTACTGTTTTCACTGTCCCGGTTACCTCTTGGCTAACGTTCTCTTCAGAGCTGCAGTGAAACCAGGAACCACGTGGAGAAGGCACCCACACTGAAAGTGCCTGGAGGGAACACTGGGGCTTCTTCTCAGTGTCTCTGACATAGGGTTTCACTGTCCCGGGAAAGTCTCTGCTAACACCGTGCAGAGCGCTGTGCCCAATATACAGAAACGTCTTGCGGTATCTCCTACAGGGAAAGTGGCTGGAGGGAATTGTCGAGCTTGTTCTGAGTGTCTCTGAGAATTGCTCTGATTATCCGTGTGACCTCTTTGCTAAGACTCTCCAGAGAGACGTCCTCAAAACCAACACACATCTTGACATATCTCCCACATTGATCGCAGTGTCTCCAGAAACGGCATTCAAGGAGCCAGGACCTTTTCTCCCTACACTCTCTATTGAGTTGTCCTCAAAACCAATATACATCCTGCTATATCTCCCACATGGAAAGTGCCAGGAGGGAGAAGTGGGGATTATGTTTAGACTTTCTCGGAACTGCTTCAAATCAACTAGATCTCTTTGTGCTGTAAATCTCCCAACAGCCAAACGCAAAAGCAGCAAACATCTCGCTGTATGTCCCACATCCAAAGTGCCAAGAGAGAGCTTGCTCTCCCTGTCTTTGAGTACTGTTTTCACTGTCCCGGTTACCTCTTGGCTAACGTTCTCTTCAGAGCTGCAGTGAAACCAGGAACCACGTGGAGAAGGCACCCACACTGAAAGTGCCTGGAGGGAACATTGGGGCTTCTTCTCAGTGTCTCTGACATAGGGTTTCACTGTCCCGGGAAAGTCTCTGCTAACACCGTGCAGAGCGCTGTGCCCAATATACAGAAACGTCTTGCGGTATCTCCTACAGGGAAAGTGGCTGGAGGGAATTGTCGAGCTTGTTCTGAGTGTCTCTGAGAATTGCTCTGATTATCCGTGTGACCTCTTTGCTAAGACTCTCCAGAGAGCCGTCCTCAAAACCAACACACATCTGGACATATCTCCCACATTGATCGCAGTGTCTCCAGAAACGGCATTCAAGGAGCCAGGACCTTTTCTCCCTACACTCTCCATTGAGTTGTCCTCAAAACCAATATACATCCTGCTATATCTCCCACATGGAAAGTGCCAGGAGGGAGAAGTGGGGATTATGTTTAGACTTTCTCGGAACTGCTTCAAATCAACTAGATTTCTTTGTGCTGTAAATCTCCCAACAGCCAAACGCAAAAGCAGCAAACATCTCGCTGTATGTCCCACATCCAAAGTGCCAAGAGAGAGCTTGCTCTCCCTGTCTTTGAGTACTGTTTTCACTGTCCCGGTTACCTCTTTGCTAACGTTCTCTTCAGAGCTGCAGTGAAACCAGGAACCACGTGGAGAAGGCACCCACACTGAAAGTGCCTGGAGGGAACACTGGGGCTTCTTCTCAGTGTCTCTGACATAGGGTTTCACTGTCCCGGGAAAGTCTCTGCTAACACCGTGCAGAGCGCTGTGCCCAATATACAGAAACGTCTTGCGGTATCTCCTACAGGGAAAGTGCCAGGAGGGAATTGTCGAGCTTGTTCTGAGTGTCTCTGAGAATTGCTCTGATTATCCGTGTGACCTCTTTGCTAAGACTCTCCAGAGAGCCGTCCTCAAAACCAACACACATCTTGACATATCTCCCACATTGATCGCAGTGTCTCCAGAAACGGCATTCAAGGAGCCAGGACCTTTTCTCCCTACACTCTCCATTGAGTTGTCCTCAAAACCAATATACATCCTGCTATATCTCCCACATGGAAAGTGCCAGGAGGGAGAAGTGGGGATTATGTTTAGACTT
Source organism: Chroicocephalus ridibundus (assembly GCF_963924245.1). Lineage (NCBI taxonomy): Eukaryota > Metazoa > Chordata > Aves > Charadriiformes > Laridae > Chroicocephalus > Chroicocephalus ridibundus. Next base: position 22,365,240 of record NC_086295.1, on the reverse strand, counting down.
TCTCGGAACTGCTTCAAATCAACTAGATCTCTTTGTGCTGTAAATCTCCCAACAGCCAAACGCAAAAGCAGCAAACATCTCGCTGTATGTCCCACATCCAAAGTGCCAAGAGAGAGCTTGCTCTCCCTGTCTTTGAGTACTGTTTTCACTGTCCCGGTTACCTCTTGGCTAACGTTCTCTTCAGAGCTGCAGTGAAACCAGGAACCACGTGGAGAAGGCACCCACACTGAAAGTGCCTGGAGGGAACACTGGGGCTTCTTCTCAGTGTCTCTGACATAGGGTTTCACTGTCCCGGGAAAGTCTCTGCTAACACCGTGCAGAGCGCTGTGCCCAATATACAGAAACGTCTTGCGGTATCTCCTACAGGGAAAGTGGCTGGAGGGAATTGTCGAGCTTGTTCTGAGTGTCTCTGAGAATTGCTCTGATTATCCGTGTGACCTCTTTGCTAAGACTCTCCAGAGAGCCGTCCTCAAAACCAACACACATCTGGACATATCTCCCACATTGATCGCAGTGTCTCCAGAAACGGCATTCAAGGAGCCAGGACCTTTTCTCCCTACACTCTCCATTGAGTTGTCCTCAAAACCAATATACATCCTGCTATATCTCCCACATGGAAAGTGCCAGGAGGGAGAAGTGGGGATTATGTTTAGACTTTCTCGGAACTGCTTCAAATCAACTAGATCTCTTTGTGCTGTAAATCTCCCAACAGCCAAACGCAAAAGCAGCAAACATCTCGCTGTATGTCCCACATCCAAAGTGCCAAGAGAGAGCTTGCTCTCCCTGTCTTTGAGTACTGTTTTCACTGTCCCGGTTACCTCTTGGCTAACGTTCTCTTCAGAGCTGCAGTGAAACCAGGAACCACGTGGAGAAGGCACCCACACTGAAAGTGCCTGGAGGGAACACTGGGGCTTCTTCTCAGTGTCTCTGACATAGGGTTTCACTGTCCCGGGAAAGTCTCTGCTAACACCCTGCAGAGCGCTGTGCCCAATATACAGAAACGTCTTGCGGTATCTCCTACAGGGAAAGTGCCAGGAGGGAATTGTCGAGCTTGTTCTCAGTGTCTCTGAGAATTGCTCTGATTATCCGTGTGACCTCTTTGCTAAGACTCTCCAGAGAGCCGTCCTCAAAACCAACACACATCTTGACATATCTCCCACATTGATCGCAGTGTCTCCAGAAACGGCATTCAAGGAGCCAGGACCTTTTCTCCCTACACTCTCCATTGAGTTGTCCTCAAAACCAATATACATCCTGCTATATCTCCCACATGGAAAGTGCCAGGAGGGAGAAGTGGGGATTATGTTTAGACTTTCTCGGAACTGCTTCAAATCAACTAGATCTCTTTGTGCTGTAAATCTCCCAACAGCCAAACGCAAAAGCAGCAAACATCTCGCTGTATGTCCCACATCCAAAGTGCCAAGAGAGAGCTTGCTCTCCCTGTCTTTGAGTACTGTTTTCACTGTCCCGGTTACCTCTTGGCTAACGTTCTCTTCAGAGCTGCAGTGAAACCAGGAACCACGTGGAGAAGGCACCCACACTGAAAGTGCCTGGAGGGAACACTGGGGCTTCTTCTCAGTGTCTCTGACATAGGGTTTCACTGTCCCGGGAAAGTCTCTGCTAACACCGTGCAGAGCGCTGTGCCCAATATACAGAAACGTCTTGCGGTATCTCCTACAGGGAAAGTGGCTGGAGGGAATTGTCGAGCTTGTTCTGAGTGTCTCTGAGAATTGCTCTGATTATCCGTGTGACCTCTTTGCTAAGACTCTCCAGAGAGACGTCCTCAAAACCAACACACATCTTGACATATCTCCCACATTGATCGCAGTGTCTCCAGAAACGGCATTCAAGGAGCCAGGACCTTTTCTCCCTACACTCTCCATTGAGTTGTCCTCAAAACCAATATACATCCTGCTATATCTCCCACATGGAAAGTGCCAGGAGGGAGAAGTGGGGATTATGTTTAGACTTTCTCGGAACTGCTTCAAATCAACTAGATCTCTTTGTGCTGTAAATCTCCCAACAGCCAAACGCAAAAGCAGCAAACATCTCGCTGTATGTCCCACATCCAAAGTGCCAAGAGAGAGCTTGCTCTCCCTGTCTTTGAGTACTGTTTTCACTGTCCCGGTTACCTCTTGGCTAACGTTCTCTTCAGAGCTGCAGTGAAACCAGGAACCACGTGGAGAAGGCACCCACACTGAAAGTGCCTGGAGGGAACATTGGGGCTTCTTCTCAGTGTCTCTGACATAGGGTTTCACTGTCCCGGGAAAGTCTCTGCTAACACCGTGCAGAGCGCTGTGCCCAATATACAGAAACGTCTTGCGGTATCTCCTACAGGGAAAGTGGCTGGAGGGAATTGTCGAGCTTGTTCTGAGTGTCTCTGAGAATTGCTCTGATTATCCGTGTGACCTCTTTGCTAAGACTCTCCAGAGAGCCGTCCTCAAAACCAACACACATCTGGACATATCTCCCACATTGATCGCAGTGTCTCCAGAAACGGCATTCAAGGAGCCAGGACCTTTTCTCCCTACACTCTCCATTGAGTTGTCCTCAAAACCAATATACATCCTGCTATATCTCCCACATGGAAAGTGCCAGGAGGGAGAAGTGGGGATTATGTTTAGACTTTCTCGGAACTGCTTCAAATCAACTAGATTTCTTTGTGCTGTAAATCTCCCAACAGCCAAACGCAAAAGCAGCAAACATCTCGCTGTATGTCCCACATCCAAAGTGCCAAGAGAGAGCTTGCTCTCCCTGTCTTTGAGTACTGTTTTCACTGTCCCGGTTACCTCTTTGCTAACGTTCTCTTCAGAGCTGCAGTGAAACCAGGAACCACGTGGAGAAGGCACCCACACTGAAAGTGCCTGGAGGGAACACTGGGGCTTCTTCTCAGTGTCTCTGACATAGGGTTTCACTGTCCCGGGAAAGTCTCTGCTAACACCGTGCAGAGCGCTGTGCCCAATATACAGAAACGTCTTGCGGTATCTCCTACAGGGAAAGTGCCAGGAGGGAATTGTCGAGCTTGTTCTGAGTGTCTCTGAGAATTGCTCTGATTATCCGTGTGACCTCTTTGCTAAGACTCTCCAGAGAGCCGTCCTCAAAACCAACACACATCTTGACATATCTCCCACATTGATCGCAGTGTCTCCAGAAACGGCATTCAAGGAGCCAGGACCTTTTCTCCCTACACTCTCCATTGAGTTGTCCTCAAAACCAATATACATCCTGCTATATCTCCCACATGGAAAGTGCCAGGAGGGAGAAGTGGGGATTATGTTTAGACTTTCTCGGAACTGCTTCAAATCAACTAGATCTCTTTGTGCTGTAAATCTCCCAACAGCCAAACGCAAAAGCAGCAAACATCTCGCTGTATGTCCCACATCCAAAGTGCCAAGAGAGAGCTTGCTCTCCCTGTCTTTGAGTACTGTTTTCACTGTCCCGGTTACCTCTTGGCTAACGTTCTCTTCAGAGCTGCAGTGAAACCAGGAACCACGTGGAGAAGGCACCCACACTGAAAGTGCCTGGAGGGAACATTGGGGCTTCTTCTCAGTGTCTCTGACATAGGGTTTCACTGTCCCGGGAAAGTCTCTGCTAACACCGTGCAGAGCGCTGTGCCCAATATACAGAAACGTCTTGCGGTATCTCCTACAGGGAAAGTGGCTGGAGGGAATTGTCGAGCTTGTTCTGAGTGTCTCTGAGAATTGCTCTGATTATCCGTGTGACCTCTTTGCTAAGACTCTCCAGAGAGCCGTCCTCAAAACCAACACACATCTGGACATATCTCCCACATTGATCGCAGTGTCTCCAGAAACGGCATTCAAGGAGCCAGGACCTTTTCTCCCTACACTCTCCATTGAGTTGTCCTCAAAACCAATATACATCCTGCTATATCTCCCACATGGAAAGTGCCAGGAGGGAGAAGTGGGGATTATGTTTAGACTTTCTCGGAACTGCTTCAAATCAACTAGATCTCTTTGTGCTGTAAATCTCCCAACAGCCAAACGCAAAAGCAGCAAACATCTCGCTGTATGTCCCACATCCAAAGTGCCAAGAGAGAGCTTGCTCTCCCTGTCTTTGAGTACTGTTTTCACTGTCCCGGTTACCTCTTTGCTAACGTTCTCTTCAGAGCTGCAGTGAAACCAGGAACCACGTGGAGAAGGCACCCACACTGAAAGTGCCTGGAGGGAACACTGGGGCTTCTTCTCAGTGTCTCTGACATAGGGTTTCACTGTCCCGGGAAACTCTCTGCTAACACCGTGCAGAGCGCTGTGCCCAATATACAGAAACGTCTTGCGGTATCTCCTACAGGGAAAGTGCCAGGAGGGAATTGTCGAGCTTGTTCTCAGTGTCTCTGAGAATTGCTCTGATTATCCGTGTGACCTCTTTGCTAAGACTCTCCAGAGAGACGTCCTCAAAACCAACACACATCTTGACATATCTCCCACATTGATCGCAGTGTCTCCAGAAACGGCATTCAAGGAGCCAGGACCTTTTCTCCCTACACTCTCCATTGAGTTGTCCTCAAAACCAATATACATCCTGCTATATCTCCCACATGGAAAGTGCCAGGAGGGAGAAGTGGGGATTATGTTTAGACTTTCTCGGAACTGCTTCAAATCAACTAGATCTCTTTGTGCTGTAAATCTCCCAACAGCCAAACGCAAAAGCAGCAAACATCTCGCTGTATGGCCCACATCCAAAGTGCCAAGAGAGAGCTTGCTCTCCCTGTCTTTGAGTACTGTTTTCACTGTCCCGGTTACCTCTTGGCTAACGTTCTCTTCAGAGCTGCAGTGAAACCAGGAACCACGTGGAGAAGGCACCCACACTGAAAGTGCCTGGAGGGAACACTGGGGCTTCTTCTCAGTGTCTCTGACTTAGGGTTTCACTGTCCCGGGAAAGTCTCTGCTAACACCGTGCAGAGCGCTGTGCCCAATATACAGAAACGTCTTGCGGTATCTCCTACAGGGAAAGTGCCAGGAGGGAATTGTCGAGCTTGTTCTGAGTGTCTCTGAGAATTGCTCTGATTATCCGTGTGACCTCTTTGCTAAGACTCTCCAGAGAGACGTCCTCAAAACCAACACACATCTTGACATATCTCCCACATTGATCGCAGTGTCTCCAGAAACGGCATTCAAGGAGCCAGGACCTTTTCTCCCTACACTCTCCATTGAGTTGTCCTCAAAACCAATATACATCCTGCTATATCTCCCACATGGAAAGTGCCAGGAGGGAGAAGTGGGGATTATGTTTAGACTTTCTCGGAACTGCTTCAAATCAACTAGATCTCTTTGTGCTGTAAATCTCCCAACAGCCAAACGCAAAAGCAGCAAACATCTCGCTGTATGTCCCACATCCAAAGTGCCAAGAGAGAGCTTGCTCTCCCTGTCTTTGAGTACTGTTTTCACTGTCCCGGTTACCTCTTGGCTAACGTTCTCTTCAGAGCTGCAGTGAAACCAGGAACCACGTGGAGAAGGCACCCACACTGAAAGTGCCTGGAGGGAACACTGGGGCTTCTTCTCAGTGTCTCTGACATAGGGTTTCACTGTCCCGGGAAACTCTCTGCTAACACCGTGCAGAGCGCTGTGCCCAATATACAGAAACGTCTTGCGGTATCTCCTACAGGGAAAGTGCCAGGAGGGAATTGTCGAGCTTGTTCTCAGTGTCTCTGAGAATTGCTCTGATTATCCGTGTGACCTCTTTGCTAAGACTCTCCAGAGACACATCCTCAAAACCAACACACATCTTGACATATCTCCCACATTGATCGCAGTCTCTCCAGAAACGGCATTCAAGGAGCCAGGACCTTTTCTCCCTACACTCTCCATTGAGTTGTCCTCAAAACCAATATACATCCTGCTATATCTCCCACATGGAAAGTGCCAGGAGGGAGAAGTGGGGATTATGTTTAGACTTTCTCGGAACTGCTTCAAATCAACTAGATCTCTTTGTGCTGTAAATCTCCCAACAGCCAAACGCAAAAGCAGCAAACATCTCGCTGTATGTCCCACATCCAAAGTGCCAAGAGAGAGCTTGCTCTCCCTGTCTTTGAGTACTGTTTTCACTGTCCCGGTTACCTCTTGGCTAACGTTCTCTTCAGAGCTGCAGTGAAACCAGGAACCACGTGGAGAAGGCACCCACACTGAAAGTGCCTGGAGGGAACATTGGGGCTTCTTCTCAGTGTCTCTGACATAGGGTTTCACTGTCCCGGGAAAGTCTCTGCTAACACCGTGCAGAGCGCTGTGCCCAATATACAGAAACGTCTTGCGGTATCTCCTACAGGGAAAGTGCCAGGAGGGAATTGTCGAGCTTGTTCTGAGTGTCTCTGAGAATTGCTCTGATTATCCGTGTGACCTCTTTGCTAAGACTCTCCAGAGAGCCGTCCTCAAAACCAACACACATCTTGACATATCTCCCACATTGATCGCAGTGTCTCCAGAAACGGCATTCAAGGAGCCAGGACCTTTTCTCCCTACACTGTCCATTGAGTTGTCCTCAAAACCAATATACATCCTGCTATATCTCCCACATGGAAAGTGCCAGGAGGGAGAAGTGGGGATTATGTTTAGACTTTCTCGGAACTGCTTCAAATCAACTAGATCTCTTTGTGCTGTAAATCTCCCAACAGCCAAACGCAAAAGCAGCAAACATCTCGCTGTATGTCCCACATCCAAAGTGCCAAGAGAGAGCTTGCTCTCCCTGTCTTTGAGTACTGTTTTCACTGTCCCGGTTACCTCTTTGCTAACGTTCTCTTCAGAGCTGCAGTGAAACCAGGAACCACGTGGAGAAGGCACCCACACTGAAAGTGCCTGGAGGGAACATTGGGGCTTCTTCTCAGTGTCTCTGACATAGGGTTTCACTGTCCCGGGAAAGTCTCTGCTAACACCGTGCAGAGCGCTGTGCCCAATATACAGAAACGTCTTGCGGTATCTCCTACAGGGAAAGTGCCAGGAGGGAATTGTCGAGCTTGTTCTCAGTGTCTCTGAGAATTGCTCTGATTATCTGTGTGACCTCTTTGCTAAGACTCTCCAGAGAGACGTCCTCAAAACCAACACACATCTTGACATATCTCCCACATTGATCGCAGTGTCTCCAGAAACGGCATTCAAGGAGCCAGGACCTTTTCTCCCTACACTCTCCATTGAGTTGTCCTCAAAACCAATATACATCCTGCTATATCTCCCACATGGAAAGTGCCAGGAGGGAGAAGTGGGGATTATGTTTAGACTTTCTCGGAACTGCTTCAAATCAACTAGATCTCTTTGTGAAGTAAATCTCCCAACAGCCAAACGCAAAAGCAGCAAACATCTCGCTGTATGTCCCACATCCAAAGTGCCAAGAGAGAGCTTGCTCTCCCTGTCTTTGAGTACTGTTTTCACTGTCCCGGTTACCTCTTGGCTAACGTTCTCTTCAGAGCTGCAGTGAAACCAGGAACCACGTGGAGAAGGCACCCACACTGAAAGTGCCTGGAGGGAACATTGGGGCTTCTTCTCAGTGTCTCTGACATAGGGTTTCACTGTCCCGGGAAAGTCTCTGCTAACACCGTGCAGAGCGCTGTGCGAAATATACAGAAACGTCTTGTGGTATCTCCTACAGGGAAACTGCCAGGAGGGAATTGTCGAGCTTGTTCTGAGTGTCTCTGAGAATTGCTCTGATTATCTGTGTGACCTCTTTGCTAAGACTCTCCAGAGAGACGTCCTCAAAACCAACACACATCTTGACATATCTCCCACATTGATCGCAGTGTCTCCAGAAACGGCATTCAAGGAGCCAGGACCTTTTCTCCCTACACTCTCCATTGAGTTGTCCTCAAAACCAATATACATCCTGCTATATCTCCCACATGGAAAGTGCCAGGAGGGAGAAGTGGGGATTATGTTTAGACTTTCTCGGAACTGCTTCAAATCAACTAGATCTCTTTGTGAAGTAAATCTCCCAACAGCCAAACGCAAAAGCAGCAAACATCTCGCTGTATGTCCCACATCCAAAGTGCCAAGAGAGAGCTTGCTCTCCCTGTCTTTGAGTACTGTTTTCACTGTCCCGGTTACCTCTTGGCTAACGTTCTCTTCAGAGCTGCAGTGAAACCAGGAACCACGTGGAGAAGGCACCCACACTGAAAGTGCCTGGAGGGAACATTGGGGCTTCTTCTCAGTGTCTCTGACATAGGGTTTCACTGTCCCGGGAAAGTCTCTGCTAACACCGTGCAGAGCGCTGTGCGAAATATACAGAAACGTCTTGTGGTATCTCCTACAGGGAAACTGCCAGGAGGGAATTGTCGAGCTTGTTCTGAGTGTCTCTGAGAATTGCTCTGATTATCCGTGTGACCTCTTTGCTAAGACTCTCCAGAGAGACGTCCTCAAAACCAACACACATCTTGACATATCTCCCACATTGATCGCAGTGTCTCCAGAAACGGCATTCAAGGAGCCAGGACCTTTTCTCCCTACACTCTCCATTGAGTTGTCCTCAAAACCAATATACATCCTGCTATATCTCCCACATGGAAAGTGCCAGGAGGGAGAAGTGGGGATTATGTTTAGACTTTCTCGGAACTGCTTCAAATCAACTAGATCTCTTTGTGCTGTAAATCTCCCAACAGCCAAACGCAAAAGCAGCAAACATCTCGCTGTATGGCCCACATCCAAAGTGCCAAGAGAGAGCTTGCTCTCCCTGTCTTTGAGTACTGTTTTCACTGTCCCGGTTACCTCTTTGCTAACGTTCTCTTCAGAGCTGCAGTGAAACCAGGAACCACGTGGAGAAGGCACCCACACTGAAAGTGCCTGGAGGGAACATTGGGGCTTCTTCTCAGTGTCTCTGACATAGGGTTTCACTCTCCCGGGAAAGTCTCTGCTAACACCGTGCAGAGCGCTGTGCCCAATATACAGAAACGTCTTGCGGTATCTCCTACAGGGAAAGTGCCAGGAGGGAATTGTCGAGCTTGTTCTCAGTGTCTCTGAGAATTGCTCTGATTATCCGTGTGACCTCTTTGCTAAGACTCTCCAGAGAAACGTCCTCAAAACCAACACACATCTTGACATATCTCCCACATTGATCGCAGTGTCTCCAGAAACGGCATTCAAGGAGCCAGGACCTTTTCTCCCTACACTCTCCATTGAGTTGTCCTCAAAACCAATATACATCCTGCTATATCTCCCACATGGAAAGTGCCAGGAGGGAGAAGTGGGGATTATGTTTAGACTTTCTCGGAACTGCTTCAAATCAACTAGATCTCTTTGTGCTGTAAATCTCCCAACAGCCAAACGCAAAAGCAGCAAACATCTCGCTGTATGTCCCACATCCAAAGTGCCAAGAGAGAGCTTGCTCTCCCTGTCTTTGAGTACTGTTTTCACTGTCCCGGTTACCTCTTGGCTAACGTTCTCTTCAGAGCTGCAGTGAAACCAGGAACCACGTGGAGAAGGCACCCACACTGAAAGTGCCTGGAGGGAACACTGGGGCTTCTTCTCAGTGTCTCTGACATAGGGTTTCACTGTCCCGGGAAAGTCTCTGCTAACACCGTGCAGAGCGCTGTGCCCAATATACAGAAACGTCTTGCGGTATCTCCTACAGGGAAAGTGCCAGGAGGGAATTGTCGAGCTTGTTCTGAGTGTCTCTGAGAATTGCTCTGATTATCCGTGTGACCTCTTTGCTAAGACTCTCCAGAGAGACGTCCTCAAAACCAACACACATCTTGACATATCTCCCACATTGATCGCAGTGTCTCCAGAAACGGCATTCAAGGAGCCAGGACCTTTTCTCCCTACACTCTCCATTGAGTTGTCCTCAAAACCAATATACATCCTGCTATATCTCCCACATGGAAAGTGCCAGGAGGGAGAAGTGGGGATTATGTTTAGACTTTCTCGGAACTGCTTCAAATCAACTAGATCTCTTTGTGCTGTAAATCTCCCAACAGCCAAACGCAAAAGCAGCAAACATCTCGCTGTATGTCCCACATCCAAAGTGCCAAGAGAGAGCTTGCTCTCCCTGTCTTTGAGTACTGTTTTCACTGTCCCGGTTACCTCTTGGCTAACGTTCTCTTCAGAGCTGCAGTGAAACCAGGAACCACGTGGAGAAGGCACCCACACTGAAAGTGCCTGGAGGGAACACTGGGGCTTCTTCTCAGTGTCTCTGACATAGGGTTTCACTGTCCCGGGAAAGTCTCTGCTAACACCGTGCAGAGCGCTGTGCCCAATATACAGAAACGTCTTGCGGTATCTCCTACAGGGAAAGTGCCAGGAGGGAATTGTCGAGCTTGTTCTCAGTGTCTCTGAGAATTGCTCTGATTATCCGTGTGACCTCTTTGCTAAGACTCTCCAGAGACACGTCCTCAAAACCAACACACATCTTGACATATCTCCCACATTGATCGCAGTGTCTCCAGAAACGGCATTCAAGGAGCCAGGACCTTTTCTCCCTACACTCTCCATTGAGTTGTCCTCAAAACCAATATACATCCTGCTATATTTCCCACATGGAAAGTGCCAGGAGGGAGAAGTGGGGATTATGTTTAGACTTTCTCGGAACTGCTTCAAATCAACTAGATCTCTTTGTGCTGTAAATCTCCCAACAGCCAAACGCAAAAGCAGCAAACATCTCGCTGTATGTCCCACATCCAAAGTGCCAAGAGAGAGCTTGCTCTCCCTGTCTTTGAGTACTGTTTTCACTGTCCCGGTTACCTCTTGGCTAACGTTCTCTTCAGAGCTGCAGTGAAACCAGGAACCACGTGGAGAAGGCACCCACACTGAAAGTGCCTGGAGGGAACACTGGGGCTTCTTCTCAGTGTCTCTGAGATAGGGTTTCACTGTCCCGGGAAAGTCTCTGCTAACACCGTGCAGAGCGCTGTGCCCAATATACAGAAACGTCTTGCGGTATCTCCTACAGGGAAAGTGCCAGGAGGGAATTGTCGAGCTTGTTCTCAGTGTCTCTGAGAATTGCTCTGATTATCCGTGTGACCTCTTTGCTAAGACTCTCCAGAGAGACGTCCTCAAAACCAACACACATCTTGACATATCTCCCACATTGATCGCAGTGTCTCCAGAAACGGCATTCAAGGAGCCAGGACCTTTTCTCCCTACACTCTCCATTGAGTTGTCCTCAAAACCAATATACATCCTGCTATATCTCCCACATGGAAAGTGCCAGGAGGGAGAAGTGGGGATTATGTTTAGACTTTCTCGGAACTGCTTCAAATCAACTAGATCTCTTTGTGCTGTAAATCTCCCAACAGCCAAACGCAAAAGCAGCAAACATCTCGCTGTATGTCCCACATCCAAAGTGCCAAGAGAGAGCTTGCTCTCCCTGTCTTTGAGTACTGTTTTCACTGTCCCGGTTACCTCTTTGCTAACGTTCTCTTCAGAGCTGCAGTGAAACCAGGAACCACGTGGAGAAGGCACCCACACTGAAAGTGCCTGGAGGGAACATTGGGGCTTCTTCTCAGTGTCTCTGACATAGGGTTTCACTGTCCCGGGAAAGTCTCTGCTAACACCGTGCAGAGCGCTGTGCCCAATATACAGAAACGTCTTGCGGTATCTCCTACAGGGAAAGTGCCAGGAGGGAATTGTCGAGCTTGTTCTGAGTGTCTCTGAGAATTGCTCTGATTATCCGTGTGACCTCTTTGCTAAGACTCTCCAGAGAGCCGTCCTCAAAACCAACACACATCTTGACATATCTCCCACATTGATCGCAGTGTCTCCAGGAACGGCATTCAAGGAGCCAGGACCTTTTCTCCCTACACTCTCCATTGAGTTGTCCTCAAAACCAATATACATCCTGCTATATCTCCCACATGGAAAGTGCCAGGAGGGAGAAGTGGGGATTATGTTTAGACTTTCTCGGAACTGCTTCAAATCAACTAGATCTCTTTGTGCTGTAAATCTCCCAACAGCCAAACGCAAAAGCAGCAAACATCTCGCTGTATGTCCCACATCCAAAGTGCCAAGAGAGAGCTTGCTCTCCCTGTCTTTGAGTACTGTTTTCACTGTCCCGGTTACCTCTTGGCTAACGTTCTCTTCAGAGCTGCAGTGAAACCAGGAACCACGTGGAGAAGGCACCCACACTGAAAGTGCCTGGAGGGAACATTGGGGCTTCTTCTCAGTGTCTCTGACATAGGGTTTCACTGTCCCGGGAAAGTCTCTGCTAACACCGTGCAGAGCGCTGTGCCCAATATACAGAAACGTCTTGCGGTATCTCCTACAGGGAAAGTGCCAGGAGGGAATTGTCGAGCTTGTTCTGAGTGTCTCTGAGAATTGCTCTGATTATCCGTGTGACCTCTTTGCTAAGACTCTCCAGAGAGCCGTCCTCAAAACCAACACACATCTTGACATATCTCCCACATTGATCGCAGTGTCTCCAGGAACGGCATTCAAGGAGCCAGGAACTTTTCTCCCTACACTCTCCATTGAGTTGTCCTCAAAACTAATATACATCCTGCTATATCTCCCACATGGAAAGTGCCAGGAGGGAGAAGTGGGGATTATGTTTAGACTTTCTCGGAACTGCTTCAAATCAACTAGATCTCTTTGTGCTGTAAATCTCCCAACAGCCAAACGCAAAAGCAGCAAACATCTCGCTGTATGTCCCACATCCAAAGTGCCAAGAGAGAGCTTGCTCTCCCTGTCTTTGAGTACTGTTTTCACTGTCCCGGTTACCTCTTGGCTAACGTTCTCTTCAGAGCTGCAGTGAAACCAGGAACCACGTGGAGAAGGCACCCACACTGAAAGTGCCTGGAGGGAACATTGGGGCTTCTTCTCAGTGTCTCTGACATAGGGTTTCACTGTCCCGGGAAAGTCTCTGCTAACACCGTGCAGAGCGCTGTGCCCAATATACAGAAACGTCTTGCGGTATCTCCTACAGGGAAAGTGCCAGGAGGGAATTGTCGAGCTTGTTCTCAGTGTCTCTGAGAATTGCTCTGATTATCCGTGTGACCTCTTTGCTAAGACTCTCCAGAGAGACGTCCTCAAAACCAACACACATCTTGACATATCTCCCACATTGATCGCAGTGTCTCCAGGAACGGCATTCAAGGAGCCAGGACCTTTTCTCCCTACACTCTCCATTGAGTTGTCCTCAAAACCAATATACATCCTGCTATATCTCCCACATGGAAAGTGCCAGGAGGGAGAAGTGGGGATTATGTTTAGACTTTCTCGGAACTGCTTCAAATCAACTAGATCTCTTTGTGCTGTAAATCTCCCAACAGCCAAACGCAAAAGCAGCAAACATCTCGCTGTATGTCCCACATCCAAAGTGCCAAGAGAGAGCTTGCTCTCCCTGTCTTTGAGTACTGTTTTCACTGTCCCGGTTACCTCTTTGCTAACGTTCTCTTCAGAGCTGCAGTGAAACCAGGAACCACGTGGAGAAGGCACCCACACTGAAAGTGCCTGGAGGGAACATTGGGGCTTCTTCTCAGTGTCTCTGACATAGGGTTTCACTGTCCCGGGAAAGTCTCTGCTAACACCGTGCAGAGCGCTGTGCCCAATATACAGAAACGTCTTGCGGTATCTCCTACAGGGAAAGTGCCAGGAGGGAATTGTCGAGCTTGTTCTGAGTGTCTCTGAGAATTGCTCTGATTATCCGTGTGACCTCTTTGCTAAGACTCTCCAGAGAGACGTCCTCAAAACCAACACACATCTTGACATATCTCCCACATTGATCGCAGTGTCTCCAGAAACGGCATTCAAGGAGCCGGGACCTTTTCTCCCTACACTCTCCATTGAGTTGTCCTCAAAACCAATATACATCCTGCTATATCTCCCACATGGAAAGTGCCAGGAGGGAGAAGTGGGGATTATGTTTAGACTTTCTCGGAACTGCTTCAAATCAACTAGATCTCTTTGTGCTGTAAATCTCCCAACAGCCAAACGCAAAAGCAGCAAACATCTCGCTGTATGTCCCACATCCAAAGTGCCAAGAGAGAGCTTGCTCTCCCTGTCTTTGAGTACTGTTTTCACTGTCCCGGTTACCTCTTGGCTAACGTTCTCTTCAGAGCTGCAGTGAAACCAGGAACCACGTGGAGAAGGCACCCACACTGAAAGTGCCTGGAGGGAACATTGGGGCTTCTTCTCAGTGTCTCTGACATAGGGTTTCACTGTCCCGGGAAAGTCTCTGCTAACACCGTGCAGAGCGCTGTGCCCAATATACAGAAACGTCTTGCGGTATCTCCTACAGGGAAAGTGCCAGGAGGGAATTGTCGAGCTTGTTCTCAGTGTCTCTGAGAATTGCTCTGATTATCCGTGTGACCTCTTTGCTAAGACTCTCCAGAGACACGTCCTCAAAACCAACACACATCTTGACATATCTCCCACATTGATCGCAGTGTCTCCAGGAACGGCATTCAAGGAGCCAGGACCTTTTCTCCCTACACTCTCCATTGAGTTGTCCTCAAAACCAATATACATCCTGCTATATCTCCCACATGGAAAGTGCCAGGAGGGAGAAGTGGGGATTATGTTTAGACTTTCTCGGAACTGCTTCAAATCAACTAGATCTCTTTGTGCTGTAAATCTCCCAACAGCCAAATGTAAAAGCAGCAAACATCTCGCTGTATGTCCCACATCCAAAGTGCCAAGAGAGAGCTTGCTCTCCCTGTCTTTGAGTACTGTTTTCACTGTCCCGGTTACCTCTTGGCTAACGTTCTCTTCAGAGCTGCAGTGAAACCAGGAACCACGTGGAGAAGGCACCCACACTGAAAGTGCCTGGAGGGAACATTGGGGCTTCTTCTCAGTGTCTCTGACATAGGGTTTCACTGTCCCGGGAAAGTCTCTGCTAACACCGTGCAGAGCGCTGTGCCCAATATACAGAAACGTCTTGCGGTATCTCCTACAGGGAAAGTGCCAGGAGGGAATTGTCGAGCTTGTTCTGAGTGTCTCTGAGAATTGCTCTGATTATCCCTGTGACCTCTTTGCTAAGACTCTCCAGAGACACGTCCTCAAAACCAACACACATCTTGACATATCTCCCACATTGATCGCAGTGTCTCCAGGAACGGCATTCAAGGAGCCAGGACCTTTTCTCCCTACACTCTCCATTGAGTTGTCCTCAAAACCAATATACATCCTGCTATATCTCCCACATGGAAAGTGCCAGGAGGGAGAAGTGGGGATTATGTTTAGACTTTCTCGGAACTGCTTCAAATCAACTAGATCTCTTTGTGCTGTAAATCTCCCAACAGCCAAATGTAAAAGCAGCAAACATCTCGCTGTATGTCCCACATCCAAAGTGCCAAGAGAGAGCTTGCTCTCCCTGTCTTTGAGTACTGTTTTCACTGTCCCGGTTACCTCTTGGCTAACGTTCTCTTCAGAGCTGCAGTGAAACCAGGAACCACGTGGAGAAGGCACCCACACTGAAAGTGCCTGGAGGGAACATTGGGGCTTCTTCTCAGTGTCTCTGACATAGGGTTTCACTGTCCCGGGAAAGTCTCTGCTAACACCGTGCAGAGCGCTGTGCCCAATATACAGAAACGTCTTGCGGTATCTCCTACAGGGAAAGTGCCAGGAGGGAATTGTCGAGCTTGTTCTCAGTGTCTCTGAGAATTGCTCTGATTATCCGTGTGACCTCTTTGCTAAGACTCTCCAGAGAGACGTCCTCAAAACCAACACACATCTTGACATATCTCCCACATTGATCGCAGTGTCTCCAGAAACGGCATTCAAGGAGCCAGGACCTTTTCTCCCTACACTCTCCATTGAGTTGTCCTCAAAACCAATATACATCCTGCTATATCTCCCACATGGAAAGTGCCAGGAGGGAGAAGTGGGGATTATGTTTAGACTTTCTCGGAACTGCTTCAAATCAACTAGATCTCTTTGTGCTGTAAATCTCCCAACAGCCAAACGCAAAAGCAGCAAACATCTCGCTGTATGTCCCACATCCAAAGTGCCAAGAGAGAGCTTGCTCTCCCTGTCTTTGAGTACTGTTTTCACTGTCCCGGTTACCTCTTGGCTAACGTTCTCTTCAGAGCTGCAGTGAAACCAGGAACCACGTGGAGAAGGCACCCACACTGAAAGTGCCTGGAGGGAACACTGGGGCTTCTTCTCAGTGTCTCTGACATAGGGTTTCACTGTCCCGGGAAAGTCTCTGCTAACACCCTGCAGAGCGCTGTGCCCAATATACAGAAACGTCTTGCGGTATCTCCTACAGGGAAAGTGCCAGGAGGGAATTGTCGAGCTTGTTCTCAGTGTCTCTGAGAATTGCTCTGATTATCCGTGTGACCTCTTTGCTAAGACTCTCCAGAGAGCCGTCCTCAAAACCAACACACATCTTGACATATCTCCCACATTGATCGCAGTGTCTCCAGGAACGGCATTCAAGGAGCCAGGACCTTTTCTCCCTACACTCTCCATTGAGTTGTCCTCAAAACCAATATACATCCTGCTATATCTCCCACATGGAAAGTGCCAGGAGGGAGAAGTGGGGATTATGTTTAGACTTTCTCGGAACTGCTTCAAATCAACTAGATCTCTTTGTGCTGTAAATCTCCCAACAGCCAAACGCAAAAGCAGCAAACATCTCGCTGTATGTCCCACATCCAAAGTGCCAAGAGAGAGCTTGCTCTCCCTGTCTTTGAGTACTGTTTTCACTGTCCCGGTTACCTCTTGGCTAACGTTCTCTTCAGAGCTGCAGTGAAACCAGGAACCACGTGGAGAAGGCACCCACACTGAAAGTGCCTGGAGGGAACATTGGGGCTTCTTCTCAGTGTCTCTGACATAGGGTTTCACTGTCCCGGGAAAGTCTCTGCTAACACCGTGCAGAGCGCTGTGCCCAATATACAGAAACGTCTTGCGGTATCTCCTACAGGGAAAGTGCCAGGAGGGAATTGTCGAGCTTGTTCTGAGTGTCTCTGAGAATTGCTCTGATTATCCGTGTGACCTCTTTGCTAAGACTCTCCAGAGAGCCGTCCTCAAAACCAACACACATCTTGACATATCTCCCACATTGATCGCAGTGTCTCCAGGAACGGCATTCAAGGAGCCAGGACCTTTTCTCCCTACACTCTCCATTGAGTTGTCCTCAAAACTAATATACATCCTGCTATATCTCCCACATGGAAAGTGCCAGGAGGGAGAAGTGGGGATTATGTTTAGACTTTCTCGGAACTGCTTCAAATCAACTAGATCTCTTTGTGCTGTAAATCTCCCAACAGCCAAACGCAAAAGCAGCAAACATCTCGCTGTATGTCCCACATCCAAAGTGCCAAGAGAGAGCTTGCTCTCCCTGTCTTTGAGTACTGTTTTCACTGTCCCGGTTACCTCTTGGCTAACGTTCTCTTCAGAGCTGCAGTGAAACCAGGAACCACGTGGAGAAGGCACCCACACTGAAAGTGCCTGGAGGGAACATTGGGGCTTCTTCTCAGTGTCTCTGACATAGGGTTTCACTGTCCCGGGAAAGTCTCTGCTAACACCGTGCAGAGCGCTGTGCCCAATATACAGAAACGTCTTGCGGTATCTCCTACAGGGAAAGTGCCAGGAGGGAATTGTCGAGCTTGTTCTCAGTGTCTCTGAGAATTGCTCTGATTATCCGTGTGACCTCTTTGCTAAGACTCTCCAGAGACACGTCCTCAAAACCAACACACATCTTGACATATCTCCCACATTGATCGCAGTGTCTCCACAAACGGCATTCAAGGAGCCAGGACCTTTTCTCCCTACACTCTCCATTGAGTTGTCCTCAAAACCAATATACATCCTGCTATATCTCCCACATGGAAAGTGCCAGGAGGGAGAAGTGGGGATTATGTTTAGACTTTCTCGGAACTGCTTCAAATCAACTAGATCTCTTTGTGCTGTAAATCTCCCAACAGCCAAATGTAAAAGCAGCAAACATCTCGCTGTATGTCCCACATCCAAAGTGCCAAGAGAGAGCTTGCTCTCCCTGTCTTTGAGTACTGTTTTCACTGTCCCGGTTACCTCTTTGCTAACGTTCTCTTCAGAGCTGCAGTGAAACCAGGAACCACGTGGAGAAGGCACCCACACTGAAAGTGCCTGGAGGGAACATTGGGGCTTCTTCTCAGTGTCTCTGACATAGGGTTTCACTGTCCCGGGAAAGTCTCTGCTAACACCGTGCAGAGCGCTGTGCCCAATATACAGAAACGTCTTGCGGTATCTCCTACAGGGAAAGTGCCAGGAGGGAATTGTCGAGCTTGTTCTGAGTGTCTCTGAGAATTGCTCTGATTATCCCTGTGACCTCTTTGCTAAGACTCTCCAGAGACACGTCCTCAAAACCAACACACATCTTGACATATCTCCCACATTGATCGCAGTGTCTCCAGGAACGGCATTCAAGGAGCCAGGACCTTTTCTCCCTACACTCTCCATTGAGTTGTCCTCAAAACCAATATACATCCTGCTATATCTCCCACATGGAAAGTGCCAGGAGGGAGAAGTGGGGATTATGTTTAGACTTTCTCGGAACTGCTTCAAATCAACTAGATCTCTTTGTGCTGTAAATCTCCCAACAGCCAAATGTAAAAGCAGCAAACATCTCGCTGTATGTCCCACATCCAAAGTGCCAAGAGAGAGCTTGCTCTCCCTGTCTTTGAGTACTGTTTTCACTGTCCCGGTTACCTCTTGGCTAACGTTCTCTTCAGAGCTGCAGTGAAACCAGGAACCACGTGGAGAAGGCACCCACACTGAAAGTGCCTGGAGGGAACATTGGGGCTTCTTCTCAGTGTCTCTGACATAGGGTTTCACTGTCCCGGGAAAGTCTCTGCTAACACCGTGCAGAGCGCTGTGCCCAATATACAGAAACGTCTTGCGGTATCTCCTACAGGGAAAGTGCCAGGAGGGAATTGTCGAGCTTGTTCTCAGTGTCTCTGAGAATTGCTCTGATTATCCGTGTGACCTCTTTGCTAAGACTCTCCAGAGAGACGTCCTCAAAACCAACACACATCTTGACATATCTCCCACATTGATCGCAGTGTCTCCAGAAACGGCATTCAAGGAGCCAGGACCTTTTCTCCCTACACTCTCCATTGAGTTGTCCTCAAAACCAATATACATCCTGCTATATCTCCCACATGGAAAGTGCCAGGAGGGAGAAGTGGGGATTATGTTTAGACTTTCTCGGAACTGCTTCAAATCAACTAGATCTCTTTGTGCTGTAAATCTCCCAACAGCCAAACGCAAAAGCAGCAAACATCTCGCTGTATGTCCCACATCCAAAGTGCCAAGAGAGAGCTTGCTCTCCCTGTCTTTGAGTACTGTTTTCACTGTCCCGGTTACCTCTTGGCTAACGTTCTCTTCAGAGCTGCAGTGAAACCAGGAACCACGTGGAGAAGGCACCCACACTGAAAGTGCCTGGAGGGAACACTGGGGCTTCTTCTCAGTGTCTCTGACATAGGGTTTCACTGTCCCGGGAAAGTCTCTGCTAACACCCTGCAGAGCGCTGTGCCCAATATACAGAAACGTCTTGCGGTATCTCCTACAGGGAAAGTGCCAGGAGGGAATTGTCGAGCTTGTTCTCAGTGTCTCTGAGAATTGCTCTGATTATCCGTGTGACCTCTTTGCTAAGACTCTCCAGAGAGCCGTCCTCAAAACAAACACACATCTTGACATATCTCCCACATTGATCGCAGTGTCTCCAGAAACGGCATTCAAGGAGCCAGGACCTTTTCTCCCTACACTCTCCATTGAGTTGTCCTCAAAACCAATATACATCCTGCTATATCTCCCACATGGAAAGTGCCAGGAGGGAGAAGTGGGGATTATGTTTAGACTTTCTCGGAACTGCTTCAAATCAACTAGATCTCTTTGTGCTGTAAATCTCCCAACAGCCAAACGCAAAAGCAGCAAACATCTCGCTGTATGTCCCACATCCAAAGTGCCAAGAGAGAGCTTGCTCTCCCTGTCTTTGAGTACTGTTTTCACTGTGCCGGTTACCTCTTTGCTAACGTTCTCTTCAGAGCTGCAGTGAAACCAGGAACCACGTGGAGAAGGCACCCACACTGAAAGTGCCTGGAGGGAACATTGGGGCTTCTTCTCAGTGTCTCTGACATAGGGTTTCACTGTCCCGGGAAAGTCTCTGCTAACACCGTGCAGAGCGCTGTGCCCAATATACAGAAACGTCTTGCGGTATCTCCTACAGGGAAAGTGCCAGGAGGGAATTGTCGAGCTTGTTCTGAGTGTCTCTGAGAATTGCTCTGATTATCCCTGTGACCTCTTTGCTAAGACTCTCCAGAGAGACGTCCTCAAAACCAACACACATCTTGACATATCTCCCACATTGATCGCAGTGTCTCCAGAAACGGCATTCAAGGAGCCAGGACCTTTTCTCCCTACACTCTCCATTGAGTTGTCCTCAAAACCAATATACATCCTGCTATATCTCCCACATGGAAAGTGCCAGGAGGGAGAAGTGGGGATTATGTTTAGACTTTCTCGGAACTGCTTCAAATCAACTAGATCTCTTTGTGCTGTAAATCTCCCAACAGCCAAACGCAAAAGCAGCAAACATCTCGCTGTATGTCCCACATCCAAAGTGCCAAGAGAGAGCTTGCTCTCCCTGTCTTTGAGTACTGTTTTCACTGTCCCGGTTACCTCTTGGCTAACGTTCTCTTCAGAGCTGCAGTGAAACCAGGAACCACGTGGAGAAGGCACCCACACTGAAAGTGCCTGGAGGGAACACTGGGGCTTCTTCTCAGTGTCTCTGACATAGGGTTTCACTGTCCCGGGAAACTCTCTGCTAACACCGTGCAGAGCGCTGTGCCCAATATACAGAAACGTCTTGCGGTATCTCCTACAGGGAAAGTGCCAGGAGGGAATTGTCGAGCTTGTTCTCAGTGTCTCTGAGAATTGCTCTGATTATCCCTGTGACCTCTTTGCTAAGACTCTCCAGAGAGCCGTCCTCAAAACCAACACACATCTTGACATATCTCCCACATTGATCGCAGTGTCTCCAGGAACGGCATTCAAGGAGCCAGGACCTTTTCTCCCTACACTCTCCATTGAGTTGTCCTCAAAACCAATATACATCCTGCTATATCTCCCACATGGAAAGTGCCAGGAGGGAGAAGTGGGGATTATGTTTAGACTTTCTCGGAACTGCTTCAAATCAACTAGATCTCTTTGTGCTGTAAATCTCCCAACAGCCAAACGCAAAAGCAGCAAACATCTCGCTGTATGTCCCACATCCAAAGTGCCAAGAGAGAGCTTGCTCTCCCTGTCTTTGAGTACTGTTTTCACTGTCCCGGTTACCTCTTTGCTAACGTTCTCTTCAGAGCTGCAGTGAAACCAGGAACCACGTGGAGAAGGCACCCACACTGAAAGTGCCTGGAGGGAACATTGGGGCTTCTTCTCAGTGTCTCTGACATAGGGTTTCACTGTCCCGGGAAAGTCTCTGCTAACACCGTGCAGAGCGCTGTGCCCAATATACAGAAACGTCTTGCGGTATCTCCTACAGGGAAAGTGCCAGGAGGGAATTGTCGAGCTTGTTCTCAGTGTCTCTGAGAATTGCTCTGATTATCCCTGTGACCTCTTTGCTAAGACTCTCCAGAGAGACGTCCTCAAAACCAACACACATCTTGACATATCTCCCACATTGATCGCAGTGTCTCCAGAAACGGCATTCAAGGAGCCAGGACCTTTTCTCCCTACACTCTCCATTGAGTTGTCCTCAAAACCAATATACATCCTGCTATATCTCCCACATGGAAAGTGCCAGGAGGGAGAAGTGGGGATTATGTTTAGACTTTCTCGGAACTGCTTCAAATCAACTAGATCTCTTTGTGCTGTAAATCTCCCAACAGCCAAACGCAAAAGCAGCAAACATCTCGCTGTATGTCCCACATCCAAAGTGCCAAGAGAGAGCTTGCTCTCCCTGTCTTTGAGTACTGTTTTCACTGTCCCGGTTACCTCTTGGCTAACGTTCTCTTCAGAGCTGCAGTGAAACCAGGAACCACGTGGAGAAGGCACCCACACTGAAAGTGCCTGGAGGGAACATTGGGGCTTCTTCTCAGTGTCTCTGACATAGGGTTTCACTGTCCCGGGAAAGTCTCTGCTAACACCGTGCAGAGCGCTGTGCCCAATATACAGAAACGTCTTGCGGTATCTCCTACAGGGAAAGTGCCAGGAGGGAATTGTCGAGCTTGTTCTCAGTGTCTCTGAGAATTGCTCTGATTATCCGTGTGACCTCTTTGCTAAGACTCTCCAGAGACACGTCCTCAAAACCAACACACATCTTGACATATCTCCCACATTGATCGCAGTGTCTCCACAAACGGCATTCAAGGAGCCAGGACCTTTTCTCCCTACACTCTCCATTGAGTTGTCCTCAAAACCAATATACATCCTGCTATATCTCCCACATGGAAAGTGCCAGGAGGGAGAAGTGGGGATTATGTTTAGACTTTCTCGGAACTGCTTCAAATCAACTAGATCTCTTTGTGCTGTAAATCTCCCAACAGCCAAATGTAAAAGCAGCAAACATCTCGCTGTATGTCCCACATCCAAAGTGCCAAGAGAGAGCTTGCTCTCCCTGTCTTTGAGTACTGTTTTCACTGTCCCGGTTACCTCTTGGCTAACGTTCTCTTCAGAGCTGCAGTGAAACCAGGAACCACGTGGAGAAGGCACCCACACTGAAAGTGCCTGGAGGGAACATTGGGGCTTCTTCTCAGTGTCTCTGACATAGGGTTTCACTGTCCCGGGAAAGTCTCTGCTAACACCGTGCAGAGCGCTGTGCCCAATATACAGAAACGTCTTGCGGTATCTCCTACAGGGAAAGTGCCAGGAGGGAATTGTCGAGCTTGTTCTCAGTGTCTCTGAGAATTGCTCTGATTATCCGTGTGACCTCTTTGCTAAGACTCTCCAGAGAGCCGTCCTCAAAACAAACACACATCTTGACATATCTCCCACATTGATCGCAGTGTCTCCAGAAACGGCATTCAAGGAGCCAGGACCTTTTCTCCCTACACTCTCCATTGAGTTGTCCTCAAAACCAATATACATCCTGCTATATCTCCCACATGGAAAGTGCCAGGAGGGAGAAGTGGGGATTATGTTTAGACTTTCTCGGAACTGCTTCAAATCAACTAGATCTCTTTGTGCTGTAAATCTCCCAACAGCCAAACGCAAAAGCAGCAAACATCTCGCTGTATGTCCCACATCCAAAGTGCCAAGAGAGAGCTTGCTCTCCCTGTCTTTGAGTACTGTTTTCACTGTCCCGGTTACCTCTTGGCTAACGTTCTCTTCAGAGCTGCAGTGAAACCAGGAACCACGTGGAGAAGGCACCCACACTGAAAGTGCCTGGAGGGAACACTGGGGCTTCTTCTCAGTGTCTCTGACATAGGGTTTCACTGTCCCGGGAAAGTCTCTGCTAACACCGTGCAGAGCGCTGTGCCCAATATACAGAAACGTCTTGCGGTATCTCCTACAGGGAAAGTGGCTGGAGGGAATTGTCGAGCTTGTTCTGAGTGTCTCTGAGAATTGCTCTGATTATCCCTGTGACCTCTTTGCTAAGACTCTCCAGAGAGCCGTCCTCAAAACCAACACACATCTTGACATATCTCCCACATTGATCGCAGTGTCTCCAGAAACGGCATTCAAGGAGCCAGGACCTTTTCTCCTTACACTCTCCATTGAGTTGTCCTCAAAACCAATATACATCCTGCTATATCTCCCACATGGAAAGTGCCAGGAGGGAGAAGTGGGGATTATGTTTAGACTTTCTCGGAACTGCTTCAAATCAACTAGATCTCTTTGTGCTGTAAATCTCCCAACAGCCAAACGCAAAAGCAGCAAACATCTCGCTGTATGTCCCACATCCAAAGTGCCAAGAGAGAGCTTGCTCTCCCTGTCTTTGAGTACTGTTTTCACTGTCCCGGTTACCTCTTGGCTAACGTTCTCTTCAGAGCTGCAGTGAAACCAGGAACCACGTGGAGAAGGCACCCACACTGAAAGTGCCTGGAGGGAACACTGGGGCTTCTTCTCAGTGTCTCTGACATAGGGTTTCACTGTCCCGGGAAAGTCTCTGCTAACACCGTGCAGAGCGCTGTGCCCAATATACAGAAACGTCTTGCGGTATCTCCTACAGGGAAAGTGCCAGGAGGGAATTGTCGAGCTTGTTCTCAGTGTCTCTGAGAATTGCTCTGATTATCCGTGTGACCTCTTTGCTAAGACTCTCCAGAGAGCCGTCCTCAAAACCAACACACATCTTGACATATCTCCCACATTGATCGCAGTGTCTCCAGGAACGGCATTCAAGGAGCCAGGACCTTTTCTCCCTACACTCTCCATTGAGTTGTCCTCAAAACCAATATACATCCTGCTATATCTCCCACATGGAAAGTGCCAGGAGGGAGAAGTGGGGATTATGTTTAGACTTTCTCGGAACTGCTTCAAATCAACTAGATCTCTTTGTGCTGTAAATCTCCCAACAGCCAAACGCAAAAGCAGCAAACATCTCGCTGTATGTCCCACATCCAAAGTGCCAAGAGAGAGCTTGCTCTCCCTGTCTTTGAGTACTGTTTTCACTGTGCCGGTTACCTCTTTGCTAACGTTCTCTTCAGAGCTGCAGTGAAACCAGGAACCACGTGGAGAAGGCACCCACACTGAAAGTGCCTGGAGGGAACATTGGGGCTTCTTCTCAGTGTCTCTGACATAGGGTTTCACTGTCCCGGGAAAGTCTCTGCTAACACCGTGCAGAGCGCTGTGCCCAATATACAGAAACGTCTTGCGGTATCTCCTACAGGGAAAGTGCCAGGAGGGAATTGTCGAGCTTGTTCTGAGTGTCTCTGAGAATTGCTCTGATTATCCCTGTGACCTCTTTGCTAAGACTCTCCAGAGAGACGTCCTCAAAACCAACACACATCTTGACATATCTCCCACATTGATCGCAGTGTCTCCAGAAACGGCATTCAAGGAGCCAGGACCTTTTCTCCCTACACTCTCCATTGAGTTGTCCTCAAAACCAATATACATCCTGCTATATCTCCCACATGGAAAGTGCCAGGAGGGAGAAGTGGGGATTATGTTTAGACTTTCTCGGAACTGCTTCAAATCAACTAGATCTCTTTGTGCTGTAAATCTCCCAACAGCCAAACGCAAAAGCAGCAAACATCTCGCTGTATGTCCCACATCCAAAGTGCCAAGAGAGAGCTTGCTCTCCCTGTCTTTGAGTACTGTTTTCACTGTCCCGGTTACCTCTTGGCTAACGTTCTCTTCAGAGCTGCAGTGAAACCAGGAACCACGTGGAGAAGGCACCCACACTGAAAGTGCCTGGAGGGAACACTGGGGCTTCTTCTCAGTGTCTCTGACATAGGGTTTCACTGTCCCGGGAAACTCTCTGCTAACACCGTGCAGAGCGCTGTGCCCAATATACAGAAACGTCTTGCGGTATCTCCTACAGGGAAAGTGCCAGGAGGGAATTGTCGAGCTTGTTCTCAGTGTCTCTGAGAATTGCTCTGATTATCCCTGTGACCTCTTTGCTAAGACTCTCCAGAGAGCCGTCCTCAAAACCAACACACATCTTGACATATCTCCCACATTGATCGCAGTGTCTCCAGAAACGGCATTCAAGGAGCCAGGACCTTTTCTCCCTACACTCTCCATTGAGTTGTCCTCAAAACCAATATACATCCTGCTATATCTCCCACATGGAAAGTGCCAGGAGGGAGAAGTGGGGATTATGTTTAGACTTTCTCGGAACTGCTTCAAATCAACTAGATCTCTTTGTGCTGTAAATCTCCCAACAGCCAAACGCAAAAGCAGCAAACATCTCGCTGTATGTCCCACATCCAAAGTGCCAAGAGAGAGCTTGCTCTCCCTGTCTTTGAGTACTGTTTTCACTGTGCCGGTTACCTCTTTGCTAACGTTCTCTTCAGAGCTGCAGTGAAACCAGGAACCACGTGGAGAAGGCACCCACACTGAAAGTGCCTGGAGGGAACATTGGGGCTTCTTCTCAGTGTCTCTGACATAGGGTTTCACTGTCCCGGGAAAGTCTCTGCTAACACCGTGCAGAGCGCTGTGCCCAATATACAGAAACGTCTTGCGGTATCTCCTACAGGGAAAGTGCCAGGAGGGAATTGTCGAGCTTGTTCTGAGTGTCTCTGAGAATTGCTCTGATTATCCCTGTGACCTCTTTGCTAAGACTCTCCAGAGAGACGTCCTCAAAACCAACACACATCTTGACATATCTCCCACATTGATCGCAGTGTCTCCAGAAACGGCATTCAAGGAGCCAGGACCTTTTCTCCCTACACTCTCCATTGAGTTGTCCTCAAAACCAATATACATCCTGCTATATCTCCCACATGGAAAGTGCTAGGAGGGAGAAGTTGGGATTATGTTTAGACTTTCTCGGAACTGCTTCAAATCAACTAGATCTCTTTGTGCTGTAAATCTCCCAACAGCCAAATGTAAAAGCAGCAAATATCTCGCTGTATGTCCCACATCCAATGTGCCAAGAGAGAGCTTGCTCTCCCTGTCTTTGAGTACTGTTTTCACTGTCCCGGTTACCTCTTTGCTAACGTTCTCTTCAGAGCTGCAGTGAAACCAGGAACCACGTGGAGAAGGCACCCACACTGAAAGTGCCTGGAGGGAACATTGGGGCTTCTTCTCAGTGTCTCTGACATAGGGTTTCACTGTCCCGGGAAAGTCTCTGCTAACACCGTGCAGAGCGCTGTGCCCAATATACAGAAACGTCTTGCGGTATCTCCTACAGGGAAAGTGCCAGGAGGGAATTGTCGAGCTTGTTCTGAGTGTCTCTGAGAATTGCTCTGATTATCCGTGTGACCTCTTTGCTAAGACTCTCCAGAGACACGTCCTCAAAACCAACACACATCTTGACATATCTCCCACATTGATCGCAGTGTCTCCAGAAACGGCATTCAAGGAGCCAGGACCTTTTCTCCCTACACTGTCCATTGAGTTGTCCTCAAAACCAATATACATCCTGCTATATCTCCCACATGGAAAGTGCCAGGAGGGAGAAGTGGGGATTATGTTTAGACTTTCTCGGAACTGCTTCAAATCAACTAGATCTCTTTGTGCTGTAAATCTCCCAACAGCCAAACGCAAAAGCAGCAAACATCTCGCTGTATGTCCCACATCCAAAGTGCCAAGAGAGAGCTTGCTCTCCCTGTCTTTGAGTACTGTTTTCACTGTCCCGGTTACCTCTTGGCTAACGTTCTCTTCAGAGCTGCAGTGAAACCAGGAACCACGTGGAGAAGGCACCCACACTGAAAGTGCCTGGAGGGAACATTGGGGCTTCTTCTCAGTGTCTCTGACATAGGGTTTCACTGTCCCGGGAAAGTCTCTGCTAACACCGTGCAGAGCGCTGTGCCCAATATACAGAAACGTCTTGCGGTATCTCCTACAGGGAAAGTGCCAGGAGGGAATTGTCGAGCTTGTTCTCAGTGTCTCTGAGAATTGCTCTGATTATCCCTGTGACCTCTTTGCTAAGACTCTCCAGAGAGCCGTCCTCAAAACCAACACACATCTTGACATATCTCCCACATTGATCGCAGTGTCTCCAGAAATGGCATTCAAGGAGCCGGGACCTTTTCTCCCTACACTCTCCATTGAGTTGTCCTCAAAACCAATATACATCCTGCTATATCTCCCACATGGAAAGTGCCAGGAGGGAGAAGTGGGGATTATGTTTAGACTTTCTCGGAACTGCTTCAAATCAACTAGATCTCTTTGTGCTGTAAATCTCCCAACAGCCAAACGCAAAAGCAGCAAACATCTCGCTGTATGTCCCACATCCAAAGTGCCAAGAGAGAGCTTGCTCTCCCTGTCTTTGAGTACTGTTTTCACTGTCCCGGTTACCTCTTGGCTAACGTTCTCTTCAGAGCTGCAGTGAAACCAGGAACCACGTGGAGAAGGCACCCACACTGAAAGTGCCTGGAGGGAACACTGGGGCTTCTTCTCAGTGTCTCTGACATAGGGTTTCACTGTCCCGGGAAAGTCTCTGCTAACACCGTGCAGAGCGCTGTGCCCAATATACAGAAACGTCTTGCGGTATCTCCTACAGGGAAAGTGCCAGGAGAGAATTGTTGAGCTTGTTCTGAGTGTCTCTGAGAATTGCTCTGATTATCCGTGTGACCTCTTTGCTAAGACTCTCCAGAGAGCCGTCCTCAAAACCAACACACATCTTGACATATCTCCCACATTGATCGCAGTGTCTCCAGGAACGGCATTCAAGGAGCCAGGACCTTTTCTCCCTACACTCTCCATTGAGTTGTCCTCAAAACCAATATACATCCTGCTATATCTCCCACGTGGACAGTGCTAGGAGGGAGAAGTGGGGATTATGTTTAGACTTTCTCGGAACTGCTTCAAATCAACTAGATCTCTTTGTGCTGTAAATCTCCCAACAGCCAAACGCAAAAGCAGCAAACATCTCGCTGTATGTCCCACATCCAAAGTGCCAAGAGAGAGCTTGCTCTCCCTGTCTTTGAGTACTGTTTTCACTGTCCCGGTTACCTCTTTGCTAACGTTCTCTTCAGAGCTGCAGTGAAACCAGGAACCACGTGGAGAAGGCACCCACACTGAAAGTGCCTGGAGGGAACATTGGGGCTTCTTCTCAGTGTCTCTGACATAGGGTTTCACTGTCCCGGGAAAGTCTCTGCTAACACCGTGCAGAGCGCTGTGCCCAATATACAGAAACGTCTTGCGGTATCTCCTACAGGGAAAGTGCCAGGAGGGAATTGTCGAGCTTGTTCTGAGTGTCTCTGAGAATTGCTCTGATTATCCGTGTGACCTCTTTGCTAAGACTCTCCAGAGAGACGTCCTCAAAACCAACACACATCTTGACATATCTCCCACATTGATCGCAGTGTCTCCAGAAACGGCATTCAAGGAGCCAGGACCTTTTCTCCCTACACTCTCCATTGAGTTGTCCTCAAAACCAATATACATCCTGCTATATCTCCCACATGGAAAGTGCTAGGAGGGAGAAGTGGGGATTATGTTTAGACTTTCTCGGAACTGCTTCAAATCAACTAGATCTCTTTGTGCTGTAAATCTCCCAACAGCCAAATGTAAAAGCAGCAAACATCTCGCTGTATGTCCCACATCCAAAGTGCCAAGAGAGAGCTTGCTCTCCCTGTCTTTGAGTACTGTTTTCACTGTCCCGGTTACCTCTTGGCTAACGTTCTCTTCAGAGCTGCAGTGAAACCAGGAACCACGTGGAGAAGGCACCCACACTGAAAGTGCCTGGAGGGAACATTGGGGCTTCTTCTCAGTGTCTCTGACATAGGGTTTCACTGTCCCGGGAAAGTCTCTGCTAACACCGTGCAGAGCGCTGTGCCCAATATACAGAAACGTCTTGCGGTATCTCCTACAGGGAAAGTGCCAGGAGGGAATTGTCGAGCTTGTTCTCAGTGTCTCTGAGAATTGCTCTGATTATCCCTGTGACCTCTTTGCTAAGACTCTCCAGAGAGCCGTCCTCAAAACCAACACACATCTTGACATATCTCCCACATTGATCGCAGTGTCTCCAGAAATGGCATTCAAGGAGCCGGGACCTTTTCTCCCTACACTCTCCATTGAGTTGTCCTCAAAACCAATATACATCCTGCTATATCTCCCACATGGAAAGTGCCAGGAGGGAGAAGTGGGGATTATGTTTAGACTTTCTCGGAACTGCTTCAAATCAACTAGATCTCTTTGTGCTGTAAATCTCCCAACAGCCAAACGCAAAAGCAGCAAACATCTCGCTGTATGTCCCACATCCAAAGTGCCAAGAGAGAGCTTGCTCTCCCTGTCTTTGAGTACTGTTTTCACTGTCCCGGTTACCTCTTGGCTAACGTTCTCTTCAGAGCTGCAGTGAAACCAGGAACCACGTGGAGAAGGCACCCACACTGAAAGTGCCTGGAGGGAACACTGGGGCTTCTTCTCAGTGTCTCTGACATAGGGTTTCACTGTCCCGGGAAAGTCTCTGCTAACACCGTGCAGAGCGCTGTGCCCAATATACAGAAACGTCTTGCGGTATCTCCTACAGGGAAAGTGCCAGGAGAGAATTGTTGAGCTTGTTCTGAGTGTCTCTGAGAATTGCTCTGATTATCCGTGTGACCTCTTTGCTAAGACTCTCCAGAGAGCCGTCCTCAAAACCAACACACATCTTGACATATCTCCCACATTGATCGCAGTGTCTCCAGGAACGGCATTCAAGGAGCCAGGACCTTTTCTCCCTACACTCTCCATTGAGTTGTCCTCAAAACCAATATACATCCTGCTATATCTCCCACGTGGACAGTGCTAGGAGGGAGAAGTGGGGATTATGTTTAGACTTTCTCGGAACTGCTTCAAATCAACTAGATCTCTTTGTGCTGTAAATCTCCCAACAGCCAAACGCAAAAGCAGCAAACATCTCGCTGTATGTCCCACATCCAAAGTGCCAAGAGAGAGCTTGCTCTCCCTGTCTTTGAGTACTGTTTTCACTGTCCCGGTTACCTCTTTGCTAACGTTCTCTTCAGAGCTGCAGTGAAACCAGGAACCACGTGGAGAAGGCACCCACACTGAAAGTGCCTGGAGGGAACATTGGGGCTTCTTCTCAGTGTCTCTGACATAGGGTTTCACTGTCCCGGGAAAGTCTCTGCTAACACCGTGCAGAGCGCTGTGCCCAATATACAGAAACGTCTTGCGGTATCTCCTACAGGGAAAGTGCCAGGAGGGAATTGTCGAGCTTGTTCTGAGTGTCTCTGAGAATTGCTCTGATTATCCGTGTGACCTCTTTGCTAAGACTCTCCAGAGAGACGTCCTCAAAACCAACACACATCTTGACATATCTCCCACATTGATCGCAGTGTCTCCAGAAACGGCATTCAAGGAGCCAGGACCTTTTCTCCCTACACTCTCCATTGAGTTGTCCTCAAAACCAATATACATCCTGCTATATCTCCCACATGGAAAGTGCTAGGAGGGAGAAGTGGGGATTATGTTTAGACTTTCTCGGAACTGCTTCAAATCAACTAGATCTCTTTGTGCTGTAAATCTCCCAACAGCCAAATGTAAAAGCAGCAAACATCTCGCTGTATGTCCCACATCCAAAGTGCCAAGAGAGAGCTTGCTCTCCCTGTCTTTGAGTACTGTTTTCACTGTCCCGGTTACCTCTTGGCTAACGTTCTCTTCAGAGCTGCAGTGAAACCAGGAACCACGTGGAGAAGGCACCCACACTGAAAGTGCCTGGAGGGAACATTGGGGCTTCTTCTCAGTGTCTCTGACATAGGGTTTCACTGTCCCGGGAAAGTCTCTGCTAACACCGTGCAGAGCGCTGTGCCCAATATACAGAAACGTCTTGCGGTATCTCCTACAGGGAAAGTGGCTGGAGGGAATTGTCGAGCTTGTTCTCAGTGTCTCTGAGAATTGCTCTGATTATCCGTGTGACCTCTTTGCTAAGACTCTCCAGAGAGACGTCCTCAAAACAAACACACATCTTGACATATCTCCCACATTGATCGCAGTGTCTCCAGAAATGGCATTCAAGGAGCCAGGACCTTTTCTCCCTACACTCTCCATTGAGTTGTCCTCAAAACCAATATACATCCTGCTATATCTCCCACATGGAAAGTGCCAGGAGGGAGAAGTGGGGATTATGTTTAGACTTTCTCGGAACTGCTTCAAATCAACTAGATCTCTTTGTGCTGTAAATCTCCCAACAGCCAAACGCAAAAGCAGCAAACATCTCGCTGTATGTCCCACATCCAAAGTGCCAAGAGAGAGCTTGCTCTCCCTGTCTTTGAGTACTGTTTTCACTGTCCCGGTTACCTCTTGGCTAACGTTCTCTTCAGAGCTGCAGTGAAACCAGGAACCACGTGGAGAAGGCACCCACACTGAAAGTGCCTGGAGGGAACATTGGGGCTTCTTCTCAGTGTCTCTGACATAGGGTTTCACTGTCCCGGGAAAGTCTCTGCTAACACCGTGCAGAGCGCTGTGCCCAATATACAGAAACGTCTTGCGGTATCTCCTACAGGGAAAGTGCCAGGAGGGAATTGTCGAGCTTGTTCTGAGTGTCTCTGAGAATTGCTCTGATTATCCGTGTGACCTCTTTGCTAAGACTCTCCAGAGAGACGTCCTCAAAACCAACACACATCTTGACATATCTCCCACATTGATCGCAGTGTCTCCAGAAACGGCATTCAAGGAGCCAGGACCTTTTCTCCCTACACTGTCCATTGAGTTGTCCTCAAAACCAATATACATCCTGCTATATCTCCCACATGGAAAGTGCTAGGAGGGAGAAGTGGGGATTATGTTTAGACTTTCTCGGAACTGCTTCAAATCAACTAGATCTCTTTGTGCTGTAAATCTCCCAACAGCCAAATGTAAAAGCAGCAAACATCTCGCTGTATGTCCCACATCCAAAGTGCCAAGAGAGAGCTTGCTCTCCCTGTCTTTGAGTACTGTTTTCACTGTCCCGGTTACCTCTTGGCTAACGTTCTCTTCAGAGCTGCAGTGAAACCAGGAACCACGTGGAGAAGGCACCCACACTGAAAGTGCCTGGAGGGAACATTGGGGCTTCTTCTCAGTGTCTCTGACATAGGGTTTCACTGTCCCGGGAAAGTCTCTGCTAACACCGTGCAGAGCGCTGTGCCCAATATACAGAAACGTCTTGCGGTATCTCCTACAGGGAAAGTGCCAGGAGGGAATTGTCGAGCTTGTTCTCAGTGTCTCTGAGAATTGCTCTGATTATCCCTGTGACCTCTTTGCTAAGACTCTCCAGAGACACGTCCTCAAAACCAACACACATCTTGACATATCTCCCACATTGATCGCAGTGTCTCCAGAAATGGCATTCAAGGAGCCAGGACCTTTTCTCCCTACACTCTCCATTGAGTTGTCCTCAAAACCAATATACATCCTGCTATATCTCCCACATGGAAAGTGCCAGGAGGGAGAAGTGGGGATTATGTTTAGACTTTCTCGGAACTGCTTCAAATCAACTAGATCTCTTTGTGCTGTAAATCTCCCAACAGCCAAACGCAAAAGCAGCAAACATCTCGCTGTATGTCCCACATCCAAAGTGCCAAGAGAGAGCTTGCTCTCCCTGTCTTTGAGTACTGTTTTCACTGTCCCGGTTACCTCTTGGCTAACGTTCTCTTCAGAGCTGCAGTGAAACCAGGAACCACGTGGAGAAGGCACCCACACTGAAAGTGCCTGGAGGGAACACTGGGGCTTCTTCTCAGTGTCTCTGACATAGGGTTTCACTGTCCCGGGAAAGTCTCTGCTAACACCGTGCAGAGCGCTGTGCCCAATATACAGAAACGTCTTGCGGTATCTCCTACAGGGAAAGTGCCAGGAGGGAATTGTCGAGCTTGTTCTGAGTGTCTCTGAGAATTGCTCTGATTATCCGTGTGACCTCTTTGCTAAGACTCTCCAGAGACACGTCCTCAAAACCAACACACATCTTGACATATCTCCCACATTGATCGCAGTGTCTCCAGAAACGGCATTCAAGGAGCCAGGACCTTTTCTCCCTACACTCTCCATTGAGTTGTCCTCAAAACCAATATACATCCTGCTATATCTCCCACATGGAAAGTGCCAGGAGGGAGAAGTGGGGATTATGTTTAGACTTTCTCGGAACTGCTTCAAATCAACTAGATCTCTTTGTGCTGTAAATCTCCCAACAGCCAAACGCAAAAGCAGCAAACATCTCGCTGTATGTCCCACATCCAAAGTGCCAAGAGAGAGCTTGCTCTCCCTGTCTTTGAGTACTGTTTTCACTGTCCCGGTTACCTCTTGGCTAACGTTCTCTTCAGAGCTGCAGTGAAACCAGGAACCACGTGGAGAAGGCACCCACACTGAAAGTGCCTGGAGGGAACATTGGGGCTTCTTCTCAGTGTCTCTGACATAGGGTTTCACTGTCCCGGGAAAGTCTCTGCTAACACCGTGCAGAGCGCTGTGCCCAATATACAGAAACGTCTTGCGGTATCTCCTACAGGGAAAGTGCCAGGAGGGAATTGTCGAGCTTGTTCTGAGTGTCTCTGAGAATTGCTCTGATTATCCGTGTGACCTCTTTGCTAAGACTCTCCAGAGAGCCGTCCTCAAAACCAACACACATCTTGACATATCTCCCACATTGATCGCAGTGTCTCCAGAAATGGCATTCAAGGAGCCAGGACCTTTTCTCCCTACACTCTCCATTGAGTTGTCCTCAAAACCAATATACATCCTGCTATATCTCCCACATGGAAAGTGCCAGGAGGGAGAAGTGGGGATTATGTTTAGACTTTCTCGGAACTGCTTCCAATCAACTAGATCTCTTTGTGCTGTAAATCTCCCAACAGCCAAACGCAAAAGCAGCAAACATCTCGCTGTATGTCCCACATCCAAAGTGCCAAGAGAGAGCTTGCTCTCCCTGTCTTTGAGTACTGTTTTCACTGTCCCGGTTACCTCTTGGCTAACGTTCTCTTCAGAGCTGCAGTGAAACCAGGAACCACGTGGAGAAGGCACCCACACTGAAAGTGCCTGGAGGGAACACTGGGGCTTCTTCTCAGTGTCTCTGACATAGGGTTTCACTGTCCCGGGAAAGTCTCTGCTAACACCGTGCAGAGCGCTGTGCCCAATATACAGAAACGTCTTGCGGTATCTCCTACAGGGAAAGTGCCAGGAGGGAATTGTTGAGCTTGTTCTGAGTGTCTCTGAGAATTGCTCTGATTATCCGTGTGACCTCTTTGCTAAGACTCTCCAGAGAGCCGTCCTCAAAACCAACACACATCTTGACATATCTCCCACATTGATCGCAGTGTCTCCAGGAACGGCATTCAAGGAGCCAGGACCTTTTCTCCCTACACTCTCCATTGAGTTGTCCTCAAAACCAATATACATCCTGCTATATCTCCCACGTGGACAGTGCTAGGAGGGAGAAGTGGGGATTATGTTTAGACTTTCTCGGAACTGCTTCAAATCAACTAGATCTCTTTGTGCTGTAAATCTCCCAACAGCCAAACGCAAAAGCAGCAAACATCTCGCTGTATGTCCCACATCCAAAGTGCCAAGAGAGAGCTTGCTCTCCCTGTCTTTGAGTACTGTTTTCACTGTCCCGGTTACCTCTTTGCTAACGTTCTCTTCAGAGCTGCAGTGAAACCAGGAACCACGTGGAGAAGGCACCCACACTGAAAGTGCCTGGAGGGAACATTGGGGCTTCTTCTCAGTGTCTCTGACATAGGGTTTCACTGTCCCGGGAAAGTCTCTGCTAACACCGTGCAGAGCGCTGTGCCCAATATACAGAAACGTCTTGCGGTATCTCCTACAGGGAAAGTGCCAGGAGGGAATTGTCGAGCTTGTTCTGAGTGTCTCTGAGAATTGCTCTGATTATCCGTGTGACCTCTTTGCTAAGACTCTCCAGAGAGACGTCCTCAAAACCAACACACATCTGGACATATCTCCCACATTGATCGCAGTGTCTCCAGAAACGGCATTCAAGGAGCCAGGACCTTTTCTCCCTACACTGTCCATTGAGTTGTCCTCAAAACCAATATACATCCTGCTATATCTCCCACATGGAAAGTGCTAGGAGGGAGAAGTGGGGATTATGTTTAGACTTTCTCGGAACTGCTTCAAATCAACTAGATCTCTTTGTGCTGTAAATCTCCCAACAGCCAAATGTAAAAGCAGCAAACATCTCGCTGTATGTCCCACATCCAAAGTGCCAAGAGAGAGCTTGCTCTCCCTGTCTTTGAGTACTGTTTTCACTGTCCCGGTTACCTCTTGGCTAACGTTCTCTTCAGAGCTGCAGTGAAACCAGGAACCACGTGGAGAAGGCACCCACACTGAAAGTGCCTGGAGGGAACATTGGGGCTTCTTCTCAGTGTCTCTGACATAGGGTTTCACTGTCCCGGGAAAGTCTCTGCTAACACCGTGCAGAGCGCTGTGCCCAATATACAGAAACGTCTTGCGGTATCTCCTACAGGGAAAGTGCCAGGAGGGAATTGTCGAGCTTGTTCTGAGTGTCTCTGAGAATTGCTCTGATTATCCGTGTGACCTCTTTGCTAAGACTCTCCAGAGAGCCGTCCTCAAAACCAACACACATCTTGACATATCTCCCACATTGATCGCAGTGTCTCCAGAAATGGCATTCAAGGAGCCAGGACCTTTTCTCCCTACACTCTCCATTGAGTTGTCCTCAAAACCAATATACATCCTGCTATATCTCCCACATGGAAAGTGCCAGGAGGGAGAAGTGGGGATTATGTTTAGACTTTCTCGGAACTGCTTCAAATCAACTAGATCTCTTTGTGCTGTAAATCTCCCAACAGCCAAACGCAAAAGCAGCAAACATCTCGCTGTATGTCCCACATCCAAAGTGCCAAGAGAGAGCTTGCTCTCCCTGTCTTTGAGTACTGTTTTCACTGTCCCGGTTACCTCTTTGCTAACGTTCTCTTCAGAGCTGCAGTGAAACCAGGAACCACGTGGAGAAGGCACCCACACTGAAAGTGCCTGGAGGGAACATTGGGGCTTCTTCTCAGTGTCTCTGACATAGGGTTTCACTGTCCCGGGAAAGTCTCTGCTAACACCGTGCAGAGCGCTGTGCCCAATATACAGAAACGTCTTGCGGTATCTCCTACAGGGAAAGTGCCAGGAGGGAATTGTCGAGCTTGTTCTGAGTGTCTCTGAGAATTGCTCTGATTATCCGTGTGACCTCTTTGCTAAGACTCTCCAGAGAGCCGTCCTCAAAACCAACACACATCTTGACATATCTCCCACATTGATCGCAGTGTCTCCAGAAATGGCATTCAAGGAGCCAGGACCTTTTCTCCCTACACTCTCCATTGAGTTGTCCTCAAAACCAATATACATCCTGCTATATCTCCCACATGGAAAGTGCCAGGAGGGAGAAGTGGGGATTATGTTTAGACTTTCTCGGAACTGCTTCCAATCAACTAGATCTCTTTGTGCTGTAAATCTCCCAACAGCCAAACGCAAAAGCAGCAAACATCTCGCTGTATGTCCCACATCCAAAGTGCCAAGAGAGAGCTTGCTCTCCCTGTCTTTGAGTACTGTTTTCACTGTCCCGGTTACCTCTTGGCTAACGTTCTCTTCAGAGCTGCAGTGAAACCAGGAACCACGTGGAGAAGGCACCCACACTGAAAGTGCCTGGAGGGAACACTGGGGCTTCTTCTCAGTGTCTCTGACATAGGGTTTCACTGTCCCGGGAAAGTCTCTGCTAACACCGTGCAGAGCGCTGTGCCCAATATACAGAAACGTCTTGCGGTATCTCCTACAGGGAAAGTGCCAGGAGGGAATTGTTGAGCTTGTTCTGAGTGTCTCTGAGAATTGCTCTGATTATCCGTGTGACCTCTTTGCTAAGACTCTCCAGAGAGCCGTCCTCAAAACCAACACACATCTTGACATATCTCCCACATTGATCGCAGTGTCTCCAGGAACGGCATTCAAGGAGCCAGGACCTTTTCTCCCTACACTCTCCATTGAGTTGTCCTCAAAACCAATATACATCCTGCTATATCTCCCACATGGAAAGTGCCAGGAGGGAGAAGTGGGGATTATGTTTAGACTTTCTCGGAACTGCTTCAAATCAACTAGATCTCTTTGTGCTGTAAATCTCCCAACAGCCAAACGCAAAAGCAGCAAACATCTCGCTGTATGTCCCACATCCAAAGTGCCAAGAGAGAGCTTGCTCTCCCTGTCTTTGAGTACTGTTTTCACTGTCCCGGTTACCTCTTTGCTAACGTTCTCTTCAGAGCTGCAGTGAAACCAGGAACCACGTGGAGAAGGCACCCACACTGAAAGTGCCTGGAGGGAACATTGGGGCTTCTTCTCAGTGTCTCTGACATAGGGTTTCACTGTCCCGGGAAAGTCTCTGCTAACACCGTGCAGAGCGCTGTGCCCAATATACAGAAACGTCTTGCGGTATCTCCTACAGGGAAAGTGCCAGGAGGGAATTGTCGAGCTTGTTCTGAGTGTCTCTGAGAATTGCTCTGATTATCCGTGTGACCTCTTTGCTAAGACTCTCCAGAGAGACGTCCTCAAAACCAACACACATCTGGACATATCTCCCACATTGATCGCAGTGTCTCCAGAAACGGCATTCAAGGAGCCAGGACCTTTTCTCCCTACACTGTCCATTGAGTTGTCCTCAAAACCAATATACATCCTGCTATATCTCCCACATGGAAAGTGCTAGGAGGGAGAAGTGGGGATTATGTTTAGACTTTCTCGGAACTGCTTCAAATCAACTAGATCTCTTTGTGCTGTAAATCTCCCAACAGCCAAATGTAAAAGCAGCAAACATCTCGCTGTATGTCCCACATCCAAAGTGCCAAGAGAGAGCTTGCTCTCCCTGTCTTTGAGTACTGTTTTCACTGTCCCGGTTACCTCTTGGCTAACGTTCTCTTCAGAGCTGCAGTGAAACCAGGAACCACGTGGAGAAGGCACCCACACTGAAAGTGCCTGGAGGGAACATTGGGGCTTCTTCTCAGTGTCTCTGACATAGGGTTTCACTGTCCCGGGAAAGTCTCTGCTAACACCGTGCAGAGCGCTGTGCCCAATATACAGAAACGTCTTGCGGTATCTCCTACAGGGAAAGTGCCAGGAGGGAATTGTCGAGCTTGTTCTCAGTGTCTCTGAGAATTGCTCTGATTATCCGTGTGACCTCTTTGCTAAGACTCTCCAGAGAGCCGTCCTCAAAACCAACACACATCTTGACATATCTCCCACATTGATCGCAGTGTCTCCAGAAATGGCATTCAAGGAGCCAGGACCTTTTCTCCCTACACTCTCCATTGAGTTGTCCTCAAAACCAATATACATCCTGCTATATCTCCCACATGGAAAGTGCCAGGAGGGAGAAGTGGGGATTATGTTTAGACTTTCTCGGAACTGCTTCAAATCAACTAGATCTCTTTGTGCTGTAAATCTCCCAACAGCCAAACGCAAAAGCAGCAAACATCTCGCTGTATGTCCCACATCCAAAGTGCCAAGAGAGAGCTTGCTCTCCCTGTCTTTGAGTACTGTTTTCACTGTCCCGGTTACCTCTTGGCTAACGTTCTCTTCAGAGCTGCAGTGAAACCAGGAACCACGTGGAGAAGGCACCCACACTGAAAGTGCCTGGAGGGAACATTGGGGCTTCTTCTCAGTGTCTCTGACATAGGGTTTCACTGTCCCGGGAAAGTCTCTGCTAACACCGTGCAGAGCGCTGTGCCCAATATACAGAAACGTCTTGCGGTATCTCCTACAGGGAAAGTGCCAGGAGGGAATTGTCGAGCTTGTTCTGAGTGTCTCTGAGAATTGCTCTGATTATCCGTGTGACCTCTTTGCTAAGACTCTCCAGAGAGACGTCCTCAAAACCAACACACATCTTGACATATCTCCCACATTGATCGCAGTGTCTCCAGAAACGGCATTCAAGGAGCCAGGACCTTTTCTCCCTACACTGTCCATTGAGTTGTCCTCAAAACCAATATACATCCTGCTATATCTCCCACATGGAAAGTGCTAGGAGGGAGAAGTGGGGATTATGTTTAGACTTTCTCGGAACTGCTTCAAATCAACTAGATCTCTTTGTGCTGTAAATCTCCCAACAGCCAAATGTAAAAGCAGCAAACATCTCGCTGTATGGCCCACATCCAAAGTGCCAAGAGAGAGCTTGCTCTCCCTGTCTTTGAGTACTGTTTTCACTGTCCCGGTTACCTCTTGGCTAACGTTCTCTTCAGAGCTGCAGTGAAACCAGGAACCACGTGGAGAAGGCACCCACACTGAAAGTGCCTGGAGGGAACATTGGGGCTTCTTCTCAGTGTCTCTGACATAGGGTTTCACTGTCCCGGGAAAGTCTCTGCTAACACCGTGCAGAGCGCTGTGCCCAATATACAGAAACGTCTTGCGGTATCTCCTACAGGGAAAGTGCCAGGAGGGAATTGTCGAGCTTGTTCTCAGTGTCTCTGAGAATTGCTCTGATTATCCCTGTGACCTCTTTGCTAAGACTCTCCAGAGACACGTCCTCAAAACCAACACACATCTTGACATATCTCCCACATTGATCGCAGTGTCTCCAGAAATGGCATTCAAGGAGCCAGGACCTTTTCTCCCTACACTCTCCATTGAGTTGTCCTCAAAACCAATATACATCCTGCTATATCTCCCACATGGAAAGTGCCAGGAGGGAGAAGTGGGGATTATGTTTAGACTTTCTCGGAACTGCTTCAAATCAACTAGATCTCTTTGTGTTGTAAATCTCCCAACAGCCAAACGCAAAAGCAGCAAACATCTCGCTGTATGTCCCACATCCAAAGTGCCAAGAGAGAGCTTGCTCTCCCTGTCTTTGAGTACTGTTTTCACTGTCCCGGTTACCTCTTTGCTAACGTTCTCTTCAGAGCTGCAGTGAAACCAGGAACCACGTGGAGAAGGCACCCACACTGAAAGTGCCTGGAGGGAACACTGGGGCTTCTTCTCAGTGTCTCTGACATAGGGTTTCACTGTCCCGGGAAAGTCTCTGCTAACACCGTGCAGAGCGCTGTGCCCAATATACAGAAACGTCTTGCGGTATCTCCTACAGGGAAAGTGCCAGGAGGGAATTGTCGAGCTTGTTCTGAGTGTCTCTGAGAATTGCTCTGATTATCCGTGTGACCTCTTTGCTAAGACTCTCCAGAGACACGTCCTCAAAACCAACACACATCTTGACATATCTCCCACATTGATCGCAGTGTCTCCAGAAACGGCATTCAAGGAGCCAGGACCTTTTCTCCCTACACTGTCCATTGAGTTGTCCTCAAAACCAATATACATCCTGCTATATCTCCCACATGGAAAGTGCCAGGAGGGAGAAGTGGGGATTATGTTTAGACTTTCTCGGAACTGCTTCAAATCAACTAGATCTCTTTGTGCTGTAAATCTCCCACCAGCCAAACGCAAAAGCAGCAAACATCTCGCTGTATGTCCCACATCCAAAGTGCCAAGAGAGAGCTTGCTCTCCCTGTCTTTGAGTACTGTTTTCACTGTCCCGGTTACCTCTTGGCTAACGTTCTCTTCAGAGC
The DNA here is from genome assembly GCF_963924245.1 of Chroicocephalus ridibundus. NCBI lineage: Eukaryota > Metazoa > Chordata > Aves > Charadriiformes > Laridae > Chroicocephalus > Chroicocephalus ridibundus. Next base: position 22,324,319 of record NC_086295.1, on the reverse strand, counting down.
TGCAGTGAAACCAGGAACCACGTGGAGAAGGCACCCACACTGAAAGTGCCTGGAGGGAACATTGGGGCTTCTTCTCAGTGTCTCTGACATAGGGTTTCACTGTCCCGGGAAAGTCTCTGCTAACACCGTGCAGAGCGCTGTGCCCAATATAGAGAAACGTCTTGCGGTATCTCCTACAGGGAAAGTGCCAGGAGGGAATTGTCGAGCTTGTTCTCAGTGTCTCTGAGAATTGCTCTGATTATCCCTGTGACCTCTTTGCTAAGACTCTCCAGAGAGCCGTCCTCAAAACCAACACACATCTTGACATATCTCCCACATTGATCGCAGTGTCTCCAGGAACAGCATTCAAGGAGCCAGGACCTTTTCTCCCTACACTCTCCATTGAGTTGTCCTCAAAACCAATATACATCCTGCTATATCTCCCACATGGAAAGTGCCAGGAGGGAGAAGTGGGGATTATGTTTAGACTTTCTCGGAACTGCTTCAAATCAACTAGATCTCTTTGTGCTGTAAATCTCCCAACAGCCAAATGTAAAAGCAGCAAACATCTCGCTGTATGTCCCACATCCAAAGTGCCAAGAGAGAGCTTGCTCTCCCTGTCTTTGAGTACTGTTTTCACTGTCCCGGTTACCTCTTGGCTAACGTTCTCTTCAGAGCTGCAGTGAAACCAGGAACCACGTGGAGAAGGCACCCACACTGAAAGTGCCTGGAGGGAACATTGGGGCTTCTTCTCAGTGTCTCTGACATAGGGTTTCACTGTCCCGGGAAAGTCTCTGCTAACACCGTGCAGAGCGCTGTGCCCAATATACAGAAACGTCTTGCGGTATCTCCTACAGGGAAAGTGCCAGGAGGGAATTGTCGAGCTTGTTCTCAGTGTCTCTGAGAATTGCTCTGATTATCCGTGTGACCTCTTTGCTAAGACTCTCCAGAGACACGTCCTCAAAACCAACACACATCTTGACATATCTCCCACATTGATCGCAGTGTCTCCAGAAACGGCATTCAAGGAGCCAGGACCTTTTCTCCCTACACTCTCCATTGAGTTGTCCTCAAAACCAATATACATCCTGCTATATCTCCCACATGGAAAGTGCCAGGAGGGAGAAGTGGGGATTATGTTTAGACTTTCTCGGAACTGCTTCAAATCAACTAGATCTCTTTGTGCTGTAAATCTCCCAACAGCCAAACGCAAAAGCAGCAAACATCTCGCTGTATGTCCCACATCCAAAGTGCCAAGAGAGAGCTTGCTCTCCCTGTCTTTGAGTACTGTTTTCACTGTCCCGGTTACCTCTTTGCTAACGTTCTCTTCAGAGCTGCAGTGAAACCAGGAACCACGTGGAGAAGGCACCCACACTGAAAGTGCCTGGAGGGAACACTGGGGCTTCTTCTCAGTGTCTCTGACATAGGGTTTCACTGTCCCGGGAAAGTCTCTGCTAACACCGTGCAGAGCGCTGTGCCCAATATACAGAAACGTCTTGCGGTATCTCCTACAGGGAAAGTGCCAGGAGGGAATTGTCGAGCTTGTTCTGAGTGTCTCTGAGAATTGCTCTGATTATCCGTGTGACCTCTTTGCTAAGACTCTCCAGAGAGCCGTCCTCAAAACCAACACACATCTTGACATATCTCCCACATTGATCGCAGTGTCTCCAGAAACGGCATTCAAGGAGCCAGGACCTTTTCTCCCTACACTCTCCATTGAGTTGTCCTCAAAACCAATATACATCCTGCTATATCTCCCACATGGAAAGTGCCAGGAGGGAGAAGTGGGGATTATGTTTAGACTTTCTCGGAACTGCTTCAAATCAACTAGATCTCTTTGTGCTGTAAATCTCCCAACAGCCAAACGCAAAAGCAGCAAACATCTCGCTGTATGTCCCACATCCAAAGTGCCAAGAGAGAGCTTGCTCTCCCTGTCTTTGAGTACTGTTTTCACTGTCCCGGTTACCTCTTGGCTAACGTTCTCTTCAGAGCTGCAGTGAAACCAGGAACCACGTGGAGAAGGCACCCACACTGAAAGTGCCTGGAGGGAACACTGGGGCTTCTTCTCAGTGTCTCTGACATAGGGTTTCACTGTCCCGGGAAAGTCTCTGCTAACACCGTGCAGAGCGCTGTGCCCAATATACAGAAACGTCTTGCGGTATCTCCTACAGGGAAAGTGCCAGGAGGGAATTGTCGAGCTTGTTCTGAGTGTCTCTGAGAATTGCTCTGATTATCCCTGTGACCTCTTTGCTAAGACTCTCCAGAGAGCCGTCCTCAAAACCAACACACATCTTGACATATCTCCCACATTGATCGCAGTGTCTCCAGAAACGGCATTCAAGGAGCCAGGACCTTTTCTCCCTACACTCTCCATTGAGTTGTCCTCAAAACCAATATACATCCTGCTATATCTCCCACATGGAAAGTGCCAGGAGGGAGAAGTGGGGATTATGTTTAGACTTTCTCGGAACTGCTTCAAATCAACTAGATCTCTTTGTGCTGTAAATCTCCCAACAGCCAAACGCAAAAGCAGCAAACATCTCGCTGTATGTCCCACATCCAAAGTGCCAAGAGAGAGCTTGCTCTCCCTGTCTTTGAGTACTGTTTTCACTGTCCTGGTTACCTCTTGGCTAACGTTCTCTTCAGAGCTGCAGTGAAACCAGGAACCACGTGGAGAAGGCACCCACACTGAAAGTGCCTGGAGGGAACATTGGGGCTTCTTCTCAGTGTCTCTGACATAGGGTTTCACTGTCCCGGGAAAGTCTCTGCTAACACCGTGCAGAGCGCTGTGCCCAATATACAGAAACGTCTTGCGGTATCTCCTACAGGGAAAGTGCCAGGAGGGAATTGTCGAGCTTGTTCTGAGTGTCTCTGAGAATTGCTCTGATTATCCGTGTGACCTCTTTGCTAAGACTCTCCAGAGAGCCGTCCTCAAAACCAACACACATCTTGACATATCTCCCACATTGATCGCAGTGTCTCCAGAAACAGCATTCAAGGAGCCAGGACCTTTTCTCCCTACACTCTCCATTGAGTTGTCCTCAAAACCAATATACATCCTGCTATATCTCCCACATGGAAAGTGCTAGGAGGGAGAAGTGGGGATTATGTTTAGACTTTCTCGGAACTGCTTCAAATCAACTAGATCTCTTTGTGCTGTAAATCTCCCAACAGCCAAATGTAAAAGCAGCAAACATCTCGCTGTATGTCCCACATCCAAAGTGCCAAGAGAGAGCTTGCTCTCCCTGTCTTTGAGTACTGTTTTCACTGTCCCGGTTGCCTCTTGGCTAACGTTCTCTTCAGAGCTGCAGTGAAACCAGGAACCACGTGGAGAAGGCACCCACACTGAAAGTGCCTGGAGGGAACATTGGGGCTTCTTCTCAGTGTCTCTGACATAGGGTTTCACTGTCCCGGGAAAGTCTCTGCTAACACCGTGCAGAGCGCTGTGCCCAATATACAGAAACGTCTTGCGGTATCTCCTACAGGGAAAGTGCCAGGAGGGAATTGTCGAGCTTGTTCTGAGTGTCTCTGAGAATTGCTCTGATTATCCGTGTGACCTCTTTGCTAAGACTCTCCAGAGAGCCGTCCTCAAAACCAACACACATCTGGACATATCTCCCACATTGATCGCAGTGTCTCCAGAAACGGCATTCAAGGAGCCAGGACCTTTTCTCCCTACACTCTCCATTGAGTTGTCCTCAAAACCAATATACATCCTGCTATATCTCCCACATGGAAAGTGCCAGGAGGGAGAAGTGGGGATTATGTTTAGACTTTCTCGGAACTGCTTCCAATCAACTAGATCTCTTTGTGCTGTAAATCTCCCAACAGCCAAACGCAAAAGCAGCAAACATCTCGCTGTATGTCCCACATCCAAAGTGCCAAGAGAGAGCTTGCTCTCCCTGTCTTTGAGTACTGTTTTCACTGTCCCGGTTACCTCTTGGCTAACGTTCTCTTCAGAGCTGCAGTGAAACCAGGAACCACGTGGAGAAGGCACCCACACTGAAAGTGCCTGGAGAGAACATTGGGGCTTCTTCTCAGTGTCTCTGACATAGGGTTTCACTGTCCCGGGAAAGTCTCTGCTAACACCGTGCAGAGCGCTGTGCCCAATATACAGAAACGTCTTGCGGTATCTCCTACAGGGAAAGTGCCAGGAGGGAATTGTCGAGCTTGTTCTGAGTGTCTCTGAGAATTGCTCTGATTATCCGTGTGACCTCTTTGCTAAGACTCTCCAGAGAGCCGTCCTCAAAACCAACACACATCTTGACATATCTCCCACATTGATCGCAGTGTCTCCAGAAACGGCATTCAAGGAGCCAGGACCTTTTCTCCCTACACTCTCCATTGAGTTGTCCTCAAAACCAATATACATCCTGCTATATCTCCCACATGGAAAGTGCTAGGAGGGAGAAGTGGGGATTATGTTTAGACTTTCTCGGAACTGCTTCAAATCAACTAGATCTCTTTGTGCTGTAAATCTCCCAACAGCCAAATGTAAAAGCAGCAAACATCTCGCTGTATGTCCCACATCCAAAGTGCCAAGAGAGAGCTTGCTCTCCCTGTCTTTGAGTACTGTTTTCACTGTCCCGGTTGCCTCTTGGCTAACGTTCTCTTCAGAGCTGCAGTGAAACCAGGAACCACGTGGAGAAGGCACCCACACTGAAAGTGCCTGGAGGGAACATTGGGGCTTCTTCTCAGTGTCTCTGACATAGGGTTTCACTGTCCCGGGAAAGTCTCTGCTAACACCGTGCAGAGCGCTGTGCCCAATATACAGAAACGTCTTGCGGTATCTCCTACAGGGAAAGTGCCAGGAGGGAATTGTCGAGCTTGTTCTGAGTGTCTCTGAGAATTGCTCTGATTATCCGTGTGACCTCTTTGCTAAGACTCTCCAGAGACACGTCCTCAAAACCAACACACATCTGGACATATCTCCCACATTGATCGCAGTGTCTCCAGAAATGGCATTCAAGGAGCCAGGACCTTTTCTCCCTACACTCTCCATTGAGTTGTCCTCAAAACCAATATACATCCTGCTATATCTCCCACATGGAAAGTGCCAGGAGGGAGAAGTGGGGATTATGTTTAGACTTTCTCGGAACTGCTTCCAATCAACTAGATCTCTTTGTGCTGTAAATCTCCCAACAGCCAAACGCAAAAGCAGCAAACATCTCGCTGTATGTCCCACATCCAAAGTGCCAAGAGAGAGCTTGCTCTCCCTGTCTTTGAGTACTGTTTTCACTGTCCCGGTTACCTCTTGGCTAACGTTCTCTTCAGAGCTGCAGTGAAACCAGGAACCACGTGGAGAAGGCACCCACACTGAAAGTGCCTGGAGAGAACATTGGGGCTTCTTCTCAGTGTCTCTGACATAGGGTTTCACTGTCCCGGGAAAGTCTCTGCTAACACCGTGCAGAGCGCTGTGCCCAATATACAGAAACGTCTTGCGGTATCTCCTACAGGGAAAGTGCCAGGAGGGAATTGTTGAGCTTGTTCTGAGTGTCTCTGAGAATTGCTCTGATTATCTGTGTGACCTCTTTGCTAAGACTCTCCAGAGAGCCGTCCTCAAAACCAACACACATCTTGACATATCTCCCACATTGATCGCAGTGTCTCCAGAAACGGCATTCAAGGAGCCAGGACCTTTTCTCCCTACACTCTCCATTGAGTTGTCCTCAAAACCAATATACATCCTGCTATATCTCCCACATGGAAAGTGCCAGGAGGGAGAAGTGGGGATTATGTTTAGACTTTCTCGGAACTGCTTCAAATCAACTAGATCTCTTTGTGCTGTAAATCTCCCAACAGCCAAACGCAAAAGCAGCAAACATCTCGCTGTATGTCCCACATCCAAAGTGCCAAGAGAGAGCTTGCTCTCCCTGTCTTTGAGTACTGTTTTCACTGTCCCGGTTACCTCTTTGCTAACGTTCTCTTCAGAGCTGCAGTGAAACCAGGAACCACGTGGAGAAGGCACCCACACTGAAAGTGCCTGGAGGGAACATTGGGGCTTCTTCTCAGTGTCTCTGACATAGGGTTTCACTGTCCCGGGAAAGTCTCTGCTAACACCGTGCAGAGCGCTGTGCCCAATATACAGAAACGTCTTGCGGTATCTCCTACAGGGAAAGTGCCAGGAGGGAATTGTCGAGCTTGTTCTGAGTGTCTCTGAGAATTGCTCTGATTATCCGTGTGACCTCTTTGCTAAGACTCTCCAGAGAGCCGTCCTCAAAACCAACACACATCTTGACATATCTCCCACATTGATCGCAGTGTCTCCAGAAACGGCATTCAAGGAGCCAGGAACTTTTCTCCCTACACTGTCCATTGAGTTGTCCTCAAAACCAATATACATCCTGCTATATCTCCCACATGGAAAGTGCTAGGAGGGAGAAGTGGGGATTATGTTTAGACTTTCTCGGAACTGCTTCAAATCAACTAGATCTCTTTGTGCTGTAAATCTCCCAACAGCCAAACGCAAAAGCAGCAAACATCTCGCTGTATGTCCCACATCCAAAGTGCCAAGAGAGAGCTTGCTCTCCCTGTCTTTGAGTACTGTTTTCACTGTCCCGGTTACCTCTTGGCTAACGTTCTCTTCAGAGCTGCAGTGAAACCAGGAACCACGTGGAGAAGGCACCCACACTGAAAGTGCCTGGAGGGAACATTGGGGCTTCTTCTCAGTGTCTCTGACATAGGGTTTCACTGTCCCGGGAAAGTCTCTGCTAACACCGTGCAGAGCGCTGTGCCCAATATACAGAAACGTCTTGCGGTATCTCCTACAGGGAAAGTGGCTGGAGGGAATTGTCGAGCTTGTTCTGAGTGTCTCTGAGAATTGCTCTGATTATCCCTGTGACCTCTTTGCTAAGACTCTCCAGAGAGCCGTCCTCAAAACCAACACACATCTTGACATATCTCCCACATTGATCGCAGTGTCTCCAGAAACGGCATTCAAGGAGCCAGGACCTTTTCTCCCTACACTCTCCATTGAGTTGTCCTCAAAACCAATATACATCCTGCTATATCTCCCACATGGAAAGTGCCAGGAGGGAGAAGTGGGGATTATGTTTAGACTTTCTCGGAACTGCTTCAAATCAACTAGATCTCTTTGTGCTGTAAATCTCCCAACAGCCAAACGCAAAAGCAGCAAACATCTCGCTGTATGTCCCACATCCAAAGTGCCAAGAGAGAGCTTGCTCTCCCTGTCTTTGAGTACTGTTTTCACTGTCCCGGTTACCTCTTGGCTAACGTTCTCTTCAGAGCTGCAGTGAAACCAGGAACCACGTGGAGAAGGCACCCACACTGAAAGTGCCTGGAGGGAACATTGGGGCTTCTTCTCAGTGTCTCTGACATAGGGTTTCACTGTCCCGGGAAAGTCTCTGCTAACACCGTGCAGAGCGCTGTGCCCAATATACAGAAACGTCTTGCGGTATCTCCTACAGGGAAAGTGCCAGGAGGGAATTGTCGAGCTTGTTCTGAGTGTCTCTGAGAATTGCTCTGATTATCCGTGTGACCTCTTTGCTAAGACTCTCCAGAGAGCCGTCCTCAAAACCAACACACATCTTGACATATCTCCCACATTGATCGCAGTGTCTCCAGGAACGGCATTCAAGGAGCCAGGAACTTTTCTCCCTACACTCTCCATTGAGTTGTCCTCAAAACCAATATACATCCTGCTATATCTCCCACATGGAAAGTGCCAGGAGGGAGAAGTGGGGATTATGTTTAGACTTTCTCGGAACTGCTTCAAATCAACTAGATCTCTTTGTGCTGTAAATCTCCCAACAGCCAAACGCAAAAGCAGCAAACATCTCGCTGTATGTCCCACATCCAAAGTGCCAAGAGAGAGCTTGCTCTCCCTGTCTTTGAGTACTGTTTTCACTGTCCCGGTTACCTCTTGGCTAACGTTCTCTTCAGAGCTGCAGTGAAACCAGGAACCACGTGGAGAAGGCACCCACACTGAAAGTGCCTGGAGGGAACATTGGGGCTTCTTCTCAGTGTCTCTGACATAGGGTTTCACTGTCCCGGGAAAGTCTCTGCTAACACCGTGCAGAGCGCTGTGCCCAATATACAGAAACGTCTTGCGGTATCTCCTACAGGGAAAGTGCCAGGAGGGAATTGTTGAGCTTGTTCTGAGTGTCTCTGAGAATTGCTCTGATTATCCGTGTGACCTCTTTGCTAAGACTCTCCAGAGAGCCGTCCTCAAAACCAACACACATCTTGACATATCTCCCACATTGATCGCAGTGTCTCCAGGAACGGCATTCAAGGAGCCAGGACCTTTTCTCCCTACACTCTCCATTGAGTTGTCCTCAAAACCAATATACATCCTGCTATATCTCCCACATGGAAAGTGCCAGGAGGGAGAAGTGGGGATTATGTTTAGACTTTCTCGGAACTGCTTCAAATCAACTAGATCTCTTTGTGCTGTAAATCTCCCAACAGCCAAACGCAAAAGCAGCAAACATCTCGCTGTATGTCCCACATCCAAAGTGCCAAGAGAGAGCTTGCTCTCCCTGTCTTTGAGTACTGTTTTCACTGTCCCGGTTACCTCTTGGCTAACGTTCTCTTCAGAGCTGCAGTGAAACCAGGAACCACGTGGAGAAGGCACCCACACTGAAAGTGCCTGGAGGGAACATTGGGGCTTCTTCTCAGTGTCTCTGACATAGGGTTTCACTCTCCCGGGAAAGTCTCTGCTAACACCGTGCAGAGCGCTGTGCCCAATATACAGAAACGTCTTGCGGTATCTCCTACAGGGAAAGTGCCAGGAGGGAATTGTCGAGCTTGTTCTGAGTGTCTCTGAGAATTGCTCTGATTATCCGTGTGACCTCTTTGCTAAGACTCTCCAGAGAGCCGTCCTCAAAACCAACACACATCTTGACATATCTCCCACATTGATCGCAGTGTCTCCAGAAACGGCATTCAAGGAGCCAGGAACTTTTCTCCCTACACTCTCCATTGAGTTGTCCTCAAAACCAATATACATCCTGCTATATCTCCCACATGGAAAGTGCCAGGAGGGAGAAGTGGGGATTATGTTTAGACTTTCTCGGAACTGCTTCAAATCAACTAGATCTCTTTGTGCTGTAAATCTCCCAACAGCCAAACGCAAAAGCAGCAAACATCTCGCTGTATGTCCCACATCCAAAGTGCCAAGAGAGAGCTTGCTCTCCCTGTCTTTGAGTACTGTTTTCACTGTCCCGGTTACCTCTTGGCTAACGTTCTCTTCAGAGCTGCAGTGAAACCAGGAACCACGTGGAGAAGGCACCCACACTGAAAGTGCCTGGAGGGAACATTGGGGCTTCTTCTCAGTGTCTCTGACATAGGGTTTCACTGTCCCGGGAAAGTCTCTGCTAACACCGTGCAGAGCGCTGTGCCCAATATACAGAAACGTCTTGCGGTATCTCCTACAGGGAAAGTGCCAGGAGGGAATTGTTGAGCTTGTTCTGAGTGTCTCTGAGAATTGCTCTGATTATCCGTGTGACCTCTTTGCTAAGACTCTCCAGAGAGCCGTCCTCAAAACCAACACACATCTTGACATATCTCCCACATTGATCGCAGTGTCTCCAGGAACGGCATTCAAGGAGCCAGGACCTTTTCTCCCTACACTGTCCATTGAGTTGTCCTCAAAACCAATATACATCCTGCTATATCTCCCACATGGAAAGTGCCAGGAGGGAGAAGTGGGGATTATGTTTAGACTTTCTCGGAACTGCTTCAAATCAACTAGATCTCTTTGTGCTGTAAATCTCCCAACAGCCAAACGCAAAAGCAGCAAACATCTCGCTGTATGTCCCACATCCAAAGTGCCAAGAGAGAGCTTGCTCTCCCTGTCTTTGAGTACTGTTTTCACTGTCCCGGTTACCTCTTTGCTAACGTTCTCTTCAGAGCTGCAGTGAAACCAGGAACCACGTGGAGAAGGCACCCACACTGAAAGTGCCTGGAGGGAACATTGGGGCTTCTTCTCAGTGTCTCTGACATAGGGTTTCACTGTCCCGGGAAAGTCTCTGCTAACACCGTGCAGAGCGCTGTGCCCAATATACAGAAATGTCTTGCGGTATCTCCTACAGGGAAAGTGCCAGGAGGGAATTGTTGAGCTTGTTCTGAGTGTCTCTGAGAATTGCTCTGATTATCCGTGTGACCTCTTTGCTAAGACTCTCCAGAGAGACGTCCTCAAAACCAACACACATCTTGACATATCTCCCACATTGATCGCAGTGTCTCCAGGAACGGCATTCAAGGAGCCAGGAACTTTTCTCCCTACACTCTCCATTGAGTTGTCCTCAAAACCAATATACATCCTGCTATATCTCCCACATGGAAAGTGCCAGGAGGGAGAAGTGGGGATTATGTTTAGACTTTCTCGGAACTGCTTCAAATCAACTAGATCTCTTTGTGCTGTAAATCTCCCAACAGCCAAACGCAAAAGCAGCAAACATCTCGCTGTATGTCCCACATCCAAAGTGCCAAGAGAGAGCTTGCTCTCCCTGTCTTTGAGTACTGTTTTCACTGTCCCGGTTACCTCTTGGCTAACGTTCTCTTCAGAGCTGCAGTGAAACCAGGAACCACGTGGAGAAGGCACCCACACTGAAAGTGCCTGGAGGGAACATTGGGGCTTCTTCTCAGTGTCTCTGACATAGGGTTTCACTGTCCCGGGAAAGTCTCTGCTAACACCGTGCAGAGCGCTGTGCCCAATATACAGAAACGTCTTGCGGTATCTCCTACAGGGAAAGTGCCAGGAGGGAATTGTTGAGCTTGTTCTCAGTGTCTCTGAGAATTGCTCTGATTATCCGTGTGACCTCTTTGCTAAGATTCTCCAGAGAGCCGTCCTCAAAACAAACACACATCTTGACATATCTCCCACATTGATCGCAGTGTCTCCAGGAACGGCATTCAAGGAGCCAGGACCTTTTCTCCCTACACTCTCCATTGAGTTGTCCTCAAAACCAATATACATCCTGCTATATCTCCCACATGGAAAGTGCCAGGAGGGAGAAGTGGGGATTATGTTTAGACTTTCTCGGAACTGCTTCAAATCAACTAGATCTCTTTGTGCTGTAAATCTCCCAACAGCCAAACGCAAAAGCAGCAAACATCTCGCTGTATGTCCCACATCCAAAGTGCCAAGAGAGAGCTTGCTCTCCCTGTCTTTGAGTACTGTTTTCACTGTCCCGGTTACCTCTTTGCTAACGTTCTCTTCAGAGCTGCAGTGAAACCAGGAACCACGTGGAGAAGGCACCCACACTGAAAGTGCCTGGAGGGAACATTGGGGCTTCTTCTCAGTGTCTCTGACATAGGGTTTCACTGTCCCGGGAAAGTCTCTGCTAACACCGTGCAGAGCGCTGTGCCCAATATACAGAAATGTCTTGCGGTATCTCCTACAGGGAAAGTGCCAGGAGGGAATTGTTGAGCTTGTTCTGAGTGTCTCTGAGAATTGCTCTGATTATCCGTGTGACCTCTTTGCTAAGACTCTCCAGAGAGCCGTCCTCAAAACCAACACACATCTTGACATATCTCCCACATTGATCGCAGTGTCTCCAGAAATGGCATTCAAGGAGCCAGGAACTTTTCTCCCTACACTGTCCATTGAGTTGTCCTCAAAACCAATATACATCCTGCTATATCTCCCACATGGAAAGTGCTAGGAGGGAGAAGTGGGGATTATGTTTAGACTTTCTCGGAACTGCTTCAAATCAACTAGATCTCTTTGTGCTGTAAATCTCCCAACAGCCAAACGCAAAAGCAGCAAACATCTCGCTGTATGTCCCACATCCAAAGTGCCAAGAGAGAGCTTGCTCTCCCTGTCTTTGAGTACTGTTTTCACTGTCCCGGTTACCTCTTGGCTAACGTTCTCTTCAGAGCTGCAGTGAAACCAGGAACCACGTGGAGAAGGCACCCACACTGAAAGTGCCTGGAGGGAACATTGGGGCTTCTTCTCAGTGTCTCTGACATAGGGTTTCACTGTCCCGGGAAAGTCTCTGCTAACACCGTGCAGAGCGCTGTGCCCAATATACAGAAACGTCTTGCGGTATCTCCTACAGGGAAAGTGCCAGGAGGGAATTGTCGAGCTTGTTCTCAGTGTCTCTGAGAATTGCTCTGATTATCCCTGTGACCTCTTTGCTAAGACTCTCCAGAGAGCCGTCCTCAAAACAAACACACATCTTGACATATCTCCCACATTGATCGCAGTGTCTCCAGAAACGGCATTCAAGGAGCCAGGACCTTTTCTCCCTACACTCTCCATTGAGTTGTCCTCAAAACCAATATACATCCTGCTATATCTCCCACATGGAAAGTGCCAGGAGGGAGAAGTGGGGATTATGTTTAGACTTTCTCGGAACTGCTTCAAATCAACTAGATCTCTTTGTGCTGTAAATCTCCCAACAGCCAAACGCAAAAGCAGCAAACATCTCGCTGTATGTCCCACATCCAAAGTGCCAAGAGAGAGCTTGCTCTCCCTGTCTTTGAGTACTGTTTTCACTGTCCCGGTTACCTCTTGGCTAACGTTCTCTTCAGAGCTGCAGTGAAACCAGGAACCACGTGGAGAAGGCACCCACACTGAAAGTGCCTGGAGGGAACATCGGGGCTTCTTCTCAGTGTCTCTGACATAGGGTTTCACTGTCCCGGGAAAGTCTCTGCTAACACCGTGCAGAGCGCTGTGCCCAATATACAGAAACGTCTTGCGGTATCTCCTACAGGGAAAGTGCCAGGAGGGAATTGTTGAGCTTGTTCTCAGTGTCTCTGAGAATTGCTCTGATTATCCGTGTGACCTCTTTGCTAAGACTCTCCAGAGAGCCGTCCTCAAAACCAACACACATCTTGACATATCTCCCACATTGATCGCAGTGTCTCCAGGAACGGCATTCAAGGAGCCAGGACCTTTTCTCCCTACACTCTCCATTGAGTTGTCCTCAAAACCAATATACATCCTGCTATATCTCCCACATGGAAAGTGCCAGGAGGGAGAAGTGGGGATTATGTTTAGACTTTCTCGGAACTGCTTCAAATCAACTAGATCTCTTTGTGCTGTAAATCTCCCAACAGCCAAACGCAAAAGCAGCAAACATCTCGCTGTATGTCCCACATCCAAAGTGCCAAGAGAGAGCTTGCTCTCCCTGTCTTTGAGTACTGTTTTCACTGTCCCGGTTACCTCTTGGCTAACGTTCTCTTCAGAGCTGCAGTGAAACCAGGAACCACGTGGAGAAGGCACCCACACTGAAAGTGCCTGGAGGGAACATTGGGGCTTCTTCTCAGTGTCTCTGACATAGGGTTTCACTCTCCCGGGAAAGTCTCTGCTAACACCGTGCAGAGCGCTGTGCCCAATATACAGAAACGTCTTGCGGTATCTCCTACAGGGAAAGTGCCAGGAGGGAATTGTCGAGCTTGTTCTGAGTGTCTCTGAGAAATGCTCTGATTATCCGTGTGACCTCTTTGCTAAGACTCTCCAGAGAGCCGTCCTCAAAACCAACACACATCTTGACATATCTCCCACATTGATCGCAGTGTCTCCAGGAACGGCATTCAAGGAGCCAGGAACTTTTCTCCCTACACTCTCCATTGAGTTGTCCTCAAAACCAATATACATCCTGCTATATCTCCCACATGGAAAGTGCCAGGAGGGAGAAGTGGGGATTATGTTTAGACTTTCTCGGAACTGCTTCAAATCAACTAGATCTCTTTGTGCTGTAAATCTCCCAACAGCCAAACGCAAAAGCAGCAAACATCTCGCTGTATGTCCCACATCCAAAGTGCCAAGAGAGAGCTTGCTCTCCCTGTCTTTGAGTACTGTTTTCACTGTCCCGGTTACCTCTTGGCTAACGTTCTCTTCAGAGCTGCAGTGAAACCAGGAACCACGTGGAGAAGGCACCCACACTGAAAGTGCCTGGAGGGAACATTGGGGCTTCTTCTCAGTGTCTCTGACATAGGGTTTCACTGTCCCGGGAAAGTCTCTGCTAACACCGTGCAGAGCGCTGTGCCCAATATACAGAAACGTCTTGCGGTATCTCCTACAGGGAAAGTGCCAGGAGGGAATTGTTGAGCTTGTTCTCAGTGTCTCTGAGAATTGCTCTGATTATCCGTGTGACCTCTTTGCTAAGACTCTCCAGAGAGCCGTCCTCAAAACCAACACACATCTTGACATATCTCCCACATTGATCGCAGTGTCTCCAGGAACGGCATTCAAGGAGCCAGGACCTTTTCTCCCTACACTGTCCATTGAGTTGTCCTCAAAACCAATATACATCCTGCTATATCTCCCACATGGAAAGTGCCAGGAGGGAGAAGTGGGGATTATGTTTAGACTTTCTCGGAACTGCTTCAAATCAACTAGATCTCTTTGTGCTGTAAATCTCCCAACAGCCAAACGCAAAAGCAGCAAACATCTCGCTGTATGTCCCACATCCAAAGTGCCAAGAGAGAGCTTGCTCTCCCTGTCTTTGAGTACTGTTTTCACTGTCCCGGTTACCTCTTGGCTAACGTTCTCTTCAGAGCTGCAGTGAAACCAGGAACCACGTGGAGAAGGCACCCACACTGAAAGTGCCTGGAGGGAACATTGGGGCTTCTTCTCAGTGTCTCTGACATAGGGTTTCACTGTCCCGGGAAAGTCTCTGCTAACACCGTGCAGAGCGCTGTGCCCAATATACAGAAACGTCTTGCGGTATCTCCTACAGGGAAAGTGCCAGGAGGGAATTGTCGAGCTTGTTCTGAGTGTCTCTGAGAATTGCTCTGATTATCCCTGTGACCTCTTTGCTAAGACTCTCCAGAGAGCCGTCCTCAAAACCAACACACATCTTGACATATCTCCCACATTGATCGCAGTGTCTCCAGAAACGGCATTCAAGGAGCCAGGACCTTTTCTCCCTACACTCTCCATTGAGTTGTCCTCAAAACCAATATACATCCTGCTATATCTCCCACATGGAAAGTGCCAGGAGGGAGAAGTGGGGATTATGTTTAGACTTTCTCGGAACTGCTTCAAATCAACTAGATCTCTTTGTGCTGTAAATCTCCCAACAGCCAAACGCAAAAGCAGCAAACATCTCGCTGTATGTCCCACATCCAAAGTGCCAAGAGAGAGCTTGCTCTCCCTGTCTTTGAGTACTGTTTTCACTGTCCCGGTTACCTCTTTGCTAACGTTCTCTTCAAAGCTGCAGTGAAACCAGGAACCACGTGGAGAAGGCACCCACACTGAAAGTGCCTGGAGGGAACATTGGGGCTTCTTCTCAGTGTCTCTGACATAGGGTTTCACTGTCCCGGGAAAGTCTCTGCTAACACCGTGCAGAGCGCTGTGCCCAATATACAGAAACGTCTTGCGGTATCTCCTACAGGGAAAGTGCCAGGAGGGAATTGTTGAGCTTGTTCTGAGTGTCTCTGAGAATTGCTCTGATTATCCGTGTGACCTCTTTGCTAAGACTCTCCAGAGAGCCGTCCTCAAAACCAACACACATCTTGACATATCTCCCACATTGATCGCAGTGTCTCCAGAAACGGCATTCAAGGAGCCAGGACCTTTTCTCCCTACACTCTCCATTGAGTTGTCCTCAAAACCAATATACATCCTGCTATATCTCCCACATGGAAAGTGCCAGGAGGGAGAAGTGGGGATTATGTTTAGACTTTCTCGGAACTGCTTCAAATCAACTAGATCTCTTTGTGCTGTAAATCTCCCAACAGCCAAACGCAAAAGCAGCAAACATCTCGCTGTATGTCCCACATCCAAAGTGCCAAGAGAGAGCTTGCTCTCCCTGTCTTTGAGTACTGTTTTCACTGTCCCGGTTACCTCTTTGCTAACGTTCTCTTCAGAGCTGCAGTGAAACCAGGAACCACGTGGAGAAGGCACCCACACTGAAAGTGCCTGGAGGGAACATTGGGGCTTCTTCTCAGTGTCTCTGACATAGGGTTTCACTCTCCCGGGAAAGTCTCTGCTAACACCGTGCAGAGCGCTGTGCCCAATATACAGAAACGTCTTGCGGTATCTCCTACAGGGAAAGTGCCAGGAGGGAATTGTCGAGCTTGTTCTCAGTGTCTCTGAGAATTGCTCTGATTATCCGTGTGACCTCTTTGCTAAGACTCTCCAGAGAGCCGTCCTCAAAACCAACACACATCTTGACATATCTCCCACATTGATCGCAGTGTCTCCAGAAACGGCATTCAAGGAGCCAGGACCTTTTCTCCCTACACTCTCCATTGAGTTGTCCTCAAAACCAATATACATCCTGCTATATCTCCCACATGGAAAGTGCCAGGAGGGAGAAGTGGGGATTATGTTTAGACTTTCTCGGAACTGCTTCAAATCAACTAGATCTCTTTGTGCTGTAAATCTCCCAACAGCCAAACGCAAAAGCAGCAAACATCTCGCTGTATGTCCCACATCCAAAGTGCCAAGAGAGAGCTTGCTCTCCCTGTCTTTGAGTACTGTTTTCACTGTCCCGGTTACCTCTTGGCTAACGTTCTCTTCAGAGCTGCAGTGAAACCAGGAACCACGTGGAGAAGGCACCCACACTGAAAGTGCCTGGAGGGAACATTGGGGCTTCTTCTCAGTGTCTCTGACATAGGGTTTCACTGTCCCGGGAAAGTCTCTGCTAACACCGTGCAGAGCGCTGTGCCCAATATACAGAAACGTCTTGCGGTATCTCCTACAGGGAAAGTGCCAGGAGGGAATTGTCGAGCTTGTTCTCAGTGTCTCTGAGAATTGCTCTGATTATCCGTGTGACCTCTTTGCTAAGACTCTCCAGAGAGCCGTCCTCAAAACCAACACACATCTTGACATATCTCCCACATTGATCGCAGTGTCTCCAGAAACGGCATTCAAGGAGCCAGGACCTTTTCTCCCTACACTCTCCATTGAGTTGTCCTCAAAACCAATATACATCCTGCTATATCTCCCACATGGAAAGTGCCAGGAGGGAGAAGTGGGGATTATGTTTAGACTTTCTCGGAACTGCTTCAAATCAACTAGATCTCTTTGTGCTGTAAATCTCCCAACAGCTAAACGCAAAAGCAGCAAACATCTCGCTGTATGTCCCACATCCAAAGTGCCAAGAGAGAGCTTGCTCTCCCTGTCTTTGAGTACTGTTTTCACTGTCCCGGTTACCTCTTGGCTAACGTTCTCTTCAGAGCTGCAGTGAAACCAGGAACCACGTGGAGAAGGCACCCACACTGAAAGTGCCTGGAGGGAACATTGGGGCTTCTTCTCAGTGTCTCTGACATAGGGTTTCACTGTCCCGGGAAAGTCTCTGCTAACACCGTGCAGAGCGCTGTGCCCAATATACAGAAACGTCTTGCGGTATCTCCTACAGGGAAAGTGCCAGGAGGGAATTGTCGAGCTTGTTCTGAGTGTCTCTGAGAATTGCTCTGATTATCCCTGTGACCTCTTTGCTAAGACTCTCCAGAGAGCCGTCCTCAAAACCAACACACATCTTGACATATCTCCCACATTGATCGCAGTGTCTCCAGAAATGGCATTCAAGGAGCCAGGACCTTTTCTCCCTACACTCTCCATTGAGTTGTCCTCAAAACCAATATACATCCTGCTATATCTCCCACATGGAAAGTACTAGGAGGGAGAAGTGGGGATTATGTTTAGACTTTCTCGGAACTGCTTCAAATCAACTAGATCTCTTTGTGCTGTAAATCTCCCAACAGCCAAACGCAAAAGCAGCAAACATCTCGCTGTATGTCCCACATCCAAAGTGCCAAGAGAGAGCTTGCTCTCCCTGTCTTTGAGTACTGTTTTCACTGTCCCGGTTACCTCTTGGCTAACGTTCTCTTCAGAGCTGCAGTGAAACCAGGAACCACGTGGAGAAGGCACCCACACTGAAAGTGCCTGGAGGGAACATTGGGGCTTCTTCTCAGTGTCTCTGACATAGGGTTTCACTGTCCCGGGAAAGTCTCTGCTAACACCGTGCAGAGCGCTGTGCCCAATATACAGAAACGTCTTGCGGTATCTCCTACAGGGAAAGTGCCAGGAGGGAATTGTCGAGCTTGTTCTGAGTGTCTCTGAGAATTGCTCTGATTATCCCTGTGACCTCTTTGCTAAGACTCTCCAGAGAGCCGTCCTCAAAACCAACACACATCTTGACATATCTCCCACATTGATCGCAGTGTCTCCAGAAATGGCATTCAAGGAGCCAGGACCTTTTCTCCCTACACTCTCCATTGAGTTGTCCTCAAAACCAATATACATCCTGCTATATCTCCCACATGGAAAGTGCTAGGAGGGAGAAGTGGGGATTATGTTTAGACTTTCTCGGAACTGCTTCAAATCAACTAGATCTCTTTGTGCTGTAAATCTCCCAACAGCCAAATGTAAAAGCAGCAAACATCTCGCTGTATGTCCCACATCCAAAGTGCCAAGAGAGAGCTTGCTCTCCCTGTCTTTGAGTACTGTTTTCACTGTCCCGGTTACCTCTTGGCTAACGTTCTCTTCAGAGCTGCAGTGAAACCAGGAACCACGTGGAGAAGGCACCCACACTGAAAGTGCCTGGAGGGAACATTGGGGCTTCTTCTCAGTGTCTCTGACATAGGGTTTCACTGTCCCGGGAAAGTCTCTGCTAACACCGTGCAGAGCGCTGTGCCCAATATACAGAAACGTCTTGCGGTATCTCCTACAGGGAAAGTGCCAGGAGGGAATTGTCGAGCTTGTTCTGAGTGTCTCTGAGAATTGCTCTGATTATCCGTGTGACCTCTTTGCTAAGACTCTCCAGAGAGCCGTCCTCAAAACCAACACACATCTTGACATATCTCCCACATTGATCGCAGTGTCTCCAGAAACGGCATTCAAGGAGCCAGGACCTTTTCTCCCTACACTCTCCATTGAGTTGTCCTCAAAACCAATATACATCCTGCTATATCTCCCACATGGAAAGTGCCAGGAGGGAGAAGTGGGGATTATGTTTAGACTTTCTCGGAACTGCTTCAAATCAACTAGATCTCTTTGTGCTGTAAATCTCCCAACAGCCAAACGCAAAAGCAGCAAACATCTCGCTGTATGTCCCACATCCAAAGTGCCAAGAGAGAGCTTGCTCTCCCTGTCTTTGAGTACTGTTTTCACTGTCCCGGTTACCTCTTGGCTAACGTTCTCTTCAGAGCTGCAGTGAAACCAGGAACCACGTGGAGAAGGCACCCACACTGAAAGTGCCTGGAGGGAACACTGGGGCTTCTTCTCAGTGTCTCTGACATAGGGTTTCACTGTCCCGGGAAAGTCTCTGCTAACACCGTGCAGAGCGCTGTGCCCAATATACAGAAACGTCTTGCGGTATCTCCTACAGGGAAAGTGCCAGGAGGGAATTGTCGAGCTTGTTCTGAGTGTCTCTGAGAATTGCTCTGATTATCCGTGTGACCTCTTTGCTAAGACTCTCCAGAGAGCCGTCCTCAAAACCAACACACATCTTGACATATCTCCCACATTGATCGCAGTGTCTCCAGGAACGGCATTCAAGGAGCCAGGACCTTTTCTCCCTACACTGTCCATTGAGTTGTCCTCAAAACCAATATACATCCTGCTATATCTCCCACATGGAAAGTGCCAGGAGGGAGAAGTGGGGATTATGTTTAGACTTTCTCGGAACTGCTTCAAATCAACTAGATCTCTTTGTGCTGTAAATCTCCCAACAGCCAAACGCAAAAGCAGCAAACATCTCGCTGTATGTCCCACATCCAAAGTGCCAAGAGAGAGCTTGCTCTCCCTGTCTTTGAGTACTGTTTTCACTGTCCCGGTTACCTCTTGGCTAACGTTCTCTTCTGAGCTGCAGTGAAACCAGGAACCACGTGGAGAAGGCACCCACACTGAAAGTGCCTGGAGGGAACATTGGGGCTTCTTCTCAGTGTCTCTGACATAGGGTTTCACTGTCCCGGGAAAGTCTCTGCTAACACCGTGCAGAGCGCTGTGCCCAATATACAGAAACGTCTTGCGGTATCTCCTACAGGGAAAGTGCCAGGAGGGAATTGTCGAGCTTGTTCTGAGTGTCTCTGAGAATTGCTCTGATTATCCGTGTGACCTCTTTGCTAAGACTCTCCAGAGAGCCGTCCTCAAAACCAACACACATCTTGACATATCTCCCACATTGATCGCAGTGTCTCCAGGAACGGCATTCAAGGAGCCAGGACCTTTTCTCCCTACACTCTCCATTGAGTTGTCCTCAAAACCAATATACATCCTGCTATATCTCCCACATGGAAAGTGCCAGGAGGGAGAAGTGGGGATTATGTTTAGACTTTCTCGGAACTGCTTCAAATCAACTAGATCTCTTTGTGCTGTAAATCTCCCAACAGCCAAACGCAAAAGCAGCAAACATCTCGCTGTATGTCCCACATCCAAAGTGCCAAGAGAGAGCTTGCTCTCCCTGTCTTTGAGTACTGTTTTCACTGTCCCGGTTACCTCTTGGCTAACGTTCTCTTCAGAGCTGCAGTGAAACCAGGAACCACGTGGAGAAGGCACCCACACTGAAAGTGCCTGGAGGGAACATTGGGGCTTCTTCTCAGTGTCTCTGACATAGGGTTTCACTGTCCCGGGAAAGTCTCTGCTAACACCGTGCAGAGCGCTGTGCCCAATATACAGAAACGTCTTGCGGTATCTCCTACAGGGAAAGTGCCAGGAGGGAATTGTCGAGCTTGTTCTGAGTGTCTCTGAGAATTGCTCTGATTATCCGTGTGACCTCTTTGCTAAGACTCTCCAGAGAGCCGTCCTCAAAACCAACACACATCTTGACATATCTCCCACATTGATCGCAGTGTCTCCAGAAACGGCATTCAAGGAGCCAGGACCTTTTCTCCCTACACTCTCCATTGAGTTGTCCTCAAAACCAATATACATCCTGCTATATCTCCCACATGGAAAGTGCCAGGAGGGAGAAGTGGGGATTATGTTTAGACTTTCTCGGAACTGCTTCAAATCAACTAGATCTCTTTGTGCTGTAAATCTCCCAACAGCTAAACGCAAAAGCAGCAAACATCTCGCTGTATGTCCCACATCCAAAGTGCCAAGAGAGAGCTTGCTCTCCCTGTCTTTGAGTACTGTTTTCACTGTCCCGGTTACCTCTTGGCTAACGTTCTCTTCAGAGCTGCAGTGAAACCAGGAACCACGTGGAGAAGGCACCCACACTGAAAGTGCCTGGAGGGAACATTGGGGCTTCTTCTCAGTGTCTCTGACATAGGGTTTCACTGTCCTGGGAAAGTCTCTGCTAACACCGTGCAGAGCGCTGTGCCCAATATACAGAAACGTCTTGCGGTATCTCCTACAGGGAAAGTGCCAGGAGGGAATTGTCGAGCTTGTTCTGAGTGTCTCTGAGAATTGCTCTGATTATCCCTGTGACCTCTTTGCTAAGACTCTCCAGAGAGCCGTCCTCAAAACCAACACACATCTTGACATATCTCCCACATTGATCGCAGTGTCTCCAGAAACGGCATTCAAGGAGCCAGGACCTTTTCTCCCTACACTCTCCATTGAGTTGTCCTCAAAACCAATATACATCCTGCTATATCTCCCACATGGAAAGTGCTAGGAGGGAGAAGTGGGGATTATGTTTAGACTTTCTCGGAACTGCTTCAAATCAACTAGATCTCTTTGTGCTGTAAATCTCCCAACAGCCAAATGTAAAAGCAGCAAACATCTCGCTGTATGTCCCACATCCAAAGTGCCAAGAGAGAGCTTGCTCTCCCTGTCTTTGAGTACTGTTTTCACTGTCCCGGTTACCTCTTGGCTAACGTTCTCTTCAGAGCTGCAGTGAAACCAGGAACCACGTGGAGAAGGCACCCACACTGAAAGTGCCTGGAGGGAACATTGGGGCTTCTTCTCAGTGTCTCTGACATAGGGTTTCACTGTCCCGGGAAAGTCTCTGCTAACACCGTGCAGAGCGCTGTGCCCAATATACAGAAACGTCTTGCGGTATCTCCTACAGGGAAAGTGCCAGGAGGGAATTGTTGAGCTTGTTCTGAGTGTCTCTGAGAATTGCTCTGATTATCCGTGTGACCTCTTTGCTAAGACTCTCCAGAGAGCCGTCCTCAAAACCAACACACATCTTGACATATCTCCCACATTGATCGCAGTGTCTCCAGGAACGGCATTCAAGGAGCCAGGACCTTTTCTCCCTACACTCTCCATTGAGTTGTCCTCAAAACCAATATACATCCTGCTATATCTCCCACATGGAAAGTGCCAGGAGGGAGAAGTGGGGATTATGTTTAGACTTTCTCGGAACTGCTTCAAATCAACTAGATCTCTTTGTGCTGTAAATCTCCCAACAGCCAAACGCAAAAGCAGCAAACATCTCGCTGTATGTCCCACATCCAAAGTGCCAAGAGAGAGCTTGCTCTCCCTGTCTTTGAGTACTGTTTTCACTGTCCCGGTTACCTCTTGGCTAACGTTCTCTTCAGAGCTGCAGTGAAACCAGGAACCACGTGGAGAAGGCACCCACACTGAAAGTGCCTGGAGGGAACATTGGGGCTTTTTCTCAGTGTCTCTGACATAGGGTTTCACTGTCCCGGGAAAGTCTCTGCTAACACCGTGCAGAGCGCTGTGCCCAATATACAGAAACGTCTTGCGGTATCTCCTACAGGGAAAGTGCCAGGAGGGAATTGTCGAGCTTGTTCTGAGTGTCTCTGAGAATTGCTCTGATTATCCGTGTGACCTCTTTGCTAAGACTCTCCAGAGAGCCGTCCTCAAAACCAACACACATCTTGACATATCTCCCACATTGATCGCAGTGTCTCCAGGAACGGCATTCAAGGAGCCAGGACCTTTTCTCCCTACACTCTCCATTGAGTTGTCCTCAAAACCAATATACATCCTGCTATATCTCCCACATGGAAAGTGCCAGGAGGGAGAAGTGGGGATTATGTTTAGACTTTCTCGGAACTGCTTCAAATCAACTAGATCTCTTTGTGCTGTAAATCTCCCAACAGCCAAACGCAAAAGCAGCAAACATCTCGCTGTATGTCCCACATCCAAAGTGCCAAGAGAGAGCTTGCTCTCCCTGTCTTTGAGTACTGTTTTCACTGTCCCGGTTACCTCTTTGCTAACGTTCTCTTCAGAGCTGCAGTGAAACCAGGAACCACGTGGAGAAGGCACCCACACTGAAAGTGCCTGGAGGGAACATTGGGGCTTCTTCTCAGTGTCTCTGACATAGGGTTTCACTGTCCCGGGAAAGTCTCTGCTAACACCGTGCAGAGCGCTGTGCCCAATATACAGAAACGTCTTGCGGTATCTCCTACAGGGAAAGTGCCAGGAGGGAATTGTTGAGCTTGTTCTGAGTGTCTCTGAGAATTGCTCTGATTATCCGTGTGACCTCTTTGCTAAGACTCTCCAGAGAGCCGTCCTCAAAACCAACACACATCTTGACATATCTCCCACATTGATCGCAGTGTCTCCAGGAACGGCATTCAAGGAGCCAGGACCTTTTCTCCCTACACTCTCCATTGAGTTGTCCTCAAAACCAATATACATCCTGCTATATCTCCCACATGGAAAGTGCCAGGAGGGAGAAGTGGGGATTATGTTTAGACTTTCTCGGAACTGCTTCAAATCAACTAGATCTCTTTGTGCTGTAAATCTCCCAACAGCCAAACGCAAAAGCAGCAAACATCTCGCTGTATGTCCCACATCCAAAGTGCCAAGAGAGAGCTTGCTCTCCCTGTCTTTGAGTACTGTTTTCACTGTCCCGGTTACCTCTTGGCTAACGTTCTCTTCAGAGCTGCAGTGAAACCAGGAACCACGTGGAGAAGGCACCCACACTGAAAGTGCCTGGAGGGAACATTGGGGCTTTTTCTCAGTGTCTCTGACATAGGGTTTCACTGTCCCGGGAAAGTCTCTGCTAACACCGTGCAGAGCGCTGTGCCCAATATACAGAAACGTCTTGCGGTATCTCCTACAGGGAAAGTGCCAGGAGGGAATTGTCGAGCTTGTTCTGAGTGTCTCTGAGAATTGCTCTGATTATCCGTGTGACCTCTTTGCTAAGACTCTCCAGAGAGCCGTCCTCAAAACCAACACACATCTTGACATATCTCCCACATTGATCGCAGTGTCTCCAGAAACGGCATTCAAGGAGCCAGGACCTTTTCTCCCTACACTCTCCATTGAGTTGTCCTCAAAACCAATATACATCCTGCTATATCTCCCACATGGAAAGTGCCAGGAGGGAGAAGTGGGGATTATGTTTAGACTTTCTCGGAACTGCTTCAAATCAACTAGATCTCTTTGTGCTGTAAATCTCCCAACAGCCAAATGTAAAAGCAGCAAACATCTCGCTGTATGTCCCACAACCAAAGTGCCAAGAGAGAGCTTGCTCTCCCTGTCTTTGAGTACTGTTTTCACTGTCCCGGTTACCTCTTGGCTAACGTTCTCTTCAGAGCTGCAGTGAAACCAGGAACCACGTGGAGAAGGCACCCACACTGAAAGTGCCTGGAGGGAACATTGGGGCTTCTTCTCAGTGTCTCTGACATAGGGTTTCACTGTCCCGGGAAAGTCTCTGCTAACACCGTGCAGAGCGCTGTGCCCAATATACAGAAACGTCTTGCGGTATCTCCTACAGGGAAAGTGCCAGGAGGGAATTGTCGAGCTTGTTCTCAGTGTCTCTGAGAATTGCTCTGATTATCCGTGTGACCTCTTTGCTAAGACTCTCCAGAGAGCCGTCCTCAAAACCAACACACATCTTGACATATCTCCCACATTGATCGCAGTGTCTCCAGGAACGGCATTCAAGGAGCCAGGACCTTTTCTCCCTACACTCTCCATTGAGTTGTCCTCAAAACCAATATACATCCTGCTATATCTCCCACATGGAAAGTGCCAGGAGGGAGAAGTGGGGATTATGTTTAGACTTTCTCGGAACTGCTTCAAATCAACTAGATCTCTTTGTGCTGTAAATCTCCCAACAGCCAAACGCAAAAGCAGCAAACATCTCGCTGTATGTCCCACATCCAAAGTGCCAAGAGAGAGCTTGCTCTCCCTGTCTTTGAGTACTGTTTTCACTGTCCCGGTTACCTCTTGGCTAACGTTCTCTTCAGAGCTGCAGTGAAACCAGGAACCACGTGGAGAAGGCACCCACACTGAAAGTGCCTGGAGGGAACATTGGGGCTTCTTCTCAGTGTCTCTGACATAGGGTTTCACTGTCCCGGGAAAGTCTCTGCTAACACCGTGCAGAGCGCTGTGCCCAATATACAGAAACGTCTTGCGGTATCTCCTACAGGGAAAGTGCCAGGAGGGAATTGTCGAGCTTGTTCTCAGTGTCTCTGAGAATTGCTCTGATTATCCGTGTGACCTCTTTGCTAAGACTCTCCAGAGAGCCGTCCTCAAAACCAACACACATCTTGACATATCTCCCACATTGATCGCAGTGTCTCCAGAAACGGCATTCAAGGAGCCAGGACCTTTTCTCCCTACACTCTCCATTGAGTTGTCCTCAAAACCAATATACATCCTGCTATATCTCCCACATGGAAAGTGCCAGGAGGGAGAAGTGGGGATTATGTTTAGACTTTCTCGGAACTGCTTCAAATCAACTAGATCTCTTTGTGCTGTAAATCTCCCAACAGCCAAATGTAAAAGCAGCAAACATCTCGCTGTATGTCCCACATCCAAAGTGCCAAGAGAGAGCTTGCTCTCCCTGTCTTTGAGTACTGTTTTCACTGTCCCGGTTACCTCTTTGCTAACGTTCTCTTCAGAGCTGCAGTGAAACCAGGAACCACGTGGAGAAGGCACCCACACTGAAAGTGCCTGGAGGGAACACTGGGGCTTCTTCTCAGTGTCTCTGACATAGGGTTTCACTGTCCCGGGAAAGTCTCTGCTAACACCGTGCAGAGCGCTGTGCCCAATATACAGAAACGTCTTGCGGTATCTCCTACAGGGAAAGTGGCTGGAGGGAATTGTCGAGCTTGTTCTGAGTGTCTCTGAGAATTGCTCTGATTATCCGTGTAACCTCTTTGCTAAGACTCTCCAGAGAGCCGTCCTCAAAACCAACACACATCTTGACATATCTCCCACATTGATCGCCGTGTCTCCAGAAACGGCATTCAAGGAGCCAGGACCTTTTCTCCCTACACTCTCCATTGAGTTGTCCTCAAAACCAATATACATCCTGCTATATCTCCCACATGGAAAGTGCCAGGAGGGAGAAGTGGGGATTATGTTTAGACTTTCTCGGAACTGCTTCAAATCAACTAGATCTCTTTGTGCTGTAAATCTCCCAACAGCCAAATGTAAAAGCAGCAAACATCTTGCTGTATGTCCCACATCCAAAGTCCCAAGAGAGAGCTTGCTCTCCCTGTCTTTGAGTACTGTTTTCACTGTCCCGGTTACCTCTTTGCTAACGTTCTCTTCAGAGCTGCAGTGAAACCAGGAACCACGTGGAGAAGGCACCCACACTGAAAGTGCCTGGAGGGAACATTGGGGCTTCTTCTCAGTGTCTCTGACATAGGGTTTCACTGTCCCGGGAAAGTCTCTGCTAACACCGTGCAGAGCGCTGTGCCCAATATACAGAAACGTCTTGCGGTATCTCCTACAGGGAAAGTGCCAGGAGGGAATTGTCGAGCTTGTTCTGAGTGTCTCTGAGAATTGCTCTGATTATCCGTGTGACCTCTTTGCTAAGACTCTCCAGAGAGCCGTCCTCAAAACCAACACACATCTTGACATATCTCCCACATTGATCGCAGTGTCTCCAGGAACGGCATTCAAGGAGCCAGGACCTTTTCTCCCTACACTCTCCATTGAGTTGTCCTCAAAACCAATATACATCCTGCTATATCTCCCACATGGAAAGTGCTAGGAGGGAGAAGTGGGGATTATGTTTAGACTTTCTCGGAACTGCTTCAAATCAACTAGATCTCTTTGTGCTGTAAATCTCCCAACAGCCAAACGCAAAAGCAGCAAACATCTCGCTGTATGTCCCACATCCAAAGTGCCAAGAGAGAGCTTGCTCTCCCTGTCTTTGAGTACTGTTTTCACTGTCCCGGTTACCTCTTGGCTAACGTTCTCTTCAGAGCTGCAGTGAAACCAGGAACCACGTGGAGAAGGCACCCACACTGAAAGTGCCTGGAGGGAACATTGGGGCTTCTTCTCAGTGTCTCTGACATAGGGTTTCACTGTCCCGGGAAAGTCTCTGCTAACACCGTGCAGAGCGCTGTGCCCAATATACAGAAACGTCTTGCGGTATCTCCTACAGGGAAAGTGCCAGGAGGGAATTGTCGAGCTTGTTCTCAGTGTCTCTGAGAATTGCTCTGATTATCCGTGTGACCTCTTTGCTAAGACTCTCCAGAGAGCTGTCCTCAAAACCAACACACATCTTGACATATCTCCCACATTGATCGCAGTGTCTCCAGAAACGGCATTCAAGGAGCCAGGACCTTTTCTCCCTACACTCTCCATTGAGTTGTCCTCAAAACCAATATACATCCTGCTATATCTCCCACATGGAAAGTGCCAGGAGGGAGAAGTGGGGATTATGTTTAGACTTTCTCGGAACTGCTTCAAATCAACTAGATCTCTTTGTGCTGTAAATCTCCCAACAGCCAAACGCAAAAGCAGCAAACATCTCGCTGTATGTCCCACATCCAAAGTGCCAAGAGAGAGCTTGCTCTCCCTGTCTTTGAGTACTGTTTTCACTGTCCCGGTTACCTCTTTGCTAACGTTCTCTTCAGAGCTGCAGTGAAAGCAGGAACCACGTGGAGAAGGCACCCACACTGAAAGTGCCTGGAGGGAACATTGGGGCTTCTTCTCAGTGTCTCTGACATAGGGTTTCACTGTCCCGGGAAAGTCTCTGCTAACACCGTGCAGAGCGCTGTGCCCAATATACAGAAACGTCTTGCGGTATCTCCTACAGGGAAAGTGCCAGGAGGGAATTGTCGAGCTTGTTCTGAGTGTCTCTGAGAATTGCTCTGATTATCCGTGTGACCTCTTTGCTAAGACTCTCCAGAGAGCCGTCCTCAAAACCAACACACATCTTGACATATCTCCCACATTGATCGCAGTGTCTCCAGAAACGGCATTCAAGGAGCCAGGACCTTTTCTCCCTACACTCTCCATTGAGTTGTCCTCAAAACCAATATACATCCTGCTATATCTCCCACATGGAAAGTGCCAGGAGGGAGAAGTGGGGATTATGTTTAGACTTTCTCGGAACTGCTTCAAATCAACTAGATCTCTTTGTGCTGTAAATCTCCCAACAGCCAAATGTAAAAGCAGCAAACATCTTGCTGTATGTCCCACATCCAAAGTGCCAAGAGAGAGCTTGCTCTCCCTGTCTTTGAGTACTGTTTTCACTGTCCCGGTTACCTCTTTGCTAACGTTCTCTTCAGAGCTGCAGTGAAACCAGGAACCACGTGGAGAAGGCACCCACACTGAAAGTGCCTGGAGGGAACATTGGGGCTTCTTCTCAGTGTCTCTGACATAGGGTTTCACTGTCCCGGGAAAGTCTCTGCTAACACCGTGCAGAGCGCTGTGCCCAATATACAGAAACGTCTTGCGGTATCTCCTACAGGGAAAGTGCCAGGAGGGAATTGTCGAGCTTGTTCTCAGTGTCTCTGAGAATTGCTCTGATTATCCGTGTGACCTCTTTGCTAAGACTCTCCAGAGAGCCGTCCTCAAAACCAACACACATCTTGACATATCTCCCACATTGATCGCAGTGTCTCCAGGAACGGCATTCAAGGAGCCAGGACCTTTTCTCCCTACACTCTCCATTGAGTTGTCCTCAAAACCAATATACATCCTGCTATATCTCCCACATGGAAAGTGCCAGGAGGGAGAAGTGGGGATTATGTTTAGACTTTCTCGGAACTGCTTCAAATCAACTAGATCTCTTTGTGCTGTAAATCTCCCAACAGCCAAACGCAAAAGCAGCAAACATCTCGCTGTATGTCCCACATCCAAAGTGCCAAGAGAGAGCTTGCTCTCCCTGTCTTTGAGTACTGTTTTCACTGTCCCGGTTACCTCTTGGCTAACGTTCTCTTCAGAGCTGCAGTGAAACCAGGAACCACGTGGAGAAGGCACCCACACTGAAAGTGCCTGGAGGGAACACTGGGGCTTCTTCTCAGTGTCTCTGACATAGGGTTTCACTGTCCCGGGAAAGTCTCTGCTAACACCGTGCAGAGCGCTGTGCCCAATATACAGAAACGTCTTGCGGTATCTCCTACAGGGAAAGTGCCAGGAGGGAATTGTCGAGCTTGTTCTCAGTGTCTCTGAGAATTGCTCTGATTATCCGTGTGACCTCTTTGCTAAGACTCTCCAGAGAGCCGTCCTCAAAACCAACACACATCTTGACATATCTCCCACATTGATCGCCGTGTCTCCAGAAACGGCATTCAAGGAGCCAGGACCTTTTCTCCCTACACTCTCCATTGAGTTGTCCTCAAAACCAATATACATCCTGCTATATCTCCCACATGGAAAGTGCCAGGAGGGAGAAGTGGGGATTATGTTTAGACTTTCTCGGAACTGCTTCAAATCAACTAGATCTCTTTGTGCTGTAAATCTCCCAACAGCCAAATGTAAAAGCAGCAAACATCTTGCTGTATGTCCCACATCCAAAGTGCCAAGAGAGAGCTTGCTCTCCCTGTCTTTGAGTACTGTTTTCACTGTCCCGGTTACCTCTTTGCTAACGTTCTCTTCAGAGCTGCAGTGAAACCAGGAACCACGTGGAGAAGGCACCCACACTGAAAGTGCCTGGAGGGAACATTGGGGCTTCTTCTCAGTGTCTCTGACATAGGGTTTCACTGTCCCGGGAAAGTCTCTGCTAACACCGTGCAGAGCGCTGTGCCCAATATACAGAAACGTCTTGCGGTATCTCCTACAGGGAAAGTGCCAGGAGGGAATTGTCGAGCTTGTTCTGAGTGTCTCTGAGAATTGCTCTGATTATCCGTGTGACCTCTTTGCTAAGACTCTCCAGAGAGCCGTCCTCAAAACCAACACACATCTTGACATATCTCCCACATTGATCGCAGTGTCTCCAGGAACGGCATTCAAGGAGCCAGGACCTTTTCTCCCTACACTCTCCATTGAGTTGTCCTCAAAACCAATATACATCCTGCTATATCTCCCACATGGAAAGTGCCAGGAGGGAGAAGTGGGGATTATGTTTAGACTTTCTCGGAACTGCTTCAAATCAACTAGATCTCTTTGTGCTGTAAATCTCCCAACAGCCAAACGCAAAAGCAGCAAACATCTCGCTGTATGTCCCACATCCAAAGTGCCAAGAGAGAGCTTGCTCTCCCTGTCTTTGAGTACTGTTTTCACTGTCCCGGTTACCTCTTGGCTAACGTTCTCTTCAGAGCTGCAGTGAAACCAGGAACCACGTGGAGAAGGCACCCACACTGAAAGTGCCTGGAGGGAACACTGGGGCTTCTTCTCAGTGTCTCTGACATAGGGTTTCACTGTCCCGGGAAAGTCTCTGCTAACACCGTGCAGAGCGCTGTGCCCAATATACAGAAACGTCTTGCGGTATCTCCTACAGGGAAAGTGCCAGGAGGGAATTGTCGAGCTTGTTCTCAGTGTCTCTGAGAATTGCTCTGATTATCCGTGTGACCTCTTTGCTAAGACTCTCCAGAGAGCCGTCCTCAAAACCAACACACATCTTGACATATCTCCCACATTGATCGCAGTGTCTCCAGAAACGGCATTCAAGGAGCCAGGACCTTTTCTCCCTACACTCTCCATTGAGTTGTCCTCAAAACCAATATACATCCTGCTATATCTCCCACATGGAAAGTGCCAGGAGGGAGAAGTGGGGATTATGTTTAGACTTTCTCGGAACTGCTTCAAATCAACTAGATCTCTTTGTGCTGTAAATCTCCCAACAGCCAAACGCAAAAGCAGCAAACATCTCGCTGTATGTCCCACATCCAAAGTGCCAAGAGAGAGCTTGCTCTCCCTGTCTTTGAGTACTGTTTTCACTGTCCCGGTTACCTCTTTGCTAACGTTCTCTTCAGAGCTGCAGTGAAACCACGAACCACGTGGAGAAGGCACCCACACTGAAAGTGCCTGGAGGGAACATTGGGGCTTCTTCTCAGTGTCTCTGACATAGGGTTTCACTGTCCCGGGAAAGTCTCTGCTAACACCGTGCAGAGCGCTGTGCCCAATATACAGAAACGTCTTGCGGTATCTCCTACAGGGAAAGTGCCAGGAGGGAATTGTCGAGCTTGTTCTGAGTGTCTCTGAGAATTGCTCTGATTATCCCTGTGACCTCTTTGCTAAGACTCTCCAGAGAGCCGTCCTCAAAACCAACACACATCTTGACATATCTCCCACATTGATCGCAGTGTCTCCAGAAACGGCATTCAAGGAGCCAGGACCTTTTCTCCCTACACTCTCCATTGAGTTGTCCTCAAAACCAATATACATCCTGCTATATCTCCCACATGGAAAGTGCCAGGAGGGAGAAGTGGGGATTATGTTTAGACTTTCTCGGAACTGCTTCAAATCAACTAGATCTCTTTGTGCTGTAAATCTCCCAACAGCCAAATGTAAAAGCAGCAAACATCTTGCTGTATGTCCCACATCCAAAGTGCCAAGAGAGAGCTTGCTCTCCCTGTCTTTGAGTACTGTTTTCACTGTCCCGGTTACCTCTTTGCTAACGTTCTCTTCAGAGCTGCAGTGAAACCAGGAACCACGTGGAGAAGGCACCCACACTGAAAGTGCCTGGAGGGAACATTGGGGCTTCTTCTCAGTGTCTCTGACATAGGGTTTCACTGTCCCGGGAAAGTCTCTGCTAACACCGTGCAGAGCGCTGTGCCCAATATACAGAAACGTCTTGCGGTATCTCCTACAGGGAAAGTGCCAGGAGGGAATTGTCGAGCTTGTTCTCAGTGTCTCTGAGAATTGCTCTGATTATCCGTGTGACCTCTTTGCTAAGACTCTCCAGAGAGCCGTCCTCAAAACCAACACACATCTTGACATATCTCCCACATTGATCGCAGTGTCTCCAGGAACGGCATTCAAGGAGCCAGGACCTTTTCTCCCTACACTCTCCATTGAGTTGTCCTCAAAACCAATATACATCCTGCTATATCTCCCACATGGAAAGTGCCAGGAGGGAGAAGTGGGGATTATGTTTAGACTTTCTCGGAACTGCTTCAAATCAACTAGATCTCTTTGTGCTGTAAATCTCCCAACAGCCAAACGCAAAAGCAGCAAACATCTCGCTGTATGTCCCACATCCAAAGTGCCAAGAGAGAGCTTGCTCTCCCTGTCTTTGAGTACTGTTTTCACTGTCCCGGTTACCTCTTGGCTAACGTTCTCTTCAGAGCTGCAGTGAAACCAGGAACCACGTGGAGAAGGCACCCACACTGAAAGTGCCTGGAGGGAACACTGGGGCTTCTTCTCAGTGTCTCTGACATAGGGTTTCACTGTCCCGGGAAAGTCTCTGCTAACACCGTGCAGAGCGCTGTGCCCAATATACAGAAACGTCTTGCGGTATCTCCTACAGGGAAAGTGCCAGGAGGGAATTGTCGAGCTTGTTCTGAGTGTCTCTGAGAATTGCTCTGATTATCCGTGTGACCTCTTTGCTAAGACTCTCCAGAGAGCCGTCCTCAAAACCAACACACATCTTGACATATCTCCCACATTGATCGCAGTGTCTCCAGAAACGGCATTCAAGGAGCCAGGACCTTTTCTCCCTACACTCTCCATTGAGTTGTCCTCAAAACCAATATACATCCTGCTATATCTCCCACATGGAAAGTGCCAGGAGGGAGAAGTGGGGATTATGTTTAGACTTTCTCGGAACTGCTTCAAATCAACTAGATCTCTTTGTGCTGTAAATCTCCCAACAGCCAAACGCAAAAGCAGCAAACATCTCGCTGTATGTCCCACATCCAAAGTGCCAAGAGAGAGCTTGCTCTCCCTGTCTTTGAGTACTGTTTTCACTGTCCCGGTTACCTCTTGGCTAACGTTCTCTTCAGAGCTGCAGTGAAACCAGGAACCACGTGGAGAAGGCACCCACACTGAAAGTGCCTGGAGGGAACATTGGGGCTTCTTCTCAGTGTCTCTGACATAGGGTTTCACTGTCCCGGGAAAGTCTCTGCTAACACCGTGCAGAGCGCTGTGCCCAATATACAGAAACGTCTTGCGGTATCTCCTACAGGGAAAGTGCCAGGAGGGAATTGTCGAGCTTGTTCTCAGTGTCTCTGAGAATTGCTCTGATTATCCGTGTGACCTCTTTGCTAAGACTCTCCAGAGAGCCGTCCTCAAAACCAACACACATCTTGACATATCTCCCACATTGATCGCAGTGTCTCCAGAAACGGCATTCAAGGAGCCAGGACCTTTTCTCCCTACACTCTCCATTGAGTTGTCCTCAAAACCAATATACATCCTGCTATATCTCCCACATGGAAAGTGCCAGGAGGGAGAAGTGGGGATTATGTTTAGACTTTCTCGGAACTGCTTCAAATCAACTAGATCTCTTTGTGCTGTAAATCTCCCAACAGCCAAACGCAAAAGCAGCAAACATCTCGCTGTATGTCCCACATCCAAAGTGCCAAGAGAGAGCTTGCTCTCCCTGTCTTTGAGTACTGTTTTCACTGTCCCGGTTACCTCTTGGCTAACGTTCTCTTCAGAGCTGCAGTGAAACCAGGAACCACGTGGAGAAGGCACCCACACTGAAAGTGCCTGGAGGGAACACTGGGGCTTCTTCTCAGTGTCTCTGACATAGGGTTTCACTGTCCCGGGAAAGTCTCTGCTAACACCGTGCAGAGCGCTGTGCCCAATATACAGAAACGTCTTGCGGTATCTCCTACAGGGAAAGTGGCTGGAGGGAATTGTCGAGCTTGTTCTGAGTGTCTCTGAGAATTGCTCTGATTATCCGTGTGACCTCTTTGCTAAGACTCTCCAGAGAGCCGTCCTCAAAACAAACACACATCTTGACATATCTCCCACATTGATCGCCGTGTCTCCAGAAACGGCATTCAAGGAGCCAGGACCTTTTCTCCCTACACTCTCCATTGAGTTGTCCTCAAAACCAATATACATCCTGCTATATCTCCCACATGGAAAGTGCCAGGAGGGAGAAGTGGGGATTATGTTTAGACTTTCTCGGAACTGCTTCAAATCAACTAGATCTCTTTGTGCTGTAAATCTCCCAACAGCCAAATGTAAAAGCAGCAAACATCTTGCTGTATGTCCCACATCCAAAGTGCCAAGAGAGAGCTTGCTCTCCCTGTCTTTGAGTACTGTTTTCACTGTCCCGGTTACCTCTTTGCTAACGTTCTCTTCAGAGCTGCAGTGAAACCAGGAACCACGTGGAGAAGGCACCCACACTGAAAGTGCCTGGAGGGAACATTGGGGCTTCTTCTCAGTGTCTCTGACATAGGGTTTCACTGTCCCGGGAAAGTCTCTGCTAACACCGTGCAGAGCGCTGTGCCCAATATACAGAAACGTCTTGCGGTATCTCCTACAGGGAAAGTGCCAGGAGGGAATTGTCGAGCTTGTTCTCAGTGTCTCTGAGAATTGCTCTGATTATCCGTGTGACCTCTTTGCTAAGACTCTCCAGAGAGCCGTCCTCAAAACCAACACACATCTTGACATATCTCCCACATTGATCGCAGTGTCTCCAGGAACGGCATTCAAGGAGCCAGGACCTTTTCTCCCTACACTCTCCATTGAGTTGTCCTCAAAACCAATATACATCCTGCTATATCTCCCACATGGAAAGTGCCAGGAGGGAGAAGTGGGGATTATGTTTAGACTTTCTCGGAACTGCTTCAAATCAACTAGATCTCTTTGTGCTGTAAATCTCCCAACAGCCAAACGCAAAAGCAGCAAACATCTCGCTGTATGTCCCACATCCAAGGTGCCAAGAGAGAGCTTGCTCTCCCTGTCTTTGAGTACTGTTTTCACTGTCCCGGTTACCTCTTGGCTAACGTTCTCTTCAGAGCTGCAGTGAAACCAGGAACCACGTGGAGAAGGCACCCACACTGAAAGTGCCTGGAGGGAACACTGGGGCTTCTTCTCAGTGTCTCTGACATAGGGTTTCACTGTCCCCGGAAAGTCTCTGCTAACACCGTGCAGAGCGCTGTGCCCAATATACAGAAACGTCTTGCGGTATCTCCTACAGGGAAAGTGCCAGGAGGGAATTGTCGAGCTTGTTCTCAGTGTCTCTGAGAATTGCTCTGATTATCCGTGTGACCTCTTTGCTAAGACTCTCCAGAGAGCCGTCCTCAAAACCAACACACATCTTGACATATCTCCCACATTGATCGCAGTGTCTCCAGAAACGGCATTCAAGGAGCCAGGACCTTTTCTCCCTACACTCTCCATTGAGTTGTCCTCAAAACCAATACACATCCTGCTATATCTCCCACATGGAAAGTGCCAGGAGGGAGAAGTGGGGATTATGTTTAGACTTTCTCGGAACTGCTTCAAATCAACTAGATCTCTTTGTGCTGTAAATCTCCCAACAGCCAAACGCAAAAGCAGCAAACATCTCGCTGTATGTCCCACATCCAAAGTGCCAAGAGAGAGCTTGCTCTCCCTGTCTTTGAGTACTGTTTTCACTGTCCCGGTTACCTCTTTGCTAACGTTCTCTTCAGAGCTGCAGTGAAACCAGGAACCACGTGGAGAAGGCACCCACACTGAAAGTGCCTGGAGGGAACATTGGGGCTTCTTCTCAGTGTCTCTGACATAGGGTTTCACTGTCCCGGGAAAGTCTCTGCTAACACCGTGCAGAGCGCTGTGCCCAATATACAGAAACGTCTTGCGGTATCTCCTACAGGGAAAGTGCCAGGAGGGAATTGTCGAGCTTGTTCTGAGTGTCTCTGAGAATTGCTCTGATTATCCCTGTGACCTCTTTGCTAAGACTCTCCAGAGAGACGTCCTCAAAACCAACACACATCTTGACATATCTCCCACATTGATCGCAGTGTCTCCAGAAACGGCATTCAAGGAGCCAGGACCTTTTCTCCCTACACTCTCCATTGAGTTGTCCTCAAAACCAATATACATCCTGCTATATCTCCCACATGGAAAGTGCCAGGAGGGAGAAGTGGGGATTATGTTTAGACTTTCTCGGAACTGCTTCAAATCAACTAGATCTCTTTGTGCTGTAAATCTCCCAACAGCCAAACGCAAAAGCAGCAAACATCTCGCTGTATGTCCCACATCCAAAGTGCCAAGAGAGAGCTTGCTCTCCCTGTCTTTGAGTACTGTTTTCACTGTCCCGGTTACCTCTTGGCTAACGTTCTCTTCAGAGCTGCAGTGAAACCAGGAACCACGTGGAGAAGGCACCCACACTGAAAGTGCCTGGAGGGAACATTGGGGCTTCTTCTCAGTGTCTCTGACATAGGGTTTCACTGTCCCGGGAAAGTCTCTGCTAACACCGTGCAGAGCGCTGTGCCCAATATACAGAAACGTCTTGCGGTATCTCCTACAGGGAAAGTGCCAGGAGGGAATTGTCGAGCTTGTTCTGAGTGTCTCTGAGAATTGCTCTGATTATCCCTGTGACCTCTTTGCTAAGACTCTCCAGAGAGCCGTCCTCAAAACCAACACACATCTTGACATATCTCCCACATTGATCGCAGTGTCTCCAGAAACGGCATTCAAGGAGCCAGGACCTTTTCTCCCTACACTCTCCATTGAGTTGTCCTCAAAACCAATATACATCCTGCTATATCTCCCACATGGAAAGTGCCAGGAGGGAGAAGTGGGGATTATGTTTAGACTTTCTCGGAACTGCTTCAAATCAACTAGATCTCTTTGTGCTGTAAATCTCCCAACAGCCAAACGCAAAAGCAGCAAACATCTCGCTGTATGGCCCACATCCAAAGTGCCAAGAGAGAGCTTGCTCTCCCTGTCTTTGAGTACTGTTTTCACTGTCCCGGTTACCTCTTTGCTAACGTTCTCTTCAGAGCTGCAGTGAAACCAGGAACCACGTGGAGAAGGCACCCACACTGAAAGTGCCTGGAGGGAACATTGGGGCTTCTTCTCAGTGTCTCTGACATAGGGTTTCACTGCCCCGGGAAAGTCTCTGCTAACACCGTGCAGAGCGCTGTGCCCAATATACAGAAACGTCTTGCGGTATCTCCTACAGGGAAAGTGCCAGGAGGGAATTGTCGAGCTTGTTCTGAGTGTCTCTGAGAATTGCTCTGATTATCCCTGTGACCTCTTTGCTAAGACTCTCCAGAGAGCCGTCCTCAAAACCAACACACATCTTGACATATCTCCCACATTGATCGCAGTGTCTCCAGGAACGGCATTCAAGGAGCCAGGACCTTTTCTCCCTACACTCTCCATTGAGTTGTCCTCAAAACCAATATACATCCTGCTATATCTCCCACATGGAAAGTGCCAGGAGGGAGAAGTGGGGATTATGTTTAGACTTTCTCGGAACTGCTTCAAATCAACTAGATCTCTTTGTGCTGTAAATCTCCCAACAGCCAAATGTAAAAGCAGCAAACATCTTGCTGTATGTCCCACATCCAAAGTGCCAAGAGAGAGCTTGCTCTCCCTGTCTTTGAGTACTGTTTTCACTGTCCCGGTTACCTCTTTGCTAACGTTCTCTTCAGAGCTGCAGTGAAACCAGGAACCACGTGGAGAAGGCACCCACACTGAAAGTGCCTGGAGGGAACATTGGGGCTTCTTCTCAGTGTCTCTGACATAGGGTTTCACTGTCCCGGGAAAGTCTCTGCTAACACCGTGCAGAGCGCTGTGCCCAATATACAGAAACGTCTTGCGGTATCTCCTACAGGGAAAGTGCCAGGAGGGAATTGTCGAGCTTGATCTCAGTGTCTCTGAGAATTGCTCTGATTATCCGTGTGACCTCTTTGCTAAGACTCTCCAGAGAGCCGTCCTCAAAACCAACACACATCTTGACATATCTCCCACATTGATCGCAGTGTCTCCAGGAACGGCATTCAAGGAGCCAGGACCTTTTCTCCCTACACTCTCCATTGAGTTGTCCTCAAAACCAATATACATCCTGCTATATCTCCCACATGGAAAGTGCCAGGAGGGAGAAGTGGGGATTATGTTTAGACTTTCTCGGAACTGCTTCAAATCAACTAGATCTCTTTGTGCTGTAAATCTCCCAACAGCCAAACGCAAAAGCAGCAAACATCTCGCTGTATGTCCCACATCCAAAGTGCCAAGAGAGAGCTTGCTCTCCCTGTCTTTGAGTACTGTTTTCACTGTCCCGGTTACCTCTTGGCTAACGTTCTCTTCAGAGCTGCAGTGAAACCAGGAACCACGTGGAGAAGGCACCCACACTGAAAGTGCCTGGAGGGAACACTGGGGCTTCTTCTCAGTGTCTCTGACATAGGGTTTCACTGTCCCGGGAAAGTCTCTGCTAACACCGTGCAGAGCGCTGTGCCCAATATACAGAAACGTCTTGCGGTATCTCCTACAGGGAAAGTGCCAGGAGGGAATTGTCGAGCTTGTTCTGAGTGTCTCTGAGAATTGCTCTGATTATCCCTGTGACCTCTTTGCTAAGACTCTCCAGAGAGCCGTCCTCAAAACCAACACACATCTTGACATATCTCCCACATTGATCGCAGTGTCTCCAGAAACGGCATTCAAGGAGCCAGGACCTTTTCTCCCTACACTCTCCATTGAGTTGTCCTCAAAACCAATATACATCCTGCTATATCTCCCACATGGAAAGTGCCAGGAGGGAGAAGTGGGGATTATGTTTAGACTTTCTCGGAACTGCTTCAAATCAACTAGATCTCTTTGTGCTGTAAATCTCCCAACAGCCAAACGCAAAAGCAGCAAACATCTCGCTGTATGTCCCACATCCAAAGTGCCAAGAGAGAGCTTGCTCTCCCTGTCTTTGAGTACTGTTTTCACTGTCCCGGTTACCTCTTTGCTAACGTTCTCTTCAGAGCTGCAGTGAAACCAGGAACCACGTGGAGAAGGCACCCACACTGAAAGTGCCTGGAGGGAACATTGGGGCTTCTTCTCAGTGTCTCTGACATAGGGTTTCACTGTCCCGGGAAAGTCTCTGCTAACACCGTGCAGAGCGCTGTGCCCAATATACAGAAACGTCTTGCGGTATCTCCTACAGGGAAAGTGCCAGGAGGGAATTGTCGAGCTTGTTCTCAGTGTCTCTGAGAATTGCTCTGATTATCCGTGTGACCTCTTTGCTAAGACTCTCCAGAGAGCCGTCCTCAAAACCAACACACATCTTGACATATCTCCCACATTGATCGCAGTGTCTCCAGAAACGGCATTCAAGGAGCCAGGACCTTTTCTCCCTACACTCTCCATTGAGTTGTCCTCAAAAGCAATATACATCCTGCTATATCTCCCACATGGAAAGTGCCAGGAGGGAGAAGTGGGGATTATGTTTAGACTTTCTCGGAACTGCTTCAAATCAACTAGATCTCTTTGTGCTGTAAATCTCCCAACAGCCAAACGCAAAAGCAGCAAACATCTCGCTGTATGTCCCACATCCAAAGTGCCAAGAGAGAGCTTGCTCTCCCTGTCTTTGAGTACTGTTTTCACTGTCCCGGTTACCTCTTGGCTAACATTCTCTTCTGAGCTGCAGTGAAACCAGGAACCACGTGGAGAAGGCACCCACACTGAAAGTGCCTGGAGGGAACATTGGGGCTTCTTCTCAGTGTCTCTGACATAGGGTTTCACTGTCCCGGGAAAGTCTCTGCTAACACCGTGCAGAGCGCTGTGCCCAATATACAGAAACGTCTTGCGGTATCTCCTACAGGGAAAGTGCCAGGAGGGAATTGTCGAGCTTGTTCTGAGTGTCTCTGAGAATTGCTCTGATTATCCGTGTGACCTCTTTGCTAAGACTCTCCAGAGAGCCGTCCTCAAAACCAACACACATCTTGACATATCTCCCACATTGATCGCAGTGTCTCCAGAAACGGCATTCAAGGAGCCAGGACCTTTTCTCCCTACACTCTCCATTGAGTTGTCCTCAAAACCAATATACATCCTGCTATATCTCCCACATGGAAAGTGCCAGGAGGGAGAAGTGGGGATTATGTTTAGACTTTCTCGGAACTGCTTCAAATCAACTAGATCTCTTTGTGCTGTAAATCTCCCAACAGCCAAACGCAAAAGCAGCAAACATCTCGCTGTATGGCCCACATCCAAAGTGCCAAGAGAGAGCTTGCTCTCCCTGTCTTTGAGTACTGTTTTCACTGTCCCGGTTACCTCTTTGCTAACGTTCTCTTCAGAGCTGCAGTGAAACCAGGAACCACGTGGAGAAGGCACCCACACTGAAAGTGCCTGGAGGGAACACTGGGGCTTCTTCTCAGTGTCTCTGACATAGGGTTTCACTGTCCCGGGAAAGTCTCTGCTAACACCGTGCAGAGCGCTGTGCCCAATATACAGAAACGTCTTGCGGTATCTCCTACAGGGAAAGTGCCAGGAGGGAATTGTCGAGCTTGTTCTCAGTGTCTCTGAGAATTGCTCTGATTATCCGTGTGACCTCTTTGCTAAGACTCTCCAGAGAGCCGTCCTCAAAACCAACACACATCTTGACATATCTCCCACATTGATCGCAGTGTCTCCAGGAACGGCATTCAAGGAGCCAGGACCTTTTCTCCCTACACTCTCCATTGAGTTGTCCTCAAAACCAATATACATCCTGCTATATCTCCCACATGGAAAGTGCCAGGAGGGAGAAGTGGGGATTATGTTTAGACTTTCTCGGAACTGCTTCAAATCAACTAGATCTCTTTGTGCTGTAAATCTCCCAACAGCCAAACGCAAAAGCAGCAAACATCTCGCTGTATGTCCCACATCCAAAGTGCCAAGAGAGAGCTTGCTCTCCCTGTCTTTGAGTACTGTTTTCACTGTCCCGGTTACCTCTTGGCTAACGTTCTCTTCAGAGCTGCAGTGAAACCAGGAACCACGTGGAGAAGGCACCCACACTGAAAGTGCCTGGAGGGAACACTGGGGCTTCTTCTCAGTGTCTCTGACATAGGGTTTCACTGTCCCGGGAAAGTCTCTGCTAACACCGTGCAGAGCGCTGTGCCCAATATACAGAAACGTCTTGCGGTATCTCCTACAGGGAAAGTGCCAGGAGGGAATTGTCGAGCTTGTTCTCAGTGTCTCTGAGAATTGCTCTGATTATCCGTGTGACCTCTTTGCT
The DNA here is from genome assembly GCF_963924245.1 of Chroicocephalus ridibundus. Taxonomy (NCBI): domain Eukaryota; kingdom Metazoa; phylum Chordata; class Aves; order Charadriiformes; family Laridae; genus Chroicocephalus; species Chroicocephalus ridibundus. The sequence goes on along the minus strand of NC_086295.1, from coordinate 22,283,325 downwards.
AAGACTCTCCAGAGAGCCGTCCTCAAAACCAACACACATCTTGACATATCTCCCACATTGATCGCAGTGTCTCCAGAAACGGCATTCAAGGAGCCAGGACCTTTTCTCCCTACACTCTCCATTGAGTTGTCCTCAAAACCAATATACATCCTGCTATATCTCCCACATGGAAAGTGCCAGGAGGGAGAAGTGGGGATTATGTTTAGACTTTCTCGGAACTGCTTCAAATCAACTAGATCTCTTTGTGCTGTAAATCTCCCAACAGCCAAATGTAAAAGCAGCAAACATCTTGCTGTATGTCCCACATCCAAAGTGCCAAGAGAGAGCTTGCTCTCCCTGTCTTTGAGTACTGTTTTCACTGTCCCGGTTACCTCTTTGCTAACGTTCTCTTCAGAGCTGCAGTGAAACCAGGAACCACGTGGAGAAGGCACCCACACTGAAAGTGCCTGGAGGGAACATTGGGGCTTCTTCTCAGTGTCTCTGACATAGGGTTTCACTGTCCCGGGAAAGTCTCTGCTAACACCGTGCAGAGCGCTGTGCCCAATATACAGAAACGTCTTGCGGTATCTCCTACAGGGAAAGTGCCAGGAGGGAATTGTCGAGCTTGTTCTGAGTGTCTCTGAGAATTGCTCTGATTATCCGTGTGACCTCTTTGCTAAGACTCTCCAGAGAGCCGTCCTCAAAACCAACACACATCTTGACATATCTCCCACATTGATCGCAGTGTCTCCAGGAACGGCATTCAAGGAGCCAGGACCTTTTCTCCCTACACTCTCCATTGAGTTGTCCTCAAAACCAATATACATCCTGCTATATCTCCCACATGGAAAGTGCTAGGAGGGAGAAGTGGGGATTATGTTTAGACTTTCTCGGAACTGCTTCAAATCAACTAGATCTCTTTGTGCTGTAAATCTCCCAACAGCCAAACGCAAAAGCAGCAAACATCTCGCTGTATGTCCCACATCCAAAGTGCCAAGAGAGAGCTTGCTCTCCCTGTCTTTGAGTACTGTTTTCACTGTCCCGGTTACCTCTTGGCTAACGTTCTCTTCAGAGCTGCAGTGAAACCAGGAACCACGTGGAGAAGGCACCCACACTGAAAGTGCCTGGAGGGAACACTGGGGCTTCTTCTCAGTGTCTCTGACATAGGGTTTCACTGTCCCGGGAAAGTCTCTGCTAACACCGTGCAGAGCGCTGTGCCCAATATACAGAAACGTCTTGCGGTATCTCCTACAGGGAAAGTGCCAGGAGGGAATTGTCGAGCTTGTTCTCAGTGTCTCTGAGAATTGCTCTGATTATCCGTGTGACCTCTTTGCTAAGACTCTCCAGAGAGCCGTCCTCAAAACCAACACACATCTTGACATATCTCCCACATTGATCGCAGTGTCTCCAGAAACGGCATTCAAGGAGCCAGGACCTTTTCTCCCTACACTCTCCATTGAGTTGTCCTCAAAACCAATATACATCCTGCTATATCTCCCACATGGAAAGTGCCAGGAGGGAGAAGTGGGGATTATGTTTAGACTTTCTCGGAACTGCTTCAAATCAACTAGATCTCTTTGTGCTGTAAATCTCCCAACAGCCAAACGCAAAAGCAGCAAACATCTCGCTGTATGTCCCACATCCAAAGTGCCAAGAGAGAGCTTGCTCTCCCTGTCTTTGAGTACTGTTTTCACTGTCCCGGTTACCTCTTGGCTAACGTTCTCTTCAGAGCTGCAGTGAAACCAGGAACCACGTGGAGAAGGCACCCACACTGAAAGTGCCTGGAGGGAACACTGGGGCTTCTTCTCAGTGTCTCTGACATAGGGTTTCACTGTCCCGGGAAAGTCTCTGCTAACACCGTGCAGAGCGCTGTGCCCAATATACAGAAACGTCTTGCGGTATCTCCTACAGGGAAAGTGGCTGGAGGGAATTGTCGAGCTTGTTCTGAGTGTCTCTGAGAATTGCTCTGATTATCCGTGTGACCTCTTTGCTAAGACTCTCCAGAGAGCCGTCCTCAAAACCAACACACATCTTGACATATCTCCCACATTGATCGCAGTGTCTCCAGAAACGGCATTCAAGGAGCCAGGACCTTTTCTCCCTACACTCTCCATTGAGTTGTCCTCAAAACCAATATACATCCTGCTATATCTCCCACATGGAAAGTGCCAGGAGGGAGAAGTGGGGATTATGTTTAGACTTTCTCGGAACTGCTTCAAATCAACTAGATCTCTTTGTGCTGTAAATCTCCCAACAGCCAAATGTAAAAGCAGCAAACATCTCGCTGTATGTCCCACATCCAAAGTGCCAAGAGAGAGCTTGCTCTCCCTGTCTTTGAGTACTGTTTTCACTGTCCCGGTTACCTCTTTGCTAACGTTCTCTTCAGAGCTGCAGTGAAACCAGGAACCACGTGGAGAAGGCACCCACACTGAAAGTGCCTGGAGGGAACATTGGGGCTTCTTCTCAGTGTCTCTGACATAGGGTTTCACTGTCCCGGGAAAGTCTCTGCTAACACCGTGCAGAGCGCTGTGCCCAATATACAGAAACGTCTTGCGGTATCTCCTACAGGGAAAGTGCCAGGAGGGAATTGTCGAGCTTGTTCTCAGTGTCTCTGAGAATTGCTCTGATTATCCGTGTGACCTCTTTGCTAAGACTCTCCAGAGAGCCGTCCTCAAAACCAACACACATCTTGACATATCTCCCACATTGATCGCAGTGTCTCCAGGAACGGCATTCAAGGAGCCAGGACCTTTTCTCCCTACACTCTCCATTGAGTTGTCCTCAAAACCAATATACATCCTGCTATATCTCCCACATGGAAAGTGCCAGGAGGGAGAAGTGGGGATTATGTTTAGACTTTCTCGGAACTGCTTCAAATCAACTAGATCTCTTTGTGCTGTAAATCTCCCAACAGCCAAACGTAAAAGCAGCAAACATCTCGCTGTATGTCCCACATCCAAAGTGCCAAGAGAGAGCTTGCTCTCCCTGTCTTTGAGTACTGTTTTCACTGTCCCGGTTACCTCTTGGCTAACGTTCTCTTCAGAGCTGCAGTGAAACCAGGAACCACGTGGAGAAGGCACCCACACTGAAAGTGCCTGGAGGGAACACTGGGGCTTCTTCTCAGTGTCTCTGACATAGGGTTTCACTGTCCCGGGAAAGTCTCTGCTAACACCGTGCAGAGCGCTGTGCCCAATATACAGAAACGTCTTGCGGTATCTCCTACAGGGAAAGTGCCAGGAGGGAATTGTCGAGCTTGTTCTGAGTGTCTCTGAGAATTGCTCTGATTATCCGTGTGACCTCTTTGCTAAGACTCTCCAGAGAGCCGTCCTCAAAACCAACACACATCTTGACATATCTCCCACATTGATCGCAGTGTCTCCAGAAACGGCATTCAAGGAGCCAGGACCTTTTCTCCCTACACTCTCCATTGAGTTGTCCTCAAAACCAATATACATCCTGCTATATCTCCCACATGGAAAGTGCCAGGAGGGAGAAGTGGGGATTATGTTTAGACTTTCTCGGAACTGCTTCAAATCAACTAGATCTCTTTGTGCTGTAAATCTCCCAACAGCCAAACGCAAAAGCAGCAAACATCTCGCTGTATGTCCCACATCCAAAGTGCCAAGAGAGAGCTTGCTCTCCCTGTCTTTGAGTACTGTTTTCACTGTCCCGGTTACCTCTTGGCTAACGTTCTCTTCAGAGCTGCAGTGAAACCAGGAACCACGTGGAGAAGGCACCCACACTGAAAGTGCCTGGAGGGAACATTGGGGCTTCTTCTCAGTGTCTCTGACATAGGGTTTCACTGTCCCGGGAAAGTCTCTGCTAACACCGTGCAGAGCGCTGTGCCCAATATACAGAAACGTCTTGCGGTATCTCCTACAGGGAAAGTGCCAGGAGGGAATTGTCGAGCTTGTTCTCAGTGTCTCTGAGAATTGCTCTGATTATCCGTGTGACCTCTTTGCTAAGACTCTCCAGAGAGCCGTCCTCAAAACCAACACACATCTTGACATATCTCCCACATTGATCGCAGTGTCTCCAGAAACGGCATTCAAGGAGCCAGGACCTTTTCTCCCTACACTCTCCATTGAGTTGTCCTCAAAACCAATATACATCCTGCTATATCTCCCACATGGAAAGTGCCAGGAGGGAGAAGTGGGGATTATGTTTAGACTTTCTCGGAACTGCTTCAAATCAACTAGATCTCTTTGTGCTGTAAATCTCCCAACAGCCAAATGTAAAAGCAGCAAACATCTCGCTGTATGTCCCACATCCAAAGTGCCAAGAGAGAGCTTGCTCTCCCTGTCTTTGAGTACTGTTTTCACTGTCCCGGTTACCTCTTTGCTAACGTTCTCTTCAGAGCTGCAGTGAAACCAGGAACCACGTGGAGAAGGCACCCACACTGAAAGTGCCTGGAGGGAACACTGGGGCTTCTTCTCAGTGTCTCTGACATAGGGTTTCACTGTCCCGGGAAAGTCTCTGCTAACACCGTGCAGAGCGCTGTGCCCAATATACAGAAACGTCTTGCGGTATCTCCTACAGGGAAAGTGGCTGGAGGGAATTGTCGAGCTTGTTCTGAGTGTCTCTGAGAATTGCTCTGATTATCCGTGTGACCTCTTTGCTAAGACTCTCCAGAGAGCCGTCCTCAAAACCAACACACATCTTGACATATCTCCCACATTGATCGCAGTGTCTCCAGAAACGGCATTCAAGGAGCCAGGACCTTTTCTCCCTACACTCTCCATTGAGTTGTCCTCAAAACCAATATACATCCTGCTATATCTCCCACATGGAAAGTGCCAGGAGGGAGAAGTGGGGATTATGTTTAGACTTTCTCGGAACTGCTTCAAATCAACTAGATCTCTTTGTGCTGTAAATCTCCCAACAGCCAAACGCAAAAGCAGCAAACATCTCGCTGTATGTCCCACATCCAAAGTGCCAAGAGAGAGCTTGCTCTCCCTGTCTTTGAGTACTGTTTTCACTGTCCCGGTTACCTCTTTGCTAACGTTCTCTTCAGAGCTGCAGTGAAACCAGGAACCACGTGGAGAAGGCACCCACACTGAAAGTGCCTGGAGGGAACATTGGGGCTTCTTCTCAGTGTCTCTGACATAGGGTTTCACTGTCCCGGGAAAGTCTCTGCTAACACCGTGCAGAGCGCTGTGCCCAATATACAGAAACGTCTTGCGGTATCTCCTACAGGGAAAGTGCCAGGAGGGAATTGTCGAGCTTGTTCTGAGTGTCTCTGAGAATTGCTCTGATTATCCCTGTGACCTCTTTGCTAAGACTCTCCAGAGAGCCGTCCTCAAAACCAACACACATCTTGACATATCTCCCACATTGATCGCAGTGTCTCCAGAAACGGCATTCAAGGAGCCAGGACCTTTTCTCCCTACACTCTCCATTGAGTTGTCCTCAAAACCAATATACATCCTGCTGTATCTCCCACATGGAAAGTGCCAGGAGGGAGAAGTGGGGATTATGTTTAGACTTTCTCGGAACTGCTTCAAATCAACTAGATATCTTTGTGCTGTAAATCTCCCAACAGCCAAACGCAAAAGCAGCAAACATCTCGCTGTATGTCCCACATCCAAAGTGCCAAGAGAGAGCTTGCTCTCCCTGTCTTTGAGTACTGTTTTCACTGTCCCGGTTACCTCTTTGCTAACATTCTCTTCAGAGCTGCAGTGAAAGCAGGAACCACGTGGAGAAGGCACCCACACTGAAAGTGCCTGGAGGGAACATTGGGGCTTCTTCTCAGTGTCTCTGACATAGGGTTTCACTGTCCCGGGAAAGTCTCTGCTAACACCGTGCAGAGCGCTGTGCCCAATATACAGAAACGTCTTGCGGTATCTCCTACAGGGAAAGTGCCAGGAGGGAATTGTGGAGCTTGTTCTCAGTGTCTCTGAGAATTGCTCTGATTATCTGTGTGACCTCTTTGCTAAGACTCTCCAGAGAGCCGTCCTCAAAACCAACACACATCTTGACATATCTCCCACATTGATCGCAGTGTCTCCAGAAACGGCATTCAAGGAGCCAGGACCTTTTCTCCCTACACTGTCCATTGAGTTGTCCTCAAAACCAATATACATCCTGCTGTATCTCCCACGTGGAAAGTGCCAGGAGGGAGAAGTGGGGATTATGTTTAGACTTTCTCGGAACTGCTTCAAATCAACTAGATATCTTTGTGCTGTAAATCTCCCAACAGCCAAACGCAAAAGCAGCAAACATCTCGCTGTATGTCCCACATCCAAAGTGCCAAGAGAGAGCTTGCTCTCCCTGTCTTTGAGTACTGTTTTCACTGTCCCGGTTACCTCTTTGCTAACATTCTCTTCAGAGCTGCAGTGAAAGCAGGAACCACGTGGAGAAGGCACCCACACTGAAAGTGCCTGGAGGGAACATTGGGGCTTCTTCTCAGTGTCTCTGACATAGGGTTTCACTGTCCCGGGAAAGTCTCTGCTAACACCGTGCAGAGCGCTGTGCCCAATATACAGAAACGTCTTGCGGTATCTCCTACAGGGAAAGTGCCAGGAGGGAATTGTGGAGCTTGTTCTCAGTGTCTCTGAGAATTGCTCTGATTATCTGTGTGACCTCTTTGCTAAGACTCTCCAGAGAGCCGTCCTCAAAACCAACACACATCTTGACATATCTCCCACATTGATCGCAGTGTCTCCAGAAACGGCATTCAAGGAGCCAGGACCTTTTCTCCCTACACTGTCCATTGAGTTGTCCTCAAAACCAATATACATCCTGCTGTATCTCCCACATGGAAAGTGCCAGGAGGGAGAAGTGGGGATTATGTTTAGACTTTCTCGGAACTGCTTCAAATCAACTAGATATCTTTGTGCTGTAAATCTCCCAACAGCCAAACGCAAAAGCAGCAAACATCTCGCTGTATGTCCCACATCCAAAGTGCCAAGAGAGAGCTTGCTCTCCCTGTCTTTGAGTACTGTTTTCACTGTCCCGGTTACCTCTTGGCTAACATTCTCTTCAGAGCTGCAGTGAAAGCAGGAACCACGTGGAGAAGGCACCCACACTGAAAGTGCCTGGAGGGAACATTGGGGCTTCTTCTCAGTGTCTCTGACATAGGGTTTCACTGTCCCGGGAAAGTCTCTGCTAACACCGTGCAGAGCGCTGTGCCCAATATACAGAAACGTCTTGCGGTATCTCCTACAGGGAAAGTGCCAGGAGGGAATTGTGGAGCTTGTTCTCAGTGTCTCTGAGAATTGCTCTGATTATCTGTGTGACCTCTTTGCTAAGACTCTCCAGAGAGCCGTCCTCAAAACCAACACACATCTTGACATATCTCCCACATTGATCGCAGTGTCTCCAGAAACGGCATTCAAGGAGCCAGGACCTTTTCTCCCTACACTGTCCATTGAGTTGTCCTCAAAACCAATATACATCCTGCTGTATCTCCCACGTGGAAAGTGCCAGGAGGGAGAAGTGGGGATTATGTTTAGACTTTCTCGGAACTGCTTCAAATCAACTAGATATCTTTGTGCTGTAAATCTCCCAACAGCCAAACGCAAAGGCAGCAAACATCTCGCTGTATGTCCCACATCCAAAGTGCCAAGAGAGAGCTTGCTCTCCCTGTCTTTGAGTACTGTTTTCACTGTCCCGGTTACCTCTTTGCTAACATTCTCTTCAGAGCTGCAGTGAAAGCAGGAACCACGTGGAGAAGGCACCCACACTGAAAGTGCCTGGAGGGAACATTGGGGCTTCTTCTCAGTGTCTCTGACATAGGGTTTCACTGTCCCGGGAAAGTCTCTGCTAACACCGTGCAGAGCGCTGTGCCCAATATACAGAAACGTCTTGCGGTATCTCCTACAGGGAAAGTGCCAGGAGGGAATTGTGGAGCTTGTTCTCAGTGTCTCTGAGAATTGCTCTGATTATCTGTGTGACCTCTTTGCTAAGACTCTCCAGAGAGCCGTCCTCAAAACCAACACACATCTTGACATATCTCCCACATTGATCGCAGTGTCTCCAGAAACGGCATTCAAGGAGACAGGACCTTTTCTCCCTACACTGTCCATTGAGTTGTCCTCAAAACCAATATACATCCTGCTATATCTCCCACGTGGAAAGTGCCAGGAGGGAGAAGTGGGGATTATGTTTAGACTTTCTCGGAACTGCTTCAAATCAACTAGATATCTTTGTGCTGTAAATCTCCCAACAGACAAACGCAAAGGCAGCAAACATCTCGCTGTATGTCCCACATCCAAAGTGCCAAGAGAGAGCTTGCTCTCCCTGTCTTTGAGTACTGTTTTCACTGTCCCGGTTACCTCTTTGCTAACATTCTCTTCAGAGCTGCAGTGAAAGCAGGAACCACGTGGAGAAGGCACCCACACTGAAAGTGCCTGGAGGGAACATTGGGGCTTCTTCTCAGTGTCTCTGACATAGGGTTTCACTGTCCCGGGAAAGTCTCTGCTAACACCGTGCAGAGCGCTGTGCCCAATATACAGAAACGTCTTGCGGTATCTCCTACAGGGAAAGTGCCAGGAGGGAATTGTGGAGCTTGTTCTCAGTGTCTCTGAGAATTGCTCTGATTATCTGTGTGACCTCTTTGCTAAGACTCTCCAGAGAGCCGTCCTCAAAACCAACACACATCTTGACATATCTCCCACATTGATCGCAGTGTCTCCAGAAACGGCATTCAAGGAGCCAGGACCTTTTCTCCCTACACTGTCCATTGAGTTGTCCTCAAAACCAATATACATCCTGCTGTATCTCCCACGTGGAAAGTGCCAGGAGGGAGAAGTGGGGATTATGTTTAGACTTTCTCGGAACTGCTTCAAATCAACTAGATATCTTTGTGCTGTAAATCTCCCAACAGCCAAACGCAAAAGCAGCAAACATCTCGCTGTATGTCCCACATCCAAAGTGCCAAGAGAGAGCTTGCTCTCCCTGATTTGAGTACTGTTTTCACTGTCCCGGTTACCTCTTTGCTAACATTCTCTTCAGAGCTGCAGTGAAAGCAGGAACCACGTGGAGAAGGCACCCACACTGAAAGTGCCTGGAGGGAACATTGGGGCTTCTTCTCAGTGTCTCTGACATAGGGTTTCACTGTCCCGGGAAAGTCTCTGCTAACACCGTGCAGAGCGCTGTGCCCAATATACAGAAACGTCTTGCGGTATCTCCTACAGGGAAAGTGCCAGGAGGGAATTGTGGAGCTTGTTCTCAGTGTCTCTGAGAATTGCTCTGATTATCTGTGTGACGTCTTTGCTAAGACTCTCCAGAGAGCCGTCCTCAAAACAAACACACATCTTGACATATCTCCCACATTGATCGCAGTGTCTCCAGAAACGGCATTCAAGGAGCCAGGACCTTTTCTCCCTACACTGTCCATTGAGTTGTCCTCAAAACCAATATACATCCTGCTGTATCTCCCACGTGGAAAGTGCCAGGAGGGAGAAGTGGGGATTATGTTTAGACTTTCTCGGAACTGCTTCAAATCAACTAGATATCTTTGTGCTGTAAATCTCCCAACAGCCAAACGCAAAGGCAGCAAACATCTCGCTGTATGTCCCACATCCAAAGTGCCAAGAGAGAGCTTGCTCTCCCTGTCTTTGAGTACTGTTTTCACTGTCCCGGTTACCTCTTTGCTAACGTTCTCTTCAGAGCTGCAGTGAAACCAGGAACCACGTGGAGAAGGCACCCACACTGAAAGTGCCTGGAGGGAACATTGGGGCTTCTTCTCAGTGTCTCTGACATAGGGTTTCACTGTCCCGGGAAAGTCTCTGCTAACACCGTGCAGAGCGCTGTGCCCAATATACAGAAACGTCTTGCGGTATCTCCTACAGGGAAAGTGCCAGGAGGGAATTGTGGAGCTTGTTCTCAGTGTCTCTGAGAATTGCTCTGATTATCTGTGTGACGTCTTTGCTAAGACTCTCCAGAGAGCCGTCCTCAAAACAAACACACATCTTGACATATCTCCCACATTGATCGCAGTGTCTCCAGAAACGGCATTCAAGGAGCCAGGACCTTTTCTCCCTACACTGTCCATTGAGTTGTCCTCAAAACCAATATACATCCTGCTGTATCTCCCACGTGGAAAGTGCCAGGAGGGAGAAGTGGGGATTATGTTTAGACTTTCTCGGAACTGCTTCAAATCAACTAGATATCTTTGTGCTGTAAATCTCCCAACAGCCAAACGCAAAGGCAGCAAACATCTTGCTGTATGTCCCACATCCAAAGTGCCAAGAGAGAGCTTGCTCTCCCTGTCTTTGAGTACTGTTTTCACTGTCCCGGTTACCTCTTTGCTAACGTTCTCTTCAGAGCTGCAGTGAAACCAGGAACCACGTGTTGAAGGCACCCACACTGAAAGTGCCTGGAGGGAACATTGGGGCTTCTTCTCAGTGTCTCTGACATAGGGTTTCACTGTCCCGGGAAAGTCTCTGCTAACACCGTGCAGAGCGCTGTGCCCAATATACAGAAACGTCTTGCGGTATCTCCTACAGGGAAAGTGCCAGGAGGGAATTGTCGAGCTTGTTCTCAGTGTCTCTGAGAATTGCTCTGATTATCCGTGTGACCTCTTTGCTAAGACTCTCCAGAGAGCCGTCCTCAAAACCAACACACATCTTGACATATCTCCCACATTGATCGCAGTGTCTCCAGGAACGGCATTCAAGGAGCCAGGACCTTTTCTCCCTACACTCTCCATTGAGTTGTCCTCAAAACCAATATACATCCTGCTATATCTCCCACATGGAAAGTGCCAGGAGGGAGAAGTGGGGATTATGTTTAGACTTTCTCGGAACTGCTTCAAATCAACTAGATCTCTTTGTGCTGTAAATCTCCCAACAGCCAAACGCAAAAGCAGCAAACATCTCGCTGTATGTCCCACATCCAAAGTGCCAAGAGAGAGCTTGCTCTCCCTGTCTTTGAGTACTGTTTTCACTGTCCCGGTTACCTCTTGGCTAACGTTCTCTTCAGAGCTGCAGTGAAACCAGGAACCACGTGGAGAAGGCACCCACACTGAAAGTGCCTGGAGGGAACACTGGGGCTTCTTCTCAGTGTCTCTGACATAGGGTTTCACTGTCCCGGGAAAGTCTCTGCTAACACCGTGCAGAGCGCTGTGCCCAATATACAGAAACGTCTTGCGGTATCTCCTACAGGGAAAGTGCCAGGAGGGAATTGTCGAGCTTGTTCTCAGTGTCTCTGAGAATTGCTCTGATTATCCGTGTGACCTCTTTGCTAAGACTCTCCAGAGAGCCGTCCTCAAAACCAACACACATCTTGACATATCTCCCACATTGATCGCAGTGTCTCCAGAAACGGCATTCAAGGAGCCAGGACCTTTTCTCCCTACACTCTCCATTGAGTTGTCCTCAAAACCAATATACATCCTGCTATATCTCCCACATGGAAAGTGCCAGGAGGGAGAAGTGGGGATTATGTTTAGACTTTCTCGGAACTGCTTCAAATCAACTAGATCTCTTTGTGCTGTAAATCTCCCAACAGCCAAACGCAAAAGCAGCAAACATCTCGCTGTATGTCCCACATCCAAAGTGCCAAGAGAGAGCTTGCTCTCCCTGTCTTTGAGTACTGTTTTCACTGTCCCGGTTACCTCTTTGCTAACGTTCTCTTCAGAGCTGCAGTGAAACCAGGAACCACGTGGAGAAGGCACCCACACTGAAAGTGCCTGGAGGGAACATTGGGGCTTCTTCTCAGTGTCTCTGACATAGGGTTTCACTGTCCCGGGAAAGTCTCTGCTAACACCGTGCAGAGCGCTGTGCCCAATATACAGAAACGTCTTGCGGTATCTCCTACAGGGAAAGTGCCAGGAGGGAATTGTCGAGCTTGTTCTCAGTGTCTCTGAGAATTGCTCTGATTATCCGTGTGACCTCTTTGCTAAGACTCTCCAGAGAGCCGTCCTCAAAACCAACACACATCTTGACATATCTCCCACATTGATCGCAGTGTCTCCAGGAACGGCATTCAAGGAGCCAGGACCTTTTCTCCCTACACTCTCCATTGAGTTGTCCTCAAAACCAATATACATCCTGCTATATCTCCCACATGGAAAGTGCCAGGAGGGAGAAGTGGGGATTATGTTTAGACTTTCTCGGAACTGCTTCAAATCAACTAGATCTCTTTGTGCTGTAAATCTCCCAACAGCCAAACGCAAAAGCAGCAAACATCTCGCTGTATGTCCCACATCCAAAGTGCCAAGAGAGAGCTTGCTCTCCCTGTCTTTGAGTACTGTTTTCACTGTCCCGGTTACCTCTTGGCTAACGTTCTCTTCAGAGCTGCAGTGAAACCAGGAACCACGTGGAGAAGGCACCCACACTGAAAGTGCCTGGAGGGAACACTGGGGCTTCTTCTCAGTGTCTCTGACATAGGGTTTCACTGTCCCGGGAAAGTCTCTGCTAACACCGTGCAGAGCGCTGTGCCCAATATACAGAAACGTCTTGCGGTATCTCCTACAGGGAAAGTGCCAGGAGGGAATTGTCGAGCTTGTTCTGAGTGTCTCTGAGAATTGCTCTGATTATCCGTGTGACCTCTTTGCTAAGACTCTCCAGAGAGCCGTCCTCAAAACCAACACACATCTTGACATATCTCCCACATTGATCGCAGTGTCTCCAGGAACGGCATTCAAGGAGCCAGGACCTTTTCTCCCTACACTCTCCATTGAGTTGTCCTCAAAACCAATATACATCCTGCTATATCTCCCACATGGAAAGTGCCAGGAGGGAGAAGTGGGGATTATGTTTAGACTTTCTCGGAACTGCTTCAAATCAACTAGATCTCTTTGTGCTGTAAATCTCCCAACAGCCAAACGCAAAAGCAGCAAACATCTCGCTGTATGTCCCACATCCAAAGTGCCAAGAGAGAGCTTGCTCTCCCTGTCTTTGAGTACTGTTTTCACTGTCCCGGTTATCTCTTGGCTAACGTTCTCTTCAGAGCTGCAGTGAAACCAGGAACCACGTGGAGAAGGCACCCACACTGAAAGTGCCTGGAGGGAACATTGGGGCTTCTTCTCAGTGTCTCTGACATAGGGTTTCACTGTCCCGGGAAAGTCTCTGCTAACACCGTGCAGAGCGCTGTGCCCAATATACAGAAACGTCTTGCGGTATCTCCTACAGGGAAAGTGCCAGGAGGGAATTGTCGAGCTTGTTCTGAGTGTCTCTGAGAATTGCTCTGATTATCCCTGTGACCTCTTTGCTAAGACTCTCCAGAGAGACGTCCTCAAAACCAACACACATCTTGACATATCTCCCACATTGATCGCAGTGTCTCCAGAAACGGCATTCAAGGAGCCAGGACCTTTTCTCCCTACACTCTCCATTGAGTTGTCCTCAAAACCAATATACATCCTGCTATATCTCCCACATGGAAAGTGCCAGGAGGGAGAAGTGGGGATTATGTTTAGACTTTCTCGGAACTGCTTCAAATCAACTAGATCTCTTTGTGCTGTAAATCTCCCAACAGCCAAACGCAAAAGCAGCAAACATCTCGCTGTATGTCCCACATCCAAAGTGCCAAGAGAGAGCTTGCTCTCCCTGTCTTTGAGTACTGTTTTCACTGTCCCGGTTACCTCTTGGCTAACGTTCTCTTCAGAGCTGCAGTGAAACCAGGAACCACGTGGAGAAGGCACCCACACTGAAAGTGCCTGGAGGGAACATTGGGGCTTCTTCTCAGTGTCTCTGACATAGGGTTTCACTGTCCCGGGAAAGTCTCTGCTAACACCGTGCAGAGCGCTGTGCCCAATATACAGAAACGTCTTGCGGTATCTCCTACAGGGAAAGTGCCAGGAGGGAATTGTCGAGCTTGTTCTGAGTGTCTCTGAGAATTGCTCTGATTATCCGTGTGACCTCTTTGCTAAGACTCTCCAGAGAGCCGTCCTCAAAACCAACACACATCTTGACATATCTCCCACATTGATCGCAGTGTCTCCAGAAACGGCATTCAAGGAGCCAGGACCTTTTCTCCCTACACTCTCCATTGAGTTGTCCTCAAAACCAATATACATCCTGCTATATCTCCCACATGGAAAGTGCCAGGAGGGAGAAGTGGGGATTATGTTTAGACTTTCTCGGAACTGCTTCAAATCAACTAGATCTCTTTGTGCTGTAAATCTCCCAACAGCCAAACGCAAAAGCAGCAAACATCTCGCTGTATGTCCCACATCCAAAGTGCCAAGAGAGAGCTTGCTCTCCCTGTCTTTGAGTACTGTTTTCACTGTCCCGGTTACCTCTTGGCTAACGTTCTCTTCAGAGCTGCAGTGAAACCAGGAACCACGTGGAGAAGGCACCCACACTGAAAGTGCCTGGAGGGAACACTGGGGCTTCTTCTCAGTGTCTCTGACATAGGGTTTCACTGTCCCGGGAAAGTCTCTGCTAACACCGTGCAGAGCGCTGTGCCCAATATACAGAAACGTCTTGCGGTATCTCCTACAGGGAAAGTGCCAGGAGGGAATTGTCGAGCTTGTTCTCAGTGTCTCTGAGAATTGCTCTGATTATCCGTGTGACCTCTTTGCTAAGACTCTCCAGAGAGCCGTCCTCAAAACCAACACACATCTTGACATATCTCCCACATTGATCGCAGTGTCTCCAGAAACGGCATTCAAGGAGCCAGGACCTTTTCTCCCTACACTCTCCATTGAGTTGTCCTCAAAACCAATATACATCCTGCTATATCTCCCACATGGAAAGTGCCAGGAGGGAGAAGTGGGGATTATGTTTAGACTTTCTCGGAACTGCTTCAAATCAACTAGATCTCTTTGTGCTGTAAATCTCCCAACAGCCAAACGCAAAAGCAGCAAACATCTCGCTGTATGTCCCACATCCAAAGTGCCAAGAGAGAGCTTGCTCTCCCTGTCTTTGAGTACTGTTTTCACTGTCCCGGTTACCTCTTTGCTAACGTTCTCTTCAGAGCTGCAGTGAAACCAGGAACCACGTGGAGAAGGCACCCACACTGAAAGTGCCTGGAGGGAACATTGGGGCTTCTTCTCAGTGTCTCTGACATAGGGTTTCACTGTCCCGGGAAAGTCTCTGCTAACACCGTGCAGAGCGCTGTGCCCAATATACAGAAACGTCTTGCGGTATCTCCTACAGGGAAAGTGCCAGGAGGGAATTGTCGAGCTTGTTCTGAGTGTCTCTGAGAATTGCTCTGATTATCCCTGTGACCTCTTTGCTAAGACTCTCCAGAGAGCCGTCCTCAAAACCAACACACATCTTGACATATCTCCCACATTGATCGCCGTGTCTCCAGAAACGGCATTCAAGGAGCCAGGACCTTTTCTCCCTACACTCTCCATTGAGTTGTCCTCAAAACCAATATACATCCTGCTATATCTCCCACATGGAAAGTGCCAGGAGGGAGAAGTGGGGATTATGTTTAGACTTTCTCGGAACTGCTTCAAATCAACTAGATCTCTTTGTGCTGTAAATCTCCCAACAGCCAAACGCAAAAGCAGCAAACATCTCGCTGTATGGCCCACATCCAAAGTGCCAAGAGAGAGCTTGCTCTCCCTGTCTTTGAGTACTGTTTTCACTGTCCCGGTTACCTCTTTGCTAACGTTCTCTTCAGAGCTGCAGTGAAACCAGGAACCACGTGGAGAAGGCACCCACACTGAAAGTGCCTGGAGGGAACATTGGGGCTTCTTCTCAGTGTCTCTGACATAGGGTTTCACTGCCCCGGGAAAGTCTCTGCTAACACCGTGCAGAGCGCTGTGCCCAATATACAGAAACGTCTTGCGGTATCTCCTACAGGGAAAGTGCCAGGAGGGAATTGTCGAGCTTGTTCTGAGTGTCTCTGAGAATTGCTCTGATTATCCCTGTGACCTCTTTGCTAAGACTCTCCAGAGAGCCGTCCTCAAAACCAACACACATCTTGACATATCTCCCACATTGATCGCAGTGTCTCCAGGAACGGCATTCAAGGAGCCAGGACCTTTTCTCCCTACACTCTCCATTGAGTTGTCCTCAAAACCAATATACATCCTGCTATATCTCCCACATGGAAAGTGCCAGGAGGGAGAAGTGGGGATTATGTTTAGACTTTCTCGGAACTGCTTCAAATCAACTAGATCTCTTTGTGCTGTAAATCTCCCAACAGCCAAATGTAAAAGCAGCAAACATCTTGCTGTATGTCCCACATCCAAAGTGCCAAGAGAGAGCTTGCTCTCCCTGTCTTTGAGTACTGTTTTCACTGTCCCGGTTACCTCTTTGCTAACGTTCTCTTCAGAGCTGCAGTGAAACCAGGAACCACGTGGAGAAGGCACCCACACTGAAAGTGCCTGGAGGGAACATTGGGGCTTCTTCTCAGTGTCTCTGACATAGGGTTTCACTGTCCCGGGAAAGTCTCTGCTAACACCGTGCAGAGCGCTGTGCCCAATATACAGAAACGTCTTGCGGTATCTCCTACAGGGAAAGTGCCAGGAGGGAATTGTGGAGCTTGATCTCAGTGTCTCTGAGAATTGCTCTGATTATCCGTGTGACCTCTTTGCTAAGACTCTCCAGAGAGCCGTCCTCAAAACCAACACACATCTTGACATATCTCCCACATTGATCGCAGTGTCTCCAGGAACGGCATTCAAGGAGCCAGGACCTTTTCTCCCTACACTCTCCATTGAGTTGTCCTCAAAACCAATATACATCCTGCTATATCTCCCACATGGAAAGTGCCAGGAGGGAGAAGTGGGGATTATGTTTAGACTTTCTCGGAACTGCTTCAAATCAACTAGATCTCTTTGTGCTGTAAATCTCCCAACAGCCAAACGCAAAAGCAGCAAACATCTCGCTGTATGTCCCACATCCAAAGTGCCAAGAGAGAGCTTGCTCTCCCTGTCTTTGAGTACTGTTTTCACTGTCCCGGTTACCTCTTGGCTAACGTTCTCTTCAGAGCTGCAGTGAAACCAGGAACCACGTGGAGAAGGCACCCACACTGAAAGTGCCTGGAGGGAACACTGGGGCTTCTTCTCAGTGTCTCTGACATAGGGTTTCACTGTCCCGGGAAAGTCTCTGCTAACACCGTGCAGAGCGCTGTGCCCAATATACAGAAACGTCTTGCGGTATCTCCTACAGGGAAAGTGCCAGGAGGGAATTGTCGAGCTTGTTCTGAGTGTCTCTGAGAATTGCTCTGATTATCCCTGTGACCTCTTTGCTAAGACTCTCCAGAGAGCCGTCCTCAAAACCAACACACATCTTGACATATCTCCCACATTGATCGCAGTGTCTCCAGAAACGGCATTCAAGGAGCCAGGACCTTTTCTCCCTACACTCTCCATTGAGTTGTCCTCAAAACCAATATACATCCTGCTATATCTCCCACATGGAAAGTGCCAGGAGGGAGAAGTGGGGATTATGTTTAGACTTTCTCGGAACTGCTTCAAATCAACTAGATCTCTTTGTGCTGTAAATCTCCCAACAGCCAAACGCAAAAGCAGCAAACATCTCGCTGTATGTCCCACATCCAAAGTGCCAAGAGAGAGCTTGCTCTCCCTGTCTTTGAGTACTGTTTTCACTGTCCCGGTTACCTCTTGGCTAACGTTCTCTTCAGAGCTGCAGTGAAACCAGGAACCACGTGGAGAAGGCACCCACACTGAAAGTGCCTGGAGGGAACATTGGGGCTTCTTCTCAGTGTCTCTGACATAGGGTTTCACTGTCCCGGGAAAGTCTCTGCTAACACCGTGCAGAGCGCTGTGCCCAATATACAGAAACGTCTTGCGGTATCTCCTACAGGGAAAGTGCCAGGAGGGAATTGTGGAGCTTGTTCTCAGTGTCTCTGAGAATTGCTCTGATTATCCGTGTGACCTCTTTGCTAAGACTCTCCAGAGAGCCGTCCTCAAAACCAACACACATCTTGACATATCTCCCACATTGATCGCAGTGTCTCCAGAAACGGCATTCAAGGAGCCAGGACCTTTTCTCCCTACACTCTCCATTGAGTTGTCCTCAAAAGCAATATACATCCTGCTATATCTCCCACATGGAAAGTGCCAGGAGGGAGAAGTGGGGATTATGTTTAGACTTTCTCGGAACTGCTTCAAATCAACTAGATCTCTTTGTGCTGTAAATCTCCCAACAGCCAAACGCAAAAGCAGCAAACATCTCGCTGTATGTCCCACATCCAAAGTGCCAAGAGAGAGCTTGCTCTCCCTGTCTTTGAGTACTGTTTTCACTGTCCCGGTTACCTCTTGGCTAACATTCTCTTCTGAGCTGCAGTGAAACCAGGAACCACGTGGAGAAGGCACCCACACTGAAAGTGCCTGGAGGGAACATTGGGGCTTCTTCTCAGTGTCTCTGACATAGGGTTTCACTGTCCCGGGAAAGTCTCTGCTAACACCGTGCAGAGCGCTGTGCCCAATATACAGAAACGTCTTGCGGTATCTCCTACAGGGAAAGTGCCAGGAGGGAATTGTCGAGCTTGTTCTCAGTGTCTCTGAGAATTGCTCTGATTATCCGTGTGACCTCTTTGCTAAGACTCTCCAGAGAGCCGTCCTCAAAACCAACACACATCTTGACATATCTCCCACATTGATCGCAGTGTCTCCAGAAACGGCATTCAAGGAGCCAGGACCTTTTCTCCCTACACTCTCCATTGAGTTGTCCTCAAAACCAATATACATCCTGCTATATCTCCCACATGGAAAGTGCCAGGAGGGAGAAGTGGGGATTATGTTTAGACTTTCTCGGAACTGCTTCAAATCAACTAGATCTCTTTGTGCTGTAAATCTCCCAACAGCCAAACGCAAAAGCAGCAAACATCTCGCTGTATGGCCCACATCCAAAGTGCCAAGAGAGAGCTTGCTCTCCCTGTCTTTGAGTACTGTTTTCACTGTCCCGGTTACCTCTTGGCTAACGTTCTCTTCAGAGCTGCAGTGAAACCAGGAACCACGTGGAGAAGGCACCCACACTGAAAGTGCCTGGAGGGAACACTGGGGCTTCTTCTCAGTGTCTCTGACATAGGGTTTCACTGCCCCGGGAAAGTCTCTGCTAACACCGTGCAGAGCGCTGTGCCCAATATACAGAAACGTCTTGCGGTATCTCCTACAGGGAAAGTGCCAGGAGGGAATTGTCGAGCTTGTTCTGAGTGTCTCTGAGAATTGCTCTGATTATCCCTGTGACCTCTTTGCTAAGACTCTCCAGAGAGCCGTCCTCAAAACCAACACACATCTTGACATATCTCCCACATTGATCGCAGTGTCTCCAGGAACGGCATTCAAGGAGCCAGGACCTTTTCTCCCTACACTCTCCATTGAGTTGTCCTCAAAACCAATATACATCCTGCTATATCTCCCACATGGAAAGTGCCAGGAGGGAGAAGTGGGGATTATGTTTAGACTTTCTCGGAACTGCTTCAAATCAACTAGATCTCTTTGTGCTGTAAATCTCCCAACAGCCAAATGTAAAAGCAGCAAACATCTTGCTGTATGTCCCACATCCAAAGTGCCAAGAGAGAGCTTGCTCTCCCTGTCTTTGAGTACTGTTTTCACTGTCCCGGTTACCTCTTTGCTAACGTTCTCTTCAGAGCTGCAGTGAAACCAGGAACCACGTGGAGAAGGCACCCACACTGAAAGTGCCTGGAGGGAACATTGGGGCTTCTTCTCAGTGTCTCTGACATAGGGTTTCACTGTCCCGGGAAAGTCTCTGCTAACACCGTGCAGAGCGCTGTGCCCAATATACAGAAACGTCTTGCGGTATCTCCTACAGGGAAAGTGCCAGGAGGGAATTGTCGAGCTTGTTCTCAGTGTCTCTGAGAATTGCTCTGATTATCCGTGTGACCTCTTTGCTAAGACTCTCCAGAGAGCCGTCCTCAAAACCAACACACATCTTGACATATCTCCCACATTGATCGCAGTGTCTCCAGGAACGGCATTCAAGGAGCCAGGACCTTTTCTCCCTACACTCTCCATTGAGTTGTCCTCAAAACCAATATACATCCTGCTATATCTCCCACATGGAAAGTGCCAGGAGGGAGAAGTGGGGATTATGTTTAGACTTTCTCGGAACTGCTTCAAATCAACTAGATCTCTTTGTGCTGTAAATCTCCCAACAGCCAAACGCAAAAGCAGCAAACATCTCGCTGTATGTCCCACATCCAAAGTGCCAAGAGAGAGCTTGCTCTCCCTGTCTTTGAGTACTGTTTTCACTGTCCCGGTTACCTCTTGGCTAACGTTCTCTTCAGAGCTGCAGTGAAACCAGGAACCACGTGGAGAAGGCACCCACACTGAAAGTGCCTGGAGGGAACACTGGGGCTTCTTCTCAGTGTCTCTGACATAGGGTTTCACTGTCCCGGGAAAGTCTCTGCTAACACCGTGCAGAGCGCTGTGCCCAATATACAGAAACGTCTTGCGGTATCTCCTACAGGGAAAGTGCCAGGAGGGAATTGTCGAGCTTGTTCTGAGTGTCTCTGAGAATTGCTCTGATTATCCGTGTGACCTCTTTGCTAAGACTCTCCAGAGAGCCGTCCTCAAAACCAACACACATCTTGACATATCTCCCACATTGATCGCAGTGTCTCCAGAAACGGCATTCAAGGAGCCAGGACCTTTTCTCCCTACACTCTCCATTGAGTTGTCCTCAAAACCAATATACATCCTGCTATATCTCCCACATGGAAAGTGCCAGGAGGGAGAAGTGGGGATTATGTTTAGACTTTCTCGGAACTGCTTCAAATCAACTAGATCTCTTTGTGCTGTAAATCTCCCAACAGCCAAACGCAAAAGCAGCAAACATCTCGCTGTATGTCCCACATCCAAAGTGCCAAGAGAGAGCTTGCTCTCCCTGTCTTTGAGTACTGTTTTCACTGTCCCGGTTACCTCTTGGCTAACGTTCTCTTCAGAGCTGCAGTGAAACCAGGAACCACGTGGAGAAGGCACCCACACTGAAAGTGCCTGGAGGGAACATTGGGGCTTCTTCTCAGTGTCTCTGACATAGGGTTTCACTGTCCCGGGAAAGTCTCTGCTAACACCGTGCAGAGCGCTGTGCCCAATATACAGAAACGTCTTGCGGTATCTCCTACAGGGAAAGTGCCAGGAGGGAATTGTCGAGCTTGTTCTCAGTGTCTCTGAGAATTGCTCTGATTATCCGTGTGACCTCTTTGCTAAGACTCTCCAGAGAGCCGTCCTCAAAACCAACACACATCTTGACATATCTCCCACATTGATCGCAGTGTCTCCAGAAACGGCATTCAAGGAGCCAGGACCTTTTCTCCCTACACTCTCCATTGAGTTGTCCTCAAAAGCAATATACATCCTGCTATATCTCCCACATGGAAAGTGCCAGGAGGGAGAAGTGGGGATTATGTTTAGACTTTCTCGGAACTGCTTCAAATCAACTAGATCTCTTTGTGCTGTAAATCTCCCAACAGCCAAACGCAAAAGCAGCAAACATCTCGCTGTATGTCCCACATCCAAAGTGCCAAGAGAGAGCTTGCTCTCCCTGTCTTTGAGTACTGTTTTCACTGTCCCGGTTACCTCTTGGCTAACATTCTCTTCTGAGCTGCAGTGAAACCAGGAACCACGTGGAGAAGGCACCCACACTGAAAGTGCCTGGAGGGAACATTGGGGCTTCTTCTCAGTGTCTCTGACATAGGGTTTCACTGTCCCGGGAAAGTCTCTGCTAACACCGTGCAGAGCGCTGTGCCCAATATACAGAAACGTCTTGCGGTATCTCCTACAGGGAAAGTGCCAGGAGGGAATTGTCGAGCTTGTTCTGAGTGTCTCTGAGAATTGCTCTGATTATCCGTGTGACCTCTTTGCTAAGACTCTCCAGAGAGCCATCCTCAAAACCAACACACATCTTGACATATCTCCCACATTGATCGCAGTGTCTCCAGAAACGGCATTCAAGGAGCCAGGACCTTTTCTCCCTACACTCTCCATTGAGTTGTCCTCAAAACCAATATACATCCTGCTATATCTCCCACATGGAAAGTGCCAGGAGGGAGAAGTGGGGATTATGTTTAGACTTTCTCGGAACTGCTTCAAATCAACTAGATCTCTTTGTGCTGTAAATCTCCCAACAGCCAAACGCAAAAGCAGCAAACATCTCGCTGTATGTCCCACATCCAAAGTGCCAAGAGAGAGCTTGCTCTCCCTGTCTTTGAGTACTGTTTTCACTGTCCCGGTTACCTCTTGGCTAACGTTCTCTTCAGAGCTGCAGTGAAACCAGGAACCACGTGGAGAAGGCACCCACACTGAAAGTGCCTGGAGGGAACACTGGGGCTTCTTCTCAGTGTCTCTGACATAGGGTTTCACTGTCCCGGGAAAGTCTCTGCTAACACCGTGCAGAGCGCTGTGCCCAATATACAGAAACGTCTTGCGGTATCTCCTACAGGGAAAGTGCCAGGAGGGAATTGTCGAGCTTGTTCTGAGTGTCTCTGAGAATTGCTCTGATTATCCCTGTGACCTCTTTGCTAAGACTCTCCAGAGAGCCGTCCTCAAAACCAACACACATCTTGACATATCTCCCACATTGATCGCAGTGTCTCCAGGAACGGCATTCAAGGAGCCAGGACCTTTTCTCCCTACACTCTCCATTGAGTTGTCCTCAAAACCAATATACATCCTGCTATATCTCCCACATGGAAAGTGCCAGGAGGGAGAAGTGGGGATTATGTTTAGACTTTCTCGGAACTGCTTCAAATCAACTAGATCTCTTTGTGCTGTAAATCTCCCAACAGCCAAACGCAAAAGCAGCAAACATCTCGCTGTATGTCCCACATCCAAAGTGCCAAGAGAGAGCTTGCTCTCCCTGTCTTTGAGTACTGTTTTCACTGTCCCGGTTATCTCTTGGCTAACGTTCTCTTCAGAGCTGCAGTGAAACCAGGAACCACGTGGAGAAGGCACCCACACTGAAAGTGCCTGGAGGGAACATTGGGGCTTCTTCTCAGTGTCTCTGACATAGGGTTTCACTGTCCCGGGAAAGTCTCTGCTAACACCGTGCAGAGCGCTGTGCCCAATATACAGAA
The DNA here is from genome assembly GCF_963924245.1 of Chroicocephalus ridibundus. Classification (NCBI taxonomy): domain Eukaryota; kingdom Metazoa; phylum Chordata; class Aves; order Charadriiformes; family Laridae; genus Chroicocephalus; species Chroicocephalus ridibundus. Next base: position 22,260,435 of record NC_086295.1, on the reverse strand, counting down.
ACGTCTTGCGGTATCTCCTACAGGGAAAGTGCCAGGAGGGAATTGTCGAGCTTGTTCTCAGTGTCTCTGAGAATTGCTCTGATTATCCGTGTGACCTCTTTGCTAAGACTCTCCAGAGAGCCGTCCTCAAAACCAACACACATCTTGACATATCTCCCACATTGATCGCAGTGTCTCCAGAAACGGCATTCAAGGAGCCAGGACCTTTTCTCCCTACACTCTCCATTGAGTTGTCCTCAAAAGCAATATACATCCTGCTATATCTCCCACATGGAAAGTGCCAGGAGGGAGAAGTGGGGATTATGTTTAGACTTTCTCGGAACTGCTTCAAATCAACTAGATCTCTTTGTGCTGTAAATCTCCCAACAGCCAAACGCAAAAGCAGCAAACATCTCGCTGTATGTCCCACATCCAAAGTGCCAAGAGAGAGCTTGCTCTCCCTGTCTTTGAGTACTGTTTTCACTGTCCCGGTTATCTCTTGGCTAACGTTCTCTTCAGAGCTGCAGTGAAACCAGGAACCACGTGGAGAAGGCACCCACACTGAAAGTGCCTGGAGGGAACATTGGGGCTTCTTCTCAGTGTCTCTGACATAGGGTTTCACTGTCCCGGGAAAGTCTCTGCTAACACCGTGCAGAGCGCTGTGCCCAATATACAGAAACGTCTTGCGGTATCTCCTACAGGGAAAGTGCCAGGAGGGAATTGTCGAGCTTGTTCTGAGTGTCTCTGAGAATTGCTCTGATTATCCGTGTGACCTCTTTGCTAAGACTCTCCAGAGAGCCGTCCTCAAAACCAACACACATCTTGACATATCTCCCACATTGATCGCAGTGTCTCCAGAAACGGCATTCAAGGAGCCAGGACCTTTTCTCCCTACACTCTCCATTGAGTTGTCCTCAAAAGCAATATACATCCTGCTATATCTCCCACATGGAAAGTGCCAGGAGGGAGAAGTGGGGATTATGTTTAGACTTTCTCGGAACTGCTTCAAATCAACTAGATCTCTTTGTGCTGTAAATCTCCCAACAGCCAAACGCAAAAGCAGCAAACATCTCGCTGTATGTCCCACATCCAAAGTGCCAAGAGAGAGCTTGCTCTCCCTGTCTTTGAGTACTGTTTTCACTGTCCCGGTTATCTCTTGGCTAACGTTCTCTTCAGAGCTGCAGTGAAACCAGGAACCACGTGGAGAAGGCACCCACACTGAAAGTGCCTGGAGGGAACATTGGGGCTTCTTCTCAGTGTCTCTGACATAGGGTTTCACTGTCCCGGAAAGTCTCTGCTAACACCGTGCAGAGCGCTGTGCCCAATATACAGAAACGTCTTGCGGTATCTCCTACAGGGAAAGTGCCAGGAGGGAATTGTCGAGCTTGTTCTGAGTGTCTCTGAGAATTGCTCTGATTATCCCTGTGACCTCTTTGCTAAGACTCTCCAGAGAGCCGTCCTCAAAACCAACACACATCTTGACATATCTCCCACATTGATCGCAGTGTCTCCAGAAACGGCATTCAAGGAGCCAGGACCTTTTCTCCCTACACTCTCCATTGAGTTGTCCTCAAAACCAATATACATCCTGCTATATCTCCCACATGGAAAGTGCCAGGAGGGAGAAGTGGGGATTATGTTTAGACTTTCTCGGAACTGCTTCAAATCAACTAGATCTCTTTGTGCTGTAAATCTCCCAACAGCCAAACGCAAAAGCAGCAAACATCTCGCTGTATGTCCCACATCCAAAGTGCCAAGAGAGAGCTTGCTCTCCCTGTCTTTGAGTACTGTTTTCACTGTCCCGGTTACCTCTTGGCTAACATTCTCTTCTGAGCTGCAGTGAAACCAGGAACCACGTGGAGAAGGCACCCACACTGAAAGTGCCTGGAGGGAACATTGGGGCTTCTTCTCAGTGTCTCTGACATAGGGTTTCACTGTCCCGGGAAAGTCTCTGCTAACACCGTGCAGAGCGCTGTGCCCAATATACAGAAACGTCTTGCGGTATCTCCTACAGGGAAAGTGCCAGGAGGGAATTGTCGAGCTTGTTCTGAGTGTCTCTGAGAATTGCTCTGATTATCCGTGTGACCTCTTTGCTAAGACTCTCCAGAGAGCCGTCCTCAAAACCAACACACATCTTGACATATCTCCCACATTGATCGCAGTGTCTCCAGAAACGGCATTCAAGGAGCCAGGACCTTTTCTCCCTACACTCTCCATTGAGTTGTCCTCAAAACCAATATACATCCTGCTATATCTCCCACATGGAAAGTGCCAGGAGGGAGAAGTGGGGATTATGTTTAGACTTTCTCGGAACTGCTTCAAATCAACTAGATCTCTTTGTGCTGTAAATCTCCCAACAGCCAAACGCAAAAGCAGCAAACATCTCGCTGTATGTCCCACATCCAAAGTGCCAAGAGAGAGCTTGCTCTCCCTGTCTTTGAGTACTGTTTTCACTGTCCCGGTTACCTCTTGGCTAACGTTCTCTTCAGAGCTGCAGTGAAACCAGGAACCACGTGGAGAAGGCACCCACACTGAAAGTGCCTGGAGGGAACACTGGGGCTTCTTCTCAGTGTCTCTGACATAGGGTTTCACTGTCCCGGGAAAGTCTCTGCTAACACCGTGCAGAGCGCTGTGCCCAATATACAGAAACGTCTTGCGGTATCTCCTACAGGGAAAGTGCCAGGAGGGAATTGTCGAGCTTGTTCTGAGTGTCTCTGAGAATTGCTCTGATTATCCCTGTGACCTCTTTGCTAAGACTCTCCAGAGAGCCGTCCTCAAAACCAACACACATCTTGACATATCTCCCACATTGATCGCAGTGTCTCCAGGAACGGCATTCAAGGAGCCAGGACCTTTTCTCCCTACACTCTCCATTGAGTTGTCCTCAAAACCAATATACATCCTGCTATATCTCCCACATGGAAAGTGCCAGGAGGGAGAAGTGGGGATTATGTTTAGACTTTCTCGGAACTGCTTCAAATCAACTAGATCTCTTTGTGCTGTAAATCTCCCAACAGCCAAACGCAAAAGCAGCAAACATCTCGCTGTATGTCCCACATCCAAAGTGCCAAGAGAGAGCTTGCTCTCCCTGTCTTTGAGTACTGTTTTCACTGTCCCGGTTATCTCTTGGCTAACGTTCTCTTCAGAGCTGCAGTGAAACCAGGAACCACGTGGAGAAGGCACCCACACTGAAAGTGCCTGGAGGGAACATTGGGGCTTCTTCTCAGTGTCTCTGACATAGGGTTTCACTGTCCCGGGAAAGTCTCTGCTAACACCGTGCAGAGCGCTGTGCCCAATATACAGAAACGTCTTGCGGTATCTCCTACAGGGAAAGTGCCAGGAGGGAATTGTCGAGCTTGTTCTGAGTGTCTCTGAGAATTGCTCTGATTATCCGTGTGACCTCTTTGCTAAGACTCTCCAGAGAGCCGTCCTCAAAACCAACACACATCTTGACATATCTCCCACATTGATCGCAGTGTCTCCAGAAACGGCATTCAAGGAGCCAGGACCTTTTCTCCCTACACTCTCCATTGAGTTGTCCTCAAAACCAATATACATCCTGCTATATCTCCCACATGGAAAGTGCCAGGAGGGAGAAGTGGGGATTATGTTTAGACTTTCTCGGAACTGCTTCAAATCAACTAGATCTCTTTGTGCTGTAAATCTCCCAACAGCCAAACGCAAAAGCAGCAAACATCTCGCTGTATGTCCCACATCCAAAGTGCCAAGAGAGAGCTTGCTCTCCCTGTCTTTGAGTACTGTTTTCACTGTCCCGGTTACCTCTTGGCTAACGTTCTCTTCAGAGCTGCAGTGAAACCAGGAACCACGTGGAGAAGGCACCCACACTGAAAGTGCCTGGAGGGAACACTGGGGCTTCTTCTCAGTGTCTCTGACATAGGGTTTCACTGTCCCGGGAAAGTCTCTGCTAACACCGTGCAGAGCGCTGTGCCCAATATACAGAAACGTCTTGCGGTATCTCCTACAGGGAAAGTGCCAGGAGGGAATTGTCGAGCTTGTTCTGAGTGTCTCTGAGAATTGCTCTGATTATCCGTGTGACCTCTTTGCTAAGACTCTCCAGAGAGCCGTCCTCAAAACCAACACACATCTTGACATATCTCCCACATTGATCGCAGTGTCTCCAGAAACGGCATTCAAGGAGCCAGGACCTTTTCTCCCTACACTCTCCATTGAGTTGTCCTCAAAACCAATATACATCCTGCTATATCTCCCACATGGAAAGTGCCAGGAGGGAGAAGTGGGGATTATGTTTAGACTTTCTCGGAACTGCTTCAAATCAACTAGATCTCTTTGTGCTGTAAATCTCCCAACAGCCAAACGCAAAAGCAGCAAACATCTCGCTGTATGTCCCACATCCAAAGTGCCAAGAGAGAGCTTGCTCTCCCTGTCTTTGAGTACTGTTTTCACTGTCCCGGTTACCTCTTTGCTAACGTTCTCTTCAGAGCTGCAGTGAAACCAGGAACCACGTGGAGAAGGCACCCACACTGAAAGTGCCTGGAGGGAACACTGGGGCTTCTTCTCAGTGTCTCTGACATAGGGTTTCACTGTCCCGGGAAAGTCTCTGCTAACACCGTGCAGAGCGCTGTGCCCAATATACAGAAACGTCTTGCGGTATCTCCTACAGGGAAAGTGCCAGGAGGGAATTGTCGAGCTTGTTCTGAGTGTCTCTGAGAATTGCTCTGATTATCCCTGTGACCTCTTTGCTAAGACTCTCCAGAGAGCCGTCCTCAAAACCAACACACATCTTGACATATCTCCCACATTGATCGCAGTGTCTCCAGGAACGGCATTCAAGGAGCCAGGACCTTTTCTCCCTACACTCTCCATTGAGTTGTCCTCAAAACCAATATACATCCTGCTATATCTCCCACATGGAAAGTGCCAGGAGGGAGAAGTGGGGATTATGTTTAGACTTTCTCGGAACTGCTTCAAATCAACTAGATCTCTTTGTGCTGTAAATCTCCCAACAGCCAAACGCAAAAGCAGCAAACATCTCGCTGTATGTCCCACATCCAAAGTGCCAAGAGAGAGCTTGCTCTCCCTGTCTTTGAGTACTGTTTTCACTGTCCCGGTTACCTCTTGGCTAACGTTCTCTTCAGAGCTGCAGTGAAACCAGGAACCACGTGGAGAAGGCACCCACACTGAAAGTGCCTGGAGGGAACACTGGGGCTTCTTCTCAGTGTCTCTGACATAGGGTTTCACTGTCCCGGGAAAGTCTCTGCTAACACCGTGCAGAGCGCTGTGCCCAATATACAGAAACGTCTTGCGGTATCTCCTACAGGGAAAGTGCCAGGAGGGAATTGTCGAGCTTGTTCTGAGTGTCTCTGAGAATTGCTCTGATTATCCCTGTGACCTCTTTGCTAAGACTCTCCAGAGAGCCGTCCTCAAAACCAACACACATCTTGACATATCTCCCACATTGATCGCAGTGTCTCCAGGAACGGCATTCAAGGAGCCAGGACCTTTTCTCCCTACACTCTCCATTGAGTTGTCCTCAAAACCAATATACATCCTGCTATATCTCCCACATGGAAAGTGCCAGGAGGGAGAAGTGGGGATTATGTTTAGACTTTCTCGGAACTGCTTCAAATCAACTAGATCTCTTTGTGCTGTAAATCTCCCAACAGCCAAACGCAAAAGCAGCAAACATCTCGCTGTATGTCCCACATCCAAAGTGCCAAGAGAGAGCTTGCTCTCCCTGTCTTTGAGTACTGTTTTCACTGTCCCGGTTATCTCTTGGCTAACGTTCTCTTCAGAGCTGCAGTGAAACCAGGAACCACGTGGAGAAGGCACCCACACTGAAAGTGCCTGGAGGGAACATTGGGGCTTCTTCTCAGTGTCTCTGACATAGGGTTTCACTGTCCCGGGAAAGTCTCTGCTAACACCGTGCAGAGCGCTGTGCCCAATATACAGAAACGTCTTGCGGTATCTCCTACAGGGAAAGTGCCAGGAGGGAATTGTCGAGCTTGTTCTGAGTGTCTCTGAGAATTGCTCTGATTATCCGTGTGACCTCTTTGCTAAGACTCTCCAGAGAGCCGTCCTCAAAACCAACACACATCTTGACATATCTCCCACATTGATCGCAGTGTCTCCAGAAACGGCATTCAAGGAGCCAGGACCTTTTCTCCCTACACTCTCCATTGAGTTGTCCTCAAAACCAATATACATCCTGCTATATCTCCCACATGGAAAGTGCCAGGAGGGAGAAGTGGGGATTATGTTTAGACTTTCTCGGAACTGCTTCAAATCAACTAGATCTCTTTGTGCTGTAAATCTCCCAACAGCCAAACGCAAAAGCAGCAAACATCTCGCTGTATGTCCCACATCCAAAGTGCCAAGAGAGAGCTTGCTCTCCCTGTCTTTGAGTACTGTTTTCACTGTCCCGGTTACCTCTTGGCTAACGTTCTCTTCAGAGCTGCAGTGAAACCAGGAACCACGTGGAGAAGGCACCCACACTGAAAGTGCCTGGAGGGAACACTGGGGCTTCTTCTCAGTGTCTCTGACATAGGGTTTCACTGTCCCGGGAAAGTCTCTGCTAACACCGTGCAGAGCGCTGTGCCCAATATACAGAAACGTCTTGCGGTATCTCCTACAGGGAAAGTGCCAGGAGGGAATTGTCGAGCTTGTTCTGAGTGTCTCTGAGAATTGCTCTGATTATCCGTGTGACCTCTTTGCTAAGACTCTCCAGAGAGCCGTCCTCAAAACCAACACACATCTTGACATATCTCCCACATTGATCGCAGTGTCTCCAGAAACGGCATTCAAGGAGCCAGGACCTTTTCTCCCTACACTCTCCATTGAGTTGTCCTCAAAACCAATATACATCCTGCTATATCTCCCACATGGAAAGTGCCAGGAGGGAGAAGTGGGGATTATGTTTAGACTTTCTCGGAACTGCTTCAAATCAACTAGATCTCTTTGTGCTGTAAATCTCCCAACAGCCAAACGCAAAAGCAGCAAACATCTCGCTGTATGTCCCACATCCAAAGTGCCAAGAGAGAGCTTGCTCTCCCTGTCTTTGAGTACTGTTTTCACTGTCCCGGTTACCTCTTTGCTAACGTTCTCTTCAGAGCTGCAGTGAAACCAGGAACCACGTGGAGAAGGCACCCACACTGAAAGTGCCTGGAGGGAACACTGGGGCTTCTTCTCAGTGTCTCTGACATAGGGTTTCACTGTCCCGGGAAAGTCTCTGCTAACACCGTGCAGAGCGCTGTGCCCAATATACAGAAACGTCTTGCGGTATCTCCTACAGGGAAAGTGCCAGGAGGGAATTGTCGAGCTTGTTCTGAGTGTCTCTGAGAATTGCTCTGATTATCCCTGTGACCTCTTTGCTAAGACTCTCCAGAGAGCCGTCCTCAAAACCAACACACATCTTGACATATCTCCCACATTGATCGCAGTGTCTCCAGGAACGGCATTCAAGGAGCCAGGACCTTTTCTCCCTACACTCTCCATTGAGTTGTCCTCAAAACCAATATACATCCTGCTATATCTCCCACATGGAAAGTGCCAGGAGGGAGAAGTGGGGATTATGTTTAGACTTTCTCGGAACTGCTTCAAATCAACTAGATCTCTTTGTGCTGTAAATCTCCCAACAGCCAAACGCAAAAGCAGCAAACATCTCGCTGTATGTCCCACATCCAAAGTGCCAAGAGAGAGCTTGCTCTCCCTGTCTTTGAGTACTGTTTTCACTGTCCCGGTTACCTCTTGGCTAACGTTCTCTTCAGAGCTGCAGTGAAACCAGGAACCACGTGGAGAAGGCACCCACACTGAAAGTGCCTGGAGGGAACACTGGGGCTTCTTCTCAGTGTCTCTGACATAGGGTTTCACTGTCCCGGGAAAGTCTCTGCTAACACCGTGCAGAGCGCTGTGCCCAATATACAGAAACGTCTTGCGGTATCTCCTACAGGGAAAGTGCCAGGAGGGAATTGTCGAGCTTGTTCTGAGTGTCTCTGAGAATTGCTCTGATTATCCCTGTGACCTCTTTGCTAAGACTCTCCAGAGAGCCGTCCTCAAAACCAACACACATCTTGACATATCTCCCACATTGATCGCAGTGTCTCCAGGAACGGCATTCAAGGAGCCAGGACCTTTTCTCCCTACACTCTCCATTGAGTTGTCCTCAAAACCAATATACATCCTGCTATATCTCCCACATGGAAAGTGCCAGGAGGGAGAAGTGGGGATTATGTTTAGACTTTCTCGGAACTGCTTCAAATCAACTAGATCTCTTTGTGCTGTAAATCTCCCAACAGCCAAACGCAAAAGCAGCAAACATCTCGCTGTATGTCCCACATCCAAAGTGCCAAGAGAGAGCTTGCTCTCCCTGTCTTTGAGTACTGTTTTCACTGTCCCGGTTATCTCTTGGCTAACGTTCTCTTCAGAGCTGCAGTGAAACCAGGAACCACGTGGAGAAGGCACCCACACTGAAAGTGCCTGGAGGGAACATTGGGGCTTCTTCTCAGTGTCTCTGACATAGGGTTTCACTGTCCCGGGAAAGTCTCTGCTAACACCGTGCAGAGCGCTGTGCCCAATATACAGAAACGTCTTGCGGTATCTCCTACAGGGAAAGTGCCAGGAGGGAATTGTCGAGCTTGTTCTGAGTGTCTCTGAGAATTGCTCTGATTATCCGTGTGACCTCTTTGCTAAGACTCTCCAGAGAGCCGTCCTCAAAACCAACACACATCTTGACATATCTCCCACATTGATCGCAGTGTCTCCAGAAACGGCATTCAAGGAGCCAGGACCTTTTCTCCCTACACTCTCCATTGAGTTGTCCTCAAAACCAATATACATCCTGCTATATCTCCCACATGGAAAGTGCCAGGAGGGAGAAGTGGGGATTATGTTTAGACTTTCTCGGAACTGCTTCAAATCAACTAGATCTCTTTGTGCTGTAAATCTCCCAACAGCCAAACGCAAAAGCAGCAAACATCTCGCTGTATGTCCCACATCCAAAGTGCCAAGAGAGAGCTTGCTCTCCCTGTCTTTGAGTACTGTTTTCACTGTCCCGGTTACCTCTTGGCTAACGTTCTCTTCAGAGCTGCAGTGAAACCAGGAACCACGTGGAGAAGGCACCCACACTGAAAGTGCCTGGAGGGAACACTGGGGCTTCTTCTCAGTGTCTCTGACATAGGGTTTCACTGTCCCGGGAAAGTCTCTGCTAACACCGTGCAGAGCGCTGTGCCCAATATACAGAAACGTCTTGCGGTATCTCCTACAGGGAAAGTGCCAGGAGGGAATTGTCGAGCTTGTTCTGAGTGTCTCTGAGAATTGCTCTGATTATCCCTGTGACCTCTTTGCTAAGACTCTCCAGAGAGCCGTCCTCAAAACCAACACACATCTTGACATATCTCCCACATTGATCGCAGTGTCTCCAGGAACGGCATTCAAGGAGCCAGGACCTTTTCTCCCTACACTCTCCATTGAGTTGTCCTCAAAACCAATATACATCCTGCTATATCTCCCACATGGAAAGTGCCAGGAGGGAGAAGTGGGGATTATGTTTAGACTTTCTCGGAACTGCTTCAAATCAACTAGATCTCTTTGTGCTGTAAATCTCCCAACAGCCAAACGCAAAAGCAGCAAACATCTCGCTGTATGTCCCACATCCAAAGTGCCAAGAGAGAGCTTGCTCTCCCTGTCTTTGAGTACTGTTTTCACTGTCCCGGTTACCTCTTTGCTAACGTTCTCTTCAGAGCTGCAGTGAAACCAGGAACCACGTGGAGAAGGCACCCACACTGAAAGTGCCTGGAGGGAACATTGGGGCTTCTTCTCAGTGTCTCTGACATAGGGTTTCACTGTCCCGGGAAAGTCTCTGCTAACACCGTGCAGAGCGCTGTGCCCAATATACAGAAACGTCTTGCGGTATCTCCTACAGGGAAAGTGCCAGGAGGGAATTGTTGAGCTTGTTCTCAGTGTCTCTGAGAATTGCTCTGATTATCCGTGTGACCTCTTTGCTAAGACTCTCCAGAGAGCCGTCCTCAAAACCAACACACATCTTGACATATCTCCCACATTGATCGCAGTGTCTCCAGGAACGGCATTCAAGGAGCCAGGACCTTTTCTCCCTACACTCTCCATTGAGTTGTCCTCAAAACCAATATACATCCTGCTATATCTCCCACATGGAAAGTGCCAGGAGGGAGAAGTGGGGATTATGTTTAGACTTTCTCGGAACTGCTTCAAATCAACTAGATCTCTTTGTGCTGTAAATCTCCCAACAGCCAAACGCAAAAGCAGCAAACATCTCGCTGTATGTCCCACATCCAAAGTGCCAAGAGAGAGCTTGCTCTCCCTGTCTTTGAGTACTGTTTTCACTGTCCCGGTTACCTCTTTGCTAACGTTCTCTTCAGAGCTGCAGTGAAACCAGGAACCACGTGGAGAAGGCACCCACACTGAAAGTGCCTGGAGGGAACATTGGGGCTTCTTCTCAGTGTCTCTGACATAGGGTTTCACTGTCCCGGGAAAGTCTCTGCTAACACCGTGCAGAGCGCTGTGCCCAATATACAGAAACGTCTTGCGGTATCTCCTACAGGGAAAGTGCCAGGAGGGAATTGTCGAGCTTGTTCTGAGTGTCTCTGAGAATTGCTCTGATTATCCGTGTGACCTCTTTGCTAAGACTCTCCAGAGAGCCGTCCTCAAAACCAACACACATCTTGACATATCTCCCACATTGATCGCAGTGTCTCCAGAAACGGCATTCAAGGAGCCAGGACCTTTTCTCCCTACACTCTCCATTGAGTTGTCCTCAAAACCAATATACATCCTGCTATATCTCCCACATGGAAAGTGCTAGGAGGGAGAAGTGGGGATTATGTTTAGACTTTCTCGGAACTGCTTCAAATCAACTAGATCTCTTTGTGCTGTAAATCTCCCAACAGCCAAATGTAAAAGCAGCAAACATCTCGCTGTATGTCCCACATCCAAAGTGCCAAGAGAGAGCTTGCTCTCCCTGTCTTTGAGTACTGTTTTCACTGTCCCGGTTACCTCTTGGCTAACGTTCTCTTCAGAGCTGCAGTGAAACCAGGAACCACGTGGAGAAGGCACCCACACTGAAAGTGCCTGGAGGGAACACTGGGGCTTCTTCTCAGTGTCTCTGACATAGGGTTTCACTGTCCCGGGAAAGTCTCTGCTAACACCGTGCAGAGCGCTGTGCCCAATATACAGAAACGTCTTGCGGTATCTCCTACAGGGAAAGTGCCAGGAGGGAATTGTCGAGCTTGTTCTGAGTGTCTCTGAGAATTGCTCTGATTATCCCTGTGACCTCTTTGCTAAGACTCTCCAGAGAGCCGTCCTCAAAACCAACACACATCTTGACATATCTCCCACATTGATCGCAGTGTCTCCAGGAACGGCATTCAAGGAGCCAGGACCTTTTCTCCCTACACTCTCCATTGAGTTGTCCTCAAAACCAATATACATCCTGCTATATCTCCCACATGGAAAGTGCCAGGAGGGAGAAGTGGGGATTATGTTTAGACTTTCTCGGAACTGCTTCAAATCAACTAGATCTCTTTGTGCTGTAAATCTCCCAACAGCCAAACGCAAAAGCAGCAAACATCTCGCTGTATGTCCCACATCCAAAGTGCCAAGAGAGAGCTTGCTCTCCCTGTCTTTGAGTACTGTTTTCACTGTCCCGGTTATCTCTTGGCTAACGTTCTCTTCAGAGCTGCAGTGAAACCAGGAACCACGTGGAGAAGGCACCCACACTGAAAGTGCCTGGAGGGAACATTGGGGCTTCTTCTCAGTGTCTCTGACATAGGGTTTCACTGTCCCGGGAAAGTCTCTGCTAACACCGTGCAGAGCGCTGTGCCCAATATACAGAAACGTCTTGCGGTATCTCCTACAGGGAAAGTGCCAGGAGGGAATTGTCGAGCTTGTTCTGAGTGTCTCTGAGAATTGCTCTGATTATCCGTGTGACCTCTTTGCTAAGACTCTCCAGAGAGCCGTCCTCAAAACCAACACACATCTTGACATATCTCCCACATTGATCGCAGTGTCTCCAGAAACGGCATTCAAGGAGCCAGGACCTTTTCTCCCTACACTCTCCATTGAGTTGTCCTCAAAACCAATATACATCCTGCTATATCTCCCACATGGAAAGTGCCAGGAGGGAGAAGTGGGGATTATGTTTAGACTTTCTCGGAACTGCTTCAAATCAACTAGATCTCTTTGTGCTGTAAATCTCCCAACAGCCAAACGCAAAAGCAGCAAACATCTCGCTGTATGTCCCACATCCAAAGTGCCAAGAGAGAGCTTGCTCTCCCTGTCTTTGAGTACTGTTTTCACTGTCCCGGTTACCTCTTGGCTAACGTTCTCTTCAGAGCTGCAGTGAAAGCAGGAACCACGTGGAGAAGGCACCCACACTGAAAGTGCCTGGAGGGAACATTGGGGCTTCTTCTCAGTGTCTCTGACATAGGGTTTCACTGTCCCGGGAAAGTCTCTGCTAACACCGTGCAGAGCGCTGTGCCCAATATACAGAAACGTCTTGCGGTATCTCCTACAGGGAAAGTGCCAGGAGGGAATTGTCGAGCTTGTTCTGAGTGTCTCTGAGAATTGCTCTGATTATCCCTGTGACCTCTTTGCTAAGACTCTCCAGAGAGCCGTCCTGAAAACCAACACACATCTTGACATATCTCCCACATTGATCGCAGTGTCTCCAGAAACGGCATTCAAGGAGCCAGGACCTTTTCTCCCTACACTCTCCATTGAGTTGTCCTCAAAACCAATATACATCCTGCTATATCTCCCACATGGAAAGTGCTAGGAGGGAGAAGTGGGGATTATGTTTAGACTTTCTCGGAACTGCTTCAAATCAACTAGATCTCTTTGTGCTGTAAATCTCCCAACAGCCAAATGTAAAAGCAGCAAACATCTCGCTGTATGTCCCACATCCAAAGTGCCAAGAGAGAGCTTGCTCTCCCTGTCTTTGAGTACTGTTTTCACTGTCCCGGTTACCTCTTTGCTAACGTTCTCTTCAGAGCTGCAGTGAAACCAGGAACCACGTGGAGAAGGCACCCACACTGAAAGTGCCTGGAGGGAACACTGGGGCTTCTTCTCAGTGTCTCTGACATAGGGTTTCACTGTCCCGGGAAAGTCTCTGCTAACACCGTGCAGAGCGCTGTGCCCAATATACAGAAACGTCTTGCGGTATCTCCTACAGGGAAAGTGCCAGGAGGGAATTGTCGAGCTTGTTCTGAGTGTCTCTGAGAATTGCTCTGATTATCCGTGTGACCTCTTTGCTAAGACTCTCCAGAGAGACGTCCTCAAAACCAACACACATCTTGACATATCTCCCACATTGATCGCCGTGTCTCCAGAAACGGCATTCAAGGAGCCAGGACCTTTTCTCCCTACACTCTCCATTGAGTTGTCCTCAAAAGCAATATACATCCTGCTATATCTCCCACATGGAAAGTGCCAGGAGGGAGAAGTGGGGATTATGTTTAGACTTTCTCGGAACTGCTTCAAATCAACTAGATCTCTTTGTGCTGTAAATCTCCCAACAGCCAAACGCAAAAGCAGCAAACATCTCGCTGTATGTCCCACATCCAAAGTGCCAAGAGAGAGCTTGCTCTCCCTGTCTTTGAGTACTGTTTTCACTGTCCCGGTTACCTCTTTGCTAACGTTCTCTTCAGAGCTGCAGTGAAACCAGGAACCACGTGGAGAAGGCACCCACACTGAAAGTGCCTGGAGGGAACATTGGGGCTTCTTCTCAGTGTCTCTGACATAGGGTTTCACTGTCCCGGGAAAGTCTCTGCTAACACCGTGCAGAGCGCTGTGCCCAATATACAGAAACGTCTTGCGGTATCTCCTACAGGGAAAGTGCCAGGAGGGAATTGTTGAGCTTGTTCTCAGTGTCTCTGAGAATTGCTCTGATTATCCGTGTGACCTCTTTGCTAAGACTCTCCAGAGAGCCGTCCTCAAAACCAACACACATCTTGACATATCTCCCACATTGATCGCAGTGTCTCCAGGAACGGCATTCAAGGAGCCAGGACCTTTTCTCCCTACACTCTCCATTGAGTTGTCCTCAAAACCAATATACATCCTGCTATATCTCCCACATGGAAAGTGCCAGGAGGGAGAAGTGGGGATTATGTTTAGACTTTCTCGGAACTGCTTCAAATCAACTAGATCTCTTTGTGCTGTAAATCTCCCAACAGCCAAACGCAAAAGCAGCAAACATCTCGCTGTATGTCCCACATCCAAAGTGCCAAGAGAGAGCTTGCTCTCCCTGTCTTTGAGTACTGTTTTCACTGTCCCGGTTACCTCTTTGCTAACGTTCTCTTCAGAGCTGCAGTGAAACCAGGAACCACGTGGAGAAGGCACCCACACTGAAAGTGCCTGGAGGGAACATTGGGGCTTCTTCTCAGTGTCTCTGACATAGGGTTTCACTGTCCCGGGAAAGTCTCTGCTAACACCGTGCAGAGCGCTGTGCCCAATATACAGAAACGTCTTGCGGTATCTCCTACAGGGAAAGTGCCAGGAGGGAATTGTCGAGCTTGTTCTGAGTGTCTCTGAGAATTGCTCTGATTATCCGTGTGACCTCTTTGCTAAGACTCTCCAGAGAGCCGTCCTCAAAACCAACACACATCTTGACATATCTCCCACATTGATCGCCGTGTCTCCAGAAACGGCATTCAAGGAGCCAGGACCTTTTCTCCCTACACTCTCCATTGAGTTGTCCTCAAAACCAATATACATCCTGCTATATCTCCCACATGGAAAGTGCCAGGAGGGAGAAGTGGGGATTATGTTTAGACTTTCTCGGAACTGCTTCAAATCAACTAGATCTCTTTGTGCTGTAAATCTCCCAACAGCCAAATGTAAAAGCAGCAAACATCTTGCTGTATGTCCCACATCCAAAGTGCCAAGAGAGAGCTTGCTCTCCCTGTCTTTGAGTACTGTTTTCACTGTCCCGGTTACCTCTTGGCTAACGTTCTCTTCAGAGCTGCAGTGAAAGCAGGAACCACGTGGAGAAGGCACCCACACTGAAAGTGCCTGGAGGGAACATTGGGGCTTCTTCTCAGTGTCTCTGACATAGGGTTTCACTGTCCCGGGAAAGTCTCTGCTAACACCGTGCAGAGCGCTGTGCCCAATATACAGAAACGTCTTGCGGTATCTCCTACAGGGAAAGTGCCAGGAGGGAATTGTCGAGCTTGTTCTCAGTGTCTCTGAGAATTGCTCTGATTATCCGTGTGACCTCTTTGCTAAGACTCTCCAGAGAGCCGTCCTCAAAACCAACACACATCTTGACATATCTCCCACATTGATCGCAGTGTCTCCAGGAACGGCATTCAAGGAGCCAGGACCTTTTCTCCCTACACTCTCCATTGAGTTGTCCTCAAAACCAATATACATCCTGCTATATCTCCCACATGGAAAGTGCCAGGAGGGAGAAGTGGGGATTATGTTTAGACTTTCTCGGAACTGCTTCAAATCAACTAGATCTCTTTGTGCTGTAAATCTCCCAACAGCCAAACGCAAAAGCAGCAAACATCTCGCTGTATGTCCCACATCCAAAGTGCCAAGAGAGAGCTTGCTCTCCCTGTCTTTGAGTACTGTTTTCACTGTCCCGATTACCTCTTGGCTAACGTTCTCTTCAGAGCTGCAGTGAAACCAGGAACCACGTGGAGAAGGCACCCACACTGAAAGTGCCTGGAGGGAACATTGGGGCTTCTTCTCAGTGTCTCTGACATAGGGTTTCACTGTCCCGGGAAAGTCTCTGCTAACACCGTGCAGAGCGCTGTGCCCAATATACAGAAACGTCTTGCGGTATCTCCTACAGGGAAAGTGGCTGGAGGGAATTGTCGAGCTTGTTCTGAGTGTCTCTGAGAATTGCTCTGATTATCCGTGTGACCTCTTTGCTAAGACTCTCCAGAGAGCCGTCCTCAAAACCAACACACATCTTGACATATCTCCCACATTGATCGCAGTGTCTCCAGAAACGGCATTCAAGGAGCCAGGACCTTTTCTCCCTACACTCTCCATTGAGTTGTCCTCAAAACCAATATACATCCTGCTATATCTCCCACATGGAAAGTGCCAGGAGGGAGAAGTGGGGATTATGTTTAGACTTTCTCGGAACTGCTTCAAATCAACTAGATCTCTTTGTGCTGTAAATCTCCCAACAGCCAAATGTAAAAGCAGCAAACATCTTGCTGTATGTCCCACATCCAAAGTGCCAAGAGAGAGCTTGCTCTCCCTGTCTTTGAGTACTGTTTTCACTGTCCCGGTTACCTCTTGGCTAACGTTCTCTTCAGAGCTGCAGTGAAACCAGGAACCACGTGGAGAAGGCACCCACACTGAAAGTGCCTGGAGGGAACATTGGGGCTTCTTCTCAGTGTCTCTGACATAGGGTTTCACTGTCCCGGGAAAGTCTCTGCTAACACCGTGCAGAGCGCTGTGCCCAATATACAGAAACGTCTTGCGGTATCTCCTACAGGGAAAGTGCCAGGAGGGAATTGTCGAGCTTGTTCTCAGTGTCTCTGAGAATTGCTCTGATTATCCGTGTGACCTCTTTGCTAAGACTCTCCAGAGAGCCGTCCTCAAAACCAACACACATCTTGACATATCTCCCACATTGATCGCAGTGTCTCCAGGAACGGCATTCAAGGAGCCAGGACCTTTTCTCCCTACACTCTCCATTGAGTTGTCCTCAAAACCAATATACATCCTGCTATATCTCCCACATGGAAAGTGCCAGGAGGGAGAAGTGGGGATTATGTTTAGACTTTCTCGGAACTGCTTCAAATCAACTAGATCTCTTTGTGCTGTAAATCTCCCAACAGCCAAACGCAAAAGCAGCAAACATCTCGCTGTATGTCCCACATCCAAAGTGCCAAGAGAGAGCTTGCTCTCCCTGTCTTTGAGTACTGTTTTCACTGTCCCGGTTACCTCTTGGCTAACGTTCTCTTCAGAGCTGCAGTGAAACCAGGAACCACGTGGAGAAGGCACCCACACTGAAAGTGCCTGGAGGGAACACTGGGGCTTCTTCTCAGTGTCTCTGACATAGGGTTTCACTGTCCCGGGAAAGTCTCTGCTAACACCGTGCAGAGCGCTGTGCCCAATATACAGAAACGTCTTGCGGTATCTCCTACAGGGAAAGTGCCAGGAGGGAATTGTCGAGCTTGTTCTGAGTGTCTCTGAGAATTGCTCTGATTATCCGTGTGACCTCTTTGCTAAGACTCTCCAGAGAGCCGTCCTCAAAACCAACACACATCTTGACATATCTCCCACATTGATCGCAGTGTCTCCAGAAACGGCATTCAAGGAGCCAGGACCTTTTCTCCCTACACTCTCCATTGAGTTGTCCTCAAAAGCAATATACATCCTGCTATATCTCCCACATGGAAAGTGCCAGGAGGGAGAAGTGGGGATTATGTTTAGACTTTCTCGGAACTGCTTCAAATCAACTAGATCTCTTTGTGCTGTAAATCTCCCAACAGCCAAACGCAAAAGCAGCAAACATCTCGCTGTATGTCCCACATCCAAAGTGCCAAGAGAGAGCTTGCTCTCCCTGTCTTTGAGTACTGTTTTCACTGTCCCGGTTATCTCTTGGCTAACGTTCTCTTCAGAGCTGCAGTGAAACCAGGAACCACGTGGAGAAGGCACCCACACTGAAAGTGCCTGGAGGGAACATTGGGGCTTCTTCTCAGTGTCTCTGACATAGGGTTTCACTGTCCCGGGAAAGTCTCTGCTAACACCGTGCAGAGCGCTGTGCCCAATATACAGAAACGTCTTGCGGTATCTCCTACAGGGAAAGTGCCAGGAGGGAATTGTCGAGCTTGTTCTCAGTGTCTCTGAGAATTGCTCTGATTATCCGTGTGACCTCTTTGCTAAGACTCTCCAGAGAGCCGTCCTCAAAACCAACACACATCTTGACATATCTCCCACATTGATCGCAGTGTCTCCAGAAACGGCATTCAAGGAGCCAGGACCTTTTCTCCCTACACTCTCCATTGAGTTGTCCTCAAAAGCAATATACATCCTGCTATATCTCCCACATGGAAAGTGCCAGGAGGGAGAAGTGGGGATTATGTTTAGACTTTCTCGGAACTGCTTCAAATCAACTAGATCTCTTTGTGCTGTAAATCTCCCAACAGCCAAACGCAAAAGCAGCAAACATCTCGCTGTATGTCCCACATCCAAAGTGCCAAGAGAGAGCTTGCTCTCCCTGTCTTTGAGTACTGTTTTCACTGTCCCGGTTACCTCTTTGCTAACGTTCTCTTCAGAGCTGCAGTGAAACCAGGAACCACGTGGAGAAGGCACCCACACTGAAAGTGCCTGGAGGGAACACTGGGGCTTCTTCTCAGTGTCTCTGACATAGGGTTTCACTGTCCCGGGAAAGTCTCTGCTAACACCGTGCAGAGCGCTGTGCCCAATATACAGAAACGTCTTGCGGTATCTCCTACAGGGAAAGTGGCTGGAGGGAATTGTCGAGCTTGTTCTGAGTGTCTCTGAGAATTGCTCTGATTATCCGTGTGACCTCTTTGCTAAGACTCTCCAGAGAGCCGTCCTCAAAACCAACACACATCTTGACATATCTCCCACATTGATCGCCGTGTCTCCAGAAACGGCATTCAAGGAGCCAGGACCTTTTCTCCCTACACTCTCCATTGAGTTGTCCTCAAAACCAATATACATCCTGCTATATCTCCCACATGGAAAGTGCCAGGAGGGAGAAGTGGGGATTATGTTTAGACTTTCTCGGAACTGCTTCAAATCAACTAGATCTCTTTGTGCTGTAAATCTCCCAACAGCCAAATGTAAAAGCAGCAAACATCTTGCTGTATGTCCCACATCCAAAGTGCCAAGAGAGAGCTTGCTCTCCCTGTCTTTGAGTACTGTTTTCACTGTCCCGGTTACCTCTTTGCTAACGTTCTCTTCAGAGCTGCAGTGAAAGCAGGAACCACGTGGAGAAGGCACCCACACTGAAAGTGCCTGGAGGGAACATTGGGGCTTCTTCTCAGTGTCTCTGACATAGGGTTTCACTGTCCCGGGAAAGTCTCTGCTAACACCGTGCAGAGCGCTGTGCCCAATATACAGAAACGTCTTGCGGTATCTCCTACAGGGAAAGTGCCAGGAGGGAATTGTCGAGCTTGTTCTGAGTGTCTCTGAGAATTGCTCTGATTATCCGTGTGACCTCTTTGCTAAGACTCTCCAGAGAGCCGTCCTCAAAACCAACACACATCTTGACATATCTCCCACATTGATCGCAGTGTCTCCAGGAACGGCATTCAAGGAGCCAGGACCTTTTCTCCCTACACTCTCCATTGAGTTGTCCTCAAAACCAATATACATCCTGCTATATCTCCCACATGGAAAGTGCTAGGAGGGAGAAGTGGGGATTATGTTTAGACTTTCTCGGAACTGCTTCAAATCAACTAGATCTCTTTGTGCTGTAAATCTCCCAACAGCCAAACGCAAAAGCAGCAAACATCTCGCTGTATGTCCCACATCCAAAGTGCCAAGAGAGAGCTTGCTCTCCCTGTCTTTGAGTACTGTTTTCACTGTCCCGGTTACCTCTTGGCTAACGTTCTCTTCAGAGCTGCAGTGAAACCAGGAACCACGTGGAGAAGGCACCCACACTGAAAGTGCCTGGAGGGAACACTGGGGCTTCTTCTCAGTGTCTCTGACATAGGGTTTCACTGTCCCGGGAAAGTCTCTGCTAACACCGTGCAGAGCGCTGTGCCCAATATACAGAAACGTCTTGCGGTATCTCCTACAGGGAAAGTGCCAGGAGGGAATTGTCGAGCTTGTTCTGAGTGTCTCTGAGAATTGCTCTGATTATCCGTGTGACCTCTTTGCTAAGACTCTCCAGAGAGCGGTCCTCAAAACCAACACACATCTTGACATATCTCCCACATTGATCGCAGTGTCTCCAGAAACGGCATTCAAGGAGCCAGGACCTTTTCTCCCTACACTCTCCATTGAGTTGTCCTCAAAACCAATATACATCCTGCTATATCTCCCACATGGAAAGTGCCAGGAGGGAGAAGTGGGGATTATGTTTAGACTTTCTCGGAACTGCTTCAAATCAACTAGATCTCTTTGTGCTGTAAATCTCCCAACAGCCAAACGCAAAAGCAGCAAACATCTCGCTGTATGTCCCACATCCAAAGTGCCAAGAGAGAGCTTGCTCTCCCTGTCTTTGAGTACTGTTTTCACTGTCCCGGTTACCTCTTTGCTAACGTTCTCTTCAGAGCTGCAGTGAAACCAGGAACCACGTGGAGAAGGCACCCACACTGAAAGTGCCTGGAGGGAACATTGGGGCTTCTTCTCAGTGTCTCTGACATAGGGTTTCACTGTCCCGGGAAAGTCTCTGCTAACACCGTGCAGAGCGCTGTGCCCAATATACAGAAACGTCTTGCGGTATCTCCTACAGGGAAAGTGCCAGGAGGGAATTGTCGAGCTTGTTCTGAGTGTCTCTGAGAATTGCTCTGATTATCCGTGTGACCTCTTTGCTAAGACTCTCCAGAGAGCCGTCCTCAAAACCAACACACATCTTGACATATCTCCCACATTGATCGCAGTGTCTCCAGAAACGGCATTCAAGGAGCCAGGACCTTTTCTCCCTACACTCTCCATTGAGTTGTCCTCAAAACCAATATACATCCTGCTATATCTCCCACATGGAAAGTGCCAGGAGGGAGAAGTGGGGATTATGTTTAGACTTTCTCGGAACTGCTTCAAATCAACTAGATCTCTTTGTGCTGTAAATCTCCCAACAGCCAAATGTAAAAGCAGCAAACATCTTGCTGTATGTCCCACATCCAAAGTGCCAAGAGAGAGCTTGCTCTCCCTGTCTTTGAGTACTGTTTTCACTGTCCCGGTTACCTCTTTGCTAACGTTCTCTTCAGAGCTGCAGTGAAACCAGGAACCACGTGGAGAAGGCACCCACACTGAAAGTGCCTGGAGGGAACATTGGGGCTTCTTCTCAGTGTCTCTGACATAGGGTTTCACTGTCCCGGGAAAGTCTCTGCTAACACCGTGCAGAGCGTTGTGCCCAATATACAGAAACGTCTTGCGGTATCTCCTACAGGGAAAGTGCCAGGAGGGAATTGTCGAGCTTGTTCTGAGTGTCTCTGAGAATTGCTCTGATTATCCGTGTGACCTCTTTGCTAAGACTCTCCAGAGAGCCGTCCTCAAAACCAACACACATCTTGACATATCTCCCACATTGATCGCAGTGTCTCCAGGAACGGCATTCAAGGAGCCAGGACCTTTTCTCCCTACACTCTCCATTGAGTTGTCCTCAAAACTAATATACATCCTGCTATATCTCCCACATGGAAAGTGCCAGGAGGGAGAAGTGGGGATTATGTTTAGACTTTCTCGGAACTGCTTCAAATCAACTAGATCTCTTTGTGCTGTAAATCTCCCAACAGCCAAACGCAAAAGCAGCAAACATCTCGCTGTATGTCCCACATCCAAAGTGCCAAGAGAGAGCTTGCTCTCCCTGTCTTTGAGTACTGTTTTCACTGTCCCTGTTACCTCTTGGCTAACGTTCTCTTCAGAGCTGCAGTGAAACCAGGAACCACGTGGAGAAGGCACCCACACTGAAAGTGCCTGGAGGGAACACTGGGGCTTCTTCTCAGTGTCTCTGACATAGGGTTTCACTGTCCCGGGAAAGTCTCTGCTAACACCGTGCAGAGCGCTGTGCCCAATATACAGAAACGTCTTGCGGTATCTCCTACAGGGAAAGTGCCAGGAGGGAATTGTCGAGCTTGTTCTGAGTGTCTCTGAGAATTGCTCTGATTATCCGTGTGACCTCTTTGCTAAGACTCTCCAGAGAGCCGTCCTCAAAACCAACACACATCTTGACATATCTCCCACATTGATCGCCGTGTCTCCAGAAACGGCATTCAAGGAGCCAGGACCTTTTCTCCCTACACTCTCCATTGAGTTGTCCTCAAAACCAATATACATCCTGCTATATCTCCCACATGGAAAGTGCCAGGAGGGAGAAGTGGGGATTATGTTTAGACTTTCTCGGAACTGCTTCAAATCAACTAGATCTCTTTGTGCTGTAAATCTCCCAACAGCCAAATGTAAAAGCAGCAAACATCTTGCTGTATGTCCCACATCCAAAGTGCCAAGAGAGAGCTTGCTCTCCCTGTCTTTGAGTACTGTTTTCACTGTCCCGGTTACCTCTTTGCTAACGTTCTCTTCAGAGCTGCAGTGAAAGCAGGAACCACGTGGAGAAGGCACCCACACTGAAAGTGCCTGGAGGGAACATTGGGGCTTCTTCTCAGTGTCTCTGACATAGGGTTTCACTGTCCCGGGAAAGTCTCTGCTAACACCGTGCAGAGCGCTGTGCCCAATATACAGAAACGTCTTGCGGTATCTCCTACAGGGAAAGTGCCAGGAGGGAATTGTCGAGCTTGTTCTGAGTGTCTCTGAGAATTGCTCTGATTATCCGTGTGACCTCTTTGCTAAGACTCTCCAGAGAGCCGTCCTCAAAACCAACACACATCTTGACATATCTCCCACATTGATCGCAGTGTCTCCAGGAACGGCATTCAAGGAGCCAGGACCTTTTCTCCCTACACTCTCCATTGAGTTGTCCTCAAAACCAATATACATCCTGCTATATCTCCCACATGGAAAGTGCTAGGAGGGAGAAGTGGGGATTATGTTTAGACTTTCTCGGAACTGCTTCAAATCAACTAGATCTCTTTGTGCTGTAAATCTCCCAACAGCCAAACGCAAAAGCAGCAAACATCTCGCTGTATGTCCCACATCCAAAGTGCCAAGAGAGAGCTTGCTCTCCCTGTCTTTGAGTACTGTTTTCACTGTCCCGGTTACCTCTTTGCTAACGTTCTCTTCAGAGCTGCAGTGAAAGCAGGAACCACGTGGAGAAGGCACCCACACTGAAAGTGCCTGGAGGGAACATTGGGGCTTCTTCTCAGTGTCTCTGACATAGGGTTTCACTGTCCCGGGAAAGTCTCTGCTAACACCGTGCAGAGCGCTGTGCCCAATATACAGAAACGTCTTGCGGTATCTCCTACAGGGAAAGTGGCTGGAGGGAATTGTCGAGCTTGTTCTGAGTGTCTCTGAGAATTGCTCTGATTATCCGTGTGACCTCTTTGCTAAGACTCTCCAGAGAGCCGTCCTCAAAACCAACACACATCTTGACATATCTCCCACATTGATCGCCGTGTCTCCAGAAACGGCATTCAAGGAGCCAGGACCTTTTCTCCCTACACTCTCCATTGAGTTGTCCTCAAAACCAATATACATCCTGCTATATCTCCCACATGGAAAGTGCCAGGAGGGAGAAGTGGGGATTATGTTTAGACTTTCTCGGAACTGCTTCAAATCAACTAGATCTCTTTGTGCTGTAAATCTCCCAACAGCCAAATGTAAAAGCAGCAAACATCTTGCTGTATGTCCCACATCCAAAGTGCCAAGAGAGAACTTGCTCTCCCTGTCTTTGAGTACTGTTTTCACTGTCCCGGTTACCTCTTTGCTAACGTTCTCGTCAGAGCTGCAGTGAAAGCAGGAACCACGTGGAGAAGGCACCCACACTGAAAGTGCCTGGAGGGAACATTGGGGCTTCTTCTCAGTGTCTCTGACATAGGGTTTCACTGTCCCGGGAAAGTCTCTGCTAACACCGTGCAGAGCGCTGTGCCCAATATACAGAAACGTCTTGCGGTATCTCCTACAGGGAAAGTGCCAGGAGGGAATTGTCGAGCTTGTTCTGAGTGTCTCTGAGAATTGCTCTGATTATCCGTGTGACCTCTTTGCTAAGACTCTCCAGAGAGCCGTCCTCAAAACCAACACACATCTTGACATATCTCCCACATTGATCGCAGTGTCTCCAGGAACGGCATTCAAGGAGCCAGGACCTTTTCTCCCTACACTCTCCATTGAGTTGTCCTCAAAACCAATATACATCCTGCTATATCTCCCACATGGAAAGTGCTAGGAGGGAGAAGTGGGGATTATGTTTAGACTTTCTCGGAACTGCTTCAAATCAACTAGATCTCTTTGTGCTGTAAATCTCCCAACAGCCAAACGCAAAAGCAGCAAACATCTCGCTGTATGTCCCACATCCAAAGTGCCAAGAGAGAGCTTGCTCTCCCTGTCTTTGAGTACTGTTTTCACTGTCCCGGTTACCTCTTGGCTAACGTTCTCTTCAGAGCTGCAGTGAAACCAGGAACCACGTGGAGAAGGCACCCACACTGAAAGTGCCTGGAGGGAACACTGGGGCTTCTTCTCAGTGTCTCTGACATAGGGTTTCACTGTCCCGGGAAAGTCTCTGCTAACACCGTGCAGAGCGCTGTGCCCAATATACAGAAACGTCTTGCGGTATCTCCTACAGGGAAAGTGCCAGGAGGGAATTGTCGAGCTTGTTCTGAGTGTCTCTGAGAATTGCTCTGATTATCCGTGTGACCTCTTTGCTAAGACTCTCCAGAGAGCGGTCCTCAAAACCAACACACATCTTGACATATCTCCCACATTGATCGCAGTGTCTCCAGAAACGGCATTCAAGGAGCCAGGACCTTTTCTCCCTACACTCTCCATTGAGTTGTCCTCAAAACCAATATACATCCTGCTATATCTCCCACACGGAAAGTGCCAGGAGGGAGAAGTGGGGATTATGTTTAGACTTTCTCGGAACTGCTTCAAATCAACTAGATCTCTTTGTGCTGTAAATCTCCCAACAGCCAAACGCAAAAGCAGCAAACATCTCGCTGTATGTCCCACATCCAAAGTGCCAAGAGAGAGCTTGCTCTCCCTGTCTTTGAGTACTGTTTTCACTGTCCCGGTTACCTCTTTGCTAACGTTCTCTTCAGAGCTGCAGTGAAACCAGGAACCACGTGGAGAAGGCACCCACACTGAAAGTGCCTGGAGGGAACATTGGGGCTTCTTCTCAGTGTCTCTGACATAGGGTTTCACTGTCCCGGGAAAGTCTCTGCTAACACCGTGCAGAGCGCTGTGCCCAATATACAGAAACGTCTTGCGGTATCTCCTACAGGGAAAGTGCCAGGAGGGAATTGTCGAGCTTGTTCTGAGTGTCTCTGAGAATTGCTCTGATTATCCGTGTGACCTCTTTGCTAAGACTCTCCAGAGAGCGGTCCTCAAAACCAACACACATCTTGACATATCTCCCACATTGATCGCAGTGTCTCCAGAAACGGCATTCAAGGAGCCAGGACCTTTTCTCCCTACACTCTCCATTGAGTTGTCCTCAAAACCAATATACATCCTGCTATATCTCCCACACGGAAAGTGCCAGGAGGGAGAAGTGGGGATTATGTTTAGACTTTCTCGGAACTGCTTCAAATCAACTAGATCTCTTTGTGCTGTAAATCTCCCAACAGCCAAACGCAAAAGCAGCAAACATCTCGCTGTATGTCCCACATCCAAAGTGCCAAGAGAGAGCTTGCTCTCCCTGTCTTTGAGTACTGTTTTCACTGTCCCGGTTACCTCTTTGCTAACGTTCTCTTCAGAGCTGCAGTGAAACCAGGAACCACGTGGAGAAGGCACCCACACTGAAAGTGCCTGGAGGGAACATTGGGGCTTCTTCTCAGTGTCTCTGACATAGGGTTTCACTGTCCCGGGAAAGTCTCTGCTAACACCGTGCAGAGCGCTGTGCCCAATATACAGAAACGTCTTGCGGTATCTCCTACAGGGAAAGTGCCAGGAGGGAATTGTCGAGCTTGTTCTGAGTGTCTCTGAGAATTGCTCTGATTATCCGTGTGACCTCTTTGCTAAGACTCTCCAGAGAGCCGTCCTCAAAACCAACACACATCTTGACATATCTCCCACATTGATCGCAGTGTCTCCAGAAACGGCATTCAAGGAGCCAGGACCTTTTCTCCCTACACTCTCCATTGAGTTGTCCTCAAAACCAATATACATCCTGCTATATCTCCCACATGGAAAGTGCCAGGAGGGAGAAGTGGGGATTATGTTTAGACTTTCTCGGAACTGCTTCAAATCAACTAGATCTCTTTGTGCTGTAAATCTCCCAACAGCCAAACGCAAAAGCAGCAAACATCTCGCTGTATGTCCCACATCCAAAGTGCCAAGAGAGAGCTTGCTCTCCCTGTCTTTGAGTACTGTTTTCACTGTCCCGGTTACCTCTTTGCTAACGTTCTCTTCAGAGCTGCAGTGAAACCAGGAACCACGTGGAGAAGGCACCCACACTGAAAGTGCCTGGAGGGAACATTGGGGCTTCTTCTCAGTGTCTCTGACATAGGGTTTCACTGTCCCGGGAAAGTCTCTGCTAACACCGTGCAGAGCGCTGTGCCCAATATACAGAAACGTCTTGCGGTATCTCCTACAGGGAAAGTGCCAGGAGGGAATTGTCGAGCTTGTTCTGAGTGTCTCTGAGAATTGCTCTGATTATCCGTGTGACCTCTTTGCTAAGACTCTCCAGAGAGCCGTCCTCAAAACCAACACACATCTTGACATATCTCCCACATTGATCGCAGTGTCTCCAGAAACGGCATTCAAGGAGCCAGGACCTTTTCTCCCTACACTCTCCATTGAGTTGTCCTCAAAACCAATATACATCCTGCTATATCTCCCACATGGAAAGTGCCAGGAGGGAGAAGTGGGGATTATGTTTAGACTTTCTCGGAACTGCTTCAAATCAACTAGATCTCTTTGTGCTGTAAATCTCCCAACAGCCAAACGCAAAAGCAGCAAACATCTCGCTGTATGTCCCACATCCAAAGTGCCAAGAGAGAGCTTGCTCTCCCTGTCTTTGAGTACTGTTTTCACTGTCCCGGTTACCTCTTGGCTAACGTTCTCTTCAGAGCTGCAGTGAAACCAGGAACCACGTGGAGAAGGCACCCACACTGAAAGTGCCTGGAGGGAACATTGGGGCTTCTTCTCAGTGTCTCTGACATAGGGTTTCACTGTCCCGGGAAAGTCTCTGCTAACACCGTGCAGAGCGCTGTGCCCAATATACAGAAACGTCTTGCGGTATCTCCTACAGGGAAAGTGCCAGGAGGGAATTGTCGAGCTTGTTCTGAGTGTCTCTGAGAATTGCTCTGATTATCCGTGTGACCTCTTTGCTAAGACTCTCCAGAGAGCCGTCCTCAAAACCAACACACATCTTGACATATCTCCCACATTGATCGCAGTGTCTCCAGAAACGGCATTCAAGGAGCCAGGACCTTTTCTCCCTACACTCTCCATTGAGTTGTCCTCAAAACCAATATACATCCTGCTATATCTCCCACATGGAAAGTGCCAGGAGGGAGAAGTGGGGATTATGTTTAGACTTTCTCGGAACTGCTTCAAATCAACTAGATCTCTTTGTGCTGTAAATCTCCCAACAGCCAAATGTAAAAGCAGCAAACATCTTGCTGTATGTCCCACATCCAAAGTGCCAAGAGAGAGCTTGCTCTCCCTGTCTTTGAGTACTGTTTTCACTGTCCCGGTTACCTCTTGGCTAACGTTCTCTTCAGAGCTGCAGTGAAACCAGGAACCACGTGGAGAAGGCACCCACACTGAAAGTGCCTGGAGGGAACATTGGGGCTTCTTCTCAGTGTCTCTGACATAGGGTTTCACTGTCCCGGGAAAGTCTCTGCTAACACCGTGCAGAGCGCTGTGCCCAATATACAGAAACGTCTTGCGGTATCTCCTACAGGGAAAGTGCCAGGAGGGAATTGTCGAGCTTGTTCTGAGTGTCTCTGAGAATTGCTCTGATTATCCGTGTGACCTCTTTGCTAAGACTCTCCAGAGAGCCGTCCTCAAAACCAACACACATCTTGACATATCTCCCACATTGATCGCAGTGTCTCCAGGAACGGCATTCAAGGAGCCAGGACCTTTTCTCCCTACACTCTCCATTGAGTTGTCCTCAAAACTAATATACATCCTGCTATATCTCCCACATGGAAAGTGCCAGGAGGGAGAAGTGGGGATTATGTTTAGACTTTCTCGGAACTGCTTCAAATCAACTAGATCTCTTTGTGCTGTAAATCTCCCAACAGCCAAACGCAAAAGCAGCAAACATCTCGCTGTATGTCCCACATCCAAAGTGCCAAGAGAGAGCTTGCTCTCCCTGTCTTTGAGTACTGTTTTCACTGTCCCGGTTACCTCTTGGCTAACGTTCTCTTCAGAGCTGCAGTGAAACCAGGAACCACGTGGAGAAGGCACCCACACTGAAAGTGCCTGGAGGGAACACTGGGGCTTCTTCTCAGTGTCTCTGACATAGGGTTTCACTGTCCCGGGAAAGTCTCTGCTAACACCGTGCAGAGCGCTGTGCCCAATATACAGAAACGTCTTGCGGTATCTCCTACAGGGAAAGTGCCAGGAGGGAATTGTCGAGCTTGTTCTGAGTGTCTCTGAGAATTGCTCTGATTATCCGTGTGACCTCTTTGCTAAGACTCTCCAGAGAGCCGTCCTCAAAACCAACACACATCTTGACATATCTCCCACATTGATCGCAGTGTCTCCAGGAACGGCATTCAAGGAGCCAGGACCTTTTCTCCCTACACTCTCCATTGAGTTGTCCTCAAAACCAATATACATCCTGCTATATCTCCCACATGGAAAGTGCCAGGAGGGAGAAGTGGGGATTATGTTTAGACTTTCTCGGAACTGCTTCAAATCAACTAGATCTCTTTGTGCTGTAAATCTCCCAACAGCCAAACGCAAAAGCAGCAAACATCTCGCTGTATGTCCCACATCCAAAGTGCCAAGAGAGAGCTTGCTCTCCCTGTCTTTGAGTACTGTTTTCACTGTCCCGGTTACCTCTTTGCTAACGTTCTCTTCAGAGCTGCAGTGAAACCAGGAACCACGTGGAGAAGGCACCCACACTGAAAGTGCCTGGAGGGAACATTGGGGCTTCTTCTCAGTGTCTCTGACATAGGGTTTCACTGTCCCGGGAAAGTCTCTGCTAACACCGTGCAGAGCGCTGTGCCCAATATACAGAAACGTCTTGCGGTATCTCCTACAGGGAAAGTGCCAGGAGGGAATTGTCGAGCTTGTTCTGAGTGTCTCTGAGAATTGCTCTGATTATCCGTGTGACCTCTTTGCTAAGACTCTCCAGAGAGCCGTCCTCAAAACCAACACACATCTTGACATATCTCCCACATTGATCGCAGTGTCTCCAGAAACGGCATTCAAGGAGCCAGGACCTTTTCTCCCTACACTCTCCATTGAGTTGTCCTCAAAAGCAATATACATCCTGCTATATCTCCCACATGGAAAGTGCCAGGAGGGAGAAGTGGGGATTATGTTTAGACTTTCTCGGAACTGCTTCAAATCAACTAGATCTCTTTGTGCTGTAAATCTCCCAACAGCCAAACGCAAAAGCAGCAAACATCTCGCTGTATGTCCCACATCCAAAGTGCCAAGAGAGAGCTTGCTCTCCCTGTCTTTGAGTACTGTTTTCACTGTCCCGGTTATCTCTTGGCTAACGTTCTCTTCAGAGCTGCAGTGAAACCAGGAACCACGTGGAGAAGGCACCCACACTGAAAGTGCCTGGAGGGAACATTGGGGCTTCTTCTCAGTGTCTCTGACATAGGGTTTCACTGTCCCGGGAAAGTCTCTGCTAACACCGTGCAGAGCGCTGTGCCCAATATACAGAAACGTCTTGCGGTATCTCCTACAGGGAAAGTGCCAGGAGGGAATTGTCGAGCTTGTTCTGAGTGTCTCTGAGAATTGCTCTGATTATCCCTGTGACCTCTTTGCTAAGACTCTCCAGAGAGCCGTCCTCAAAACCAACACACATCTTGACATATCTCCCACATTGATCGCAGTGTCTCCAGAAACGGCATTCAAGGAGCCAGGACCTTTTCTCCCTACACTCTCCATTGAGTTGTCCTCAAAACCAATATACATCCTGCTATATCTCCCACATGGAAAGTGCCAGGAGGGAGAAGTGGGGATTATGTTTAGACTTTCTCGGAACTGCTTCAAATCAACTAGATCTCTTTGTGCTGTAAATCTCCCAACAGCCAAACGCAAAAGCAGCAAACATCTTGCTGTATGTCCCACATCCAAAGTGCCAAGAGAGAGCTTGCTCTCCCTGTCTTTGAGTACTGTTTTCACTGTCCCGGTTACCTCTTGGCTAACGTTCTCTTCAGAGCTGCAGTGAAACCAGGAACCACGTGGAGAAGGCACCCACACTGAAAGTGCCTGGAGGGAACACTGGGGCTTCTTCTCAGTGTCTCTGACATAGGGTTTCACTGTCCCGGGAAAGTCTCTGCTAACACCGTGCAGAGCGCTGTGCCCAATATACAGAAACGTCTTGCGGTATCTCCTACAGGGAAAGTGCCAGGAGGGAATTGTCGAGCTTGTTCTGAGTGTCTCTGAGAATTGCTCTGATTATCCGTGTGACCTCTTTGCTAAGACTCTGCAGAGAGCCGTCCTCAAAACCAACACACATCTTGACATATCTCCCACATTGATCGCAGTGTCTCCAGAAACGGCATTCAAGGAGCCAGGACCTTTTCTCCCTACACTCTCCATTGAGTTGTCCTCAAAACCAATATACATCCTGCTATATCTCCCACATGGAAAGTGCCAGGAGGGAGAAGTGGGGATTATGTTTAGACTTTCTCGGAACTGCTTCAAATCAGCTAGATCTCTTTGTGCTGTAAATCTCCCAACAGCCAAACGCAAAAGCAGCAAACATCTCGCTGTATGTCCCACATCCAAAGTGCCAAGAGAGAGCTTGCTCTCCCTGTCTTTGAGTACTGTTTTCACTGTCCCGGTTACCTCTTTGCTAACGTTCTCTTCAGAGCTGCAGTGAAACCAGGAACCACGTGGAGAAGGCACCCACACTGAAAGTGCCTGGAGGGAACATTGGGGCTTCTTCTCAGTGTCTCTGACATAGGGTTTCACTGTCCCGGGAAAGTCTCTGCTAACACCGTGCAGAGCGCTGTGCCCAATATACAGAAACGTCTTGCGGTATCTCCTACAGGGAAAGTGCCAGGAGGGAATTGTCGAGCTTGTTCTGAGTGTCTCTGAGAATTGCTCTGATTATCCGTGTGACCTCTTTGCTAAGACTCTCCAGAGAGCCGTCCTCAAAACCAACACACATCTTGACATATCTCCCACATTGATCGCAGTGTCTCCAGGAACGGCATTCAAGGAGCCAGGACCTTTTCTCCCTACACTCTCCATTGAGTTGTCCTCAAAACCAATATACATCCTGCTATATCTCCCACATGGAAAGTGCCAGGAGGGAGAAGTGGGGATTATGTTTAGACTTTCTCGGAACTGCTTCAAATCAACTAGATCTCTTTGTGCTGTAAATCTCCCAACAGCCAAACGCAAAAGCAGCAAACATCTCGCTGTATGTCCCACATCCAAAGTGCCAAGAGAGAGCTTGCTCTCCCTGTCTTTGAGTACTGTTTTCACTGTCCCGGTTATCTCTTGGCTAACGTTCTCTTCAGAGCTGCAGTGAAACCAGGAACCACGTGGAGAAGGCACCCACACTGAAAGTGCCTGGAGGGAACATTGGGGCTTCTTCTCAGTGTCTCTGACATAGGGTTTCACTGTCCCGGGAAAGTCTCTGCTAACACCGTGCAGAGCGCTGTGCCCAATATACAGAAACGTCTTGCGGTATCTCCTACAGGGAAAGTGCCAGGAGGGAATTGTCGAGCTTGTTCTGAGTGTCTCTGAGAATTGCTCTGATTATCCGTGTGACCTCTTTGCTAAGACTCTCCAGAGAGCCGTCCTCAAAACCAACACACATCTTGACATATCTCCCACATTGATCGCAGTGTCTCCAGAAACGGCATTCAAGGAGCCAGGACCCTTTCTCCCTACACTCTCCATTGAGTTGTCCTCAAAACCAATATACATCCTGCTATATCTCCCACATGGAAAGTGCCAGGAGGGAGAAGTGGGGATTATGTTTAGACTTTCTCGGAACTGCTTCAAATCAACTAGATCTCTTTGTGCTGTAAATCTCCCAACAGCCAAACGCAAAAGCAGCAAACATCTCGCTGTATGTCCCACATCCAAAGTGCCAAGAGAGAGCTTGCTCTCCCTGTCTTTGAGTACTGTTTTCACTGTCCCGGTTACCTCTTGGCTAACGTTCTCTTCAGAGCTGCAGTGAAACCAGGAACCACGTGGAGAAGGCACCCACACTGAAAGTGCCTGGAGGGAACACTGGGGCTTCTTCTCAGTGTCTCTGACATAGGGTTTCACTGTCCCGGGAAAGTCTCTGCTAACACCGTGCAGAGCGCTGTGCCCAATATACAGAAACGTCTTGCGGTATCTCCTACAGGGAAAGTGGCTGGAGGGAATTGTTGAGCTTGTTCTGAGTGTCTCTGAGAATTGCTCTGATTATCCGTGTGACCTCTTTGCTAAGACTCTCCAGAGAGCCGTCCTCAAAACCAACACACATCTTGACATATCTCCCACATTGATCGCAGTGTCTCCAGGAACGGCATTCAAGGAGCCAGGACCTTTTCTCCCTACACTCTCCATTGAGTTGTCCTCAAAACCAAGATACATCCTGCTATATCTCCCACATGGAAAGTGCCAGGAGGGAGAAGTGGCGATTATGTTTAGACTTTCTCGGAACTGCTTCAAATCAACTAGATCTCTTTGTGCTGTAAATCTCCCAACAGCCAAACGCAAAAGCAGCAAACATCTCGCTGTATGTCCCACATCCAAAGTGCCAAGAGAGAGCTTGCTCTCCCTGTCTTTGAGTACTGTTTTCACTGTCCCGGTTACCTCTTTGCTAACGTTCTCTTCAGAGCTGCAGTGAAACCAGGAACCACGTGGAGAAGGCACCCACACTGAAAGTGCCTGGAGGGAACATTGGGGCTTCTTCTCAGTGTCTCTGACATAGGGTTTCACTGTCCCGGGAAAGTCTCTGCTAACACCGTGCAGAGCGCTGTGCCCAATATACAGAAACGTCTTGCGGTATCTCCTACAGGGAAAGTGCCAGGAGGGAATTGTTGAGCTTGTTCTGAGTGTCTCTGAGAATTGCTCTGATTATCCGTGTGACCTCTTTGCTAAGACTCTCCAGAGAGCCGTCCTCAAAACCAACACACATCTTGACATATCTCCCACATTGATCGCAGTGTCTCCAGGAACGGCATTCAAGGAGCCAGGACCTTTTCTCCCTACACTCTCCATTGAGTTGTCCTCAAAAGCAATATACATCCTGCTATATCTCCCACATGGAAAGTGCCAGGAGGGAGAAGTGGGGATTATGTTTAGACTTTCTCGGAACTGCTTCAAATCAACTAGATCTCTTTGTGCTGTAAATCTCCCAACAGCCAAACGCAAAAGCAGCAAACATCTCGCTGTATGTCCCACATCCAAAGTGCCAAGAGAGAGCTTGCTCTCCCTGTCTTTGAGTACTGTTTTCACTGTCCCGGTTACCTCTTTGCTAACGTTCTCTTCAGAGCTGCAGTGAAACCAGGAACCACGTGGAGAAGGCACCCACACTGAAAGTGCCTGGAGGGAACATTGGGGCTTCTTCTCAGTGTCTCTGACATAGGGTTTCACTGTTCCGGGAAAGTCTCTGCTAACACCGTGCAGAGCGCTGTGCCCAATATACAGAAACGTCTTGCGGTATCTCCTACAGGGAAAGTGCCAGGAGGGAATTGTCGAGCTTGTTCTGAGTGTCTCTGAGAATTGCTCTGATTATCCGTGTGACCTCTTTGCTAAGACTCTCCAGAGAGCCGTCCTCAAAACCAACACACATCTTGACATATCTCCCACATTGATCGCAGTGTCTCCAGAAACGGCATTCAAGGAGCCAGGACCTTTTCTCCCTACACTCTCCATTGAGTTGTCCTCAAAACCAATATACATCCTGCTATATCTCCCACATGGAAAGTGCCAGGAGGGAGAAGTGGGGATTATGTTTAGACTTTCTCGGAACTGCTTCAAATCAACTAGATCTCTTTGTGCTGTAAATCTCCCAACAGCCAAATGTAAAAGCAGCAAACATCTCGCTGTATGTCCCACATCCAAAGTGCCAAGAGAGAGCTTGCTCTCCCTGTCTTTGAGTACTGTTTTCACTGTCCCGGTTACCTCTTGGCTAACGTTCTCTTCAGAGCTGCAGTGAAACCAGGAACCACGTGGAGAAGGCACCCACACTGAAAGTGCCTGGAGGGAACATTGGGGCTTCTTCTCAGTGTCTCTGACATAGGGTTTCACTGTCCCGGGAAAGTCTCTGCTAACACCGTGCAGAGCGCTGTGCCCAATATACAGAAACGTCTTGCGGTATCTCCTACAGGGAAAGTGCCAGGAGGGAATTGTCGAGCTTGTTCTGAGTGTCTCTGAGAATTGCTCTGATTATCCGTGTGACCTCTTTGCTAAGACTCTCCAGAGAGCCGTCCTCAAAACCAACACACATCTTGACATATCTCCCACATTGATCGCAGTGTCTCCAGAAACGGCATTCAAGGAGCCAGGACCTTTTCTCCCTACACTCTCCATTGAGTTGTCCTCAAAAGCAATATACATCCTGCTATATCTCCCACATGGAAAGTGCCAGGAGGGAGAAGTGGGGATTATGTTTAGACTTTCTCGGAACTGCTTCAAATCAACTAGATCTCTTTGTGCTGTAAATCTCCCAACAGCCAAACGCAAAAGCAGCAAACATCTCGCTGTATGTCCCACATCCAAAGTGCCAAGAGAGAGCTTGCTCTCCCTGTCTTTGAGTACTGTTTTCACTGTCCCGGTTACCTCTTGGCTAACGTTCTCTTCAGAGCTGCAGTGAAACCAGGAACCACGTGGAGAAGGCACCCACACTGAAAGTGCCTGGAGGGAACATTGGGGCTTCTTCTCAGTGTCTCTGACATAGGGTTTCACTGTCCCGGGAAAGTCTCTGCTAACACCGTGCAGAGCGCTGTGCCCAATATACAGAAACGTCTTGCGGTATCTCCTACAGGGAAAGTGCCAGGAGGGAATTGTCGAGCTTGTTCTGAGTGTCTCTGAGAATTGCTCTGATTATCCGTGTGACCTCTTTGCTAAGACTCTCCAGAGAGCCGTCCTCAAAACAAACACACATCTTGACATATCTCCCACATTGATCGCAGTGTCTCCAGAAACGGCATTCAAGGAGCCAGGACCTTTTCTCCCTACACTCTCCATTGAGTTGTCCTCAAAACCAATATACATCCTGCTATATCTCCCACATGGAAAGTGCCAGGAGGGAGAAGTGGGGATTATGTTTAGACTTTCTCGGAACTGCTTCAAATCAACTAGATCTCTTTGTGCTGTAAATCTCCCAACAGCCAAATGTAAAAGCAGCAAACATCTCGCTGTATGTCCCACATCCAAAGTGCCAAGAGAGAGCTTGCTCTCCCTGTCTTTGAG
The DNA here is from genome assembly GCF_963924245.1 of Chroicocephalus ridibundus. Taxonomy (NCBI): domain Eukaryota; kingdom Metazoa; phylum Chordata; class Aves; order Charadriiformes; family Laridae; genus Chroicocephalus; species Chroicocephalus ridibundus. Next base: position 22,225,164 of record NC_086295.1, on the reverse strand, counting down.
TACTGTTTTCACTGTCCCGGTTACCTCTTTGCTAACGTTCTCTTCAGAGCTGCAGTGAAACCAGGAACCACGTGGAGAAGGCACCCACACTGAAAGTGCCTGGAGGGAACATTGGGGCTTCTTCTCAGTGTCTCTGACATAGGGTTTCACTGTCCCGGGAAAGTCTCTGCTAACACCGTGCAGAGCGCTGTGCCCAATATACAGAAACGTCTTGCGGTATCTCCTACAGGGAAAGTGGCTGGAGGGAATTGTCGAGCTTGTTCTGAGTGTCTCTGAGAATTGCTCTGATTATCCGTGTGACCTCTTTGCTAAGACTCTCCAGAGAGCCGTCCTCAAAACCAACACACATCTTGACATATCTCCCACATTGATCGCAGTGTCTCCAGGAACGGCATTCAAGGAGCCAGGACCTTTTCTCCCTACACTCTCCATTGAGTTGTCCTCAAAACCAATATACATCCTGCTATATCTCCCACATGGAAAGTGCCAGGAGGGAGAAGTGGGGATTATGTTTAGACTTTCTCGGATCTGCTTCAAATCAACTAGATCTCTTTGTGCTGTAAATCTCCCAACAGCCAAACGCAAAAGCAGCAAACATCTCGCTGTATGTCCCACATCCAAAGTGCCAAGAGAGAGCTTGCTCTCCCTGTCTTTGAGTACTGTTTTCACTGTCCCGGTTACCTCTTTGCTAACGTTCTCTTCAGAGCTGCAGTGAAACCAGGAACCACGTGGAGAAGGCACCCACACTGAAAGTGCCTGGAGGGAACATTGGGGCTTCTTCTCAGTGTCTCTGACATAGGGTTTCACTGTCCCGGGAAAGTCTCTGCTAACACCGTGCAGAGCGCTGTGCCCAATATACAGAAACGTCTTGCGGTATCTCCTACAGGGAAAGTGCCAGGAGGGAATTGTTGAGCTTGTTCTGAGTGTCTCTGAGAATTGCTCTGATTATCCGTGTGACCTCTTTGCTAAGACTCTCCAGAGAGCCGTCCTCAAAACCAACACACATCTTGACATATCTCCCACATTGATCGCAGTGTCTCCAGGAACGGCATTCAAGGAGCCAGGACCTTTTCTCCCTACACTCTCCATTGAGTTGTCCTCAAAAGCAATATACATCCTGCTATATCTCCCACATGGAAAGTGCCAGGAGGGAGAAGTGGGGATTATGTTTAGACTTTCTCGGAACTGCTTCAAATCAACTAGATCTCTTTGTGCTGTAAATCTCCCAACAGCCAAACGCAAAAGCAGCAAACATCTCGCTGTATGTCCCACATCCAAAGTGCCAAGAGAGAGCTTGCTCTCCCTGTCTTTGAGTACTGTTTTCACTGTCCCGGCTACCTCTTGGCTAACGTTCTCTTCAGAGCTGCAGTGAAACCAGGAACCACGTGGAGAAGGCACCCACACTGAAAGTGCCTGGAGGGAACATTGGGGCTTCTTCTCAGTGTCTCTGACATAGGGTTTCACTGTCCCGGGAAAGTCTCTGCTAACACCGTGCAGAGCGCTGTGCCCAATATACAGAAACGTCTTGCGGTATCTCCTACAGGGAAAGTGCCAGGAGGGAATTGTCGAGCTTGTTCTGAGTGTCTCTGAGAATTGCTCTGATTATCCGTGTGACCTCTTTGCTAAGACTCTCCAGAGAGCCGTCCTCAAAACCAACACACATCTTGACATATCTCCCACATTGATCGCAGTGTCTCCAGAAACGGCATTCAAGGAGCCAGGACCTTTTCTCCCTACACTCTCCATTGAGTTGTCCTCAAAACCAATATACATCCTGCTATATCTCCCACATGGAAAGTGCCAGGAGGGAGAAGTGGGGATTATGTTTAGACTTTCTCGGAACTGCTTCAAATCAACTAGATCTCTTTGTGCTGTAAATCTCCCAACAGCCAAATGTAAAAGCAGCAAACATCTCGCTGTATGTCCCACATCCAAAGTGCCAAGAGAGAGCTTGCTCTCCCTGTCTTTGAGTACTGTTTTCACTGTCCCGGTTACCTCTTGGCTAACGTTCTCTTCAGAGCTGCAGTGAAACCAGGAACCACGTGGAGAAGGCACCCACACTGAAAGTGCCTGGAGGGAACATTGGGGCTTCTTCTCAGTGTCTCTGACATAGGGTTTCACTGTCCCGGGAAAGTCTCTGCTAACACCGTGCAGAGCGCTGTGCCCAATATACAGAAACGTCTTGCGGTATCTCCTACAGGGAAAGTGCCAGGAGGGAATTGTCGAGCTTGTTCTGAGTGTCTCTGAGAATTGCTCTGATTATCCGTGTGACCTCTTTGCTAAGACTCTCCAGAGAGCCGTCCTCAAAACAAACACACATCTTGACATATCTCCCACATTGATCGCAGTGTCTCCAGAAACGGCATTCAAGGAGCCAGGACCTTTTCTCCCTACACTCTCCATTGAGTTGTCCTCAAAACCAATATACATCCTGCTATATCTCCCACATGGAAAGTGCCAGGAGGGAGAAGTGGGGATTATGTTTAGACTTTCTCGGAACTGCTTCAAATCAACTAGATCTCTTTGTGCTGTAAATCTCCCAACAGCCAAACGCAAAAGCAGCAAACATCTCGCTGTATGTCCCACATCCAAAGTGCCAAGAGAGAGCTTGCTCTCCCTGTCTTTGAGTACTGTTTTCACTGTCCCGGTTACCTCTTTGCTAACGTTCTCTTCAGAGCTGCAGTGAAACCAGGAACCACGTGGAGAAGGCACCCACACTGAAAGTGCCTGGAGGGAACATTGGGGCTTCTTCTCAGTGTCTCTGACATAGGGTTTCACTGTCCCGGGAAAGTCTCTGCTAACACCGTGCAGAGCGCTGTGCCCAATATACAGAAACGTCTTGCGGTATCTCCTACAGGGAAAGTGGCTGGAGGGAATTGTCGAGCTTGTTCTCAGTGTCTCTGAGAATTGCTCTGATTATCCGTGTGACCTCTTTGCTAAGACTCTCCAGAGAGCCGTCCTCAAAACCAACACACATCTTGACATATCTCCCACATTGATCGCAGTGTCTCCAGAAAAGGCATTCAAGGAGCCAGGACCTTTTCTCCCTACACTCTCCATTGAGTTGTCCTCAAAACCAATATACATCCTGCTATATCTCCCACATGGAAAGTGCCAGGAGGGAGAAGTGGGGATTATGTTTAGACTTTCTCGGAACTGCTTCAAATCAACTAGATCTCTTTGTGCTGTAAATCTCCCAACAGCCAAACGCAAAAGCAGCAAACATCTCGCTGTATGTCCCACATCCAAAGTGCCAAGAGAGAGCTTGCTCTCCCTGTCTTTGAGTACTGTTTTCACTGTCCCGGTTACCTCTTTGCTAACGTTCTCTTCAGAGCTGCAGTGAAACCAGGAACCACGTGGAGAAGGCACCCACACTGAAAGTGCCTGGAGGGAACATTGGGGCTTCTTCTCAGTGTCTCTGACATAGGGTTTCACTGTCCCGGGAAAGTCTCTGCTAACACCGTGCAGAGCGCTGTGCCCAATATACAGAAACGTCTTGCGGTATCTCCTACAGGGAAAGTGCCAGGAGGGAATTGTCGAGCTTGTTCTCAGTGTCTCTGAGAATTGCTCTGATTATCCCTGTGACCTCTTTGCTAAGACTCTCCAGAGAGCCGTCCTCAAAACCAACACACATCTTGACATATCTCCCACATTGATCGCAGTGTCTCCAGGAACGGCATTCAAGGAGCCAGGACCTTTTCTCCCTACACTCTCCATTGAGTTGTCCTCAAAAGCAATATACATCCTGCTATATCTCCCACATGGAAAGTGCCAGGAGGGAGAAGTGGGGATTATGTTTAGACTTTCTCGGAACTGCTTCAAATCAACTAGATCTCTTTGTGCTGTAAATCTCCCAACAGCCAAACGCAAAAGCAGCAAACATCTCGCTGTATGTCCCACATCCAAAGTGCCAAGAGAGAGCTTGCTCTCCCTGTCTTTGAGTACTGTTTTCACTGTCCCGGTTACCTCTTGGCTAACGTTCTCTTCAGAGCTGCAGTGAAACCAGGAACCACGTGGAGAAGGCACCCACACTGAAAGTGCCTGGAGGGAACACTGGGGCTTCTTCTCAGTGTCTCTGACATAGGGTTTCACTGTCCCGGGAAAGTCTCTGCTAACACCGTGCAGAGCGCTGTGCCCAATATACAGAAACGTCTTGCGGTATCTCCTACAGGGAAAGTGCCAGGAGGGAATTGTCGAGCTTGTTCTGAGTGTCTCTGAGAATTGCTCTGATTATCCGTGTGACCTCTTTGCTAAGACTCTCCAGAGACACGTCCTCAAAACCAACACACATCTTGACATATCTCCCACATTGATCGCAGTGTCTCCAGAAATGGCATTCAAGGAGCCAGGACCTTTTCTCCCTACACTCTCCATTGAGTTGTCCTCAAAACCAATATACATCCTGCTATATCTCCCACATGGAAAGTGCCAGGAGGGAGAAGTGGGGATTATGTTTAGACTTTCTCGGAACTGCTTCAAATCAACTAGATCTCTTTGTGCTGTAAATCTCCCAACAGCCAAACGCAAAAGCAGCAAACATCTCGCTGTATGTCCCACATCCAAAGTGCCAAGAGAGAGCTTGCTCTCCCTGTCTTTGAGTACTGTTTTCACTGTGCCGGTTACCTCTTTGCTAACGTTCTCTTCAGAGCTGCAGTGAAACCAGGAACCACGTGGAGAAGGCACCCACACTGAAAGTGCCTGGAGGGAACATTGGGGCTTCTTCTCAGTGTCTCTGACATAGGGTTTCACTGTCCCGGGAAAGTCTCTGCTAACACCGTGCAGAGCGCTGTGCCCAATATACAGAAACGTCTTGCGGTATCTCCTACAGGGAAAGTGCCAGGAGGGAATTGTCGAGCTTGTTCTGAGTGTCTCTGAGAATTGCTCTGATTATCCGTGTGACCTCTTTGCTAAGACTCTCCAGAGAGCCGTCCTCAAAACCAACACACATCTTGACATATCTCCCACATTGATCGCAGTGTCTCCAGAAACGGCATTCAAGGAGCCAGGACCTTTTCTCCCTACACTCTCCATTGAGTTGTCCTCAAAAGCAATATACATCCTGCTATATCTCCCACATGGAAAGTGCCAGGAGGGAGAAGTGGGGATTATGTTTAGACTTTCTCGGAACTGCTTCAAATCAACTAGATCTCTTTGTGCTGTAAATCTCCCAACAGCCAAACGCAAAAGCAGCAAACATCTCGCTGTATGTCCCACATCCAAAGTGCCAAGAGAGAGCTTGCTCTCCCTGTCTTTGAGTACTGTTTTCACTGTCCCGGTTACCTCTTTGCTAACGTTCTCTTCAGAGCTGCAGTGAAACCAGGAACCACGTGGAGAAGGCACCCACACTGAAAGTGCCTGGAGGGAACATTGGGGCTTCTTCTCAGTGTCTCTGACATAGGGTTTCACTGTTCCGGGAAAGTCTCTGCTAACACCGTGCAGAGCGCTGTGCCCAATATACAGAAACGTCTTGCGGTATCTCCTACAGGGAAAGTGCCAGGAGGGAATTGTCGAGCTTGTTCTGAGTGTCTCTGAGAATTGCTCTGATTATCCGTGTGACCTCTTTGCTAAGACTCTCCAGAGAGCCGTCCTCAAAACCAACACACATCTTGACATATCTCCCACATTGATCGCAGTGTCTCCAGAAACGGCATTCAAGGAGCCAGGACCTTTTCTCCCTACACTCTCCATTGAGTTGTCCTCAAAACCAATATACATCCTGCTATATCTCCCACATGGAAAGTGCCAGGAGGGAGAAGTGGGGATTATGTTTAGACTTTCTCGGAACTGCTTCAAATCAACTAGATCTCTTTGTGCTGTAAATCTCCCAACAGCCAAATGTAAAAGCAGCAAACATCTCGCTGTATGTCCCACATCCAAAGTGCCAAGAGAGAGCTTGCTCTCCCTGTCTTTGAGTACTGTTTTCACTGTCCCGGTTACCTCTTGGCTAACGTTCTCTTCAGAGCTGCAGTGAAACCAGGAACCACGTGGAGAAGGCACCCACACTGAAAGTGCCTGGAGGGAACATTGGGGCTTCTTCTCAGTGTCTCTGACATAGGGTTTCACTGTCCCGGGAAAGTCTCTGCTAACACCGTGCAGAGCGCTGTGCCCAATATACAGAAACGTCTTGCGGTATCTCCTACAGGGAAAGTGCCAGGAGGGAATTGTCGAGCTTGTTCTGAGTGTCTCTGAGAATTGCTCTGATTATCCGTGTGACCTCTTTGCTAAGACTCTCCAGAGAGCCGTCCTCAAAACCAACACACATCTTGACATATCTCCCACATTGATCGCAGTGTCTCCAGAAACGGCATTCAAGGAGCCAGGACCTTTTCTCCCTACACTCTCCATTGAGTTGTCCTCAAAAGCAATATACATCCTGCTATATCTCCCACATGGAAAGTGCCAGGAGGGAGAAGTGGGGATTATGTTTAGACTTTCTCGGAACTGCTTCAAATCAACTAGATCTCTTTGTGCTGTAAATCTCCCAACAGCCAAACGCAAAAGCAGCAAACATCTCGCTGTATGTCCCACATCCAAAGTGCCAAGAGAGAGCTTGCTCTCCCTGTCTTTGAGTACTGTTTTCACTGTCCCGGTTACCTCTTGGCTAACGTTCTCTTCAGAGCTGCAGTGAAACCAGGAACCACGTGGAGAAGGCACCCACACTGAAAGTGCCTGGAGGGAACATTGGGGCTTCTTCTCAGTGTCTCTGACATAGGGTTTCACTGTCCCGGGAAAGTCTCTGCTAACACCGTGCAGAGCGCTGTGCCCAATATACAGAAACGTCTTGCGGTATCTCCTACAGGGAAAGTGCCAGGAGGGAATTGTCGAGCTTGTTCTGAGTGTCTCTGAGAATTGCTCTGATTATCCGTGTGACCTCTTTGCTAAGACTCTCCAGAGAGCCGTCCTCAAAACAAACACACATCTTGACATATCTCCCACATTGATCGCAGTGTCTCCAGAAACGGCATTCAAGGAGCCAGGACCTTTTCTCCCTACACTCTCCATTGAGTTGTCCTCAAAACCAATATACATCCTGCTATATCTCCCACATGGAAAGTGCCAGGAGGGAGAAGTGGGGATTATGTTTAGACTTTCTCGGAACTGCTTCAAATCAACTAGATCTCTTTGTGCTGTAAATCTCCCAACAGCCAAATGTAAAAGCAGCAAACATCTCGCTGTATGTCCCACATCCAAAGTGCCAAGAGAGAGCTTGCTCTCCCTGTCTTTGAGTACTGTTTTCACTGTCCCGGTTACCTCTTTGCTAACGTTCTCTTCAGAGCTGCAGTGAAACCAGGAACCACGTGGAGAAGGCACCCACACTGAAAGTGCCTGGAGGGAACATTGGGGCTTCTTCTCAGTGTCTCTGACATAGGGTTTCACTGTCCCGGGAAAGTCTCTGCTAACACCGTGCAGAGCGCTGTGCCCAATATACAGAAACGTCTTGCGGTATCTCCTACAGGGAAAGTGGCTGGAGGGAATTGTCGAGCTTGTTCTGAGTGTCTCTGAGAATTGCTCTGATTATCCGTGTGACCTCTTTGCTAAGACTCTCCAGAGAGCCGTCCTCAAAACCAACACACATCTTGACATATCTCCCACATTGATCGCAGTGTCTCCAGGAACGGCATTCAAGGAGCCAGGACCTTTTCTCCCTACACTCTCCATTGAGTTGTCCTCAAAACCAATATACATCCTGCTATATCTCCCACATGGAAAGTGCCAGGAGGGAGAAGTGGGGATTATGTTTAGACTTTCTCGGATCTGCTTCAAATCAACTAGATCTCTTTGTGCTGTAAATCTCCCAACAGCCAAACGCAAAAGCAGCAAACATCTCGCTGTATGTCCCACATCCAAAGTGCCAAGAGAGAGCTTGCTCTCCCTGTCTTTGAGTACTGTTTTCACTGTCCCGGTTACCTCTTTGCTAACGTTCTCTTCAGAGCTGCAGTGAAACCAGGAACCACGTGGAGAAGGCACCCACACTGAAAGTGCCTGGAGGGAACATTGGGGCTTCTTCTCAGTGTCTCTGACATAGGGTTTCACTGTCCCGGGAAAGTCTCTGCTAACACCGTGCAGAGCGCTGTGCCCAATATACAGAAACGTCTTGCGGTATCTCCTACAGGGAAAGTGCCAGGAGGGAATTGTTGAGCTTGTTCTGAGTGTCTCTGAGAATTGCTCTGATTATCCGTGTGACCTCTTTGCTAAGACTCTCCAGAGAGCCGTCCTCAAAACCAACACACATCTTGACATATCTCCCACATTGATCGCAGTGTCTCCAGGAACGGCATTCAAGGAGCCAGGACCTTTTCTCCCTACACTCTCCATTGAGTTGTCCTCAAAAGCAATATACATCCTGCTATATCTCCCACATGGAAAGTGCCAGGAGGGAGAAGTGGGGATTATGTTTAGACTTTCTCGGAACTGCTTCAAATCAACTAGATCTCTTTGTGCTGTAAATCTCCCAACAGCCAAACGCAAAAGCAGCAAACATCTCGCTGTATGTCCCACATCCAAAGTGCCAAGAGAGAGCTTGCTCTCCCTGTCTTTGAGTACTGTTTTCACTGTCCCGGCTACCTCTTGGCTAACGTTCTCTTCAGAGCTGCAGTGAAACCAGGAACCACGTGGAGAAGGCACCCACACTGAAAGTGCCTGGAGGGAACATTGGGGCTTCTTCTCAGTGTCTCTGACATAGGGTTTCACTGTCCCGGGAAAGTCTCTGCTAACACCGTGCAGAGCGCTGTGCCCAATATACAGAAACGTCTTGCGGTATCTCCTACAGGGAAAGTGCCAGGAGGGAATTGTCGAGCTTGTTCTGAGTGTCTCTGAGAATTGCTCTGATTATCCGTGTGACCTCTTTGCTAAGACTCTCCAGAGAGCCGTCCTCAAAACCAACACACATCTTGACATATCTCCCACATTGATCGCAGTGTCTCCAGAAACGGCATTCAAGGAGCCAGGACCTTTTCTCCCTACACTCTCCATTGAGTTGTCCTCAAAACCAATATACATCCTGCTATATCTCCCACATGGAAAGTGCCAGGAGGGAGAAGTGGGGATTATGTTTAGACTTTCTCGGAACTGCTTCAAATCAACTAGATCTCTTTGTGCTGTAAATCTCCCAACAGCCAAATGTAAAAGCAGCAAACATCTCGCTGTATGTCCCACATCCAAAGTGCCAAGAGAGAGCTTGCTCTCCCTGTCTTTGAGTACTGTTTTCACTGTCCCGGTTACCTCTTGGCTAACGTTCTCTTCAGAGCTGCAGTGAAACCAGGAACCACGTGGAGAAGGCACCCACACTGAAAGTGCCTGGAGGGAACATTGGGGCTTCTTCTCAGTGTCTCTGACATAGGGTTTCACTGTCCCGGGAAAGTCTCTGCTAACACCGTGCAGAGCGCTGTGCCCAATATACAGAAACGTCTTGCGGTATCTCCTACAGGGAAAGTGCCAGGAGGGAATTGTCGAGCTTGTTCTGAGTGTCTCTGAGAATTGCTCTGATTATCCGTGTGACCTCTTTGCTAAGACTCTCCAGAGAGCCGTCCTCAAAACAAACACACATCTTGACATATCTCCCACATTGATCGCAGTGTCTCCAGAAACGGCATTCAAGGAGCCAGGACCTTTTCTCCCTACACTCTCCATTGAGTTGTCCTCAAAACCAATATACATCCTGCTATATCTCCCACATGGAAAGTGCCAGGAGGGAGAAGTGGGGATTATGTTTAGACTTTCTCGGAACTGCTTCAAATCAACTAGATCTCTTTGTGCTGTAAATCTCCCAACAGCCAAACGCAAAAGCAGCAAACATCTCGCTGTATGTCCCACATCCAAAGTGCCAAGAGAGAGCTTGCTCTCCCTGTCTTTGAGTACTGTTTTCACTGTCCCGGTTACCTCTTTGCTAACGTTCTCTTCAGAGCTGCAGTGAAACCAGGAACCACGTGGAGAAGGCACCCACACTGAAAGTGCCTGGAGGGAACATTGGGGCTTCTTCTCAGTGTCTCTGACATAGGGTTTCACTGTCCCGGGAAAGTCTCTGCTAACACCGTGCAGAGCGCTGTGCCCAATATACAGAAACGTCTTGCGGTATCTCCTACAGGGAAAGTGGCTGGAGGGAATTGTCGAGCTTGTTCTCAGTGTCTCTGAGAATTGCTCTGATTATCCGTGTGACCTCTTTGCTAAGACTCTCCAGAGAGCCGTCCTCAAAACCAACACACATCTTGACATATCTCCCACATTGATCGCAGTGTCTCCAGAAAAGGCATTCAAGGAGCCAGGACCTTTTCTCCCTACACTCTCCATTGAGTTGTCCTCAAAACCAATATACATCCTGCTATATCTCCCACATGGAAAGTGCCAGGAGGGAGAAGTGGGGATTATGTTTAGACTTTCTCGGAACTGCTTCAAATCAACTAGATCTCTTTGTGCTGTAAATCTCCCAACAGCCAAACGCAAAAGCAGCAAACATCTCGCTGTATGTCCCACATCCAAAGTGCCAAGAGAGAGCTTGCTCTCCCTGTCTTTGAGTACTGTTTTCACTGTCCCGGTTACCTCTTTGCTAACGTTCTCTTCAGAGCTGCAGTGAAACCAGGAACCACGTGGAGAAGGCACCCACACTGAAAGTGCCTGGAGGGAACATTGGGGCTTCTTCTCAGTGTCTCTGACATAGGGTTTCACTGTCCCGGGAAAGTCTCTGCTAACACCGTGCAGAGCGCTGTGCCCAATATACAGAAACGTCTTGCGGTATCTCCTACAGGGAAAGTGCCAGGAGGGAATTGTCGAGCTTGTTCTCAGTGTCTCTGAGAATTGCTCTGATTATCCCTGTGACCTCTTTGCTAAGACTCTCCAGAGAGCCGTCCTCAAAACCAACACACATCTTGACATATCTCCCACATTGATCGCAGTGTCTCCAGGAACGGCATTCAAGGAGCCAGGACCTTTTCTCCCTACACTCTCCATTGAGTTGTCCTCAAAAGCAATATACATCCTGCTATATCTCCCACATGGAAAGTGCCAGGAGGGAGAAGTGGGGATTATGTTTAGACTTTCTCGGAACTGCTTCAAATCAACTAGATCTCTTTGTGCTGTAAATCTCCCAACAGCCAAACGCAAAAGCAGCAAACATCTCGCTGTATGTCCCACATCCAAAGTGCCAAGAGAGAGCTTGCTCTCCCTGTCTTTGAGTACTGTTTTCACTGTCCCGGTTACCTCTTGGCTAACGTTCTCTTCAGAGCTGCAGTGAAACCAGGAACCACGTGGAGAAGGCACCCACACTGAAAGTGCCTGGAGGGAACACTGGGGCTTCTTCTCAGTGTCTCTGACATAGGGTTTCACTGTCCCGGGAAAGTCTCTGCTAACACCGTGCAGAGCGCTGTGCCCAATATACAGAAACGTCTTGCGGTATCTCCTACAGGGAAAGTGCCAGGAGGGAATTGTCGAGCTTGTTCTGAGTGTCTCTGAGAATTGCTCTGATTATCCGTGTGACCTCTTTGCTAAGACTCTCCAGAGACACGTCCTCAAAACCAACACACATCTTGACATATCTCCCACATTGATCGCAGTGTCTCCAGAAATGGCATTCAAGGAGCCAGGACCTTTTCTCCCTACACTCTCCATTGAGTTGTCCTCAAAACCAATATACATCCTGCTATATCTCCCACATGGAAAGTGCCAGGAGGGAGAAGTGGGGATTATGTTTAGACTTTCTCGGAACTGCTTCAAATCAACTAGATCTCTTTGTGCTGTAAATCTCCCAACAGCCAAACGCAAAAGCAGCAAACATCTCGCTGTATGTCCCACATCCAAAGTGCCAAGAGAGAGCTTGCTCTCCCTGTCTTTGAGTACTGTTTTCACTGTGCCGGTTACCTCTTTGCTAACGTTCTCTTCAGAGCTGCAGTGAAACCAGGAACCACGTGGAGAAGGCACCCACACTGAAAGTGCCTGGAGGGAACATTGGGGCTTCTTCTCAGTGTCTCTGACATAGGGTTTCACTGTCCCGGGAAAGTCTCTGCTAACACCGTGCAGAGCGCTGTGCCCAATATACAGAAACGTCTTGCGGTATCTCCTACAGGGAAAGTGCCAGGAGGGAACTGTCGAGCTTGTTCTGAGTGTCTCTGAGAATTGCTCTGATTATCCGTGTGACCTCTTTGCTAAGACTCTCCAGAGAGCCGTCCTCAAAACAAACACACATCTTGACATATCTCCCACATTGATCGCAGTGTCTCCAGAAACGGCATTCAAGGAGCCAGGACCTTTTCTCCCTACACTCTCCATTGAGTTGTCCTCAAAACCAATATACATCCTGCTATATCTCCCACATGGAAAGTGCCAGGAGGGAGAAGTGGGGATTATGTTTAGACTTTCTCGGAACTGCTTCAAATGAACTAGATCTCTTTGTGCTGTAAATCTCCCAACAGCCAAACGCAAAAGCAGCAAACATCTCGCTGTATGTCCCACATCCAAAGTGCCAAGAGAGAGCTTGCTCTCCCTGTCTTTGAGTACTGTTTTCACTGTCCCGGTTACCTCTTGGCTAACATTCTCTTCAGAGCTGCAGTGAAACCAGGAACCACGTGGAGAAGGCACCCACACTGAAAGTGCCTGGAGGGAACACTGGGGCTTCTTCTCAGTGTCTCTGACATAGGGTTTCACTGTCCCGGGAAAGTCTCTGCTAACACCGTGCAGAGCGCTGTGCCCAATATACAGAAACGTCTTGCGGTATCTCCTACAGGGAAAGTGCCAGGAGGGAATTGTCGAGCTTGTTCTCAGTGTCTCTGAGAATTGCTCTGATTATCCCTGTGACCTCTTTGCTAAGACTCTCCAGAGAGACGTCCTCAAAACAAACACACATCTTGACATATCTCCCACATTGATCGCAGTGTCTCCAGAAACGGCATTCAAGGAGCCAGGACCTTTTCTCCCTACACTCTCCATTGAGTTGTCCTCAAAACCAATATACATCCTGCTATATCTCCCACATGGAAAGTGCCAGGAGGGAGAAGTGGGGATTATGTTTAGACTTTCTCGGAACTGCTTCAAATCAACTAGATCTCTTTGTGCTGTAAATCTCCCAACAGCCAAACGCAAAAGCAGCAAACATCTCGCTGTATGTCCCACATCCAAAGTGCCAAGAGAGAGCTTGCTCTCCCTGTCTTTGAGTACTGTTTTCACTGTCCCGGTTACCTCTTGGCTAATGTTCTCTTCAGAGCTGCAGTGAAACCAGGAACCACGTGGAGAAGGCACCCACACTGAAAGTGCCTGGAGGGAACATTGGGGCTTCTTCTCAGTGTCTCTGACATAGGGTTTCACTGTCCCGGGAAAGTCTCTGCTAACACCGTGCAGAGCGCTGTGCCCAATATACAGAAACGTCTTGCGGTATCTCCTACAGGGAAAGTGCCAGGAGGGAATTGTCGAGCTTGTTCTGAGTGTCTCTGAGAATTGCTCTGATTATCCGTGTGACCTCTTTGCTAAGACTCTCCAGAGAGACGTCCTCAAAACCAACACACATCTTGACATATCTCCCACATTGATCGCAGTGTCTCCAGAAACGGCATTCAAGGAGCCAGGACCTTTTCTCCCTACACTCTCCATTGAGTTGTCCTCAAAACCAATATACATCCTGCTATATCTCCCACATGGAAAGTGCCAGGAGGGAGAAGTGGGGATTATGTTTAGACTTTCTCGGAACTGCTTCAAATCAACTAGATCTCTTTGTGCTGTAAATCTCCCAACAGCCAAACGCAAAAGCAGCAAACATCTCGCTGTATGTCCCACATCCAAAGTGCCAAGAGAGAGCTTGCTCTCCCTGTCTTTGAGTACTGTTTTCACTGTCCCGGTTACCTCTTTGCTAACGTTCTCTTCAGAGCTGCAGTGAAACCAGGAACCACGTGGAGAAGGCACCCACACTGAAAGTGCCTGGAGGGAACATTGGGGCTTCTTCTCAGTGTCTCTGACATAGGGTTTCACTGTCCCGGGAAAGTCTCTGCTAACACCGTGCAGAGCGCTGTGCCCAATATACAGAATCGTCTTGCGGTATCTCCTACAGGGAAAGTGCCAGGAGGGAATTGTCGAGCTTGTTCTGAGTGTCTCTGAGAATTGCTCTGATTATCCGTGTGACCTCTTTGCTAAGACTCTCCAGAGACACGTCCTCAAAACCAACACACATCTTGACATATCTCCCACATTGATCGCAGTGTCTCCAGAAACGGCATTCAAGGAGCCAGGACCTTTTCTCCCTACACTCTCCATTGAGTTGTCCTCAAAAGCAATATACATCCTGCTATATCTCCCACATGGAAAGTGCCAGGAGGGAGAAGTGGGGATTATGTTTAGACTTTCTCGGAACTGCTTCAAATCAACTAGATCTCTTTGTGCTGTAAATCTCCCAACAGCCAAACGCAAAAGCAGCAAACATCTCGCTGTATGTCCCACATCCAAAGTGCCAAGAGAGAGCTTGCTCTCCCTGTCTTTGAGTACTGTTTTCACTGTCCCGGTTACCTCTTGGCTAACGTTCTCTTCAGAGCTGCAGTGAAACCAGGAACCACGTGGAGAAGGCACCCACACTGAAAGTGCCTGGAGGGAACATTGGGGCTTCTTCTCAGTGTCTCTGACATAGGGTTTCACTGTCCCGGGAAAGTCTCTGCTAACACCGTGCAGAGCGCTGTGCCCAATATACAGAAACGTCTTGCGGTATCTCCTACAGGGAAAGTGCCAGGAGGGAATTGTCGAGCTTGTTCTGAGTGTCTCTGAGAATTGCTCTGATTATCCGTGTGACCTCTTTGCTAAGACTCTCCAGAGAGCCGTCCTCAAAACAAACACACATCTTGACATATCTCCCACATTGATCGCAGTGTCTCCAGAAACGGCATTCAAGGAGCCAGGACCTTTTCTCCCTACACTCTCCATTGAGTTGTCCTCAAAAGCAATATACATCCTGCTATATCTCCCACATGGAAAGTGCCAGGAGGGAGAAGTGGGGATTATGTTTAGACTTTCTCGGAACTGCTTCAAATCAACTAGATCTCTTTGTGCTGTAAATCTCCCAACAGCCAAACGCAAAAGCAGCAAACATCTCGCTGTATGTCCCACATCCAAAGTGCCAAGAGAGAGCTTGCTCTCCCTGTCTTTGAGTACTGTTTTCACTGTCCCGGTTACCTCTTGGCTAACATTCTCTTCAGAGCTGCAGTGAAACCAGGAACCACGTGGAGAAGGCACCCACACTGAAAGTGCCTGGAGGGAACACTGGGGCTTCTTCTCAGTGTCTCTGACATAGGGTTTCACTGTCCCGGGAAAGTCTCTGCTAACACCGTGCAGAGCGCTGTGCCCAATATACAGAAACGTCTTGCGGTACCTCCTACAGGGAAAGTGCCAGGAGGGAATTGTCGAGCTTGTTCTGAGTGTCTCTGAGAATTGCTCTGATTATCCGTGTGACCTCTTTGCTAAGACTCTCCAGAGAGCCGTCCTCAAAACCAACACACATCTTGACATATCTCCCACATTGATCGCAGTGTCTCCAGGAACGGCATTCAAGGAGCCAGGACCTTTTCTCCCTACACTCTCCATTGAGTTGTCCTCAAAACCAATATACATCCTGCTATATCTCCCACATGGAAAGTGCCAGGAGGGAGAAGTGGGGATTATGTTTAGACTTTCTCGGAACTGCTTCAAATCAACTAGATCTCTTTGTGCTGTAAATCTCCCAACAGCCAAACGCAAAAGCAGCAAACATCTCGCTGTATGTCCCACATCCAAAGTGCCAAGAGAGAGCTTGCTCTCCCTGTCTTTGAGTACTGTTTTCACTGTCCCGGTTACCTCTTGGCTAACGTTCTCTTCAGAGCTGCAGTGAAACCAGGAACCACGTGGAGAAGGCACCCACACTGAAAGTGCCTGGAGGGAACATTGGGGCTTCTTCTCAGTGTCTCTGACATAGGGTTTCACTGTCCCGGGAAAGTCTCTGCTAACACCGTGCAGAGCGCTGTGCCCAATATACAGAATCGTCTTGCGGTATCTCCTACAGGGAAAGTGCCAGGAGGGAACTGTCGAGCTTGTTCTGAGTGTCTCTGAGAATTGCTCTGATTATCCCTGTGACCTCTTTGCTAAGACTCTCCAGAGAGCCGTCCTCAAAACAAACACACATCTTGACATATCTCCCACATTGATCGCAGTGTCTCCAGAAACGGCATTCAAGGAGCCAGGACCTTTTCTCCCTACACTCTCCATTGAGTTGTCCTCAAAACCAATATACATCCTGCTATATCTCCCACATGGAAAGTGCCAGGAGGGAGAAGTGGGGATTATGTTTAGACTTTCTCGGAACTGCTTCAAATGAACTAGATCTCTTTGTGCTGTAAATCTCCCAACAGCCAAACGCAAAAGCAGCAAACATCTCGCTGTATGTCCCACATCCAAAGTGCCAAGAGAGAGCTTGCTCTCCCTGTCTTTGAGTACTGTTTTCACTGTCCCGGTTACCTCTTGGCTAACATTCTCTTCAGAGCTGCAGTGAAACCAGGAACCACGTGGAGAAGGCACCCACACTGAAAGTGCCTGGAGGGAACACTGGGGCTTCTTCTCAGTGTCTCTGACATAGGGTTTCACTGTCCCGGGAAAGTCTCTGCTAACACCGTGCAGAGCGCTGTGCCCAATATACAGAAACGTCTTGCGGTATCTCCTACAGGGAAAGTGCCAGGAGGGAATTGTCGAGCTTGTTCTCAGTGTCTCTGAGAATTGCTCTGATTATCCCTGTGACCTCTTTGCTAAGACTCTCCAGAGAGACGTCCTCAAAACAAACACACATCTTGACATATCTCCCACATTGATCGCAGTGTCTCCAGAAACGGCATTCAAGGAGCCAGGACCTTTTCTCCCTACACTCTCCATTGAGTTGTCCTCAAAACCAATATACATCCTGCTATATCTCCCACATGGAAAGTGCCAGGAGGGAGAAGTGGGGATTATGTTTAGACTTTCTCGGAACTGCTTCAAATCAACTAGATCTCTTTGTGCTGTAAATCTCCCAACAGCCAAACGCAAAAGCAGCAAACATCTCGCTGTATGTCCCACATCCAAAGTGCCAAGAGAGAGCTTGCTCTCCCTGTCTTTGAGTACTGTTTTCACTGTCCCGGTTACCTCTTGGCTAATGTTCTCTTCAGAGCTGCAGTGAAACCAGGAACCACGTGGAGAAGGCACCCACACTGAAAGTGCCTGGAGGGAACATTGGGGCTTCTTCTCAGTGTCTCTGACATAGGGTTTCACTGTCCCGGGAAAGTCTCTGCTAACACCGTGCAGAGCGCTGTGCCCAATATACAGAAACGTCTTGCGGTATCTCCTACAGGGAAAGTGCCAGGAGGGAATTGTCGAGCTTGTTCTGAGTGTCTCTGAGAATTGCTCTGATTATCCGTGTGACCTCTTTGCTAAGACTCTCCAGAGAGACGTCCTCAAAACCAACACACATCTTGACATATCTCCCACATTGATCGCAGTGTCTCCAGAAACGGCATTCAAGGAGCCAGGACCTTTTCTCCCTACACTCTCCATTGAGTTGTCCTCAAAACCAATATACATCCTGCTATATCTCCCACATGGAAAGTGCCAGGAGGGAGAAGTGGGGATTATGTTTAGACTTTCTCGGAACTGCTTCAAATCAACTAGATCTCTTTGTGCTGTAAATCTCCCAACAGCCAAACGCAAAAGCAGCAAACATCTCGCTGTATGTCCCACATCCAAAGTGCCAAGAGAGAGCTTGCTCTCCCTGTCTTTGAGTACTGTTTTCACTGTCCCGGTTACCTCTTTGCTAACGTTCTCTTCAGAGCTGCAGTGAAACCAGGAACCACGTGGAGAAGGCACCCACACTGAAAGTGCCTGGAGGGAACATTGGGGCTTCTTCTCAGTGTCTCTGACATAGGGTTTCACTGTCCCGGGAAAGTCTCTGCTAACACCGTGCAGAGCGCTGTGCCCAATATACAGAATCGTCTTGCGGTATCTCCTACAGGGAAAGTGCCAGGAGGGAATTGTCGAGCTTGTTCTGAGTGTCTCTGAGAATTGCTCTGATTATCCCTGTGACCTCTTTGCTAAGACTCTCCAGAGACACGTCCTCAAAACCAACACACATCTTGACATATCTCCCACATTGATCGCAGTGTCTCCAGAAACGGCATTCAAGGAGCCAGGACCTTTTCTCCCTACACTCTCCATTGAGTTGTCCTCAAAAGCAATATACATCCTGCTATATCTCCCACATGGAAAGTGCCAGGAGGGAGAAGTGGGGATTATGTTTAGACTTTCTCGGAACTGCTTCAAATCAACTAGATCTCTTTGTGCTGTAAATCTCCCAACAGCCAAACGCAAAAGCAGCAAACATCTCGCTGTATGTCCCACATCCAAAGTGCCAAGAGAGAGCTTGCTCTCCCTGTCTTTGAGTACTGTTTTCACTGTCCCGGTTACCTCTTGGCTAACGTTCTCTTCAGAGCTGCAGTGAAACCAGGAACCACGTGGAGAAGGCACCCACACTGAAAGTGCCTGGAGGGAACATTGGGGCTTCTTCTCAGTGTCTCTGACATAGGGTTTCACTGTCCCGGGAAAGTCTCTGCTAACACCGTGCAGAGCGCTGTGCCCAATATACAGAAACGTCTTGCGGTATCTCCTACAGGGAAAGTGCCAGGAGGGAATTGTCGAGCTTGTTCTGAGTGTCTCTGAGAATTGCTCTGATTATCCGTGTGACCTCTTTGCTAAGACTCTCCAGAGAGCCGTCCTCAAAACAAACACACATCTTGACATATCTCCCACATTGATCGCAGTGTCTCCAGAAACGGCATTCAAGGAGCCAGGACCTTTTCTCCCTACACTCTCCATTGAGTTGTCCTCAAAAGCAATATACATCCTGCTATATCTCCCACATGGAAAGTGCCAGGAGGGAGAAGTGGGGATTATGTTTAGACTTTCTCGGAACTGCTTCAAATCAACTAGATCTCTTTGTGCTGTAAATCTCCCAACAGCCAAACGCAAAAGCAGCAAACATCTCGCTGTATGTCCCACATCCAAAGTGCCAAGAGAGAGCTTGCTCTCCCTGTCTTTGAGTACTGTTTTCACTGTCCCGGTTACCTCTTGGCTAACATTCTCTTCAGAGCTGCAGTGAAACCAGGAACCACGTGGAGAAGGCACCCACACTGAAAGTGCCTGGAGGGAACACTGGGGCTTCTTCTCAGTGTCTCTGACATAGGGTTTCACTGTCCCGGGAAAGTCTCTGCTAACACCGTGCAGAGCGCTGTGCCCAATATACAGAAACGTCTTGCGGTACCTCCTACAGGGAAAGTGCCAGGAGGGAATTGTCGAGCTTGTTCTGAGTGTCTCTGAGAATTGCTCTGATTATCCGTGTGACCTCTTTGCTAAGACTCTCCAGAGAGCCGTCCTCAAAACCAACACACATCTTGACATATCTCCCACATTGATCGCAGTGTCTCCAGGAACGGCATTCAAGGAGCCAGGACCTTTTCTCCCTACACTCTCCATTGAGTTGTCCTCAAAACCAATATACATCCTGCTATATCTCCCACATGGAAAGTGCCAGGAGGGAGAAGTGGGGATTATGTTTAGACTTTCTCGGAACTGCTTCAAATCAACTAGATCTCTTTGTGCTGTAAATCTCCCAACAGCCAAACGCAAAAGCAGCAAACATCTCGCTGTATGTCCCACATCCAAAGTGCCAAGAGAGAGCTTGCTCTCCCTGTCTTTGAGTACTGTTTTCACTGTCCCGGTTACCTCTTGGCTAACGTTCTCTTCAGAGCTGCAGTGAAACCAGGAACCACGTGGAGAAGGCACCCACACTGAAAGTGCCTGGAGGGAACATTGGGGCTTCTTCTCAGTGTCTCTGACATAGGGTTTCACTGTCCCGGGAAAGTCTCTGCTAACACCGTGCAGAGCGCTGTGCCCAATATACAGAATCGTCTTGCGGTATCTCCTACAGGGAAAGTGCCAGGAGGGAATTGTCGAGCTTGTTCTGAGTGTCTCTGAGAATTGCTCTGATTATCCCTGTGACCTCTTTGCTAAGACTCTCCAGAGAGACGTCCTCAAAACCAACACACATCTTGACATATCTCCCACATTGATCGCAGTGTCTCCAGAAACGGCATTCAAGGAGCCAGGAACTTTTCTCCCTACACTCTCCATTGAGTTGTCCTCAAAACCAATATACATCCTGCTATATCTCCCACATGGAAAGTGCCAGGAGGGAGAAGTGGGGATTATGTTTAGACTTTCTCGGAACTGCTTCAAATCAACTAGATCTCTTTGTGCTGTAAATCTCCCAACAGCCAAACGCAAAAGCAGCAAACATCTCGCTGTATGTCCCACATCCAAAGTGCCAAGAGAGAGCTTGCTCTCCCTGTCTTTGAGTACTGTTTTCACTGTCCCGGTTACCTCTTGGCTAATGTTCTCTTCAGAGCTGCAGTGAAACCAGGAACCACGTGGAGAAGGCACCCACACTGAAAGTGCCTGGAGGGAACATTGGGGCTTCTTCTCAGTGTCTCTGACATAGGGTTTCACTGTCCCGGGAAAGTCTCTGCTAACACCGTGCAGAGCGCTGTGCCCAATATACAGAAACGTCTTGCGGTATCTCCTACAGGGAAAGTGCCAGGAGGGAATTGTCGAGCTTGTTCTGAGTGTCTCTGAGAATTGCTCTGATTATCCGTGTGACCTCTTTGCTAAGACTCTCCAGAGAGCCGTCCTCAAAACCAACACACATCTTGACATATCTCCCACATTGATCGCAGTGTCTCCAGAAACGGCATTCAAGGAGCCAGGACCTTTTCTCCCTACACTCTCCATTGAGTTGTCCTCAAAAGCAATATACATCCTGCTATATCTCCCACATGGAAAGTGCCAGGAGGGAGAAGTGGGGATTATGTTTAGACTTTCTCGGAACTGCTTCAAATCAACTAGATCTCTTTGTGCTGTAAATCTCCCAACAGCCAAACGCAAAAGCAGCAAACATCTCGCTGTATGTCCCACATCCAAAGTGCCAAGAGAGAGCTTGCTCTCCCTGTCTTTGAGTACTGTTTTCACTGTCCCGGTTACCTCTTTGCTAACGTTCTCTTCAGAGCTGCAGTGAAACCAGGAACCACGTGGAGAAGGCACCCACACTGAAAGTGCC
The DNA here is from genome assembly GCF_963924245.1 of Chroicocephalus ridibundus. Classification (NCBI taxonomy): domain Eukaryota; kingdom Metazoa; phylum Chordata; class Aves; order Charadriiformes; family Laridae; genus Chroicocephalus; species Chroicocephalus ridibundus. Next base: position 22,204,040 of record NC_086295.1, on the reverse strand, counting down.
TGGAGGGAACATTGGGGCTTCTTCTCAGTGTCTCTGACATAGGGTTTCACTGTCCCGGGAAAGTCTCTGCTAACACCGTGCAGAGCGCTGTGCCCAATATACAGAATCGTCTTGCGGTATCTCCTACAGGGAAAGTGCCAGGAGGGAATTGTCGAGCTTGTTCTGAGTGTCTCTGAGAATTGCTCTGATTATCCGTGTGACCTCTTTGCTAAGACTCTCCAGAGAGCCGTCCTCAAAACCAACACACATCTTGACATATCTCCCACATTGATCGCAGTGTCTCCAGAAACGGCATTCAAGGAGCCAGGACCTTTTCTCCCTACACTCTCCATTGAGTTGTCCTCAAAACCAATATACATCCTGCTATATCTCCCACATGGAAAGTGCCAGGAGGGAGAAGTGGGGATTATGTTTAGACTTTCTCGGAACTGCTTCAAATCAACTAGATCTCTTTGTGCTGTAAATCTCCCAACAGCCAAACGCAAAAGCAGCAAACATCTCGCTGTATGTCCCACATCCAAAGTGCCAAGAGAGAGCTTGCTCTCTCTGTCTTTGAGTACTGTTTTCACTGTCCCGGTTACCTCTTTGCTAACGTTCTCTTCAGAGCTGCAGTGAAACCAGGAACCACGTGGAGAAGGCACCCACACTGAAAGTGCCTGGAGGGAACATTGGGGCTTCTTCTCAGTGTCTCTGACATAGGGTTTCACTGTCCCGGGAAAGTCTCTGCTAACACCGTGCAGAGCGCTGTGCCCAATATACAGAAACGTCTTGCGGTATCTCCTACAGGGAAAGTGCCAGGAGAGAATTGTCGAGCTTGTTCTGAGTGTCTCTGAGAATTGCTCTGATTATCTGTGTGACCTCTTTGCTAAGACTCTCCAGAGAGACGTCCTCAAAACAAACACACATCTTGACATATCTCCCACATTGATCGCAGTGTCTCCAGGAACGGCATTCAAGGAGCCAGGACCTTTTCTCCCTACACTCTCCATTGAGTTGTCCTCAAAACCAATATACATCCTGCTATATCTCCCACATGGAAAGTGCCAGGAGGGAGAAGTGGGGATTATGTTTAGACTTTCTCGGAACTGCTTCAAATCAACTAGATCTCTTTGTGCTGTAAATCTCCCAACAGCCAAACGCAAAAGCAGCAAACATCTCGCTGTATGTCCCACATCCAAAGTGCCAAGAGAGAGCTTGCTCTCCCTGTCTTTGAGTACTGTTTTCACTGTCCCGGTTACCTCTTTGCTAACGTTCTCTTCAGAGCTGCAGTGAAACCAGGAACCACGTGGAGAAGGCACCCACACTGAAAGTGCCTGGAGGGAACATTGGGGCTTCTTCTCAGTGTCTCTGACATAGGGTTTCACTGTCCCGGGAAAGTCTCTGCTAACACCGTGCAGAGCGCTGTGCCCAATATACAGAAACGTCTTGCGGTACCTCCTACAGGGAAAGTGCCAGGAGGGAATTGTCGAGCTTGTTCTGAGTGTCTCTGAGAATTGCTCTGATTATCCGTGTGACCTCTTTGCTAAGACTCTCCAGAGAGACGTCCTCAAAACAAACACACATCTTGACATATCTCCCACATTGATCGCAGTGTCTCCAGAAACGGCATTCAAGGAGCCAGGACCTTTTCTCCCTACACTCTCCATTGAGTTGTCCTCAAAACCAATATACATCCTGCTATATCTCCCACATGGAAAGTGCCAGGAGGGAGAAGTGGGGATTATGTTTAGACTTTCTCGGAACTGCTTCAAATCAACTAGATCTCTTTGTGCTGTAAATCTCCCAACAGCCAAACGCAAAAGCAGCAAACATCTCGCTGTATGTCCCACATCCAAAGTGCCAAGAGAGAGCTTGCTCTCCCTGTCTTTGAGTACTGTTTTCACTGTCCCGGTTACCTCTTGGCTAATGTTCTCTTCAGAGCTGCAGTGAAACCAGGAACCACGTGGAGAAGGCACCCACACTGAAAGTGCCTGGAGGGAACATTGGGGCTTCTTCTCAGTGTCTCTGACATAGGGTTTCACTCTCCCGGGAAAGTCTCTGCTAACACCGTGCAGAGCGCTGTGCCCAATATACAGAAACGTCTTGCGGTATCTCCTACAGGGAAAGTGCCAGGAGGGAATTGTCGAGCTTGTTCTGAGTGTCTCTGAGAATTGCTCTGATTATCCGTGTGACCTCTTTGCTAAGACTCTCCAGAGAGCCGTCCTCAAAACCAACACACATCTTGACATATCTCCCACATTGATCGCAGTGTCTCCAGAAACGGCATTCAAGGAGCCAGGACCTTTTCTCCCTACACTCTCCATTGAGTTGTCCTCAAAACCAATATACATCCTGCTATATCTCCCACATGGAAAGTGCCAGGAGGGAGAAGTGGGGATTATGTTTAGACTTTCTCGGAACTGCTTCAAATCAACTAGATCTCTTTGTGCTGTAAATCTCCCAACAGCCAAACGCAAAAGCAGCAAACATCTCGCTGTATGTCCCACATCCAAAGTGCCAAGAGAGAGCTTGCTCTCCCTGTCTTTGAGTACTGTTTTCACTGTCCCGGTTACCTCTTTGCTAACGTTCTCTTCAGAGCTGCAGTGAAACCAGGAACCACGTGGAGAAGGCACCCACACTGAAAGTGCCTGGAGGGAACATTGGGGCTTCTTCTCAGTGTCTCTGACATAGGGTTTCACTGTCCCGGGAAAGTCTCTGCTAACACCGTGCAGAGCGCTGTGCCCAATATACAGAATCGTCTTGCGGTATCTCCTACAGGGAAAGTGCCAGGAGGGAATTGTCGAGCTTGTTCTCAGTGTCTCTGAGAATTGCTCTGATTATCCGTGTGACCTCTTTGCTAAGACTCTCCAGAGAGCCGTCCTCAAAACCAACACACATCTTGACATATCTCCCACATTGATCGCAGTGTCTCCAGAAACGGCATTCAAGGAGCCAGGACCTTTTCTCCCTACACTCTCCATTGAGTTGTCCTCAAAACCAATATACATCCTGCTATATCTCCCACATGGAAAGTGCCAGGAGGGAGAAGTGGGGATTATGTTTAGACTTTCTCGGAACTGCTTCAAATCAACTAGATCTCTTTGTGCTGTAAATCTCCCAACAGCCAAACGCAAAAGCAGCAAACATTTCGCTGTATGTCCCACATCCAAAGTGCCAAGAGAGAGCTTGCTCTCTCTGTCTTTGAGTACTGTTTTCACTGTCCCGGTTACCTCTTTGCTAACGTTCTCTTCAGAGCTGCAGTGAAACCAGGAACCACGTGGAGAAGGCACCCACACTGAAAGTGCCTGGAGGGAACATTGGGGCTTCTTCTCAGTGTCTCTGACATAGGGTTTCACTGTCCCGGGAAAGTCTCTGCTAACACCGTGCAGAGCGCTGTGCCCAATATACAGAAACGTCTTGCGGTATCTCCTACAGGGAAAGTGCCAGGAGAGAATTGTCGAGCTTGTTCTGAGTGTCTCTGAGAATTGCTCTGATTATCTGTGTGACCTCTTTGCTAAGACTCTCCAGAGAGACGTCCTCAAAACAAACACACATCTTGACATATCTCCCACATTGATCGCAGTGTCTCCAGGAACGGCATTCAAGGAGCCAGGACCTTTTCTCCCTACACTCTCCATTGAGTTGTCCTCAAAAGCAATATACATCCTGCTATATCTCCCACATGGAAAGTGCCAGGAGGGAGAAGTGGGGATTATGTTTAGACTTTCTCGGAACTGCTTCAAATCAACTAGATCTCTTTGTGCTGTAAATCTCCCAACAGCCAAACGCAAAAGCAGCAAACATCTCGCTGTATGTCCCACATCCAAAGTGCCAAGAGAGAGCTTGCTCTCCCTGTCTTTGAGTACTGTTTTCACTGTCCCGGTTACCTCTTTGCTAACGTTCTCTTCAGAGCTGCAGTGAAACCAGGAACCACGTGGAGAAGGCACCCACACTGAAAGTGCCTGGAGGGAACATTGGGGCTTCTTCTCAGTGTCTCTGACATAGGTTTCACTGTCCCGGGAAAGTCTCTGCTAACACCGTGCAGAGCGCTGTGCCCAATATACAGAAACGTCTTGCGGTATCTCCTACAGGGAAAGTGCCAGGAGGGAATTGTCGAGCTTGTTCTGAGTGTCTCTGAGAATTGCTCTGATTATCCGTGTGACCTCTTTGCTAAGACTCTCCAGAGAGACGTCCTCAAAACCAACACACATCTTGACATATCTCCCACATTGATCGCAGTGTCTCCAGAAACGGCATTCAAGGAGCCAGGACCTTTTCTCCCTACACTCTCCATTGAGTTGTCCTCAAAACCAATATACATCCTGCTATATCTCCCACATGGAAAGTGCCAGGAGGGAGAAGTGGGGATTATGTTTAGACTTTCTCGGAACTGCTTCAAATCAGCTAGATCTCTTTGTGCTGTAAATCTCCCAACAGCCAAACGCAAAAGCAGCAAACATCTCGCTGTATGTCCCACATCCAAAGTGCCAAGAGAGAGCTTGCTCTCCCTGTCTTTGAGTACTGTTTTCACTGTCCCGGTTACCTCTTGGCTAACGTTCTCTTCAGAGCTGCAGTGAAACCAGGAACCACGTGGAGAAGGCACCCACACTGAAAGTGCCTGGAGGGAACATTGGGGCTTCTTCTCAGTGTCTCTGACATAGGTTTCACTGTCCCGGGAAAGTCTCTGCTAACACCGTGCAGAGCGCTGTGCCCAATATACAGAAACGTCTTGCGGTATCTCCTACAGGGAAAGTGCCAGGAGGGAATTGTCGAGCTTGTTCTCAGTGTCTCTGAGAATTGCTCTGATTATCCGTGTGACCTCTTTGCTAAGACTCTCCAGAGAGACGTCCTCAAAACCAACACACATCTTGACATATCTCCCACATTGATCGCAGTGTCTCCAGAAACGGCATTCAAGGAGCCAGGACCTTTTCTCCCTACACTCTCCATTGAGTTGTCCTCAAAAGCAATATACATCCTGCTATATCTCCCACATGGAAAGTGCCAGGAGGGAGAAGTGGGGATTATGTTTAGACTTTCTCGGAACTGCTTCAAATCAACTAGATCTCTTTGTGCTGTAAATCTCCCAACAGCCAAACGCAAAAGCAGCAAACATCTCGCTGTATGTCCCACATCCAAAGTGCCAAGAGAGAGCTTGCTCTCCCTGTCTTTGAGTACTGTTTTCACTGTCCCGGTTACCTCTTGGCTAACGTTCTCTTCAGAGCTGCAGTGAAACCAGGAACCACGTGGAGAAGGCACCCACACTGAAAGTGCCTGGAGGGAACACTGGGGCTTCTTCTCAGTGTCTCTGACATAGGGTTTCACTGTCCCGGGAAAGTCTCTGCTAACACCGTGCAGAGCGCTGTGCCCAATATACAGAAACGTCTTGCGGTACCTCCTACAGGGAAAGTGCCAGGAGGGAATTGTCGAGCTTGTTCTGAGTGTCTCTGAGAATTGCTCTGATTATCCGTGTGACCTCTTTGCTAAGACTCTCCAGAGAGCCGTCCTCAAAACCAACACACATCTTGACATATCTCCCACATTGATCGCAGTGTCTCCAGGAACGGCATTCAAGGAGCCAGGACCTTTTCTCCCTACACTCTCCATTGAGTTGTCCTCAAAACCAATATACATCCTGCTATATCTCCCACATGGAAAGTGCCAGGAGGGAGAAGTGGGGATTATGTTTAGACTTTCTCGGAACTGCTTCAAATCAGCTAGATCTCTTTGTGCTGTAAATCTCCCAACAGCCAAACGCAAAAGCAGCAAACATCTCGCTGTATGTCCCACATCCAAAGTGCCAAGAGAGAGCTTGCTCTCCCTGTCTTTGAGTACTGTTTTCACTGTCCCGGTTACCTCTTGGCTAACGTTCTCTTCAGAGCTGCAGTGAAACCAGGAACCACGTGGAGAAGGCACCCACACTGAAAGTGCCTGGAGGGAACATTGGGGCTTCTTCTCAGTGTCTCTGACATAGGTTTCACTGTCCCGGGAAAGTCTCTGCTAACACCGTGCAGAGCGCTGTGCCCAATATACAGAAACGTCTTGCGGTATCTCCTACAGGGAAAGTGCCAGGAGGGAATTGTCGAGCTTGTTCTCAGTGTCTCTGAGAATTGCTCTGATTATCCGTGTGACCTCTTTGCTAAGACTCTCCAGAGAGACGTCCTCAAAACAAACACACATCTTGACATATCTCCCACATTGATCGCAGTGTCTCCAGAAACGGCATTCAAGGAGCCAGGACCTTTTCTCCCTACACTCTCCATTGAGTTATCCTCAAAACCAATATACATCCTGCTATATCTCCCACATGGAAAGTGCCAGGAGGGAGAAGTGGGGATTATGTTTAGACTTTCTCGGAACTGCTTCAAATCAACTAGATCTCTTTGTGCTGTAAATCTCCCAACAGCCAAACGCAAAAGCAGCAAACATCTCGCTGTATGTCCCACATCCAAAGTGCCAAGAGAGAGCTTGCTCTCCCTGTCTTTGAGTACTGTTTTCACTGTCCCGGTTACCTCTTGGCTAACGTTCTCTTCAGAGCTGCAGTGAAACCAGGAACCACGTGGAGAAGGCACCCACACTGAAAGTGCCTGGAGGGAACACTGGGGCTTCTTCTCAGTGTCTCTGACATAGGGTTTCACTGTCCCGGGAAAGTCTCTGCTAACACCGTGCAGAGCGCTGTGCCCAATATACAGAAACGTCTTGCGGTACCTCCTACAGGGAAAGTGCCAGGAGGGAATTGTCGAGCTTGTTCTGAGTGTCTCTGAGAATTGCTCTGATTATCCGTGTGACCTCTTTGCTAAGACTCTCCAGAGAGCCGTCCTCAAAACCAACACACATCTTGACATATCTCCCACATTGATCGCAGTGTCTCCAGGAACGGCATTCAAGGAGCCAGGACCTTTTCTCCCTACACTGTCCATTGAGTTGTCCTCAAAACCAATATACATCCTGCTATATCTCCCACATGGAAAGTGCCAGGAGGGAGAAGTGGGGATTATGTTTAGACTTTCTCGGAACTGCTTCAAATCAACTAGATCTCTTTGTGCTGTAAATCTCCCAACAGCCAAACGCAAAAGCAGCAAACATCTCGCTGTATGTCCCACATCCAAAGTGCCAAGAGAGAGCTTGCTCTCCCTGTCTTTGAGTACTGTTTTCACTGTCCCGGTTACCTCTTTGCTAATGTTCTCTTCAGAGCTGCAGTGAAACCAGGAACCACGTGGAGAAGGCACCCACACTGAAAGTGCCTGGAGGGAACATTGGGGCTTCTTCTCAGTGTCTCTGACATAGGGTTTCACTGTCCCGGGAAAGTCTCTGCTAACACCGTGCAGAGCGCTGTGCCCAATATACAGAAACGTCTTGCGGTATCTCCTACAGGGAAAGTGCCAGGAGGGAATTGTCGAGCTTGTTCTGAGTGTCTCTGAGAATTGCTCTGATTATCCCTGTGACCTCTTTGCTAAGACTCTCCAGAGAGCCGTCCTCAAAACCAACACACATCTTGACATATCTCCCACATTGATCGCAGTGTCTCCAGAAACGGCATTCAAGGAGCCAGGACCTTTTCTCCCTACACTCTCCATTGAGTTGTCCTCAAAACCAATATACATCCTGCTATATCTCCCACATGGAAAGTGCCAGGAGGGAGAAGTGGGGATTATGTTTAGACTTTCTCGGAACTGCTTCAAATCAGCTAGATCTCTTTGTGCTGTAAATCTCCCAACAGCCAAACGCAAAAGCAGCAAACATCTCGCTGTATGTCCCACATCCAAAGTGCCAAGAGAGAGCTTGCTCTCCCTGTCTTTGAGTACTGTTTTCACTGTCCCGGTTACCTCTTGGCTAACGTTCTCTTCAGAGCTGCAGTGAAACCAGGAACCACGTGGAGAAGGCACCCACACTGAAAGTGCCTGGAGGGAACATTGGGGCTTCTTCTCAGTGTCTCTGACATAGGTTTCACTGTCCCGGGAAAGTCTCTGCTAACACCGTGCAGAGCGCTGTGCCCAATATACAGAAACGTCTTGCGGTATCTCCTACAGGGAAAGTGCCAGGAGGGAATTGTCGAGCTTGTTCTGAGTGTCTCTGAGAATTGCTCTGATTATCCGTGTGACCTCTTTGCTAAGACTCTCCAGAGAGACGTCCTCAAAACAAACACACATCTTGACATATCTCCCACATTGATCGCAGTGTCTCCAGAAACGGCATTCAAGGAGCCAGGACCTTTTCTCCCTACACTCTCCATTGAGTTGTCCTCAAAACCAATATACATCCTGCTATATCTCCCACATGGAAAGTGCCAGGAGGGAGAAGTGGGGATTATGTTTAGACTTTCTCGGAACTGCTTCAAATCAACTAGATCTCTTTGTGCTGTAAATCTCCCAACAGCCAAACGCAAAAGCAGCAAACATCTCGCTGTATGTCCCACATCCAAAGTGCCAAGAGAGAGCTTGCTCTCCCTGTCTTTGAGTACTGTTTTCACTGTCCCGGTTACCTCTTGGCTAACGTTCTCTTCAGAGCTGCAGTGAAACCAATAACCACGTGGAGAAGGCACCCACACTGAAAGTGCCTGGAGGGAACACTGGGGCTTCTTCTCAGTGTCTCTGACATAGGGTTTCACTGTCCCGGGAAAGTCTCTGCTAACACCGTGCAGAGCGCTGTGCCCAATATACAGAAACGTCTTGCGGTATCTCCTACAGGGAAAGTGCCAGGAGGGAATTGTCGAGCTTGTTCTGAGTGTCTCTGAGAATTGCTCTGATTATCCGTGTGACCTCTTTGCTAAGACTCTCCAGAGAGACGTCCTCAAAACAAACACACATCTTGACATATCTCCCACATTGATCGCAGTGTCTCCAGAAACGGCATTCAAGGAGCCAGGACCTTTTCTCCCTACACTCTCCATTGAGTTGTCCTCAAAACCAATATACATCCTGCTATATCTCCCACATGGAAAGTGCCAGGAGGGAGAAGTGGGGATTATGTTTAGACTTTCTCGGAACTGCTTCAAATCAACTAGATCTCTTTGTGCTGTAAATCTCCCAACAGCCAAACGCAAAAGCAGCAAACATCTCGCTGTATGTCCCACATCCAAAGTGCCAAGAGAGAGCTTGCTCTCCCTGTCTTTGAGTACTGTTTTCACTGTCCCGGTTACCTCTTGGCTAACGTTCTCTTCAGAGCTGCAGTGAAACCAGGAACCACGTGGAGAAGGCACCCACACTGAAAGTGCCTGGAGGGAACACTGGGGCTTCTTCTCAGTGTCTCTGACATAGGGTTTCACTGTCCCGGGAAAGTCTCTGCTAACACCGTGCAGAGCGCTGTGCCCAATATACAGAAACGTCTTGCGGTACCTCCTACAGGGAAAGTGCCAGGAGGGAATTGTCGAGCTTGTTCTGAGTGTCTCTGAGAATTGCTCGGATTATCCGTGTGACCTCTTTGCTAAGACTCTCCAGAGAGCCGTCCTCAAAACCAACACACATCTTGACATATCTCCCACATTGATCGCAGTGTCTCCAGGAACGGCATTCAAGGAGCCAGGACCTTTTCTCCCTACACTCTCCATTGAGTTGTCCTCAAAACCAATATACATCCTGCTATATCTCCCACATGGAAAGTGCCAGGAGGGAGAAGTGGGGATTATGTTTAGACTTTCTCGGAACTGCTTCAAATCAACTAGATCTCTTTGTGCTGTAAATCTCCCAACAGCCAAACGCAAAAGCAGCAAACATCTCGCTGTATGTCCCACATCCAAAGTGCCAAGAGAGAGCTTGCTCTCCCTGTCTTTGAGTACTGTTTTCACTGTCCCGGTTACCTCTTTGCTAACGTTCTCTTCAGAGCTGCAGTGAAACCAGGAACCACGTGGAGAAGGCACCCACACTGAAAGTGCCTGGAGGGAACATTGGGGCTTCTTCTCAGTGTCTCTGACATAGGTTTCACTGTCCCGGGAAAGTCTCTGCTAACACCGTGCAGAGCGCTGTGCCCAATATACAGAAACGTCTTGCGGTATCTCCTACAGGGAAAGTGCCAGGAGGGAATTGTCGAGCTTGTTCTGAGTGTCTCTGAGAATTGCTCTGATTATCCGTGTGACCTCTTTGCTAAGACTCTCCAGAGAGACGTCCTCAAAACCAACACACATCTTGACATATCTCCCACATTGATCGCAGTGTCTCCAGAAACGGCATTCAAGGAGCCAGGACCTTTTCTCCCTACACTCTCCATTGAGTTGTCCTCAAAACCAATATACATCCTGCTATATCTCCCACATGGAAAGTGCCAGGAGGGAGAAGTGGGGATTATGTTTAGACTTTCTCGGAACTGCTTCAAATCAACTAGATCTCTTTGTGCTGTAAATCTCCCAACAGCCAAACGCAAAAGCAGCAAACATCTCGCTGTATGTCCCACATCCAAAGTGCCAAGAGAGAGCTTGCTCTCCCTGTCTTTGAGTACTGTTTTCACTGTCCCGGTTACCTCTTGGCTAACGTTCTCTTCAGAGCTGCAGTGAAACCAGGAACCACGTGGAGAAGGCACCCACACTGAAAGTGCCTGGAGGGAACACTGGGGCTTCTTCTCAGTGTCTCTGACATAGGGTTTCACTGTCCCGGGAAAGTCTCTGCTAACACCGTGCAGAGCGCTGTGCCCAATATACAGAAACGTCTTGCGGTACCTCCTACAGGGAAAGTGCCAGGAGGGAATTGTCGAGCTTGTTCTGAGTGTCTCTGAGAATTGCTCGGATTATCCGTGTGACCTCTTTGCTAAGACTCTCCAGAGAGCCGTCCTCAAAACCAACACACATCTTGACATATCTCCCACATTGATCGCAGTGTCTCCAGGAACGGCATTCAAGGAGCCAGGACCTTTTCTCCCTACACTCTCCATTGAGTTGTCCTCAAAACCAATATACATCCTGCTATATCTCCCACATGGAAAGTGCCAGGAGGGAGAAGTGGGGATTATGTTTAGACTTTCTCGGAACTGCTTCAAATCAACTAGATCTCTTTGTGCTGTAAATCTCCCAACAGCCAAACGCAAAAGCAGCAAACATCTCGCTGTATGTCCCACATCCAAAGTGCCAAGAGAGAGCTTGCTCTCCCTGTCTTTGAGTACTGTTTTCACTGTCCCGGTTACCTCTTTGCTAATGTTCTCTTCAGAGCTGCAGTGAAACCAGGAACCACGTGGAGAAGGCACCCACACTGAAAGTGCCTGGAGGGAACATTGGGGCTTCTTCTCAGTGTCTCTGACATAGGGTTTCACTGTCCCGGGAAAGTCTCTGCTAACACCGTGCAGAGCGCTGTGCCCAATATACAGAAACGTCTTGCGGTATCTCCTACAGGGAAAGTGCCAGGAGGGAATTGTCGAGCTTGTTCTGAGTGTCTCTGAGAATTGCTCTGATTATCCCTGTGACCTCTTTGCTAAGACTCTCCAGAGAGCCGTCCTCAAAACCAACACACATCTTGACATATCTCCCACATTGATCGCAGTGTCTCCAGAAACGGCATTCAAGGAGCCAGGACCTTTTCTCCCTACACTCTCCATTGAGTTGTCCTCAAAACCAATATACATCCTGCTATATCTCCCACATGGAAAGTGCCAGGAGGGAGAAGTGGGGATTATGTTTAGACTTTCTCGGAACTGCTTCAAATCAGCTAGATCTCTTTGTGCTGTAAATCTCCCAACAGCCAAACGCAAAAGCAGCAAACATCTCGCTGTATGTCCCACATCCAAAGTGCCAAGAGAGAGCTTGCTCTCCCTGTCTTTGAGTACTGTTTTCACTGTCCCGGTTACCTCTTGGCTAACGTTCTCTTCAGAGCTGCAGTGAAACCAGGAACCACGTGGAGAAGGCACCCACACTGAAAGTGCCTGGAGGGAACATTGGGGCTTCTGCTCAGTGTCTCTGACATAGGTTTCACTGTCCCGGGAAAGTCTCTGCTAACACCGTGCAGAGCGCTGTGCCCAATATACAGAAACGTCTTGCGGTATCTCCTACAGGGAAAGTGCCAGGAGGGAATTGTCGAGCTTGTTCTGAGTGTCTCTGAGAATTGCTCTGATTATCCGTGTGACCTCTTTGCTAAGACTCTCCAGAGAGACGTCCTCAAAACAAACACACATCTTGACATATCTCCCACATTGATCGCAGTGTCTCCAGAAACGGCATTCAAGGAGCCAGGACCTTTTCTCCCTACACTCTCCATTGAGTTGTCCTCAAAACCAATATACATCCTGCTATATCTCCCACATGGAAAGTGCCAGGAGGGAGAAGTGGGGATTATGTTTAGACTTTCTCGGAACTGCTTCAAATCAACTAGATCTCTTTGTGCTGTAAATCTCCCAACAGCCAAACGCAAAAGCAGCAAACATCTCGCTGTATGTCCCACATCCAAAGTGCCAAGAGAGAGCTTGCTCTCCCTGTCTTTGAGTACTGTTTTCACTGTCCCGGTTACCTCTTGGCTAACGTTCTCTTCAGAGCTGCAGTGAAACCAATAACCACGTGGAGAAGGCACCCACACTGAAAGTGCCTGGAGGGAACACTGGGGCTTCTTCTCAGTGTCTCTGACATAGGGTTTCACTGTCCCGGGAAAGTCTCTGCTAACACCGTGCAGAGCGCTGTGCCCAATATACAGAAACGTCTTGCGGTATCTCCTACAGGGAAAGTGCCAGGAGGGAATTGTCGAGCTTGTTCTGAGTGTCTCTGAGAATTGCTCTGATTATCCGTGTGACCTCTTTGCTAAGACTCTCCAGAGAGACGTCCTCAAAACAAACACACATCTTGACATATCTCCCACATTGATCGCAGTGTCTCCAGAAACGGCATTCAAGGAGCCAGGACCTTTTCTCCCTACACTCTCCATTGAGTTGTCCTCAAAACCAATATACATCCTGCTATATCTCCCACATGGAAAGTGCCAGGAGGGAGAAGTGGGGATTATGTTTAGACTTTCTCGGAACTGCTTCAAATCAACTAGATCTCTTTGTGCTGTAAATCTCCCAACAGCCAAACGCAAAAGCAGCAAACATCTCGCTGTATGTCCCACATCCAAAGTGCCAAGAGAGAGCTTGCTCTCCCTGTCTTTGAGTACTGTTTTCACTGTCCCGGTTACCTCTTGGCTAACGTTCTCTTCAGAGCTGCAGTGAAACCAGGAACCACGTGGAGAAGGCACCCACACTGAAAGTGCCTGGAGGGAACACTGGGGCTTCTTCTCAGTGTCTCTGACATAGGGTTTCACTGTCCCGGGAAAGTCTCTGCTAACACCGTGCAGAGCGCTGTGCCCAATATACAGAAACGTCTTGCGGTACCTCCTACAGGGAAAGTGCCAGGAGGGAATTGTCGAGCTTGTTCTGAGTGTCTCTGAGAATTGCTCGGATTATCCGTGTGACCTCTTTGCTAAGACTCTCCAGAGAGCCGTCCTCAAAACCAACACACATCTTGACATATCTCCCACATTGATCGCAGTGTCTCCAGGAACGGCATTCAAGGAGCCAGGACCTTTTCTCCCTACACTCTCCATTGAGTTGTCCTCAAAACCAATATACATCCTGCTATATCTCCCACATGGAAAGTGCCAGGAGGGAGAAGTGGGGATTATGTTTAGACTTTCTCGGAACTGCTTCAAATCAACTAGATCTCTTTGTGCTGTAAATCTCCCAACAGCCAAACGCAAAAGCAGCAAACATCTCGCTGTATGTCCCACATCCAAAGTGCCAAGAGAGAGCTTGCTCTCCCTGTCTTTGAGTACTGTTTTCACTGTCCCGGTTACCTCTTTGCTAACGTTCTCTTCAGAGCTGCAGTGAAACCAGGAACCACGTGGAGAAGGCACCCACACTGAAAGTGCCTGGAGGGAACATTGGGGCTTCTTCTCAGTGTCTCTGACATAGGTTTCACTGTCCCGGGAAAGTCTCTGCTAACACCGTGCAGAGCGCTGTGCCCAATATACAGAAACGTCTTGCGGTATCTCCTACAGGGAAAGTGCCAGGAGGGAATTGTCGAGCTTGTTCTGAGTGTCTCTGAGAATTGCTCTGATTATCCGTGTGACCTCTTTGCTAAGACTCTCCAGAGAGACGTCCTCAAAACCAACACACATCTTGACATATCTCCCACATTGATCGCAGTGTCTCCAGAAACGGCATTCAAGGAGCCAGGACCTTTTCTCCCTACACTCTCCATTGAGTTGTCCTCAAAACCAATATACATCCTGCTATATCTCCCACATGGAAAGTGCCAGGAGGGAGAAGTGGGGATTATGTTTAGACTTTCTCGGAACTGCTTCAAATCAACTAGATCTCTTTGTGCTGTAAATCTCCCAACAGCCAAACGCAAAAGCAGCAAACATCTCGCTGTATGTCCCACATCCAAAGTGCCAAGAGAGAGCTTGCTCTCCCTGTCTTTGAGTACTGTTTTCACTGTCCCGGTTACCTCTTGGCTAACGTTCTCTTCAGAGCTGCAGTGAAACCAGGAACCACGTGGAGAAGGCACCCACACTGAAAGTGCCTGGAGGGAACACTGGGGCTTCTTCTCAGTGTCTCTGACATAGGGTTTCACTGTCCCAGGAAAGTCTCTGCTAACACCGTGCAGAGCGCTGTGCCCAATATACAGAAACGTCTTGCGGTACCTCCTACAGGGAAAGTGCCAGGAGGGAATTGTCGAGCTTGTTCTGAGTGTCTCTGAGAATTGCTCGGATTATCCGTGTGACCTCTTTGCTAAGACTCTCCAGAGAGCCGTCCTCAAAACCAACACACATCTTGACATATCTCCCACATTGATCGCAGTGTCTCCAGGAACGGCATTCAAGGAGCCAGGACCTTTTCTCCCTACACTCTCCATTGAGTTGTCCTCAAAACCAATATACATCCTGCTATATCTCCCACATGGAAAGTGCCAGGAGGGAGAAGTGGGGATTATGTTTAGACTTTCTCGGAACTGCTTCAAATCAACTAGATCTCTTTGTGCTGTAAATCTCCCAACAGCCAAACGCAAAAGCAGCAAACATCTCGCTGTATGTCCCACATCCAAAGTGCCAAGAGAGAGCTTGCTCTCCCTGTCTTTGAGTACTGTTTTCACTGTCCCGGTTACCTCTTTGCTAATGTTCTCTTCAGAGCTGCAGTGAAACCAGGAACCACGTGGAGAAGGCACCCACACTGAAAGTGCCTGGAGGGAACATTGGGGCTTCTTCTCAGTGTCTCTGACATAGGGTTTCACTGTCCCGGGAAAGTCTCTGCTAACACCGTGCAGAGCGCTGTGCCCAATATACAGAAACGTCTTGCGGTATCTCCTACAGGGAAAGTGCCAGGAGGGAATTGTCGAGCTTGTTCTGAGTGTCTCTGAGAATTGCTCTGATTATCCCTGTGACCTCTTTGCTAAGACTCTCCAGAGAGCCGTCCTCAAAACCAACACACATCTTGACATATCTCCCACATTGATCGCAGTGTCTCCAGAAACGGCATTCAAGGAGCCAGGACCTTTTCTCCCTACACTCTCCATTGAGTTGTCCTCAAAACCAATATACATCCTGCTATATCTCCCACATGGAAAGTGCCAGGAGGGAGAAGTGGGGATTATGTTTAGACTTTCTCGGAACTGCTTCAAATCAACTAGATCTCTTTGTGCTGTAAATCTCCCAACAGCCAAACGCAAAAGCAGCAAACATCTCGCTGTATGTCCCACATCCAAAGTGCCAAGAGAGAGCTTGCTCTCCCTGTCTTTGAGTACTGTTTTCACTGTCCCGGTTACCTCTTGGCTAACGTTCTCTTCAGAGCTGCAGTGAAACCAGGAACCACGTGGAGAAGGCACCCACACTGAAAGTGCCTGGAGGGAACATTGGGGCTTCTTCTCAGTGTCTCTGACATAGGGTTTCACTCTCCCGGGAAAGTCTCTGCTAACACCGTGCAGAGCGCTGTGCCCAATATACAGAAACGTCTTGCGGTATCTCCTACAGGGAAAGTGCCAGGAGGGAATTGTCGAGCTTGTTCTGAGTGTCTCTGAGAATTGCTCTGATTATCCGTGTGACCTCTTTGCTAAGACTCTCCAGAGAGCCGTCCTCAAAACCAACACACATCTTGACATATCTCCCACATTGATCGCAGTGTCTCCAGGAACGGCATTCAAGGAGCCAGGACCTTTTCTCCCTACACTCTCCATTGAGTTGTCCTCAAAACCAATATACATCCTGCTATATCTCCCACATGGAAAGTGCCAGGAGGGAGAAGTGGGGATTATGTTTAGACTTTCTCGGAACTGCTTCAAATCAACTAGATCTCTTTGTGCTGTAAATCTCCCAACAGCCAAACGCAAAAGCAGCAAACATCTCGCTGTATGTCCCACATCCAAAGTGCCAAGAGAGAGCTTGCTCTCCCTGTCTTTGAGTACTGTTTTCACTGCCCCGGTTACCTCTTGGCTAACGTTCTCTTCAGAGCTGCAGTGAAACCAGGAACCACGTGGAGAAGGCACCCACACTGAAAGTGCCTGGAGGGAACATTGGGGCTTCTTCTCAGTGTCTCTGACATAGGGTTTCACTGTCCCGGGAAAGTCTCTGCTAACACCGTGCAGAGCGCTGTGCCCAATATACAGAAACGTCTTGCGGTATCTCCTACAGGGAAAGTGCCAGGAGGGAATTGTCGAGCTTGTTCTCAGTGTCTCTGAGAATTGCTCTGATTATCCGTGTGACCTCTTTGCTAAGACTCTCCAGAGAGCCGTCCTCAAAACCAACACACATCTTGACATATCTCCCACATTGATCGCAGTGTCTCCAGGAACGGCATTCAAGGAGCCAGGACCTTTTCTCCCTACACTCTCCATTGAGTTGTCCTCAAAACCAATATACATCCTGCTATATCTCCCACATGGAAAGTGCTAGGAGGGAGAAGTGGGGATTATGTTTAGACTTTCTCGGAACTGCTTCAAATCAACTAGATCTCTTTGTGCTGTAAATCTCCCAACAGCCAAACGCAAAAGCAGCAAACATCTCGCTGTATGTCCCACATCGAAAGTGCCAAGAGAGAGCTTGCTCTCCCTGTCTTTGAGTACTGTTTTCACTGTCCCGGTTACCTCTTTGCTAACGTTCTCTTCAGAGCTGCAGTGAAACCAGGAACCACGTGGAGAAGGCACCCACACTGAAAGTGCCTGGAGGGAACATTGGGGCTTCTTCTCAGTGTCTCTGACATAGGGTTTCACTGTCCCGGGAAAGTCTCTGCTAACACCGTGCAGAGCGCTGTGCCCAATATACAGAAACGTCTTGCGGTATCTCCTACAGGGAAAGTGCCAGGAGGGAATTGTTGAGCTTGTTCTGAGTGTCTCTGAGAATTGCTCTGATTATCCGTGTGACCTCTTTGCTAAGACTCTCCAGAGAGACGTCCTCAAAACCAACACACATCTTGACATATCTCCCACGTTGATCGCAGTGTCTCCAGAAACGGCATTCAAGGAGCCAGGACCTTTTCTCCCTACACTCTCCATTGAGTTGTCCTCAAAACCAATATACATCCTGCTATATCTCCCACATGGAAAGTGCCAGGAGGGAGAAGTGGGGATTATGTTTAGACTTTCTCGGAACTGCTTCAAATCAACTAGATCTCTTTGTGCTGTAAATCTCCCAACAGCCAAACGCAAAAGCAGCAAACATCTCGCTGTATGTCCCACATCCAAAGTGCCAAGAGAGAGCTTGCTCTCCCTGTCTTTGAGTACTGTTTTCACTGTCCCGGTTACCTCTTTGCTAACGTTCTCTTCAGAGCTGCAGTGAAACCAGGAACCACGTGGAGAAGGCACCCACACTGAAAGTGCCTGGAGGGAACATTGGGGCTTCTTCTCAGTGTCTCTGACATAGGGTTTCACTGTCCCGGGAAAGTCTCTGCTAACACCGTGCAGAGCGCTGTGCCCAATATACAGAAACGTCTTGCGGTATCTCCTACAGGGAAAGTGCCAGGAGGGAATTGTCGAGCTTGTTCTGAGTGTCTCTGAGAATTGCTCTGATTATCCGTGTGACCTCTTTGCTAAGACTCTCCAGAGAGCCGTCCTCAAAACCAACACACATCTTGACATATCTCCCACATTGATCGCAGTGTCTCCAGGAACGGCATTCAAGGAGCCAGGACCTTTCTCCCTACACTCTCCATTGAGTTGTCCTCAAAACCAATATACATCCTGCTATATCTCCCACATGGAAAGTGCCAGGAGGGAGAAGTGGGGATTATGTTTAGACTTTCTCGGAACTGCTTCAAATCAACTAGATCTCTTTGTGCTGTAAATCTCCCAACAGCCAAACGCAAAAGCAGCAAACATCTCGCTGTATGTCCCACATCCAAAGTGCCAAGAGAGAGCTTGCTCTCCCTGTCTTTGAGTACTGTTTTCACTGTCCCGGTTACCTCTTGGCTAACGTTCTCTTCAGAGCTGCAGTGAAACCAGGAACCACGTGGAGAAGGCACCCACACTGAAAGTGCCTGGAGGGAACATTGGGGCTTCTTCTCAGTGTCTCTGACATAGGGTTTCACTGTCCCGGGAAAGTCTCTGCTAACACCGTGCAGAGCGCTGTGCCCAATATACAGAAACGTCTTGCGGTATCTCCTACAGGGAAAGTGCCAGGAGGGAATTGTCGAGCTTGTTCTGAGTGTCTCTGAGAATTGCTCTGATTATCCCTGTGACCTCTTTGCTAAGACTCTCCAGAGAGCCGTCCTCAAAACAAACACACATCTTGACGTTTCTCCCACATTGATCGCAGTGTCTCCAGAAACGGCATTCAAGGAGCCAGGACCTTTTCTCCCTACACTCTCCATTGAGTTGTCCTCAAAACCAAAATACATCCTGCTATATCTTCCACATGGAAAGTGCCAGGAGGGAGCAGTGGGGATTATGTTTAGACTTTCTCGGAACTGCTTCAAATCAACTAGATCTCTTTGTGCTGTAAATCTCCCAACAGCCAAACGCAAAAGCAGCAAACATCTCGCTGTATGGCCCACATCCAAAGTGCCAAGAGAGAGCTTGCTCTCCCTGTCTTTGAGTACTGTTTTCACTGTCCCGGTTACCTCTTTGCTAACGTTCTCTTCAGAGCTGCAGTGAAACCAGGAACCACGTGGAGAAGGCACCCACACTGAAAGTGCCTGGAGGGAACACTGGGGCTTCTTCTCAGTGTCTCTGACATAGGGTTTCACTGTCCCGGGAAAGTCTCTGCTAACACCGTGCAGAGCGCTGTGCCCAATATACAGAAACGTCTTGCGGTATCTCCTACAGGGAAAGTGCCAGGAGGGAATTGTCGAGCTTGTTCTGAGTGTCTCTGAGAATTGCTCTGATTATCCCTGTGACCTCTTTGCTAAGACTCTCCAGAGAGACGTCCTCAAAACAAACACACATCTTGACATATCTCCCACATTGATCGCAGTGTCTCCAGAAACGGCATTCAAGGAGCCAGGACCTTTTCTCCCTACACTCTCCATTGAGTTGTCCTCAAAACCAATATACATCCTGCTATATCTCCCACATGGAAAGTGCCAGGAGGGAGAAGTGGGGATTATGTTTAGACTTTCTCGGAACTGCTTCAAATCAACTAGATCTCTTTGTGCTGTAAATCTCCCAACAGCCAAACGCAAAAGCAGCAAACATCTCGCTGTATGTCCCACATCCAAAGTGCCAAGAGAGAGCTTGCTCTCCCTGTCTTTGAGTACTGTTTTCACTGTCCCGGTTACCTCTTGGCTAACGTTCTCTTCAGAGCTGCAGTGAAACCAGGAACCACGTGGAGAAGGCACCCACACTGAAAGTGCCTGGAGGGAACATTGGGGCTTCTTCTCAGTGTCTCTGACATAGGGTTTCACTGTCCCGGGAAAGTCTCTGCTAACACCGTGCAGAGCGCTGTGCCCAATATACAGAAACGTCTTGCGGTATCTCCTACAGGGAAAGTGCCAGGAGGGAATTGTCGAGCTTGTTCTGAGTGTCTCTGAGAATTGCTCTGATTATCCCTGTGACCTCTTTGCTAAGACTCTCCAGAGAGCCGTCCTCAAAACAAACACACATCTTGACGTTTCTCCCACATTGATCGCAGTGTCTCCAGAAACGGCATTCAAGGAGCCAGGACCTTTTCTCCCTACACTCTCCATTGAGTTGTCCTCAAAACCAATATACATCCTGCTATATCTCCCACATGGAAAGTGCCAGGAGGGAGAAGTGGGGATTATGTTTAGACTTTCTCGGAACTGCTTCAAATCAACTAGATCTCTTTGTGCTGTAAATCTCCCAACAGCCAAACGCAAAAGCAGCAAACATCTCGCTGTATGGCCCACATCCAAAGTGCCAAGAGAGAGCTTGCTCTCCCTGTCTTTGAGTACTGTTTTCACTGTCCCGGTTACCTCTTTGCTAACGTTCTCTTCAGAGCTGCAGTGAAACCAGGAACCACGTGGAGAAGGCACCCACACTGAAAGTGCCTGGAGGGAACATTGGGGCTTCTTCTCAGTGTCTCTGACATAGGGTTTCACTGTCCCGGGAAAGTCTCTGCTAACACCGTGCAGAGCGCTGTGCCCAATATACAGAAACGTCTTGCGGTATCTCCTACAGGGAAAGTGCCAGGAGGGAATTGTTGAGCTTGTTCTGAGTGTCTCTGAGAATTGCTCTGATTATCCGTGTGACCTCTTGGCTAAGACTCTCCAGAGACACGTCCTCAAAAACAACACACATCTTGACATATCTCCCACATTGATCGCAGTGTCTCCAGGAACGGCATTCAAGGAGCCAGGAACTTTTCTCCCTACACTCTCCGTTGAGTTGTCCTCAAAACCAATATACATCCTGCTATATCTCCCACATGGAAAGTGCCAGGAGGGAGAAGTGGGGATTATGTTTAGACTTTCTCGGAACTGCTTCAAATCAACTAGATCTCTTTGTGCTGTAAATCTCCCAACAGCCAAACGCAAAAGCAGCAAACATCTCGCTGTATGTCCCACATCCAAAGTGCCAAGAGAGAGCTTGCTCTCCCTGTCTTTGAGTACTGTTTTCACTGTCCCGGTTACCTCTTGGCTAACGTTCTCTTCAGAGCTGCAGTGAAACCAGGAACCACGTGGAGAAGGCACCCACACTGAAAGTGCCTGGAGGGAACATTGGGGCTTCTTCTCAGTGTCTCTGACATAGGGTTTCACTGTCCCGGGAAAGTCTCTGCTAACACCGTGCAGAGCGCTGTGCCCAATATACAGAAACGTCTTGCGGTATCTCCTACAGGGAAAGTGCCAGGAGGGAATTGTCGAGCTTGTTCTCAGTGTCTCTGAGAATTGCTCTGATTATCCGTGTGACCTCTTTGCTAAGACTCTCCAGAGAGCCGTCCTCAAAACCAACACACATCTTGACATATCTCCCACATTGATCGCAGTGTCTCCAGGAACGGCATTCAAGGAGCCAGGACCTTTTCTCCCTACACTCTCCATTGAGTTGTCCTCAAAAGCAATATACATCCTGCTATATCTCCCACATGGAAAGTGCTAGGAGGGAGAAGTGGGGATTATGTTTAGACTTTCTCGGAACTGCTTCAAATCAACTAGATCTCTTTGTGCTGTAAATCTCCCAACAGCCAAACGCAAAAGCAGCAAACATCTCGCTGTATGTCCCACATCCAAAGTGCCAAGAGAGAGCTTGCTCTCCCTGTCTTTGAGTACTGTTTTCACTGTCCCGGTTACCTCTTGGCTAACGTTCTCTTCAGAGCTGCAGTGAAACCAGGAACCACGTGGAGAAGGCACCCACACTGAAAGTGCCTGGAGGGAACACTGGGGCTTCTTCTCAGTGTCTCTGACATAGGGTTTCACTGTCCCGGGAAAGTCTCTGCTAACACCGTGCAGAGCGCTGTGCCCAATATACAGAAACGTCTTGCGGTATCTCCTACAGGGAAAGTGCCAGGAGGGAATTGTTGAGCTTGTTCTGAGTGTCTCTGAGAATTGCTCTGATTATCCGTGTGACCTCTTTGCTAAGACTCTCCAGAGAGCCGTCCTGAAAACCAACACACATCTTGACATATCTCCCACGTTGATCGCAGTGTCTCCAGAAACGGCATTCAAGGAGCCAGGACCTTTTCTCCCTACACTGTCCATTGAGTTGTCCTCAAAACCAATATACATCCTGCTATATCTCCCACATGGAAAGTGCCAGGAGGGAGAAGTGGGGATTATGTTTAGACTTTCTCGGAACTGCTTCAAATCAACTAGATCTCTTTGTGCTGTAAATCTCCCAACAGCCAAACGCAAAAGCAGCAAACATCTCGCTGTATGTCCCACATCCAAAGTGCCAAGAGAGTGCTTGCTCTCCCTGTCTTTGAGTACTGTTTTCACTGTCCCGGTTACCTCTTTGCTAACGTTCTCTTCAGAGCTGCAGTGAAACCAGGAACCACGTGGAGAAGGCACCCACACTGAAAGTGCCTGGAGGGAACATTGGGGCTTCTTCTTAGTGTCTCTGACATAGGGTTTCACTGTCCCGGGAAAGTCTCTGCTAACACCGTGCAGAGCGCTGTGCCCAATATACAGAAACGTCTTGCGGTATCTCCTACAGGGAAAGTGCCAGGAGGGAATTGTCGAGCTTGTTCTGAGTGTCTCTGAGAATTGCTCTGATTATCCGTGTGACCTCTTTGCTAAGACTCTCCAGAGAGACGTCCTCAAAACAAACACACATCTTGACATATCTCCCACATTGATCGCAGTGTCTCCAGAAACGGCATTCAAGGAGCCAGGACCTTTTCTCCCTACACTCTCCATTGAGTTGTCCTCAAAACCAATATACATCCTGCTATATCTCCCACATGGAAAGTGCCAGGAGGGAGAAGTGGGGATTATGTTTAGACTTTCTCGGAACTGCTTCAAATCAACTAGATCTCTTTGTGCTGTAAATCTCCCAACAGCCAAATGTAAAAGCAGCAAACATCTCGCTGTATGTCCCACATCCAAAGTGCCAAGAGAGAGCTTGCTCTCCCTGTCTTTGAGTACTGTTTTCACTGTCCCGGTTACCTCTTGGCTAACGTTCTCTTCAGAGCTGCAGTGAAGCCAGGAACCACGTGGAGAAGGCACCCACACTGAAAGTGCCTGGAGGGAACATTGGGGCTTCTTCTCAGTGTCTCTGACATAGGGTTTCACTGTCCCGGGAAAGTCTCTGCTAACACCGTGCAGAGCGCTGTGCCCAATATACAGAAACGTCTTGCGGTATCTCCTACAGGGAAAGTGCCAGGAGGGAATTGTTGAGCTTGTTCTCAGTGTCTCTGAGAATTGCTCTGATTATCCGTGTGACCTCTTTGCTAAGACTCTCCAGAGAGCCGTCCTCAAAACCAACACACATCTTGACATATCTCCCACATTGATCGCAGTGTCTCCAGGAACGGCATTCAAGGAGCCAGGACCTTTTCTCCCTACACTCTCCATTGAGTTGTCCTCAAAACCAATATACATCCTGCTATATCTCCCACATGGAAAGTGCTAGGAGGGAGAAGTGGGGATTATGTTTAGACTTTCTCGGAACTGCTTCAAATCAACTAGATCTCTTTGTGCTGTAAATCTCCCAACAGCCAAACGCAAAAGCAGCAAACATCTCGCTGTATGTCCCACATCCAAAGTGCCAAGAGAGAGCTTGCTCTCCCTGTCTTTGAGTACTGTTTTCACTGTCCCGGTTACCTCTTTGCTAACGTTCTCTTCAGAGCTGCAGTGAAACCAGGAACCACGTGGAGAAGGCACCCACACTGAAAGTGCCTGGAGGGAACATTGGGGCTTCTTCTCAGTGTCTCTGACATAGGGTTTCACTGTCCCGGGAAAGTCTCTGCTAACACCGTGCAGAGCGCTGTGCCCAATATACAGAAACGTCTTGCGGTATCTCCTACAGGGAAAGTGCCAGGAGGGAATTGTTGAGCTTGTTCTGAGTGTCTCTGAGAATTGCTCTGATTATCCGTGTGACCTCTTGGCTAAGACTCTCCAGAGACACGTCCTCAAAACCAACACACATCTTGACATATCTCCCACATTGATCGCAGTGTCTCCAGGAACGGCATTCAAGGAGCCAGGAACTTTTCTCCCTACACTCTCCATTGAGTTGTCCTCAAAACCAATATACATCCTGCTATATCTCCCACATGGAAAGTGCCAGGAGGGAGAAGTGGGGATTATGTTTAGACTTTCTCGGAACTGCTTCAAATCAACTAGATCTCTTTGTGCTGTAAATCTCCCAACAGCCAAACGCAAAAGCAGCAAACATCTCGCTGTATGTCCCACATCCAAAGTGCCAAGAGAGAGCTTGCTCTCCCTGTCTTTGAGTACTGTTTTCACTGTCCCGGTTACCTCTTGGCTAACGTTCTCTTCAGAGCTGCAGTGAAACCAGGAACCACGTGGAGAAGGCACCCACACTGAAAGTGCCTGGAGGGAACATTGGGGCTTCTTCTCAGTGTCTCTGACATAGGGTTTCACTGTCCCGGGAAAGTCTCTGCTAACACCGTGCAGAGCGCTGTGCCCAATATACAGAAACGTCTTGCGGTATCTCCTACAGGGAAAGTGCCAGGAGGGAATTGTCGAGCTTGTTCTGAGTGTCTCTGAGAATTGCTCTGATTATCCGTGTGACCTCTTTGCTAAGACTCTCCAGAGAGCCGTCCTCAAAACCAACACACATCTTGACATATCTCCCACATTGATCGCAGTGTCTCCAGGAACGGCATTCAAGGAGCCAGGACCTTTTCTCCCTACACTCTCCATTGAGTTGTCCTCAAAACCAATATACATCCTGCTATATCTCCCACATGGAAAGTGCCAGGAGGGAGAAGTGGGGATTATGTTTAGACTTTCTCGGAACTGCTTCAAATCAACTAGATCTCTTTGTGCTGTAAATCTCCCAACAGCCAAACGCAAAAGCAGCAAACATCTCGCTGTATGGCCCACATCCAAAGTGCCAAGAGAGAGCTTGCTCTCCCTGTCTTTGAGTACTGTTTTCACTGTCCCGGTTACCTCTTTGCTAACGTTCTCTTCAGAGCTGCAGTGAAACCAGAAACCACGTGGAGAAGGCACCCACACTGAAAGTGCCTGGAGGGAACATTGGGGCTTCTTCTCAGTGTCTCTGACATAGGGTTTCACTGTCCCGGGAAAGTCTCTGCTAACACCGTGCAGAGCGCTGTGCCCAATATACAGAAACGTCTTGCGGTATCTCCTACAGGGAAAGTGCCAGGAGGGAATTGTCGAGCTTGTTCTCAGTGTCTCTGAGAATTGCTCTGATTATCCGTGTGACCTCTTTGCTAAGACTCTCCAGAGAGCCGTCCTCAAAACCAACACACATCTTGACATATCTCCCACATTGATCGCAGTGTCTCCAGGAACGGCATTCAAGGAGCCAGGACCTTTTCTCCCTACACTCTCCATTGAGTTGTCCTCAAAACCAATATACATCCTGCTATATCTCCCACATGGAAAGTGCTAGGAGGGAGAAGTGGGGATTATGTTTAGACTTTCTCGGAACTGCTTCAAATCAACTAGATCTCTTTGTGCTGTAAATCTCCCAACAGCCAAACGCAAAAGCAGCAAACATCTCGCTGTATGTCCCACATCCAAAGTGCCAAGAGAGAGCTTGCTCTCCCTGTCTTTGAGTACTGTTTTCACTGTCCCGGTTACCTCTTGGCTAACGTTCTCTTCAGAGCTGCAGTGAAACCAGGAACCACGTGGAGAAGGCACCCACACTGAAAGTGCCTGGAGGGAACACTGGGGCTTCTTCTCAGTGTCTCTGACATAGGGTTTCACTGTCCCGGGAAAGTCTCTGCTAACACCGTGCAGAGCGCTGTGCCCAATATACAGAAACGTCTTGCGGTATCTCCTACAGGGAAAGTGCCAGGAGGGAATTGTTGAGCTTGTTCTGAGTGTCTCTGAGAATTGCTCTGATTATCCGTGTGACCTCTTTGCTAAGACTCTCCAGAGAGCCGTCCTGAAAACCAACACACATCTTGACATATCTCCCACGTTGATCGCAGTGTCTCCAGAAACGGCATTCAAGGAGCCAGGACCTTTTCTCCCTACACTGTCCATTGAGTTGTCCTCAAAACCAATATACATCCTGCTATATCTCCCACATGGAAAGTGCCAGGAGGGAGAAGTGGGGATTATGTTTAGACTTTCTCGGAACTGCTTCAAATCAACTAGATCTCTTTGTGCTGTAAATCTCCCAACAGCCAAACGCAAAAGCAGCAAACATCTCGCTGTATGTCCCACATCCAAAGTGCCAAGAGAGTGCTTGCTCTCCCTGTCTTTGAGTACTGTTTTCACTGTCCCGGTTACCTCTTTGCTAACGTTCTCTTCAGAGCTGCAGTGAAACCAGGAACCACGTGGAGAAGGCACCCACACTGAAAGTGCCTGGAGGGAACATTGGGGCTTCTTCTTAGTGTCTCTGACATAGGGTTTCACTGTCCCGGGAAAGTCTCTGCTAACACCGTGCAGAGCGCTGTGCCCAATATACAGAAACGTCTTGCGGTATCTCCTACAGGGAAAGTGCCAGGAGGGAATTGTCGAGCTTGTTCTGAGTGTCTCTGAGAATTGCTCTGATTATCCGTGTGACCTCTTTGCTAAGACTCTCCAGAGAGACGTCCTCAAAACAAACACACATCTTGACATATCTCCCACATTGATCGCAGTGTCTCCAGAAACGGCATTCAAGGAGCCAGGACCTTTTCTCCCTACACTCTCCATTGAGTTGTCCTCAAAACCAATATACATCCTGCTATATCTCCCACATGGAAAGTGCCAGGAGGGAGAAGTGGGGATTATGTTTAGACTTTCTCGGAACTGCTTCAAATCAACTAGATCTCTTTGTGCTGTAAATCTCCCAACAGCCAAATGTAAAAGCAGCAAACATCTCGCTGTATGTCCCACATCCAAAGTGCCAAGAGAGAGCTTGCTCTCCCTGTCTTTGAGTACTGTTTTCACTGTCCCGGTTACCTCTTGGCTAACGTTCTCTTCAGAGCTGCAGTGAAGCCAGGAACCACGTGGAGAAGGCACCCACACTGAAAGTGCCTGGAGGGAACATTGGGGCTTCTTCTCAGTGTCTCTGACATAGGGTTTCACTGTCCCGGGAAAGTCTCTGCTAACACCGTGCAGAGCGCTGTGCCCAATATACAGAAACGTCTTGCGGTATCTCCTACAGGGAAAGTGCCAGGAGGGAATTGTTGAGCTTGTTCTGAGTGTCTCTGAGAATTGCTCTGATTATCCGTGTGACCTCTTTGCTAAGACTCTCCAGAGAGCCGTCCTCAAAACCAACACACATCTTGACATATCTCCCACATTGATCGCAGTGTCTCCAGGAACGGCATTCAAGGAGCCAGGACCTTTTCTCCCTACACTCTCCATTGAGTTGTCCTCAAAACCAATATACATCCTGCTATATCTCCCACATGGAAAGTGCTAGGAGGGAGAAGTGGGGATTATGTTTAGACTTTCTCGGAACTGCTTCAAATCAACTAGATCTCTTTGTGCTGTAAATCTCCCAACAGCCAAACGCAAAAGCAGCAAACATCTCGCTGTATGTCCCACATCCAAAGTGCCAAGAGAGAGCTTGCTCTCCCTGTCTTTGAGTACTGTTTTCACTGTCCCGGTTACCTCTTTGCTAACGTTCTCTTCAGAGCTGCAGTGAAACCAGGAACCACGTGGAGAAGGCACCCACACTGAAAGTGCCTGGAGGGAACATTGGGGCTTCTTCTCAGTGTCTCTGACATAGGGTTTCACTGTCCCGGGAAAGTCTCTGCTAACACCGTGCAGAGCGCTGTGCCCAATATACAGAAATGTCTTGCGGTATCTCCTACAGGGAAAGTGCCAGGAGGGAATTGTCGAGCTTGTTCTGAGTGTCTCTGAGAATTGCTCTGATTATCCGTGTGACCTCTTTGCTAAGACTCTCCAGAGAGACGTCCTCAAAACAAACACACATCTTGACATATCTCCCACATTGATCGCAGTGTCTCCAGAAACGGCATTCAAGGAGCCAGGACCTTTTCTCCCTACACTCTCCATTGAGTTGTCCTCAAAACCAATATACATCCTGCTATATCTCCCACATGGAAAGTGCCAGGAGGGAGAAGTGGGGATTATGTTTAGACTTTCTCGGAACTGCTTCAAATCAACTAGATCTCTTTGTGCTGTAAATCTCCCAACAGCCAAATGTAAAAGCAGCAAACATCTCGCTGTATGTCCCACATCCAAAGTGCCAAGAGAGAGCTTGCTCTCCCTGTCTTTGAGTACTGTTTTCACTGTCCCGGTTACCTCTTGGCTAACGTTCTCTTCAGAGCTGCAGTGAAACCAGGAACCACGTGGAGAAGGCACCCACACTGAAAGTGCCTGGAGGGAACATTGGGGCTTCTTCTCAGTGTCTCTGACATAGGGTTTCACTGTCCCGGGAAAGTCTCTGCTAACACCGTGCAGAGCGCTGTGCCCAATATACAGAAACGTCTTGCGGTATCTCCTACAGGGAAAGTGCCAGGAGGGAATTGTTGAGCTTGTTCTGAGTGTCTCTGAGAATTGCTCTGATTATCCGTGTGACCTCTTTGCTAAGACTCTCCAGAGAGCCGTCCTCAAAACCAACACACATCTTGACATATCTCCCACATTGATCGCAGTGTCTCCAGGAACGGCATTCAAGGAGCCAGGACCTTTTCTCCCTACACTCTCCATTGAGTTGTCCTCAAAACCAATATACATCCTGCTATATCTCCCACATGGAAAGTGCTAGGAGGGAGAAGTGGGGATTATGTTTAGACTTTCTCGGAACTGCTTCAAATCAACTAGATCTCTTTGTGCTGTAAATCTCCCAACAGCCAAACGCAAAAGCAGCAAACATCTCGCTGTATGTCCCACATCCAAAGTGCCAAGAGAGAGCTTGCTCTCCCTGTCTTTGAGTACTGTTTTCACTGTCCCGGTTACCTCTTTGCTAACGTTCTCTTCAGAGCTGCAGTGAAACCAGGAACCACGTGGAGAAGGCACCCACACTGAAAGTGCCTGGAGGGAACATTGGGGCTTCTTCTCAGTGTCTCTGACATAGGGTTTCACTCTCCCGGGAAAGTCTCTGCTAACACCGTGCAGAGCGCTGTGCCCAATATACAGAAACGTCTTGCGGTATCTCCTACAGGGAAAGTGCCAGGAGGGAATTGTTGAGCTTGTTCTGAGTGTCTCTGAGAATTGCTCTGATTATCCGTGTGACCTCTTTGCTAAGACTCTCCAGAGAGACGTCCTCAAAACCAACACACATCTTGACATATCTCCCACGTTGATCGCAGTGTCTCCAGAAACGGCATTCAAGGAGCCAGGACCTTTTCTCCCTACACTCTCCATTGAGTTGTCCTCAAAACCAATATACATCCTGCTATATCTCCCACATGGAAAGTGCCAGGAGGGAGAAGTGGGGATTATGTTTAGACTTTCTCGGAACTGCTTCAAATCAACTAGATCTCTTTGTGCTGTAAATCTCCCAACAGCCAAACGCAAAAGCAGCAAACATCTCGCTGTATGTCCCACATCCAAAGTGCCAAGAGAGAGCTTGCTCTCCCTGTCTTTGAGTACTGTTCTCACTGTCCCGGTTACCTATTTGCTAACGTTCTCTTCAGAGCTGCAGTGAAACCAGGAACCACGTGGAGAAGGCACCCACACTGAAAGTGCCTGGAGGGAACATTGGGGCTTCTTCTCAGTGTCTCTGACATAGGGTTTCACTGTCCCGGGAAAGTCTCTGCTAACACCGTGCAGAGCGCTGTGCCCAATATACAGAAACGTCTTGCGGTATCTCCTACAGGGAAAGTGCCAGGAGGGAATTGTTGAGCTTGTTCTGAGTGTCTCTGAGAATTGCTCTGATTATCCGTGTGACCTCTTTGCTAAGACTCTCCAGAGAGCCGTCCTCAAAACCAACACACATCTTGACATATCTCCCACATTGATCGCAGTGTCTCCAGGAACAGCATTCAAGGAGCCAGGACCTTTTCTCCCTACACTCTCCATTGAGTTGTCCTCAAAACCAATATACATCCTGCTATATCTCCCACATGGAAAGTGCCAGGAGGGAGAAGTGGGGATTATGTTTAGACTTTCTCGGAACTGCTTCAAATCAACTAGATCTCTTTGTGCTGTAAATCTCCCAACAGCCAAACGCAAAAGCAGCAAACATCTCGCTGTATGTCCCACATCCAAAGTGCCAAGAGAGAGCTTGCTCTCCCTGTCTTTGAGTACTGTTCTCACTGTCCCGGTTACCTATTTGCTAACGTTCTCTTCAGAGCTGCAGTGAAACCAGGAACCACGTGGAGAAGGCACCCACACTGAAAGTGCCTGGAGGGAACATTGGGGCTTCTTCTCAGTGTCTCTGACATAGGGTTTCACTGTCCCGGGAAAGTCTCTGCTAACACCGTGCAGAGCGCTGTGCCCAATATACAGAAACGTCTTGCGGTATCTCCTACAGGGAAAGTGCCAGGAGGGAATTGTCGAGCTTGTTCTGAGTGTCTCTGAGAATTGCTCTGATTATCCGTGTGACCTCTTTGCTAAGACTCTCCAGAGAGACGTCCTCAAAACAAACACACATCTTGACATATCTCCCACATTGATCGCAGTGTCTCCAGAAACGGCATTCAAGGAGCCAGGACCTTTTCTCCCTACACTCTCCATTGAGTTGTCCTTAAAACCAATATACATCCTGCTATATCTCCCACATGGAAAGTGCCAGGAGGGAGAAGTGGGGATTATGTTTAGACTTTCTCGGAACTGCTTCAAATCAACTAGATCTCTTTGTGCTGTAAATCTCCCAACAGCCAAATGTAAAAGCAGCAAACATCTCGCTGTATGTCCCACATCCAAAGTGCCAAGAGAGAGCTTGCTCTCCCTGTCTTTGAGTACTGTTTTCACTGTCCCGGTTA
This sequence comes from Chroicocephalus ridibundus, assembly GCF_963924245.1. NCBI lineage: Eukaryota > Metazoa > Chordata > Aves > Charadriiformes > Laridae > Chroicocephalus > Chroicocephalus ridibundus. Next base: position 22,173,246 of record NC_086295.1, on the reverse strand, counting down.
CCTCTTTGCTAACGTTCTCTTCAGAGCTGCAGTGAAACCAGGAACCACGTGGAGAAGGCACCCACACTGAAAGTGCCTGGAGGGAACATTGGGGCTTCTTCTCAGTGTCTCTGACATAGGGTTTCACTGTCCCGGGAAAGTCTCTGCTAACACCGTGCAGAGCGCTGTGCCCAATATACAGAAACGTCTTGCGGTATCTCCTACAGGGAAAGTGCCAGGAGGGAATTGTCGAGCTTGTTCTGAGTGTCTCTGAGAATTGCTCTGATTATCCGTGTGACCTCTTTGCTAAGACTCTCCAGAGAGCCGTCCTCAAAACCAACACACATCTTGACATATCTCCCACATTGATCGCAGTGTCTCCAGGAACGGCATTCAAGGAGCCAGGACCTTTTCTCCCTACACTCTCCATTGAGTTGTCCTCAAAACCAATATACATCCTGCTATATCTCCCACATGGAAAGTGCTAGGAGGGAAAAGTGGGGATTATGTTTAGACTTTCTCGGAACTGCTTCAAATCAACTAGATCTCTTTGTGCTGTAAATCTCCCAACAGCCAAACACAAAGGCAGCAAACATCTCGCTGTATGTCCCACATCCAAAGTGCCAAGAGAGAGCTTGCTCTCCCTGTCTTTGAGTACTGTTTTCACTGTCCCGGTTACCTCTTTGCTAACGTTCTCTTCAGAGCTGCAGTGAAACCAGGAACCACGTGGAGAAGGCACCCACACTGAAAGTGCCTGGAGGGAACACTGGGGCTTCTTCTCAGTGTCTCTGACATAGGGTTTCACTGTCCCGGGAAAGTCTCTGCTAACACCGTGCAGAGCGCTGTGCCCAATATACAGAAACGTCTTGCGGTATCTCCTACAGGGAAAGTGCCAGGAGGGAATTGTTGAGCTTGTTCTGAGTGTCTCTGAGAATTGCTCTGATTATCCGTGTGACCTCTTTGCTAAGACTCTCCAGAGAGCCGTCCTCAAAACCAACACACATCTTGACATATCTCCCACATTGATCGCAGTGTCTCCAGGAACGGCATTCAAGGAGCCAGGACCTTTTCTCCCTACACTCTCCATTGAGTTGTCCTCAAAACCAATATACATCCTGCTATATCTCCCACATGGAAAGTGCTAGGAGGGAGAAGTGGGGATTATGTTTAGACTTTCTCGGAACTGCTTCAAATCAACTAGATCTCTTTGTGCTGTAAATCTCCCAACAGCCAAACGCAAAAGCAGCAAACATCTCGCTGTATGTCCCACATCCAAAGTGCCAAGAGAGAGCTTGCTCTCCCTGTCTTTGAGTACTGTTTTCACTGTCCCGGTTACCTCTTTGCTAACGTTCTCTTCAGAGCTGCAGTGAAACCAGGAACCACGTGGAGAAGGCACCCACACTGAAAGTGCCTGGAGGGAACATTGGGGCTTCTTCTCAGTGTCTCTGACATAGGGTTTCACTGTCCCGGGAAAGTCTCTGCTAACACCGTGCAGAGCGCTGTGCCCAATATACAGAAACGTCTTGCGGTATCTCCTACAGGGAAAGTGCCAGGAGGGAATTGTTGAGCTTGTTCTGAGTGTCTCTGAGAATTGCTCTGATTATCCGTGTGACCTCTTTGCTAAGACTCTCCAGAGAGCCGTCCTGAAAACCAACACACATCTTGACATATCTCCCACGTTGATCGCAGTGTCTCCAGAAACGGCATTCAAGGAGCCAGGACCTTTTCTCCCTACACTCTCCATTGAGTTGTCCTCAAAACCAATATACATCCTGCTATATCTCCCACATGGAAAGTGCCAGGAGGGAGAAGTGGGGATTATGTTTAGACTTTCTCGGAACTGCTTCAAATCAACTAGATCTCTTTGTGCTGTAAATCTCCCAACAGCCAAACACAAAGGCAGCAAACATCTCGCTGTATGTCCCACATCCAAAGTGCCAAGAGAGAGCTTGCTCTCCCTGTCTTTGAGTACTGTTTTCACTGTCCCGGTTACCTCTTGGCTAACGTTCTCTTCAGAGCTGCAGTGAAACCAGGAACCACGTGGAGAAGGCACCCACACTGAAAGTGCCTGGAGGGAACACTGGGGCTTCTTCTCAGTGTCTCTGACATAGGGTTTCACTGTCCCGGGAAAGTCTCTGCTAACACCGTGCAGAGCGCTGTGCCCAATATACAGAAACGTCTTGCGGTATCTCCTACAGGGAAAGTGCCAGGAGGGAATTGTTGAGCTTGTTCTGAGTGTCTCTGAGAATTGCTCTGATTATCCGTGTGACCTCTTTGCTAAGACTCTCCAGAGAGACGTCCTCAAAACCAACACACATCTTGACATATCTCCCACATTGATCGCAGTGTCTCCAGGAACGGCATTCAAGGAGCCAGGACCTTTTCTCCCTACACTCTCCATTGAGTTGTCCTCAAAACCAATATACATCCTGCTATATCTCCCACATGGAAAGTGCTAGGAGGGAGAAGTGGGGATTATGTTTAGACTTTCTCGGAACTGCTTCAAATCAACTAGATCTCTTTGTGCTGTAAATCTCCCAACAGCCAAACGCAAAAGCAGCAAACATCTCGCTGTATGTCCCACATCCAAAGTGCCAAGAGAGAGCTTGCTCTCCCTGTCTTTGAGTACTGTTTTCACTGTCCCGGTTACCTCTTTGCTAACGTTCTCTTCAGAGCTGCAGTGAAACCAGGAACCACGTGGAGAAGGCACCCACACTGAAAGTGCCTGGAGGGAACATTGGGGCTTCTTCTCAGTGTCTCTGACATAGGGTTTCACTGTCCCGGGAAAGTCTCTGCTAACACCGTGCAGAGCGCTGTGCCCAATATACAGAAACGTCTTGCGGTATCTCCTACAGGGAAAGTGCCAGGAGGGAATTGTTGAGCTTGTTCTGAGTGTCTCTGAGAATTGCTCTGATTATCCGTGTGACCTCTTTGCTAAGACTCTCCAGAGAGCCGTCCTGAAAACCAACACACATCTTGACATATCTCCCACGTTGATCGCAGTGTCTCCAGAAACGGCATTCAAGGAGCCAGGACCTTTTCTCCCTACACTCTCCATTGAGTTGTCCTCAAAACCAATATACATCCTGCTATATCTCCCACATGGAAAGTGCCAGGAGGGAGAAGTGGGGATTATGTTTAGACTTTCTCGGAACTGCTTCAAATCAACTAGATCTCTTTGTGCTGTAAATCTCCCAACAGCCAAACGCAAAAGCAGCAAACATCTCGCTGTATGTCCCACATCCAAAGTGCCAAGAGAGAGCTTGCTCTCCCTGTCTTTGAGTACTGTTTTCACTGTCCCGGTTACCTCTTTGCTAACGTTCTCTTCAGAGCTGCAGTGAAACCAGGAACCACGTGGAGAAGGCACCCACACTGAAAGTGCCTGGAGGGAACATTGGGGCTTCTTCTCAGTGTCTCTGACATAGGGTTTCACTGTCCCGGGAAAGTCTCTGCTAACACCGTGCAGAGCGCTGTGCCCAATATACAGAAACGTCTTGCGGTATCTCCTACAGGGAAAGTGCCAGGAGGGAATTGTTGAGCTTGTTCTGAGTGTCTCTGAGAATTGCTCTGATTATCCGTGTGACCTCTTTGCTAAGACTCTCCAGAGAGCCGTCCTCAAAACCAACACACATCTTGACATATCTCCCACATTGATCGCAGTGTCTCCAGGAACGGCATTCAAGGAGCCAGGACCTTTTCTCCCTACACTCTCCATTGAGTTGTCCTCAAAACCAATATACATCCTGCTATATCTCCCACATGGAAAGTGCTAGGAGGGAGAAGTGGGGATTATGTTTAGACTTTCTCGGAACTGCTTCAAATCAACTAGATCTCTTTGTGCTGTAAATCTCCCAACAGCCAAACGCAAAAGCAGCAAACATCTCGCTGTATGTCCCACATCCAAAGTGCCAAGAGAGAGCTTGCTCTCCCTGTCTTTGAGTACTGTTTTCACTGTCCCGGTTACCTCTTTGCTAACGTTCTCTTCAGAGCTGCAGTGAAACCAGGAACCACGTGGAGAAGGCACCCACACTGAAAGTGCCTGGAGGGAACACTGGGGCTTCTTCTCAGTGTCTCTGACATAGGGTTTCACTGTCCCGGGAAAGTCTCTGCTAACACCGTGCAGAGCGCTGTGCCCAATATACAGAAACGTCTTGCGGTATCTCCTACAGGGAAAGTGCCAGGAGGGAATTGTCGAGCTTGTTCTGAGTGTCTCTGAGAATTGCTCTGATTATCCGTGTGACCTCTTTGCTAAGACTCTCCAGAGAGCCGTCCTCAAAACCAACACACATCTTGACATATCTCCCACATTGATCGCAGTGTCTCCAGAAAAGGCATTCAAGGAGCCAGGACCTTTTCTCCCTACACTCTCCATTGAGTTGTCCTCAAAACCAATATACATCCTGCTATATCTCCCACATGGAAATTGCCAGGAGGGAGAAGTGGGGATTATGTTTAGACTTTCTCGGAACTGCTTCAAATCAACTAGATCTCTTTGTGCTGTAAATCTCCCAACAGCCAAACGCAAAAGCAGCAAACATCTCGCTGTATGTCCCACATCCAAAGTGCCAAGAGAGAGCTTGCTCTCCCTGTCTTTGAGTACTGTTTTCACTGTCCCGGTTACCTCTTTGCTAACGTTCTCTTCAGAGCTGCAGTGAAACCAGGAACCACGTGGAGAAGGCACCCACACTGAAAGTGCCTGGAGGGAACATTGGGGCTTCTTCTCAGTGTCTCTGACATAGGGTTTCACTGTCCCGGGAAAGTCTCTGCTAACACCGTGCAGAGCGCTGTGCCCAATATACAGAAACGTCTTGCGGTATCTCCTACAGGGAAAGTGCCAGGAGGGAATTGTTGAGCTTGTTCTGAGTGTCTCTGAGAATTGCTCTGATTATCCGTGTGACCTCTTTGCTAAGACTCTCCAGAGAGCCGTCCTGAAAACCAACACACATCTTGACATATCTCCCACGTTGATCGCAGTGTCTCCAGGAACGGCATTCAAGGAGCCAGGACCTTTTCTCCCTACACTCTCCATTGAGTTGTCCTCAAAACCAATATACATCCTGCTATATCTCCCACATGGAAAGTGCCAGGAGGGAGAAGTGGGGATTATGTTTAGACTTTCTCGGAACTGCTTCAAATCAACTAGATCTCTTTGTGCTGTAAATCTCCCAACAGCCAAACGCAAAAGCAGCAAACATCTCGCTGTATGTCCCACATCCAAAGTGCCAAGAGAGAGCTTGCTCTCCCTGTCTTTGAGTACTGTTTTCACTGTCCCGGTTACCTCTTGGCTAACGTTCTCTTCAGAGCTGCAGTGAAACCAGGAACCACGTGGAGAAGGCACCCACACTGAAAGTGCCTGGAGGGAACACTGGGGCTTCTTCTCAGTGTCTCTGACATAGGGTTTCACTGTCCCGGGAAAGTCTCTGCTAACACCGTGCAGAGCGCTGTGCCCAATATACAGAAACGTCTTGCGGTATCTCCTACAGGGAAAGTGCCAGGAGGGAATTGTCGAGCTTGTTCTCAGTGTCTCTGAGAATTGCTCTGATTATCCGTGTGACCTCTTTGCTAAGACTCTCCAGAGAGCCGTCCTGAAAACCAACACACATCTTGACATATCTCCCACGTTGATCGCAGTGTCTCCAGAAACGGCATTCAAGGAGCCAGGACCTTTTCTCCCTACACTCTCCATTGAGTTGTCCTCAAAACCAATATACATCCTGCTATATCTCCCACATGGAAAGTGCCAGGAGGGAGAAGTGGGGATTATGTTTAGACTTTCTCGGAACTGCTTCAAATCAACTAGATCTCTTTGTGCTGTAAATCTCCCAACAGCCAAACGCAAAAGCAGCAAACATCTCGCTGTATGTCCCACATCCAAAGTGCCAAGAGAGAGCTTGCTCTCCCTGTCTTTGAGTACTGTTTTCACTGTCCCGGTTACCTCTTTGCTAACGTTCTCTTCAGAGCTGCAGTGAAACCAGGAACCACGTGGAGAAGGCACCCACACTGAAAGTGCCTGGAGGGAACATTGGGGCTTCTTCTCAGTGTCTCTGACATAGGGTTTCACTGTCCCGGGAAAGTCTCTGCTAACACCGTGCAGAGCGCTGTGCCCAATATACAGAAACGTCTTGCGGTATCTCCTACAGGGAAAGTGCCAGGAGGGAATTGTTGAGCTTGTTCTGAGTGTCTCTGAGAATTGCTCTGATTATCCGTGTGACCTCTTTGCTAAGACTCTCCAGAGAGCCGTCCTCAAAACCAACACACATCTTGACATATCTCCCACATTGATCGCAGTGTCTCCAGGAACGGCATTCAAGGAGCCAGGACCTTTTCTCCCTACACTCTCCATTGAGTTGTCCTCAAAACCAATATACATCCTGCTATATCTCCCACATGGAAAGTGCTAGGAGGGAGAAGTGGGGATTATGTTTAGACTTTCTCGGAACTGCTTCAAATCAACTAGATCTCTTTGTGCTGTAAATCTCCCAACAGCCAAACGCAAAAGCAGCAAACATCTCGCTGTATGTCCCACATCCAAAGTGCCAAGAGAGAGCTTGCTCTCCCTGTCTTTGAGTACTGTTTTCACTGTCCCGGTTACCTCTTTGCTAACGTTCTCTTCAGAGCTGCAGTGAAACCAGGAACCACGTGGAGAAGGCACCCACACTGAAAGTGCCTGGAGGGAACACTGGGGCTTCTTCTCAGTGTCTCTGACATAGGGTTTCACTGTCCCGGGAAAGTCTCTGCTAACACCGTGCAGAGCGCTGTGCCCAATATACAGAAACGTCTTGCGGTATCTCCTACAGGGAAAGTGCCAGGAGGGAATTGTCGAGCTTGTTCTGAGTGTCTCTGAGAATTGCTCTGATTATCCGTGTGACCTCTTTGCTAAGACTCTCCAGAGAGCCGTCCTCAAAACCAACACACATCTTGACATATCTCCCACATTGATCGCAGTGTCTCCAGAAAAGGCATTCAAGGAGCCAGGACCTTTTCTCCCTACACTCTCCATTGAGTTGTCCTCAAAACCAATATACATCCTGCTATATCTCCCACATGGAAATTGCCAGGAGGGAGAAGTGGGGATTATGTTTAGACTTTCTCGGAACTGCTTCAAATCAACTAGATCTCTTTGTGCTGTAAATCTCCCAACAGCCAAACGCAAAAGCAGCAAACATCTCGCTGTATGTCCCACATCCAAAGTGCCAAGAGAGAGCTTGCTCTCCCTGTCTTTGAGTACTGTTTTCACTGTCCCGGTTACCTCTTTGCTAACGTTCTCTTCAGAGCTGCAGTGAAACCAGGAACCACGTGGAGAAGGCACCCACACTGAAAGTGCCTGGAGGGAACATTGGGGCTTCTTCTCAGTGTCTCTGACATAGGGTTTCACTGTCCCGGGAAAGTCTCTGCTAACACCGTGCAGAGCGCTGTGCCCAATATACAGAAACGTCTTGCGGTATCTCCTACAGGGAAAGTGCCAGGAGGGAATTGTTGAGCTTGTTCTGAGTGTCTCTGAGAATTGCTCTGATTATCCGTGTGACCTCTTTGCTAAGACTCTCCAGAGAGCCGTCCTGAAAACCAACACACATCTTGACATATCTCCCACGTTGATCGCAGTGTCTCCAGGAACGGCATTCAAGGAGCCAGGACCTTTTCTCCCTACACTCTCCATTGAGTTGTCCTCAAAACCAATATACATCCTGCTATATCTCCCACATGGAAAGTGCCAGGAGGGAGAAGTGGGGATTATGTTTAGACTTTCTCGGAACTGCTTCAAATCAACTAGATCTCTTTGTGCTGTAAATCTCCCAACAGCCAAACGCAAAAGCAGCAAACATCTCGCTGTATGTCCCACATCCAAAGTGCCAAGAGAGAGCTTGCTCTCCCTGTCTTTGAGTACTGTTTTCACTGTCCCGGTTACCTCTTGGCTAACGTTCTCTTCAGAGCTGCAGTGAAACCAGGAACCACGTGGAGAAGGCACCCACACTGAAAGTGCCTGGAGGGAACACTGGGGCTTCTTCTCAGTGTCTCTGACATAGGGTTTCACTGTCCCGGGAAAGTCTCTGCTAACACCGTGCAGAGCGCTGTGCCCAATATACAGAAACGTCTTGCGGTATCTCCTACAGGGAAAGTGCCAGGAGGGAATTGTCGAGCTTGTTCTCAGTGTCTCTGAGAATTGCTCTGATTATCCGTGTGACCTCTTTGCTAAGACTCTCCAGAGAGACGTCCTCAAAACCAACACACATCTTGACATATCTCCCACATTGATCGCAGTGTCTCCAGAAACGGCATTCAAGGAGCCAGGACCTTTTCTCCCTACACTCTCCATTGAGTTGTCCTCAAAACCAATATACATCCTGCTATATCTCCCACATGGAAAGTGCCAGGAGGGAGAAGTGGGGATTATGTTTAGACTTTCTCGGAACTGCTTCAAATCAACTAGATCTCTTTGTGCTGTAAATCTCCCAACAGCCAAACGCAAAAGCAGCAAACATCTCGCTGTATGTCCCACATCCAAAGTGCCAAGAGAGAGCTTGCTCTCCCTGTCTTTGAGTACTGTTTTCACTGTCCCGGTTACCTCTTGGCTAACGTTCTCTTCAGAGCTGCAGTGAAACCAGGAACCACGTGGAGAAGGCACCCACACTAAAAGTCCCTGGAGGGAACACTGGGGCTTCTTCTCAGTGTCTCTGACATAGGGTTTCACTGTCCCGGGAAAGTCTCTGCTAACACCGTGCAGAGCGCTGTGCCCAATATACAGAAACGTCTTGCGGTATCTCCTACAGGGAAAGTGCCAGGAGGGAATTGTTGAGCTTGTTCTGAGTGTCTCTGAGAATTGCTCTGATTATCCGTGTGACCTCTTTGCTAAGACTCTCCAGAGAGCCGTCCTGAAAACCAACACACATCTTGACATATCTCCCACGTTGATCGCAGTGTCTCCAGGAACGGCATTCAAGGAGCCAGGACCTTTTCTCCCTACACTCTCCATTGAGTTGTCCTCAAAACCAATATACATCCTGCTATATCTCCCACATGGAAAGTGCCAGGAGGGAGAAGTGGGGATTATGTTTAGACTTTCTCGGAACTGCTTCAAATCAACTAGATCTCTTTGTGCTGTAAATCTCCCAACAGCCAAACGCAAAAGCAGCAAACATCTCGCTGTATGTCCCACATCCAAAGTGCCAAGAGAGAGCTTGCTCTCCCTGTCTTTGAGTACTGTTTTCACTGTCCCGGTTACCTCTTGGCTAACGTTCTCTTCAGAGCTGCAGTGAAACCAGGAACCACGTGGAGAAGGCACCCACACTGAAAGTGCCTGGAGGGAACACTGGGGCTTCTTCTCAGTGTCTCTGACATAGGGTTTCACTGTCCCGGGAAAGTCTCTGCTAACACCGTGCAGAGCGCTGTGCCCAATATACAGAAACGTCTTGCGGTATCTCCTACAGGGAAAGTGCCAGGAGGGAATTGTCGAGCTTGTTCTCAGTGTCTCTGAGAATTGCTCTGATTATCCGTGTGACCTCTTTGCTAAGACTCTCCAGAGAGACGTCCTCAAAACCAACACACATCTTGACATATCTCCCACATTGATCGCAGTGTCTCCAGAAACGGCATTCAAGGAGCCAGGACCTTTTCTCCCTACACTCTCCATTGAGTTGTCCTCAAAACCAATATACATCCTGCTATATCTCCCACATGGAAAGTGCCAGGAGGGAGAAGTGGGGATTATGTTTAGACTTTCTCGGAACTGCTTCAAATCAACTAGATCTCTTTGTGCTGTAAATCTCCCAACAGCCAAACGCAAAAGCAGCAAACATCTCGCTGTATGTCCCACATCCAAAGTGCCAAGAGAGAGCTTGCTCTCCCTGTCTTTGAGTACTGTTTTCACTGTCCCGGTTACCTCTTGGCTAACGTTCTCTTCAGAGCTGCAGTGAAACCAGGAACCACGTGGAGAAGGCACCCACACTAAAAGTCCCTGGAGGGAACACTGGGGCTTCTTCTCAGTGTCTCTGACATAGGGTTTCACTGTCCCGGGAAAGTCTCTGCTAACACCGTGCAGAGCGCTGTGCCCAATATACAGAAACGTCTTGCGGTATCTCCTACAGGGAAAGTGGCTGGAGGGAATTGTCGAGCTTGTTCTCAGTGTCTCTGAGAATTGCTCTGATTATCCGTGTGACCTCTTTGCTAAGACTCTCCAGAGAGACGTCCTCAAAACCAACACACATCTTGACATATCTCCCACATTGATCGCAGTGTCTCCAGAAACGGCATTCAAGGAGCCAGGACCTTTTCTCCCTACACTGTCCATTGAGTTGTCCTCAAAACCAATATACATCCTGCTATATCTCCCACATGGAAAGTGCCAGGAGGGAGAAGTGGGGATTATGTTTAGACTTTCTCGGAACTGCTTCAAATCAACTAGATCTCTTTGTGCTGTAAATCTCCCAACAGCCAAACGCAAAAGCAGCAAACATCTCGCTGTATGTCCCACATCCAAAGTGCCAAGAGAGAGCTTGCTCTCCCTGTCTTTGAGTACTGTTTTCACTGTCCCGGTTACCTCTTGGCTAACGTTCTCTTCAGAGCTGCAGTGAAACCAGGAACCACGTGGAGAAGGCACCCACACTGAAAGTGCCTGGAGGGAACACTGGGGCTTCTTCTCAGTGTCTCTGACATAGGGTTTCACTGTCCCGGGAAAGTCTCTGCTAACACCGTGCAGAGCGCTGTGCCCAATATACAGAAACGTCTTGCGGTATCTCCTACAGGGAAAGTGCCAGGAGGGAATTGTCGAGCTTGTTCTGAGTGTCTCTGAGAATTGCTCTGATTATCCGTGTGACCTCTTTGCTAAGACTCTCCAGAGAGCCGTCCTCAAAACCAACACACATCTTGACATATCTCCCACATTGATCGCAGTGTCTCCAGAAACGGCATTCAAGGAGCCAGGACCTTTTCTCCCTACACTCTCCATTGAGTTGTCCTCAAAAGCAATATACATCCTGCTATATCTCCCACATGGAAAGTGCCAGGAGGGAGAAGTGGGGATTATGTTTAGACTTTCTCGGAACTGCTTCAAATCAACTAGATCTCTTTGTGCTGTAAATCTCCCAACAGCCAAACGCAAAAGCAGCAAACATCTCGCTGTATGTCCCACATCCAAAGTGCCAAGAGAGAGCTTGCTCTCCCTGTCTTTGAGTACTGTTTTCACTGTCCCGGTTACCTCTTGGCTAACGTTCTCTTCAGAGCTGCAGTGAAACCAGGAACCACGTGGAGAAGGCACCCACACTGAAAGTGCCTGGAGGGAACACTGGGGCTTCTTCTCAGTGTCTCTGACATAGGGTTTCACTGTCCCGGGAAAGTCTCTGCTAACACCGTGCAGAGCGCTGTGCCCAATATACAGAAACGTCTTGCGGTATCTCCTACAGGGAAAGTGCCAGGAGGGAATTGTCGAGCTTGTTCTCAGTGTCTCTGAGAATTGCTCTGATTATCCGTGTGACCTCTTTGCTAAGACTCTCCAGAGAGCCGTCCTCAAAACCAACACACATCTTGACATATCTCCCACATTGATCGCAGTGTCTCCAGAAACGGCATTCAAGGAGCCAGGACCTTTTCTCCCTACACTCTCCATTGAGTTGTCCTCAAAACCAATATACATCCTGCTATATCTCCCACATGGAAAGTGCCAGGAGGGAGAAGTGGGGATTATGTTTAGACTTTCTCGGAACTGCTTCAAATCAACTAGATCTCTTTGTGCTGTAAATCTCCCAACAGCCAAACGCAAAAGCAGCAAACATCTCGCTGTATGTCCCACATCCAAAGTGCCAAGAGAGAGCTTGCTCTCCCTGTCTTTGAGTACTGTTTTCACTGTCCCGGTTACCTCTTGGCTAACGTTCTCTTCAGAGCTGCAGTGAAACCAGGAACCACGTGGAGAAGGCACCCACACTAAAAGTCCCTGGAGGGAACACTGGGGCTTCTTCTCAGTGTCTCTGACATAGGGTTTCACTGTCCCGGGAAAGTCTCTGCTAACACCGTGCAGAGCGCTGTGCCCAATATACAGAAACGTCTTGCGGTATCTCCTACAGGGAAAGTGGCTGGAGGGAATTGTCGAGCTTGTTCTCAGTGTCTCTGAGAATTGCTCTGATTATCCGTGTGACCTCTTTGCTAAGACTCTCCAGAGAGACGTCCTCAAAACCAACACACATCTTGACATATCTCCCACATTGATCGCAGTGTCTCCAGAAACGGCATTCAAGGAGCCAGGACCTTTTCTCCCTACACTGTCCATTGAGTTGTCCTCAAAACCAATATACATCCTGCTATATCTCCCACATGGAAAGTGCCAGGAGGGAGAAGTGGGGATTATGTTTAGACTTTCTCGGAACTGCTTCAAATCAACTAGATCTCTTTGTGCTGTAAATCTCCCAACAGCCAAACGCAAAAGCAGCAAACATCTCGCTGTATGTCCCACATCCAAAGTGCCAAGAGAGAGCTTGCTCTCCCTGTCTTTGAGTACTGTTTTCACTGTCCCGGTTACCTCTTGGCTAACGTTCTCTTCAGAGCTGCAGTGAAACCAGGAACCACGTGGAGAAGGCACCCACACTGAAAGTGCCTGGAGGGAACACTGGGGCTTCTTCTCAGTGTCTCTGACATAGGGTTTCACTGTCCCGGGAAAGTCTCTGCTAACACCGTGCAGAGCGCTGTGCCCAATATACAGAAACGTCTTGCGGTATCTCCTACAGGGAAAGTGCCAGGAGGGAATTGTCGAGCTTGTTCTCAGTGTCTCTGAGAATTGCTCTGATTATCCGTGTGACCTCTTTGCTAAGACTCTCCAGAGAGACGTCCTCAAAACCAACACACATCTTGACATATCTCCCACATTGATCGCAGTGTCTCCAGAAACGGCATTCAAGGAGCCAGGACCTTTTCTCCCTACACTGTCCATTGAGTTGTCCTCAAAACCAATATACATCCTGCTATATCTCCCACATGGAAAGTGCCAGGAGGGAGAAGTGGGGATTATGTTTAGACTTTCTCGGAACTGCTTCAAATCAACTAGATCTCTTTGTGCTGTAAATCTCCCAACAGCCAAACGCAAAAGCAGCAAACATCTCGCTGTATGTCCCACATCCAAAGTGCCAAGAGAGAGCTTGCTCTCCCTGTCTTTGAGTACTGTTTTCACTGTCCCGGTTACCTCTTTGCTAACGTTCTCTTCAGAGCTGCAGTGAAACCAGGAACCACGTGGAGAAGGCACCCACACTGAAAGTGCCTGGAGGGAACATTGGGGCTTCTTCTCAGTGTCTCTGACATAGGGTTTCACTGTCCCGGGAAAGTCTCTGCTAACACCGTGCAGAGCGCTGTGCCCAATATACAGAAACGTCTTGCGGTATCTCCTACAGGGAAAGTGCCAGGAGGGAATTGTTGAGCTTGTTCTGAGTGTCTCTGAGAATTGCTCTGATTATCCGTGTGACCTCTTTGCTAAGACTCTCCAGAGAGCCGTCCTCAAAACCAACACACATCTTGACATATCTCCCACGTTGATCGCAGTGTCTCCAGGAACGGCATTCAAGGAGCCAGGACCTTTTCTCCCTACACTCTCCATTGAGTTGTCCTCAAAACCAATATACATCCTGCTATATCTCCCACATGGAAAGTGCCAGGAGGGAGAAGTGGGGATTATGTTTAGACTTTCTCGGAACTGCTTCAAATCAACTAGATCTCTTTGTGCTGTAAATCTCCCAACAGCCAAACGCAAAAGCAGCAAACATCTCGCTGTATGTCCCACATCCAAAGTGCCAAGAGAGAGCTTGCTCTCCCTGTCTTTGAGTACTGTTTTCACTGTCCCGGTTACCTCTTGGCTAACGTTCTCTTCAGAGCTGCAGTGAAACCAGGAACCACGTGGAGAAGGCACCCACACTGAAAGTGCCTGGAGGGAACACTGGGGCTTCTTCTCAGTGTCTCTGACATAGGGTTTCACTGTCCCGGGAAAGTCTCTGCTAACACCGTGCAGAGCGCTGTGCCCAATATAAAGAAACGTCTTGCGGTATCTCCTACAGGGAAAGTGGCTGGAGGGAATTGTCGAGCTTGTTCTGAGTGTCTCTGAGAATTGCTCTGATTATCCGTGTGACCTCTTTGCTAAGACTCTCCAGAGAGCCGTCCTCAAAACCAACACACATCTTGACATATCTCCCACATTGATCGCAGTGTCTCCAGAAACGGCATTCAAGGAGCCAGGACCTTTTCTCCCTACACTCTCCATTGAGTTGTCCTCAAAACCAATATACATCCTGCTATATCTCCCACATGGAAAGTGCCAGGAGGGAGAAGTGGGGATTATGTTTAGACTTTCTCGGAACTGCTTCAAATCAACTAGATCTCTTTGTGCTGTAAATCTCCCAACAGCCAAACGCAAAAGCAGCAAACATCTCGCTGTATGTCCCACATCCAAAGTGCCAAGAGAGAGCTTGCTCTCCCTGTCTTTGAGTACTGTTTTCACTGTCCCGGTTACCTCTTGGCTAACGTTCTCTTCAGAGCTGCAGTGAAACCAGGAACCACGTGGAGAAGGCACCCACACTAAAAGTCCCTGGAGGGAACACTGGGGCTTCTTCTCAGTGTCTCTGACATAGGGTTTCACTGTCCCGGGAAAGTCTCTGCTAACACCGTGCAGAGCGCTGTGCCCAATATACAGAAACGTCTTGCGGTATCTCCTACAGGGAAAGTGGCTGGAGGGAATTGTCGAGCTTGTTCTCAGTGTCTCTGAGAATTGCTCTGATTATCCGTGTGACCTCTTTGCTAAGACTCTCCAGAGAGACGTCCTCAAAACCAACACACATCTTGACATATCTCCCACATTGATCGCAGTGTCTCCAGAAACGGCATTCAAGGAGCCAGGACCTTTTCTCCCTACACTCTCCATTGAGTTGTCCTCAAAACCAATATACATCCTGCTATATCTCCCACATGGAAAGTGCCAGGAGGGAGAAGTGGGGATTATGTTTAGACTTTCTCGGAACTGCTTCAAATCAACTAGATCTCTTTGTGCTGTAAATCTCCCAACAGCCAAACGCAAAAGCAGCAAACATCTCGCTGTATGTCCCACATCCAAAGTGCCAAGAGAGAGCTTGCTCTCCCTGTCTTTGAGTACTGTTTTCACTGTCCCGGGTACCTCTTTGCTAACGTTCTCTTCAGAGCTGCAGTGAAACCAGGAACCACGTGGAGAAGGCACCCACACTGAAAGTGCCTGGAGGGAACATTGGGGCTTCTTCTCAGTGTCTCTGACATAGGGTTTCACTGTCCCGGGAAAGTCTCTGCTAACACCGTGCAGAGCGCTGTGCCCAATATACAGAAACGTCTTGCGGTATCTCCTACAGGGAAAGTGCCAGGAGGGAATTGTCGAGCTTGTTCTCAGTGTCTCTGAGAATTGCTCTGATTATCCGTGTGACCTCTTTGCTAAGACTCTCCAGAGACACGTCCTCAAAACCAACACACATCTTGACATATCTCCCACATTGATCGCAGTCTCTCCAGAAACGGCATTCAAGGAGCCAGGACCTTTTCTCCCTACACTCTCCATTGAGTTGTCCTCAAAACCAATATACATCCTGCTATATCTCCCACATGGAAAGTGCCAGGAGGGAGAAGTGGGGATTATGTTTAGACTTTCTCGGAACTGCTTCAAATCAACTAGATCTCTTTGTGCTGTAAATCTCCCAACAGCCAAACGCAAAAGCAGCAAACATCTCGCTGTATGTCCCACATCCAAAGTGCCAAGAGAGAGCTTGCTCTCCCTGTCTTTGAGTACTGTTTTCACTGTCCCGGTTACCTCTTTGCTAACGTTCTCTTCAGAGCTGCAGTGAAACCAGGAACCACGTGGAGAAGGCACCCACACTGAAAGTGCCTGGAGGGAACATTGGGGCTTCTTCTCAGTGTCTCTGACACAGGGTTTCACTGTCCCGGGAAAGTCTCTGCTAACACCGTGCAGAGCGCTGTGCCCAATATACAGAAACGTCTTGCGGTATCTCCTACAGGGAAAGTGCCAGGAGGGAATTGTCGAGCTTGTTCTCAGTGTCTCTGAGAATTGCTCTGATTATCCCTGTGACCTCTTTGCTAAGACTCTCCAGAGAGCCGTCCTCAAAACCAACACACATCTTGACATATCTCCCACATTGATCGCAGTGTCTCCAGAAAGGCATTCAAGGAGCCAGGACCTTTTCTCCCTACACTCTCCATTGAGTTGTCCTCAAAACCAATATACATCCTGCTATATCTCCCACATGGAAAGTGCCAGGAGGGAGAAGTGGGGATTATGTTTAGACTTTCTCGGAACTGCTTCAAATCAACTAGATCTCTTTGTGCTGTAAATCTCCCAACAGCCAAACGCAAAAGCAGCAAACATCTCGCTGTATGTCCCACATCCAAAGTGCCAAGAGAGAGCTTGCTCTCCCTGTCTTTGAGTACTGTTTTCACTGTCCCGGTTACCTCTTTGCTAACGTTCTCTTCAGAGCTGCAGTGAAACCAGGAACCACGTGGAGAAGGCACCCACACTGAAAGTGCCTGGAGGGAACATTGGGGCTTCTTCTCAGTGTCTCTGACATAGGGTTTCACTCTCCCGGGAAAGTCTCTGCTAACACCGTGCAGAGCGCTGTGCCCAATATACAGAAACGTCTTGCGGTATCTCCTACAGGGAAAGTGCCAGGAGGGAATTGTCGAGCTTGTTCTGAGTGTCTCTGAGAATTGCTCTGATTATCCGTGTGACCTCGTTGCTAAGACTCTCCAGAGAGCCGTCCTCAAAACCAACACACATCTTGACATATCTCCCACATTGATCGCAGTGTCTCCAGAAACGGCATTCAAGGAGCCAGGACCTTTTCTCCCTACACTCTCCATTGAGTTGTCCTCAAAACCAATATACATCCTGCTATATCTCCCACATGGAAAGTGCCAGGAGGGAGAAGTGGGGATTATGTTTAGACTTTCTCGGAACTGCTTCAAATCAACTAGATCTCTTTGTGCTGTAAATCTCCCAACAGCCAAACGCAAAAGCAGCAAACATCTCGCTGTATGTCCCACATCCAAAGTGCCAAGAGAGAGCTTGCTCTCCCTGTCTTTGAGTACTGTTTTCACTGTCCCGGTTACCTCTTTGCTAACGTTCTCTTCAGAGCTGCAGTGAAACCAGGAACCACGTGGAGAAGGCATCCACACTGAAAGTGCCTGGAGGGAACATTGGGGCTTCTTCTCAGTGTCTCTGACATAGGGTTTCACTATCCCGGGAAAGTCTCTGCTAACACCGTGCAGAGCGCTGTGCCCAATATACAGAAACGTCTTGCGGGATCTCCTACAGGGAAAGTGCCAGGAGGGAATTGTCGAGCTTGTTCTGAGTGTCTCTGAGAATTGCTCTGATTACCCGTGTGACCTCTTTGCTAAGACTCTCCAGAGAGCCGTCCTCAAAACCAACACACATCTTGACATATCTCCCACATTGATCGCAGTGTCTCCAGAAACGGCATTCAAGGAGCCAGGACCTTTTCTCCCTACACTCTCCATTGAGTTGTCCTCAAAACCAATATACATCCTGCTATATCTCCCACATGGAAAGTGCCAGGAGGGAGAAGTGGGGATTATGTTTAGACTTTCTCGGAACTGCTTCAAATCAACTAGATCTCTTTGTGCTGTAAATCTCCCGACAGCCAAACGCAAAAGCAGCAAACATCTCGCTGTATGTCCCACATCCAAAGTGCCAAGAGAGAGCTTGCTCTCCCTGTCTTTGAGTACTGTTTTCACTGTCCCGGTTACCTCTTTGCTAACGTTCTCTTCAGAGCTGCAGTGAAACCAGGAACCACGTGGAGAAGGCACCCACACTGAAAGTGCCTGGAGGGAACATTGGGGCTTCTTCTCAGTGTCTCTGACATAGGGTTTCACTGTCCCGGGAAAGTCTCTGCTAACACCGTGCAGAGCGCTGTGCCCAATATACAGAAACGTCTTGCGGTATCTCCTACAGGGAAAGTGCCAGGAGGGAATTGTCGAGCTTGTTCTGAGTGTCTCTGAGAATTGCTCTGATTATCCGTGTGACCTCTTTGCTAAGACTCTCCAGAGAGACGTCCTCAAAACCAACACACATCTTGACATATCTCCCACATTGATCGCAGTGTCTCCAGGAACGGCATTCAAGGAGCCAGGACCTTTTCTCCCTACACTCTCCATTGAGTTGTCCTCAAAACCAATATACATCCTGCTATATCTCCCACATGGAAAGTGCCAGGAGGGAGAAGTGGGGATTATGTTTAGACTTTCTCGGAACTGCTTCAAATCAACTAGATCTCTTTGTGCTGTAAATCTCCCAACAGCCAAACGCAAAAGCAGCAAACATCTCGCTGTATGTCCCACATCCAAAGTGCCAAGAGAGAGCTTGCTCTCCCTGTCTTTGAGTACTGTTTTCACTGTCCCGGTTACCTCTTGGCTAACGTTCTCTTCAGAGCTGCAGTGAAACCAGGAACCACGTGGAGAAGGCACCCACACTGAAAGTGCCTGGAGGGAACATTGGGGCTTCTTCTCAGTGTCTCTGACATAGGGTTTCACTGTCCCGGGAAAGTCTCTGCTAACACCGTGCAGAGCGCTGTGCCCAATATACAGAAACGTCTTGCGGTATCTCCTACAGGGAAAGTGCCAGGAGGGAATTGTTGAGCTTGTTCTGAGTGTCTCTGAGAATTGCTCTGATTATCCGTGTGACCTCTTTGCTAAGACTCTCCAGAGAGCCGTCCTGAAAACCAACACACATCTTGACATATCTCCCACGTTGATCGCAGTGTCTCCAGGAACGGCATTCAAGGAGCCAGGACCTTTTCTCCCTACACTCTCCATTGAGTTGTCCTCAAAACCAATATACATCCTGCTATATCTCCCACATGGAAAGTGCCAGGAGGGAGAAGTGGGGATTATGTTTAGACTTTCTCGGAACTGCTTCAAATCAACTAGATCTCTTTGTGCTGTAAATCTCCCAACAGCCAAACGCAAAAGCAGCAAACATCTCGCTGTATGTCCCACATCCAAAGTGCCAAGAGAGAGCTTGCTCTCCCTGTCTTTGAGTACTGTTTTCACTGTCCCGGTTACCTCTTGGCTAACGTTCTCTTCAGAGCTGCAGTGAAACCAGGAACCACGTGGAGAAGGCACCCACACTAAAAGTCCCTGGAGGGAACACTGGGGCTTCTTCTCAGTGTCTCTGACATAGGGTTTCACTGTCCCGGGAAAGTCTCTGCTAACACCGTGCAGAGCGCTGTGCCCAATATACAGAAACGTCTTGCGGTATCTCCTACAGGGAAAGTGCCAGGAGGGAATTGTCGAGCTTGTTCTCAGTGTCTCTGAGAATTGCTCTGATTATCCGTGTGACCTCTTTGCTAAGACTCTCCAGAGAGACGTCCTCAAAACCAACACACATCTTGACATATCTCCCACATTGATCGCAGTGTCTCCAGAAACGGCATTCAAGGAGCCAGGACCTTTTCTCCCTACACTGTCCATTGAGTTGTCCTCAAAACCAATATACATCCTGCTATATCTCCCACATGGAAAGTGCCAGGAGGGAGAAGTGGGGATTATGTTTAGACTTTCTCGGAACTGCTTCAAATCAACTAGATCTCTTTGTGCTGTAAATCTCCCAACAGCCAAACGCAAAAGCAGCAAACATCTCGCTGTATGTCCCACATCCAAAGTGCCAAGAGAGAGCTTGCTCTCCCTGTCTTTGAGTACTGTTTTCACTGTCCCGGTTACCTCTTTGCTAACGTTCTCTTCAGAGCTGCAGTGAAACCAGGAACCACGTGGAGAAGGCACCCACACTGAAAGTGCCTGGAGGGAACATTGGGGCTTCTTCTCAGTGTCTCTGACATAGGGTTTCACTGTCCCGGGAAAGTCTCTGCTAACACCGTGCAGAGCGCTGTGCCCAATATACAGAAACGTCTTGCGGTATCTCCTACAGGGAAAGTGCCAGGAGGGAATTGTTGAGCTTGTTCTGAGTGTCTCTGAGAATTGCTCTGATTATCCGTGTGACCTCTTTGCTAAGACTCTCCAGAGAGCCGTCCTGAAAACCAACACACATCTTGACATATCTCCCACGTTGATCGCAGTGTCTCCAGGAACGGCATTCAAGGAGCCAGGACCTTTTCTCCCTACACTCTCCATTGAGTTGTCCTCAAAACCAATATACATCCTGCTATATCTCCCACATGGAAAGTGCCAGGAGGGAGAAGTGGGGATTATGTTTAGACTTTCTCGGAACTGCTTCAAATCAACTAGATCTCTTTGTGCTGTAAATCTCCCAACAGCCAAACGCAAAAGCAGCAAACATCTCGCTGTATGTCCCACACCCAAAGTGCCAAGAGAGAGCTTGCTCTCCCTGTCTTTGAGTACTGTTTTCACTGTCCCGGTTACCTCTTGGCTAACGTTCTCTTCAGAGCTGCAGTGAAACCAGGAACCACGTGGAGAAGGCACCCACACTGAAAGTGCCTGGAGGGAACATTGGGGCTTCTTCTCAGTGTCTCTGACATAGGGTTTCACTGTCCCGGGAAAGTCTCTGCTAACACCGTGCAGAGCGCTGTGCCCAATATACAGAAACGTCTTGCGGTATCTCCTACAGGGAAAGTGGCTGGAGGGAATTGTCGAGCTTGTTCTGAGTGTCTCTGAGAATTGCTCTGATTATCCGTGTGACCTCTTTGCTAAGACTCTCCAGAGAGACGTCCTCAAAACCAACACACATCTTGACATATCTCCCACATTGATCGCAGTGTCTCCAGAAACGGCATTCAAGGAGCCAGGACCTTTTCTCCCTACACTCTCCATTGAGTTGTCCTCAAAACCAATATACATCCTGCTATATCTCCCACATGGAAAGTGCCAGGAGGGAGAAGTGGGGATTATGTTTAGACTTTCTCGGAACTGCTTCAAATCAACTAGATCTCTTTGTGCTGTAAATCTCCCAACAGCCAAACGCAAAAGCAGCAAACATCTCGCTGTATGTCCCACATCCAAAGTGCCAAGAGAGAGCTTGCTCTCCCTGTCTTTGAGTACTGTTTTCACTGTCCCGGTTACCTCTTGGCTAACGTTCTCTTCAGAGCTGCAGTGAAACCAGGAACCACGTGGAGAAGGCACCCACACTAAAAGTCCCTGGAGGGAACACTGGGGCTTCTTCTCAGTGTCTCTGACATAGGGTTTCACTGTCCCGGGAAAGTCTCTGCTAACACCGTGCAGAGCGCTGTGCCCAATATACAGAAACGTCTTGCGGTATCTCCTACAGGGAAAGTGGCTGGAGGGAACTGTCGAGCTTGTTCTCAGTGTCTCTGAGAATTGCTCTGATTATCCGTGTGACCTCTTTGCTAAGACTCTCCAGAGAGACGTCCTCAAAACCAACACACATCTTGACATATCTCCCACATTGATCGCAGTGTCTCCAGAAACGGCATTCAAGGAGCCAGGACCTTTTCTCCCTACACTCTCCATTGAGTTGTCCTCAAAACCAATATACATCCTGCTATATCTCCCACATGGAAAGTGCCAGGAGGGAGAAGTGGGGATTATGTTTAGACTTTCTCGGAACTGCTTCAAATCAACTAGATCTCTTTGTGCTGTAAATCTCCCAACAGCCAAACGCAAAAGCAGCAAACATCTCGCTGTATGTCCCACATCCAAAGTGCCAAGAGAGAGCTTGCTCTCCCTGTCTTTGAGTACTGTTTTCACTGTCCCGGTTACCTCTTTGCTAACGTTCTCTTCAGAGCTGCAGTGAAACCAGGAACCACGTGGAGAAGGCACCCACACTGAAAGTGCCTGGAGGGAACATTGGGGCTTCTTCTCAGTGTCTCTGACATAGGGTTTCACTCTCCCGGGAAAGTCTCTGCTAACACCGTGCAGAGCGCTGTGCCCAATATACAGAAACGTCTTGCGGTATCTCCTACAGGGAAAGTGCCAGGAGGGAATTGTTGAGCTTGTTCTGAGTGTCTCTGAGAATTGCTCTGATTATCCGTGTGACCTCTTTGCTAAGACTCTCCAGAGAGCCGTCCTGAAAACCAACACACATCTTGACATATCTCCCACGTTGATCGCAGTGTCTCCAGGAACGGCATTCAAGGAGCCAGGACCTTTTCTCCCTACACTCTCCATTGAGTTGTCCTCAAAACCAATATACATCCTGCTATATCTCCCACATGGAAAGTGCCAGGAGGGAGAAGTGGGGATTATGTTTAGACTTTCTCGGAACTGCTTCAAATCAACTAGATCTCTTTGTGCTGTAAATCTCCCAACAGCCAAACGCAAAAGCAGCAAACATCTCGCTGTATGTCCCACACCCAAAGTGCCAAGAGAGAGCTTGCTCTCCCTGTCTTTGAGTACTGTTTTCACTGTCCCGGTTACCTCTTGGCTAACGTTCTCTTCAGAGCTGCAGTGAAACCAGGAACCACGTGGAGAAGGCACCTACACTAAAAGTCCCTGGAGGGAACACTGGGGCTTCTTCTCAGTGTCTCTGACATAGGGTTTCACTGTCCCGGGAAAGTCTCTGCTAACACCGTGCAGAGCGCTGTGCCCAATATACAGAAACGTCTTGCGGTATCTCCTACAGGGAAAGTGGCTGGAGGGAATTGTCGAGCTTGTTCTGAGTGTCTCTGAGAATTGCTCTGATTATCCGTGTGACCTCTTTGCTAAGACTCTCCAGAGAGCCGTCCTCAAAACCAACACACATCTTGACATATCTCCCACATTGATCGCAGTGTCTCCAGAAACGGCATTCAAGGAGCCAGGACCTTTTCTCCCTACACTCTCCATTGAGTTGTCCTCAAAACCAATATACATCCTGCTATATCTCCCACATGGAAAGTGCCAGGAGGGAGAAGTGGGGATTATGTTTAGACTTTCTCGGAACTGCTTCAAATCAACTAGATCTCTTTGTGCTGTAAATCTCCCAACAGCCAAACGCAAAAGCAGCAAACATCTCGCTGTATGTCCCACATCCAAAGTGCCAAGAGAGAGCTTGCTCTCCCTGTCTTTGAGTACTGTTTTCACTGTCCCGGGTACCTCTTTGCTAACGTTCTCTTCAGAGCTGCAGTGAAACCAGGAACCACGTGGAGAAGGCACCCACACTAAAAGTCCCTGGAGGGAACATTGGGGCTTCTTCTCAGTGTCTCTGACATAGGGTTTCACTGTCCCGGGAAAGTCTCTGCTAACACCGTGCAGAGCGCTGTGCCCAATATACAGAAACGTCTTGCGGTATCTCCTACAGGGAAAGTGCCAGGAGGGAATTGTCGAGCTTGTTCTCAGTGTCTCTGAGAATTGCTCTGATTATCCGTGTGACCTCTTTGCTAAGACTCTCCAGAGACACGTCCTCAAAACCAACACACATCTTGACATATCTCCCACATTGATCGCAGTCTCTCCAGAAACGGCATTCAAGGAGCCAGGACCTTTTCTCCCTACACTCTCCATTGAGTTGTCCTCAAAACCAATATACATCCTGCTATATCTCCCACATGGAAAGTGCCAGGAGGGAGAAGTGGGGATTATGTTTAGACTTTCTCGGAACTGCTTCAAATCAACTAGATCTCTTTGTGCTGTAAATCTCCCAACAGCCAAACGCAAAAGCAGCAAACATCTCGCTGTATGTCCCACATCCAAAGTGCCAAGAGAGAGCTTGCTCTCCCTGTCTTTGAGTACTGTTTTCACTGTCCCGGTTACCTCTTTGCTAACGTTCTCTTCAGAGCTGCAGTGAAACCAGGAACCACGTGGAGAAGGCACCCACACTGAAAGTGCCTGGAGGGAACATTGGGGCTTCTTCTCAGTGTCTCTGACACAGGGTTTCACTGTCCCGGGAAAGTCTCTGCTAACACCGTGCAGAGCGCTGTGCCCAATATACAGAAACGTCTTGCGGTATCTCCTACAGGGAAAGTGCCAGGAGGGAATTGTCGAGCTTGTTCTCAGTGTCTCTGAGAATTGCTCTGATTATCCGTGTGACCTCTTTGCTAAGACTCTCCAGAGAGCCGTCCTCAAAACCAACACACATCTTGACATATCTCCCACATTGATCGCAGTGTCTCCAGAAAGGCATTCAAGGAGCCAGGACCTTTTCTCCCTACACTCTCCATTGAGTTGTCCTCAAAACCAATATACATCCTGCTATATCTCCCACATGGAAAGTGCCAGGAGGGAGAAGTGGGGATTATGTTTAGACTTTCTCGGAACTGCTTCAAATCAACTAGATCTCTTTGTGCTGTAAATCTCCCAACAGCCAAACGCAAAAGCAGCAAACATCTCGCTGTATGTCCCACATCCAAAGTGCCAAGAGAGAGCTTGCTCTCCCTGTCTTTGAGTACTGTTTTCACTGTCCCGGTTACCTCTTTGCTAACGTTCTCTTCAGAGCTGCAGTGAAACCAGGAACCACGTGGAGAAGGCACCCACACTGAAAGTGCCTGGAGGGAACATTGGGGCTTCTTCTCAGTGTCTCTGACATAGGGTTTCACTGTCCCGGGAAAGTCTCTGCTAACACCGTGCAGAGCGCTGTGCCCAATATACAGAAACGTCTTGCGGTATCTCCTACAGGGAAAGTGCCAGGAGGGAATTGTCGAGCTTGTTCTCAGTGTCTCTGAGAATTGCTCTGATTATCCGTGTGACCTCTTTGCTAAGACTCTCCAGAGAGACGTCCTCAAAACCAACACACATCTTGACATATCTCCCACATTGATCGCAGTGTCTCCAGGAACGGCATTCAAGGAGCCAGGACCTTTTCTCCCTACACTCTCCATTGAGTTGTCCTCAAAACCAATATACATCCTGCTATATCTCCCACATGGAAAGTGCCAGGAGGGAGAAGTGGGGATTATGTTTAGACTTTCTCGGAACTGCTTCAAATCAACTAGATCTCTTTGTGCTGTAAATCTCCCAACAGCCAAACGCAAAAGCAGCAAACATCTCGCTGTATGTCCCACATCCAAAGTGCCAAGAGAGAGCTTGCTCTCCCTGTCTTTGAGTACTGTTTTCACTGTCCCGGTTACCTCTTTGCTAACGTTCTCTTCAGAGCTGCAGTGAAACCAGGAACCACGTGGAGAAGGCATCCACACTGAAAGTGCCTGGAGGGAACATTGGGGCTTCTTCTCAGTGTCTCTGACATAGGGTTTCACTATCCCGGGAAAGTCTCTGCTAACACCGTGCAGAGCGCTGTGCCCAATATACAGAAACGTCTTGCGGGATCTCCTACAGGGAAAGTGCCAGGAGGGAATTGTCGAGCTTGTTCTGAGTGTCTCTGAGAATTGCTCTGATTACCCGTGTGACCTCTTTGCTAAGACTCTCCAGAGAGCCGTCCTCAAAACCAACACACATCTTGACATATCTCCCACATTGATCGCAGTGTCTCCAGAAACGGCATTCAAGGAGCCAGGACCTTTTCTCCCTACACTCTCCATTGAGTTGTCCTCAAAACCAATATACATCCTGCTATATCTCCCACATGGAAAGTGCCAGGAGGGAGAAGTGGGGATTATGTTTAGACTTTCTCGGAACTGCTTCAAATCAACTAGATCTCTTTGTGCTGTAAATCTCCCAACAGCCAAACGCAAAAGCAGCAAACATCTCGCTGTATGTCCCACATCCAAAGTGCCAAGAGAGAGCTTGCTCTCCCTGTCTTTGAGTACTGTTTTCACTGTCCCGGTTACCTCTTTGCTAACGTTCTCTTCAGAGCTGCAGTGAAACCAGGAACCACGTGGAGAAGGCACCCACACTGAAAGTGCCTGGAGGGAACATTGGGGCTTCTTCTCAGTGTCTCTGACATAGGGTTTCACTGTCCCGGGAAAGTCTCTGCTAACACCGTGCAGAGCGCTGTGCCCAATATACAGAAACGTCTTGCGGTATCTCCTACAGGGAAAGTGCCAGGAGGGAATTGTCGAGCTTGTTCTCAGTGTCTCTGAGAATTGCTCTGATTATCCGTGTGACCTCTTTGCTAAGACTCTCCAGAGAGACGTCCTCAAAACAAACACACATCTTGACATATCTCCCACATTGATCGCAGTGTCTCCAGAAACGGCATTCAAGGAGCCAGGACCTTTTCTCCCTACACTCTCCATTGAGTTGTCCTCAAAACCAATATACATCCTGCTATATCTCCCACATGGAAAGTGCCAGGAGGGAGAAGTGGGGATTATGTTTAGACTTTCTCGGAACTGCTTCAAATCAACTAGATCTCTTTGTGCTGTAAATCTCCCGACAGCCAAACGCAAAAGCAGCAAACATCTCGCTGTATGTCCCACATCCAAAGTGCCAAGAGAGAGCTTGCTCTCCCTGTCTTTGAGTACTGTTTTCACTGTCCCGGTTACCTCTTTGCTAACGTTCTCTTCAGAGCTGCAGTGAAACCAGGAACCACGTGGAGAAGGCACCCACACTGAAAGTGCCTGGAGGGAACATTGGGGCTTCTTCTCAGTGTCTCTGACATAGGGTTTCACTGTCCCGGGAAAGTCTCTGCTAACACCGTGCAGAGCGCTGTGCCCAATATACAGAAACGTCTTGCGGTATCTCCTACAGGGAAAGTGCCAGGAGGGAATTGTCGAGCTTGTTCTCAGTGTCTCTGAGAATTGCTCTGATTATCCGTGTGACCTCTTTGCTAAGACTCTCCAGAGAGACGTCCTCAAAACAAACACACATCTTGACATATCTCCCACATTGATCGCAGTGTCTCCAGAAACGGCATTCAAGGAGCCAGGACCTTTTCTCTCTACACTCTCCATTGAGTTGTCCTCAAAACCAATATACATCCTGCTATATCTCCCACATGGAAAGTGCCAGGAGGGAGAAGTGGGGATTATGTTTAGACTTTCTCGGAACTGCTTCAAATCAACTAGATCTCTTTGTGCTGTAAATCTCCCGACAGCCAAACGCAAAAGCAGCAAACATCTTGCTGTATGTCCCACATCCAAAGTGCCAAGAGAGAGCTTGCTCTCCCTGTCTTTGAGTACTGTTTTCACTGTCCCGGTTACCTCTTTGCTAACGTTCTCTTCAGAGCTGCAGTGAAACCAGGAACCACGTGGAGAAGGCACCCACACTGAAAGTGCCTGGAGGGAACATTGGGGCTTCTTCTCAGTGTCTCTGACACAGGGTTTCACTGTCCCGGGAAAGTCTCTGCTAACACCGTGCAGAGCGCTGTGCCCAATATACAGAAACGTCTTGCGGTATCTCCTACAGGGAAAGTGCCAGGAGGGAATTGTGGAGCTTGTTCTCAGTGTCT
Source organism: Chroicocephalus ridibundus (assembly GCF_963924245.1). NCBI lineage: Eukaryota > Metazoa > Chordata > Aves > Charadriiformes > Laridae > Chroicocephalus > Chroicocephalus ridibundus. Next base: position 22,146,062 of record NC_086295.1, on the reverse strand, counting down.
CTGAGAATTGCTCTGATTATCCGTGTGACCTCTTTGCTAAGACTCTCCAGAGAGCCGTCCTCAAAACCAACACACATCTTGACATATCTCCCACATTGATCGCAGTGTCTCCAGAAAGGCATTCAAGGAGCCAGGACCTTTTCTCCCTACACTCTCCATTGAGTTGTCCTCAAAACCAATATACATCCTGCTATATCTCCCACATGGAAAGTGCCAGGAGGGAGAAGTGGGGATTATGTTTAGACTTTCTCAGAACTGCTTCAAATCAACTAGATCTCTTTGTGCTGTAAATCTCCCGACAGCCAAACGCAAAAGCAGCAAACATCTCGCTGTATGTCCCACATCCAAAGTGCCAAGAGAGAGCTTGCTCTCCCTGTCTTTGAGTACTGTTTTCACTGTCCCGGTTACCTCTTTGCTAACGTTCTCTTCAGAGCTGCAGTGAAACCAGGAACCACGTGGAGAAGGCACCCACACTGAAAGTGCCTGGAGAGAACATTGGGGCTTCTTCTCAGTGTCTCTGACATAGGGTTTCACTGTCCCGGGAAAGTCTCTGCTAACACCGTGCAGAGCGCTGTGCCCAATATACAGAAACGTCTTGCGGTATCTCCTACAGGGAAAGTGCCAGGAGGGAATTGTCGAGCTTGTTCTCAGTGTCTCTGAGAATTGCTCTGATTATCCGTGTGACCTCTTTGCTAAGACTCTCCAGAGAGCCGTCCTCAAAACCAACACACATCTTGACATATCTCCCACATTGATCGCAGTGTCTCCAGAAACGGCATTCAAGGAGCCAGGACCTTTTCTCCCTACACTCTCCATTGAGTTGTCCTCAAAACCAATATACATCCTGCTATATCTCCCACATGGAAAGTGCCAGGAGGGAGAAGTGGGGATTATGTTTAGACTTTCTCGGAACTGCTTCAAATCAACTAGATCTCTTTGTGCTGTAAATCTCCCGACAGCCAAACGCAAAAGCAGCAAACATCTCGCTGTATGTCCCACATCCAAAGTGCCAAGAGAGAGCTTGCTCTCCCTGTCTTTGAGTACTGTTTTCACTGTCCCGGTTACCTCTTTGCTAACGTTCTCTTCAGAGCTGCAGTGAAACCAGGAACCACGTGGAGAAGGCACCCACACTGAAAGTGCCTGGAGGGAACACTGGGGCTTCTTCTCAGTGTCTCTGACATAGGGTTTCACTGTCCCGGGAAAGTCTCTGCTAACACCGTGCAGAGCGCTGTGCCCAATATACAGAAACGTCTTGCGGTATCTCCTACAGGGAAAGTGCCAGGAGGGAATTGTCGAGCTTGTTCTCAGTGTCTCTGAGAATTGCTCTGATTATCCGTGTGACCTCTTTGCTAAGACTCTCCAGAGAGCCGTCCTCAAAACCAACACACATCTTGACATATCTCCCACATTGATCTCAGTGTCTCCAGGAACGGCATTCAAGGAGCCAGGACCTTTTCTCCCTACACTCTCCATTGAGTTGTCCTCAAAACCAATATACATCCTGCTATATCTCCCACATGGAAAGTGCCAGGAGGGAGAAGTGGGGATTATGTTTAGACTTTCTCGGAACTGCTTCAAATCAACTAGATCTCTTTGTGCTGTAAATCTCCCAACAGCCAAACGCAAAAGCAGCAAACATCTCGCTGTATGTCCCACATCCAAAGTGCCAAGAGAGAGCTTGCTCTCCCTGTCTTTGAGTACTGTTTTCACTGTCCCGGTTACCTCTTTGCTAACGTTCTCTTCAGAGCTGCAGTGAAACCAGGAACCACGTGGAGAAGGCACCCACACTGAAAGTGCCTGGAGGGAACATTGGGGCTTCTTCTCAGTGTCTCTGACATAGGGTTTCACTGTCCCGGGAAAGTCTCTGCTAACACCGTGCAGAGCGCTGTGCCCAATATACAGAAACGTCTTGCGGTATCTCCTACAGGGAAAGTGCCAGGAGGGAATTGTCGAGCTTGTTCTGAGTGTCTCTGAGAATTGCTCTGATTATCCGTGTGACCTCTTTGCTAAGACTCTCCAGAGAGACGTCCTCAAAACCAACACACATCTTGACATATCTCCCACATTGATCGCAGTGTCTCCAGGAACGGCATTCAAGGAGCCAGGACCTTTTCTCCCTACACTCTCCATTGAGTTGTCCTCAAAACCAATATACATCCTGCTATATCTCCCACATGGAAAGTGCCAGGAGGGAGAAGTGGGGATTATGTTTAGACTTTCTCGGAACTGCTTCAAATCAACTAGATCTCTTTGTGCTGTAAATCTCCCGACAGCCAAACGCAAAAGCAGCAAACATCTTGCTGTATGTCCCACATCCAAAGTGCCAAGAGAGAGCTTGCTCTCCCTGTCTTTGAGTACTGTTTTCACTGTCCCGGTTACCTCTTTGCTAACGTTCTCTTCAGAGCTGCAGTGAAACCAGGAACCACGTGGAGAAGGCACCCACACTGAAAGTGCCTGGAGGGAACATTGGGGCTTCTTCTCAGTGTCTCTGACACAGGGTTTCACTGTCCCGGGAAAGTCTCTGCTAACACCGTGCAGAGCGCTGTGCCCAATATACAGAAACGTCTTGCGGTATCTCCTACAGGGAAAGTGCCAGGAGGGAATTGTCGAGCTTGTTCTCAGTGTCTCTGAGAATTGCTCTGATTATCCGTGTGACCTCTTTGCTAAGACTCTCCAGAGAGCCGTCCTCAAAACCAACACACATCTTGACATATCTCCCACATTGATCGCAGTGTCTCCAGAAAGGCATTCAAGGAGCCAGGACCTTTTCTCCCTACACTCTCCATTGAGTTGTCCTCAAAACCAATATACATCCTGCTATATCTCCCACATGGAAAGTGCCAGGAGGGAGAAGTGGGGATTATGTTTAGACTTTCTCGGAACTGCTTCAAATCAACTAGATCTCTTTGTGCTGTAAATCTCCCAACAGCCAAACGCAAAAGCAGCAAACATCTCGCTGTATGTCCCACATCCAAAGTGCCAAGAGAGAGCTTGCTCTCCCTGTCTTTGAGTACTGTTTTCACTGTCCCGGTTACCTCTTTGCTAACGTTCTCTTCAGAGCTGCAGTGAAACCAGGAACCACGTGGAGAAGGCACCCACACTGAAAGTGCCTGGAGGGAACATTGGGGCTTCTTCTCAGTGTCTCTGACATAGGGTTTCACTGTCCCGGGAAAGTCTCTGCTAACACCGTGCAGAGCGCTGTGCCCAATATACAGAAACGTCTTGCGGTATCTCCTACAGGGAAAGTGCCAGGAGGGAATTGTCGAGCTTGTTCTCAGTGTCTCTGAGAATTGCTCTGATTATCCGTGTGACCTCGTTGCTAAGACTCTCCAGAGAGCCGTCCTCAAAACCAACACACATCTTGACATATCTCCCACATTGATCGCAGTGTCTCCAGAAACGGCATTCAAGGAGCCAGGACCTTTTCTCCCTACACTCTCCATTGAGTTGTCCTCAAAACCAATATACATCCTGCTATATCTCCCACATGGAAAGTGCCAGGAGGGAGAAGTGGGGATTATGTTTAGACTTTCTCGGAACTGCTTCAAATCAACTAGATCTCTTTGTGCTGTAAATCTCCCAACAGCCAAACGCAAAAGCAGCAAACATCTCGCTGTATGTCCCACATCCAAAGTGCCAAGAGAGAGCTTGCTCTCCCTGTCTTTGAGTACTGTTTTCACTGTCCCGGTTACCTCTTTGCTAACGTTCTCTTCAGAGCTGCAGTGAAACCAGGAACCACGTGGAGAAGGCACCCACACTGAAAGTGCCTGGAGAGAACATTGGGGCTTCTTCTCAGTGTCTCTGACATAGGGTTTCACTGTCCCGGGAAAGTCTCTGCTAACACCGTGCAGAGCGCTGTGCCCAATATACAGAAACGTCTTGCGGTATCTCCTACAGGGAAAGTGCCAGGAGGGAATTGTCGAGCTTGTTCTCAGTGTCTCTGAGAATTGCTCTGATTATCCGTGTGACCTCTTTGCTAAGACTCTCCAGAGAGCCGTCCTCAAAACAAACACACATCTTGACATATCTCCCACATTGATCGCAGTGTCTCCAGAAAGGCATTCAAGGAGCCAGGACCTTTTCTCCCTACACTCTCCATTGAGTTGTCCTCAAAACCAATATACATCCTGCTATATCTCCCACATGGAAAGTGCCAGGAGGGAGAAGTGGGGATTATGTTTAGACTTTCTCGGAACTGCTTCAAATCAACTAGATCTCTTTGTGCTGTAAATCTCCCGACAGCCAAACGCAAAAGCAGCAAACATCTCGCTGTATGTCCCACATCCAAAGTGCCAAGAGAGAGCTTGCTCTCCCTGTCTTTGAGTACTGTTTTCACTGTCCCGGTTACCTCTTTGCTAACGTTCTCTTCAGAGCTGCAGTGAAACCAGGAACCACGTGGAGAAGGCACCCACACTGAAAGTGCCTGGAGGGAACATTGGGGCTTCTTCTCAGTGTCTCTGACATAGGGTTTCACTGTCCCGGGAAAGTCTCTGCTAACACCGTGCAGAGCGCTGTGCCCAATATACAGAAACGTCTTGCGGTATCTCCTACAGGGAAAGTGCCAGGAGGGAATTGTCGAGCTTGTTCTCAGTGTCTCTGAGAATTGCTCTGATTATCCGTGTGACCTCTTTGCTAAGACTCTCCAGAGAGACGTCCTCAAAACCAACACACATCTTGACATATCTCCCACATTGATCGCAGTGTCTCCAGAAAGGCATTCAAGGAGCCAGGACCTTTTCTCCCTACACTCTCCATTGAGTTGTCCTCAAAACCAATATACATCCTGCTATATCTCCCACATGGAAAGTGCCAGGAGGGAGAAGTGGGGATTATGTTTAGACTTTCTCGGAACTGCTTCAAATCAACTAGATCTCTTTGTGCTGTAAATCTCCCAACAGCCAAACGCAAAAGCAGCAAACATCTCGCTGTATGTCCCACATCCAAAGTGCCAAGAGAGAGCTTGCTCTCCCTGTCTTTGAGTACTGTTTTCACTGTCCCGGTTACCTCTTTGCTAACGTTCTCTTCAGAGCTGCAGTGAAACCAGGAACCACGTGGAGAAGGCACCCACACTGAAAGTGCCTGGAGAGAACATTGGGGCTTCTTCTCAGTGTCTCTGACATAGGGTTTCACTGTCCCGGGAAAGTCTCTGCTAACACCGTGCAGAGCGCTGTGCCCAATATACAGAAACGTCTTGCGGTATCTCCTACAGGGAAAGTGCCAGGAGGGAATTGTCGAGCTTGTTCTCAGTGTCTCTGAGAATTGCTGTGATTATCCGTGTGACCTCGTTGCTAAGACTCTCCAGAGAGCCGTCCTCAAAACCAACACACATCTTGACATATCTCCCACATTGATCGCAGTGTCTCCAGAAACGGCATTCAAGGAGCCAGGACCTTTTCTCCCTACACTCTCCATTGAGTTGTCCTCAAAACCAATATACATCCTGCTATATCTCCCACATGGAAAGTGCCAGGAGGGAGAAGTGGGGATTATGTTTAGACTTTCTCGGAACTGCTTCAAATCAACTAGATCTCTTTGTGCTGTAAATCTCCCAACAGCCAAACGCAAAAGCAGCAAACATCTCGCTGTATGTCCCACATCCAAAGTGCCAAGAGAGAGCTTGCTCTCCCTGTCTTTGAGTACTGTTTTCACTGTCCCGGTTACCTCTTTGCTAACGTTCTCTTCAGAGCTGCAGTGAAACCAGGAACCACGTGGAGAAGGCACCCACACTGAAAGTGCCTGGAGAGAACATTGGGGCTTCTTCTCAGTGTCTCTGACATAGGGTTTCACTGTCCCGGGAAAGTCTCTGCTAACACCGTGCAGAGCGCTGTGCCCAATATACAGAAACGTCTTGCGGTATCTCCTACAGGGAAAGTGCCAGGAGGGAATTGTCGAGCTTGTTCTCAGTGTCTCTGAGAATTGCTCTGATTATCCGTGTGACCTCTTTGCTAAGACTCTCCAGAGAGCCGTCCTCAAAACAAACACACATCTTGACATATCTCCCACATTGATCGCAGTGTCTCCAGAAAGGCATTCAAGGAGCCAGGACCTTTTCTCCCTACACTCTCCATTGAGTTGTCCTCAAAACCAATATACATCCTGCTATATCTCCCACATGGAAAGTGCCAGGAGGGAGAAGTGGGGATTATGTTTAGACTTTCTCGGAACTGCTTCAAATCAACTAGATCTCTTTGTGCTGTAAATCTCCCGACAGCCAAACGCAAAAGCAGCAAACATCTCGCTGTATGTCCCACATCCAAAGTGCCAAGAGAGAGCTTGCTCTCCCTGTCTTTGAGTACTGTTTTCACTGTCCCGGTTACCTCTTTGCTAACGTTCTCTTCAGAGCTGCAGTGAAACCAGGAACCACGTGGAGAAGGCACCCACACTGAAAGTGCCTGGAGGGAACATTGGGGCTTCTTCTCAGTGTCTCTGACATAGGGTTTCACTGTCCCGGGAAAGTCTCTGCTAACACCGTGCAGAGCGCTGTGCCCAATATACAGAAACGTCTTGCGGTATCTCCTACAGGGAAAGTGCCAGGAGGGAATTGTCGAGCTTGTTCTCAGTGTCTCTGAGAATTGCTCTGATTATCCGTGTGACCTCTTTGCTAAGACTCTCCAGAGAGACGTCCTCAAAACCAACACACATCTTGACATATCTCCCACATTGATCGCAGTGTCTCCAGAAAGGCATTCAAGGAGCCAGGACCTTTTCTCCCTACACTCTCCATTGAGTTGTCCTCAAAACCAATATACATCCTGCTATATCTCCCACATGGAAAGTGCCAGGAGGGAGAAGTGGGGATTATGTTTAGACTTTCTCGGAACTGCTTCAAATCAACTAGATCTCTTTGTGCTGTAAATCTCCCAACAGCCAAACGCAAAAGCAGCAAACATCTCGCTGTATGTCCCACATCCAAAGTGCCAAGAGAGAGCTTGCTCTCCCTGTCTTTGAGTACTGTTTTCACTGTCCCGGTTACCTCTTTGCTAACGTTCTCTTCAGAGCTGCAGTGAAACCAGGAACCACGTGGAGAAGGCACCCACACTGAAAGTGCCTGGAGAGAACATTGGGGCTTCTTCTCAGTGTCTCTGACATAGGGTTTCACTGTCCCGGGAAAGTCTCTGCTAACACCGTGCAGAGCGCTGTGCCCAATATACAGAAACGTCTTGCGGTATCTCCTACAGGGAAAGTGCCAGGAGGGAATTGTCGAGCTTGTTCTCAGTGTCTCTGAGAATTGCTCTGATTATCCGTGTGACCTCTTTGCTAAGACTCTCCAGAGAGACGTCCTCAAAACAAACACACATCTTGACATATCTCCCACATTGATCGCAGTGTCTCCAGAAACGGCATTCAAGGAGCCAGGACCTTTTCTCCCTACACTCTCCATTGAGTTGTCCTCAAAACCAATATACATCCTGCTATATCTCCCACATGGAAAGTGCCAGGAGGGAGAAGTGGGGATTATGTTTAGACTTTCTCGGAACTGCTTCAAATCAACTAGATCTCTTTGTGCTGTAAATCTCCCGACAGCCAAACGCAAAAGCAGCAAACATCTTGCTGTATGTCCCACATCCAAAGTGCCAAGAGAGAGCTTGCTCTCCCTGTCTTTGAGTACTGTTTTCACTGTCCCGGTTACCTCTTTGCTAACGTTCTCTTCAGAGCTGAAGTGAAACCAGGAACCACGTGGAGAAGGCACCCACACTGAAAGTGCCTGGAGGGAACACTGGGGCTTCTTCTCAGTGTCTCTGACATAGGGTTTCACTGTCCCGGGAAAGTCTCTGCTAACACCGTGCAGAGCGCTGTGCCCAATATACAGAAACGTCTTGCGGTATCTCCTACAGGGAAAGTGCCAGGAGGGAATTGTCGAGCTTGTTCTCAGTGTCTCTGAGAATTGCTCTGATTATCCGTGTGACCTCTTTGCTAAGACTCTCCAGAGAGCCGTCCTCAAAACCAACACACATCTTGACATATCTCCCACATTGATCGCAGTGTCTCCAGAAAGGCATTCAAGGAGCCAGGACCTTTTCTCCCTACACTCTCCATTGAGTTGTCCTCAAAACCAATATACATCCTGCTATATCTCCCACATGGAAAGTGCCAGGAGGGAGAAGTGGGGATTATGTTTAGACTTTCTCGGAACTGCTTCAAATCAACTAGATCTCTTTGTGCTGTAAATCTCCCGACAGCCAAACGCAAAAGCAGCAAACATCTCGCTGTATGTCCCACATCCAAAGTGCCAAGAGAGAGCTTGCTCTCCCTGTCTTTGAGTACTGTTTTCACTGTCCCGGTTACCTCTTTGCTAACGTTCTCTTCAGAGCTGCAGTGAAACCAGGAACCACGTGGAGAAGGCACCCACACTGAAAGTGCCTGGAGAGAACATTGGGGCTTCTTCTCAGTGTCTCTGACATAGGGTTTCACTGTCCCGGGAAAGTCTCTGCTAACACCGTGCAGAGCGCTGTGCCCAATATACAGAAACGTCTTGCGGTATCTCCTACAGGGAAAGTGCCAGGAGGGAATTGTCGAGCTTGTTCTGAGTGTCTCTGAGAATTGCTCTGATTATCCGTGTGACCTCTTTGCTAAGACTCTCCAGAGAGCCGTCCTCAAAACAAACACACATCTTGACATATCTCCCACATTGATCGCAGTGTCTCCAGAAACGGCATTCAAGGAGCCAGGACCTTTTCTCCCTACACTCTCCATTGAGTTGTCCTCAAAACCAATATACATCCTGCTATATCTCCCACATAGAAAGTGCCTGGAGGGAGAAGTGGGGATTATGTTTAGACTTTCTCGGAACTGCTTCAAATCAACTAGATCTCTTTGTGCTGTAAATCTCCCGACAGCCAAACGCAAAAGCAGCAAACATCTCGCTGTATGTCCCACATCCAAAGTGCCAAGAGAGAGCTTGCTCTCCCTGTCTTTGAGTACTGTTTTCACTGTCCCGGTTACCTCTTTGCTAACGTTCTCTTCAGAGCTGCAGTGAAACCAGGAACCACGTGGAGAAGGCACCCACACTGAAAGTGCCTGGAGAGAACATTGGGGCTTCTTCTCAGTGTCTCTGACATAGGGTTTCACTGTCCCGGGAAAGTCTCTGCTAACACCGTGCAGAGCGCTGTGCCCAATATACAGAAACGTCTTGCGGTATCTCCTACAGGGAAAGTGCCAGGAGGGAATTGTCGAGCTTGTTCTGAGTGTCTCTGAGAATTGCTCTGATTATCCGTGTGACCTCTTTGCTAAGACTCTCCAGAGAGCCGTCCTCAAAACAAACACACATCTTGACATATCTCCCACATTGATCGCAGTGTCTCCAGAAACGGCATTCAAGGAGCCAGGACCTTTTCTCCCTACACTCTCCATTGAGTTGTCCTCAAAACCAATATACATCCTGCTATATCTCCCACATAGAAAGTGCCAGGAGGGAGAAGTGGGGATTATGTTTAGACTTTCTCGGAACTGCTTCAAATCAACTAGATCTCTTTGTGCTGTAAATCTCCCGACAGCCAAACGCAAAAGCAGCAAACATCTCGCTGTATGTCCCACATCCAAAGTGCCAAGAGAGAGCTTGCTCTCCCTGTCTTTGAGTACTGTTTTCACTGTCCCGGTTACCTCTTTGCTAACGTTCTCTTCAGAGCTGCAGTGAAACCAGGAACCACGTGGAGAAGGCACCCACACTGAAAGTGCCTGGAGAGAACATTGGGGCTTCTTCTCAGTGTCTCTGACATAGGGTTTCACTGTCCCGGGAAAGTCTCTGCTAACACCGTGCAGAGCGCTGTGCCCAATATACAGAAACGTCTTGCGGTATCTCCTACAGGGAAAGTGCCAGGAGGGAATTGTCGAGCTTGTTCTGAGTGTCTCTGAGAATTGCTCTGATTATCCGTGTGACCTCTTTGCTAAGACTCTCCAGAGAGCCGTCCTCAAAACCAACACACATCTTGACATATCTCCCACATTGATCGCAGTGTCTCCAGAAACGGCATTCAAGGAGCCAGGACCTTTTCTCCCTACACTCTCCATTGAGTTGTCCTCAAAACCAATATACATCCTGCTATATCTCCCACATGGAAAGTGCCAGGAGGGAGAAGTGGGGATTATGTTTAGACTTTCTCGGAACTGCTTCAAATCAACTAGATCTCTTTGTGCTGTAAATCTCCCAACAGCCAAACGCAAAAGCAGCAAACATCTCGCTGTATGTCCCACATCCAAAGTGCCAAGAGAGAGCTTGCTCTCCCTGTCTTTGAGGACTGTTTTCACTGTCCCGGTTACCTCTTTGCTAACGTTCTCTTCAGAGCTGCAGTGAAACCAGGAACCACGTGGAGAAGGCACCCACACTGAAAGTGCCTGGAGGGAACATTGGGGCTTCTTCTCAGTGTCTCTGACATAGGGTTTCACTCTCCCGGGAAAGTCTCTGCTAACACCGTGCAGAGCGCTGTGCCCAATATACAGAAACGTCTTGCGGTATCTCCTACAGGGAAAGTGCCAGGAGGGAATTGTCGAGCTTGTTCTGAGTGTCTCTGAGAATTGCTCTGATTATCCGTGTGACCTCTTTGCTAAGACTCTCCAGAGAGCCGTCCTCAAAACAAACACACATCTTGACATATCTCCCACATTGATCGCAGTGTCTCCAGAAACGGCATTCAAGGAGCCAGGACCTTTTCTCCCTACACTCTCCATTGAGTTGTCCTCAAAACCAATATACATCCTGCTATATCTCCCACATAGAAAGTGCCTGGAGGGAGAAGTGGGGATTATGTTTAGACTTTCTCGGAACTGCTTCAAATCAACTAGATCTCTTTGTGCTGTAAATCTCCCGACAGCCAAACGCAAAAGCAGCAAACATCTCGCTGTATGTCCCACATCCAAAGTGCCAAGAGAGAGCTTGCTCTCCCTGTCTTTGAGTACTGTTTTCACTGTCCCGGTTACCTCTTTGCTAACGTTCTCTTCAGAGCTGCAGTGAAACCAGGAACCACGTGGAGAAGGCACCCACACTGAAAGTGCCTGGAGAGAACATTGGGGCTTCTTCTCAGTGTCTCTGACATAGGGTTTCACTGTCCCGGGAAAGTCTCTGCTAACACCGTGCAGAGCGCTGTGCCCAATATACAGAAACGTCTTGCGGTATCTCCTACAGGGAAAGTGCCAGGAGGGAATTGTCGAGCTTGTTCTGAGTGTCTCTGAGAATTGCTCTGATTATCCGTGTGACCTCTTTGCTAAGACTCTCCAGAGAGCCGTCCTCAAAACCAACACACATCTTGACATATCTCCCACATTGATCGCAGTGTCTCCAGAAACGGCATTCAAGGAGCCAGGACCTTTTCTCCCTACACTCTCCATTGAGTTGTCCTCAAAACCAATATACATCCTGCTATATCTCCCACATGGAAAGTGCCAGGAGGGAGAAGTGGGGATTATGTTTAGACTTTCTCGGAACTGCTTCAAATCAACTAGATCTCTTTGTGCTGTAAATCTCCCAACAGCCAAACGCAAAAGCAGCAAACATCTCGCTGTATGTCCCACATCCAAAGTGCCAAGAGAGAGCTTGCTCTCCCTGTCTTTGAGGACTGTTTTCACTGTCCCGGTTACCTCTTTGCTAACGTTCTCTTCAGAGCTGCAGTGAAACCAGGAACCACGTGGAGAAGGCACCCACACTGAAAGTGCCTGGAGGGAACATTGGGGCTTCTTCTCAGTGTCTCTGACATAGGGTTTCACTCTCCCGGGAAAGTCTCTGCTAACACCGTGCAGAGCGCTGTGCCCAATATACAGAAACGTCTTGCGGTATCTCCTACAGGGAAAGTGCCAGGAGGGAATTGTCGAGCTTGTTCTGAGTGTCTCTGAGAATTGCTCTGATTATCCGTGTGACCTCTTTGCTAAGACTCTCCAGAGAGACGTCCTCAAAACCAACACACATCTTGACATATCTCCCACATTGATCGCAGTGTCTCCAGAAACGGCATTCAAGGAGCCAGGACCTTTTCTCCCTACACTGTCCATTGAGTTGTCCTCAAAACCAATATACATCCTGCTATATCTCCCACATAGAAAGTGCCAGGAGGGAGAAGTGGGGATTATGTTTAGACTTTCTCGGAACTGCTTCAAATCAACTAGATCTCTTTGTGCTGTAAATCTCCCGACAGCCAAACGCAAAAGCAGCAAACATCTCGCTGTATGTCCCACATCCAAAGTGCCAAGAGAGAGCTTGCTCTCCCTGTCTTTGAGTACTGTTTTCACTGTCCCGGTTACCTCTTTGCTAACGTTCTCTTCAGAGCTGCAGTGAAACCAGGAACCACGTGGAGAAGGCACCCACACTGAAAGTGCCTGGAGAGAACATTGGGGCTTCTTCTCAGTGTCTCTGACATAGGGTTTCACTGTCCCGGGAAAGTCTCTGCTAACACCGTGCAGAGCGCTGTGCCCAATATACAGAAACGTCTTGCGGTATCTCCTACAGGGAAAGTGCCAGGAGGGAATTGTCGAGCTTGTTCTGAGTGTCTCTGAGAATTGCTCTGATTATCCGTGTGACCTCTTTGCTAAGACTCTCCAGAGAGACGTCCTCAAAACAAACACACATCTTGACATATCTCCCACATTGATCGCAGTGTCTCCAGAAACGGCATTCAAGGAGCCAGGACCTTTTCTCCCTACACTCTCCATTGAGTTGTCCTCAAAACCAATATACATCCTGCTATATCTCCCACATAGAAAGTGCCTGGAGGGAGAAGTGGGGATTATGTTTAGACTTTCTCGGAACTGCTTCAAATCAACTAGATCTCTTTGTGCTGTAAATCTCCCGACAGCCAAACGCAAAAGCAGCAAACATCTCGCTGTATGTCCCACATCCAAAGTGCCAAGAGAGAGCTTGCTCTCCCTGTCTTTGAGTACTGTTTTCACTGTCCCGGTTACCTCTTTGCTAACGTTCTCTTCAGAGCTGCAGTGAAACCAGGAACCACGTGGAGAAGGCACCCACACTGAAAGTGCCTGGAGAGAACATTGGGGCTTCTTCTCAGTGTCTCTGACATAGGGTTTCACTGTCCCGGGAAAGTCTCTGCTAACACCGTGCAGAGCGCTGTGCCCAATATACAGAAACGTCTTGCGGTATCTCCTACAGGGAAAGTGCCAGGAGGGAATTGTCGAGCTTGTTCTGAGTGTCTCTGAGAATTGCTCTGATTATCCGTGTGACCTCTTTGCTAAGACTCTCCAGAGAGCCGTCCTCAAAACCAACACACATCTTGACATATCTCCCACATTGATCGCAGTGTCTCCAGAAACGGCATTCAAGGAGCCAGGACCTTTTCTCCCTACACTCTCCATTGAGTTGTCCTCAAAACCAATATACATCCTGCTATATCTCCCACATGGAAAGTGCCAGGAGGGAGAAGTGGGGATTATGTTTAGACTTTCTCGGAACTGCTTCAAATCAACTAGATCTCTTTGTGCTGTAAATCTCCCGACAGCCAAACGCAAAAGCAGCAAACATCTCGCTGTATGTCCCACATCCAAAGTGCCAAGAGAGAGCTTGCTCTCCCTGTCTTTGAGGACTGTTTTCACTGTCCCGGTTACCTCTTTGCTAACGTTCTCTTCAGAGCTGCAGTGAAACCAGGAACCACGTGGAGAAGGCACCCACACTGAAAGTGCCTGGAGGGAACATTGGGGCTTCTTCTCAGTGTCTCTGATATAGGGTTTCACTCTCCCGGGAAAGTCTCTGCTAACACCGTGCAGAGCGCTGTGCCCAATATACAGAAACGTCTTGCGGTATCTCCTACAGGGAAAGTGCCAGGAGGGAATTGTCGAGCTTGTTCTGAGTGTCTCTGAGAATTGCTCTGATTATCCGTGTGACCTCTTTGCTAAGACTCTCCAGAGAGACGTCCTCAAAACCAACACACATCTTGACATATCTCCCACATTGATCGCAGTGTCTCCAGAAACGGCATTCAAGGAGCCAGGAACTTTTCTCCCTACACTCTCCATTGAGTTGTCCTCAAAACCAATATACATCCTGCTATATCTCCCACATAGAAAGTGCCAGGAGGGAGAAGTGGGGATTATGTTTAGACTTTCTCGGAACTGCTTCAAATCAACTAGATCTCTTTGTGCTGTAAATCTCCCGACAGCCAAACGCAAAAGCAGCAAACATCTCGCTGTATGTCCCACATCCAAAGTGCCAAGAGAGAGCTTGCTCTCCCTGTCTTTGAGTACTGTTTTCACTGTCCCGGTTACCTCTTTGCTAACGTTCTCTTCAGAGCTGCAGTGAAACCAGGAACCACGTGGAGAAGGCACCCACACTGAAAGTGCCTGGAGAGAACATTGGGGCTTCTTCTCAGTGTCTCTGACATAGGGTTTCACTGTCCCGGGAAAGTCTCTGCTAACACCGTGCAGAGCGCTGTGCCCAATATACAGAAACGTCTTGCGGTATCTCCTACAGGGAAAGTGCCAGGAGGGAATTGTCGAGCTTGTTCTGAGTGTCTCTGAGAATTGCTCTGATTATCCGTGTGACCTCTTTGCTAAGACTCTCCAGAGAGACGTCCTCAAAACAAACACACATCTTGACATATCTCCCACATTGATCGCAGTGTCTCCAGAAACGGCATTCAAGGAGCCAGGACCTTTTCTCCCTACACTCTCCATTGAGTTGTCCTCAAAACCAATATACATCCTGCTATATCTCCCACATAGAAAGTGCCTGGAGGGAGAAGTGGGGATTATGTTTAGACTTTCTCGGAACTGCTTCAAATCAACTAGATCTCTTTGTGCTGTAAATCTCCCGACAGCCAAACGCAAAAGCAGCAAACATCTCGCTGTATGTCCCACATCCAAAGTGCCAAGAGAGAGCTTGCTCTCCCTGTCTTTGAGTACTGTTTTCACTGTCCCGGTTACCTCTTTGCTAACGTTCTCTTCAGAGCTGCAGTGAAACCAGGAACCACGTGGAGAAGGCACCCACACTGAAAGTGCCTGGAGGGAACATTGGGGCTTCTTCTCAGTGTCTCTGACATAGGGTTTCACTCTCCCGGGAAAGTCTCTGCTAACACCGTGCAGAGCGCTGTGCCCAATATACAGAAACGTCTTGCGGTATCTCCTACAGGGAAAGTGCCAGGAGGGAATTGTCGAGCTTGTTCTCAGTGTCTCTGAGAATTGCTCTGATTATCCGTGTGACCTCTTTGCTAAGACTCTCCAGAGAGCCGTCCTCAAAACCAACACACATCTTGACATATCTCCCACATTGATCGCAGTGTCTCCAGAAACGGCATTCAAGGAGCCAGGACCTTTTCTCCCTACACTCTCCATTGAGTTGTCCTCAAAACCAATATACATCCTGCTATATCTCCCACATAGAAAGTGCCTGGAGGGAGAAGTGGGGATTATGTTTAGACTTTCTCGGAACTGCTTCAAATCAACTAGATCTCTTTGTGCTGTAAATCTCCCGACAGCCAAACGCAAAAGCAGCAAACATCTCGCTGTATGTCCCACATCCAAAGTGCCAAGAGAGAGCTTGCTCTCCCTGTCTTTGAGTACTGTTTTCACTGTCCCGGTTACCTCTTTGCTAACGTTCTCTTCAGAGCTGCAGTGAAACCAGGAACCACGTGGAGAAGGCACCCACACTGAAAGTGCCTGGAGAGAACATTGGGGCTTCTTCTCAGTGTCTCTGACATAGGGTTTCACTGTCCCGGGAAAGTCTCTGCTAACACCGTGCAGAGCGCTGTGCCCAATATACAGAAACGTCTTGCGGTATCTCCTACAGGGAAAGTGCCAGGAGGGAATTGTCGAGCTTGTTCTGAGTGTCTCTGAGAATTGCTCTGATTATCCGTGTGACCTCTTTGCTAAGACTCTCCAGAGAGCCGTCCTCAAAACAAACACACATCTTGACATATCTCCCACATTGATCGCAGTGTCTCCAGAAACGGCATTCAAGGAGCCAGGACCTTTTCTCCCTACACTCTCCATTGAGTTGTCCTCAAAACCAATATACATCCTGCTATATCTCCCACATAGAAAGTGCCTGGAGGGAGAAGTGGGGATTATGTTTAGACTTTCTCGGAACTGCTTCAAATCAACTAGATCTCTTTGTGCTGTAAATCTCCCGACAGCCAAACGCAAAAGCAGCAAACATCTCGCTGTATGTCCCACATCCAAAGTGCCAAGAGAGAGCTTGCTCTCCCTGTCTTTGAGTACTGTTTTCACTGTCCCGGTTACCTCTTTGCTAACGTTCTCTTCAGAGCTGCAGTGAAACCAGGAACCACGTGGAGAAGGCACCCACACTGAAAGTGCCTGGAGAGAACATTGGGGCTTCTTCTCAGTGTCTCTGACATAGGGTTTCACTGTCCCGGGAAAGTCTCTGCTAACACCGTGCAGAGCGCTGTGCCCAATATACAGAAACGTCTTGCGGTATCTCCTACAGGGAAAGTGCCAGGAGGGAATTGTCGAGCTTGTTCTCAGTGTCTCTGAGAATTGCTCTGATTATCCGTGTGACCTCTTTGCTAAGACTCTCCAGAGAGCCGTCCTCAAAACCAACACACATCTTGACATATCTCCCACATTGATCGCAGTGTCTCCAGAAACGGCATTCAAGGAGCCAGGACCTTTTCTCCCTACACTCTCCATTGAGTTGTCCTCAAAACCAATATACATCCTGCTATATCTCCCACATGGAAAGTGCCAGGAGGGAGAAGTGGGGATTATGTTTAGACTTTCTCGGAACTGCTTCAAATCAACTAGATCTCTTTGTGCTGTAAATCTCCCAACAGCCAAACGCAAAAGCAGCAAACATCTCGCTGTATGTCCCACATCCAAAGTGCCAAGAGAGAGCTTGCTCTCCCTGTCTTTGAGGACTGTTTTCACTGTCCCGGTTACCCCTTTGCTAACGTTCTCTTCAGAGCTGCAGTGAAACCAGGAACCACGTGGAGAAGGCACCCACACTGAAAGTGCCTGGAGGGAACATTGGGGCTTCTTCTCAGTGTCTCTGACATAGGGTTTCACTCTCCCGGGAAAGTCTCTGCTAACACCGTGCAGAGCGCTGTGCCCAATATACAGAAACGTCTTGCGGTATCTCCTACAGGGAAAGTGCCAGGAGGGAATTGTCGAGCTTGTTCTGAGTGTCTCTGAGAATTGCTCTGATTATCCGTGTGACCTCTTTGCTAAGACTCTCCAGAGAGACGTCCTCAAAACCAACACACATCTTGACATATCTCCCACATTGATCGCAGTGTCTCCAGAAACGGCATTCAAGGAGCCAGGACCTTTTCTCCCTACACTCTCCATTGAGTTGTCCTCAAAACCAATATACATCCTGCTATATCTCCCACATAGAAAGTGCCAGGAGGGAGAAGTGGGGATTATGTTTAGACTTTCTCGGAACTGCTTCAAATCAACTAGATCTCTTTGTGCTGTAAATCTCCCGACAGCCAAACGCAAAAGCAGCAAACATCTCGCTGTATGTCCCACATCCAAAGTGCCAAGAGAGAGCTTGCTCTCCCTGTCTTTGAGTACTGTTTTCACTGTCCCGGTTACCTCTTTGCTAACGTTCTCTTCAGAGCTGCAGTGAAACCAGGAACCACGTGGAGAAGGCACCCACACTGAAAGTGCCTGGAGAGAACATTGGGGCTTCTTCTCAGTGTCTCTGACATAGGGTTTCACTGTCCCGGGAAAGTCTCTGCTAACACCGTGCAGAGCGCTGTGCCCAATATACAGAAACGTCTTGCGGTATCTCCTACAGGGAAAGTGCCAGGAGGGAATTGTCGAGCTTGTTCTGAGTGTCTCTGAGAATTGCTCTGATTATCCGTGTGACCTCTTTGCTAAGACTCTCCAGAGAGACGTCCTCAAAACAAACACACATCTTGACATATCTCCCACATTGATCGCAGTGTCTCCAGAAACGGCATTCAAGGAGCCAGGACCTTTTCTCCCTACACTCTCCATTGAGTTGTCCTCAAAACCAATATACATCCTGCTATATCTCCCACATAGAAAGTGCCTGGAGGGAGAAGTGGGGATTATGTTTAGACTTTCTCGGAACTGCTTCAAATCAACTAGATCTCTTTGTGCTGTAAATCTCCCGACAGCCAAACGCAAAAGCAGCAAACATCTCGCTGTATGTCCCACATCCAAAGTGCCAAGAGAGAGCTTGCTCTCCCTGTCTTTGAGTACTGTTTTCACTGTCCCGGTTACCTCTTTGCTAACGTTCTCTTCAGAGCTGCAGTGAAACCAGGAACCACGTGGAGAAGGCACCCACACTGAAAGTGCCTGGAGGGAACATTGGGGCTTCTTCTCAGTGTCTCTGACATAGGGTTTCACTGTCCCGGGAAAGTCTCTGCTAACACCGTGCAGAGCGCTGTGCCCAATATACAGAAACGTCTTGCGGTATCTCCTACAGGGAAAGTGCCAGGAGGGAATTGTCGAGCTTGTTCTCAGTGTCTCTGAGAATTGCTCTGATTATCCGTGTGACCTCTTTGCTAAGACTCTCCAGAGAGCCGTCCTCAAAACCAACACACATCTTGACATATCTCCCACATTGATCGCAGTGTCTCCAGAAACGGCATTCAAGGAGCCAGGACCTTTTCTCCCTACACTCTCCATTGAGTTGTCCTCAAAACCAATATACATCCTGCTATATCTCCCACATGGAAAGTGCCAGGAGGGAGAAGTGGGGATTATGTTTAGACTTTCTCGGAACTGCTTCAAATCAACTAGATCTCTTTGTGCTGTAAATCTCCCAACAGCCAAACGCAAAAGCAGCAAACATCTCGCTGTATGTCCCACATCCAAAGTGCCAAGAGAGAGCTTGCTCTCCCTGTCTTTGAGTACTGTTTTCACTGTCCCGGTTACCTCTTTGCTAACGTTCTCTTCAGAGCTGCAGTGAAACCAGGAACCACGTGGAGAAGGCACCCACACTGAAAGTGCCTGGAGGGAACATTGGGGCTTCTTCTCAGTGTCTCTGACATAGGGTTTCACTATCCCGGGAAAGTCTCTGCTAACACCGTGCAGAGCGCTGTGCCCAATATACAGAAACGTCTTGCGGTATCTCCTACAGGGAAAGTGCCAGGAGGGAATTGTCGAGCTTGTTCTGAGTGTCTCTGAGAATTGCTCTGATTATCCGTGTGACCTCTTTGCTAAGACTCTCCAGAGAGACGTCCTCAAAACAAACACACATCTTGACATATCTCCCACATTGATCGCAGTGTCTCCAGAAACGGCATTCAAGGAGCCAGGACCTTTTCTCCCTACACTCTCCATTGAGTTGTCCTCAAAACCAATATACATCCTGCTATATCTCCCACATAGAAAGTGCCTGGAGGGAGAAGTGGGGATTATGTTTAGACTTTCTCGGAACTGCTTCAAATCAACTAGATCTCTTTGTGCTGTAAATCTCCCGACAGCCAAACGCAAAAGCAGCAAACATCTCGCTGTATGTCCCACATCCAAAGTGCCAAGAGAGAGCTTGCTCTCCCTGTCTTTGAGTACTGTTTTCACTGTCCCGGTTACCTCTTTGCTAACGTTCTCTTCAGAGCTGCAGTGAAACCAGGAACCACGTGGAGAAGGCACCCACACTGAAAGTGCCTGGAGAGAACATTGGGGCTTCTTCTCAGTGTCTCTGACATAGGGTTTCACTATCCCGGGAAAGTCTCTGCTAACACCGTGCAGAGCGCTGTGCCCAATATACAGAAACGTCTTGCGGTATCTCCTACAGGGAAAGTGCCAGGAGGGAATTGTCGAGCTTGTTCTGAGTGTCTCTGAGAATTGCTCTGATTATCCGTGTGACCTCTTTGCTAAGACTCTCCAGAGAGACGTCCTCAAAACCAACACACATCTTGACATATCTCCCACATTGATCGCAGTGTCTCCAGAAACGGCATTCAAGGAGCCAGGACCTTTTCTCCCTACACTCTCCATTGAGTTGTCCTCAAAACCAATATACATCCTGCTATATCTCCCACATGGAAAGTGCCAGGAGGGAGAAGTGGGGATTATGTTTAGACTTTCTCGGAACTGCTTCAAATCAACTAGATCTCTTTGTGCTGTAAATCTCCCAACAGCCAAACGCAAAAGCAGCAAACATCTCGCTGTATGTCCCACATCCAAAGTGCCAAGAGAGAGCTTGCTCTCCCTGTCTTTGAGTACTGTTTTCACTGTCCCGGTTACCTCTTTGCTAACGTTCTCTTCAGAGCTGCAGTGAAACCAGGAACCACGTGGAGAAGGCACCCACACTGAAAGTGCCTGGAGGGAACATTGGGGCTTCTTCTCAGTGTCTCTGACATAGGGTTTCACTATCCCGGGAAAGTCTCTGCTAACACCGTGCAGAGCGCTGTGCCCAATATACA
Organism: Chroicocephalus ridibundus; assembly: GCF_963924245.1. Classification (NCBI taxonomy): domain Eukaryota; kingdom Metazoa; phylum Chordata; class Aves; order Charadriiformes; family Laridae; genus Chroicocephalus; species Chroicocephalus ridibundus. The sequence goes on along the minus strand of NC_086295.1, from coordinate 22,125,771 downwards.
GAAACGTCTTGCGGTATCTCCTACAGGGAAAGTGCCAGGAGGGAATTGTCGAGCTTGTTCTGAGTGTCTCTGAGAATTGCTCTGATTATCCGTGTGACCTCTTTGCTAAGACTCTCCAGAGAGACGTCCTCAAAACAAACACACATCTTGACATATCTCCCACATTGATCGCAGTGTCTCCAGAAACGGCATTCAAGGAGCCAGGACCTTTTCTCCCTACACTCTCCATTGAGTTGTCCTCAAAACCAATATACATCCTGCTATATCTCCCACATAGAAAGTGCCAGGAGGGAGAAGTGGGGATTATGTTTAGACTTTCTCGGAACTGCTTCAAATCAACTAGATCTCTTTGTGCTGTAAATCTCCCGACAGCCAAACGCAAAAGCAGCAAACATCTCGCTGTATGTCCCACATCCAAAGTGCCAAGAGAGAGCTTGCTCTCCCTGTCTTTGAGTACTGTTTTCACTGTCCCGGTTACCTCTTTGCTAACGTTCTCTTCAGAGCTGCAGTGAAACCAGGAACCACGTGGAGAAGGCACCCACACTGAAAGTGCCTGGAGAGAACATTGGGGCTTCTTCTCAGTGTCTCTGACATAGGGTTTCACTGTCCCGGGAAAGTCTCTGCTAACACCGTGCAGAGCGCTGTGCCCAATATACAGAAACGTCTTGCGGTATCTCCTACAGGGAAAGTGCCAGGAGGGAATTGTCGAGCTTGTTCTCAGTGTCTCTGAGAATTGCTCTGATTATCCGTGTGACCTCTTTGCTAAGACTCTCCAGAGAGACGTCCTCAAAACCAACACACATCTTGACATATCTCCCACATTGATCGCAGTGTCTCCAGAAACGGCATTCAAGGAGCCAGGACCTTTTCTCCCTACACTCTCCATTGAGTTGTCCTCAAAACCAATATACATCCTGCTATATCTCCCACATAGAAAGTGCCTGGAGGGAGAAGTGGGGATTATGTTTAGACTTTCTCGGAACTGCTTCAAATCAACTAGATCTCTTTGTGCTGTAAATCTCCCGACAGCCAAACGCAAAAGCAGCAAACATCTCGCTGTATGTCCCACATCCAAAGTGCCAAGAGAGAGCTTGCTCTCCCTGTCTTTGAGTACTGTTTTCACTGTCCCGGTTACCTCTTTGCTAACGTTCTCTTCAGAGCTGCAGTGAAACCAGGAACCACGTGGAGAAGGCACCCACACTGAAAGTGCCTGGAGAGAACATTGGGGCTTCTTCTCAGTGTCTCTGACATAGGGTTTCACTATCCCGGGAAAGTCTCTGCTAACACCGTGCAGAGCGCTGTGCCCAATATACAGAAACGTCTTGCGGTATCTCCTACAGGGAAAGTGCCAGGAGGGAATTGTCGAGCTTGTTCTCAGTGTCTCTGAGAATTGCTCTGATTATCCGTGTGACCTCTTTGCTAAGACTCTCCAGAGAGACGTCCTCAAAACAAACACACATCTTGACATATCTCCCACATTGATCGCAGTGTCTCCAGAAACGGCATTCAAGGAGCCAGGACCTTTTCTCCCTACACTCTCCATTGAGTTGTCCTCAAAACCAATATACATCCTGCTATATCTCCCACATGGAAAGTGCCAGGAGGGAGAAGTGGGGATTATGTTTAGACTTTCTCGGAACTGCTTCAAATCAACTAGATCTCTTTGTGCTGTAAATCTCCCGACAGCCAAACGCAAAAGCAGCAAACATCTTGCTGTATGTCCCACATCCAAAGTGCCAAGAGAGAGCTTGCTCTCCCTGTCTTTGAGTACTGTTTTCACTGTCCCGGTTACCTCTTTGCTAACGTTCTCTTCAGAGCTGCAGTGAAACCAGGAACCACGTGGAGAAGGCACCCACACTGAAAGTGCCTGGAGGGAACATTGGGGCTTCTTCTCAGTGTCTCTGACATAGGGTTTCACTGTCCCGGGAAAGTCTCTGCTAACACCGTGCAGAGCGCTGTGCCCAATATACAGAAACGTCTTGCGGTATCTCCTACAGGGAAAGTGCCAGGAGGGAATTGTCGAGCTTGTTCTCAGTGTCTCTGAGAATTGCTCTGATTATCCGTGTGACCTCTTTGCTAAGACTCTCCAGAGAGCCGTCCTCAAAACCAACACACATCTTGACATATCTCCCACATTGATCGCAGTGTCTCCAGAAAGGCATTCAAGGAGCCAGGACCTTTTCTCCCTACACTCTCCATTGAGTTGTCCTCAAAACCAATATACATCCTGCTATATCTCCCACATGGAAAGTGCCAGGAGGGAGAAGTGGGGATTATGTTTAGACTTTCTCGGAACTGCTTCAAATCAACTAGATCTCTTTGTGCTGTAAATCTCCCGACAGCCAAACGCAAAAGCAGCAAACATCTCGCTGTATGTCCCACATCCAAAGTGCCAAGAGAGAGCTTGCTCTCCCTGTCTTTGAGTACTGTTTTCACTGTCCCGGTTACCTCTTTGCTAACGTTCTCTTCAGAGCTGCAGTGAAACCAGGAACCACGTGGAGAAGGCACCCACACTGAAAGTGCCTGGAGGGAACATTGGGGCTTCTTCTCAGTGTCTCTGACATAGGGTTTCACTGTCCCGGGAAAGTCTCTGCTAACACCGTGCAGAGCGCTGTGCCCAATATACAGAAACGTCTTGCGGTATCTCCTACAGGGAAAGTGCCAGGAGGGAATTGTCGAGCTTGTTCTCAGTGTCTCTGAGAATTGCTCTGATTATCCGTGTGACCTCTTTGCTAAGACTCTCCAGAGAGACGTCCTCAAAACCAACACACATCTTGACATATCTCCCACATTGATCGCAGTGTCTCCAGGAACGGCATTCAAGGAGCCAGGACTTTTTCTCCCTACACTGTCCATTGAGTTGTCCTCAAAACCAATATACATCCTGCTATATCTCCCACATAGAAATTGCCTGGAGGAAGAAGTGGGGATTATGTTTAGACTTTCTCGGAACTGCTTCAAATCAACTAGATCTCTTTGTGCTGTAAATCTCCCGACAGCCAAACGCAAAAGCAGCAAACATCTCGCTGTATGTCCCACATCCAAAGTGCCAAGAGAGAGCTTGCTCTCCCTGTCTTTGAGTACTGTTTTCACTATCCCGGTTACCTCTTTGCTAACGTTCTCTTCAGAGCTGCAGTGAAACCAGGAACCACGTGGAGAAGGCACCCACACTGAAAGTGCCTGGAGAGAACATTGGGGCTTCTTCTCAGTGTCTCTGACATAGGGTTTCACTGTCCCGGGAAAGTCTCTGCTAACACCGTGCAGAGCGCTGTGCCCAATATACAGAAACGTCTTGCGGTATCTCCTACAGGGAAAGTGCCAGGAGGGAATTGTCGAGCTTGTTCTCAGTGTCTCTGAGAATTGCTCTGATTATCCGTGTGACCTCTTTGCTAAGACTCTCCAGAGAGACGTCCTCAAAACCAACACACATCTTGACATATCTCCCACATTGATCGCAGTGTCTCCAGGAACGGCATTCAAGGAGCCAGGACTTTTTCTCCCTACAATGTCCATTGAGTTGTCCTCAAAACCAATATACATCCTGCAATATCTCCCACATAGAAAGTGCCTGGAGGGAGAAGTGGGGATTATGTTTAGACTTTCTCGGAACTGCTTCAAATCAACTAGATCTCTTTGTGCTGTAAATCTCCCGACAGCCAAACGCAAAAGCAGCAAACATCTCGCTGTATGTCCCACATCCAAAGTGCCAAGAGAGAGCTTGCTCTCCCTGTCTTTGAGTACTGTTTTCACTGTCCCGGTTACCTCTTTGCTAACGTTCTCTTCAGAGCTGCAGTGAAACCAGGAACCACGTGGAGAAGGCACCCACACTGAAAGTGCCTGGAGGGAACATTGGGGCTTCTTCTCAGTGTCTCTGACATAGGGTTTCACTCTCCCGGGAAAGTCTCTGCTAACACCGTGCAGAGCGCTGTGCCCAATATACAGAAACGTCTTGCGGTATCTCCTACAGGGAAAGTGCCAGGAGGGAATTGTCGAGCTTGTTCTGAGTGTCTCTGAGAATTGCTCTGATTATCCGTGTGACCTCTTTGCTAAGACTCTCCAGAGAGACGTCCTCAAAACAAACACACATCTTGACATATCTCCCACATTGATCGCAGTGTCTCCAGGAACGGCATTCAAGGAGCCAGGACCTTTTCTCCCTACACTCTCCATTGAGTTGTCCTCAAAACCAATATACATCCTGCTATATCTCCCACATGGAAAGTGCCAGGAGGGAGAAGTGGGGATTATGTTTAGACTTTCTCGGAACTGCTTCAAATCAACTAGATCTCTTTGTGCTGTAAATCTCCCGACAGCCAAACGCAAAAGCAGCAAACATCTCGCTGTATGTCCCACATCCAAAGTGCCAAGAGAGAGCTTGCTCTCCCTGTCTTTGAGTACTGTTTTCACTGTCCCGGTTACCTCTTTGCTAACGTTCTCTTCAGAGCTGCAGTGAAACCAGGAACCACGTGGAGAAGGCACCCACACTGAAAGTGCCTGGAGAGAACATTGGGGCTTCTTCTCAGTGTCTCTGACATAGGGTTTCACTATCCCGGGAAAGTCTCTGCTAACACCGTGCAGAGCGCTGTGCCCAATATACAGAAACGTCTTGCGGTATCTCCTACAGGGAAAGTGCCAGGAGGGAATTGTCGAGCTTGTTCTGAGTGTCTCTGAGAATTGCTCTGATTATCCGTGTGACCTCTTTGCTAAGACTCTCCAGAGAGACGTCCTCAAAACAAACACACATCTTGACATATCTCCCACATTGATCGCAGTGTCTCCAGAAACGGCATTCAAGGAGCCAGGACCTTTTCTCCCTACACTCTCCATTGAGTTGTCCTCAAAACCAATATACATCCTGCTATATCTCCCACATGGAAAGTGCCAGGAGGGAGAAGTGGGGATTATGTTTAGACTTTCTCGGAACTGCTTCAAATCAACTAGATCTCTTTGTGCTGTAAATCTCCCGACAGCCAAACGCAAAAGCAGCAAACATCTCGCTGTATGTCCCACATCCAAAGTGCCAAGAGAGAGCTTGCTCTCCCTGTCTTTGAGTACTGTTTTCACTGTCCCGGTTACCTCTTTGCTAACGTTCTCTTCAGAGCTGCAGTGAAACCAGGAACCACGTGGAGAAGGCACCCACACTGAAAGTGCCTGGAGGGAACATTGGGGCTTCTTCTCAGTGTCTCTGACATAGGGTTTCACTGTCCCGGGAAAGTCTCTGCTAACACCGTGCAGAGCGCTGTGCCCAATATACAGAAACGTCTTGCGGTATCTCCTACAGGGAAAGTGCCAGGAGGGAATTGTCGAGCTTGTTCTGAGTGTCTCTGAGAATTGCTCTGATTATCCGTGTGACCTCTTTGCTAAGACTCTCCAGAGAGCCGTCCTCAAAACCAACACACATCTTGACATATCTCCCACATTGATCGCAGTGTCTCCAGAAACGGCATTCAAGGAGCCAGGACCTTTTCTCCCTACACTCTCCATTGAGTTGTCCTCAAAACCAATATACATCCTGCTATATCTCCCACATGGAAAGTGCCAGGAGGGAGAAGTGGGGATTATGTTTAGACTTTCTCGGAACTGCTTCAAATCAACTAGATCTCTTTGTGCTGTAAATCTCCCAACAGCCAAACGCAAAAGCAGCAAACATCTCGCTGTATGTCCCACATCCAAAGTGCCAAGAGAGAGCTTGCTCTCCCTGTCTTTGAGTACTGTTTTCACTGTCCCGGTTACCTCTTTGCTAACGTTCTCTTCAGAGCTGCAGTGAAACCAGGAACCACGTGGAGAAGGCACCCACACTGAAAGTGCCTGGAGGGAACATTGGGGCTTCTTCTCAGTGTCTCTGACATAGGGTTTCACTATCCCGGGAAAGTCTCTGCTAACACCGTGCAGAGCGCTGTGCCCAATATACAGAAACGTCTTGCGGTATCTCCTACAGGGAAAGTGCCAGGAGGGAATTGTCGAGCTTGTTCTGAGTGTCTCTGAGAATTGCTCTGATTATCCGTGTGACCTCTTTGCTAAGACTCTCCAGAGAGACGTCCTCAAAACAAACACACATCTTGACATATCTCCCACATTGATCGCAGTGTCTCCAGAAACGGCATTCAAGGAGCCAGGACCTTTTCTCCCTACACTCTCCATTGAGTTGTCCTCAAAACCAATATACATCCTGCTATATCTCCCACATAGAAAGTGCCTGGAGGGAGAAGTGGGGATTATGTTTAGACTTTCTCGGAACTGCTTCAAATCAACTAGATCTCTTTGTGCTGTAAATCTCCCGACAGCCAAACGCAAAAGCAGCAAACATCTCGCTGTATGTCCCACATCCAAAGTGCCAAGAGAGAGCTTGCTCTCCCTGTCTTTGAGTACTGTTTTCACTGTCCCGGTTACCTCTTTGCTAACGTTCTCTTCAGAGCTGCAGTGAAACCAGGAACCACGTGGAGAAGGCACCCACACTGAAAGTGCCTGGAGAGAACATTGGGGCTTCTTCTCAGTGTCTCTGACATAGGGTTTCACTGTCCCGGGAAAGTCTCTGCTAACACCGTGCAGAGCGCTGTGCCCAATATACAGAAACGTCTTGCGGTATCTCCTACAGGGAAAGTGCCAGGAGGGAATTGTCGAGCTTGTTCTCAGTGTCTCTGAGAATTGCTCTGATTATCCGTGTGACCTCTTTGCTAAGACTCTCCAGAGAGACGTCCTCAAAACCAACACACATCTTGACATATCTCCCACATTGATCGCAGTGTCTCCAGAAACGGCATTCAAGGAGCCAGGACCTTTTCTCCCTACACTCTCCATTGAGTTGTCCTCAAAACCAATATACATCCTGCTATATCTCCCACATAGAAAGTGCCTGGAGGGAGAAGTGGGGATTATGTTTAGACTTTCTCGGAACTGCTTCAAATCAACTAGATCTCTTTGTGCTGTAAATCTCCCGACAGCCAAACGCAAAAGCAGCAAACATCTCGCTGTATGTCCCACATCCAAAGTGCCAAGAGAGAGCTTGCTCTCCCTGTCTTTGAGTACTGTTTTCACTGTCCCGGTTACCTCTTTGCTAACGTTCTCTTCAGAGCTGCAGTGAAACCAGGAACCACGTGGAGAAGGCACCCACACTGAAAGTGCCTGGAGAGAACATTGGGGCTTCTTCTCAGTGTCTCTGACATAGGGTTTCACTATCCCGGGAAAGTCTCTGCTAACACCGTGCAGAGCGCTGTGCCCAATATACAGAAACGTCTTGCGGTATCTCCTACAGGGAAAGTGCCAGGAGGGAATTGTCGAGCTTGTTCTGAGTGTCTCTGAGAATTGCTCTGATTATCCGTGTGACCTCTTTGCTAAGACTCTCCAGAGAGACGTCCTCAAAACAAACACACATCTTGACATATCTCCCACATTGATCGCAGTGTCTCCAGAAACGGCATTCAAGGAGCCAGGACCTTTTCTCCCTACACTCTCCATTGAGTTGTCCTCAAAACCAATATACATCCTGCTATATCTCCCACATGGAAAGTGCCAGGAGGGAGAAGTGGGGATTATGTTTAGACTTTCTCGGAACTGCTTCAAATCAACTAGATCTCTTTGTGCTGTAAATCTCCCGACAGCCAAACGCAAAAGCAGCAAACATCTTGCTGTATGTCCCACATCCAAAGTGCCAAGAGAGAGCTTGCTCTCCCTGTCTTTGAGTACTGTTTTCACTGTCCCGGTTACCTCTTTGCTAACGTTCTCTTCAGAGCTGCAGTGAAACCAGGAACCACGTGGAGAAGGCACCCACACTGAAAGTGCCTGGAGGGAACATTGGGGCTTCTTCTCAGTGTCTCTGACATAGGGTTTCACTGTCCCGGGAAAGTCTCTGCTAACACCGTGCAGAGCGCTGTGCCCAATATACAGAAACGTCTTGCGGTATCTCCTACAGGGAAAGTGCCAGGAGGGAATTGTCGAGCTTGTTCTCAGTGTCTCTGAGAATTGCTCTGATTATCCGTGTGACCTCTTTGCTAAGACTCTCCAGAGAGCCGTCCTCAAAACCAACACACATCTTGACATATCTCCCACATTGATCGCAGTGTCTCCAGAAAGGCATTCAAGGAGCCAGGACCTTTTCTCCCTACACTCTCCATTGAGTTGTCCTCAAAACCAATATACATCCTGCTATATCTCCCACATGGAAAGTGCCAGGAGGGAGAAGTGGGGATTATGTTTAGACTTTCTCGGAACTGCTTCAAATCAACTAGATCTCTTTGTGCTGTAAATCTCCCGACAGCCAAACGCAAAAGCAGCAAACATCTCGCTGTATGTCCCACATCCAAAGTGCCAAGAGAGAGCTTGCTCTCCCTGTCTTTGAGTACTGTTTTCACTGTCCCGGTTACCTCTTTGCTAACGTTCTCTTCAGAGCTGCAGTGAAACCAGGAACCACGTGGAGAAGGCACCCACACTGAAAGTGCCTGGAGGGAACATTGGGGCTTCTTCTCAGTGTCTCTGACATAGGGTTTCACTGTCCCGGGAAAGTCTCTGCTAACACCGTGCAGAGCGCTGTGCCCAATATACAGAAACGTCTTGCGGTATCTCCTACAGGGAAAGTGCCAGGAGGGAATTGTCGAGCTTGTTCTCAGTGTCTCTGAGAATTGCTCTGATTATCCGTGTGACCTCTTTGCTAAGACTCTCCAGAGAGACGTCCTCAAAACCAACACACATCTTGACATATCTCCCACATTGATCGCAGTGTCTCCAGGAACGGCATTCAAGGAGCCAGGACTTTTTCTCCCTACACTGTCCATTGAGTTGTCCTCAAAACCAATATACATCCTGCTATATCTCCCACATAGAAAGTGCCTGGAGGAAGAAGTGGGGATTATGTTTAGACTTTCTCGGAACTGCTTCAAATCAACTAGATCTCTTTGTGCTGTAAATCTCCCGACAGCCAAACGCAAAAGCAGCAAACATCTCGCTGTATGTCCCACATCCAAAGTGCCAAGAGAGAGCTTGCTCTCCCTGTCTTTGAGTACTGTTTTCACTATCCCGGTTACCTCTTTGCTAACGTTCTCTTCAGAGCTGCAGTGAAACCAGGAACCACGTGGAGAAGGCACCCACACTGAAAGTGCCTGGAGAGAACATTGGGGCTTCTTCTCAGTGTCTCTGACATAGGGTTTCACTGTCCCGGGAAAGTCTCTGCTAACACCGTGCAGAGCGCTGTGCCCAATATACAGAAACGTCTTGCGGTATCTCCTACAGGGAAAGTGCCAGGAGGGAATTGTCGAGCTTGTTCTCAGTGTCTCTGAGAATTGCTCTGATTATCCGTGTGACCTCTTTGCTAAGACTCTCCAGAGAGACGTCCTCAAAACCAACACACATCTTGACATATCTCCCACATTGATCGCAGTGTCTCCAGGAACGGCATTCAAGGAGCCAGGACTTTTTCTCCCTACAATGTCCATTGAGTTGTCCTCAAAACCAATATACATCCTGCAATATCTCCCACATAGAAAGTGCCTGGAGGGAGAAGTGGGGATTATGTTTAGACTTTCTCGGAACTGCTTCAAATCAACTAGATCTCTTTGTGCTGTAAATCTCCCGACAGCCAAACGCAAAAGCAGCAAACATCTCGCTGTATGTCCCACATCCAAAGTGCCAAGAGAGAGCTTGCTCTCCCTGTCTTTGAGTACTGTTTTCACTGTCCCGGTTACCTCTTTGCTAACGTTCTCTTCAGAGCTGCAGTGAAACCAGGAACCACGTGGAGAAGGCACCCACACTGAAAGTGCCTGGAGGGAACATTGGGGCTTCTTCTCAGTGTCTCTGACATAGGGTTTCACTCTCCCGGGAAAGTCTCTGCTAACACCGTGCAGAGCGCTGTGCCCAATATACAGAAACGTCTTGCGGTATCTCCTACAGGGAAAGTGCCAGGAGGGAATTGTCGAGCTTGTTCTGAGTGTCTCTGAGAATTGCTCTGATTATCCGTGTGACCTCTTTGCTAAGACTCTCCAGAGAGCCGTCCTCAAAACAAACACACATCTTGACATATCTCCCACATTGATCGCAGTGTCTCCAGGAACGGCATTCAAGGAGCCAGGACCTTTTCTCCCTACACTCTCCATTGAGTTGTCCTCAAAACCAATATACATCCTGCTATATCTCCCACATGGAAAGTGCCAGGAGGGAGAAGTGGGGATTATGTTTAGACTTTCTCGGAACTGCTTCAAATCAACTAGATCTCTTTGTGCTGTAAATCTCCCGACAGCCAAACGCAAAAGCAGCAAACATCTCGCTGTATGTCCCACATCCAAAGTGCCAAGAGAGAGCTTGCTCTCCCTGTCTTTGAGTACTGTTTTCACTGTCCCGGTTACCTCTTGGCTAACGTTCTCTTCAGAGCTGCAGTGAAACCAGGAACCACGTGGAGAAGGCACCCACACTGAAAGTGCCTGGAGGGAACATTGGGGCTTCTTCTCAGTGTCTCTGACATAGGGTTTCACTATCCCGGGAAAGTCTCTGCTAACACCGTGCAGAGCGCTGTGCCCAATATACAGAAACGTCTTGCGGTATCTCCTACAGGGAAAGTGCCAGGAGGGAATTGTCGAGCTTGTTCTGAGTGTCTCTGAGAATTGCTCTGATTATCCGTGTGACCTCTTTGCTAAGACTCTCCAGAGAGCCGTCCTCAAAACAAACACACATCTTGACATATCTCCCACATTGATCGCAGTGTCTCCAGGAACGGCATTCAAGGAGCCAGGACCTTTTCTCCCTACACTCTCCATTGAGTTGTCCTCAAAACCAATATACATCCTGCTATATCTCCCACATGGAAAGTGCCAGGAGGGAGAAGTGGGGATTATGTTTAGACTTTCTCGGAACTGCTTCAAATCAACTAGATCTCTTTGTGCTGTAAATCTCCCGACAGCCAAACGCAAAAGCAGCAAACATCTCGCTGTATGTCCCACATCCAAAGTGCCAAGAGAGAGCTTGCTCTCCCTGTCTTTGAGTACTGTTTTCACTGTCCCGGTTACCTCTTTGCTAACGTTCTCTTCAGAGCTGCAGTGAAACCAGGAACCACGTGGAGAAGGCACCCACACTGAAAGTGCCTGGAGAGAACATTGGGGCTTCTTCTCAGTGTCTCTGACATAGGGTTTCACTGTCCCGGGAAAGTCTCTGCTAACACCGTGCAGAGCGCTGTGCCCAATATACAGAAACGTCTTGCGGTATCTCCTACAGGGAAAGTGCCAGGAGGGAATTGTCGAGCTTGTTCTCAGTGTCTCTGAGAATTGCTCTGATTATCCGTGTGACCTCTTTGCTAAGACTCTCCAGAGAGACGTCCTCAAAACCAACACACATCTTGACATATCTCCCACATTGATCGCAGTGTCTCCAGAAACGGCATTCAAGGAGCCAGGACCTTTTCTCCCTACACTCTCCATTGAGTTGTCCTCAAAACCAATATACATCCTGCTATATCTCCCACATAGAAAGTGCCTGGAGGGAGAAGTGGGGATTATGTTTAGACTTTCTCGGAACTGCTTCAAATCAACTAGATCTCTTTGTGCTGTAAATCTCCCGACAGCCAAACGCAAAAGCAGCAAACATCTCGCTGTATGTCCCACATCCAAAGTGCCAAGAGAGAGCTTGCTCTCCCTGTCTTTGAGTACTGTTTTCACTGTCCCGGTTACCTCTTTGCTAACGTTCTCTTCAGAGCTGCAGTGAAACCAGGAACCACGTGGAGAAGGCACCCACACTGAAAGTGCCTGGAGAGAACATTGGGGCTTCTTCTCAGTGTCTCTGACATAGGGTTTCACTGTCCCGGGAAAGTCTCTGCTAACACCGTGCAGAGCGCTGTGCCCAATATACAGAAACGTCTTGCGGTATCTCCTACAGGGAAAGTGCCAGGAGGGAATTGTCGAGCTTGTTCTCAGTGTCTCTGAGAATTGCTCTGATTATCCGTGTGACCTCTTTGCTAAGACTCTCCAGAGAGACGTCCTCAAAACCAACACACATCTTGACATATCTCCCACATTGATCGCAGTGTCTCCAGGAACGGCATTCAAGGAGCCAGGACCTTTTCTCCCTACACTCTCCATTGAGTTGTCCTCAAAACCAATATACATCCTGCTATATCTCCCACATGGAAAGTGCCAGGAGGGAGAAGTGGGGATTATGTTTAGACTTTCTCGGAACTGCTTCAAATCAACTAGATCTCTTTGTGCTGTAAATCTCCCGACAGCCAAACGCAAAAGCAGCAAACATCTCGCTGTATGTCCCACATCCAAAGTGCCAAGAGAGAGCTTGCTCTCCCTGTCTTTGAGTACTGTTTTCACTGTCCCGGTTACCTCTTTGCTAACGTTCTCTTCAGAGCTGCAGTGAAACCAGGAACCACGTGGAGAAGGCACCCACACTGAAAGTGCCTGGAGGGAACATTGGGGCTTCTTCTCAGTGTCTCTGACATAGGGTTTCACTGTCCCGGGAAAGTCTCTGCTAACACCGTGCAGAGCGCTGTGCCCAATATACAGAAACGTCTTGCGGTATCTCCTACAGGGAAAGTGCCAGGAGGGAATTGTCGAGCTTGTTCTGAGTGTCTCTGAGAATTGCTCTGATTATCCGTGTGACCTCTTTGCTAAGACTCTCCAGAGAGCCGTCCTCAAAACCAACACACATCTTGACATATCTCCCACATTGATCGCAGTGTCTCCAGAAACGGCATTCAAGGAGCCAGGACCTTTTCTCCCTACACTCTCCATTGAGTTGTCCTCAAAACCAATATACATCCTGCTATATCTCCCACATGGAAAGTGCCAGGAGGGAGAAGTGGGGATTATGTTTAGACTTTCTCGGAACTGCTTCAAATCAACTAGATCTCTTTGTGCTGTAAATCTCCCGACAGCCAAACGCAAAAGCAGCAAACATCTCGCTGTATGTCCCACATCCAAAGTGCCAAGAGAGAGCTTGCTCTCCCTGTCTTTGAGTACTGTTTTCACTGTCCCGGTTACCTCTTTGCTAACGTTCTCTTCAGAGCTGCAGTGAAACCAGGAACCACGTGGAGAAGGCACCCACACTGAAAGTGCCTGGAGGGAACATTGGGGCTTCTTCTCAGTGTCTCTGACATAGGGTTTCACTGTCCCGGGAAAGTCTCTGCTAACACCGTGCAGAGCGCTGTGCCCAATATACAGAAACGTCTTGCGGTATCTCCTACAGGGAAAGTGCCAGGAGGGAATTGTCGAGCTTGTTCTGAGTGTCTCTGAGAATTGCTCTGATTATCCGTGTGACCTCTTTGCTAAGACTCTCCAGAGAGACGTCCTCAAAACCAACACACATCTTGACATATCTCCCACATTGATCGCAGTGTCTCCAGGAACGGCATTCAAGGAGCCAGGACCTTTTCTCCCTACACTCTCCATTGAGTTGTCCTCAAAACCAATATACATCCTGCTATATCTCCCACATAGAAAGTGCCTGGAGGGAGAAGTGGGGATTATGTTTAGACTTTCTCGGAACTGCTTCAAATCAACTAGATCTCTTTGTGCTGTAAATCTCCCGACAGCCAAACGCAAAAGCAGCAAACATCTCGCTGTATGTCCCACATCCAAAGTGCCAAGAGAGAGCTTGCTCTCCCTGTCTTTGAGTACTGTTTTCACTGTCCCGGTTACCTCTTTGCTAACGTTCTCTTCAGAGCTGCAGTGAAACCAGGAACCACGTGGAGAAGGCACCCACACTGAAAGTGCCTGGAGAGAACATTGGGGCTTCTTCTCAGTGTCTCTGACATAGGGTTTCACTGTCCCGGGAAAGTCTCTGCTAACACCGTGCAGAGCGCTGTGCCCAATATACAGAAACGTCTTGCGGTATCTCCTACAGGGAAAGTGCCAGGAGGGAATTGTCGAGCTTGTTCTCAGTGTCTCTGAGAATTGCTCTGATTATCCGTGTGACCTCTTTGCTAAGACTCTCCAGAGAGACGTCCTCAAAACCAACACACATCTTGACATATCTCCCACATTGATCGCAGTGTCTCCAGGAACGGCATTCAAGGAGCCAGGACCTTTTCTCCCTACACTCTCCATTGAGTTGTCCTCAAAACCAATATACATCCTGCTATATCTCCCACATGGAAAGTGCCAGGAGGGAGAAGTGGGGATTATGTTTAGACTTTCTCGGAACTGCTTCAAATCAACTAGATCTCTTTGTGCTGTAAATCTCCCAACAGCCAAACGCAAAAGCAGCAAACATCTCGCTGTATGTCCCACATCCAAAGTGCCAAGAGAGAGCTTGCTCTCCCTGTCTTTGAGTACTGTTTTCACTGTCCCGGTTACCTCTTTGCTAACGTTCTCTTCAGAGCTGCAGTGAAACCAGGAACCACGTGGAGAAGGCACCCACACTGAAAGTGCCTGGAGGGAACATTGGGGCTTCTTCTCAGTGTCTCTGACATAGGGTTTCACTGTCCCGGGAAAGTCTCTGCTAACACCGTGCAGAGCGCTGTGCCCAATATACAGAAACGTCTTGCGGTATCTCCTACAGGGAAAGTGCCAGGAGGGAATTGTCGAGCTTGTTCTGAGTGTCTCTGAGAATTGCTCTGATTATCCGTGTGACCTCTTTGCTAAGACTCTCCAGAGAGCCGTCCTCAAAACCAACACACATCTTGACATATCTCCCACATTGATCGCAGTGTCTCCAGAAACGGCATTCAAGGAGCCAGGACCTTTTCTCCCTACAGTCTCCATTGAGTTGTCCTCAAAACCAATATACATCCTGCTATATCTCCCACATGGAAAGTGCCAGGAGGGAGAAGTGGGGATTATGTTTAGACTTTCTCGGAACTGCTTCAAATCAACTAGATCTCTTTGTGCTGTAAATCTCCCGACAGCCAAACGCAAAAGCAGCAAACATCTCGCTGTATGTCCCACATCCAAAGTGCCAAGAGAGAGCTTGCTCTCCCTGTCTTTGAGTACTGTTTTCACTGTCCCGGTTACCTCTTTGCTAACGTTCTCTTCAGAGCTGCAGTGAAACCAGGAACCACGTGGAGAAGGCACCCACACTGAAAGTGCCTGGAGGGAACATTGGGGCTTCTTCTCAGTGTCTCTGACATAGGGTTTCACTGTCCCGGGAAAGTCTCTGCTAACACCGTGCAGAGCGCTGTGCCCAATATACAGAAACGTCTTGCGGTATCTCCTACAGGGAAAGTGCCAGGAGGGAATTGTCGAGCTTGTTCTGAGTGTCTCTGAGAATTGCTCTGATTATCCGTGTGACCTCTTTGCTAAGACTCTCCAGAGAGCCGTCCTCAAAACCAACACACATCTTGACATATCTCCCACATTGATCGCAGTGTCTCCAGAAAGGCATTCAAGGAGCCAGGACCTTTTCTCCCTACACTCTCCATTGAGTTGTCCTCAAAACCAATATACATCCTGCTATATCTCCCACATGGAAAGTGCCAGGAGGGAGAAGTGGGGATTATGTTTAGACTTTCTCGGAACTGCTTCAAATCAACTAGATCTCTTTGTGCTGTAAATCGCCCAACAGCCAAACGCAAAAGCAGCAAACATCTCGCTGTATGTCCCACATCCAAAGTGCCAAGAGAGAGCTTGCTCTCCCTGTCTTTGAGTACTGTTTTCACTGTCCCGGTTACCTCTTTGCTAACGTTCTCTTCAGAGCTGCAGTGAAACCAGGAACCACGTGGAGAAGGCACCCACACTGAAAGTGCCTGGAGGGAACATTGGGGCTTCTTCTCAGTGTCTCTGACATAGGGTTTCACTGTCCCGGGAAAGTCTCTGCTAACACCGTGCAGAGCGCTGTGCCCAATATACAGAAACGTCTTGCGGTATCTCCTACAGGGAAAGTGCCAGGAGGGAATTGTCGAGCTTGTTCTGAGTGTCTCTGAGAATTGCTCTGATTATCCGTGTGACCTCTTTGCTAAGACTCTCCAGAGAGACGTCCTCAAAACCAACACACATCTTGACATATCTCCCACATTGATCGCAGTGTCTCCAGGAATGGCATTCAAGGAGCCAGGACTTTTTCTCCCTACACTGTCCATTGAGTTGTCCTCAAAACCAATATACATCCTGCTATATCTCCCACATAGAAAGTGCCTGGAGGAAGAAGTGGGGATTATGTTTGGACTTTCTCGGAACTGCTTCAAATCAACTAGATCTCTTTGTGCTGTAAATCTCCCAACAGCCAAACGCAAAAGCAGCAAACATCTCGCTGTATGTCCCACATCCAAAGTGCCAAGAGAGAGCTTGCTCTCCCTGTCTTTGAGTACTGTTTTCACTATCCCGGTTACCTCTTTGCTAACGTTCTCTTCAGAGCTGCAGTGAAACCAGGAACCACGTGGAGAAGGCACCCACACTGAAAGTGCCTGGAGAGAACATTGGGGCTTCTTCTCAGTGTCTCTGACATAGGGTTTCACTGTCCCGGGAAAGTCTCTGCTAACACCGTGCAGAGCGCTGTGCCCAATATACAGAAACGTCTTGCGGTATCTCCTACAGGGAAAGTGCCAGGAGGGAATTGTCGAGCTTGTTCTCAGTGTCTCTGAGAATTGCTCTGATTATCCGTGTGACCTCTTTGCTAAGACTCTCCAGAGAGCCGTCCTCAAAACCAACACACATCTTGACATATCTCCCACATTGATCGCAGTGTCTCCAGGAACGGCATTCAAGGAGCCAGGACTTTTTCTCCCTACACTGTCCATTGAGTTGTCCTCAAAACCAATATACATCCTGCTATATCTCCCACATAGAAAGTGCCTGGAGGGAGAAGTGGGGATTATGTTTAGACTTTCTCGGAACTGCTTCAAATCAACTAGATCTCTTTGTGCTGTAAATCTCCCGACAGCCAAACGCAAAAGCAGCAAACATCTCGCTGTATGTCCCACATCCAAAGTGCCAAGAGAGAGCTTGCTCTCCCTGTCTTTGAGTACTGTTTTCACTGTCCCGGTTACCTCTTTGCTAACGTTCTCTTCAGAGCTGCAGTGAAACCAGGAACCACGTGGAGAAGGCACCCACACTGAAAGTGCCTGGAGGGAACATTGGGGCTTCTTCTCAGTGTCTCTGACATAGGGTTTCACTATCCCGGGAAAGTCTCTGCTAACACCGTGCAGAGCGCTGTGCCCAATATACAGAAACGTCTTGCGGTATCTCCTACAGGGAAAGTGCCAGGAGGGAATTGTCGAGCTTGTTCTGAGTGTCTCTGAGAATTGCTCTGATTATCCGTGTGACCTCTTTGCTAAGACTCTCCAGAGAGACGTCCTCAAAACAAACACACATCTTGACATATCTCCCACATTGATCGCAGTGTCTCCAGGAACGGCATTCAAGGAGCCAGGACCTTTTCTCCCTACACTCTCCATTGAGTTGTCCTCAAAACCAATATACATCCTGCTATATCTCCCACATGGAAAGTGCCAGGAGGGAGAAGTGGGGATTATGTTTAGACTTTCTCGGAACTGCTTCAAATCAACTAGATCTCTTTGTGCTGTAAATCTCCCGACAGCCAAACGCAAAAGCAGCAAACATCTCGCTGTATGTCCCACATCCAAAGTGCCAAGAGAGAGCTTGCTCTCCCTGTCTTTGAGTACTGTTTTCACTGTCCCGGTTACCTCTTTGCTAACGTTCTCTTCAGAGCTGCAGTGAAACCAGGAACCACGTGGAGAAGGCACCCACACTGAAAGTGCCTGGAGAGAACATTGGGGCTTCTTCTCAGTGTCTCTGACATAGGGTTTCACTGTCCCGGGAAAGTCTCTGCTAACACCGTGCAGAGCGCTGTGCCCAATATACAGAAACGTCTTGCGGTATCTCCTACAGGGAAAGTGCCAGGAGGGAATTGTCGAGCTTGTTCTGAGTGTCTCTGAGAATTGCTCTGATTATCCGTGTGACCTCTTTGCTAAGACTCTCCAGAGAGCCGTCCTCAAAACCAACACACATCTTGACATATCTCCCACATTGATCGCAGTGTCTCCAGAAACGGCATTCAAGGAGCCAGGACCTTTTCTCCCTACACTCTCCATTGAGTTGTCCTCAAAACCAATATACATCCTGCTATATCTCCCACATAGAAAGTGCCTGGAGGGAGAAGTGGGGATTATGTTTAGACTTTCTCGGAACTGCTTCAAATCAACTAGATCTCTTTGTGCTGTAAATCTCCCGACAGCCAAACGCAAAAGCAGCAAACATCTCGCTGTATGTCCCACATCCAAAGTGCCAAGAGAGAGCTTGCTCTCCCTGTCTTTGAGTACTGTTTTCACTGTCCCGGTTACCTCTTTGCTAACGTTCTCTTCAGAGCTGCAGTGAAACCAGGAACCACGTGGAGAAGGCACCCACACTGAAAGTGCCTGGAGGGAACATTGGGGCTTCTTCTCAGTGTCTCTGACATAGGGTTTCACTCTCCCGGGAAAGTCTCTGCTAACACCGTGCAGAGCGCTGTGCCCAATATACAGAAACGTCTTGCGGTATCTCCTACAGGGAAAGTGCCAGGAGGGAATTGTCGAGCTTGTTCTGAGTGTCTCTGAGAATTGCTCTGATTATCCGTGTGACCTCTTTGCTAAGACTCTCCAGAGAGACGTCCTCAAAACAAACACACATCTTGACATATCTCCCACATTGATCGCAGTGTCTCCAGAAACGGCATTCAAGGAGCCAGGACCTTTTCTCCCTACACTCTCCATTGAGTTGTCCTCAAAACCAATATACATCCTGCTATATCTCCCACATGGAAAGTGCCTGGAGGGAGAAGTGGGGATTATGTTTAGACTTTCTCGGAACTGCTTCAAATCAACTAGATCTCTTTGTGCTGTAAATCTCCCGACAGCCAAACGCAAAAGCAGCAAACATCTTGCTGTATGTCCCACATCCAAAGTGCCAAGAGAGAGCTTGCTCTCCCTGTCTTTGAGTACTGTTTTCACTGTCCCGGTTACCTCTTTGCTAACGTTCTCTTCAGAGCTGCAGTGAAACCAGGAACCACGTGGAGAAGGCACCCACACTGAAAGTGCCTGGAGGGAACATTGGGGCTTCTTCTCAGTGTCTCTGACATAGGGTTTCACTGTCCCGGGAAAGTCTCTGCTAACACCGTGCAGAGCGCTGTGCCCAATATACAGAAACGTCTTGCGGTATCTCCTACAGGGAAAGTGCCAGGAGGGAATTGTCGAGCTTGTTCTCAGTGTCTCTGAGAATTGCTCTGATTATCCGTGTGACCTCTTTGCTAAGACTCTCCAGAGAGACGTCCTCAAAACCAACACACATCTTGACATATCTCCCACATTGATCGCAGTGTCTCCAGAAAGGCATTCAAGGAGCCAGGACCTTTTCTCCCTACACTCTCCATTGAGTTGTCCTCAAAACCAATATACATCCTGCTATATCTCCCACATGGAAAGTGCCAGGAGGGAGAAGTGGGGATTATGTTTAGACTTTCTCGGAACTGCTTCAAATCAACTAGATCTCTTTGTGCTGTAAATCTCCCGACAGCCAAACGCAAAAGCAGCAAACATCTCGCTGTATGTCCCACATCCAAAGTGCCAAGAGAGAGCTTGCTCTCCCTGTCTTTGAGTACTGTTTTCACTGTCCCGGTTACCTCTTTGCTAACGTTCTCTTCAGAGCTGCAGTGAAACCAGGAACCACGTGGAGAAGGCACCCACACTGAAAGTGCCTGGAGGGAACATTGGGGCTTCTTCTCAGTGTCTCTGACATAGGGTTTCACTCTCCCGGGAAAGTCTCTGCTAACACCGTGCAGAGCGCTGTGCCCAATATACAGAAACGTCTTGCGGTATCTCCTACAGGGAAAGTGCCAGGAGGGAATTGTCGAGCTTGTTCTGAGTGTCTCTGAGAATTGCTCTGATTATCCGTGTGACCTCTTTGCTAAGACTCTCCAGAGAGACGTCCTCAAAACAAACACACATCTTGACATATCTCCCACATTGATCGCAGTGTCTCCAGAAACGGCATTCAAGGAGCCAGGACCTTTTCTCCCTACACTCTCCATTGAGTTGTCCTCAAAACCAATATACATCCTGCTATATCTCCCACATGGAAAGTGCCAGGAGGGAGAAGTGGGGATTATGTTTAGACTTTCTCGGAACTGCTTCAAATCAACTAGATCTCTTTGTGCTGTAAATCTCCCGACAGCCAAACGCAAAAGCAGCAAACATCTTGCTGTATGTCCCACATCCAAAGTGCCAAGAGAGAGCTTGCTCTCCCTGTCTTTGAGTACTGTTTTCACTGTCCCGGTTACCTCTTTGCTAACGTTCTCTTCAGAGCTGCAGTGAAACCAGGAACCACGTGGAGAAGGCACCCACACTGAAAGTGCCTGGAGGGAACATTGGGGCTTCTTCTCAGTGTCTCTGACATAGGGTTTCACTGTCCCGGGAAAGTCTCTGCTAACACCGTGCAGAGCGCTGTGCCCAATATACAGAAACGTCTTGCGGTATCTCCTACAGGGAAAGTGCCAGGAGGGAATTGTCGAGCTTGTTCTCAGTGTCTCTGAGAATTGCTCTGATTATCCGTGTGACCTCTTTGCTAAGACTCTCCAGAGAGACGTCCTCAAAACCAACACACATCTTGACATATCTCCCACATTGATCGCAGTGTCTCCAGAAAGGCATTCAAGGAGCCAGGACCTTTTCTCCCTACACTCTCCATTGAGTTGTCCTCAAAACCAATATACATCCTGCTATATCTCCCACATGGAAAGTGCCAGGAGGGAGAAGTGGGGATTATGTTTAGACTTTCTCGGAACTGCTTCAAATCAACTAGATCTCTTTGTGCTGTAAATCTCCCAACAGCCAAACGCAAAAGCAGCAAACATCTCGCTGTATGTCCCACATCCAAAGTGCCAAGAGAGAGCTTGCTCTCCCTGTCTTTGAGTACTGTTTTCACTGTCCCGGTTACCTCTTTGCTAACGTTCTCTTCAGAGCTGCAGTGAAACCAGGAACCACGTGGAGAAGGCACCCACACTGAAAGTGCCTGGAGGGAACATTGGGGCTTCTTCTCAGTGTCTCTGACATAGGGTTTCACTCTCCCGGGAAAGTCTCTGCTAACACCGTGCAGAGCGCTGTGCCCAATATACAGAAACGTCTTGCGGTATCTCCTACAGGGAAAGTGCCAGGAGGGAATTGTCGAGCTTGTTCTGAGTGTCTCTGAGAATTGCTCTGATTATCCGTGTGACCTCTTTGCTAAGACTCTCCAGAGAGCCGTCCTCAAAACCAACACACATCTTGACATATCTCCCACATTGATCGCAGTGTCTCCAGAAACGGCATTCAAGGAGCCAGGACCTTTTCTCCCTACACTCTCCATTGAGTTGTCCTCAAAACCAATATACATCCTGCTATATCTCCCACATAGAAAGTGCCTGGAGGGAGAAGTGGGGATTATGTTTAGACTTTCTCGGAACTGCTTCAAATCAACTAGATCTCTTTGTGCTGTAAATCTCCCGACAGCCAAACGCAAAAGCAGCAAACATCTCGCTGTATGTCCCACATCCAAAGTGCCAAGAGAGAGCTTGCTCTCCCTGTCTTTGAGTACTGTTTTCACTGTCCCGGTTACCTCTTTGCTAACGTTCTCTTCAGAGCTGCAGTGAAACCAGGAACCACGTGGAGAAGGCACCCACACTGAAAGTGCCTGGAGGGAACATTGGGGCTTCTTCTCAGTGTCTCTGACATAGGGTTTCACTCTCCCGGGAAAGTCTCTGCTAACACCGTGCAGAGCGCTGTGCCCAATATACAGAAACGTCTTGCGGTATCTCCTACAGGGAAAGTGCCAGGAGGGAATTGTCGAGCTTGTTCTGAGTGTCTCTGAGAATTGCTCTGATTATCCGTGTGACCTCTTTGCTAAGACTCTCCAGAGAGACGTCCTCAAAACAAACACACATCTTGACATATCTCCCACATTGATCGCAGTGTCTCCAGAAACGGCATTCAAGGAGCCAGGACCTTTTCTCCCTACACTCTCCATTGAGTTGTCCTCAAAACCAATATACATCCTGCTATATCTCCCACATGGAAAGTGCCTGGAGGGAGAAGTGGGGATTATGTTTAGACTTTCTCGGAACTGCTTCAAATCAACTAGATCTCTTTGTGCTGTAAATCTCCCGACAGCCAAACGCAAAAGCAGCAAACATCTCGCTGTATGTCCCACATCCAAAGTGCCAAGAGAGAGCTTGCTCTCCCTGTCTTTGAGTACTGTTTTCACTGTCCCGGTTACCTCTTTGCTAACGTTCTCTTCAGAGCTGCAGTGAAACCAGGAACCACGTGGAGAAGGCACCCACACTGAAAGTGCCTGGAGGGAACATTGGGGCTTCTTCTCAGTGTCTCTGACATAGGGTTTCACTGTCCCGGGAAAGTCTCTGCTAACACCGTGCAGAGCGCTGTGCCCAATATACAGAAACGTCTTGCGGTATCTCCTACAGGGAAAGTGCCAGGAGGGAATTGTCGAGCTTGTTCTCAGTGTCTCTGAGAATTGCTCTGATTATCCGTGTGACCTCTTTGCTAAGACTCTCCAGAGAGACGTCCTCAAAACCAACACACATCTTGACATATCTCCCACATTGATCGCAGTGTCTCCAGAAAGGCATTCAAGGAGCCAGGACCTTTTCTCCCTACACTCTCCATTGAGTTGTCCTCAAAACCAATATACATCCTGCTATATCTCCCACATGGAAAGTGCCAGGAGGGAGAAGTGGGGATTATGTTTAGACTTTCTCGGAACTGCTTCAAATCAACTAGATCTCTTTGTGCTGTAAATCTCCCGACAGCCAAACGCAAAAGCAGCAAACATCTCGCTGTATGTCCCACATCCAAAGTGCCAAGAGAGAGCTTGCTCTCCCTGTCTTTGAGTACTGTTTTCACTGTCCCGGTTACCTCTTGGCTAACGTTCTCTTCAGAGCTGCAGTGAAACCAGGAACCACGTGGAGAAGGCACCCAC
The DNA here is from genome assembly GCF_963924245.1 of Chroicocephalus ridibundus. Taxonomy (NCBI): domain Eukaryota; kingdom Metazoa; phylum Chordata; class Aves; order Charadriiformes; family Laridae; genus Chroicocephalus; species Chroicocephalus ridibundus. The sequence goes on along the minus strand of NC_086295.1, from coordinate 22,102,897 downwards.
ACTGAAAGTGCCTGGAGGGAACATTGGGGCTTCTTCTCAGTGTCTCTGACATAGGGTTTCACTATCCCGGGAAAGTCTCTGCTAACACCGTGCAGAGCGCTGTGCCCAATATACAGAAACGTCTTGCGGTATCTCCTACAGGGAAAGTGCCAGGAGGGAATTGTCGAGCTTGTTCTGAGTGTCTCTGAGAATTGCTCTGATTATCCGTGTGACCTCTTTGCTAAGACTCTCCAGAGAGACGTCCTCAAAACCAACACACATCTTGACATATCTCCCACATTGATCGCAGTGTCTCCAGGAACGGCATTCAAGGAGCCAGGACCTTTTCTCCCTACACTCTCCATTGAGTTGTCCTCAAAACCAATATACATCCTGCTATATCTCCCACATGGAAAGTGCCAGGAGGGAGAAGTGGGGATTATGTTTAGACTTTCTCGGAACTGCTTCAAATCAACTAGATCTCTTTGTGCTGTAAATCTCCCGACAGCCAAACGCAAAAGCAGCAAACATCTTGCTGTATGTCCCACATCCAAAGTGCCAAGAGAGAGCTTGCTCTCCCTGTCTTTGAGTACTGTTTTCACTGTCCCGGTTACCTCTTTGCTAACGTTCTCTTCAGAGCTGCAGTGAAACCAGGAACCACGTGGAGAAGGCACCCACACTGAAAGTGCCTGGAGGGAACATTGGGGCTTCTTCTCAGTGTCTCTGACATAGGGTTTCACTGTCCCGGGAAAGTCTCTGCTAACACCGTGCAGAGCGCTGTGCCCAATATACAGAAACGTCTTGCGGTATCTCCTACAGGGAAAGTGCCAGGAGGGAATTGTCGAGCTTGTTCTGAGTGTCTCTGAGAATTGCTCTGATTATCCGTGTGACCTCTTTGCTAAGACTCTCCAGAGAGACGTCCTCAAAACCAACACACATCTTGACATATCTCCCACATTGATCGCAGTGTCTCCAGAAAGGCATTCAAGGAGCCAGGACCTTTTCTCCCTACACTCTCCATTGAGTTGTCCTCAAAACCAATATACATCCTGCTATATCTCCCACATGGAAAGTGCCAGGAGGGAGAAGTGGGGATTATGTTTAGACTTTCTCGGAACTGCTTCAAATCAACTAGATCTCTTTGTGCTGTAAATCTCCCAACAGCCAAACGCAAAAGCAGCAAACATCTCGCTGTATGTCCCACATCCAAAGTGCCAAGAGAGAGCTTGCTCTCCCTGTCTTTGAGTACTGTTTTCACTGTCCCGGTTACCTCTTGGCTAACGTTCTCTTCAGAGCTGCAGTGAAACCAGGAACCACGTGGAGAAGGCACCCACACTGAAAGTGCCTGGAGGGAACATTGGGGCTTCTTCTCAGTGTCTCTGACATAGGGTTTCACTGTCCCGGGAAAGTCTCTGCTAACACCGTGCAGAGCGCTGTGCCCAATATACAGAAACGTCTTGCGGTATCTCCTACAGGGAAAGTGCCAGGAGGGAATTGTCGAGCTTGTTCTCAGTGTCTCTGAGAATTGCTCTGATTATCCGTGTGACCTCTTTGCTAAGACTCTCCAGAGAGCCGTCCTCAAAACCAACACACATCTTGACATATCTCCCACATTGATCGCAGTGTCTCCAGAAACGGCATTCAAGGAGCCAGGACCTTTTCTCCCTACACTCTCCATTGAGTTGTCCTCAAAACCAATATACATCCTGCTATATCTCCCACATGGAAAGTGCCAGGAGGGAGAAGTGGGGATTATGTTTAGACTTTCTCGGAACTGCTTCAAATCAACTAGATCTCTTTGTGCTGTAAATCTCCCAACAGCCAAACGCAAAAGCAGCAAACATCTCGCTGTATGTCCCACATCCAAAGTGCCAAGAGAGAGCTTGCTCTCCCTGTCTTTGAGTACTGTTTTCACTGTCCCGGTTACCTCTTTGCTAACGTTCTCTTCAGAGCTGCAGTGAAACCAGGAACCACGTGGAGAAGGCACCCACACTGAAAGTGCCTGGAGAGAACATTGGGGCTTCTTCTCAGTGTCTCTGACATAGGGTTTCACTGTCCCGGGAAAGTCTCTGCTAACACCGTGCAGAGCGCTGTGCCCAATATACAGAAACGTCTTGCGGTATCTCCTACAGGGAAAGTGCCAGGAGGGAATTGTCGAGCTTGTTCTCAGTGTCTCTGAGAATTGCTCTGATTATCCGTGTGACCTCTTTGCTAAGACTCTCCAGAGAGCCGTCCTCAAAACAAACACACATCTTGACATATCTCCCACATTGATCGCAGTGTCTCCAGGAACGGCATTCAAGGAGCCAGGACCTTTTCTCCCTACACTCTCCATTGAGTTGTCCTCAAAACCAATATACATCCTGCTATATCTCCCACATGGAAAGTGCCAGGAGGGAGAAGTGGGGATTATGTTTAGACTTTCTCGGAACTGCTTCAAATCAACTAGATCTCTTTGTGCTGTAAATCTCCCGACAGCCAAACGCAAAAGCAGCAAACATCTTGCTGTATGTCCCACATCCAAAGTGCCAAGAGAGAGCTTGCTCTCCCTGTCTTTGAGTACTGTTTTCACTGTCCCGGTTACCTCTTTGCTAACGTTCTCTTCAGAGCTGCAGTGAAACCAGGAACCACGTGGAGAAGGCACCCACACTGAAAGTGCCTGGAGAGAACATTGGGGCTTCTTCTCAGTGTCTCTGACATAGGGTTTCACTATCCCGGGAAAGTCTCTGCTAACACCGTGCAGAGCGCTGTGCCCAATATACAGAAACGTCTTGCGGTATCTCCTACAGGGAAAGTGCCAGGAGGGAATTGTCGAGCTTGTTCTGAGTGTCTCTGAGAATTGCTCTGATTATCCGTGTGACCTCTTTGCTAAGACTCTCCAGAGAGACGTCCTCAAAACAAACACACATCTTGACATATCTCCCACATTGATCGCAGTGTCTCCAGGAACGGCATTCAAGGAGCCAGGACCTTTTCTCCCTACACTCTCCATTGAGTTGTCCTCAAAACCAATATACATCCTGCTATATCTCCCACATGGAAAGTGCCAGGAGGGAGAAGTGGGGATTATGTTTAGACTTTCTCGGAACTGCTTCAAATCAACTAGATCTCTTTGTGCTCTAAATCGCCCAACAGCCAAACGCAAAAGCAGCAAACATCTCGCTGTATGTCCCACATCCAAAGTGCCAAGAGAGAGCTTGCTCTCCCTGTCTTTGAGTACTGTTTTCACTGTCCCGGTTACCTCTTTGCTAACGTTCTCTTCAGAGCTGCAGTGAAACCAGGAACCACGTGGAGAAGGCACCCACACTGAAAGTGCCTGGAGAGAACATCGGGGCTTCTTCTCAGTGTCTCTGACATAGGGTTTCACTGTCCCGGGAAAGTCTCTGCTAACACCGTGCAGAGCGCTGTGCCCAATATACAGAAACGTCTTGCGGTATCTCCTACAGGGAAAGTGCCAGGAGGGAATTGTCGAGCTTGTTCTCAGTGTCTCTGAGAATTGCTCTGATTATCCGTGTGACCTCTTTGCTAAGACTCTCCAGAGAGCCGTCCTCAAAACAAACACACATCTTGACATATCTCCCACATTGATCGCAGTGTCTCCAGAAACGGCATTCAAGGAGCCAGGACCTTTTCTCCCTACACTCTCCATTGAGTTGTCCTCAAAACCAATATACATCCTGCTATATCTCCCACATGGAAAGTGCCAGGAGGGAGAAGTGGGGATTATGTTTAGACTTTCTCGGAACTGCTTCAAATCAACTAGATCTCTTTGTGCTGTAAATCTCCCGACAGCCAAACGCAAAAGCAGCAAACATCTTGCTGTATGTCCCACATCCAAAGTGCCAAGAGAGAGCTTGCTCTCCCTGTCTTTGAGTACTGTTTTCACTGTCCCGGTTACCTCTTTGCTAACGTTCTCTTCAGAGCTGCAGTGAAACCAGGAACCACGTGGAGAAGGCACCCACACTGAAAGTGCCTGGAGGGAACATTGGGGCTTCTTCTCAGTGTCTCTGACATAGGGTTTCACTGTCCCGGGAAAGTCTCTGCTAACACCGTGCAGAGCGCTGTGCCCAATATACAGAAACGTCTTGCGGTATCTCCTACAGGGAAAGTGCCAGGAGGGAATTGTCGAGCTTGTTCTCAGTGTCTCTGAGAATTGCTCTGATTATCCGTGTGACCTCTTTGCTAAGACTCTCCAGAGAGACGTCCTCAAAACCAACACACATCTTGACATATCTCCCACATTGATCGCAGTGTCTCCAGAAAGGCATTCAAGGAGCCAGGACCTTTTCTCCCTACACTCTCCATTGAGTTGTCCTCAAAACCAATATACATCCTGCTATATCTCCCACATGGAAAGTGCCAGGAGGGAGAAGTGGGGATTATGTTTAGACTTTCTCGGAACTGCTTCAAATCAACTAGATCTCTTTGTGCTGTAAATCTCCCAACAGCCAAACGCAAAAGCAGCAAACATCTCGCTGTATGTCCCACATCCAAAGTGCCAAGAGAGAGCTTGCTCTCCCTGTCTTTGAGTACTGTTTTCACTGTCCCGGTTACCTCTTTGCTAACGTTCTCTTCAGAGCTGCAGTGAAACCAGGAACCACGTGGAGAAGGCACCCACACTGAAAGTGCCTGGAGAGAACATTGGGGCTTCTTCTCAGTGTCTCTGACATAGGGTTTCACTGTCCCGGGAAAGTCTCTGCTAACACCGTGCAGAGCGCTGTGCCCAATATACAGAAACGTCTTGCGGTATCTCCTACAGGGAAAGTGCCAGGAGGGAATTGTGGAGCTTGTTCTCAGTGTCTCTGAGAATTGCTCTGATTATCCGTGTGACCTCTTTGCTAAGACTCTCCAGAGAGCCGTCCTCAAAACCAACACACATCTTGACATATCTCCCACATTGATCGCAGTGTCTCCAGAAACGGCATTCAAGGAGCCAGGACCTTTTCTCCCTACACTCTCCATTGAGTTGTCCTCAAAACCAATATACATCCTGCTATATCTCCCACATGGAAAGTGCCAGGAGGGAGAAGTGGGGATTATGTTTAGACTTTCTCGGAACTGCTTCAAATCAACTAGATCTCTTTGTGCTGTAAATCTCCCAACAGCCAAACGCAAAAGCAGCAAACATCTCGCTGTATGTCCCACATCCAAAGTGCCAAGAGAGAGCTTGCTCTCCCTGTCTTTGAGTACTGTTTTCACTGTCCCGGTTACCTCTTTGCTAACGTTCTCTTCAGAGCTGCAGTGAAACCAGGAACCACGTGGAGAAGGCACCCACACTGAAAGTGCCTGGAGGGAACATTGGGGCTTCTTCTCAGTGTCTCTGACATAGGGTTTCACTGTCCCGGGAAAGTCTCTGCTAACACCGTGCAGAGCGCTGTGCCCAATATACAGAAACGTCTTGCGGTATCTCCTACAGGGAAAGTGCCAGGAGGGAATTGTCGAGCTTGTTCTGAGTGTCTCTGAGAATTGCTCTGATTATCCGTGTGACCTCTTTGCTAAGACTCTCCAGAGAGACGTCCTCAAAACCAACACACATCTTGACATATCTCCCACATTGATCGCAGTGTCTCCAGGAACGGCATTCAAGGAGCCAGGACCTTTTCTCCCTACACTCTCCATTGAGTTGTCCTCAAAACCAATATACATCCTGCTATATCTCCCACATGGAAAGTGCCAGGAGGGAGAAGTGGGGATTATGTTTAGACTTTCTCGGAACTGCTTCAAATCAACTAGATCTCTTTGTGCTGTAAATCTCCCAACAGCCAAACGCAAAAGCAGCAAACATCTCGCTGTATGTCCCACATCCAAAGTGCCAAGAGAGAGCTTGCTCTCCCTGTCTTTGAGTACTGTTTTCACTGTCCCGGTTACCTCTTTGCTAACGTTCTCTTCAGAGCTGCAGTGAAACCAGGAACCACGTGGAGAAGGCACCCACACTGAAAGTGCCTGGAGGGAACATTGGGGCTTCTTCTCAGTGTCTCTGACATAGGGTTTCACTATCCCGGGAAAGTCTCTGCTAACACCGTGCAGAGCGCTGTGCCCAATATACAGAAACGTCTTGCGGTATCTCCTACAGGGAAAGTGCCAGGAGGGAATTGTCGAGCTTGTTCTGAGTGTCTCTGAGAATTGCTCTGATTATCCGTGTGACCTCTTTGCTAAGACTCTCCAGAGAGACGTCCTCAAAACAAACACACATCTTGACATATCTCCCACATTGATCGCAGTGTCTCCAGAAACGGCATTCAAGGAGCCAGGACCTTTTCTCCCTACACTCTCCATTGAGTTGTCCTCAAAACCAATATACATCCTGCTATATCTCCCACATAGAAAGTGCCAGGAGGGAGAAGTGGGGATTATGTTTAGACTTTCTCGGAACTGCTTCAAATCAACTAGATCTCTTTGTGCTGTAAATCTCCCGACAGCCAAACGCAAAAGCAGCAAACATCTCGCTGTATGTCCCACATCCAAAGTGCCAAGAGAGAGCTTGCTCTCCCTGTCTTTGAGTACTGTTTTCACTGTCCCGGTTACCTCTTTGCTAACGTTCTCTTCAGAGCTGCAGTGAAACCAGGAACCACGTGGAGAAGGCACCCACACTGAAAGTGCCTGGAGGGAACATTGGGGCTTCTTCTCAGTGTCTCTGACATAGGGTTTCACTGTCCCGGGAAAGTCTCTGCTAACACCGTGCAGAGCGCTGTGCCCAATATACAGAAACGTCTTGCGGTATCTCCTACAGGGAAAGTGCCAGGAGGGAATTGTCGAGCTTGTTCTGAGTGTCTCTGAGAATTGCTCTGATTATCCGTGTGACCTCTTTGCTAAGACTCTCCAGAGAGCCGTCCTCAAAACAAACACACATCTTGACATATCTCCCACATTGATCGCAGTGTCTCCAGAAACGGCATTCAAGGAGCCAGGACCTTTTCTCCCTACACTCTCCATTGAGTTGTCCTCAAAACCAATATACATCCTGCTATATCTCCCACATGGAAAGTGCCAGGAGGGAGAAGTGGGGATTATGTTTAGACTTTCTCGGAACTGCTTCAAATCAACTAGATCTCTTTGTGCTGTAAATCTCCCAACAGCCAAACGCAAAAGCAGCAAACATCTCGCTGTATGTCCCACATCCAAAGTGCCAAGAGAGAGCTTGCTCTCCCTGTCTTTGAGTACTGTTTTCACTGTCCCGGTTACCTCTTTGCTAACGTTCTCTTCAGAGCTGCAGTGAAACCAGGAACCACGTGGAGAAGGCACCCACACTGAAAGTGCCTGGAGGGAACATTGGGGCTTCTTCTCAGTGTCTCTAACATAGGGTTTCACTGTCCCGGGAAAGTCTCTGCTAACACCGTGCAGAGCGCTGTGCCCAATATACAGAAACGTCTTGCGGTATCTCCTACAGGGAAAGTGCCAGGAGGGAATTGTCGAGCTTGTTCTCAGTGTCTCTGAGAATTGCTCTGATTATCCGTGTGACCTCTTTGCTAAGACTCTCCAGAGAGCCGTCCTCAAAACCAACACACATCTTGACATATCTCCCACATTGATCGCAGTGTCTCCAGAAACGGCATTCAAGGAGCCAGGAACTTTTCTCCCTACACTCTCCATTGAGTTGTCCTCAAAACCAATATACATCCTGCTATATCTCCCACATAGAAAGTGCCTGGAGGGAGAAGTGGGGATTATGTTTAGACTTTCTCGGAACTGCTTCAAATCAACTAGATCTCTTTGTGCTGTAAATCTCCCGACAGCCAAACGCAAAAGCAGCAAACATCTCGCTGTATGTCCCACATCCAAAGTGCCAAGAGAGAGCTTGCTCTCCCTGTCTTTGAGTACTGTTTTCACTGTCCCGGTTACCTCTTTGCTAACGTTCTCTTCAGAGCTGCAGTGAAACCAGGAACCACGTGGAGAAGGCACCCACACTGAAAGTGCCTGGAGGGAACATTGGGGCTTCTTCTCAGTGTCTCTGACATAGGGTTTCACTGTCCCGGGAAAGTCTCTGCTAACACCGTGCAGAGCGCTGTGCCCAATATACAGAAACGTCTTGCGGTATCTCCTACAGGGAAAGTGCCAGGAGGGAATTGTCGAGCTTGTTCTCAGTGTCTCTGAGAATTGCTCTGATTATCCGTGTGACCTCTTTGCTAAGACTCTCCAGAGAGACGTCCTCAAAACAAACACACATCTTGACATATCTCCCACATTGATCGCAGTGTCTCCAGAAACGGCATTCAAGGAGCCAGGACCTTTTCTCCCTACACTCTCCATTGAGTTGTCCTCAAAACCAATATACATCCTGCTATATCTCCCACATGGAAAGTGCCAGGAGGGAGAAGTGGGGATTATGTTTAGACTTTCTCGGAACTGCTTCAAATCAACTAGATCTCTTTGTGCTGTAAATCTCCCAACAGCCAAACGCAAAAGCAGCAAACATCTCGCTGTATGTCCCACATCCAAAGTGCCAAGAGAGAGCTTGCTCTCCCTGTCTTTGAGTACTGTTTTCACTGTCCCGGTTACCTCTTTGCTAACGTTCTCTTCAGAGCTGCAGTGAAACCAGGAACCACGTGGAGAAGGCACCCACACTGAAAGTGCCTGGAGGGAACATTGGGGCTTCTTCTCAGTGTCTCTAACATAGGGTTTCACTGTCCCGGGAAAGTCTCTGCTAACACCGTGCAGAGCGCTGTGCCCAATATACAGAAACGTCTTGCGGTATCTCCTACAGGGAAAGTGCCAGGAGGGAATTGTCGAGCTTGTTCTCAGTGTCTCTGAGAATTGCTCTGATTATCCGTGTGACCTCTTTGCTAAGACTCTCCAGAGAGCCGTCCTCAAAACCAACACACATCTTGACATATCTCCCACATTGATCGCAGTGTCTCCAGAAACGGCATTCAAGGAGCCAGGAACTTTTCTCCCTACACTCTCCATTGAGTTGTCCTCAAAACCAATATACATCCTGCTATATCTCCCACATAGAAAGTGCCTGGAGGGAGAAGTGGGGATTATGTTTAGACTTTCTCGGAACTGCTTCAAATCAACTAGATCTCTTTGTGCTGTAAATCTCCCGACAGCCAAACGCAAAAGCAGCAAACATCTCGCTGTATGTCCCACATCCAAAGTGCCAAGAGAGAGCTTGCTCTCCCTGTCTTTGAGTACTGTTTTCACTGTCCCGGTTACCTCTTTGCTAACGTTCTCTTCAGAGCTGCAGTGAAACCAGGAACCACGTGGAGAAGGCACCCACACTGAAAGTGCCTGGAGGGAACATTGGGGCTTCTTCTCAGTGTCTCTGACATAGGGTTTCACTGTCCCGGGAAAGTCTCTGCTAACACCGTGCAGAGCGCTGTGCCCAATATACAGAAACGTCTTGCGGTATCTCCTACAGGGAAAGTGCCAGGAGGGAATTGTCGAGCTTGTTCTCAGTGTCTCTGAGAATTGCTCTGATTATCCGTGTGACCTCTTTGCTAAGACTCTCCAGAGAGACGTCCTCAAAACAAACACACATCTTGACATATCTCCCACATTGATCGCAGTGTCTCCAGAAACGGCATTCAAGGAGCCAGGACCTCTTCTCCCTACACTCTCCATTGAGTTGTCCTCAAAACCAATATACATCCTGCTATATCTCCCACATGGAAAGTGCCAGGAGGGAGAAGTGGGGATTATGTTTAGACTTTCTCGGAACTGCTTCAAATCAACTAGATCTCTTTGTGCTGTAAATCTCCCAACAGCCAAACGCAAAAGCAGCAAACATCTCGCTGTATGTCCCACATCCAAAGTGCCAAGAGAGAGCTTGCTCTCCCTGTCTTTGAGTACTGTTTTCACTGTCCCAGTTACCTCTTTGCTAACGTTCTCTTCAGAGCTGCAGTGAAACCAGGAACCACGTGGAGAAGGCACCCACACTGAAAGTGCCTGGAGGGAACATTGGGGCTTCTTCTCAGTGTCTCTGACATAGGGTTTCACTGTCCCGGGAAAGTCTCTGCTAACACCGTGCAGAGCGCTGTGCCCAATATACAGAAACGTCTTGCGGTATCTCCTACAGGGAAAGTGCCAGGAGGGAATTGTCGAGCTTGTTCTGAGTGTCTCTGAGAATTGCTCTGATTATCCGTGTGACCTCTTTGCTAAGACTCTCCAGAGAGCCGTCCTCAAAACCAACACACATCTTGACATATCTCCCACATTGATCGCAGTGTCTCCAGAAAGGCATTCAAGGAGCCAGGACCTTTTCTCCCTACACTCTCCATTGAGTTGTCCTCAAAACCAATATACATCCTGCTATATCTCCCACATGGAAAGTGCCAGGAGGGAGAAGTGGGGATTATGTTTAGACTTTCTCGGAACTGCTTCAAATCAACTAGATCTCTTTGTGCTGTAAATCTCCCAACAGCCAAACGCAAAAGCAGCAAACATCTCGCTGTATGTCCCACATCCAAAGTGCCAAGAGAGAGCTTGCTCTCCCTGTCTTTGAGTACTGTTTTCACTGTCCCGGTTACCCCTTTGCTAACGTTCTCTTCAGAGCTGCAGTGAAACCAGGAACCACGTGGAGAAGGCACCCACACTGAAAGTGCCTGGAGGGAACATTGGGGCTTCTTCTCAGTGTCTCTGACATAGGGTTTCACTGTCCCGGGAAAGTCTCTGCTAACACCGTGCAGAGCGCTGTGCCCAATATACAGAAACGTCTTGCGGTATCTCCTACAGGGAAAGTGCCAGGAGGGAATTGTCGAGCTTGTTCTGAGTGTCTCTGAGAATTGCTCTGATTATCCGTGTGACCTCTTTGCTAAGACTCTCCAGAGAGCCGTCCTCAAAACAAACACACATCTTGACATATCTCCCACATTGATCGCAGTGTCTCCAGGAACGGCATTCAAGGAGCCAGGACCTTTTCTCCCTACACTCTCCATTGAGTTGTCCTCAAAACCAATATACATCCTGCTATATCTCCCACATGGAAAGTGCCAGGAGGGAGAAGTGGGGATTATGTTTAGACTTTCTCGGAACTGCTTCAAATCAACTAGATCTCTTTGTGCTGTAAATCTCCCAACAGCCAAACGCAAAAGCAGCAAACATCTCGCTGTATGTCCCACATCCAAAGTGCCAAGAGAGAGCTTGCTCTCCCTGTCTTTGAGTACTGTTTTCACTGTCCCGGTTACCTCTTTGCTAACGTTCTCTTCAGAGCTGCAGTGAAACCAGGAACCACGTGGAGAAGGCACCCACACTGAAAGTGCCTGGAGGGAACATTGGGGCTTCTTCTCAGTGTCTCTGACATAGGGTTTCACTATCCCGGGAAAGTCTCTGCTAACACCGTGCAGAGCGCTGTGCCCAATATACAGAAACGTCTTGCGGTATCTCCTACAGGGAAAGTGCCAGGAGGGAATTGTCGAGCTTGTTCTGAGTGTCTCTGAGAATTGCTCTGATTATCCGTGTGACCTCTTTGCTAAGACTCTCCAGAGAGCCGTCCTCAAAACCAACACACATCTTGACATATCTCCCACATTGATCGCAGTGTCTCCAGAAACGGCATTCAAGGAGCCAGGAACTTTTCTCCCTACACTCTCCATTGAGTTGTCCTCAAAACCAATATACATCCTGCTATATCTCCCACATAGAAAGTGCCTGGAGGGAGAAGTGGGGATTATGTTTAGACTTTCTCGGAACTGCTTCAAATCAACTAGATCTCTTTGTGCTGTAAATCTCCCGACAGCCAAACGCAAAAGCAGCAAACATCTCGCTGTATGTCCCACATCCAAAGTGCCAAGAGAGAGCTTGCTCTCCCTGTCTTTGAGGACTGTTTTCACTGTCCCGGTTACCTCTTTGCTAACGTTCTCTTCAGAGCTGCAGTGAAACCAGGAACCACGTGGAGAAGGCACCCACACTGAAAGTGCCTGGAGGGAACATTGGGGCTTCTTCTCAGTGTCTCTGACATAGGGTTTCACTGTCCCGGGAAAGTCTCTGCTAACACCGTGCAGAGCGCTGTGCCCAATATACAGAAACGTCTTGCGGTATCTCCTACAGGGAAAGTGCCAGGAGGGAATTGTCGAGCTTGTTCTGAGTGTCTCTGAGAATTGCTCTGATTATCCGTGTGACCTCTTTGCTAAGACTCTCCAGAGAGCCGTCCTCAAAACCAACACACATCTTGACATATCTCCCACATTGATCGCAGTGTCTCCAGAAAGGCATTCAAGGAGCCAGGACCTTTTCTCCCTACACTCTCCATTGAGTTGTCCTCAAAACCAATATACATCCTGCTATATCTCCCACATGGAAAGTGCCAGGAGGGAGAAGTGGGGATTATGTTTAGACTTTCTCGGAACTGCTTCAAATCAACTAGATCTCTTTGTGCTGTAAATCTCCCAACAGCCAAACGCAAAAGCAGCAAACATCTCGCTGTATGTCCCACATCCAAAGTGCCAAGAGAGAGCTTGCTCTCCCTGTCTTTGAGTACTGTTTTCACTGTCCCGGTTACCCCTTTGCTAACGTTCTCTTCAGAGCTGCAGTGAAACCAGGAACCACGTGGAGAAGGCACCCACACTGAAAGTGCCTGGAGAGAACATTGGGGCTTCTTCTCAGTGTCTCTGACATAGGGTTTCACTGTCCCGGGAAAGTCTCTGCTAACACCGTGCAGAGCGCTGTGCCCAATATACAGAAACGTCTTGCGGTATCTCCTACAGGGAAAGTGCCAGGAGGGAATTGTCGAGCTTGTTCTGAGTGTCTCTGAGAATTGCTCTGATTATCCGTGTGACCTCTTTGCTAAGACTCTCCAGAGAGACGTCCTCAAAACAAACACACATCTTGACATATCTCCCACATTGATCGCAGTGTCTCCAGAAACGGCATTCAAGGAGCCAGGACCTTTTCTCCCTACACTCTCCATTGAGTTGTCCTCAAAACCAATATACATCCTGCTATATCTCCCACATGGAAAGTGCCAGGAGGGAGAAGTGGGGATTATGTTTAGACTTTCTCGGAACTGCTTCAAATCAACTAGATCTCTTTGTGCTGTAAATCTCCCGACAGCCAAACGCAAAAGCAGCAAACATCTCGCTGTATGTCCCACATCCAAAGTGCCAAGAGAGAGCTTGCTCTCCCTGTCTTTGAGTACTGTTTTCACTGTCCCGGTTACCCCTTTGCTAACGTTCTCTTCAGAGCTGCAGTGAAACCAGGAACCACGTGGAGAAGGCACCCACACTGAAAGTGCCTGGAGGGAACATTGGGGCTTCTTCTCAGTGTCTCTGACATAGGGTTTCACTGTCCCGGGAAAGTCTCTGCTAACACCGTGCAGAGCGCTGTGCCCAATATACAGAAACGTCTTGCGGTATCTCCTACAGGGAAAGTGCCAGGAGGGAATTGTCGAGCTTGTTCTGAGTGTCTCTGAGAATTGCTCTGATTATCCGTGTGACCTCTTTGCTAAGACTCTCCAGAGAGACGTCCTCAAAACAAACACACATCTTGACATATCTCCCACATTGATCGCAGTGTCTCCAGAAACGGCATTCAAGGAGCCAGGACCTTTTCTCCCTACACTCTCCATTGAGTTGTCCTCAAAACCAATATACATCCTGCTATATCTCCCACATAGAAAGTGCCTGGAGGGAGAAGTGGGGATTATGTTTAGACTTTCTCGGAACTGCTTCAAATCAACTAGATCTCTTTGTGCTGTAAATCTCCCGACAGCCAAACGCAAAAGCAGCAAACATCTCGCTGTATGTCCCACATCCAAAGTGCCAAGAGAGAGCTTGCTCTCCCTGTCTTTGAGTACTGTTTTCACTGTCCCGGTTACCTCTTTGCTAACGTTCTCTTCAGAGCTGCAGTGAAACCAGGAACCACGTGGAGAAGGCACCCACACTGAAAGTGCCTGGAGGGAACATTGGGGCTTCTTCTCAGTGTCTCTGACATAGGGTTTCACTGTCCCGGGAAAGTCTCTGCTAACACCGTGCAGAGCGCTGTGCCCAATATACAGAAACGTCTTGCGGTATCTCCTACAGGGAAAGTGCCAGGAGGGAATTGTCGAGCTTGTTCTCAGTGTCTCTGAGAATTGCTCTGATTATCCGTGTGACCTCTTTGCTAAGACTCTCCAGAGAGCCGTCCTCAAAACCAACACACATCTTGACATATCTCCCACATTGATCGCAGTGTCTCTAGAAAGGCATTCAAGGAGCCAGGACCTTTTCTCCCTACACTCTCCATTGAGTTGTCCTCAAAACCAATATACATCCTGCTATATCTCCCACATGGAAAGTGCCAGGAGGGAGAAGTGGGGATTATGTTTAGACTTTCTCGGAACTGCTTCAAATCAACTAGATCTCTTTGTGCTGTAAATCTCCCAACAGCCAAACGCAAAAGCAGCAAACATCTCGCTGTATGTCCCACATCCAAAGTGCCAAGAGAGAGCTTGCTCTCCCTGTCTTTGAGTACTGTTTTCACTGTCCCGGTTACCTCTTTGCTAACGTTCTCTTCAGAGCTGCAGTGAAACCAGGAACCACGTGGAGAAGGCACCCACACTGAAAGTGCCTGGAGAGAACATTGGGGCTTCTTCTCAGTGTCTCTGACATAGGGTTTCACTGTCCCGGGAAAGTCTCTGCTAACACCGTGCAGAGCGCTGTGCCCAATATACAGAAACGTCTTGCGGTATCTCCTACAGGGAAAGTGCCAGGAGGGAATTGTCGAGCTTGTTCTCAGTGTCTCTGAGAATTGCTCTGATTATCCGTGTGACCTCTTTGCTAAGACTCTCCAGAGAGACGTCCTCAAAACAAACACACATCTTGACATATCTCCCACATTGATCGCAGTGTCTCCAGAAACGGCATTCAAGGAGCCAGGACCTTTTCTCCCTACACTCTCCATTGAGTTGTCCTCAAAACCAATATACATCCTGCTATATCTCCCACATAGAAAGTGCCTGGAGGGAGAAGTGGGGATTATGTTTAGACTTTCTCGGAACTGCTTCAAATCAACTAGATCTCTTTGTGCTGTAAATCTCCCGACAGCCAAACGCAAAAGCAGCAAACATCTTGCTGTATGTCCCACATCCAAAGTGCCAAGAGAGAGCTTGCTCTCCCTGTCTTTGAGTACTGTTTTCACTGTCCCGGTTACCTCTTTGCTAACGTTCTCTTCAGAGCTGCAGTGAAACCAGGAACCACGTGGAGAAGGCACCCACACTGAAAGTGCCTGGAGGGAACATTGGGGCTTCTTCTCAGTGTCTCTGACATAGGGTTTCACTGTCCCGGGAAAGTCTCTGCTAACACCGTGCAGAGCGCTGTGCCCAATATACAGAAACGTCTTGCGGTATCTCCTACAGGGAAAGTGCCAGGAGGGAATTGTCGAGCTTGTTCTGAGTGTCTCTGAGAATTGCTCTGATTATCCGTGTGACCTCTTTGCTAAGACTCTCCAGAGAGACGTCCTCAAAACAAACACACATCTTGACATATCTCCCACATTGATCGCAGTGTCTCCAGGAACGGCATTCAAGGAGCCAGGACCTTTTCTCCCTACACTCTCCATTGAGTTGTCCTCAAAACCAATATACATCCTGCTATATCTCCCACATGGAAAGTGCCTGGAGGGAGAAGTGGGGATTATGTTTAGACTTTCTCGGAACTGCTTCAAATCAACTAGATCTCTTTGTGCTGTAAATCTCCCGACAGCCAAACGCAAAAGCAGCAAACATCTCGCTGTATGTCCCACATCCAAAGTGCCAAGAGAGAGCTTGCTCTCCCTGTCTTTGAGTACTGTTTTCACTGTCCCGGTTACCTCTTTGCTAACGTTCTCTTCAGAGCTGCAGTGAAACCAGGAACCACGTGGAGAAGGCACCCACACTGAAAGTGCCTGGAGGGAACATTGGGGCTTCTTCTCAGTGTCTCTGACATAGGGTTTCACTGTCCCGGGAAAGTCTCTGCTAACACCGTGCAGAGCGCTGTGCCCAATATACAGAAACGTCTTGCGGTATCTCCTACAGGGAAAGTGCCAGGAGGGAATTGTCGAGCTTGTTCTCAGTGTCTCTGAGAATTGCTCTGATTATCCGTGTGACCTCTTTGCTAAGACTCTCCAGAGAGCCGTCCTCAAAACCAACACACATCTTGACATATCTCCCACATTGATCGCAGTGTCTCCAGAAAGGCATTCAAGGAGCCAGGACCTTTTCTCCCTACACTCTCCATTGAGTTGTCCTCAAAACCAATATACATCCTGCTATATCTCCCACATGGAAAGTGCCAGGAGGGAGAAGTGGGGATTATGTTTAGACTTTCTCGGAACTGCTTCAAATCAACTAGATCTCTTTGTGCTGTAAATCTCCCAACAGCCAAACGCAAAAGCAGCAAACATCTCGCTGTATGTCCCACATCCAAAGTGCCAAGAGAGAGCTTGCTCTCCCTGTCTTTGAGTACTGTTTTCACTGTCCCGGTTACCTCTTTGCTAACGTTCTCTTCAGAGCTGCAGTGAAACCAGGAACCACGTGGAGAAGGCACCCACACTGAAAGTGCCTGGAGGGAACATTGGGGCTTCTTCTCAGTGTCTCTGACATAGGGTTTCACTGTCCCGGGAAAGTCTCTGCTAACACCGTGCAGAGCGCTGTGCCCAATATACAGAAACGTCTTGCGGTATCTCCTACAGGGAAAGTGCCAGGAGGGAATTGTCGAGCTTGATCTCAGTGTCTCTGAGAATTGCTCTGATTATCCGTGTGACCTCTTTGCTAAGACTCTCCAGAGAGCCGTCCTCAAAACCAACACACATCTTGACATATCTCCCACATTGATCGCAGTGTCTCCAGAAAGGCATTCAAGGAGCCAGGACCTTTTCTCCCTACACTCTCCATTGAGTTGTCCTCAAAACCAATATACATCCTGCTATATCTCCCACATGGAAAGTGCCAGGAGGGAGAAGTGGGGATTATGTTTAGACTTTCTCGGAACTGCTTCAAATCAACTAGATCTCTTTGTGCTGTAAATCTCCCAACAGCCAAACGCAAAAGCAGCAAACATCTCGCTGTATGTCCCACATCCAAAGTGCCAAGAGAGAGCTTGCTCTCCCTGTCTTTGAGTACTGTTTTCACTGTCCCGGTTACCTCTTTGCTAACGTTCTCTTCAGAGCTGCAGTGAAACCAGGAACCACGTGGAGAAGGCACCCACACTGAAAGTGCCTGGAGGGAACATTGGGGCTTCTTCTCAGTGTCTCTGACATAGGGTTTCACTGTCCCGGGAAAGTCTCTGCTAACACCGTGCAGAGCGCTGTGCCCAATATACAGAAACGTCTTGCGGTATCTCCTACAGGGAAAGTGCCAGGAGGGAATTGTCGAGCTTGTTCTCAGTGTCTCTGAGAATTGCTCTGATTATCCGTGTGACCTCTTTGCTAAGACTCTCCAGAGAGCCGTCCTCAAAACAAACACACATCTTGACATATCTCCCACATTGATCGCAGTGTCTCCAGAAACGGCATTCAAGGAGCCAGGACCTTTTCTCCCTACACTCTCCATTGAGTTGTCCTCAAAACCAATATACATCCTGCTATATCTCCCACATGGAAAGTGCCAGGAGGGAGAAGTGGGGATTATGTTTAGACTTTCTCGGAACTGCTTCAAATCAACTAGATCTCTTTGTGCTGTAAATCTCCCAACAGCCAAACGCAAAAGCAGCAAACATCTCGCTGTATGTCCCACATCCAAAGTGCCAAGAGAGAGCTTGCTCTCCCTGTCTTTGAGTACTGTTTTCACTGTCCCGGTTACCCCTTTGCTAACGTTCTCTTCAGAGCTGCAGTGAAACCAGGAACCACGTGGAGAAGGCACCCACACTGAAAGTGCCTGGAGGGAACATTGGGGCTTCTTCTCAGTGTCTCTGACATAGGGTTTCACTGTCCCGGGAAAGTCTCTGCTAACACCGTGCAGAGCGCTGTGCCCAATGTACAGAAACGTCTTGCGGTATCTCCTACAGGGAAAGTGCCAGGAGGGAATTGTCGAGCTTGTTCTGAGTGTCTCTGAGAATTGCTCTGATTATCCGTGTGACCTCTTTGCTAAGACTCTCCAGAGAGACGTCCTCAAAACAAACACACATCTTGACATATCTCCCACATTGATCGCAGTGTCTCCAGAAACGGCATTCAAGGAGCCAGGACCTTTTCTCCCTACACTCTCCATTGAGTTGTCCTCAAAACCAATATACATCCTGCTATATCTCCCACATGGAAAGTGCCAGGAGGGAGAAGTGGGGATTATGTTTAGACTTTCTCGGAACTGCTTCAAATCAACTAGATCTCTTTGTGCTGTAAATCTCCCAACAGCCAAACGCAAAAGCAGCAAACATCTCGCTGTATGTCCCACATCCAAAGTGCCAAGAGAGAGCTTGCTCTCCCTGTCTTTGAGTACTGTTTTCACTGTCCCGGTTACCTCTTTGCTAACGTTCTCTTCAGAGCTGCAGTGAAACCAGGAACCACGTGGAGAAGGCACCCACACTGAAAGTGCCTGGAGGGAACATTGGGGCTTCTTCTCAGTGTCTCTGACATAGGGTTTCACTGTCCCGGGAAAGTCTCTGCTAACACCGTGCAGAGCGCTGTGCCCAATATACAGAAACGTCTTGCGGTATCTCCTACAGGGAAAGTGCCAGGAGGGAATTGTCGAGCTTGTTCTCAGTGTCTCTGAGAATTGCTCTGATTATCCGTGTGACCTCTTTGCTAAGACTCTCCAGAGAGCCGTCCTCAAAACCAACACACATCTTGACATATCTCCCACATTGATCGCAGTGTCTCCAGAAACGGCATTCAAGGAGCCAGGACCTTTTCTCCCTACACTCTCCATTGAGTTGTCCTCAAAACCAATATACATCCTGCTATATCTCCCACATGGAAAGTGCCAGGAGGGAGAAGTGGGGATTATGTTTAGACTTTCTCGGAACTGCTTCAAATCAACTAGATCTCTTTGTGCTGTAAATCTCCCAACAGCCAAACGCAAAAGCAGCAAACATCTTGCTGTATGTCCCACATCCAAAGTGCCAAGAGAGAGCTTGCTCTCCCTGTCTTTGAGTACTGTTTTCACTGTCCCGGTTACCTCTTTGCTAACGTTCTCTTCAGAGCTGCAGTGAAACCAGGAACCACGTGGAGAAGGCACCCACACTGAAAGTGCCTGGAGGGAACATTGGGGCTTCTTCTCAGTGTCTCTGACATAGGGTTTCACTGTCCCGGGAAAGTCTCTGCTAACACCGTGCAGAGCGCTGTGCCCAATATACAGAAACGTCTTGCGGTATCTCCTACAGGGAAAGTGCCAGGAGGGAATTGTCGAGCTTGTTCTCAGTGTCTCTGAGAATTGCTCTGATTATCCGTGTGACCTCTTTGCTAAGACTCTCCAGAGAGCCGTCCTCAAAACCAACACACATCTTGACATATCTCCCACATTGATCGCAGTGTCTCCAGAAAGGCATTCAAGGAGCCAGGACCTTTTCTCCCTACACTCTCCATTGAGTTGTCCTCAAAACCAATATACATCCTGCTATATCTCCCACATGGAAAGTGCCAGGAGGGAGAAGTGGGGATTATGTTTAGACTTTCTCGGAACTGCTTCAAATCAACTAGATCTCTTTGTGCTGTAAATCTCCCAACAGCCAAACGCAAAAGCAGCAAACATCTCGCTGTATGTCCCACATCCAAAGTGCCAAGAGAGAGCTTGCTCTCCCTGTCTTTGAGTACTGTTTTCACTGTCCCGGTTACGTCTTTGCTAATGTTCTCTTCAGAGCTGCAGTGAAACCAGGAACCACGTGGAGAAGGCACCCACACTGAAAGTGCCTGGAGAGAACATTGGGGCTTCTTCTCAGTGTCTCTGACATAGGGTTTCACTGTCCCGGGAAAGTCTCTGCTAACACCGTGCAGAGCGCTGTGCCCAATATACAGAAACGTCTTGCGGTATCTCCTACAGGGAAAGTGCCAGGAGGGAATTGTCGAGCTTGTTCTGAGTGTCTCTGAGAATTGCTCTGATTATCCGTGTGACCTCTTTGCTAAGACTCTCCAGAGAGACGTCCTCAAAACAAACACACATCTTGACATATCTCCCACATTGATCGCAGTGTCTCCAGAAACGGCATTCAAGGAGCCAGGACCTTTTCTCCCTACACTCTCCATTGAGTTGTCCTCAAAACCAATATACATCCTGCTATATCTCCCACATAGAAAGTGCCTGGAGGGAGAAGTGGGGATTATGTTTAGACTTTCTCGGAACTGCTTCAAATCAACTAGATCTCTTTGTGCTGTAAATCTCCCGACAGCCAAACGCAAAAGCAGCAAACATCTCACTGTATGTCCCACATCCAAAGTGCCAAGAGAGAGCTTGCTCTCCCTGTCTTTGAGTACTGTTTTCACTGTCCCGGTTACCTCTTTGCTAACGTTCTCTTCAGAGCTGCAGTGAAACCAGGAACCACGTGGAGAAGGCACCCACACTGAAAGTGCCTGGAGGGAACATTGGGGCTTCTTCTCAGTGTCTCTGACATAGGGTTTCACTGTCCCGGGAAAGTCTCTGCTAACACCGTGCAGAGCGCTGTGCCCAATATACAGAAACGTCTTGCGGTATCTCCTACAGGGAAAGTGCCAGGAGGGAATTGTCGAGCTTGTTCTCAGTGTCTCTGAGAATTGCTCTGATTATCCGTGTGACCTCTTTGCTAAGACTCTCCAGAGAGCCGTCCTCAAAACCAACACACATCTTGACATATCTCCCACATTGATCGCAGTGTCTCCAGAAACGGCATTCAAGGAGCCAGGACCTTTTCTCCCTACACTCTCCATTGAGTTGTCCTCAAAACCAATATACATCCTGCTATATCTCCCACATGGAAAGTGCCAGGAGGGAGAAGTGGGGATTATGTTTAGACTTTCTCGGAACTGCTTCAAATCAACTAGATCTCTTTGTGCTGTAAATCTCCCAACAGCCAAACGCAAAAGCAGCAAACATCTTGCTGTATGTCCCACATCCAAAGTGCCAAGAGAGAGCTTGCTCTCCCTGTCTTTGAGTACTGTTTTCACTGTCCCGGTTACCTCTTTGCTAACGTTCTCTTCAGAGCTGCAGTGAAACCAGGAACCACGTGGAGAAGGCACCCACACTGAAAGTGCCTGGAGGGAACATTGGGGCTTCTTCTCAGTGTCTCTGACATAGGGTTTCACTGTCCCGGGAAAGTCTCTGCTAACACCGTGCAGAGCGCTGTGCCCAATATACAGAAACGTCTTGCGGTATCTCCTACAGGGAAAGTGCCAGGAGGGAATTGTCGAGCTTGTTCTCAGTGTCTCTGAGAATTGCTCTGATTATCCGTGTGACCTCTTTGCTAAGACTCTCCAGAGAGCCGTCCTCAAAACCAACACACATCTTGACATATCTCCCACATTGATCGCAGTGTCTCCAGAAAGGCATTCAAGGAGCCAGGACCTTTTCTCCCTACACTCTCCATTGAGTTGTCCTCAAAACCAATATACATCCTGCTATATCTCCCACATGGAAAGTGCCAGGAGGGAGAAGTGGGGATTATGTTTAGACTTTCTCGGAACTTCTTCAAATCAACTAGATCTCTTTGTGCTGTAAATCTCCCAACAGCCAAACGCAAAAGCAGCAAACATCTCGCTGTATGTCCCACATCCAAAGTGCCAAGAGAGAGCTTGCTCTCCCTGTCTTTGAGTACTGTTTTCACTGTCCCGGTTACCTCTTTGCTAACGTTCTCTTCAGAGCTGCAGTGAAACCAGGAACCACGTGGAGAAGGCACCCACACTGAAAGTGCCTGGAGAGAACATTGGGGCTTCTTCTCAGTGTCTCTGACATAGGGTTTCACTGTCCCGGGAAAGTCTCTGCTAACACCGTGCAGAGCGCTGTGCCCAATATACAGAAACGTCTTGCGGTATCTCCTACAGGGAAAGTGCCAGGAGGGAATTGTCGAGCTTGTTCTCAGTGTCTCTGAGAATTGCTCTGATTATCCGTGTGACCTCTTTGCTAAGACTCTCCAGAGAGCCGTCCTCAAAACCAACACACATCTTGACATATCTCCCACATTGATCGCAGTGTCTCCAGAAACGGCATTCAAGGAGCCAGGACCTTTTCTCCCTACACTCTCCATTGAGTTGTCCTCAAAACCAATATACATCCTGCTATATCTCCCACATGGAAAGTGCCAGGAGGGAGAAGTGGGG
Source organism: Chroicocephalus ridibundus (assembly GCF_963924245.1). NCBI lineage: Eukaryota > Metazoa > Chordata > Aves > Charadriiformes > Laridae > Chroicocephalus > Chroicocephalus ridibundus. The sequence goes on along the minus strand of NC_086295.1, from coordinate 22,080,808 downwards.
ATTATGTTTAGACTTTCTCGGAACTGCTTCAAATCAACTAGATCTCTTTGTGCTGTAAATCTCCCAACAGCCAAACGCAAAAGCAGCAAACATCTTGCTGTATGTCCCACATCCAAAGTGCCAAGAGAGAGCTTGCTCTCCCTGTCTTTGAGTACTGTTTTCACTGTCCCGGTTACCTCTTTGCTAACGTTCTCTTCAGAGCTGCAGTGAAACCAGGAACCACGTGGAGAAGGCACCCACACTGAAAGTGCCTGGAGGGAACATTGGGGCTTCTTCTCAGTGTCTCTGACATAGGGTTTCACTGTCCCGGGAAAGTCTCTGCTAACACCGTGCAGAGCGCTGTGCCCAATATACAGAAACGTCTTGCGGTATCTCCTACAGGGAAAGTGCCAGGAGGGAATTGTCGAGCTTGTTCTCAGTGTCTCTGAGAATTGCTCTGATTATCCGTGTGACCTCTTTGCTAAGACTCTCCAGAGAGCCGTCCTCAAAACCAACACACATCTTGACATATCTCCCACATTGATCGCAGTGTCTCCAGAAAGGCATTCAAGGAGCCAGGACCTTTTCTCCCTACACTCTCCATTGAGTTGTCCTCAAAACCAATATACATCCTGCTATATCTCCCACATGGAAAGTGCCAGGAGGGAGAAGTGGGGATTATGTTTAGACTTTCTCGGAACTTCTTCAAATCAACTAGATCTCTTTGTGCTGTAAATCTCCCAACAGCCAAACGCAAAAGCAGCAAACATCTCGCTGTATGTCCCACATCCAAAGTGCCAAGAGAGAGCTTGCTCTCCCTGTCTTTGAGTACTGTTTTCACTGTCCCGGTTACCTCTTTGCTAACGTTCTCTTCAGAGCTGCAGTGAAACCAGGAACCACGTGGAGAAGGCACCCACACTGAAAGTGCCTGGAGAGAACATTGGGGCTTCTTCTCAGTGTCTCTGACATAGGGTTTCACTGTCCCGGGAAAGTCTCTGCTAACACCGTGCAGAGCGCTGTGCCCAATATACAGAAACGTCTTGCGGTATCTCCTACAGGGAAAGTGCCAGGAGGGAATTGTCGAGCTTGTTCTCAGTGTCTCTGAGAATTGCTCTGATTATCCGTGTGACCTCTTTGCTAAGACTCTCCAGAGAGACGTCCTCAAAACAAACACACATCTTGACATATCTCCCACATTGATCGCAGTGTCTCCAGAAACGGCATTCAAGGAGCCAGGACCTTTTCTCCCTACACTCTCCATTGAGTTGTCCTCAAAACCAATATACATCCTGCTATATCTCCCACATGGAAAGTGCCAGGAGGGAGAAGTGGGGATTATGTTTAGACTTTCTCGGAACTGCTTCAAATCAACTAGATCTCTTTGTGCTGTAAATCTCCCGACAGCCAAACGCAAAAGCAGCAAACATCTCGCTGTATGTCCCACATCCAAAGTGCCAAGAGAGAGCTTGCTCTCCCTGTCTTTGAGTACTGTTTTCACTGTCCCGGTTACCCCTTTGCTAACGTTCTCTTCAGAGCTGCAGTGAAACCAGGAACCACGTGGAGAAGGCACCCACACTGAAAGTGCCTGGAGGGAACATTGGGGCTTCTTCTCAGTGTCTCTGACATAGGGTTTCACTGTCCCGGGAAAGTCTCTGCTAACACCGTGCAGAGCGCTGTGCCCAATATACAGAAACGTCTTGCGGTATCTCCTACAGGGAAAGTGCCAGGAGGGAATTGTCGAGCTTGTTCTGAGTGTCTCTGAGAATTGCTCTGATTATCCGTGTGACCTCTTTGCTAAGACTCTCCAGAGAGACGTCCTCAAAACAAACACACATCTTGACATATCTCCCACATTGATCGCAGTGTCTCCAGAAACGGCATTCAAGGAGCCAGGACCTTTTCTCCCTACACTCTCCATTGAGTTGTCCTCAAAACCAATATACATCCTGCTATATCTCCCACATGGAAAGTGCCAGGAGGGAGAAGTGGGGATTATGTTTAGACTTTCTCGGAACTGCTTCAAATCAACTAGATCTCTTTGTGCTGTAAATCTCCCGACAGCCAAACACAAAAGCAGCAAACATCTTGCTGTATGTCCCACATCCAAAGTGCCAAGAGAGAGCTTGCTCTCCCTGTCTTTGAGTACTGTTTTCACTGTCCCGGTTACCTCTTTGCTAACGTTCTCTTCAGAGCTGCAGTGAAACCAGGAACCACGTGGAGAAGGCACCCACACTGAAAGTGCCTGGAGGGAACATTGGGGCTTCTTCTCAGTGTCTCTGACATAGGGTTTCACTGTCCCGGGAAAGTCTCTGCTAACACCGTGCAGAGCGCTGTGCCCAATATACAGAAACGTCTTGCGGTATCTCCTACAGGGAAAGTGCCAGGAGGGAATTGTCGAGCTTGTTCTCAGTGTCTCTGAGAATTGCTCTGATTATCCGTGTGACCTCTTTGCTAAGACTCTCCAGAGAGACGTCCTCAAAACAAACACACATCTTGACATATCTCCCACATTGATCGCAGTGTCTCCAGAAACGGCATTCAAGGAGCCAGGACCTTTTCTCCCTACACTCTCCATTGAGTTGTCCTCAAAACCAATATACATCCTGCTATATCTCCCACATGGAAAGTGCCAGGAGGGAGAAGTGGGGATTATGTTTAGACTTTCTCGGAACTGCTTCAAATCAACTAGATCTCTTTGTGCTGTAAATCTCCCGACAGCCAAACGCAAAAGCAGCAAACATCTTGCTGTATGTCCCACATCCAAAGTGCCAAGAGAGAGCTTGCTCTCCCTGTCTTTGAGTACTGTTTTCACTGTCCCGGTTACCTCTTTGCTAACGTTCTCTTCAGAGCTGCAGTGAAACCAGGAACCACGTGGAGAAGGCACCCACACTGAAAGTGCCTGGAGGGAACATTGGGGCTTCTTCTCAGTGTCTCTGACATAGGGTTTCACTCTCCCGGGAAAGTCTCTGCTAACACCGTGCAGAGCGCTGTGCCCAATATACAGAAACGTCTTGCGGTATCTCCTACAGGGAAAGTGCCAGGAGGGAATTGTCGAGCTTGTTCTCAGTGTCTCTGAGAATTGCTCTGATTATCCGTGTGACCTCTTTGCTAAGACTCTCCAGAGAGACGTCCTCAAAACCAACACACATCTTGACATATCTCCCACATTGATCGCAGTGTCTCCAGAAACGGCATTCAAGGAGCCAGGACCTTTTCTCCCTACACTCTCCATTGAGTTGTCCTCAAAACCAATATACATCCTGCTATATCTCCCACATGGAAAGTGCCAGGAGGGAGAAGTGGGGATTATGTTTAGACTTTCTCGGAACTGCTTCAAATCAACTAGATCTCTTTGTGCTGTAAATCTCCCAACAGCCAAACGCAAAAGCAGCAAACATCTCGCTGTATGTCCCACATCCAAAGTGCCAAGAGAGAGCTTGCTCTCCCTGTCTTTGAGTACTGTTTTCACTGTCCCGGTTACCTCTTTGCTAACGTTCTCTTCAGAGCTGCAGTGAAACCAGGAACCACGTGGAAAAGGCACCCACACTGAAAGTGCCTGGAGAGAACATTGGGGCTTCTTCTCAGTGTCTCTGACATAGGGTTTCACTGTCCCGGGAAAGTCTCTGCTAACACCGTGCAGAGCGCTGTGCCCAATATACAGAAACGTCTTGCGGTATCTCCTACAGGGAAAGTGCCAGGAGGGAATTGTCGAGCTTGTTCTCAGTGTCTCTGAGAATTGCTCTGATTATCCGTGTGACCTCTTTGCTAAGACTCTCCAGAGAGCCGTCCTCAAAACCAACACACATCTTGACATATCTCCCACATTGATCGCAGTGTCTCCAGAAACGGCATTCAAGGAGCCAGGACCTTTTCTCCCTACACTCTCCATTGAGTTGTCCTCAAAACCAATATACATCCTGCTATATCTCCCACATGGAAAGTGCCAGGAGGGAGAAGTGGGGATTATGTTTAGACTTTCTCGGAACTGCTTCAAATCAACTAGATCTCTTTGTGCTGTAAATCTCCCAACAGCCAAACGCAAAAGCAGCAAACATCTCGCTGTATGTCCCACATCCAAAGTGCCAAGAGAGAGCTTGCTCTCCCTGTCTTTGAGTACTGTTTTCACTGTCCCGGTTACCTCTTTGCTAACGTTCTCTTCAGAGCTGCAGTGAAACCAGGAACCACGTGGAGAAGGCACCCACACTGAAAGTGCCTGGAGGGAACATTGGGGCTTCTTCTCAGTGTCTCTGACATAGGGTTTCACTGTCCCGGGAAAGTCTCTGCTAACACCGTGCAGAGCGCTGTGCCCAATATACAGAAACGTCTTGCGGTATCTCCTACAGGGAAAGTGCCAGGAGGGAATTGTCGAGCTTGTTCTCAGTGTCTCTGAGAATTGCTCTGATTATCCGTGTGACCTCTTTGCTAAGACTCTCCAGAGAGACGTCCTCAAAACAAACACACATCTTGACATATCTCCCACATTGATCGCAGTGTCTCCAGAAATGGCATTCAAGGAGCCAGGACCTTTTCTCCCTACACTCTCCATTGAGTTGTCCTCAAAACCAATATACATCCTGCTATATCTCCCACATGGAAAGTGCCAGGAGGGAGAAGTGGGGATTATGTTTAGACTTTCTCGGAACTGCTTCAAATCAACTAGATCTCTTTGTGCTGTAAATCTCCCAACAGCCAAACGCAAAAGCAGCAAACATCTCGCTGTATGTCCCACATCCAAAGTGCCAAGAGAGAGCTTGCTCTCCCTGTCTTTGAGTACTGTTTTCACTGTCCCGGTTACCTCTTTGCTAACGTTCTCTTCAGAGCTGCAGTGAAACCAGGAACCACGTGGAGAAGGCACCCACACTGAAAGTGCCTGGAGGGAACATTGGGGCTTCTTCTCAGTGTCTCTGACATAGGGTTTCACTGTCCCGGGAAAGTCTCTGCTAACACCGTGCAGAGCGCTGTGCCCAATATACAGAAACGTCTTGCGGTATCTCCTACAGGGAAAGTGCCAGGAGGGAATTGTCGAGCTTGTTCTCAGTGTCTCTGAGAATTGCTCTGATTATCCGTGTGACCTCTTTGCTAAGACTCTCCAGAGAGACGTCCTCAAAACAAACACACATCTTGACATATCTCCCACATTGATCGCAGTGTCTCCAGAAATGGCATTCAAGGAGCCAGGACCTTTTCTCCCTACACTCTCCATTGAGTTGTCCTCAAAACCAATATACATCCTGCTATATCTCCCACATGGAAAGTGCCAGGAGGGAGAAGTGGGGATTATGTTTAGACTTTCTCGGAACTGCTTCAAATCAACTAGATCTCTTTGTGCTGTAAATCTCCCAACAGCCAAACGCAAAAGCAGCAAACATCTCGCTGTATGTCCCACATCCAAAGTGCCAAGAGAGAGCTTGCTCTCCCTGTCTTTGAGTACTGTTTTCACTGTCCCGGTTACCTCTTTGCTAACGTTCTCTTCAGAGCTGCAGTGAAACCAGGAACCACGTGGAGAAGGCACCCACACTGAAAGTGCCTGGAGGGAACATTGGGGCTTCTTCTCAGTGTCTCTGACATAGGGTTTCACTGTCCCGGGAAAGTCTCTGCTAACACCGTGCAGAGCGCTGTGCCCAATATACAGAAACGTCTTGCGGTATCTCCTACAGGGAAAGTGCCAGGAGGGAATTGTCGAGCTTGTTCTCAGTGTCTCTGAGAATTGCTCTGATTATCCGTGTGACCTCTTTGCTAAGACTCTCCAGAGAGCCGTCCTCAAAACCAACACACATCTTGACATATCTCCCACATTGATCGCAGTGTCTCCAGAAACGGCATTCAAGGAGCCAGGACCTTTTCTCCCTACACTGTCCATTGAGTTGTCCTCAAATCCAATATACATCCTGCTATATCTCCCACATGGAAAGTGCCAGGAGGGAGAAGTGGGGATTATGTTTAGACTTTCTCGGAACTGCTTCAAATCAACTAGATCTCTTTGTGCTGTAAATCTCCCAACAGCCAAACGCAAAAGCAGCAAACATCTCGCTGTATGTCCCACATCCAAAGTGCCAAGAGAGAGCTTGCTCTCCCTGTCTTTGAGTACTGTTTTCACTGTCCCGGTTACCTCTTTGCTAACGTTCTCTTCAGAGCTGCAGTGAAACCAGGAACCACGTGGAGAAGGCACCCACACTGAAAGTGCCTGGAGGGAACATTGGGGCTTCTTCTCAGTGTCTCTGACATAGGGTTTCACTGTCCCGGGAAAGTCTCTGCTAACACCGTGCAGAGCGCTGTGCCCAATATACAGAAACGTCTTGCGGTATCTCCTACAGGGAAAGTGCCAGGAGGGAATTGTCGAGCTTGTTCTCAGTGTCTCTGAGAATTGCTCTGATTATCCGTGTGACCTCTTTGCTAAGACTCTCCAGAGAGACGTCCTCAAAACCAACACACATCTTGACATATCTCCCACATTGATCGCAGTGTCTCCAGGAACGGCATTCAAGGAGCCAGGACTTTTTCTCCCTACACTGTCCATTGAGTTGTCCTCAAAACCAATATACATCCTGCTATATCTCCCACATAGAAAGTGCCTGGAGGGAGAAGTGGGGATTATGTTTAGACTTTCTCGGAACTGCTTCAAATCAACTAGATCTCTTTGTGCTGTAAATCTCCCGACAGCCAAACGCAAAAGCAGCAAACATCTCGCTGTATGTCCCACATCCAAAGTGCCAAGAGAGAGCTTGCTCTCCCTGTCTTTGAGTACTGTTTTCACTGTCCCGGTTACCTCTTTGCTAACGTTCTCTTCAGAGCTGCAGTGAAACCAGGAACCACGTGGAGAAGGCACCCACACTGAAAGTGCCTGGAGGGAACATTGGGGCTTCTTCTCAGTGTCTCTGACATAGGGTTTCACTGTCCCGGGAAAGTCTCTGCTAACACCGTGCAGAGCGCTGTGCCCAATATACAGAAACGTCTTGCGGTATCTCCTACAGGGAAAGTGCCAGGAGGGAATTGTCGAGCTTGTTCTCAGTGTCTCTGAGAATTGCTCTGATTATCCGTGTGACCTCTTTGCTAAGACTCTCCAGAGAGCCGTCCTCAAAACAAACACACATCTTGACATATCTCCCACATTGATCGCAGTGTCTCCAGAAACGGCATTCAAGGAGCCAGGACCTTTTCTCCCTACACTCTCCATTGAGTTGTCCTCAAAACCAATATACATCCTGCTATATCTCCCACATGGAAAGTGCCAGGAGGGAGAAGTGGGGATTATGTTTAGACTTTCTCGGAACTGCTTCAAATCAACTAGATCTCTTTGTGCTGTAAATCTCCCAACAGCCAAACGCAAAAGCAGCAAACATCTCGCTGTATGTCCCACATCCAAAGTGCCAAGAGAGAGCTTGCTCTCCCTGTCTTTGAGTACTGTTTTCACTGTCCCGGTTACCTCTTTGCTAACGTTCTCTTCAGAGCTGCAGTGAAACCAGGAACCACGTGGAGAAGGCACCCACACTGAAAGTGCCTGGAGGGAACATTGGGGCTTCTTCTCAGTGTCTCTGACATAGGGTTTCACTGTCCCGGGAAAGTCTCTGCTAACACCGTGCAGAGCGCTGTGCCCAATATACAGAAACGTCTTGCGGTATCTCCTACAGGGAAAGTGCCAGGAGGGAATTGTCGAGCTTGTTCTCAGTGTCTCTGAGAATTGCTCTGATTATCCGTGTGACCTCTTTGCTAAGACTCTCCAGAGAGCCGTCCTCAAAACCAACACACATCTTGACATATCTCCCACATTGATCGCAGTGTCTCCAGAAACGGCATTCAAGGAGCCAGGACCTTTTCTCCCTACACTCTCCATTGAGTTGTCCTCAAAACCAATATACATCCTGCTATATCTCCCACATGGAAAGTGCCAGGAGGGAGAAGTGGGGATTATGTTTAGACTTTCTCGGAACTGCTTCAAATCAACTAGATCTCTTTGTGCTGTAAATCTCCCAACAGCCAAACGCAAAAGCAGCAAACATCTCGCTGTATGTCCCACATCCAAAGTGCCAAGAGAGAGCTTGCTCTCCCTGTCTTTGAGTACTGTTTTCACTGTCCCGGTTACCTCTTTGCTAACCTTCTCTTCAGAGCTGCAGTGAAACCAGGAACCACGTGGAGAAGGCACCCACACTGAAAGTGCCTGGAGGGAACATTGGGGCTTCTTCTCAGTGTCTCTGACATAGGGTTTCACTATCCCGGGAAAGTCTCTGCTAACACCGTGCAGAGCGCTGTGCCCAATATACAGAAACGTCTTGCGGTATCTCCTACAGGGAAAGTGCCAGGAGGGAATTGTCGAGCTTGTTCTCAGTGTCTCTGAGAATTGCTCTGATTATCCGTGTGACCTCTTTGCTAAGACTCTCCAGAGAGCCGTCCTCAAAACCAACACACATCTTGACATATCTCCCACATTGATCGCAGTGTCTCCAGGAACGGCATTCAAGGAGCCAGGAACTTTTCTCCCTACACTCTCTATTGAGTTGTCCTCAAAACCAATATACATCCTGCTATATCTCCCACATGGAAAGTGCCTGGAGGGAGAAGTGGGGATTATGTTTAGACTTTCTCGGAACTGCTTCAAATCAACTAGATCTCTTTGTGCTGTAAATCTCCCAACAGCCAAACGCAAAAGCAGCAAACATCTCGCTGTATGTCCCACATCCAAAGTGCCAAGAGAGAGCTTGCTCTCCCTGTCTTTGAGTACTGTTTTCACTGTCCCGGTTACCTCTTTGCTAACGTTCTCTTCAGAGCTGCAGTGAAACCAGGAACCACGTGGAGAAGGCACCCACACTGAAAGTGCCTGGAGGGAACATTGGGGCTTCTTCTCAGTGTCTCTGACATAGGGTTTCACTGTCCCGGGAAAGTCTCTGCTAACACCGTGCAGAGCGCTGTGCCCAATATACAGAAACGTCTTGCGGTATCTCCTACAGGGAAAGTGCCAGGAGGGAATTGTCGAGCTTGTTCTCAGTGTCTCTGAGAATTGCTCTGATTATCCGTGTGACCTCTTTGCTAAGACTCTCCAGAGAGCCGTCCTCAAAACCAACACACATCTTGACATATCTCCCACATTGATCGCAGTGTCTCCAGGAACGGCATTCAAGGAGCCAGGAACTTTTCTCCCTACACTCTCTATTGAGTTGTCCTCAAAACCAATATACATCCTGCTATATCTCCCACATGGAAAGTGCCAGGAGGGAGAAGTGGGGATTATGTTTAGACTTTCTCGGAACTGCTTCAAATCAACTAGATCTCTTTGTGCTGTAAATCTCCCAACAGCCAAACGCAAAAGCAGCAAACATCTCGCTGTATGTCCCACATCCAAAGTGCCAAGAGAGAGCTTGCTCTCCCTGTCTTTGAGTACTGTTTTCACTGTCCCGGTTACCTCTTTGCTAACGTTCTCTTCAGAGCTGCAGTGAAACCAGGAACCACGTGGAGAAGGCACCCACACTGAAAGTGCCTGGAGGGAACATTGGGGCTTCTTCTCAGTGTCTCTGACATAGGGTTTCACTGTCCCGGGAAAGTCTCTGCTAACACCGTGCAGAGCGCTGTGCCCAATATACAGAAACGTCTTGCGGTATCTCCTACAGGGAAAGTGGCTGGAGGGAATTGTCGAGCTTGATCTCAGTGTCTCTGATAATTGCTCTGATTATCCGTGTGACCTCTTTGCTAAGACTCTCCAGAGAGCCGTCCTCAAAACCAACACACATCTTGACATATCTCCCACATTGATCGCAGTGTCTCCAGGAACGGCATTCAAGGAGCCAGGACTTTTTCTCCCTACACTGTCCATTGAGTTGTCCTCAAAACCAATATACATCCTGCTATATCTCCCACATAGAAAGTGCCTGGAGGGAGAAGTGGGGATTATGTTTAGACTTTCTCGGAACTGCTTCAAATCAACTAGATCTCTTTGTGCTGTAAATCTCCCAACAGCCAAACGCAAAAGCAGCAAACATCTCGCTGTATGTCCCACATCCAAAGTGCCAAGAGAGAGCTTGCTCTCCCTGTCTTTGAGTACTGTTTTCACTGTCCCGGTTACCTCTTTGCTAACCTTCTCTTCAGAGCTGCAGTGAAACCAGGAACCACGTGGAGAAGGCACCCACACTGAAAGTGCCTGGAGGGAACATTGGGGCTTCTTCTCAGTGTCTCTGACATAGGGTTTCACTATCCCGGGAAAGTCTCTGCTAACACCGTGCAGAGCGCTGTGCCCAATATACAGAAACGTCTTGCGGTATCTCCTACAGGGAAAGTGCCAGGAGGGAATTGTCGAGCTTGTTCTCAGTGTCTCTGAGAATTGCTCTGATTATCCGTGTGACCTCTTTGCTAAGACTCTCCAGAGAGACGTCCTCAAAACCAACACACATCTTGACATATCTCCCACATTGATCGCAGTGTCTCCAGGAACGGCATTCAAGGAGCCAGGAAATTTCTCCCTACACTCTCCATTGAGTTGTCCTCAAAACCAATATACATCCTGCTATATCTCCCACATGGAAAGTGCCAGGAGGGAGAAGTGGGGATTATGTTTAGACTTTCTCGGAACTGCTTCAAATCAACTAGATCTCTTTGTGCTGTAAATCTCCCAACAGCCAAACGCAAAAGCAGCAAACATCTCGCTGTATGTCCCACATCCAAAGTGCCAAGAGAGAGCTTGCTCTCCCTGTCTTTGAGTACTGTTTTCACTGTCCCGGTTACCTCTTTGCTAACGTTCTCTTCAGAGCTGCAGTGAAACCAGGAACCACGTGGAAAGGCACCCACACTGAAAGTGCCTGGAGAGAACATTGGGGCTTCTTCTCAGTGTCTCTGACATAGGGTTTCACTGTCCCGGGAAAGTCTCTGCTAACACCGTGCAGAGCGCTGTGCCCAATATACAGAAACGTCTTGCGGTATCTCCTACAGGGAAAGTGCCAGGAGGGAATTGTCGAGCTTGTTCTCAGTGTCTCTGAGAATTGCTCTGATTATCCATGTGACCTCTTTGCTAAGACTCTCCAGAGAGCCGTCCTCAAAACAAACACACATCTTGACATATCTCCCACATTGATCGCAGTGTCTCCAGGAACGGCATTCAAGGAGCCAGGACCTTTTCTCCCTACACTCTCCATTGAGTTGTCCTCAAAACCAATATACATCCTGCTATATCTCCCACATAGAAAGTGCCTGGAGGGAGAAGTGGGGATTATGTTTAGACTTTCTTGGAACTGCTTCAAATCAACTAGATCTCTTTGTGCTGTAAATCTCCCAACAGCCAAACGCAAAAGCAGCAAACATCTCGCTGTATGTCCCACATCCAAAGTGCCAAGAGAGAGCTTGCTCTCCCTGTCTTTGAGTACTGTTTTCACTGTCCCGGTTACCTCTTTGCTAACGTTCTCTTCAGAGCTGCAGTGAAACCAGGAACCACGTGGAGAAGGCACCCACACTGAAAGTGCCTGGAGGGAACATTGGGGCTTCTTCTCAGTGTCTCTGACATAGGGTTTCACTGTCCCGGGAAAGTCTCTGCTAACACCGTGCAGAGCGCTGTGCCCAATATACAGAAACGTCTTGCGGTATCTCCTACAGGGAAAGTACCAGGAGGGAATTGTCGAGCTTGTTCTCAGTGTCTCTGAGAATTGCTCTGATTATCCGTGTGACCTCTTTGCTAAGACTCTCCAGAGAGCCGTCCTCAAAACCAACACACATCTTGACATATCTCCCACATTGATCGCAGTGTCTCCAGGAACGGCATTCAAGGAGCCAGGAACTTTTCTCCCTACACTCTCTATTGAGTTGTCCTCAAAACCAATATACATCCTGCTATATCTCCCACATGGAAAGTGCCAGGAGGGAGAAGTGGGGATTATGTTTAGACTTTCTCGGAACTGCTTCAAATCAACTAGATCTCTTTGTGCTGTAAATCTCCCAACAGCCAAACGCAAAAGCAGCAAACATCTCGCTGTATGTCCCACATCCAAAGTGCCAAGAGAGAGCTTGCTCTCCCTGTCTTTGAGTACTGTTTTCACTGTCCCGGTTACCTCTTTGCTAACGTTCTCTTCAGAGCTGCAGTGAAACCAGGAACCACGTGGAGACGGCACCCACACTGAAAGTGCCTGGAGAGAACATTGGGGCTTCTTCTCAGTGTCTCTGACATAGGGTTTCACTGTCCCGGGAAAGTCTCTGCTAACACCGTGCAGAGCGCTGTGCCCAATATACAGAAACGTCTTGCGGTATCTCCTACAGGGAAAGTGCCAGGAGGGAATTGTCGAGCTTGTTCTCAGTGTCTCTGAGAATTGCTCTGATTATCCGTGTGACCTCTTTGCTAAGACTCTCCAGAGAGCCGTCCTCAAAACCAACACACATCTTGACATATCTCCCACATTGATCGCAGTGTCTCCAGGAACGGCATTCAAGGAGACAGGACTTTTTCTCCCTACACTGTCCATTGAGTTGTCCTCAAAACCAATATACATCCTGCTATATCTCCCACATAGAAAGTGCCTGGAGGGAGAAGTGGGGATTATGTTTAGACTTTCTTGGAACTGCTTCAAATCAACTAGATCTCTTTGTGCTGTAAATCTCCCAACAGCCAAACGCAAAAGCAGCAAACATCTCGCTGTATGTCCCACATCCAAAGTGCCAAGAGAGAGCTTGCTCTCCCTGTCTTTGAGTACTGTTTTCACTGTCCCGGTTACCTCTTTGCTAACGTTCTCTTCAGAGCTGCAGTGAAACCAGGAACCACGTGGAGAAGGCACCCACACTGAAAGTGCCTGGAGGGAACATTGGGGCTTCTTCTCAGTGTCTCTGACATAGGGTTTCACTGTCCCGGGAAAGTCTCTGCTAACACCGTGCAGAGCGCTGTGCCCAATATACAGAAACGTCTTGCGGTATCTCCTACAGGGAAAGTGCCAGGAGGGAATTGTCGAGCTTGTTCTGAGTGTCTCTGAGAATTGCTCTGATTATCCGTGTGACCTCTTTGCTAAGACTCTCCAGAGAGACGTCCTCAAAACCAACACACATCTTGACATATCTCCCACATTGATCGCAGTGTCTCCAGGAACGGCATTCAAGGAGCCAGGACCTTTTCTCCCTACACTCTCCATTGAGTTGTCCTCAAAACCAATATACATCCTGCTATATCTCCCACATGGAAAGTGCCAGGAGGGAGAAGTGGGGATTATGTTTAGACTTTCTTGGAACTGCTTCAAATCAACTAGATCTCTTTGTGCTGTAAATCTCCCGACAGCCAAACGCAAAAGCAGCAAACATCTCGCTGTATGTCCCACATCCAAAGTGCCAAGAGAGAGCTTGCTCTCCCTGTCTTTGAGTACTGTTTTCACTGTCCCGGTTACCTCTTTGCTAACGTTCTCTTCAGAGCTGCAGTGAAACCAGGAACCACGTGGAGAAGGCACCCACACTGAAAGTGCCTGGAGGGAACATTGGGGCTTCTTCTCAGTGTCTCTGACATAGGGTTTCACTGTCCCGGGAAAGTCTCTGCTAACACCGTGCAGAGCGCTGTGCCCAATATACAGAAACGTCTTGCGGTATCTCCTACAGGGAAAGTGCCAGGAGGGAATTGTCGAGCTTGTTCTGAGTGTCTCTGAGAATTGCTCTGATTATCCGTGTGACCTCTTTGCTAAGACTCTCCAGAGAGACGTCCTCAAAACCAACACACATCTTGACATATCTCCCACATTGATCGCAGTGTCTCCAGGAACGGCATTCAAGGAGCCAGGACCTTTTCTCCCTACACTCTCCATTGAGTTGTCCTCAAAACCAATATACATCCTGCTATATCTCCCACATGGAAAGTGCCAGGAGGGAGAAGTGGGGATTATGTTTAGACTTTCTCGGAACTGCTTCAAATCAACTAGATCTCTTTGTGCTGTAAATCTCCCAACAGCCAAACGCAAAAGCAGCAAACATCTCGCTGTATGTCCCACATCCAAAGTGCCAAGAGAGAGCTTGCTCTCCCTGTCTTTGAGTACTGTTTTCACTGTCCCGGTTACCTCTTTGCTAACGTTCTCTTCAGAGCTGCAGTGAAACCAGGAACCACGTGGAGAAGGCACCCACACTGAAAGTGCCTGGAGGGAACATTGGGGCTTCTTCTCAGTGTCTCTGACATAGGGTTTCACTGTCCCGGGAAAGTCTCTGCTAACACCGTGCAGAGCGCTGTGCCCAATATACAGAAACGTCTTGCGGTATCTCCTACAGGGAAAGTGCCAGGAGGGAATTGTCGAGCTTGTTCTCAGTGTCTCTGAGAATTGCTCTGATTATCCGTGTGACCTCTTTGCTAAGACTCTCCAGAGAGACGTCCTCAAAACAAACACACATCTTGACATATCTCCCACATTGATCGCAGTGTCTCCAGAAATGGCATTCAAGGAGCCAGGACCTTTTCTCCCTACACTCTCCATTGAGTTGTCCTCAAAACCAATATACATCCTGCTATATCTCCCACATGGAAAGTGCCAGGAGGGAGAAGTGGGGATTATGTTTAGACTTTCTCGGAACTGCTTCAAATCAACTAGATCTCTTTGTGCTGTAAATCTCCCAACAGCCAAACGCAAAAGCAGCAAACATCTCGCTGTATGTCCCACATCCAAAGTGCCAAGAGAGAGCTTGCTCTCCCTGTCTTTGAGTACTGTTTTCACTGTCCCGGGTACCTCTTTGCTAACGTTCTCTTCAGAGCTGCAGTGAAACCAGGAACCACGTGGAGAAGGCACCCACACTGAAAGTGCCTGGAGGGAACATTGGGGCTTCTTCTCAGTGTCTCTGACATAGGGTTTCACTGTCCCGGGAAAGTCTCTGCTAACACCGTGCAGAGCGCTGTGCCCAATATACAGAAACGTCTTGCGGTATCTCCTACAGGGAAAGTGCCAGGAGGGAATTGTCGAGCTTGTTCTCAGTGTCTCTGAGAATTGCTCTGATTATCCGTGTGACCTCTTTGCTAAGACTCTCCAGAGAGACGTCCTCAAAACAAACACACATCTTGACATATCTCCCACATTGATCGCAGTGTCTCCAGAAATGGCATTCAAGGAGCCAGGACCTTTTCTCCCTACACTCTCCATTGAGTTGTCCTCAAAACCAATATACATCCTGCTATATCTCCCACATGGAAAGTGCCAGGAGGGAGAAGTGGGGATTATGTTTAGACTTTCTCGGAACTGCTTCAAATCAACTAGATCTCTTTGTGCTGTAAATCTCCCAACAGCCAAACGCAAAAGCAGCAAACATCTCGCTGTATGTCCCACATCCAAAGTGCCAAGAGAGAGCTTGCTCTCCCTGTCTTTGAGTACTGTTTTCACTGTCCCGGGTACCTCTTTGCTAACGTTCTCTTCAGAGCTGCAGTGAAACCAGGAACCACGTGGAGAAGGCACCCACACTGAAAGTGCCTGGAGGGAACATTGGGGCTTCTTCTCAGTGTCTCTGACATAGGGTTTCACTGTCCCGGGAAAGTCTCTGCTAACACCGTGCAGAGCGCTGTGCCCAATATACAGAAACGTCTTGCGGTATCTCCTACAGGGAAAGTGCCAGGAGGGAATTGTCGAGCTTGTTCTCAGTGTCTCTGAGAATTGCTCTGATTATCCGTGTGACCTCTTTGCTAAGACTCTCCAGAGAGCCGTCCTCAAAACAAACACACATCTTGACATATCTCCCACATTGATCGCAGTGTCTCCAGAAACGGCATTCAAGGAGCCAGGACCTTTTCTCCCTACACTCTCCATTGAGTTGTCCTCAAAACCAATATACATCCTGCTATATCTCCCACATGGAAAGTGCCAGGAGGGAGAAGTGGGGATTATGTTTAGACTTTCTCGGAACTGCTTCAAATCAACTAGATCTCTTTGTGCTGTAAATCTCCCGACAGCCAAACGCAAAAGCAGCAAACATCTCGCTGTATGTCCCACATCCAAAGTGCCAAGAGAGAGCTTGCTCTCCCTGTCTTTGAGTACTGTTTTCACTGTCCCGGTTACCTCTTTGCTAACGTTCTCTTCAGAGCTGCAGTGAAACCAGGAACCACGTGGAGAAGGCACCCACACTGAAAGTGCCTGGAGGGAACATTGGGGCTTCTTCTCAGTGTCTCTGACATAGGGTTTCACTGTCCCGGGAAAGTCTCTGCTAACACCGTGCAGAGCGCTGTGCCCAATATACAGAAACGTCTTGCGGTATCTCCTACAGGGAAAGTGCCAGGAGGGAATTGTCGAGCTTGTTCTCAGTGTCTCTGAGAATTGCTCTGATTATCTGTGTGACCTCTTTGCTAAGACTCTCCAGAGAGACGTCCTCATAACCAACACACATCTTGACATATCTCCCACATTGATCGCAGTGTCTCCAGGAACGGCATTCAAGGAGCCAGGACCTTTTCTCCCTACACTCTCCATTGAGTTGTCCTCAAAACCAATATACATCCTGCTATATCTCCCACATGGAAAGTGCCAGGAGGGAGAAGTGGGGATTATGTTTAGACTTTCTCGGAACTGCTTCAAATCAACTAGATCTCTTTGTGCTGTAAATCTCCCAACAGCCAAACGCAAAAGCAGCAAACATCTCGCTGTATGTCCCACATCCAAAGTGCCAAGAGAGAGCTTGCTCTCCCTGTCTTTGAGTACTGTTTTCACTGTCCCGGGTACCTCTTTGCTAACGTTCTCTTCAGAGCTGCAGTGAAACCAGGAACCACGTGGAGAAGGCACCCACACTGAAAGTGCCTGGAGGGAACATTGGGGCTTCTTCTCAGTGTCTCTGACATAGGGTTTCACTGTCCCGGGAAAGTCTCTGCTAAAACCGTGCAGAGCGCTGTGCCCAATATACAGAAACGTCTTGCGGTATCTCCTACAGGGAAAGTGCCAGGAGGGAATTGTCGAGCTTGTTCTCAGTGTCTCTGAGAATTGCTCTGATTATCCGTGTGACCTCTTTGCTAAGACTCTCCAGAGAGACGTCCTCAAAACAAACACACATCTTGACATATCTCCCACATTGATCGCAGTGTCTCCAGAAACGGCATTCAAGGAGCCAGGACCTTTTCTCCCTACACTCTCCATTGAGTTGTCCTCAAAACCAATATACATCCTGCTATATCTCCCACATGGAAAGTGCCAGGAGGGAGAAGTGGGGATTATGTTTAGACTTTCTCGGAACTGCTTCAAATCAACTAGATCTCTTTGTGCTGTAAATCTCCCAACAGCCAAACGCAAAAGCAGCAAACATCTCGCTGTATGTCCCACATCCAAAGTGCCAAGAGAGAGCTTGCTCTCCCTGTCTTTGAGTACTGTTTTCACTGTCCCGGTTACCTCTTTGCTAACGTTCTCTTCAGAGCTGCAGTGAAACCAGGAACCACGTGGAGAAGGCACCCACACTGAAAGTGCCTGGAGGGAACATTGGGGCTTCTTCTCAGTGTCTCTGACATAGGGTTTCACTGTCCCGGGAAAGTCTCTGCTAACACCGTGCAGAGCGCTGTGCCCAATATACAGAAACGTCTTGCGGTATCTCCTACAGGGAAAGTGCCAGGAGGGAATTGTCGAGCTTGTTCTCAGTGTCTCTGAGAATTGCTCTGATTATCCGTGTGACCTCTTTGCTAAGACTCTCCAGAGAGACGTCCTCAAAACCAACACACATCTTGACATATCTCCCACATTGATCGCAGTGTCTCCAGGAACGGCATTCAAGGAGCCAGGACTTTTTCTCCCTACACTGTCCATTGAGTTGTCCTCAAAACCAATATACATCCTGCTATATCTCCCACATAGAAAGTGCCTGGAGGGAGAAGTGGGGATTATGTTTAGACTTTCTCGGAACTGCTTCAAATCAACTAGATCTCTTTGTGCTGTAAATCTCCCAACAGCCAAACGCAAAAGCAGCAAACATCTCGCTGTATGTCCCACATCCAAAGTGCCAAGAGAGAGCTTGCTCTCCCTGTCTTTGAGTACTGTTTTCACTGTCCCGGTTACCTCTTTGCTAACGTTCTCTTCAGAGCTGCAGTGAAACCAGGAACCACGTGGAGAAGGCACCCACACTGAAAGTGCCTGGAGGGAACATTGGGGCTTCTTCTCAGTGTCTCTGACATAGGGTTTCACTGTCCCGGGAAAGTCTCTGCTAACACCGTGCAGAGCGCTGTGCCCAATATACAGAAACGTCTTGCGGTATCTCCTACAGGGAAAGTGCCAGGAGGGAATTGTCGAGCTTGTTCTCAGTGTCTCTGAGAATTGCTCTGATTATCCGTGTGACCTCTTTGCTAAGACTCTCCAGAGAGACGTCCTCAAAACCAACACACATCTTGACATATCTCCCACATTGATCGCAGTGTCTCCAGGAACGGCATTCAAGGAGCCAGGACTTTTTCTCCCTACACTGTCCATTGAGTTGTCCTCAAAACCAATATACATCCTGCTATATCTCCCACATAGAAAGTGCCTGGAGGGAGAAGTGGGGATTATGTTTAGACTTTCTCGGAACTGCTTCAAATCAACTAGATCTCTTTGTGCTGTAAATCTCCCAACAGCCAAACGCAAAAGCAGCAAACATCTCGCTGTATGTCCCACATCCAAAGTGCCAAGAGAGAGCTTGCTCTCCCTGTCTTTGAGTACTGTTTTCACTGTCCCGGTTACCTCTTTGCTAACGTTCTCTTCAGAGCTGCAGTGAAACCAGGAACCACGTGGAGAAGGCACCCACACTGAAAG
The DNA here is from genome assembly GCF_963924245.1 of Chroicocephalus ridibundus. Lineage (NCBI taxonomy): Eukaryota > Metazoa > Chordata > Aves > Charadriiformes > Laridae > Chroicocephalus > Chroicocephalus ridibundus. The sequence goes on along the minus strand of NC_086295.1, from coordinate 22,062,167 downwards.
TGCCTGGAGGGAACATTGGGGCTTCTTCTCAGTGTCTCTGACATAGGGTTTCACTGTCCCGGGAAAGTCTCTGCTAACACCGTGCAGAGCGCTGTGCCCAATATACAGAAACGTCTTGCGGTATCTCCTACAGGGAAAGTGCCAGGAGGGAATTGTCGAGCTTGTTCTCAGTGTCTCTGAGAATTGCTCTGATTATCTGTGTGACCTCTTTGCTAAGACTCTCCAGAGAGACGTCCTCAAAACCAACACACATCTTGACATATCTCCCACATTGATCGCAGTGTCTCCAGGAACGGCATTCAAGGAGCCAGGACCTTTTCTCCCTACACTCTCCATTGAGTTGTCCTCAAAACCAATATACATCCTGCTATATCTCCCACATGGAAAGTGCCAGGAGGGAGAAGTGGGGATTATGTTTAGACTTTCTCGGAACTGCTTCAAATCAACTAGATCTCTTTGTGCTGTAAATCTCCCAACAGCCAAACGCAAAAGCAGCAAACATCTCGCTGTATGTCCCACATCCAAAGTGCCAAGAGAGAGCTTGCTCTCCCTGTCTTTGAGTACTGTTTTCACTGTCCCGGGTACCTCTTTGCTAACGTTCTCTTCAGAGCTGCAGTGAAACCAGGAACCACGTGGAGAAGGCACCCACACTGAAAGTGCCTGGAGGGAACATTGGGGCTTCTTCTCAGTGTCTCTGACATAGGGTTTCACTGTCCCGGGAAAGTCTCTGCTAACACCGTGCAGAGCGCTGTGCCCAATATACAGAAACGTCTTGCGGTATCTCCTACAGGGAAAGTGCCAGGAGGGAATTGTCGAGCTTGTTCTCAGTGTCTCTGAGAATTGCTCTGATTATCCGTGTGACCTCTTTGCTAAGACTCTCCAGAGAGCCGTCCTCAAAACCAACACACATCTTGACATATCTCCCACATTGATCGCAGTGTCTCCAGAAACGGCATTCAAGGAGCCAGGACCTTTTCTCCCTACACTCTCCATTGAGTTGTCCTCAAAACCAATATACATCCTGCTATATCTCCCACATAGAAAGTGCCAGGAGGGAGAAGTGGGGATTATGTTTAGACTTTCTCGGAACTGCTTCAAATCAACTAGATCTCTTTGTGCTGTAAATCTCCCAACAGCCAAACGCAAAAGCAGCAAACATCTCGCTGTATGTCCCACATCCAAAGTGCCAAGAGAGAGCTTGCTCTCCCTGTCTTTGAGTACTGTTTTCACTGTCCCGGGTACCTCTTTGCTAACGTTCTCTTCAGAGCTGCAGTGAAACCAGGAACCACGTGGAGAAGGCACCCACACTGAAAGTGCCTGGAGGGAACATTGGGGCTTCTTCTCAGTGTCTCTGACATAGGGTTTCACTGTCCCGGGAAAGTCTCTGCTAACACCGTGCAGAGCGCTGTGCCCAATATACAGAAACGTCTTGCGGTATCTCCTACAGGGAAAGTGCCAGGAGGGAATTGTCGAGCTTGTTCTCAGTGTCTCTGAGAATTGCTCTGATTATCTGTGTGACCTCTTTGCTAAGACTCTCCAGAGAGACGTCCTCATAACCAACACACATCTTGACATATCTCCCACATTGATCGCAGTGTCTCCAGGAACGGCATTCAAGGAGCCAGGACCTTTTCTCCCTACACTCTCCATTGAGTTGTCCTCAAAACCAATATACATCCTGCTATATCTCCCACATGGAAAGTGCCAGGAGGGAGAAGTGGGGATTATGTTTAGACTTTCTCGGAACTGCTTCAAATCAACTAGATCTCTTTGTGCTGTAAATCTCCCAACAGCCAAACGCAAAAGCAGCAAACATCTCGCTGTATGTCCCACATCCAAAGTGCCAAGAGAGAGCTTGCTCTCCCTGTCTTTGAGTACTGTTTTCACTGTCCCGGTTACCTCTTTGCTAACGTTCTCTTCAGAGCTGCAGTGAAACCAGGAACCACGTGGAGAAGGCACCCACACTGAAAGTGCCTGGAGGGAACATTGGGGCTTCTTCTCAGTGTCTCTGACATAGGGTTTCACTGTCCCGGGAAAGTCTCTGCTAACACCGTGCAGAGCGCTGTGCCCAATATACAGAAACGTCTTGCGGTATCTCCTACAGGGAAAGTGCCAGGAGGGAATTGTCGAGCTTGTTCTCAGTGTCTCTGAGAATTGCTCTGATTATCCGTGTGACCTCTTTGCTAAGACTCTCCAGAGAGACGTCCTCAAAACAAACACACATCTTGACATATCTCCCACATTGATCGCAGTGTCTCCAGAAACGGCATTCAAGGAGCCAGGACCTTTTCTCCCTACACTCTCCATTGAGTTGTCCTCAAATCCAGTATACATCCTGCTATATCTCCCACATGGAAAGTGCCAGGAGGGAGAAGTGGGGATTATGTTTAGACTTTCTCGGAACTGCTTCAAATCAACTAGATCTCTTTGTGCTGTAAATCTCCCAACAGCCAAACACAAAAGCAGCAAACATCTCGCTGTATGTCCCACATCCAAAGTGCCAAGAGAGAGCTTGCTCTCCCTGTCTTTGAGTACTGTTTTCACTGTCCCGGTTACCTCTTTGCTAACGTTCTCTTCAGAGCTGCAGTGAAACCAGGAACCACGTGGAGAAGGCACCCACACTGAAAGTGCCTGGAGGGAACATTGGGGCTTCTTCTCAGTGTCTCTGACATAGGGTTTCACTGTCCCGGGAAAGTCTCTGCTAACACCGTGCAGAGCGCTGTGCCCAATATACAGAAACGTCTTGCGGTATCTCCTACAGGGAAAGTGCCAGGAGGGAATTGTCGAGCTTGTTCTCAGTGTCTCTGAGAATTGCTCTGATTATCCGTGTGACCTCTTTGCTAAGAGTTTCCAGAGAGACGTCCTCAAAACCAACACACATCTTGACATATCTCCCACATTGATCGCAGTGTCTCCAGAAACGGCATTCAAGGAGCCAGGACCTTTTCTCCCTACACTCTCCATTGAGTTGTCCTCAAAACCAATATACATCCTGCTATATCTCCCACATAGAAAGTGCCTGGAGGGAGAAGTGGGGATTATGTTTAGACTTTCTCGGAACTGCTTCAAATCAACTAGATCTCTTTGTGCTGTAAATCTCCCAACAGCCAAACGCAAAAGCAGCAAACATCTCGCTGTATGTCCCACATCCAAAGTGCCAAGAGAGAGCTTGCTCTCCCTGTCTTTGAGTACTGTTTTCACTGTCCCGGTTACCTCTTTGCTAACGTTCTCTTCAGAGCTGCAGTGAAACCAGGAACCACGTGGAGAAGGCACCCACACTGAAAGTGCCTGGAGAGAACATTGGGGCTTCTTCTCAGTGTCTCTGACATAGGGTTTCACTGTCCCGGGAAAGTCTCTGCTAACACCGTGCAGAGCGCTGTGCCCAATATACAGAAACGTCTTGCGGTATCTCCTACAGGGAAAGTGCCAGGAGGGAATTGTCGAGCTTGTTCTCAGTGTCTCTGAGAATTGCTCTGATTATCCGTGTGACCTCTTTGCTAAGACTCTCCAGAGAGACGTCCTCATAACCAACACACATCTTGACATATCTCCCACATTGATCGCAGTGTCTCCAGGAACGGCATTCAAGGAGCCAGGACCTTTTCTCCCTACACTCTCCATTGAGTTGTCCTCAAAACCAATATACATCCTGCTATATCTCCCACATGGAAAGTGCCTGGAGGGAGAAGTGGGGATTATGTTTAGACTTTCTCGGAACTGCTTCAAATCAACTAGATCTCTTTGTGCTGTAAATCTCCCAACAGCCAAACGCAAAAGCAGCAAACATCTCGCTGTATGTCCCACATCCAAAGTGCCAAGAGAGAGCTTGCTCTCCCTGTCTTTGAGTACTGTTTTCACTGTCCCGGGTACCTCTTTGCTAACGTTCTCTTCAGAGCTGCAGTGAAACCAGGAACCACGTGGAGAAGGCACCCACACTGAAAGTGCCTGGAGGGAACATTGGGGCTTCTTCTCAGTGTCTCTGACATAGGGTTTCACTGTCCCGGGAAAGTCTCTGCTAACACCGTGCAGAGCGCTGTGCCCAATATACAGAAACGTCTTGCGGTATCTCCTACAGGGAAAGTGCCAGGAGGGAATTGTCGAGCTTGTTCTGAGTGTCTCTGAGAATTGCTCTGATTATCTGTGTGACCTCTTTGCTAAGACTCTCCAGAGAGACGTCCTCATAACCAACACACATCTTGACATATCTCCCACATTGATCGCAGTGTCTCCAGGAACGGCATTCAAGGAGCCAGGACCTTTTCTCCCTACACTCTCCATTGAGTTGTCCTCAAAACCAATATACATCCTGCTATATCTCCCACATGGAAAGTGCCAGGAGGGAGAAGTGGGGATTATGTTTAGACTTTCTCGGAACTGCTTCAAATCAACTAGATCTCTTTGTGCTGTAAATCTCCCAACAGCCAAACGCAAAAGCAGCAAACATCTCGCTGTATGTCCCACATCCAAAGTGCCAAGAGAGAGCTTGCTCTCCCTGTCTTTGAGTACTGTTTTCACTGTCCCGGGTACCTCTTTGCTAACGTTCTCTTCAGAGCTGCAGTGAAACCAGGAACCACGTGGAGAAGGCACCCACACTGAAAGTGCCTGGAGGGAACATTGGGGCTTCTTCTCAGTGTCTCTGACATAGGGTTTCACTGTCCCGGGAAAGTCTCTGCTAACACCGTGCAGAGCGCTGTGCCCAATATACAGAAACGTCTTGCGGTATCTCCTACAGGGAAAGTGCCAGGAGGGAATTGTCGAGCTTGTTCTCAGTGTCTCTGAGAATTGCTCTGATTATCCGTGTGACCTCTTTGCTAAGACTCTCCAGAGAGCCGTCCTCAAAACCAACACACATCTTGACATATCTCCCACATTGATCGCAGTGTCTCCAGAAACGGCATTCTAGGAGCCAGGACCTTTTCTCCCTACACTCTCCATTGAGTTGTCCTCAAATCCAATATACATCCTGCTATATCTCCCACATGGAAAGTGCCAGGAGGGAGAAGTGGGGATTATGTTTAGACTTTCTCGGAACTGCTTCAAATCAACTAGATCTCTTTGTGCTGTAAATCTCCCAACAGCCAAACGCAAAAGCAGCAAACATCTCGCTGTATGTCCCACATCCAAAGTGCCAAGAGAGAGCTTGCTCTCCCTGTCTTTGAGTACTGTTTTCACTGTCCCGGTTACCTCTTTGCTAACGTTCTCTTCAGAGCTGCAGTGAAAGCAGGAACCACGTGGAGAAGGCACCCACACTGAAAGTGCCTGGAGGGAACCTTGGGGCTTCTTCTCAGTGTCTCTGACATAGGGTTTCACTGTCCCGGGAAAGTCTCTGCTAACACCGTGCAGAGCGCTGTGCCCAATATACAGAAACGTCTTGCGGTATCTCCTACAGGGAAAGTGCCAGGAGGGAATTGTCGAGCTTGTTCTGAGTGTCTCTGAGAATTGCTCTGATTATCCGTGTGACCTCTTTGCTAAGACTCTCCAGAGAGACGTCCTCAAAACAAACACACATCTTGACATATCTCCCACATTGATCGCAGTGTCTCCAGAAACGGCATTCAAGGAGCCAGGACCTTTTCTCCCTACACTCTCCATTGAGTTGTCCTCAAAACCAATATACATCCTGCTATATCTCCCACCTGGAAAGTGCCAGGAGGGAGAAGTGGGGATTATGTTTAGACTTTCTCGGAACTGCTTCAAATCAACTAGATCTCTTTGTGCTGTAAATCTCCCAACAGCCAAACGCAAAAGCAGCAAACATCTCGCTGTATGTCCCACATCCAAAGTGCCAAGAGAGAGCTTGCTCTCCCTGTCTTTGAGTACTGTTTTCACTGTCCCGGTTACCTCTTTGCTAACGTTCTCTTCAGAGCTGCAGTGAAACCAGGAACCACGTGGAGAAGGCACCCACACTGAAATTGCCTGGAGCGAACATTGGGGCTTCTTCTCAGTGTCTCTGACATAGGGTTTCACTGTCCCGGGAAAGTCTCTGCTAACACCGTGCAGAGCGCTGTGCCCAATATACAGAAACGTCTTGCGGTATCTCCTACAGGGAAAGTGCCAGGAGGGAATTGTCGAGCTTGTTCTCAGTGTCTCTGAGAATTGCTCTGATTATCCGTGTGACCTCTTTGCTAAGACTCTCCAGAGAGACGTCCTCAAAACCAACACACATCTTGACATATCTCCCACATTGATCGCAGTGTCTCCAGGAACGGCATTCAAGGAGCCAGGAAATTTCTCCCTACACTCTCCATTGAGTTGTCCTCCAAACCAATATACATCCTGCTATATCTCCCACATGGAAAGTGCCAGGAGGGAGAAGTGGGGATTATGTTTAGACTTTCTCGGAACTGCTTCAAATCAACTAGATCTCTTTGTGCTGTAAATCTCCCGACAGCCAAACGCAAAAGCAGCAAACATCTCGCTGTATGTCCCACATCCAAAGTGCCAAGAGAGAGCTTGCTCTCCCTGTCTTTGAGTACTGTTTTCACTGTCCCGGTTACCTCTTTGCTAACGTTCTCTTCAGAGCTGCAGTGAAACCAGGAACCACGTGGAGAAGGCACCCACACTGAAAGTGCCTGGAGGGAACATTGGGGCTTCTTCTCAGTGTCTCTGACATAGGGTTTCACTGTCCCGGGAAAGTCTCTGCTAACACCGTGCAGAGCGCTGTGCCCAATATACAGAAACGTCTTGCGGTATCTCCTACAGGGAAAGTGCCAGGAGGGAATTGTCGAGCTTGTTCTGAGTGTCTCTGAGAATTGCTCTGATTATCCGTGTGACCTCTTTGCTAAGACTCTCCAGAGAGCCGTCCTCAAAACCAACACACATCTTGACATATCTCCCACATTGATCGCAGTGTCTCCAGAAACGGCATTCAAGGAGCCAGGACCTTTTCTCCCTACACTCTCCATTGAGTTGTCCTCAAAACCAATATACATCCTGCTATATCTCCCACATGGAAAGTGCCAGGAGGGAGAAGTGGGGATTATGTTTAGACTTTCTCGGAACTGCTTCAAATCAACTAGATCTCTTTGTGCTGTAAATCTCCCAACAGCCAAACGCAAAAGCAGCAAACATCTCGCTGTATGTCCCACATCCAAAGTGCCAAGAGAGAGCTTGCTCTCCCTGTCTTTGAGTACTGTTTTCACTGTCCCGGTTACCTCTTTGCTAACGTTCTCTTCAGAGCTGCAGTGAAACCAGGAACCACGTGGAGAAGGCACCCACACTGAAAGTGCCTGGAGGGAACATTGGGGCTTCTTCTCAGTGTCTCTGACATAGGGTTTCACTGTCCCGGGAAAGTCTCTGCTAACACCGTGCAGAGCGCTGTGCCCAATATACAGAAACGTCTTGCGGTATCTCCTACAGGGAAAGTGCCAGGAGGGAATTGTCGAGCTTGTTCTCAGTGTCTCTGAGAATTGCTCTGATTATCCGTGTGACCTCTTTGCTAAGACTCTCCAGAGAGACGTCCTCAAAACAAACACACATCTTGACATATCTCCCACATTGATCGCAGTGTCTCCAGAAACGGCATTCAAGGAGCCAGGACCTTTTCTCCCTACACTCTCCATTGAGTTGTCCTCAAATCCAATATACATCCTGCTATATCTCCCACCTGGAAAGTGCCAGGAGGGAGAAGTGGGGATTATGTTTAGACTTTCTCGGAACTGCTTCAAATCAACTAGATCTCTTTGTGCTGTAAATCTCCCAACAGCCAAACGCAAAAGCAGCAAACATCTCGCTGTATGTCCCACATCCAAAGTGCCAAGAGAGAGCTTGCTCTCCCTGTCTTTGAGTACTGTTTTCACTGTCCCGGTTACCTCTTTGCTAACGTTCTCTTCAGAGCTGCAGTGAAAGCAGGAACCACGTGGAGAAGGCACCCACACTGAAAGTGCCTGGAGGGAACATTGGGGCTTCTTCTCAGTGTCTCTGACATAGGGTTTCACTGTCCCGGGAAAGTCTCTGCTAACACCGTGCAGAGCGCTGTGCCCAATATACAGAAACGTCTTGCGGTATCTCCTACAGGGAAAGTGCCAGGAGGGAATTGTCGAGCTTGTTCTCAGTGTCTCTGAGAATTGCTCTGATTATCCGTGTGACCTCTTTGCTAAGACTCTCCAGAGAGCCGTCCTCAAAACCAACACACATCTTGACATATCTCCCACATTGATCGCAGTGTCTCCAGAAACGGCATTCAAGGAGCCAGGACCTTTTCTCCCTACACTCTCCATTGAGTTGTCCTCAAATCCAATATACATCCTGCTATATCTCCCACATGGAAAGTGCCTGGAGGGAGAAGTGGGGATTATGTTTAGACTTTCTCGGAACTGCTTCAAATCAACTAGATCTCTTTGTGCTGTAAATCTCCCAACAGCCAAACGCAAAAGCAGCAAACATCTCGCTGTATGTCCCACATCCAAAGTGCCAAGAGAGAGCTTGCTCTCCCTGTCTTTGAGTACTGTTTTCACTGTCCCGGTTACCTCTTTGCTAACGTTCTCTTCAGAGCTGCAGTGAAAGCAGGAACCACGTGGAGAAGGCACCCACACTGAAAGTGCCTGGAGGGAACATTGGGGCTTCTTCTCAGTGTCTCTGACATAGGGTTTCACTCTCCCGGGAAAGTCTCTGCTAACACCGTGCAGAGCGCTGTGCCCAATATACAGAAACGTCTTGCGGTATCTCCTACAGGGAAAGTGCCAGGAGGGAATTGTCGAGCTTGTTCTCAGTGTCTCTGAGAATTGCTCTGATTATCCGTGTGACCTCTTTGCTAAGACTCTCCAGAGAGACGTCCTCAAAACCAACACACATCTTGACATATCTCCCACATTGATCGCAGTGTCTTCAGGAACGGCATTCAAGGAGCCAGGACCTTTTCTCCCTACACTCTCCATTGAGTTGTCCTCAAAACCAATATACATCCTGCTATATCTCCCACATGGAAAGTGCCAGGAGGGAGAAGTGGGGATTATGTTTAGACTTTCTCGGAACTGCTTCAAATCAACTAGATCTCTTTGTGCTGTAAATCTCCCAACAGCCAAACGCAAAAGCAGCAAACATCTCGCTGTATGTCCCACATCCAAAGTGCCAAGAGAGAGCTTGCTCTCCCTGTCTTTGAGTACTGTTTTCACTGTCCCGGTTACCTCTTTGCTAACCTTCTCTTCAGAGCTGCAGTGAAATCAGGAACCACGTGGAGAAGGCACCCACACTGAAAGTGCCTGGAGGGAACATTGGGGCTTCTTCTCAGTGTCTCTGACATAGGGTTTCACTGTCCCGGGAAAGTCTCTGCTAACACCGTGCAGAGCACTGTGCCCAATATACAGAAACGTCTTGCGGTATCTCCTACAGGGAAAGTGCCAGGAGGGAATTGTCGAGCTTGTTCTCAGTGTCTCTGAGAATTGCTCTGATTATCCGTGTGACCTCTTTGCTAAGACTCTCCAGAGAGCCGTCCTCAAAACAAACACACATCTTGACATATCTCCCACATTGATCGCAGTGTCTCCAGAAACGGCATTCAAGGAGCCAGGACCTTTTCTCCCTACACTCTCCATTGAGTTGTCCTCAAAACCAATATACATCCTGCTATATCTCCCACATGGAAAGTGCCAGGAGGGAGAAGTGGGGATTATGTTTAGACTTTCTCGGAACTGCTTCAAATCAACTAGATCTCTTTGTGCTGTAAATCTCCCGACAGCCAAACGCAAAAGCAGCAAACATCTCGCTGTATGTCCCACATCCAAAGTGCCAAGAGAGAGCTTGCTCTCCCTGTCTTTGAGTACTGTTTTCACTGTCCCGGTTACCTCTTTGCTAACGTTCTCTTCAGAGCTGCAGTGAAACCAGGAACCACGTGGAGAAGGCACCCACACTGAAAGTGCCTGGAGGGAACATTGGGGCTTCTTCTCAGTGTCTCTGACATAGGGTTTCACTGTCCCGGGAAAGTCTCTGCTAACACCGTGCAGAGCGCTGTGCCCAATATACAGAAACGTCTTGCGGTATCTCCTACAGGGAAAGTGCCAGGAGGGAATTGTCGAGCTTGTTCTGAGTGTCTCTGAGAATTGCTCTGATTATCCGTGTGACCTCTTTGCTAAGACTCTCCAGAGAGCCGTCCTCAAAACCAACACACATCTTGACATATCTCCCACATTGATCGCAGTGTCTCCAGAAACGGCATTCAAGGAGCCAGGACCTTTTCTCCCTACACTCTCCATTGAGTTGTCCTCAAAAGCAATATACATCCTGCTATATCTCCCACATGGAAAGTGCCAGGAGGGAGAAGTGGGGATTATGTTTAGACTTTCTCGGAACTGCTTCAAATCAACTAGATCTCTTTGTGCTGTAAATCTCCCAACAGCCAAACGCAAAAGCAGCAAACATCTCGCTGTATGTCCCACATCCAAAGTGCCAAGAGAGAGCTTGCTCTCCCTGTCTTTGAGTACTGTTTTCACTGTCCCGGTTACCTCTTTGCTAACGTTCTCTTCAGAGCTGCAGTGAAACCAGGAACCACGTGGAGAAGGCACCCACACTGAAAGTGCCTGGAGGGAACATTGGGGCTTCTTCTCAGTGTCTCTGACATAGGGTTTCACTGTCCCGGGAAAGTCTCTGCTAACACCGTGCAGAGCGCTGTGCCCAATATACAGAAACGTCTTGCGGTATCTCCTACAGGGAAAGTGCCAGGAGGGAATTGTCGAGCTTGTTCTCAGTGTCTCTGAGAATTGCTCTGATTATCCGTGTGACCTCTTTGCTAAGACTCTCCAGAGAGACGTCCTCAAAACAAACACACATCTTGACATATCTCCCACATTGATCGCAGTGTCTCCAGAAACGGCATTCAAGGAGCCAGGACCTTTTCTCCCTACACTCTCCATTGAGTTGTCCTCAAATCCAATATACATCCTGCTATATCTCCCACCTGGAAAGTGCCAGGAGGGAGAAGTGGGGATTATGTTTAGACTTTCTCGGAACTGCTTCAAATCAACTAGATCTCTTTGTGCTGTAAATCTCCCAACAGCCAAACGCAAAAGCAGCAAACATCTCGCTGTATGTCCCACATCCAAAGTGCCAAGAGAGAGCTTGCTCTCCCTGTCTTTGAGTACTGTTTTCACTGTCCCGGTTACCTCTTTGCTAACGTTCTCTTCAGAGCTGCAGTGAAAGCAGGAACCACGTGGAGAAGGCACCCACACTGAAAGTGCCTGGAGGGAACATTGGGGCTTCTTCTCAGTGTCTCTGACATAGGGTTTCACTGTCCCGGGAAAGTCTCTGCTAACACCGTGCAGAGCGCTGTGCCCAATATACAGAAACGTCTTGCGGTATCTCCTACAGGGAAAGTGCCAGGAGGGAATTGTCGAGCTTGTTCTCAGTGTCTCTGAGAATTGCTCTGATTATCCGTGTGACCTCTTTGCTAAGACTCTCCAGAGAGCCGTCCTCAAAACCAACACACATCTTGACATATCTCCCACATTGATCGCAGTGTCTCCAGAAACGGCATTCAAGGAGCCAGGACCTTTTCTCCCTACACTCTCCATTGAGTTGTCCTCAAAACCAATATACATCCTGCTATATCTCCCACATGGAAAGTGCCTGGAGGGAGAAGTGGGGATTATGTTTAGACTTTCTCGGAACTGCTTCAAATCAACTAGATCTCTTTGTGCTGTAAATCTCCCAACAGCCAAACGCAAAAGCAGCAAACATCTCGCTGTATGTCCCACATCCAAAGTGCCAAGAGAGAGCTTGCTCTCCCTGTCTTTGAGTACTGTTTTCACTGTCCCGGTTACCTCTTTGCTAACGTTCTCTTCAGAGCTGCAGTGAAACCAGGAACCACGTGGAGAAGGCACCCACACTGAAAGTGCCTGGAGGGAACATTGGGGCTTCTTCTCAGTGTCTCTGACATAGGGTTTCACTCTCCCGGGAAAGTCTCTGCTAACACCGTGCAGAGCGCTGTGCCCAATATACAGAAACGTCTTGCGGTATCTCCTACAGGGAAAGTGCCAGGAGGGAATTGTCGAGCTTGTTCTCAGTGTCTCTGAGAATTGCTCTGATTATCCGTGTGACCTCTTTGCTAAGACTCTCCAGAGAGACGTCCTCAAAACCAACACACATCTTGACATATCTCCCACATTGATCGCAGTGTCTCCAGGAACGGCATTCAAGGAGCCAGGACCTTTTCTCCCTACACTCTCCATTGAGTTGTCCTCAAAACCAATATACATCCTGCTATATCTCCCACATGGAAAGTGCCAGGAGGGAGAAGTGGGGATTATGTTTAGACTTTCTCGGAACTGCTTCAAATCAACTAGATCTCTTTGTGCTGTAAATCTCCCAACAGCCAAACGCAAAAGCAGCAAACATCTCGCTGTATGTCCCACATCCAAAGTGCCAAGAGAGAGCTTGCTCTCCCTGTCTTTGAGTACTGTTTTCACTGTCCCGGTTACCTCTTTGCTAACCTTCTCTTCAGAGCTGCAGTGAAATCAGGAACCACGTGGAGAAGGCACCCACACTGAAAGTGCCTGGAGGGAACATTGGGGCTTCTTCTCAGTGTCTCTGACATAGGGTTTCACTGTCCCGGGAAAGTCTCTGCTAACACCGTGCAGAGCACTGTGCCCAATATACAGAAACGTCTTGCGGTATCTCCTACAGGGAAAGTGCCAGGAGGGAATTGTCGAGCTTGTTCTCAGTGTCTCTGAGAATTGCTCTGATTATCCGTGTGACCTCTTTGCTAAGACTCTCCAGAGAGCCGTCCTCAAAACAAACACACATCTTGACATATCTCCCACATTGATCGCAGTGTCTCCAGAAACGGCATTCAAGGAGCCAGGACCTTTTCTCCCTACACTCTCCATTGAGTTGTCCTCAAAACCAATATACATCCTGCTATATCTCCCACATGGAAAGTGCCAGGAGGGAGAAGTGGGGATTATGTTTAGACTTTCTCGGAACTGCTTCAAATCAACTAGATCTCTTTGTGCTGTAAATCTCCCAACAGCCAAACGCAAAAGCAGCAAACATCTCGCTGTATGTCCCACATCCAAAGTGCCAAGAGAGAGCTTGCTCTCCCTGTCTTTGAGTACTGTTTTCACTGTCCCGGTTACCTCTTTGCTAACGTTCTCTTCAGAGCTGCAGTGAAAGCAGGAACCACGTGGAGAAGGCACCCACACTGAAAGTGCCTGGAGGGAACATTGGGGCTTCTTCTCAGTGTCTCTGACATAGGGTTTCACTGTCCCGGGAAAGTCTCTGCTAACACCGTGCAGAGCGCTGTGCCCAATATACAGAAACGTCTTGCGGTATCTCCTACAGGGAAAGTGCCAGGAGGGAATTGTCGAGCTTGTTCTCAGTGTCTCTGAGAATTGCTCTGATTATCCGTGTGACCTCTTTGCTAAGACTCTCCAGAGAGACGTCCTCAAAACCAACACACATCTTGACATATCTCCCACATTGATCGCAGTGTCTCCAGGAACGGCATTCAAGGAGCCAGGACCTTTTCTCCCTACACTCTCCATTGAGTTGTCCTCAAAACCAATATACATCCTGCTATATCTCCCACATGGAAAGTGCCAGGAGGGAGAAGTGGGGATTATGTTTAGACTTTCTCGGAACTGCTTCAAATCAACTAGATCTCTTTGTGCTGTAAATCTCCCAACAGCCAAACGCAAAAGCAGCAAACATCTCGCTGTATGTCCCACATCCAAAGTGCCAAGAGAGAGCTTGCTCTCCCTGTCTTTGAGTACTGTTTTCACTGTCCCGGTTACCTCTTTGCTAACGTTCTCTTCAGAGCTGCAGTGAAACCAGGAACCACGTGGAGAAGGCACCCACACTGAAAGTGCCTGGAGGGAACATTGGGGCTTCTTCTCAGTGTCTCTGACATAGGGTTTCACTATCCCGGGAAAGTCTCTGCTAACACCGTGCAGAGCGCTGTGCCCAATATACAGAAACGTCTTGCGGTATCTCCTACAGGGAAAGTGCCAGGAGGGAATTGTCGAGCTTGTTCTCAGTGTCTCTGAGAATTGCTCTGATTATCCGTGTGACCTCTTTGCTAAGACTCTCCAGAGAGACGTCCTCAAAACCAACACACATCTTGACATATCTCCCACATTGATCGCAGTGTCTCCAGGAACGGCATTCAAGGAGCCAGGACCTTTTCTCCCTACACTCTCCATTGAGTTGTCCTCAAAACCAATATACATCCTGCTATATCTCCCACATGGAAAGTGCCTGGAGGGAGAAGTGGGGATTATGTTTAGACTTTCTCGGAACTGCTTCAAATCAACTAGATCTCTTTGTGCTGTAAATCTCCCAACAGCCAAACGCAAAAGCAGCAAACATCTCGCTGTATGTCCCACATCCAAAGTGCCAAGAGAGAGCTTGCTCTCCCTGTCTTTGAGTACTGTTTTCACTGTCCCGGTTACCTCTTTGCTAACGTTCTCTTCAGAGCTGCAGTGAAACCAGGAACCACGTGGAGAAGGCACCCACACTGAAAGTGCCTGGAGGGAACCTTGGGGCTTCTTCTCAGTGTCTCTGACATAGGGTTTCACTGTCCCGGGAAAGTCTCTGCTAACACCGTGCAGAGCGCTGTGCCCAATATACAGAAACGTCTTGCGGTATCTCCTACAGGGAAAGTGCCAGGAGGGAATTGTCGAGCTTGTTCTCAGTGTCTCTGAGAATTGCTCTGATTATCCGTGTGACCTCTTTGCTAAGACTCTCCAGAGAGCCGTCCTCAAAACAAACACACATCTTGACATATCTCCCACATTGATCGCAGTGTCTCCAGAAACGGCATTCAAGGAGCCAGGACCTTTTCTCCCTACACTCTCCATTGAGTTGTCCTCAAAACCAATATACATCCTGCTATATCTCCCACATGGAAAGTGCCAGGAGGGAGAAGTGGGGATTATGTTTAGACTTTCTCGGAACTGCTTCAAATCAACTAGATCTCTTTGTGCTGTAAATCTCCCAACAGCCAAACGCAAAAGCAGCAAACATCTCGCTGTATGTCCCACATCCAAAGTGCCAAGAGAGAGCTTGCTCTCCCTGTCTTTGAGTACTGTTTTCACTGTCCCGGTTACCTCTTTGCTAACGTTCTCTTCAGAGCTGCAGTGAAACCAGGAACCACGTGGAGAAGGCACCCACACTGAAAGTGCCTGGAGGGAACATTGGGGCTTCTTCTCAGTGTCTCTGACATAGGGTTTCACTATCCCGGGAAAGTCTCTGCTAACACCGTGCAGAGCGCTGTGCCCAATATACAGAAACGTCTTGCGGTATCTCCTACAGGGAAAGTGCCAGGAGGGAATTGTCGAGCTTGTTCTGAGTGTCTCTGAGAATTGCTCTGATTATCCGTGTGACCTCTTTGCTAAGACTCTCCAGAG
Source organism: Chroicocephalus ridibundus (assembly GCF_963924245.1). Taxonomy (NCBI): domain Eukaryota; kingdom Metazoa; phylum Chordata; class Aves; order Charadriiformes; family Laridae; genus Chroicocephalus; species Chroicocephalus ridibundus. Next base: position 22,046,829 of record NC_086295.1, on the reverse strand, counting down.
AGACGTCCTCAAAACCAACACACATCTTGACATATCTCCCACATTGATCGCAGTGTCTCCAGGAACGGCATTCAAGGAGCCAGGACCTTTTCTCCCTACACTCTCCATTGAGTTGTCCTCAAAACCAATATACATCCTGCTATATCTCCCACATGGAAAGTGCCTGGAGGGAGAAGTGGGGATTATGTTTAGACTTTCTCGGAACTGCTTCAAATCAACTAGATCTCTTTGTGCTGTAAATCTCCCAACAGCCAAACGCAAAAGCAGCAAACATCTCGCTGTATGTCCCACATCCAAAGTGCCAAGAGAGAGCTTGCTCTCCCTGTCTTTGAGTACTGTTTTCACTGTCCCGGTTACCTCTTTGCTAACGTTCTCTTCAGAGCTGCAGTGAAACCAGGAACCACGTGGAGAAGGCACCCACACTGAAAGTGCCTGGAGGGAACCTTGGGGCTTCTTCTCAGTGTCTCTGACATAGGGTTTCACTGTCCCGGGAAAGTCTCTGCTAACACCGTGCAGAGCGCTGTGCCCAATATACAGAAACGTCTTGCGGTATCTCCTACAGGGAAAGTGCCAGGAGGGAATTGTCGAGCTTGTTCTCAGTGTCTCTGAGAATTGCTCTGATTATCCGTGTGACCTCTTTGCTAAGACTCTCCAGAGAGACGTCCTCAAAACAAACACACATCTTGACATATCTCCCACATTGATCGCAGTGTCTCCAGAAACGGCATTCAAGGAGCCAGGACCTTTTCTTCCTACACTCTCCATTGAGTTGTCCTCAAAACCAATATACATCCTGCTATATCTCCCACATGGAAAGTGCCAGGAGGGAGAAGTGGGGATTATGTTTAGACTTTCTCGGAACTGCTTCAAATCAACTAGATCTCTTTGTGCTGTAAATCTCCCAACAGCCAAACGCAAAAGCAGCAAACATCTCGCTGTATGTCCCACATCCAAAGTGCCAAGAGAGAGCTTGCTCTCCCTGTCTTTGAGTACTGTTTTCACTGTCCCGGTTACCTCTTTGCTAACGTTCTCTTCAGAGCTGCAGTGAAACCAGGAACCACGTGGAGAAGGCACCCACACTGAAAGTGCCTGGAGGGAACATTGGGGCTTCTTCTCAGTGTCTCTGACATAGGGTTTCACTATCCCGGGAAAGTCTCTGCTAACACCGTGCAGAGCGCTGTGCCCAATATACAGAAACGTCTTGCGGTATCTCCTACAGGGAAAGTGCCAGGAGGGAATTGTCGAGCTTGTTCTGAGTGTCTCTGAGAATTGCTCTGATTATCCGTGTGACCTCTTTGCTAAGACTCTCCAGAGAGACGTCCTCAAAACCAACACACATCTTGACATATCTCCCACATTGATCGCAGTGTCTCCAGAAACGGCATTCAAGGAGCCAGGACCTTTTCTCCCTACACTCTCCATTGAGTTGTCCTCAAAACCAATATACATCCTGCTATATCTCCCACATGGAAAGTGCCAGGAGGGAGAAGTGGGGATTATGTTTAGACTTTCTCGGAACTGCTTCAAATCAACTAGATCTCTTTGTGCTGTAAATCTCCCGACAGCCAAACGCAAAAGCAGCAAACATCTCGCTGTATGTCCCACATCCAAAGTGCCAAGAGAGAGCTTGCTCTCCCTGTCTTTGAGTACTGTTTTCACTGTCCCGGTTACCTCTTTGCTAACCTTCTCTTCAGAGCTGCAGTGAAACCAGGAACCACGTGGAGAAGGCACCCACACTGAAAGTGCCTGGAGGGAACATTGGGGCTTCTTCTCAGTGTCTCTGACATAGGGTTTCACTGTCCCGGGAAAGTCTCTGCTAACACCGTGCAGAGCGCTGTGCCCAATATACAGAAACGTCTTGCGGTATCTCCTACAGGGAAAGTGCCAGGAGGGAATTGTTGAGCTTGTTCTGAGTGTCTCTGAGAATTGCTCTGATTATCCGTGTGACCTCTTTGCTAAGACTCTCCAGAGAGACGTCCTCAAAACCAACACACATCTTGACATATCTCCCACATTGATCGCAGTGTCTCCAGAAACGGCATTCAAGGAGCCAGGAACTTTTCTCCCTACACTCTCCATTGAGTTGTCCTCAAAACCAATATACATCCTGCTATATCTCCCACATGGAAAGTGCCTGGAGGGAGAAGTGGGGATTATGTTTAGACTTTCTCGGAACTGCTTCAAATCAACTAGATCTCTTTGTGCTGTAAATCTCCCGACAGCCAAACGCAAAAGCAGCAAACATCTCGCTGTATGTCCCACATGCAAAGTGCCAAGAGAGAGCTTGCTCTCCCTGTCTTTGAGTACTGTTTTCACTGTCCCGGTTACCTCTTTGCTAACGTTCTCTTCAGAGCTGCAGTGAAACCAGGAACCACGTGGAGAAGGCACCCACACTGAAAGTGCCTGGAGGGAACATTGGGGCTTCTTCTCAGTGTCTCTGACATAGGGTTTCACTGTCCCGGGAAAGTCTCTGCTAACACCGTGCAGAGCGCTGTGCCCAATATACAGAAACGTCTTGCGGTATCTCCTACAGGGAAAGTGCCAGGAGGGAATTGTCGAGCTTGTTCTCAGTGTCTCTGAGAATTGCTCTGATTATCCGTGTGACCTCTTTGCTAAGACTCTCCAGAGAGACGTCCTCAAAACCAACACACATCTTGACATATCTCCCACATTGATCGCAGTGTCTCCAGAAACGGCATTCAAGGAGCCAGGACCTTTTCTCCCTACACTCTCCATTGAGTTGTCCTCAAAACCAATATACATCCTGCTATATCTCCCACATGGAAAGTGCCAGGAGGGAGAAGTGGGGATTATGTTTAGACTTTCTCGGAACTGCTTCAAATCAACTAGATCTCTTTGTGCTGTAAATCTCCCAACAGCCAAACGCAAAAGCAGCAAACATCTCGCTGTATGTCCCACATCCAAAGTGCCAAGAGAGAGCTTGCTCTCCCTGTCTTTGAGTACTGTTTTCACTGTCCCGGTTACCTCTTTGCTAACGTTCTCTTCAGAGCTGCAGTGAAACCAGGAACCACGTGGAGAAGGCACCCACACTGAAAGTGCCTGGAGGGAACATTGGGGCTTCTTCTCAGTGTCTCTGACATAGGGTTTCACTATCCCGGGAAAGTCTCTGCTAACACCGTGCAGAGCGCTGTGCCCAATATACAGAAACGTCTTGCGGTATCTCCTACAGGGAAAGTGCCAGGAGGGAATTGTCGAGCTTGTTCTCAGTGTCTCTGAGAATTGCTCTGATTATCCGTGTGACCTCTTTGCTAAGACTCTCCAGAGAGACGTCCTCAAAACCAACACACATCTTGACATATCTCCCACATTGATCGCAGTGTCTCCAGGAACGGCATTCAAGGAGCCAGGACCTTTTCTCCCTACACTCTCCATTGAGTTGTCCTCAAAACCAATATACATCCTGCTATATCTCCCACATGGAAAGTGCCTGGAGGGAGAAGTGGGGATTATGTTTAGACTTTCTCGGAACTGCTTCAAATCAACTAGATCTCTTTGTGCTGTAAATCTCCCAACAGCCAAACGCAAAAGCAGCAAACATCTCGCTGTATGTCCCACATCCAAAGTGCCAAGAGAGAGCTTGCTCTCCCTGTCTTTGAGTACTGTTTTCACTGTCCCGGTTACCTCTTTGCTAACGTTCTCTTCAGAGCTGCAGTGAAACCAGGAACCACGTGGAGAAGGCACCCACACTGAAAGTGCCTGGAGGGAACCTTGGGGCTTCTTCTCAGTGTCTCTGACATAGGGTTTCACTGTCCCGGGAAAGTCTCTGCTAACACCGTGCAGAGCGCTGTGCCCAATATACAGAAACGTCTTGCGGTATCTCCTACAGGGAAAGTGCCAGGAGGGAATTGTCGAGCTTGTTCTCAGTGTCTCTGAGAATTGCTCTGATTATCCGTGTGACCTCTTTGCTAAGACTCTCCAGAGAGCCGTCCTCAAAACAAACACACATCTTGACATATCTCCCACATTGATCGCAGTGTCTCCAGAAACGGCATTCAAGGAGCCAGGACCTTTTCTCCCTACACTCTCCATTGAGTTGTCCTCAAAACCAATATACATCCTGCTATATCTCCCACATGGAAAGTGCCAGGAGGGAGAAGTGGGGATTATGTTTAGACTTTCTCGGAACTGCTTCAAATCAACTAGATCTCTTTGTGCTGTAAATCTCCCAACAGCCAAACGCAAAAGCAGCAAACATCTCGCTGTATGTCCCACATCCAAAGTGCCAAGAGAGAGCTTGCTCTCCCTGTCTTTGAGTACTGTTTTCACTGTCCCGGTTACCTCTTTGCTAACGTTCTCTTCAGAGCTGCAGTGAAACCAGGAACCACGTGGAGAAGGCACCCACACTGAAAGTGCCTGGAGGGAACATTGGGGCTTCTTCTCAGTGTCTCTGACATAGGGTTTCACTATCCCGGGAAAGTCTCTGCTAACACCGTGCAGAGCGCTGTGCCCAATATACAGAAACGTCTTGCGGTATCTCCTACAGGGAAAGTGCCAGGAGGGAATTGTCGAGCTTGTTCTGAGTGTCTCTGAGAATTGCTCTGATTATCCGTGTGACCTCTTTGCTAAGACTCTCCAGAGAGACGTCCTCAAAACCAACACACATCTTGACATATCTCCCACATTGATCGCAGTGTCTCCAGGAACGGCATTCAAGGAGCCAGGACCTTTTCTCCCTACACTCTCCATTGAGTTGTCCTCAAAACCAATATACATCCTGCTATATCTCCCACATGGAAAGTGCCTGGAGGGAGAAGTGGGGATTATGTTTAGACTTTCTCGGAACTGCTTCAAATCAACTAGATCTCTTTGTGCTGTAAATCTCCCAACAGCCAAACGCAAAAGCAGCAAACATCTCGCTGTATGTCCCACATCCAAAGTGCCAAGAGAGAGCTTGCTCTCCCTGTCTTTGAGTACTGTTTTCACTGTCCCGGTTACCTCTTTGCTAACGTTCTCTTCAGAGCTGCAGTGAAACCAGGAACCACGTGGAGAAGGCACCCACACTGAAAGTGCCTGGAGGGAACCTTGGGGCTTCTTCTCAGTGTCTCTGACATAGGGTTTCACTGTCCCGGGAAAGTCTCTGCTAACACCGTGCAGAGCGCTGTGCCCAATATACAGAAACGTCTTGCGGTATCTCCTACAGGGAAAGTGCCAGGAGGGAATTGTCGAGCTTGTTCTCAGTGTCTCTGAGAATTGCTCTGATTATCCGTGTGACCTCTTTGCTAAGACTCTCCAGAGAGACGTCCTCAAAACAAACACACATCTTGACATATCTCCCACATTGATCGCAGTGTCTCCAGAAACGGCATTCAAGGAGCCAGGACCTTTTCTTCCTACACTCTCCATTGAGTTGTCCTCAAAACCAATATACATCCTGCTATATCTCCCACATGGAAAGTGCCAGGAGGGAGAAGTGGGGATTATGTTTAGACTTTCTCGGAACTGCTTCAAATCAACTAGATCTCTTTGTGCTGTAAATCTCCCAACAGCCAAACGCAAAAGCAGCAAACATCTCGCTGTATGTCCCACATCCAAAGTGCCAAGAGAGAGCTTGCTCTCCCTGTCTTTGAGTACTGTTTTCACTGTCCCGGTTACCTCTTTGCTAACGTTCTCTTCAGAGCTGCAGTGAAACCAGGAACCACGTGGAGAAGGCACCCACACTGAAAGTGCCTGGAGGGAACATTGGGGCTTCTTCTCAGTGTCTCTGACATAGGGTTTCACTATCCCGGGAAAGTCTCTGCTAACACCGTGCAGAGCGCTGTGCCCAATATACAGAAACGTCTTGCGGTATCTCCTACAGGGAAAGTGCCAGGAGGGAATTGTCGAGCTTGTTCTGAGTGTCTCTGAGAATTGCTCTGATTATCCGTGTGACCTCTTTGCTAAGACTCTCCAGAGAGACGTCCTCAAAACCAACACACATCTTGACATATCTCCCACATTGATCGCAGTGTCTCCAGAAACGGCATTCAAGGAGCCAGGACCTTTTCTCCCTACACTCTCCATTGAGTTGTCCTCAAAACCAATATACATCCTGCTATATCTCCCACATGGAAAGTGCCAGGAGGGAGAAGTGGGGATTATGTTTAGACTTTCTCGGAACTGCTTCAAATCAACTAGATCTCTTTGTGCTGTAAATCTCCCGACAGCCAAACGCAAAAGCAGCAAACATCTCGCTGTATGTCCCACATCCAAAGTGCCAAGAGAGAGCTTGCTCTCCCTGTCTTTGAGTACTGTTTTCACTGTCCCGGTTACCTCTTTGCTAACCTTCTCTTCAGAGCTGCAGTGAAACCAGGAACCACGTGGAGAAGGCACCCACACTGAAAGTGCCTGGAGGGAACATTGGGGCTTCTTCTCAGTGTCTCTGACATAGGGTTTCACTGTCCCGGGAAAGTCTCTGCTAACACCGTGCAGAGCGCTGTGCCCAATATACAGAAACGTCTTGCGGTATCTCCTACAGGGAAAGTGCCAGGAGGGAATTGTTGAGCTTGTTCTGAGTGTCTCTGAGAATTGCTCTGATTATCCGTGTGACCTCTTTGCTAAGACTCTCCAGAGAGACGTCCTCAAAACCAACACACATCTTGACATATCTCCCACATTGATCGCAGTGTCTCCAGAAACGGCATTCAAGGAGCCAGGAACTTTTCTCCCTACACTCTCCATTGAGTTGTCCTCAAAACCAATATACATCCTGCTATATCTCCCACATGGAAAGTGCCTGGAGGGAGAAGTGGGGATTATGTTTAGACTTTCTCGGAACTGCTTCAAATCAACTAGATCTCTTTGTGCTGTAAATCTCCCGACAGCCAAACGCAAAAGCAGCAAACATCTCGCTGTATGTCCCACATGCAAAGTGCCAAGAGAGAGCTTGCTCTCCCTGTCTTTGAGTACTGTTTTCACTGTCCCGGTTACCTCTTTGCTAACGTTCTCTTCAGAGCTGCAGTGAAACCAGGAACCACGTGGAGAAGGCACCCACACTGAAAGTGCCTGGAGGGAACATTGGGGCTTCTTCTCAGTGTCTCTGACATAGGGTTTCACTGTCCCGGGAAAGTCTCTGCTAACACCGTGCAGAGCGCTGTGCCCAATATACAGAAACGTCTTGCGGTATCTCCTACAGGGAAAGTGCCAGGAGGGAATTGTCGAGCTTGTTCTCAGTGTCTCTGAGAATTGCTCTGATTATCCGTGTGACCTCTTTGCTAAGACTCTCCAGAGAGACGTCCTCAAAACCAACACACATCTTGACATATCTCCCACATTGATCGCAGTGTCTCCAGAAACGGCATTCAAGGAGCCAGGACCTTTTCTCCCTACACTCTCCATTGAGTTGTCCTCAAAACCAATATACATCCTGCTATATCTCCCACATGGAAAGTGCCAGGAGGGAGAAGTGGGGATTATGTTTAGACTTTCTCGGAACTGCTTCAAATCAACTAGATCTCTTTGTGCTGTAAATCTCCCAACAGCCAAACGCAAAAGCAGCAAACATCTCGCTGTATGTCCCACATCCAAAGTGCCAAGAGAGAGCTTGCTCTCCCTGTCTTTGAGTACTGTTTTCACTGTCCCGGTTACCTCTTTGCTAACGTTCTCTTCAGAGCTGCAGTGAAACCAGGAACCACGTGGAGAAGGCACCCACACTGAAAGTGCCTGGAGGGAACATTGGGGCTTCTTCTCAGTGTCTCTGACATAGGGTTTCACTGTCCCGGGAAAGTCTCTGCTAACACCGTGCAGAGCGCTGTGCCCAATATACAGAAACGTCTTGCGGTATCTCCTACAGGGAAAGTGCCAGGAGGGAATTGTCGAGCTTGTTCTCAGTGTCTCTGAGAATTGCTCTGATTATCCGTGTGACCTCTTTGCTAAGACTCTCCAGAGAGACGTCCTCAAAACCAACACACATCTTGACATATCTCCCACATTGATCGCAGTGTCTCCAGAAACGGCATTCAAGGAGCCAGGAACTTTTCTCCCTACACTCTCCATTGAGTTGTCCTCAAAACCAATATACATCCTGCTATATCTCCCACATGGAAAGTGCCTGGAGGGAGAAGTGGGGATTATGTTTAGACTTTCTCGGAACTGCTTCAAATCAACTAGATCTCTTTGTGCTGTAAATCTCCCAACAGCCAAACGCAAAAGCAGCAAACATCTCGCTGTATGTCCCACATCCAAAGTGCCAAGAGAGAGCTTGCTCTCCCTGTCTTTGAGTACTGTTTTCACTGTCCCGGTTACCTCTTTGCTAACGTTCTCTTCAGAGCTGCAGTGAAACCAGGAACCACGTGGAGAAGGCACCCACACTGAAAGTGCCTGGAGGGAACATTGGGGCTTCTTCTCAGTGTCTCTGACATAGGGTTTCACTGTCCCGGGAAAGTCTCTGCTAACACCGTGCAGAGCGCTGTGCCCAATATACAGAAACGTCTTGCGGTATCTCCTACAGGGAAAGTGCCAGGAGGGAATTGTCGAGCTTGTTCTCAGTGTCTCTGAGAATTGCTCTGATTATCCGTGTGACCTCTTTGCTAAGACTCTCCAGAGAGCCGTCCTCAAAACCAACACACATCTTGACATATCTCCCACATTGATCGCAGTGTCTCCAGAAACGGCATTCAAGGAGCCAGGACCTTTTCTCCCTACACTCTCCATTGAGTTGTCCTCAAAACCAATATACATCCTGCTATATCTCCCACATAGAAAGTGCCAGGAGGGAGAAGTGGGGATTATGTTTAGACTTTCTCGGAACTGCTTCAAATCAACTAGATCTCTTTGTGCTGTAAATCTCCCAACAGCCAAACGCAAAAGCAGCAAACATCTCGCTGTATGTCCCACATCCAAAGTGCCAAGAGAGAGCTTGCTCTCCCTGTCTTTGAGTACTGTTTTCACTGTCCCGGTTACCTCTTTGCTAACGTTCTCTTCAGAGCTGCAGTGAAACCAGGAACCACGTGGAGAAGGCACCCACACTGAAAGTGCCTGGAGGGAACATTGGGGCTTCTTCTCAGTGTCTCTGACATAGGGTTTCACTGTCCCGGGAAAGTCTCTGCTAACACCGTGCAGAGCGCTGTGCCCAATATACAGAAACGTCTTGCGGTATCTCCTACAGGGAAAGTGCCAGGAGGGAATTGTTGAGCTTGTTCTCAGTGTCTCTGAGAATTGCTCTGATTATCCGTGTGACCTCTTTGCTAAGACTCTCCAGAGAGACGTCCTCAAAACCAACACACATCTTGACATATCTCCCACATTGATCGCAGTGTCTCCAGGAACGGCATTCAAGGAGCCAGGACCTTTTCTCCCTACACTCTCCATTGAGTTGTCCTCAAAACCAATATACATCCTGCTATATCTCCCACATGGAAAGTGCCTGGAGGGAGAAGTGGGGATTATGTTTAGACTTTCTCGGAACTGCTTCAAATCAACTAGATCTCTTTGTGCTGTAAATCTCCCAACAGCCAAACGCAAAAGCAGCAAACATCTCGCTGTATGTCCCACATCCAAAGTGCCAAGAGAGAGCTTGCTCTCCCTGTCTTTGAGTACTGTTTTCACTGTCCCGGTTACCTCTTTGCTAACGTTCTCTTCAGAGCTGCAGTGAAACCAGGAACCACGTGGAGAAGGCACCCACACTGAAAGTGCCTGGAGGGAACATTGGGGCTTCTTCTCAGTGTCTCTGACATAGGGTTTCACTGTCCCGGGAAAGTCTCTGCTAACACCGTGCAGAGCGCTGTGCCCAATATACAGAAACGTCTTGCGGTATCTCCTACAGGGAAAGTGCCAGGAGGGAATTGTCGAGCTTGTTCTCAGTGTCTCTGAGAATTGCTCTGATTATCCGTGTGACCTCTTTGCTAAGACTCTCCAGAGAGCCGTCCTCAAAACCAACACACATCTTGACATATCTCCCACATTGATCGCAGTGTCTCCAGAAACGGCATTCAAGGAGCCAGGAACTTTTCTCCCTACACTCTCCATTGAGTTGTCCTCAAAACCAATATACATCCTGCTATATCTCCCACATGGAAAGTGCCAGGAGGGAGAAGTGGGGATTATGTTTAGACTTTCTCGGAACTGCTTCAAATCAACTAGATCTCTTTGTGCTGTAAATCTCCCAACAGCCAAACGCAAAAGCAGCAAACATCTCGCTGTATGTCCCACATCCAAAGTGCCAAGAGAGAGCTTGCTCTCCCTGTCTTTGAGTACTGTTTTCACTGTCCCGGTTACCTCTTTGCTAACGTTCTCTTCAGAGCTGCAGTGAAACCAGGAACCACGTGGAGAAGGCACCCACACTGAAAGTGCCTGGAGGGAACATTGGGGCTTCTTCTCAGTGTCTCTGACATAGGGTTTCACTGTCCCGGGAAAGTCTCTGCTAACACCGTGCAGAGCGCTGTGCCCAATATACAGAAACGTCTTGCGGTATCTCCTACAGGGAAAGTGCCAGGAGGGAATTGTTGAGCTTGTTCTCAGTGTCTCTGAGAATTGCTCTGATTATCCGTGTGACCTCTTTGCTAAGACTCTCCAGAGAGACGTCCTCAAAACCAACACACATCTTGACATATCTCCCACATTGATCGCAGTGTCTCCAGGAACGGCATTCAAGGAGCCAGGACCTTTTCTCCCTACACTCTCCATTGAGTTGTCCTCAAAACCAATATACATCCTGCTATATCTCCCACATGGAAAGTGCCAGGAGGGAGAAGTGGGGATTATGTTTAGACTTTCTCGGAACTGCTTCAAATCAACTAGATCTCTTTGTGCTGTAAATCTCCCAACAGCCAAACGCAAAAGCAGCAAACATCTCGCTGTATGTCCCACATCCAAAGTGCCAAGAGAGAGCTTGCTCTCCCTGTCTTTGAGTACTGTTTTCACTGTCCCGGGTACCTCTTTGCTAACGTTCTCTTCAGAGCTGCAGTGAAACCAGGAACCACGTGGAGAAGGCACCCACACTGAAAGTGCCTGGAGGGAACATTGGGGCTTCTTCTCAGTGTCTCTGACATAGGGTTTCACTGTCCCGGGAAAGTCTCTGCTAACACCGTGCAGAGCGCTGTGCCCAATATACAGAAACGTCTTGCGGTATCTCCTACAGGGAAAGTGCCAGGAGGGAATTGTTGAGCTTGTTCTGAGTGTCTCTGAGAATTGCTCTGATTATCCGTGTGACCTCTTTGCTAAGACTCTCCAGAGAGACGTCCTCAAAACCAACACACATCTTGACATATCTCCCACATTGATCGCAGTGTCTCCAGGAACGGCATTCAAGGAGCCAGGACCTTTTCTCCCTACACTCTCCATTGAGTTGTCCTCAAAACCAATATACATCCTGCTATATCTCCCACATGGAAAGTGCCAGGAGGGAGAAGTGGGGATTATGTTTAGACTTTCTCGGAACTGCTTCAAATCAACTAGATCTCTTTGTGCTGTAAATCTCCCGACAGCCAAACGCAAAAGCAGCAAACATCTCGCTGTATGTCCCACATCCAAAGTGCCAAGAGAGAGCTTGCTCTCCCTGTCTTTGAGTACTGTTTTCACTGTCCCGGTTACCTCTTTGCTAACGTTCTCTTCAGAGCTGCAGTGAAACCAGGAACCACGTGGAGAAGGCACCCACACTGAAAGTGCCTGGAGGGAACATTGGGGCTTCTTCTCAGTGTCTCTGACATAGGGTTTCACTGTCCCGGGAAAGTCTCTGCTAACACCGTGCAGAGCGCTGTGCCCAATATACAGAAACGTCTTGCGGTATCTCCTGCAGGGAAAGTGCCAGGAGGGAATTGTCGAGCTTGTTCTCAGTGTCTCTGAGAATTGCTCTGATTATCTGTGTGACCTCTTTGCTAAGACTCTCCAGAGAGCCGTCCTCATAACCAACACACATCTTGACATATCTCCCACATTGATCGCAGTGTCTCCAGGAACGGCATTCAAGGAGCCAGGACCTTTTCTCCCTACACTGTCCATTGAGTTGTCCTCAAAACCAATATACATCCTGCTATATCTCCCACCTGGAAAGTGCCAGGAGGGAGAAGTGGGGATTATGTTTAGACTTTCTCGGAACTGCTTCAAATCAACTAGATCTCTTTGTGCTGTAAATCTCCCAACAGCCAAACGCAAAAGCAGCAAACATCTCGCTGTATGTCCCACATCCAAAGTGCCAAGAGAGAGCTTGCTCTCCCTGTCTTTGAGTACTGTTTTCACTGTCCCGGTTACCTCTTTGCTAACGTTCTCTTCAGAGCTGCAGTGAAACCAGGAACCACGTGGAGAAGGCACCCACACTGAAAGTGCCTGGAGGGAACATTGGGGCTTCTTCTCAGTGTCTCTGACATAGGGTTTCACTGTCCCGGGAAAGTCTCTGCTAACACCGTGCAGAGCGCTGTGCCCAATATACAGAAACGTCTTGCGGTATCTCCTACAGGGAAAGTGCCAGGAGGGAATTGTCGAGCTTGTTCTCAGTGTCTCTGAGAATTGCTCTGATTATCCGTGTGACCTCTTTGCTAAGACTCTCCAGAGAGACGTCCTCAAAACAAACACACATCTTGACATATCTCCCACATTGATCGCAGTGTCTCCAGAAACGGCATTCAAGGAGCCAGGACCTTTTCTCCCTACACTCTCCATTGAGTTGTCCTCAAAACCAATATACATCCTGCTATATCTCCCACATAGAAAGTGCCTGGAGGGAGAAGTGGGGATTATGTTTAGACTTTCTTGGAACTGCTTCAAATCAACTAGATCTCTTTGTGCTGTAAATCTCCCGACAGCCAAACGCAAAAGCAGCAAACATCTCGCTGTATGTCCCACATCCAAAGTGCCAAGAGAGAGCTTGCTCTCCCTGTCTTTGAGTACTGTTTTCACTGTGCCGGTTACCTCTTTGCTAACGTTCTCTTCAGAGCTGCAGTGAAACCAGGAACCACGTGGAGAAGGCACCCACACTGAAAGTGCCTGGAGGGAACATTGGGGCTTCTTCTCAGTGTCTCTGACATAGGGTTTCACTGTCCCGGGAAAGTCTCTGCTAACACCGTGCAGAGCGCTGTGCCCAATATACAGAAACGTCTTGCGGTATCTCCTACAGGGAAAGTGCCAGGAGGGAATTGTCGAGCTTGTTCTCAGTGTCTCTGAGAATTGCTCTGATTATCCGTGTGACCTCTTTGCTAAGACTCTCCAGAGAGACGTCCTCAAAACCAACACACATCTTGACATATCTCCCACATTGATCGCAGTGTCTCCAGAAACGGCATTCAAGGAGCCAGGACCTTTTCTCCCTACACTCTCCATTGAGTTGTCCTCAAAACCAATATACATCCTGCTATATCTCCCACATGGAAAGTGCCAGGAGGGAGAAGTGGGGATTATGTTTAGACTTTCTCGGAACTGCTTCAAATCAACTAGATCTCTTTGTGCTGTAAATCTCCCAACAGCCAAACGCAAAAGCAGCAAACATCTCGCTGTATGTCCCACATCCAAAGTGCCAAGAGAGAGCTTGCTCTCCCTGTCTTTGAGTACTGTTTTCACTGTCCCGGTTACCTCTTTGCTAACGTTCTCTTCAGAGCTGCAGTGAAACCAGGAACCACGTGGAGAAGGCACCCACACTGAAAGTGCCTGGAGGGAACATTGGGGCTTCTTCTCAGTGTCTCTGACATAGGGTTTCACTGTCCCGGGAAAGTCTCTGCTAACACCGTGCAGAGCGCTGTGCCCAATATACAGAAACGTCTTGCGGTATCTCCTACAGGGAAAGTGCCAGGAGGGAATTGTTGAGCTTGTTCTCAGTGTCTCTGAGAATTGCTCTGATTATCCGTGTGACCTCTTTGCTAAGACTCTCCAGAGAGACGTCCTCAAAACCAACACACATCTTGACATATCTCCCACATTGATCGCAGTGTCTCCAGGAACGGCATTCAAGGAGCCAGGACCTTTTCTCCCTACACTCTCCATTGAGTTGTCCTCAAAACCAATATACATCCTGCTATATCTCCCACATGGAAAGTGCCAGGAGGGAGAAGTGGGGATTATGTTTAGACTTTCTCGGAACTGCTTCAAATCAACTAGATCTCTTTGTGCTGTAAATCTCCCAACAGCCAAACGCAAAAGCAGCAAACATCTCGCTGTATGTCCCACATCCAAAGTGCCAAGAGAGAGCTTGCTCTCCCTGTCTTTGAGTACTGTTTTCACTGTCCCGGTTACCTCTTTGCTAACGTTCTCTTCAGAGCTGCAGTGAAACCAGGAACCACGTGGAGAAGGCACCCACACTGAAAGTGCCTGGAGGGAACATTGGGGCTTCTTCTCAGTGTCTCTGACATAGGGTTTCACTGTCCCGGGAAAGTCTCTGCTAACACCGTGCAGAGCGCTGTGCCCAATATACAGAAACGTCTTGCGGTATCTCCTACAGGGAAAGTGCCAGGAGGGAATTGTTGAGCTTGTTCTCAGTGTCTCTGAGAATTGCTCTGATTATCCGTGTGACCTCTTTGCTAAGACTCTCCAGAGAGACGTCCTCAAAACCAACACACATCTTGACATATCTCCCACATTGATCGCAGTGTCTCCAGGAACGGCATTCAAGGAGCCAGGACCTTTTCTCCCTACACTCTCCATTGAGTTGTCCTCAAAACCAATATACATCCTGCTATATCTCCCACATGGAAAGTGCCAGGAGGGAGAAGTGGGGATTATGTTTAGACTTTCTCGGAACTGCTTCAAATCAACTAGATCTCTTTGTGCTGTAAATCTCCCAACAGCCAAACGCAAAAGCAGCAAACATCTCGCTGTATGTCCCACATCCAAAGTGCCAAGAGAGAGCTTGCTCTCCCTGTCTTTGAGTACTGTTTTCACTGTGCCGGTTACCTCTTTGCTAACGTTCTCTTCAGAGCTGCAGTGAAACCAGGAACCACGTGGAGAAGGCACCCACACTGAAAGTGCCTGGAGGGAACATTGGGGCTTCTTCTCAGTGTCTCTGACATAGGGTTTCACTGTCCCGGGAAAGTCTCTGCTAACACCGTGCAGAGCGCTGTGCCCAATATACAGAAACGTCTTGCGGTATCTCCTACAGGGAAAGTGCCAGGAGGGAATTGTTGAGCTTGTTCTCAGTGTCTCTGAGAATTGCTCTGATTATCCGTGTGACCTCTTTGCTAAGACTCTCCAGAGAGACGTCCTCAAAACCAACACACATCTTGACATATCTCCCACATTGATCGCAGTGTCTCCAGGAACGGCATTCAAGGAGCCAGGACCTTTTCTCCCTACACTCTCCATTGAGTTGTCCTCAAAACCAATATACATCCTGCTATATCTCCCACATGGAAAGTGCCAGGAGGGAGAAGTGGGGATTATGTTTAGACTTTCTCGGAACTGCTTCAAATCAACTAGATCTCTTTGTGCTGTAAATCTCCCAACAGCCAAACGCAAAAGCAGCAAACATCTCGCTGTATGTCCCACATCCAAAGTGCCAAGAGAGAGCTTGCTCTCCCTGTCTTTGAGTACTGTTTTCACTGTCCCGGTTACCTCTTTGCTAACGTTCTCTTCAGAGCTGCAGTGAAACCAGGAACCACGTGGAGAAGGCACCCACACTGAAAGTGCCTGGAGGGAACATTGGGGCTTCTTCTCAGTGTCTCTGACATAGGGTTTCACTGTCCCGGGAAAGTCTCTGCTAACACCGTGCAGAGCGCTGTGCCCAATATACAGAAACGTCTTGCGGTATCTCCTACAGGGAAAGTGCCAGGAGGGAATTGTTGAGCTTGTTCTCAGTGTCTCTGAGAATTGCTCTGATTATCCGTGTGACCTCTTTGCTAAGACTCTCCAGAGAGACGTCCTCAAAACCAACACACATCTTGACATATCTCCCACATTGATCGCAGTGTCTCCAGAAACGGCATTCAAGGAGCCAGGACCTTTTCTCCCTACACTCTCCATTGAGTTGTCCTCAAAACCAATATACATCCTGCTATATCTCCCACATGGAAAGTGCCAGGAGGGAGAAGTGGGGATTATGTTTAGACTTTCTTGGAACTGCTTCAAATCAACTAGATCTCTTTATGCTGTAAATCTCCCAACAGGCAAACGCAAAAGCAGCAAACATCTCGCTGTATGTCCCACATCCAAAGTGCCAAGAGAGAGCTTGCTCTCCCTGTCTTTGAGTACTGTTTTCACTGTGCCGGTTACCTCTTTGCTAACGTTCTCTTCAGAGCTGCAGTGAAACCAGGAACCACGTGGAGAAGGCACCCACACTGAAAGTGCCTGGAGGGAACATTGGGGCTTCTTCTCAGTGTCTCTGACATAGGGTTTCACTGTCCCGGGAAAGTCTCTGCTAACACCGTGCAGAGCGCTGTGCCCAATATACAGAAACGTCTTGCGGTATCTCCTACAGGGAAAGTGCCAGGAGGGAATTGTCGAGCTTGTTCTCAGTGTCTCTGAGAATTGCTCTGATTATCCGTGTGACCTCTTTGCTAAGACTCTCCAGAGAGACGTCCTCAAAACCAACACACATCTTGACATATCTCCCACATTGATCGCAGTGTCTCCAGAAACGGCATTCAAGGAGCCAGGACCTTTTCTCCCTACACTCTCCATTGAGTTGTCCTCAAAACCAATATACATCCTGCTATATCTCCCACATGGAAAGTGCCAGGAGGGAGAAGTGGGGATTATGTTTAGACTTTCTCGGAACTGCTTCAAATCAACTAGATCTCTTTATGCTGTAAATCTCCCAACAGGCAAACGCAAAAGCAGCAAACATCTCGCTGTATGTCCCACATCCAAAGTGCCAAGAGAGAGCTTGCTCTCCCTGTCTTTGAGTACTGTTTTCACTGTCCCGGTTACCTCTTTGCTAACGTTCTCTTCAGAGCTGCAGTGAAACCAGGAACCACGTGGAGAAGGCACCCACACTGAAAGTGCCTGGAGGGAACATTGGGGCTTCTTCTCAGTGTCTCTGACATAGGGTTTCACTGTCCCGGGAAAGTCTCTGCTAACACCGTGCAGAGCGCTGTGCCCAATATACAGAAACGTCTTGCGGTATCTCCTACAGGGAAAGTGCCAGGAGGGAATTGTTGAGCTTGTTCTCAGTGTCTCTGAGAATTGCTCTGATTATCCGTGTGACCTCTTTGCTAAGACTCTCCAGAGAGACGTCCTCAAAACCAACACACATCTTGACATATCTCCCACATTGATCGCAGTGTCTCCAGGAACGGCATTCAAGGAGCCAGGACCTTTTCTCCCTACACTCTCCATTGAGTTGTCCTCAAAACCAATATACATCCTGCTATATCTCCCACATGGAAAGTGCCAGGAGGGAGAAGTGGGGATTATGTTTAGACTTTCTCGGAACTGCTTCAAATCAACTAGATCTCTTTGTGCTGTAAATCTCCCAACAGCCAAACGCAAAAGCAGCAAACATCTCGCTGTATGTCCCACATCCAAAGTGCCAAGAGAGAGCTTGCTCTCCCTGTCTTTGAGTACTGTTTTCACTGTCCCGGTTACCTCTTTGCTAACGTTCTCTTCAGAGCTGCAGTGAAACCAGGAACCACGTGGAGAAGGCACCCACACTGAAAGTGCCTGGAGGGAACATTGGGGCTTCTTCTCAGTGTCTCTGACATAGGGTTTCACTGTCCCGGGAAAGTCTCTGCTAACACCGTGCAGAGCGCTGTGCCCAATATACAGAAACGTCTTGCGGTATCTCCTACAGGGAAAGTGCCAGGAGGGAATTGTTGAGCTTGTTCTCAGTGTCTCTGAGAATTGCTCTGATTATCCGTGTGACCTCTTTGCTAAGACTCTCCAGAGAGACGTCCTCAAAACAAACACACATCTTGACATATCTCCCACATTGATCGCAGTGTCTCCAGAAACGGCATTCAAGGAGCCAGGACCTTTTCTCCCTACACTCTCCATTGAGTTGTCCTCAAAACCAATATACATCCTGCTATATCTCCCACATGGAAAGTGCCAGGAGGGAGAAGTGGGGATTATGTTTAGACTTTCTCGGAACTGCTTCAAATCAACTAGATCTCTTTGTGCTGTAAATCTCCCAACAGCCAAACGCAAAAGCAGCAAACATCTCGCTGTATGTCCCACATCCAAAGTGCCAAGAGAGAGCTTGCTCTCCCTGTCTTTGAGTACTGTTTTCACTGTCCCGGTTACCTCTTTGCTAACGTTCTCTTCAGAGCTGCAGTGAAACCAGGAACCACGTGGAGAAGGCACCCACACTGAAAGTGCCTGGAGGGAACATTGGGGCTTCTTCTCAGTGTCTCTGACATAGGGTTTCACTGTCCCGGGAAAGTCTCTGCTAACACCGTGCAGAGCGCTGTGCCCAATATACAGAAACGTCTTGCGGTATCTCCTACAGGGAAAGTGCCAGGAGGGAATTGTTGAGCTTGTTCTCAGTGTCTCTGAGAATTGCTCTGATTATCCGTGTGACCTCTTTGCTAAGACTCTCCAGAGAGACGTCCTCAAAACCAACACACATCTTGACATATCTCCCACATTGATCGCAGTGTCTCCAGAAACGGCATTCAAGGAGCCAGGACCTTTTCTCCCTACACTCTCCATTGAGTTGTCCTCAAAACCAATATACATCCTGCTATATCTCCCACATGGAAAGTGCCAGGAGGGAGAAGTGGGGATTATGTTTAGACTTTCTCGGAACTGCTTCAAATCAACTAGATCTCTTTATGCTGTAAATCTCCCAACAGGCAAACGCAAAAGCAGCAAACATCTCGCTGTATGTCCCACATCCAAAGTGCCAAGAGAGAGCTTGCTCTCCCTGTCTTTGAGTACTGTTTTCACTGTCCCGGTTACCTCTTTGCTAACGTTCTCTTCAGAGCTGCAGTGAAACCAGGAACCACGTGGAGAAGGCACCCACACTGAAAGTGCCTGGAGGGAACATTGGGGCTTCTTCTCAGTGTCTCTGACATAGGGTTTCACTGTCCCGGGAAAGTCTCTGCTAACACCGTGCAGAGCGCTGTGCCCAATATACAGAAACGTCTTGCGGTATCTCCTACAGGGAAAGTGCCAGGAGGGAATTGTCGAGCTTGTTCTCAGTGTCTCTGAGAATTGCTCTGATTATCCGTGTGACCTCTTTGCTAAGACTCTCCAGAGAGACGTCCTCAAAACCAACACACATCTTGACATATCTCCCACATTGATCGCAGTGTCTCCAGAAACGGCATTCAAGGAGCCAGGACCTTTTCTCCCTACACTCTCCATTGAGTTGTCCTCAAAACCAATATACATCCTGCTATATCTCCCACATAGAAAGTGCCTGGAGGGAGAAGTGGGGATTATGTTTAGACTTTCTTGGAACTGCTTCAAATCAACTAGATCTCTTTGTGCTGTAAATCTCCCGACAGCCAAACGCAAAAGCAGCAAACATCTCGCTGTATGTCCCACATCCAAAGTGCCAAGAGAGAGCTTGCTCTCCCTGTCTTTGAGTACTGTTTTCACTGTCCCGGTTACCTCTTTGCTAACGTTCTCTTCAGAGCTGCAGTGAAACCAGGAACCACGTGGAGAAGGCACCCACACTGAAAGTGCCTGGAGGGAACATTGGGGCTTCTTCTCAGTGTCTCTGACATAGGGTTTCACTGTCCCGGGAAAGTCTCTGCTAACACCGTGCAGAGCGCTGTGCCCAATATACAGAAACGTCTTGCGGTATCTCCTACAGGGAAAGTGCCAGGAGGGAATTGTTGAGCTTGTTCTCAGTGTCTCTGAGAATTGCTCTGATTATCCGTGTGACCTCTTTGCTAAGACTCTCCAGAGAGACGTCCTCAAAACCAACACACATCTTGACATATCTCCCACATTGATCGCAGTGTCTCCAGGAACGGCATTCAAGGAGCCAGGACCTTTTCTCCCTACACTCTCCATTGAGTTGTCCTCAAAACCAATATACATCCTGCTATATCTCCCACATGGAAAGTGCCAGGAGGGAGAAGTGGGGATTATGTTTAGACTTTCTCGGAACTGCTTCAAATCAACTAGATCTCTTTGTGCTGTAAATCTCCCAACAGCCAAACGCAAAAGCAGCAAACATCTCGCTGTATGTCCCACATCCAAAGTGCCAAGAGAGAGCTTGCTCTCCCTGTCTTTGAGTACTGTTTTCACTGTCCCGGTTACCTCTTTGCTAACGTTCTCTTCAGAGCTGCAGTGAAACCAGGAACCACGTGGAGAAGGCACCCACACTGAAAGTGCCTGGAGGGAACATTGGGGCTTCTTCTCAGTGTCTCTGACATAGGGTTTCACTGTCCCGGGAAAGTCTCTGCTAACACCGTGCAGAGCGCTGTGCCCAATATACAGAAACGTCTTGCGGTATCTCCTACAGGGAAAGTGCCAGGAGGGAATTGTTGAGCTTGTTCTCAGTGTCTCTGAGAATTGCTCTGATTATCCGTGTGACCTCTTTGCTAAGACTCTCCAGAGAGACGTCCTCAAAACCAACACACATCTTGACATATCTCCCACATTGATCGCAGTGTCTCCAGAAACGGCATTCAAGGAGCCAGGACCTTTTCTCCCTACACTCTCCATTGAGTTGTCCTCAAAACCAATATACATCCTGCTATATCTCCCACATGGAAAGTGCCAGGAGGGAGAAGTGGGGATTATGTTTAGACTTTCTTGGAACTGCTTCAAATCAACTAGATCTCTTTATGCTGTAAATCTCCCAACAGGCAAACGCAAAAGCAGCAAACATCTCGCTGTATGTCCCACATCCAAAGTGCCAAGAGAGAGCTTGCTCTCCCTGTCTTTGAGTACTGTTTTCACTGTGCCGGTTACCTCTTTGCTAACGTTCTCTTCAGAGCTGCAGTGAAACCAGGAACCACGTGGAGAAGGCACCCACACTGAAAGTGCCTGGAGGGAACATTGGGGCTTCTTCTCAGTGTCTCTGACATAGGGTTTCACTGTCCCGGGAAAGTCTCTGCTAACACCGTGCAGAGCGCTGTGCCCAATATACAGAAACGTCTTGCGGTATCTCCTACAGGGAAAGTGCCAGGAGGGAATTGTCGAGCTTGTTCTCAGTGTCTCTGAGAATTGCTCTGATTATCCGTGTGACCTCTTTGCTAAGACTCTCCAGAGAGACGTCCTCAAAACCAACACACATCTTGACATATCTCCCACATTGATCGCAGTGTCTCCAGAAACGGCATTCAAGGAGCCAGGACCTTTTCTCCCTACACTCTCCATTGAGTTGTCCTCAAAACCAATATACATCCTGCTATATCTCCCACATGGAAAGTGCCAGGAGGGAGAAGTGGGGATTATGTTTAGACTTTCTCGGAACTGCTTCAAATCAACTAGATCTCTTTATGCTGTAAATCTCCCAACAGCCAAACGCAAAAGCAGCAAACATCTCGCTGTATGTCCCACATCCAAAGTGCCAAGAGAGAGCTTGCTCTCCCTGTCTTTGAGTACTGTTTTCACTGTCCCGGTTACCTCTTTGCTAACGTTCTCTTCAGAGCTGCAGTGAAACCAGGAACCACGTGGAGAAGGCACCCACACTGAAAGTGCCTGGAGGGAACATTGGGGCTTCTTCTCAGTGTCTCTGACATAGGGTTTCACTGTCCCGGGAAAGTCTCTGCTAACACCGTGCAGAGCGCTGTGCCCAATATACAGAAACGTCTTGCGGTATCTCCTACAGGGAAAGTGCCAGGAGGGAATTGTTGAGCTTGTTCTCAGTGTCTCTGAGAATTGCTCTGATTATCCGTGTGACCTCTTTGCTAAGACTCTCCAGAGAGACGTCCTCAAAACCAACACACATCTTGACATATCTCCCACATTGATCGCAGTGTCTCCAGGAACGGCATTCAAGGAGCCAGGACCTTTTCTCCCTACACTCTCCATTGAGTTGTCCTCAAAACCAATATACATCCTGCTATATCTCCCACATGGAAAGTGCCAGGAGGGAGAAGTGGGGATTATGTTTAGACTTTCTCGGAACTGCTTCAAATCAACTAGATCTCTTTGTGCTGTAAATCTCCCAACAGCCAAACGCAAAAGCAGCAAACATCTCGCTGTATGTCCCACATCCAAAGTGCCAAGAGAGAGCTTGCTCTCCCTGTCTTTGAGTACTGTTTTCACTGTCCCGGTTACCTCTTTGCTAACGTTCTCTTCAGAGCTGCAGTGAAACCAGGAACCACGTGGAGAAGGCACCCACACTGAAAGTGCCTGGAGGGAACATTGGGGCTTCTTCTCAGTGTCTCTGACATAGGGTTTCACTGTCCCGGGAAAGTCTCTGCTAACACCGTGCAGAGCGCTGTGCCCAATATACAGAAACGTCTTGCGGTATCTCCTACAGGGAAAGTGCCAGGAGGGAATTGTCGAGCTTGTTCTCAGTGTCTCTGAGAATTGCTCTGATTATCCGTGTGACCTCTTTGCTAAGACTCTCCAGAGAGACGTCCTCAAAACCAACACACATCTTGACATATCTCCCACATTGATCGCAGTGTCTCCAGAAACGGCATTCAAGGAGCCAGGACCTTTTCTCCCTACACTCTCCATTGAGTTGTCCTCAAAACCAATATACATCCTGCTATATCTCCCACATAGAAAGTGCCTGGAGGGAGAAGTGGGGATTATGTTTAGACTTTCTTGGAACTGCTTCAAATCAACTAGATCTCTTTGTGCTGTAAATCTCCCGACAGCCAAACGCAAAAGCAGCAAACATCTCGCTGTATGTCCCACATCCAAAGTGCCAAGAGAGAGCTTGCTCTCCCTGTCTTTGAGTACTGTTTTCACTGTCCCGGTTACCTCTTTGCTAACGTTCTCTTCAGAGCTGCAGTGAAACCAGGAACCACGTGGAGAAGGCACCCACACTGAAAGTGCCTGGAGGGAACATTGGGGCTTCTTCTCAGTGTCTCTGACATAGGGTTTCACTGTCCCGGGAAAGTCTCTGCTAACACCGTGCAGAGCGCTGTGCCCAATATACAGAAACGTCTTGCGGTATCTCCTACAGGGAAAGTGCCAGGAGGGAATTGTTGAGCTTGTTCTCAGTGTCTCTGAGAATTGCTCTGATTATCCCTGTGACCTCTTTGCTAAGACTCTCCAGAGAGACGTCCTCAAAACCAACACACATCTTGACATATCTCCCACATTGATCGCAGTGTCTCCAGGAACGGCATTCAAGGAGCCAGGACCTTTTCTCCCTACACTGTCCATTGAGTTGTCCTCAAAACCAATATACATCCTGCTATATCTCCCACATGGAAAGTGCCAGGAGGGAGAAGTGGGGATTATGTTTAGACTTTCTCGGAACTGCTTCAAATCAACTAGATCTCTTTGTGCTGTAAATCTCCCAACAGCCAAACGCAAAAGCAGCAAACATCTCGCTGTATGTCCCACATCCAAAGTGCCAAGAGAGAGCTTGCTCTCCCTGTCTTTGAGTACTGTTTTCACTGTGCCGGTTACCTCTTTGCTAACGTTCTCTTCAGAGCTGCAGTGAAACCAGGAACCACGTGGAGAAGGCACCCACACTGAAAGTGCCTGGAGGGAACATTGGGGCTTCTTCTCAGTGTCTCTGACATAGGGTTTCACTGTCCCGGGAAAGTCTCTGCTAACACCGTGCAGAGCGCTGTGCCCAATATACAGAAACGTCTTGCGGTATCTCCTACAGGGAAAGTGCCAGGAGGGAATTGTCGAGCTTGTTCTCAGTGTCTCTGAGAATTGCTCTGATTATCCGTGTGACCTCTTTGCTAAGACTCTCCAGAGAGACGTCCTCAAAACCAACACACATCTTGACATATCTCCCACATTGATCGCAGTGTCTCCAGAAACGGCATTCAAGGAGCCAGGACCTTTTCTCCCTACACTCTCCATTGAGTTGTCCTCAAAACCAATATACATCCTGCTATATCTCCCACATAGAAAGTGCCTGGAGGGAGAAGTGGGGATTATGTTTAGACTTTCTTGGAACTGCTTCAAATCAACTAGATCTCTTTGTGCTCTAATTCTCCCGACAGCCAAACGCAAAAGCAGCAAACATCTCGCTGTATGTCCCACATCCAAAGTGCCAAGAGAGAGCTTGCTCTCCCTGTCTTTGAGTACTGTTTTCACTGTCCCGGTTACCTCTTTGCTAACGTTCTCTTCAGAGCTGCAGTGAAACCAGGAACCACGTGGAGAAGGCACCCACACTGAAAGTGCCTGGAGGGAACATTGGGGCTTCTTCTCAGTGTCTCTGACATAGGGTTTCACTGTCCCGGGAAAGTCTCTGCTAACACCGTGCAGAGCGCTGTGCCTAATATACAGAAACGTCTTGCGGTATCTCCTACAGGGAAAGTGCCAGGAGGGAATTGTCGAGCTTGATCTCAGTGTCTCTGAGAATTGCTCTGATTATCCGTGTGACCTCTTTGCTAAGACTCTCCAGAGAGACGTCCTCAAAACCAACACACATCTTGACATATCTCCCACATTGATCGCAGTGTCTCCAGAAACGGCATTCAAGGAGCCAGGACCTTTTCTCCCTACACTCTCCATTGAGTTGTCCTCAAAACCAATATACATCCTGCTATATCTCCCACATAGAAAGTGCCTGGAGGGAGAAGTGGGGATTATGTTTAGACTTTCTTGGAACTGCTTCAAATCAACTAGATCTCTTTGTGCTGTAAATCTCCCGACAGCCAAACGCAAAAGCAGCAAACATCTCGCTGTATGTCCCACATCCAAAGTGCCAAGAGAGAGCTTGCTCTCCCTGTCTTTGAGTACTGTTTTCACTGTCCCGGTTACCTCTTTGCTAACGTTCTCTTCAGAGCTGCAGTGAAACCAGGAACCACGTGGAGAAGGCACCCACACTGAAAGTGCCTGGAGGGAACATTGGGGCTTCTTCTCAGTGTCTCTGACATAGGGTTTCACTGTCCCGGGAAAGTCTCTGCTAACACCGTGCAGAGCGCTGTGCCCAATATACAGAAACGTCTTGCGGTATCTCCTACAGGGAAAGTGCCAGGAGGGAATTGTTGAGCTTGTTCTCAGTGTCTCTGAGAATTGCTCTGATTATCCGTGTGACCTCTTTGCTAAGACTCTCCAGAGAGACGTCCTCAAAACCAACACACATCTTGACATATCTCCCACATTGATCGCAGTGTCTCCAGAAACGGCATTCAAGGAGCCAGGACCTTTTCTCCCTACACTCTCCATTGAGTTGTCCTCAAAACCAATATACATCCTGCTATATCTCCCACATGGAAAGTGCCAGGAGGGAGAAGTGGGGATTATGTTTAGACTTTCTCGGAACTGCTTCAAATCAACTAGATCTCTTTATGCTGTAAATCTCCCAACAGCCAAACGCAAAAGCAGCAAACATCTCGCTGTATGTCCCACATCCAAAGTGCCAAGAGAGAGCTTGCTCTCCCTGTCTTTGAGTACTGTTTTCACTGTCCCGGTTACCTCTTTGCTAACGTTCTCTTCAGAGCTGCAGTGAAACCAGGAACCACGTGGAGAAGGCACCCACACTGAAAGTGCCTGGAGGGAACATTGGGGCTTCTTCTCAGTGTCTCTGACATAGGGTTTCACTGTCCCGGGAAAGTCTCTGCTAACACCGTGCAGAGCGCTGTGCCCAATATACAGAAACGTCTTGCGGTATCTCCTACAGGGAAAGTGCCAGGAGGGAATTGTCGAGCTTGTTCTGAGTGTCTCTGAGAATTGCTCTGATTATCCGTGTGACCTCTTTGCTAAGACTCTCCAGAGAGACGTCCTCAAAACCAACAGACATCTTGACATATCTCCCACATTGATCGCAGTGTCTCCAGAAACGGCATTCAAGGAGCCAGGACCTTTTCTCCCTACACTGTCCATTGAGTTGTCCTCAAAACCAATATACATCCTGCTATATCTCCCACATAGAAAGTGCCTGGAGGGAGAAGTGGGGATTATGTTTAGACTTTCTCGGAACTGCTTCAAATCAACTAGATCTCTTTGTGCTGTAAATCTCCCAACAGCCAAACGCAAAAGCAGCAAACATCTCGCTGTATGTCCCACATCCAAAGTGCCAAGAGAGAGCTTGCTCTCCCTGTCTTTGAGTACTGTTTTCACTGTCCCGGTTACCTCTTTGCTAACGTTCTCTTCAGAGCTGCAGTGAAACCAGGAACCACGTGGAGAAGGCACCCACACTGAAAGTGCCTGGAGGGAACATTGGGGCTTCTTCTCAGTGTCTCTGACATAGGGTTTCACTATCCCGGGAAAGTCTCTGCTAACACCGTGCAGAGCGCTGTGCCCAATATACAGAAACGTCTTGCGGTATCTCCTACAGGGAAAGTGCCAGGAGGGAATTGTCGAGCTTGTTCTCAGTGTCTCTGAGAATTGCTCTGATTATCTGTGTGACCTCTTTGCTAAGACTCTCCAGAGAGCCGTCCTCAAAACCAACACACATCTTGACATATCTCCCACATTGATCGCAGTGTCTCCAGGAACGGCATTCAAGGAGCCAGGACCTTTTCTCCCTACACTGTCCATTGAGTTGTCCTCAAAACCAATATACATCCTGCTATATCTCCCACATGGAAAGTGCCAGGAGGGAGAAGTGGGGATTATGTTTAGACTTTCTCGGAACTGCTTCAAATCAACTAGATCTCTTTGTGCTGTAAATCTCCCGACAGCCAAACGCAAAAGCAGCAAACATCTCGCTGTATGTCCCACATCCAAAGTGCCAAGAGAGATCTTGCTCTCCCTGTCTTTGAGTACTGTTTTCACTGTCCCGGTTACCTCTTTGCTAACGTTCTCTTCAGAGCTGCAGTGAAACCAGGAACCACGTGGAGAAGGCACCCACACTGAAAGTGCCTGGAGGGAACATTGGGGCTTCTTCTCAGTGTCTCTGACATAGGGTTTCACTCTCCCGGGAAAGTCTCTGCTAACACCGTGCAGAGCGCTGTGCCCAATATACAGAAACGTCTTGCGGTATCTCCTACAGGGAAAGTGCCAGGAGGGAATTGTTGAGCTTGTTCTGAGTGTCTCTGAGAATTGCTCTGATTATCCGTGTGACCTCTTTGCTAAGACTCTCCAGAGAGACGTCCTCAAAACAAACACACATCTTGACATATCTCCCACATTGATCGCAGTGTCTCCAGAAACGGCATTCAAGGAGCCAGGACCTTTTCTCCCTACACTCTCCATTGAGTTGTCCTCAAAACCAATATACATCCTGCTATATCTCCCACATAGAAAGTGCCTGGAGGGAGAAGTGGGGATTATGTTTAGACTTTCTCGGAACTGCTTCAAATCAACTAGATCTCTTTGTGCTGTAAATCTCCCAACAGCCAAACGCAAAAGCAGCAAACATCTCGCTGTATGTCCCACATCCAAAGTGCCAAGAGAGAGCTTGCTCTCCCTGTCTTTGAGTACTGTTTTCACTGTCCCGGTTACCTCTTTGCTAACGTTCTCTTCAGAGCTGCAGTGAAACCAGGAACCACGTGGAGAAGGCACCCACACTGAAAGTGCCTGGAGGGAACATTGGGGCTTCTTCTCAGTGTCTCTGACATAGGGTTTCACTATCCCGGGAAAGTCTCTGCTAACACCGTGCAGAGCGCTGTGCCCAATATACAGAAACGTCTTGTGGTATCTCCTACAGGGAAAGTGCCAGGAGGGAATTGTCGAGCTTGTTCTCAGTGTCTCTGAGAATTGCTCTGATTATCCGTGTGACCTCTTTGCTAAGACTCTCCAGAGAGCCGTCCTCATAACCAACACACATCTTGACATATCTCCCACATTGATCGCAGTGTCTCCAGGAACGGCATTCAAGGAGCCAGGATCTTTTCTCCCTACACTCTCCATTGAGTTGTCCTCAAAACCAATATACATCCTGCTATATCTCCCACATGGAAAGTGCCAGGAGGGAGAAGTGGGGATTATGTTTAGACTTTCTCGGAACTGCTTCAAATCAACTAGATCTCTTTGTGCTGTAAATCTCCCGACAGCCAAACGCAAAAGCAGCAAACATCTCGCTGTATGTCCCACATCCAAAGTGCCAAGAGAGAGCTTGCTCTCCCTGTCTTTGAGTACTGTTTTCACTGTCCCGGTTACCTCTTTGCTAACGTTCTCTTCAGAGCTGCAGTGAAACCAGGAACCACGTGGAGAAGGCACCCACACTGAAAGTGCCTGGAGGGAACATTGGGGCTTCTTCTCAGTGTCTCTGACATAGGGTTTCACTGTCCCGGGAAAGTCTCTGCTAACACCGTGCAGAGCGCTGTGCCCAATATACAGAAACGTCTTGCGGTATCTCCTACAGGGAAAGTGCCAGGAGGGAATTGTTGAGCTTGTTCTGAGTGTCTCTGAGAATTGCTCTGATTATCCGTGTGACCTCTTTGCTAAGACTCTCCAGAGAGACGTCCTCAAAACAAACACACATCTTGACATATCTCCCACATTGATCGCAGTGTCTCCAGGAACGGCATTCAAGGAGCCAGGACCTTTTCTCCCTACTCTCTCCATTGAGTTGTCCTCAAAACCAATATACATCCTGCTATATCTCCCACATAGAAAGTGCCTGGAGGGAGAAGTGGGGATTATGTTTAGACTTTCTCGGAACTGCTTCAAATCAACTAGATCTCTTTGTGCTGTAAATCTCCCAACAGCCAAACGCAAAAGCAGCAAACATCTCGCTGTATGTCCCACATCCAAAGTGCCAAGAGAGAGCTTGCTCTCCCTGTCTTTGAGTACTGTTTTCACTGTCCCGGTTACCTCTTTGCTAACGTTCTCTTCAGAGCTGCAGTGAAACCAGGAACCACGTGGAGAAGGCACCCACACTGAAAGTGCCTGGAGGGAACATTGGGGCTTCTTCTCAGTGTCTCTGACATAGGGTTTCACTGTCCCGGGAAAGTCTCTGCTAACACCGTGCAGAGCGCTGTGCCCAATATACAGAAACGTCTTGCGGTATCTCCTACAGGGAAAGTGCCAGGAGGGAATTGTCGAGCTTGTTCTCAGTGTCTCTGAGAATTGCTCTGATTATCCGTGTGACCTCTTTGCTAAGACTCTCCAGAGAGACGTCCTCAAAACAAACACACATCTTGACATATCTCCCACATTGATCGCAGTGTCTCCAGAAACGGCATTCAAGGAGCCAGGACCTTTTCTCCCTACACTGTCCATTGAGTTGTCCTCAAAACCAATATACATCCTGCTATATCTCCCACATGGAAAGTGCCAGGAGGGAGAAGTGGGGATTATGTTTAGACTTTCTCGGAACTGCTTCAAATCAACTAGATCTCTTTGTGCTGTAAATCTCCCAACAGCCAAATGCAAAAGCAGCAAACATCTCGCTGTATGTCCCACATCCAAAGTGCCAAGAGAGAGCTTGCTCTCCCTGTCTTTGAGTACTGTTTTCACTGCCCCGGTTACCTCTTTGCTAACGTTCTCTTCAGAGCTGCAGTGAAACCAGGAACCACGTGGAGAAGGCACCCACACTGAAAGTGCCTGGAGGGAACATTGGGGCTTCTTCTCAGTGTCTCTGACATAGGGTTTCACTATCCCGGGAAAGTCTCTGCTAACACCGTGCAGAGCGCTGTGCCCAATATACAGAAACGGCTTGCGGTATCTCCTACAGGGAAAGTGCCAGGAGGGAATTGTCGAGCTTGTTCTCAGTGTCTCTGAGAATTGCTCTGATTATCCGTGTGACCTCTTTGCTAAGACTCTCCAGAGAGCCGTCCTCATAACCAACACACATCTTGACATATCTCCCACATTGATCGCAGTGTCTCCAGGAACGGCATTCAAGGAGCCAGGATCTTTTCTCCCTACACTCTCCATTGAGTTGTCCTCAAAACCAATATACATCCTGCTATATCTCCCACATGGAAAGTGCCAGGAGGGAGAAGTGGGGATTATGTTTAGACTTTCTCGGAACTGCTTCAAATCAACTAGATCTCTTTGTGCTGTAAATCTCCCGACAGCCAAACGCAAAAGCAGCAAACATCTCGCTGTATGTCCCACATCCAAAGTGCCAAGAGAGAGCTTGCTCTCCCTGTCTTTGAGTACTGTTTTCACTGTCCCGGTTACCTCTTTGCTAACGTTCTCTTCAGAGCTGCAGTGAAACCAGGAACCACGTGGAGAAGGCACCCACACTGAAAGTGCCTGGAGGGAACATTGGGGCTTCTTCTCAGTGTCTCTGACATAGGGTTTCACTGTCCCGGGAAAGTCTCTGCTAACACCGTGCAGAGCGTTGTGCCCAATATACAGAAACGTCTTGCGGTATCTCCTACAGGGAAAGTGCCAGGAGGGAATTGTCGAGCTTGTTCTCAGTGTCTCTGAGAATTGCTCTGATTATCCGTGTGACCTCTTTGCTAAGACTCTCCAGAGAGCCGTCCTCAAAACCAACACACATCTTGACATATCTCCCACATTGATCGCAGTGTCTCCAGGAACGGCATTCAAGGAGCCAGGACCTTTTCTCCCTACACTCTCCATTGAGTTGTCCTCAAAACCAATATACATCCTGCTATATCTCCCACATGGAAAGTGCCTGGAGGGAGAAGTGGGGATTATGTTTAGACTTTCTCGGAACTGCTTCAAATCAACTAGATCTCTTTGTGCTGTAAATCTCCCAACAGCCAAACGCAAAAGCAGCAAACATCTCGCTGTATGTCCCACATCCAAAGTGCCAAGAGAGAGCTTGCTCTCCCTGTCTTTGAGTACTGTTTTCACTGTCCCGGTTACCTCTTTGCTAACGTTCTCTTCAGAGCTGCAGTGAAACCAGGAACCACGTGGAGAAGGCATCCACACTGAAAGTGCCTGGAGGGAACATTGGGGCTTCTTCTCAGTGTCTCTGACATAGGGTTTCACTGTCCCGGGAAAGTCTCTGCTAACACCGTGCAGAGCGCTGTGCCCAATATACAGAAACGTCTTGCGGTATCTCCTACAGGGAAAGTGCCAGGAGGGAATTGTCGAGCTTGTTCTGAGTGTCTCTGAGAATTGCTCTGATTATCCGTGTGACCTCTTTGCTAAGACTCTCCAGAGAGACGTCCTCAAAACAAACACACATCTTGACATATCTCCCACATTGGTCGCAGTGTCTCCAGAAACGGCATTCAAGGAGCCAGGACCTTTTCTCCCTACACTCTCCATTGAGTTGTCCTCAAAACCAATATACATCCTGCTATATCTCCCACATGGAAAGTGCCAGGAGGGAGAAGTGGGGATTATGTTTAGACTTTCTCGGAACTGCTTCAAATCAACTAGATCTCTTTGTGCTGTAAATCTCCCAACAGCCAAACGCAAAAGCAGCAAACATCTCGCTGTATGTCCCACATCCAAAGTGCCAAGAGAGAGCTTGCTCTCCCTGTCTTTGAGTACTGTTTTCACTGTCCCGGTTACCTCTTTGCTAACGTTCTCTTCAGAGCTGCAGTGAAACCAGGAACCACGTGGAGAAGGCACCCACACTGAAAGTGCCTGGAGGGAACATTGGGGCTTCTTCTCAGTGTCTCTGACATAGGGTTTCACTGTCCCGGGAAAGTCTCTGCTAACACCGTGCAGAGCGCTGTGCCCAATATACAGAAACGTCTTGCGGTATCTCCTACAGGGAAAGTGCCAGGAGGGAATTGTCGAGCTTGTTCTCAGTGTCTCTGAGAATTGCTCTGATTATCCGTGTGACCTCTTTGCTAAGACTCTCCAGAGAGCCGTCCTCAAAACCAACACACATCTTGACATATCTCCCACATTGATCGCAGTGTCTCCAGGAACGGCATTCAAGGAGCCAGGACCTTTTCTCCCTACACTCTCCATTGAGTTGTCCTCAAAACCAATATACATCCTGCTATATCTCCCACATGGAAAGTGCCAGGAGGGAGAAGTGGGGATTATGTTTAGACTTTCTCGGAACTGCTTCAAATCAACTAGATCTCTTTGTGCTGTAAATCTCCCAACAGCCAAACGCAAAAGCAGCAAACATCTCGCTGTATGTCCCACATCCAAAGTGCCAAGAGAGAGCTTGCTCTCCCTGTCTTTGAGTACTGTTTTCACTGTCCCGGTTACCTCTTTGCTAACCTTCTCTTCAGAGCTGCAGTGAAACCAGGAACCACGTGGAGAAGGCACCCACACTGAAAGTGCCTGGAGGGAACATTGGGGCTTCTTCTCAGTGTCTCTGACATAGGGTTTCACTGTCCCGGGAAAGTCTCTGCTAACACCGTGCAGAGCGCTGTGCCCAATATACAGAAACGTCTTGCGGTATCTCCTACAGGGAAAGTGCCAGGAGGGAATTGTCGAGCTTGTTCTCAGTGTCTCTGAGAATTGCTCTGATTATCCGTGTGACCTCTTTGCTAAGACTCTCCAGAGAGACGTCCTCAAAACAAACACACATCTTGACATATCTCCCACATTGATCGCAGTGTCTCCAGAAACGGCATTCAAGGAGCCAGGACCTTTTCTCCCTACACTGTCCATTGAGTTGTCCTCAAAACCAATATACATCCTGCTATATCTCCCACATGGAAAGTGCCAGGAGGGAGAAGTGGGGATTATGTTTAGACTTTCTCGGAACTGCTTCAAATCAACTAGATCTCTTTGTGCTGTAAATCTCCCAACAGCCAAACGCAAAAGCAGCAAACATCTCGCTGTATGTCCCACATCCAAAGTGCCAAGAGAGAGCTTGCTCTCCCTGTCTTTGAGTACTGTTTTCACTGTCCCGGTTACCTCTTTGCTAACGTTCTCTTCAGAGCTGCAGTGAAACCAGGAACCACGTGGAGAAGGCACCCACACTGAAAGTGCCTGGAGGGAACATTGGGGCTTCTTCTCAGTGTCTCTGACATAGGGTTTCACTATCCCGGGAAAGTCTCTGCTAACACCGTGCAGAGCGCTGTGCCCAATATACAGAAACGTCTTGTGGTATCTCCTACAGGGAAAGTGCCAGGAGGGAATTGTCGAGCTTGTTCTGAGTGTCTCTGAGAATTGCTCTGATTATCCGTGTGACCTCTTTGCTAAGACTCTCCAGAGAGACGTCCTCATAACCAACACACATCTTGACATATCTCCCACATTGATCGCAGTGTCTCCAGGAACGGCATTCAAGGAGCCAGGACCTTTTCTCCCTACACTCTCCATTGAGTTGTCCTCAAAACCAATATACATCCTGCTATATCTCCCACATGGAAAGTGCCAGGAGGGAGAAGTGGGGATTATGTTTAGACTTTCTCGGAACTGCTTCAAATCAACTAGATCTCTTTGTGCTGTAAATCTCCCAACAGCCAAACGCAAAAGCAGCAAACATCTCGCTGTATGTCCCACATCCAAAGTGCCAAGAGAGAGCTTGCTCTCCCTGTCTTTGAGTACTGTTTTCACTGTCCCGGTTACCTCTTTGCTAACGTTCTCTTCAGAGCTGCAGTGAAACCAGGAACCACGTGGAGAAGGCACCCACACTGAAAGTGCCTGGAGGGAACATTGGGGCTTCTTCTCAGTGTCTCTGACATAGGGTTTCACTGTCCCGGGAAAGTCTCTGCTAACACCGTGCAGAGCGCTGTGCCCAATATACAGAAACGTCTTGCGGTATCTCCTACAGGGAAAGTGCCAGGAGGGAATTGTCGAGCTTGTTCTCAGTGTCTCTGAGAATTGCTCTGATTATCCGTGTGACCTCTTTGCTAAGACTCTCCAGAGAGCCGTCCTCAAAACCAACACACATCTTGACATATCTCCCACATTGATCGCAGTGTCTCCAGGAATGGCATTCAAGGAGCCAGGACCTTTTCTCCCTACACTCTCCATTGAGTTGTCCTCAAAACCAATATACATCCTGCTATATCTCCCACATGGAAAGTGCCAGGAGGGAGAAGTGGGGATTATGTTTAGACTTTCTCGGAACTGCTTCAAATCAACTAGATCTCTTTGTGCTGTAAATCTCCCGACAGCCAAACGCAAAAGCAGCAAACATCTCGCTGTATGTCCCACATCCAAAGTGCCAAGAGAGAGCTTGCTCTCCCTGTCTTTGAGTACTGTTTTCACTGTCCCGGTTACCTCTTTGCTAACGTTCTCTTCAGAGCTGCAGTGAAACCAGGAACCACGTGGAGAAGGCACCCACACTGAAAGTGCCTGGAGGGAACATTGGGGCTTCTTCTCAGTGTCTCTGACATAGGGTTTCACTGTCCCGGGAAAGTCTCTGCTAACACCGTGCAGAGCGTTGTGCCCAATATACAGAAACGTCTTGCGGTATCTCCTACAGGGAAAGTGCCAGGAGGGAATTGTCGAGCTTGTTCTGAGTGTCTCTGAGAATTGCTCTGATTATCCGTGTGACCTCTTTGCTAAGACTCTCCAGAGAGACGTCCTCAAAACCAACACACATCTTGACATATCTCCCACATTGATCGCAGTGTCTCCAGAAACGGCATTCAAGGAGCCAGGACCTTTTCTCCCTACACTCTCCATTGAGTTGTCCTCAAAACCAATATACATCCTGCTATATCTCCCACCTGGAAAGTGCCAGGAGGGAGAAGTAGGGATTATGTTTAGACTTTCTCGGAACTGCTTCAAATCAACTAGATCTCTTTGTGCTGTAAATCTCCCAACAGCCAAACGCAAAAGCAGCAAACATCTCGCTGTATGTCCCACATCCAAAGTGCCAAGAGAGAGCTTGCTCTCCCTGTCTTTGAGTACTGTTTTCACTGTCCCGGTTACCTCTTTGCTAACGTTCTCTTCAGAGCTGCAGTGAAACCAGGAACCACGTGGAGAAGGCACCCACACTGAAAGTGCCTGGAGGGAACATTGGGGCTTCTTCTCAGTGTCTCTGACATAGGGTTTCACTGTCCCGGGAAAGTCTCTGCTAACACCGTGCAGAGCGCTGTGCCCAATATACAGAAACGTCTTGCGGTATCTCCTACAGGGAAAGTGCCAGGAGGGAATTGTCGAGCTTGTTCTCAGTGTCTCTGAGAATTGCTCTGATTATCCGTGTGACCTCTTTGCTAAGACTCTCCAGAGAGACGTCCTCAAAACCAACACACATCTTGACATATCTCCCACATTGATCGCAGTGTCTCCAGGAACGGCATTCAAGGAGCCAGGACCTTTTCTCCCTACACTCTCCATTGAGTTGTCCTCAAAACCAATATACATCCTGCTATATCTCCCACATGGAAAGTGCCAGGAGGGAGAAGTGGGGATTATGTTTAGACTTTCTCGGAACTGCTTCAAATCAACTAGATCTCTTTGTGCTGTAAATCTCCCAACAGCCAAACGCAAAAGCAGCAAACATCTCGCTGTATGTCCCACATCCAAAGTGCCAAGAGAGAGCTTGCTCTCCCTGTCTTTGAGTACTGTTTTCACTGTCCCGGTTACCTCTTTGCTAACGTTCTCTTCAGAGCTGCAGTGAAACCAGGAACCACGTGGAGAAGGCACCCACACTGAAAGTGCCTGGAGGGAACATTGGGGCTTCTTCTCAGTGTCTCTGACATAGGGTTTCACTGTCCCGGGAAAGTCTCTGCTAACACCGTGCAGAGCGCTGTGCCCAATATACAGAAACGTCTTGCGGTATCTCCTACAGGGAAAGTGCCAGGAGGGAATTGTCGAGCTTGTTCTCAGTGTCTCTGATAATTGCTCTGATTATCCGTGTGACCTCTTTGCTAAGACTCTCCAGAGAGACGTCCTCAAAACCAACACACATCTTGACATATCTCCCACATTGATCGCAGTGTCTCCAGAAACGGCATTCAAGGAGCCAGGACCTTTTCTCCCTACACTCTCCATTGAGTTGTCCTCAAAACCAATATACATCCTGCTATATCTCCCACATGGAAAGTGCCAGGAGGGAGAAGTGGGGATTATGTTTAGACTTTCTCGGAACTGCTTCAAATCAACTAGATCTCTTTGTGCTGTAAATCTCCCAACAGCCAAACGCAAAAGCAGCAAACATCTCGCTGTATGTCCCACATCCAAAGTGCCAAGAGACAGCTTGCTCTCCCTGTCTTTGAGTACTGTTTTCACTGTCCCGGTTACCTCTTTGCTAACGTTCTCTTCAGAGCTGCAGTGAAACCAGGAACCACGTGGAGAAGGCACCCACACTGAAAGTGCCTGGAGGGAACATTGGGGCTTCTTCTCAGTGTCTCTGACATAGGGTTTCACTGTCCCGGGAAAGTCTCTGCTAACACCGTGCAGAGCGCTGTGCCCAATATACAGAAACGTCTTGCGGTATCTCCT
The DNA here is from genome assembly GCF_963924245.1 of Chroicocephalus ridibundus. NCBI lineage: Eukaryota > Metazoa > Chordata > Aves > Charadriiformes > Laridae > Chroicocephalus > Chroicocephalus ridibundus. The sequence goes on along the minus strand of NC_086295.1, from coordinate 22,010,793 downwards.
ACAGGGAAAGTGCCAGGAGGGAATTGTCGAGCTTGTTCTGAGTGTCTCTGAGAATTGCTCTGATTATCCGTGTGACCTCTTTGCTAAGACTCTCCAGAGAGCCGTCCTCAAAACAAACACACATCTTGACATATCTCCCACATTGATCGCAGTGTCTCCAGGAACGGCATTCAAGGAGCCAGGAACTTTTCTCCCTACACTGTCCATTGAGTTGTCCTCAAAACCAATATACATCCTGCTATATCTCCCACCTGGAAAGTGCCAGGAGGGAGAAGTGGGGATTATGTTTAGACTTTCTCGGAACTGCTTCAAATCAACTAGATCTCTTTGTGCTGTAAATCTCCCAACAGCCAAACGCAAAAGCAGCAAACATCTCGCTGTATGTCCCACATCCAAAGTGCCAAGAGAGAGCTTGCTCTCCCTGTCTTTGAGTACTGTTTTCACTGTCCCGGTTACCTCTTTGCTAACATTCTCTTCAGAGCTGCAGTGAAACCAGGAACCACGTGGAGAAGGCACCCACACTGAAAGTGCCTGGAGGGAACATTGGGGCTTCTTCTTAGTGTCTCTGACATAGGGTTTCACTGTCCCGGGAAAGTCTCTGCTAACACCGTGCAGAGCGCTGTGCCCAATATACAGAAACGTCTTGCGGTATCTCCTACAGGGAAAGTGCCAGGAGGGAATTGTCGAGCTTGTTCTGAGTGTCTCTGAGAATTGCTCTGATTATCCGTGTGACCTCTTTGCTAAGACTCTCCAGAGAGACGTCCTCAAAACAAACACACATCTTGACATATCTCCCACATTGATCGCAGTGTCTCCAGGAACGGCATTCAAGGAGCCAGGACCTTTTCTCCCTACACTCTCCATTGAGTTGTCCTCAAAACCAATATACATCCTGCTATATCTCCCACATAGAAAGTGCCTGGAGGGAGAAGTGGGGATTATGTTTAGACTTTCTCGGAACTGCTTCAAATCAACTAGATCTCTTTGTGCTGTAAATCTCCCAACAGCCAAACGCAAAAGCAGCAAACATCTCGCTGTATGTCCCACATCCAAAGTGCCAAGAGAGAGCTTGCTCTCCCTGTCTTTGAGTACTGTTTTCACTGTCCCGGTTACCTCTTTGCTAACGTTCTCTTCAGAGCTGCAGTGAAACCAGGAACCACGTGGAGAAGGCATCCACACTGAAAGTGCCTGGAGGGAACATTGGGGCTTCTTCTCAGTGTCTCTGACATAGGGTTTCACTGTCCCGGGAAAGTCTCTGCTAACACCGTGCAGAGCGCTGTGCCCAATATACAGAAACGTCTTGCGGTATCTCCTACAGGGAAAGTGCCAGGAGGGAATTGTCGAGCTTGTTCTCAGTGTCTCTGAGAATTGCTCTGATTATCCGTGTGACCTCTTTGCTAAGACTCTCCAGAGAGACGTCCTCAAAACAAACACACATCTTGACATATCTCCCACATTGATCGCAGTGTCTCCAGAAACGGCATTCAAGGAGCCAGGACCTTTTCTCCCTACACTCTCCATTGAGTTGTCCTCAAAACCAATATACATCCTGCTATATCTCCCACCTGGAAAGTGCCAGGAGGGAGAAGTGGGGATTATGTTTAGACTTTCTCGGAACTGCTTCAAATCAACTAGATCTCTTTGTGCTGTAAATCTCCCAACAGCCAAACGCAAAAGCAGCAAACATCTCGCTGTATGTCCCACATCCAAAGTGCCAAGAGAGAGCTTGCTCTCCCTGTCTTTGAGTACTGTTTTCACTGTCCCGGTTACCTCTTTGCTAACGTTCTCTTCAGAGCTGCAGTGAAACCAGGAACCACGTGGAGAAGGCACCCACACTGAAAGTGCCTGGAGGGAACATTGGGGCTTCTTCTCAGTGTCTCTGACATAGGGTTTCACTGTCCCGGGAAAGTCTCTGCTAACACCGTGCAGAGCGCTGTGCCCAATATACAGAAACGTCTTGCGGTATCTCCTACAGGGAAAGTGCCAGGAGGGAATTGTCGAGCTTGTTCTCAGTGTCTCTGAGAATTGCTCTGATTATCCGTGTGACCTCTTTGCTAAGACTCTCCAGAGAGACGTCCTCAAAACAAACACACATCTTGACATATCTCCCACATTGATCGCAGTGTCTCCAGAAACGGCATTCAAGGAGCCAGGACCTTTTCTCCCTACACTCTCCATTGAGTTGTCCTCAAAACCAATATACATCCTGCTATATCTCCCACATGGAAAGTGCCAGGAGGGAGAAGTGGGGATTATGTTTAGACTTTCTCGGAACTGCTTCAAATCAACTAGATCTCTTTGTGCTGTAAATCTCCCAACAGCCAAACGCAAAAGCAGCAAACATCTCGCTGTATGTCCCACATCCAAAGTGCCAAGAGAGAGCTTGCTCTCCCTGTCTTTGAGTACTGTTTTCACTGTCCCGGTTACCTCTTTGCTAACGTTCTCTTCAGAGCTGCAGTGAAACCAGGAACCACGTGGAGAAGGCACCCACACTGAAAGTGCCTGGAGGGAACATTGGGGCTTCTTCTCAGTGTCTCTGACATAGGGTTTCACTATCCCGGGAAAGTCTCTGCTAACACCGTGCAGAGCGCTGTGCCCAATATACAGAAACGTCTTGTGGTATCTCCTACAGGGAAAGTGCCAGGAGGGAATTGTCGAGCTTGTTCTCAGTGTCTCTGAGAATTGCTCTGATTATCCGTGTGACCTCTTTGCTAAGACTCTCCAGAGAGACGTCCTCATAACCAACACACATCTTGACATATCTCCCACATTGATCGCAGTGTCTCCAGGAACGGCATTCAAGGAGCCAGGACCTTTTCTCCCTACACTCTCCATTGAGTTGTCCTCAAAACCAATATACATCCTGCTATATCTCCCACATGGAAAGTGCCAGGAGGGAGAAGTGGGGATTATGTTTAGACTTTCTCGGAACTGCTTCAAATCAACTAGATCTCTTTGTGCTGTAAATCTCCCAACAGCCAAACGCAAAAGCAGCAAACATCTCGCTGTATGTCCCACATCCAAAGTGCCAAGAGAGAGCTTGCTCTCCCTGTCTTTGAGTACTGTTTTCACTGTCCCGGTTACCTCTTTGCTAACGTTCTCTTCAGAGCTGCAGTGAAACCAGGAACCACGTGGAGAAGGCACCCACACTGAAAGTGCCTGGAGGGAACATTGGGGCTTCTTCTCAGTGTCTCTGACATAGGGTTTCACTGTCCCGGGAAAGTCTCTGCTAACACCGTGCAGAGCGCTGTGCCCAATATACAGAAACGTCTTGCGGTATCTCCTACAGGGAAAGTGCCAGGAGGGAATTGTCGAGCTTGTTCTCAGTGTCTCTGAGAATTGCTCTGATTATCTGTGTGACCTCTTTGCTAAGACTCTCCAGAGAGCCGTCCTCAAAACCAACACACATCTTGACATATCTCCCACATTGATCGCAGTGTCTCCAGGAATGGCATTCAAGGAGCCAGGACCTTTTCTCCCTACACTCTCCATTGAGTTGTCCTCAAAACCAATATACATCCTGCTATATCTCCTACATGGAAAGTGCCTGGAGGGAGAAGTGGGGATTATGTTTAGACTTTCTCGGAACTGCTTCAAATCAACTAGATCTCTTTGTGCTGTAAATCTCCCGACAGCCAAACGCAAAAGCAGCAAACATCTCGCTGTATGTCCCACATCCAAAGTGCCAAGAGAGAGCTTGCTCTCCCTGTCTTTGAGTACTGTTTTCACTGTCCCGGTTACCTCTTTGCTAACGTTCTCTTCAGAGCTGCAGTGAAACCAGGAACCACGTGGAGAAGGCACCCACACTGAAAGTGCCTGGAGGGAACATTGGGGCTTCTTCTCAGTGTCTCTGACATAGGGTTTCACTGTCCCGGGAAAGTCTCTGCTAACACCGTGCAGAGCGCTGTGCCCAATATACAGAAACGTCTTGCGGTATCTCCTACAGGGAAAGTGCCAGGAGGGAATTGTCGAGCTTGTTCTGAGTGTCTCTGAGAATTGCTCTGATTATCCGTGTGACCTCTTTGCTAAGACTCTCCAGAGAGACGTCCTCAAAACAAACACACATCTTGACATATCTCCCACATTGATCGCAGTGTCTCCAGAAACGGCATTCAAGGAGCCAGGACCTTTTCTCCCTACACTCTCCATTGAGTTGTCCTCAAAACCAATATACATCCTGCTATATCTCCCACCTGGAAAGTGCCAGGAGGGAGAAGTGGGGATTATGTTTAGACTTTCTCGGAACTGCTTCAAATCAACTAGATCTCTTTGTGCTGTAAATCTCCCAACAGCCAAACGCAAAAGCAGCAAACATCTCGCTGTATGTCCCACATCCAAAGTGCCAAGAGAGAGCTTGCTCTCCCTGTCTTTGAGTACTGTTTTCACTGTCCCGGTTACCTCTTTGCTAACGTTCTCTTCAGAGCTGCAGTGAAACCAGGAACCACGTGGAGAAGGCACCCACACTGAAAGTGCCTGGAGGGAACATTGGGGCTTCTTCTCAGTGTCTCTGACATAGGGTTTCACTGTCCCGGGAAAGTCTCTGCTAACACCGTGCAGAGCGCTGTGCCCAATATACAGAAACGTCTTGCGGTATCTCCTACAGGGAAAGTGCCAGGAGGGAATTGTCGAGCTTGTTCTCAGTGTCTCTGAGAATTGCTCTGATTATCCGTGTGACCTCTTTGCTAAGACTCTCCAGAGAGACGTCCTCAAAACAAACACACATCTTGACATATCTCCCACATTGATCGCAGTGTCTCCAGAAACGGCATTCAAGGAGCCAGGACCTTTTCTCCCTACACTGTCCATTGAGTTGTCCTCAAAACCAATATACATCCTGCTATATCTCCCACATGGAAAGTGCCAGGAGGGAGAAGTGGGGATTATGTTTAGACTTTCTCGGAACTGCTTCAAATCAACTAGATCTCTTTGTGCTGTAAATCTCCCAACAGCCAAACGCAAAAGCAGCAAACATCTCGCTGTATGTCCCACATCCAAAGTGCCAAGAGAGAGCTTGCTCTCCCTGTCTTTGAGTACTGTTTTCACTGTCCCGGTTACCTCTTTGCTAACGTTCTCTTCAGAGCTGCAGTGAAACCAGGAACCACGTGGAGAAGGCACCCACACTGAAAGTGCCTGGAGGGAACATTGGGGCTTCTTCTCAGTGTCTCTGACATAGGGTTTCACTATCCCGGGAAAGTCTCTGCTAACACCGTGCAGAGCGCTGTGCCCAATATACAGAAACGTCTTGCGGTATCTCCTACAGGGAAAGTGCCAGGAGGGAATTGTCGAGCTTGTTCTCAGTGTCTCTGAGAATTGCTCTGATTATCCGTGTGACCTCTTTGCTAAGACTCTCCAGAGAGACGTCCTCATAACCAACACACATCTTGACATATCTCCCACATTGATCGCAGTGTCTCCAGGAACGGCATTCAAGGAGCCAGGACCTTTTCTCCCTACACTCTCCATTGAGTTGTCCTCAAAACCAATATACATCCTGCTATATCTCCCACATGGAAAGTGCCAGGAGGGAGAAGTGGGGATTATGTTTAGACTTTCTCGGAACTGCTTCAAATCAACTAGATCTCTTTGTGCTGTAAATCTCCCAACAGCCAAACGCAAAAGCAGCAAACATCTCGCTGTATGTCCCACATCCAAAGTGCCAAGAGAGAGCTTGCTCTCCCTGTCTTTGAGTACTGTTTTCACTGTCCCGGTTACCTCTTTGCTAACGTTCTCTTCAGAGCTGCAGTGAAACCAGGAACCACGTGGAGAAGGCACCCACACTGAAAGTGCCTGGAGGGAACATTGGGGCTTCTTCTCAGTGTCTCTGACATAGGGTTTCACTGTCCCGGGAAAGTCTCTGCTAACACCGTGCAGAGCGCTGTGCCCAATATACAGAAACGTCTTGCGGTATCTCCTACAGGGAAAGTGCCAGGAGGGAATTGTCGAGCTTGTTCTCAGTGTCTCTGAGAATTGCTCTGATTATCCGTGTGACCTCTTTGCTAAGACTCTCCAGAGAGCCGTCCTCAAAACCAACACACATCTTGACATATCTCCCACATTGATCGCAGTGTCTCCAGGAATGGCATTCAAGGAGCCAGGACCTTTTCTCCCTACACTCTCCATTGAGTTGTCCTCAAAACCAATATACATCCTGCTATATCTCCCACATGGAAAGTGCCTGGAGGGAGAAGTGGGGATTATGTTTAGACTTTCTCGGAACTGCTTCAAATCAACTAGATCTCTTTGTGCTGTAAATCTCCCGACAGCCAAACGCAAAAGCAGCAAACATCTCGCTGTATGTCCCACATCCAAAGTGCCAAGAGAGAGCTTGCTCTCCCTGTCTTTGAGTACTGTTTTCACTGTCCCGGTTACCTCTTTGCTAACGTTCTCTTCAGAGCTGCAGTGAAACCAGGAACCACGTGGAGAAGGCACCCACACTGAAAGTGCCTGGAGGGAACATTGGGGCTTCTTCTCAGTGTCTCTGACATAGGGTTTCACTGTCCCGGGAAAGTCTCTGCTAACACCGTGCAGAGCGTTGTGCCCAATATACAGAAACGTCTTGCGGTATCTCCTACAGGGAAAGTGCCAGGAGGGAATTGTCGAGCTTGTTCTGAGTGTCTCTGAGAATTGCTCTGATTATCCGTGTGACCTCTTTGCTAAGACTCTCCAGAGAGACGTCCTCAAAACCAACACACATCTTGACATATCTCCCACATTGATCGCAGTGTCTCCAGAAACGGCATTCAAGGAGCCAGGACCTTTTCTCCCTACACTCTCCATTGAGTTGTCCTCAAAACCAATATACATCCTGCTATATCTCCCACATAGAAAGTGCCTGGAGGGAGAAGTGGGGATTATGTTTAGACTTTCTTGGAACTGCTTCAAATCAACTAGATCTCTTTGTGCTGTAAATCTCCCAACAGCCAAACGCAAAAGCAGCAAACATCTCGCTGTATGTCCCACATCCAAAGTGCCAAGAGAGAGCTTGCTCTCCCTGTCTTTGAGTACTGTTTTCACTGTCCCGGTTACCTCTTTGCTAACGTTCTCTTCAGAGCTGCAGTGAAACCAGGAACCACGTGGAGAAGGCACCCACACTGAAAGTGCCTGGAGGGAACATTGGGGCTTCTTCTCAGTGTCTCTGACATAGGGTTTCACTCTCCCGGGAAAGTCTCTGCTAACACCGTGCAGAGCGCTGTGCCCAATATACAGAAACGTCTTGCGGTATGTCCTACAGGGAAAGTGCCAGGAGGGAATTGTCGAGCTTGTTCTCAGTGTCTCTGAGAATTGCTCTGATTATCCGTGTGACCTCTTTGCTAAGACTCTCCAGAGAGACGTCCTCAAAACAAACACACATCTTGACATATCTCCCACATTGATCGCAGTGTCTCCAGAAACGGCATTCAAGGAGCCAGGACCTTTTCTCCCTACACTCTCCATTGAGTTGTCCTCAAAACCAATATACATCCTGCTATATCTCCCACATGGAAAGTGCCAGGAGGGAGAAGTGGGGATTATGCTTAGACTTTCTCGGAACTGCTTCAAATCAACTAGATCTCTTTGTGCTGTAAATCTCCCAACAGCCAAACGCAAAAGCAGCAAACATCTCGCTGTATGTCCCACATCCAAAGTGCCAAGAGAGAGCTTGCTCTCCCTGTCTTTGAGTACTGTTTTCACTGTCCCGGTTACCTCTTTGCTAACGTTCTCTTCAGAGCTGCAGTGAAACCAGGAACCACGTGGAGAAGGCACCCACACTGAAAGTGCCTGGAGGGAACATTGGGGCTTCTTCTCAGTGTCTCTGACATAGGGTTTCACTGTCCCGGGAAAGTCTCTGCTAACACCGTGCAGAGCGTTGTGCCCAATATACAGAAACGTCTTGCGGTATCTCCTACAGGGAAAGTGCCAGGAGGGAATTGTCGAGCTTGTTCTCAGTGTCTCTGAGAATTGCTCTGATTATCCGTGTGACCTCTTTGCTAAGACTCTCCAGAGAGCCGTCCTCAAAACCAACACACATCTTGACATATCTCCCACATTGATCGCAGTGTCTCCAGGAACGGCATTCAAGGAGCCAGGACCTTTTCTCCCTACACTCTCCATTGAGTTGTCCTCAAAACCAATATACATCCTGCTATATCTCCCACATGGAAAGTGCCAGGAGGGAGAAGTAGGGATTATGTTTAGACTTTCTCGGAACTGCTTCAAATCAACTAGATCTCTTTGTGCTGTAAATCTCCCAACAGCCAAACGCAAAAGCAGCAAACATCTCGCTGTATGTCCCACATCCAAAGTGCCAAGAGAGAGCTTGCTCTCCCTGTCTTTGAGTACTGTTTTCACTGTCCCGGTTACCTCTTTGCTAACGTTCTCTTCAGAGCTGCAGTGAAACCAGGAACCACGTGGAGAAGGCACCCACACTGAAAGTGCCTGGAGGGAACATTGGGGCTTCTTCTCAGTGTCTCTGACATAGGGTTTCACTGTCCCGGGAAAGTCTCTGCTAACACCGTGCAGAGCGCTGTGCCCAATATACAGAAACGTCTTGCGGTATCTCCTACAGGGAAAGTGCCAGGAGGGAATTGTCGAGCTTGTTCTCAGTGTCTCTGAGAATTGCTCTGATTATCCGTGTGACCTCTTTGCTAAGACTCTCCAGAGAGCCGTCCTCAAAACAAACACACATCTTGACATATCTCCCACATTGATCGCAGTGTCTCCAGAAACGGCATTCAAGGAGCCAGGACCTTTTCTCCCTACACTCTCCATTGAGTTGTCCTCAAAACCAATATACATCCTGCTATATCTCCCACATGGAAAGTGCCAGGAGGGAGAAGTGGGGATTATGTTTAGACTTTCTCGGAACTGCTTCAAATCAACTAGATCTCTTTGTGCTGTAAATCTCCCAACAGCCAAACGCAAAAGCAGCAAACATCTCGCTGTATGTCCCACATCCAAAGTGCCAAGAGAGAGCTTGCTCTCCCTGTCTTTGAGTACTGTTTTCACTGTCCCGGTTACCTCTTTGCTAACGTTCTCTTCAGAGCTGCAGTGAAACCAGGAACCACGTGGAGAAGGCACCCACACTGAAAGTGCCTGGAGGGAACATTGGGGCTTCTTCTCAGTGTCTCTGACATAGGGTTTCACTGTCCCGGGAAAGTCTCTGCTAACACCGTGCAGAGCGCTGTGCCCAATATACAGAAACGTCTTGCGGTATCTCCTACAGGGAAAGTGCCAGGAGGGAATTGTCGAGCTTGTTCTCAGTGTCTCTGAGAATTGCTCTGATTATCCGTGTGACCTCTTTGCTAAGACTCTCCAGAGAGCCGTCCTCAAAACCAACACACATCTTGACATATCTCCCACATTGATCGCAGTGTCTCCAGGAACGGCATTCAAGGAGCCAGGACCTTTTCTCCCTACGCTCTCCATTGAGTTGTCCTCAAAACCAATATACATCCTGCTATATCTCCCACCTGGAAAGTGCCAGGAGGGAGAAGTGGGGATTATGTTTAGACTTTCTCGGAACTGCTTCAAATCAACTAGATCTCTTTGTGCTGTAAATCTCCCAACAGCCAAACGCAAAAGCAGCAAACATCTCGCTGTATGTCCCACATCCAAAGTGCCAAGAGAGAGCTTGCTCTCCCTGTCTTTGAGTACTGTTTTCACTGTCACGGTTACCTCTTTGCTAACGTTCTCTTCAGAGCTGCAGTGAAACCAGGAACCACGTGGAGAAGGCACCCACACTGAAAGTGCCTGGAGGGAACATTGGGGCTTCTTCTCAGTGTCTCTGACATAGGGTTTCACTGTCCCGGGAAAGTCTCTGCTAACACCGTGCAGAGCGCTGTGCCCAATATACAGAAACGTCTTGCGGTATCTCCTACAGGGAAAGTGCCAGGAGGGAATTGTCGAGCTTGTTCTCAGTGTCTCTGAGAATTGCTCTGATTATCCGTGTGACCTCTTTGCTAAGACTCTCCAGAGAGACGTCCTCAAAACCAACACACATCTTGACATATCTCCCACATTGATCGCAGTGTCTCCAGGAACGGCATTCAAGGAGCCAGGACCTTTTCTCCCTACACTGTCCATTGAGTTGTCCTCAAAACCAATATACATCCTGCTATATCTCCCACCTGGAAAGTGCCAGGAGGGAGAAGTGGGGATTATGTTTAGACTTTCTCGGAACTGCTTCAAATCAACTAGATCTCTTTGTGCTGTAAATCTCCCAACAGCCAAACGCAAAAGCAGCAAACATCTCGCTGTATGTCCCACATCCAAAGTGCCAAGAGAGAGCTTGCTCTCCCTGTCTTTGAGTACTGTTTTCACTGTCCCGGTTACCTCTTTGCTAACGTTCTCTTCAGAGCTGCAGTGAAACCAGGAACCACGTGGAGAAGGCACCCACACTGAAAGTGCCTGGAGGGAACATTGGGGCTTCTTCTCAGTGTCTCTGACATAGGGTTTCACTGTCCCGGGAAAGTCTCTGCTAACACCGTGCAGAGCGCTGTGCCCAATATACAGAAACGTCTTGCGGTATCTCCTACAGGGAAAGTGCCAGGAGGGAATTGTCGAGCTTGTTCTCAGTGTCTCTGAGAATTGCTCTGATTATCCGTGTGACCTCTTTGCTAAGACTCTCCAGAGAGACGTCCTCAAAACCAACACACATCTTGACATATCTCCCACATTGATCGCAGTGTCTCCAGAAACGGCATTCAAGGAGCCAGGACCTTTTCTCCCTACACTCTCCATTGAGTTGTCCTCAAAACCAATATACATCCTGCTATATCTCCCACCTGGAAAGTGCCAGGAGGGAGAAGTGGGGATTATGTTTAGACTTTCTCGGAACTGCTTCAAATCAACTAGATCTCTTTGTGCTGTAAATCTCCCAACAGCCAAACGCAAAAGCAGCAAACATCTCGCTGTATGTCCCACATCCAAAGTGCCAAGAGAGAGCTTGCTCTCCCTGTCTTTGAGTACTGTTTTCACTGTCCCGGTTACCTCTTTGCTAACGTTCTCTTCAGAGCTGCAGTGAAACCAGGAACCACGTGGAGAAGGCACCCACACTGAAAGTGCCTGGAGGGAACATTGGGGCTTCTTCTCAGTGTCTCTGACATAGGGTTTCACTGTCCCGGGAAAGTCTCTGCTAACACCGTGCAGAGCGCTGTGCCCAATATACAGAAACGTCTTGCGGTATCTCCTACAGGGAAAGTGCCAGGAGGGAATTGTCGAGCTTGTTCTGAGTGTCTCTGAGAATTGCTCTGATTATCCGTGTGACCTCTTTGCTAAGACTCTCCAGAGAGCCGTCCTCAAAACAAACACACATCTTGACATATCTCCCACATTGATCGCAGTGTCTCCAGGAACGGCATTCAAGGAGCCAGGAACTTTTCTCCCTACACTGTCCATTGAGTTGTCCTCAAAACCAATATACATCCTGCTATATCTCCCACCTGGAAAGTGCCAGGAGGGAGAAGTGGGGATTATGTTTAGACTTTCTCGGAACTGCTTCAAATCAACTAGATCTCTTTGTGCTGTAAATCTCCCAACAGCCAAACGCAAAAGCAGCAAACATCTCGCTGTATGTCCCACATCCAAAGTGCCAAGAGAGAGCTTGCTCTCCCTGTCTTTGAGTACTGTTTTCACTGTCCCGGTTACCTCTTTGCTAACGTTCTCTTCAGAGCTGCAGTGAAACCAGGAACCACGTGGAGAAGGCACCCACACTGAAAGTGCCTGGAGGGAACATTGGGGCTTCTTCTCAGTGTCTCTGACATAGGGTTTCACTGTCCCGGGAAAGTCTCTGCTAACACCGTGCAGAGCGCTGTGCCCAATATACAGAAACGTCTTGCGGTATCTCCTACAGGGAAAGTGCCAGGAGGGAATTGTCGAGCTTGTTCTCAGTGTCTCTGATAATTGCTCTGATTATCCGTGTGACCTCTTTGCTAAGACTCTCCAGAGAGACGTCCTCAAAACCAACACACATCTTGACATATCTCCCACATTGATCGCAGTGTCTCCAGAAACGGCATTCAAGGAGCCAGGACCTTTTCTCCCTACACTCTCCATTGAGTTGTCCTCAAAACCAATATACATCCTGCTATATCTCCCACCTGGAAAGTGCCAGGAGGGAGAAGTGGGGATTATGTTTAGACTTTCTCGGAACTGCTTCAAATCAACTAGATCTCTTTGTGCTGTAAATCTCCCAACAGCCAAACGCAAAAGCAGCAAACATCTCGCTGTATGTCCCACATCCAAAGTGCCAAGAGAGAGCTTGCTCTCCCTGTCTTTGAGTACTGTTTTCACTGTCCCGGTTACCTCTTTGCTAACGTTCTCTTCAGAGCTGCAGTGAAACCAGGAACCACGTGGAGAAGGCACCCACACTGAAAGTGCCTGGAGGGAACATTGGGGCTTCTTCTCAGTGTCTCTGACATAGGGTTTCACTGTCCCGGGAAAGTCTCTGCTAACACCGTGCAGAGCGCTGTGCCCAATATACAGAAACGTCTTGCGGTATCTCCTACAGGGAAAGTGCCAGGAGGGAATTGTCGAGCTTGTTCTGAGTGTCTCTGAGAATTGCTCTGATTATCCGTGTGACCTCTTTGCTAAGACTCTCCAGAGAGACGTCCTCAAAACAAACACACATCTTGACATATCTCCCACATTGATCGCAGTGTCTCCAGGAACGGCATTCAAGGAGCCAGGAACTTTTCTCCCTACACTCTCCATTGAGTTGTCCTCAAAACCAATATACATCCTGCTATATCTCCCACCTGGAAAGTGCCAGGAGGGAGAAGTGGGGATTATGTTTAGACTTTCTCGGAACTGCTTCAAATCAACTAGATCTCTTTGTGCTGTAAATCTCCCAACAGCCAAACGCAAAAGCAGCAAACATCTCGCTGTATGTCCCACATCCAAAGTGCCAAGAGAGAGCTTGCTCTCCCTGTCTTTGAGTACTGTTTTCACTGTCCCGGTTACCTCTTTGCTAACATTCTCTTCAGAGCTGCAGTGAAACCAGGAACCACGTGGAGAAGGCACCCACACTGAAAGTGCCTGGAGGGAACATTGGGGCTTCTTCTCAGTGTCTCTGACATAGGGTTTCACTGTCCCGGGAAAGTCTCTGCTAACACCGTGCAGAGCGCTGTGCCCAATATACAGAAACGTCTTGCGGTATCTCCTACAGGGAAAGTGCCAGGAGGGAATTGTCGAGCTTGTTCTGAGTGTCTCTGAGAATTGCTCTGATTATCCGTGTGACCTCTTTGCTAAGACTCTCCAGAGAGACGTCCTCAAAACAAACACACATCTTGACATATCTCCCACATTGATCGCAGTGTCTCCAGGAACGGCATTCAAGGAGCCAGGACCTTTTCTCCCTACACTCTCCATTGAGTTGTCCTCAAAACCAATATACATCCTGCTATATCTCCCACATAGAAAGTGCCTGGAGGGAGAAGTGGGGATTATGTTTAGACTTTCTCGGAACTGCTTCAAATCAACTAGATCTCTTTGTGCTGTAAATCTCCCAACAGCCAAACGCAAAAGCAGCAAACATCTCGCTGTATGTCCCACATCCAAAGTGCCAAGAGAGAGCTTGCTCTCCCTGTCTTTGAGTACTGTTTTCACTGTCCCGGTTACCTCTTTGCTAACGTTCTCTTCAGAGCTGCAGTGAAACCAGGAACCACGTGGAGAAGGCACCCACACTGAAAGTGCCTGGAGGGAACATTGGGGCTTCTTCTCAGTGTCTCTGACATAGGGTTTCACTGTCCCGGGAAAGTCTCTGCTAACACCGTGCAGAGCGCTGTGCCCAATATACAGAAACGTCTTGCGGTATCTCCTACAGGGAAAGTGCCAGGAGGGAATTGTCGAGCTTGTTCTCAGTGTCTCTGAGAATTGCTCTGATTATCCGTGTGACCTCTTTGCTAAGACTCTCCAGAGAGACGTCCTCAAAACAAACACACATCTTGACATATCTCCCACATTGATCGCAGTGTCTCCAGGAACGGCATTCAAGGAGCCAGGACCTTTTCTCCCTACACTCTCCATTGAGTTGTCCTCAAAACCAATATACATCCTGCTATATCTCCCACATGGAAAGTGCCAGGAGGGAGAAGTGGGGATTATGTTTAGACTTTCTCGGAACTGCTTCAAATCAACTAGATCTCTTTGTGCTGTAAATCTCCCAACAGCCAAACGCAAAAGCAGCAAACATCTCGCTGTATGTCCCACATCCAAAGTGCCAAGAGAGAGCTTGCTCTCCCTGTCTTTGAGTACTGTTTTCACTGTCCCGGTTACCTCTTTGCTAACGTTCTCTTCAGAGCTGCAGTGAAACCAGGAACCACGTGGAGAAGGCACCCACACTGAAAGTGCCTGGAGGGAACATTGGGGCTTCTTCTCAGTGTCTCTGACATAGGGTTTCACTGTCCCGGGAAAGTCTCTGCTAACACCGTGCAGAGCGCTGTGCCCAATATACAGAAACGTCTTGCGGTATCTCCTACAGGGAAAGTGCCAGGAGGGAATTGTGGAGCTTGTTCTCAGTGTCTCTGAGAATTGCTCTGATTATCTGTGTGACCTCTTTGCTAAGACTCTCCAGAGAGCCGTCCTCAAAACAAACACACATCTTGACATATCTCCCACATTGATCGCAGTGTCTCCAGGAACGGCATTCAAGGAGCCAGGACCTTTTCTCCCTACACTCTCCATTGAGTTGTCCTCAAAACCAATATACATCCTGCTATATCTCCCACCTGGAAAGTGCCAGGAGGGAGAAGTGGGGATTATGTTTAGACTTTCTCGGAACTGCTTCAAATCAACTAGATCTCTTTGTGCTGTAAATCTCCCAACAGCCAAACGCAAAAGCAGCAAACATCTCGCTGTATGTCCCACATCCAAAGTGCCAAGAGAGAGCTTGCTCTCCCTGTCTTTGAGTACTGTTTTCACTGTCCCGGTTACCTCTTTGCTAACGTTCTCTTCAGAGCTGCAGTGAAACCAGGAACCACGTGGAGAAGGCACCCACACTGAAAGTGCCTGGAGGGAACATTGGGGCTTCTTCTCAGTGTCTCTGACATAGGGTTTCACTGTCCCGGGAAAGTCTCTGCTAACACCGTGCAGAGCGCTGTGCCCAATATACAGAAACGTCTTGCGGTATCTCCTACAGGGAAAGTGCCAGGAGGGAATTGTCGAGCTTGTTCTCAGTGTCTCTGAGAATTGCTCTGATTATCCGTGTGACCTCTTTGCTAAGACTCTCCAGAGAGACGTCCTCAAAACAAACACACATCTTGACATATCTCCCACATTGATCGCAGTGTCTCCAGGAACGGCATTCAAGGAGCCAGGACCTTTTCTCCCTACACTCTCCATTGAGTTGTCCTCAAAACCAATATACATCCTGCTATATCTCCCACATAGAAAGTGCCTGGAGGGAGAAGTGGGGATTATGTTTAGACTTTCTCGGAACTGCTTCAAATCAACTAGATCTCTTTGTGCTGTAAATCTCCCAACAGCCAAACGCAAAAGCAGCAAACATCTCGCTGTATGTCCCACATCCAAAGTGCCAAGAGAGAGCTTGCTCTCCCTGTCTTTGAGTACTGTTTTCACTGTCCCGGTTACCTCTTTGCTAACGTTCTCTTCAGAGCTGCAGTGAAACCAGGAACCACGTGGAGAAGGCACCCACACTGAAAGTGCCTGGAGGGAACATTGGGGCTTCTTCTCAGTGTCTCTGACATAGGGTTTCACTGTCCCGGGAAAGTCTCTGCTAACACCGTGCAGAGCGCTGTGCCCAATATACAGAAACGTCTTGCGGTATCTCCTACAGGGAAAGTGCCAGGAGGGAATTGTCGAGCTTGTTCTCAGTGTCTCTGATAATTGCTCTGATTATCCGTGTGACCTCTTTGCTAAGACTCTCCAGAGAGACGTCCTCAAAACCAACACACATCTTGACATATCTCCCACATTGATCGCAGTGTCTCCAGAAACGGCATTCAAGGAGCCAGGACCTTTTCTCCCTACACTCTCCATTGAGTTGTCCTCAAAACCAATATACATCCTGCTATATCTCCCACCTGGAAAGTGCCAGGAGGGAGAAGTGGGGATTATGTTTAGACTTTCTCGGAACTGCTTCAAATCAACTAGATCTCTTTGTGCTGTAAATCTCCCAACAGCCAAACGCAAAAGCAGCAAACATCTCGCTGTATGTCCCACATCCAAAGTGCCAAGAGAGAGCTTGCTCTCCCTGTCTTTGAGTACTGTTTTCACTGTCCCGGTTACCTCTTTGCTAACGTTCTCTTCAGAGCTGCAGTGAAACCAGGAACCACGTGGAGAAGGCACCCACACTGAAAGTGCCTGGAGGGAACATTGGGGCTTCTTCTCAGTGTCTCTGACATAGGGTTTCACTGTCCCGGGAAAGTCTCTGCTAACACCGTGCAGAGCGCTGTGCCCAATACACAGAAACGTCTTGCGGTATCTCCTACAGGGAAAGTGCCAGGAGGGAATTGTCGAGCTTGTTCTGAGTGTCTCTGAGAATTGCTCTGATTATCCGTGTGACCTCTTTGCTAAGACTCTCCAGAGAGCCGTCCTCAAAACAAACACACATCTTGACATATCTCCCACATTGATCGCAGTGTCTCCAGGAATGGCATTCAAGGAGCCAGGAACTTTTCTCCCTACACTGTCCATTGAGTTGTCCTCAAAACCAATATACATCCTGCTATATCTCCCACATGGAAAGTGCCAGGAGGGAGAAGTGGGGATTATGTTTAGACTTTCTCGGAACTGCTTCAAATCAACTAGATCTCTTTGTGCTGTAAATCTCCCAACAGCCAAACGCAAAAGCAGCAAACATCTCGCTGTATGTCCCACATCCAAAGTGCCAAGAGAGAGCTTGCTCTCCCTGTCTTTGAGTACTGTTTTCACTGTCCCGGTTACCTCTTTGCTAACATTCTCTTCAGAGCTGCAGTGAAACCAGGAACCACGTGGAGAAGGCACCCACACTGAAAGTGCCTGGAGGGAACATTGGGGCTTCTTCTCAGTGTCTCTGACATAGGGTTTCACTGTCCCGGGAAAGTCTCTGCTAACACCGTGCAGAGCGCTGTGCCCAATATACAGAAACGTCTTGCGGTATCTCCTACAGGGAAAGTGCCAGGAGGGAATTGTCGAGCTTGTTCTGAGTGTCTCTGAGAATTGCTCTGATTATCCGTGTGACCTCTTTGCTAAGACTCTCCAGAGAGCCGTCCTCAAAACAAACACACATCTTGACATATCTCCCACATTGATCGCAGTGTCTCCAGGAACGGCATTCAAGGAGCCAGGACCTTTTCTCCCTACACTCTCCATTGAGTTGTCCTCAAAACCAATATACATCCTGCTATATCTCCCACATAGAAAGTGCCTGGAGGGAGAAGTGGGGATTATGTTTAGACTTTCTCGGAACTGCTTCAAATCAACTAGATCTCTTTGTGCTGTAAATCTCCCAACAGCCAAACGCAAAAGCAGCAAACATCTCGCTGTATGTCCCACATCCAAAGTGCCAAGAGAGAGCTTGCTCTCCCTGTCTTTGAGTACTGTTTTCACTGTCCCGGTTACCTCTTTGCTAACGTTCTCTTCAGAGCTGCAGTGAAACCAGGAACCACGTGGAGAAGGCATCCACACTGAAAGTGCCTGGAGGGAACATTGGGGCTTCTTCTCAGTGTCTCTGACATAGGGTTTCACTGTCCCGGGAAAGTCTCTGCTAACACCGTGCAGAGCGCTGTGCCCAATATACAGAAACGTCTTGCGGTATCTCCTACAGGGAAAGTGCCAGGAGGGAATTGTCGAGCTTGTTCTCAGTGTCTCTGAGAATTGCTCTGATTATCCGTGTGACCTCTTTGCTAAGACTCTCCAGAGAGCCGTCCTCAAAACAAACACACATCTTGACATATCTCCCACATTGATCGCAGTGTCTCCAGAAACGGCATTCAAGGAGCCAGGACCTTTTCTCCCTACACTCTCCATTGAGTTGTCCTCAAAACCAATATACATCCTGCTATATCTCCCACATGGAAAGTGCCAGGAGGGAGAAGTGGGGATTATGTTTAGACTTTCTCGGAACTGCTTCAAATCAACTAGATCTCTTTGTGCTGTAAATCTCCCAACAGCCAAACGCAAAAGCAGCAAACATCTCGCTGTATGTCCCACATCCAAAGTGCCAAGAGAGAGCTTGCTCTCCCTGTCTTTGAGTACTGTTTTCACTGTCCCGGTTACCTCTTTGCTAACGTTCTCTTCAGAGCTGCAGTGAAACCAGGAACCACGTGGAGAAGGCACCCACACTGAAAGTGCCTGGAGGGAACATTGGGGCTTCTTCTCAGTGTCTCTGACATAGGGTTTCACTGTCCCGGGAAAGTCTCTGCTAACACCGTGCAGAGCGCTGTGCCCAATATACAGAAACGTCTTGCGGTATCTCCTACAGGGAAAGTGCCAGGAGGGAATTGTCGAGCTTGTTCTGAGTGTCTCTGAGAATTGCTCTGATTATCCGTGTGACCTCTTTGCTAAGACTCTCCAGAGAGCCGTCCTCAAAACAAACACACATCTTGACATATCTCCCACATTGATCGCAGTGTCTCCAGGAACGGCATTCAAGGAGCCAGGACCTTTTCTCCCTACACTCTCCATTGAGTTGTCCTCAAAACCAATATACATCCTGCTATATCTCCCACCTGGAAAGTGCCAGGAGGGAGAAGTGGGGATTATGTTTAGACTTTCTCGGAACTGCTTCAAATCAACTAGATCTCTTTGTGCTGTAAATCTCCCAACAGCCAAACGCAAAAGCAGCAAACATCTCGCTGTATGTCCCACATCCAAAGTGCCAAGAGAGAGCTTGCTCTCCCTGTCTTTGAGTACTGTTTTCACTGTCCCGGTTACCTCTTTGCTAACATTCTCTTCAGAGCTGCAGTGAAACCAGGAACCACGTGGAGAAGGCACCCACACTGAAAGTGCCTGGAGGGAACATTGGGGCTTCTTCTCAGTGTCTCTGACATAGGGTTTCACTGTCCCGGGAAAGTCTCTGCTAACACCGTGCAGAGCGCTGTGCCCAATATACAGAAACGTCTTGCGGTATCTCCTACAGGGAAAGTGCCAGGAGGGAATTGTCGAGCTTGTTCTCAGTGTCTCTGAGAATTGCTCTGATTATCCGTGTGACCTCTTTGCTAAGACTCTCCAGAGAGACGTCCTCAAAACCAACACACATCTTGACATATCTCCCACATTGATCGCAGTGTCTCCAGGAACGGCATTCAAGGAGCCAGGACCTTTTCTCCCTACACTCTCCATTGAGTTGTCCTCAAAACCAATATACATCCTGCTATATCTCCCACATAGAAAGTGCCTGGAGGGAGAAGTGGGGATTATGTTTAGACTTTCTCGGAACTGCTTCAAATCAACTAGATCTCTTTGTGCTGTAAATCTCCCAACAGCCAAACGCAAAAGCAGCAAACATCTCGCTGTATGTCCCACATCCAAAGTGCCAAGAGAGAGCTTGCTCTCCCTGTCTTTGAGTACTGTTTTCACTGTCCCGGTTACCTCTTTGCTAACGTTCTCTTCAGAGCTGCAGTGAAACCAGGAACCACGTGGAGAAGGCACCCACACTGAAAGTGCCTGGAGGGAACATTGGGGCTTCTTCTCAGTGTCTCTGACATAGGGTTTCACTGTCCCGGGAAAGTCTCTGCTAACACCGTGCAGAGCGCTGTGCCCAATATACAGAAACGTCTTGCGGTATCTCCTACAGGGAAAGTGCCAGGAGGGAATTGTCGAGCTTGTTCTCAGTGTCTCTGAGAATTGCTCTGATTATCCGTGTGACCTCTTTGCTAAGACTCTCCAGAGAGACGTCCTCAAAACAAACACACATCTTGACATATCTCCCACATTGATCGCAGTGTCTCCAGAAACGGCATTCAAGGAGCCAGGACCTTTTCTCCCTACACTCTCCATTGAGTTGTCCTCAAAACCAATATACATCCTGCTATATCTCCCACATGGAAAGTGCCAGGAGGGAGAAGTGGGGATTATGTTTAGACTTTCTCGGAACTGCTTCAAATCAACTAGATCTCTTTGTGCTGTAAATCTCCCAACAGCCAAACGCAAAAGCAGCAAACATCTCGCTGTATGTCCCACATCCAAAGTGCCAAGAGAGAGCTTGCTCTCCCTGTCTTTGAGTACTGTTTTCACTGTCCCGGTTACCTCTTTGCTAACGTTCTCTTCAGAGCTGCAGTGAAACCAGGAACCACGTGGAGAAGGCACCCACACTGAAAGTGCCTGGAGGGAACATTGGGGCTTCTTCTCAGTGTCTCTGACATAGGGTTTCACTGTCCCGGGAAAGTCTCTGCTAACACCGTGCAGAGCGCTGTGCCCAATATACAGAAACGTCTTGCGGTATCTCCTACAGGGAAAGTGCCAGGAGGGAATTGTCGAGCTTGTTCTGAGTGTCTCTGAGAATTGCTCTGATTATCCGTGTGACCTCTTTGCTAAGACTCTCCAGAGAGACGTCCTCAAAACAAACACACATCTTGACATATCTCCCACATTGATCGCAGTGTCTCCAGGAACGGCATTCAAGGAGCCAGGACCTTTTCTCCCTACACTCTCCATTGAGTTGTCCTCAAAACCAATATACATCCTGCTATATCTCCCACATGGAAAGTGCCAGGAGGGAGAAGTGGGGATTATGTTTAGACTTTCTCGGAACTGCTTCAAATCAACTAGATCTCTTTGTGCTGTAAATCTCCCAACAGCCAAACGCAAAAGCAGCAAACATCTCGCTGTATGTCCCACATCCAAAGTGCCAAGAGAGAGCTTGCTCTCCCTGTCTTTGAGTACTGTTTTCACTGTCCCGGTTACCTCTTTGCTAACATTCTCTTCAGAGCTGCAGTGAAACCAGGAACCACGTGGAGAAGGCACCCACACTGAAAGTGCCTGGAGGGAACATTGGGGCTTCTTCTCAGTGTCTCTGACATAGGGTTTCACTGTCCCGGGAAAGTCTCTGCTAACACCGTGCAGAGCGCTGTGCCCAATATACAGAAACGTCTTGCGGTATCTCCTACAGGGAAAGTGCCAGGAGGGAATTGTCGAGCTTGTTCTCAGTGTCTCTGAGAATTGCTCTGATTATCCGTGTGACCTCTTTGCTAAGACTCTCCAGAGAGACGTCCTCAAAACCAACACACATCTTGACATATCTCCCACATTGATCGCAGTGTCTCCAGGAACGGCATTCAAGGAGCCAGGACCTTTTCTCCCTACACTCTCCATTGAGTTGTCCTCAAAACCAATATACATCCTGCTATATCTCCCACATAGAAAGTGCCTGGAGGGAGAAGTGGGGATTATGTTTAGACTTTCTCGGAACTGCTTCAAATCAACTAGATCTCTTTGTGCTGTAAATCTCCCAACAGCCAAACGCAAAAGCAGCAAACATCTCGCTGTATGTCCCACATCCAAAGTGCCAAGAGAGAGCTTGCTCTCCCTGTCTTTGAGTACTGTTTTCACTGTCCCGGTTACCTCTTTGCTAACGTTCTCTTCAGAGCTGCAGTGAAACCAGGAACCACGTGGAGAAGGCACCCACACTGAAAGTGCCTGGAGGGAACATTGGGGCTTCTTCTCAGTGTCTCTGACATAGGGTTTCACTGTCCCGGGAAAGTCTCTGCTAACACCGTGCAGAGCGCTGTGCCCAATATACAGAAACGTCTTGCGGTATCTCCTACAGGGAAAGTGCCAGGAGGGAATTGTCGAGCTTGTTCTGAGTGTCTCTGAGAATTGCTCTGATTATCCGTGTGACCTCTTTGCTAAGACTCTCCAGAGAGCCGTCCTCAAAACAAATACACATCTTGACATATCTCCCACATTGATCGCAGTGTCTCCAGGAACGGCATTCAAGGAGCCAGGACCTTTTCTCCCTACACTCTCCATTGAGTTGTCCTCAAAACCAATATACATCCTGCTATATCTCCCACATAGAAAGTGCCTGGAGGGAGAAGTGGGGATTATGTTTAGACTTTCTCGGAACTGCTTCAAATCAACTAGATCTCTTTGTGCTGTAAATCTCCCAACAGCCAAACGCAAAAGCAGCAAACATCTCGCTGTATGTCCCACATCCAAAGTGCCAAGAGAGAGCTTGCTCTCCCTGTCTTTGAGTACTGTTTTCACTGTCCCGGTTACCTCTTTGCTAACGTTCTCTTCAGAGCTGCAGTGAAACCAGGAACCACGTGGAGAAGGCACCCACACTGAAAGTGCCTGGAGGGAACATTGGGGCTTCTTCTCAGTGTCTCTGACATAGGGTTTCACTGTCCCGGGAAAGTCTCTGCTAACACCGTGCAGAGCGCTGTGCCCAATATACAGAAACGTCTTGCGGTATCTCCTACAGGGAAAGTGCCAGGAGGGAATTGTCGAGCTTGTTCTGAGTGTCTCTGAGAATTGCTCTGATTATCCGTGTGACCTCTTTGCTAAGACTCTCCAGAGAGCCGTCCTCAAAACAAATACACATCTTGACATATCTCCCACATTGATCGCAGTGTCTCCAGGAACGGCATTCAAGGAGCCAGGACCTTTTCTCCCTACACTCTCCATTGAGTTGTCCTCAAAACCAATATACATCCTGCTATATCTCCCACATAGAAAGTGCCTGGAGGGAGAAGTGGGGATTATGTTTAGACTTTCTCGGAACTGCTTCAAATCAACTAGATCTCTTTGTGCTGTAAATCTCCCAACAGCCAAACGCAAAAGCAGCAAACATCTCGCTGTATGTCCCACATCCAAAGTGCCAAGAGAGAGCTTGCTCTCCCTGTCTTTGAGTACTGTTTTCACTGTCCCGGTTACCTCTTTGCTAACGTTCTCTTCAGAGCTGCAGTGAAACCAGGAACCACGTGGAGAAGGCATCCACACTGAAAGTGCCTGGAGGGAACATTGGGGCTTCTTCTCAGTGTCTCTGACATAGGGTTTCACTGTCCCGGGAAAGTCTCTGCTAACACCGTGCAGAGCGCTGTGCCCAATATACAGAAACGTCTTGCGGTATCTCCTACAGGGAAAGTGCCAGGAGGGAATTGTCGAGCTTGTTCTCAGTGTCTCTGAGAATTGCTCTGATTATCCGTGTGACCTCTTTGCTAAGACTCTCCAGAGAGACGTCCTCAAAACAAACACACATCTTGACATATCTCCCACATTGATCGCAGTGTCTCCAGAAACGGCATTCAAGGAGCCAGGACCTTTTCTCCCTACACTCTCCATTGAGTTGTCCTCAAAACCAATATACATCCTGCTATATCTCCCACATGGAAAGTGCCAGGAGGGAGAAGTGGGGATTATGTTTAGACTTTCTCGGAACTGCTTCAAATCAACTAGATCTCTTTGTGCTGTAAATCTCCCAACAGCCAAACGCAAAAGCAGCAAACATCTCGCTGTATGTCCCACATCCAAAGTGCCAAGAGAGAGCTTGCTCTCCCTGTCTTTGAGTACTGTTTTCACTGTCCCGGTTACCTCTTTGCTAACGTTCTCTTCAGAGCTGCAGTGAAACCAGGAACCACGTGGAGAAGGCACCCACACTGAAAGTGCCTGGAGGGAACATTGGGGCTTCTTCTCAGTGTCTCTGACATAGGGTTTCACTGTCCCGGGAAAGTCTCTGCTAACACCGTGCAGAGCGCTGTGCCCAATATACAGAAACGTCTTGCGGTATCTCCTACAGGGAAAGTGCCAGGAGGGAATTGTCGAGCTTGTTCTGAGTGTCTCTGAGAATTGCTCTGATTATCCGTGTGACCTCTTTGCTAAGACTCTCCAGAGAGCCGTCCTCAAAACAAACACACATCTTGACATATCTCCCACATTGATCGCAGTGTCTCCAGGAACGGCATTCAAGGAGCCAGGACCTTTTCTCCCTACACTCTCCATTGAGTTGTCCTCAAAACCAATATACATCCTGCTATATCTCCCACCTGGAAAGTGCCAGGAGGGAGAAGTGGGGATTATGTTTAGACTTTCTCGGAACTGCTTCAAATCAACTAGATCTCTTTGTGCTGTAAATCTCCCAACAGCCAAACGCAAAAGCAGCAAACATCTCGCTGTATGTCCCACATCCAAAGTGCCAAGAGAGAGCTTGCTCTCCCTGTCTTTGAGTACTGTTTTCACTGTCCCGGTTACCTCTTTGCTAACATTCTCTTCAGAGCTGCAGTGAAACCAGGAACCACGTGGAGAAGGCACCCACACTGAAAGTGCCTGGAGGGAACATTGGGGCTTCTTCTCAGTGTCTCTGACATAGGGTTTCACTGTCCCGGGAAAGTCTCTGCTAACACCGTGCAGAGCGCTGTGCCCAATATACAGAAACGTCTTGCGGTATCTCCTACAGGGAAAGTGCCAGGAGGGAATTGTCGAGCTTGTTCTCAGTGTCTCTGAGAATTGCTCTGATTATCCGTGTGACCTCTTTGCTAAGACTCTCCAGAGAGACGTCCTCAAAACCAACACACATCTTGACATATCTCCCACATTGATCGCAGTGTCTCCAGGAACGGCATTCAAGGAGCCAGGACCTTTTCTCCCTACACTCTCCATTGAGTTGTCCTCAAAACCAATATACATCCTGCTATATCTCCCACATAGAAAGTGCCTGGAGGGAGAAGTGGGGATTATGTTTAGACTTTCTCGGAACTGCTTCAAATCAACTAGATCTCTTTGTGCTGTAAATCTCCCAACAGCCAAACGCAAAAGCAGCAAACATCTCGCTGTATGTCCCACATCCAAAGTGCCAAGAGAGAGCTTGCTCTCCCTGTCTTTGAGTACTGTTTTCACTGTCCCGGTTACCTCTTTGCTAACGTTCTCTTCAGAGCTGCAGTGAAACCAGGAACCACGTGGAGAAGGCACCCACACTGAAAGTGCCTGGAGGGAACATTGGGGCTTCTTCTCAGTGTCTCTGACATAGGGTTTCACTGTCCCGGGAAAGTCTCTGCTAACACCGTGCAGAGCGCTGTGCCCAATATACAGAAACGTCTTGCGGTATCTCCTACAGGGAAAGTGCCAGGAGGGAATTGTCGAGCTTGTTCTGAGTGTCTCTGAGAATTGCTCTGATTATCCGTGTGACCTCTTTGCTAAGACTCTCCAGAGAGACGTCCTCAAAACAAACACACATCTTGACATATCTCCCACATTGATCGCAGTGTCTCCAGAAACGGCATTCAAGGAGCCAGGAACTTTTCTCCCTACACTCTCCATTGAGTTGTCCTCAAAACCAATATACATCCTGCTATATCTCCCACATGGAAAGTGCCAGGAGGGAGAAGTGGGGATTATGTTTAGACTTTCTCGGAACTGCTTCAAATCAACTAGATCTCTTTGTGCTGTAAATCTCCCAACAGCCAAACGCAAAAGCAGCAAACATCTCGCTGTATGTCCCACATCCAAAGTGCCAAGAGAGAGCTTGCTCTCCCTGTCTTTGAGTACTGTTTTCACTGTCCCGGTTACCTCTTTGCTAACGTTCTCTTCAGAGCTGCAGTGAAACCAGGAACCACGTGGAGAAGGCACCCACACTGAAAGTGCCTGGAGGGAACATTGGGGCTTCTTCTCAGTGTCTCTGACATAGGGTTTCACTGTCCCGGGAAAGTCTCTGCTAACACCGTGCAGAGCGCTGTGCCCAATATACAGAAACGTCTTGCGGTATCTCCTACAGGGAAAGTGCCAGGAGGGAATTGTTGAGCTTGTTCTGAGTGTCTCTGAGAATTGCTCTGATTATCCGTGTGACCTCTTTGCTAAGACTCTCCAGAGAGACGTCCTCAAAACAAACACACATCTTGACATATCTCCCACATTGATCGCAGTGTCTCCAGGAACGGCATTCAAGGAGCCAGGACCTTTTCTCCCTACACTCTCCATTGAGTTGTCCTCAAAACCAATATACATCCTGCTATATCTCCCACATAGAAAGTGCCTGGAGGGAGAAGTGGGGATTATGTTTAGACTTTCTTGGAACTGCTTCAAATCAACTAGATCTCTTTGTGCTGTAAATCTCCCAACAGCCAAACGCAAAAGCAGCAAACATCTCGCTGTATGTCCCACATCCAAAGTGCCAAGAGAGAGCTTGCTCTCCCTGTCTTTGAGTACTGTTTTCACTGTCCCGGTTACCTCTTTGCTAACGTTCTCTTCAGAGCTGCAGTGAAACCAGGAACCACGTGGAGAAGGCATCCACACTGAAAGTGCCTGGAGGGAACATTGGGGCTTCTTCTCAGTGTCTCTGACATAGGGTTTCACTATCCCGGGAAAGTCTCTGCTAACACCGTGCAGAGCGCTGTGCCCAATATACAGAAACGTCTTGCGGTATCTCCTACAGGGAAAGTGCCAGGAGGGAATTGTCGAGCTTGTTCTCAGTGTCTCTGAGAATTGCTCTGATTATCCGTGTGACCTCTTTGCTAAGACTCTCCAGAGAGACGTCCTCAAAACAAACACACATCTTGACATATCTCCCACATTGATCGCAGTGTCTCCAGAAACGGCATTCAAGGAGCCAGGAACTTTTCTCCCTACACTCTCCATTGAGTTGTCCTCAAAACCAATATACATCCTGCTATATCTCCCACATGGAAAGTGCCTGGAGGGAGAAGTGGGGATTATGTTTAGACTTTCTCGGAACTGCTTCAAATCAACTAGATCTCTTTGTGCTGTAAATCTCCCAACAGCCAAACGCAAAAGCAGCAAACATCTCGCTGTATGTCCCACATCCAAAGTGCCAAGAGAGAGCTTGCTCTCCCTGTCTTTGAGTACTGTTTTCACTGTCCCGGTTACCTCTTTGCTAACGTTCTCTTCAGAGCTGCAGTGAAACCAGGAACCACGTGGAGAAGGCACCCACACTGAAAGTGCCTGGAGGGAACATTGGGGCTTCTTCTCAGTGTCTCTGACATAGGGTTTCACTGTCCCGGGAAAGTCTCTGCTAACACCGTGCAGAGCGCTGTGCCCAATATACAGAAACGTCTTGCGGTATCTCCTACAGGGAAAGTGCCAGGAGGGAATTGTCGAGCTTGTTCTGAGTGTCTCTGAGAATTGCTCTGATTATCCGTGTGACCTCTTTGCTAAGACTCTCCAGAGAGCCGTCCTCAAAACAAACACACATCTTGACATATCTCCCACATTGATCGCAGTGTCTCCAGGAACGGCATTCAAGGAGCCAGGAACTTTTCTCCCTACACTGTCCATTGAGTTGTCCTCAAAACCAATATACATCCTGCTATATCTCCCACATGGAAAGTGCCAGGAGGGAGAAGTGGGGATTATGTTTAGACTTTCTCGGAACTGCTTCAAATCAACTAGATCTCTTTGTGCTGTAAATCTCCCAACAGCCAAACGCAAAAGCAGCAAACATCTCCCTGTATGTCCCACATCCAAAGTGCCAAGAGAGAGCTTGCTCTCCCTGTCTTTGAGTACTGTTTTCACTGTCCCGGTTACCTCTTTGCTAACGTTCTCTTCAGAGCTGCAGTGAAACCAGGAACCACGTGGAGAAGGCACCCACACTGAAAGTGCCTGGAGGGAACATTGGGGCTTCTTCTCAGTGTCTCTGACATAGGGTTTCACTGTCCCGGGAAAGTCTCTGCTAACACCGTGCAGAGCGCTGTGCCCAATATACAGAAACGTCTTGCGGTATCTCCTACAGGGAAAGTGCCAGGAGGGAATTGTCGAGCTTGTTCTCAGTGTCTCTGAGAATTGCTCTGATTATCCGTGTGACCTCTTTGCTAAGACTCTCCAGAGAGACGTCCTCAAAACAAACACACATCTTGACATATCTCCCACATTGATCGCAGTGTCTCCAGGAACGGCATTCAAGGAGCCAGGACCTTTTCTCCCTACACTCTCCATTGAGTTGTCCTCAAAACCAATATACATCCTGCTATATCTCCCACATAGAAAGTGCCTGGAGGGAGAAGTGGGGATTATGTTTAGACTTTCTCGGAACTGCTTCAAATCAACTAGATCTCTTTGTGCTGTAAATCTCCCAACAGCCAAACGCAAAAGCAGCAAACATCTCGCTGTATGTCCCACATCCAAAGTGCCAAGAGAGAGCTTGCTCTCCCTGTCTTTGAGTACTGTTTTCACTGTCCCGGTTACCTCTTTGCTAACGTTCTCTTCAGAGCTGCAGTGAAACCAGGAACCACGTGGAGAAGGCATCCACACTGAAAGTGCCTGGAGGGAACATTGGGGCTTCTTCTCAGTGTCTCTGACATAGGGTTTCACTGTCCCGGGAAAGTCTCTGCTAACACCGTGCAGAGCGCTGTGCCCAATATACAGAAACGTCTTGCGGTATCTCCTACAGGGAAAGTGCCAGGAGGGAATTGTCGAGCTTGTTCTCAGTGTCTCTGAGAATTGCTCTGATTATCCGTGTGACCTCTTTGCTAAGACTCTCCAGAGAGACGTCCTCAAAACAAACACACATCTTGACATATCTCCCACATTGATCGCAGTGTCTCCAGAAACGGCATTCAAGGAGCCAGGACCTTTTCTCCCTACACTCTCCATTGAGTTGTCCTCAAAACCAATATACATCCTGCTATATCTCCCACATGGAAAGTGCCAGGAGGGAGAAGTGGGGATTATGTTTAGACTTTCTCGGAACTGCTTCAAATCAACTAGATCTCTTTGTGCTGTAAATCTCCCAACAGCCAAACGCAAAAGCAGCAAACATCTCGCTGTATGTCCCACATCCAAAGTGCCAAGAGAGAGCTTGCTCTCCCTGTCTTTGAGTACTGTTTTCACTGTCCCGGTTACCTCTTTGCTAACGTTCTCTTCAGAGCTGCAGTGAAACCAGGAACCACGTGGAGAAGGCACCCACACTGAAAGTGCCTGGAGGGAACATTGGGGCTTCTTCTCAGTGTCTCTGACATAGGGTTTCACTCTCCCGGGAAAGTCTCTGCTAACACCGTGCAGAGCGCTGTGCCCAATATACAGAAACGTCTTGCGGTATCTCCTACAGGGAAAGTGCCAGGAGGGAATTGTCGAGCTTGTTCTGAGTGTCTCTGAGAATTGCTCTGATTATCCGTGTGACCTCTTTGCTAAGACTCTCCAGAGAGCCGTCCTCAAAACAAACACACATCTTGACATATCTCCCACATTGATCGCAGTGTCTCCAGGAACGGCATTCAAGGAGCCAGGACCTTTTCTCCCTACACTCTCCATTGAGTTGTCCTCAAAACCAATATACATCCTGCTATATCTCCCACCTGGAAAGTGCCAGGAGGGAGAAGTGGGGATTATGTTTAGACTTTCTTGGAACTGCTTCAAATCAACTAGATCTCTTTGTGCTGTAAATCTCCCAACAGCCAAACGCAAAAGCAGCAAACATCTCGCTGTATGTCCCACATCCAAAGTGCCAAGAGAGAGCTTGCTCTCCCTGTCTTTGAGTACTGTTTTCACTGTCCCGGTTACCTCTTTGCTAACGTTCTCTTCAGAGCTGCAGTGAAACCAGGAACCACGTGGAGAAGGCATCCACACTGAAAGTGCCTGGAGGGAACATTGGGGCTTCTTCTCAGTGTCTCTGACATAGGGTTTCACTATCCCGGGAAAGTCTCTGCTAACACCGTGCAGAGCGCTGTGCCCAATATACAGAAACGTCTTGCGGTATCTCCTACAGGGAAAGTGCCAGGAGGGAATTGTCGAGCTTGTTCTCAGTGTCTCTGAGAATTGCTCTGATTATCCGTGTGACCTCTTTGCTAAGACTCTCCAGAGAGCCGTCCTCAAAACCAACACACATCTTGACATATCTCCCACATTGATCGCAGTGTCTCCAGAAACGGCATTCAAGGAGCCAGGACCTTTTCTCCCTACACTCTCCATTGAGTTGTCCTCAAAACCAATATACATCCTGCTATATCTCCCACATGGAAAGTGCCAGGAGGGAGAAGTGGGGATTATGTTTAGACTTTCTCGGAACTGCTTCAAATCAACTAGATCTCTTTGTGCTGTAAATCTCCCAACAGCCAAACGCAAAAGCAGCAAACATCTCGCTGTATGTCCCACATCCAAAGTGCCAAGAGAGAGCTTGCTCTCCCTGTCTTTGAGTACTGTTTTCACTGTCCCGGTTACCTCTTTGCTAACGTTCTCTTCAGAGCTGCAGTGAAACCAGGAACCACGTGGAGAAGGCACCCACACTGAAAGTGCCTGGAGGGAACATTGGGGCTTCTTCTCAGTGTCTCTGACATAGGGTTTCACTGTCCCGGGAAAGTCTCTGCTAACACCGTGCAGAGCGCTGTGCCCAATATACAGAAACGTCTTGCGGTATCTCCTACAGGGAAAGTGCCAGGAGGGAATTGTCGAGCTTGTTCTGAGTGTCTCTGAGAATTGCTCTGATTATCCGTGTGACCTCTTTGCTAAGACTCTCCAGAGAGACGTCCTCAAAACAAACACACATCTTGACATATCTCCCACATTGATCGCAGTGTCTCCAGGAACGGCATTCAAGGAGCCAGGACCTTTTCTCCCTACACTGTCCATTGAGTTGTCCTCAAAACCAATATACATCCTGCTATATCTCCCACATAGAAAGTGCCTGGAGGGAGAAGTGGGGATTATGTTTAGACTTTCTTGGAACTGCTTCAAATCAACTAGATCTCTTTGTGCTGTAAATCTCCCAACAGCCAAACGCAAAAGCAGCAAACATCTCGCTGTATGTCCCACATCCAAAGTGCCAAGAGAGAGCTTGCTCTCCCTGTCTTTGAGTACTGTTTTCACTGTCCCGGTTACCTCTTTGCTAACGTTCTCTTCAGAGCTGCAGTGAAACCAGGAACCACGTGGAGAAGGCATCCACACTGAAAGTGCCTGGAGGGAACATTGGGGCTTCTTCTCAGTGTCTCTGACATAGGGTTTCACTATCCCGGGAAAGTCTCTGCTAACACCGTGCAGAGCGCTGTGCCCAATATACAGAAACGTCTTGCGGTATCTCCTACAGGGAAAGTGCCAGGAGGGAATTGTCGAGCTTGTTCTCAGTGTCTCTGAGAATTGCTCTGATTATCCGTGTGACCTCTTTGCTAAGACTCTCCAGAGAGACGTCCTCAAAACAAACACACATCTTGACATATCTCCCACATTGATCGCAGTGTCTCCAGAAACGGCATTCAAGGAGCCAGGAACTTTTCTCCCTACACTCTCCATTGAGTTGTCCTCAAAACCAATATACATCCTGCTATATCTCCCACATGGAAAGTGCCTGGAGGGAGAAGTGGGGATTATGTTTAGACTTTCTCGGAACTGCTTCAAATCAACTAGATCTCTTTGTGCTGTAAATCTCCCAACAGCCAAACGCAAAAGCAGCAAACATCTCGCTGTATGTCCCACATCCAAAGTGCCAAGAGAGAGCTTGCTCTCCCTGTCTTTGAGTACTGTTTTCACTGTCCCGGTTACCTCTTTGCTAACGTTCTCTTCAGAGCTGCAGTGAAACCAGGAACCACGTGGAGAAGGCACCCACACTGAAAGTGCCTGGAGGGAACATTGGGGCTTCTTCTCAGTGTCTCTGACATAGGGTTTCACTGTCCCGGGAAAGTCTCTGCTAACACCGTGCAGAGCGCTGTGCCCAATATACAGAAACGTCTTGCGGTATCTCCTACAGGGAAAGTGCCAGGAGGGAATTGTCGAGCTTGATCTCAGTGTCTCTGAGAATTGCTCTGATTATCCGTGTGACCTCTTTGCTAAGACTCTCCAGAGAGCCGTCCTCAAAACAAATACACATCTTGACATATCTCCCACATTGATCGCAGTGTCTCCAGGAACGGCATTCAAGGAGCCAGGACCTTTTCTCCCTACACTCTCCATTGAGTTGTCCTCAAAACCAATATACATCCTGCTATATCTCCCACATAGAAAGTGCCTGGAGGGAGAAGTGGGGATTATGTTTAGACTTTCTTGGAACTGCTTCAAATCAACTAGATCTCTTTGTGCTGTAAATCTCCCAACAGCCAAACGCAAAAGCAGCAAACATCTCGCTGTATGTCCCACATCCAAAGTGCCAAGAGAGAGCTTGCTCTCCCTGTCTTTGAGTACTGTTTTCACTGTCCCGGTTACCTCTTGGCTAACGTTCTCTTCAGAGCTGCAGTGAAACCAGGAACCACGTGGAGAAGGCATCCACACTGAAAGTGCCTGGAGGGAACATTGGGGCTTCTTCTCAGTGTCTCTGACATAGGGTTTCACTATCCCGGGAAAGTCTCTGCTAACACCGTGCAGAGCGCTGTGCCCAATATACAGAAACGTCTTGCGGTATCTCCTACAGGGAAAGTGCCAGGAGGGAATTGTCGAGCTTGTTCTCAGTGTCTCTGAGAATTGCTCTGATTATCCGTGTGACCTCTTTGCTAAGACTCTCCAGAGAGACGTC
Source organism: Chroicocephalus ridibundus (assembly GCF_963924245.1). Lineage (NCBI taxonomy): Eukaryota > Metazoa > Chordata > Aves > Charadriiformes > Laridae > Chroicocephalus > Chroicocephalus ridibundus. The sequence goes on along the minus strand of NC_086295.1, from coordinate 21,978,494 downwards.
CTCAAAACAAACACACATCTTGACATATCTCCCACATTGATCGCAGTGTCTCCAGAAACGGCATTCAAGGAGCCAGGAACTTTTCTCCCTACACTCTCCATTGAGTTGTCCTCAAAACCAATATACATCCTGCTATATCTCCCACATGGAAAGTGCCAGGAGGGAGAAGTGGGGATTATGTTTAGACTTTCTCGGAACTGCTTCAAATCAACTAGATCTCTTTGTGCTGTAAATCTCCCAACAGCCAAACGCAAAAGCAGCAAACATCTCGCTGTATGTCCCACATCCAAAGTGCCAAGAGAGAGCTTGCTCTCCCTGTCTTTGAGTACTGTTTTCACTGTCCCGGTTACCTCTTTGCTAACGTTCTCTTCAGAGCTGCAGTGAAACCAGGAACCACGTGGAGAAGGCACCCACACTGAAAGTGCCTGGAGGGAACATTGGGGCTTCTTCTCAGTGTCTCTGACATAGGGTTTCACTGTCCCGGGAAAGTCTCTGCTAACACCGTGCAGAGCGCTGTGCCCAATATACAGAAACGTCTTGCGGTATCTCCTACAGGGAAAGTGCCAGGAGGGAATTGTCGAGCTTGTTCTGAGTGTCTCTGAGAATTGCTCTGATTATCCGTGTGACCTCTTTGCTAAGACTCTCCAGAGAGACGTCCTCAAAACCAACACACATCTTGACATATCTCCCACATTGATCGCAGTGTCTCCAGGAACGGCATTCAAGGAGCCAGGACCTTTTCTCCCTACACTGTCCATTGAGTTGTCCTCAAAACCAATATACATCCTGCTATATCTCCCACATAGAAAGTGCCTGGAGGGAGAAGTGGGGATTATGTTTAGACTTTCTTGGAACTGCTTCAAATCAACTAGATCTCTTTGTGCTGTAAATCTCCCAACAGCCAAACGCAAAAGCAGCAAACATCTCGCTGTATGTCCCACATCCAAAGTGCCAAGAGAGAGCTTGCTCTCCCTGTCTTTGAGTACTGTTTTCACTGTCCCGGTTACCTCTTTGCTAACGTTCTCTTCAGAGCTGCAGTGAAACCAGGAACCACGTGGAGAAGGCATCCACACTGAAAGTGCCTGGAGGGAACATTGGGGCTTCTTCTCAGTGTCTCTGACATAGGGTTTCACTATCCCGGGAAAGTCTCTGCTAACACCGTGCAGAGCGCTGTGCCCAATATACAGAAACGTCTTGCGGTATCTCCTACAGGGAAAGTGCCAGGAGGGAATTGTCGAGCTTGTTCTCAGTGTCTCTGAGAATTGCTCTGATTATCCGTGTGACCTCTTTGCTAAGACTCTCCAGAGAGACGTCCTCAAAACAAACACACATCTTGACATATCTCCCACATTGATCGCAGTGTCTCCAGAAACGGCATTCAAGGAGCCAGGAACTTTTCTCCCTACACTCTCCATTGAGTTGTCCTCAAAACCAATATACATCCTGCTATATCTCCCACATGGAAAGTGCCTGGAGGGAGAAGTGGGGATTATGTTTAGACTTTCTCGGAACTGCTTCAAATCAACTAGATCTCTTTGTGCTGTAAATCTCCCAACAGCCAAACGCAAAAGCAGCAAACATCTCGCTGTATGTCCCACATCCAAAGTGCCAAGAGAGAGCTTGCTCTCCCTGTCTTTGAGTACTGTTTTCACTGTCCCGGTTACCTCTTTGCTAACGTTCTCTTCAGAGCTGCAGTGAAACCAGGAACCACGTGGAGAAGGCACCCACACTGAAAGTGCCTGGAGGGAACATTGGGGCTTCTTCTCAGTGTCTCTGACATAGGGTTTCACTGTCCCGGGAAAGTCTCTGCTAACACCGTGCAGAGCGCTGTGCCCAATATACAGAAACGTCTTGCGGTATCTCCTACAGGGAAAGTGCCAGGAGGGAATTGTCGAGCTTGTTCTGAGTGTCTCTGAGAATTGCTCTGATTATCCGTGTGACCTCTTTGCTAAGACTCTCCAGAGAGACGTCCTCAAAACAAACACACATCTTGACATATCTCCCACATTGATCGCAGTGTCTCCAGGAACGGCATTCAAGGAGCCAGGACCTTTTCTCCCTACACTCTCCATTGAGTTGTCCTCAAAACCAATATACATCCTGCTATATCTCCCACATAGAAAGTGCCTGGAGGGAGAAGTGGGGATTATGTTTAGACTTTCTTGGAACTGCTTCAAATCAACTAGATCTCTTTGTGCTGTAAATCTCCCAACAGCCAAACGCAAAAGCAGCAAACATCTCGCTGTATGTCCCACATCCAAAGTGCCAAGAGAGAGCTTGCTCTCCCTGTCTTTGAGTACTGTTTTCACTGTCCCGGTTACCTCTTTGCTAACGTTCTCTTCAGAGCTGCAGTGAAACCAGGAACCACGTGGAGAAGGCATCCACACTGAAAGTGCCTGGAGGGAACATTGGGGCTTCTTCTCAGTGTCTCTGACATAGGGTTTCACTATCCCGGGAAAGTCTCTGCTAACACCGTGCAGAGCGCTGTGCCCAATATACAGAAACGTCTTGCGGTATCTCCTACAGGGAAAGTGCCAGGAGGGAATTGTCGAGCTTGTTCTCAGTGTCTCTGAGAATTGCTCTGATTATCCGTGTGACCTCTTTGCTAAGACTCTCCAGAGAGACGTCCTCAAAACAAACACACATCTTGACATATCTCCCACATTGATCGCAGTGTCTCCAGAAACGGCATTCAAGGAGCCAGGACCTTTTCTCCCTACACTCTCCATTGAGTTGTCCTCAAAACCAATATACATCCTGCTATATCTCCCACATGGAAAGTGCCAGGAGGGAGAAGTGGGGATTATGTTTAGACTTTCTCGGAACTGCTTCAAATCAACTAGATCTCTTTGTGCTGTAAATCTCCCAACAGCCAAACGCAAAAGCAGCAAACATCTCGCTGTATGTCCCACATCCAAAGTGCCAAGAGAGAGCTTGCTCTCCCTGTCTTTGAGTACTGTTTTCACTGTCCCGGTTACCTCTTTGCTAACGTTCTCTTCAGAGCTGCAGTGAAACCAGGAACCACGTGGAGAAGGCACCCACACTGAAAGTGCCTGGAGGGAACATTGGGGCTTCTTCTCAGTGTCTCTGACATAGGGTTTCACTGTCCCGGGAAAGTCTCTGCTAACACCGTGCAGAGCGCTGTGCCCAATATACAGAAACGTCTTGCGGTATCTCCTACAGGGAAAGTGCCAGGAGGGAATTGTCGAGCTTGATCTCAGTGTCTCTGATAATTGCTCTGATTATCCGTGTGACCTCTTTGCTAAGACTCTCCAGAGAGCCGTCCTCAAAACCAACACACATCTTGACATATCTCCCACATTGATCGCAGTGTCTCCAGAAACGGCATTCAAGGAGCCAGGACCTTTTCTCCCTACACTCTCCATTGAGTTGTCCTCAAAACCAATATACATCCTGCTATATCTCCCACATGGAAAGTGCCAGGAGGGAGAAGTGGGGATTATGTTTAGACTTTCTCGGAACTGCTTCAAATCAACTAGATCTCTTTGTGCTGTAAATCTCCCAACAGCCAAACGCAAAAGCAGCAAACATCTCGCTGTATGTCCCACATCCAAAGTGCCAAGAGAGAGCTTGCTCTCCCTGTCTTTGAGTACTGTTTTCACTGTCCCGGTTACCTCTTTGCTAACGTTCTCTTCAGAGCTGCAGTGAAACCAGGAACCACGTGGAGAAGGCACCCACACTGAAAGTGCCTGGAGGGAACATTGGGGCTTCTTCTCAGTGTCTCTGACATAGGGTTTCACTGTCCCGGGAAAGTCTCTGCTAACACCGTGCAGAGCGCTGTGCCCAATATACAGAAACGTCTTGCGGTATCTCCTACAGGGAAAGTGCCAGGAGGGAATTGTCGAGCTTGTTCTCAGTGTCTCTGAGAATTGCTCTGATTATCCGTGTGACCTCTTTGCTAAGACTCTCCAGAGAGCCGTCCTCAAAACAAACACACATCTTGACATATCTCCCACATTGATCGCAGTGTCTCCAGGAACGGCATTCAAGGAGCCAGGACCTTTTCTCCCTACACTGTCCATTGAGTTGTCCTCAAAACCAATATACATCCTGCTATATCTCCCACATGGAAAGTGCCAGGAGGGAGAAGTGGGGATTATGTTTAGACTTTCTCGGAACTGCTTCAAATCAACTAGATCTCTTTGTGCTGTAAATCTCCCAACAGCCAAACGCAAAAGCAGCAAACATCTCGCTGTATGTCCCACATCCAAAGTGCCAAGAGAGAGCTTGCTCTCCCTGTCTTTGAGTACTGTTTTCACTGTCCCGGTTACCTCTTTGCTAACATTCTCTTCAGAGCTGCAGTGAAACCAGGAACCACGTGGAGAAGGCACCCACACTGAAAGTGCCTGGAGGGAACATTGGGGCTTCTTCTCAGTGTCTCTGACATAGGGTTTCACTGTCCCGGGAAAGTCTCTGCTAACACCGTGCAGAGCGCTGTGCCCAATATACAGAAACGTCTTGCGGTATCTCCTACAGGGAAAGTGCCAGGAGGGAATTGTCGAGCTTGTTCTCAGTGTCTCTGAGAATTGCTCTGATTATCCGTGTGACCTCTTTGCTAAGACTCTCCAGAGAGACGTCCTCAAAACAAACACACATCTTGACATATCTCCCACATTGATCGCAGTGTCTCCAGGAACGGCATTCAAGGAGCCAGGACCTTTTCTCCCTACACTCTCCATTGAGTTGTCCTCAAAACCAATATACATCCTGCTATATCTCCCACATGGAAAGTGCCAGGAGGGAGAAGTGGGGATTATGTTTAGACTTTCTCGGAACTGCTTCAAATCAACTAGATCTCTTTGTGCTGTAAATCTCCCAACAGCCAAACGCAAAAGCAGCAAACATCTCGCTGTATGTCCCACATCCAAAGTGCCAAGAGAGAGCTTGCTCTCCCTGTCTTTGAGTACTGTTTTCACTGTCCCGGTTACCTCTTTGCTAACGTTCTCTTCAGAGCTGCAGTGAAACCAGGAACCACGTGGAGAAGGCACCCACACTGAAAGTGCCTGGAGGGAACATTGGGGCTTCTTCTCAGTGTCTCTGACATAGGGTTTCACTGTCCCGGGAAAGTCTCTGCTAACACCGTGCAGAGCGCTGTGCCCAATATACAGAAACGTCTTGCGGTATCTCCTACAGGGAAAGTGCCAGGAGGGAATTGTCGAGCTTGTTCTCAGTGTCTCTGAGAATTGCTCTGATTATCCGTGTGACCTCTTTGCTAAGACTCTCCAGAGAGCCGTCCTCAAAACAAACACACATCTTGACATATCTCCCACATTGATCGCAGTGTCTCCAGGAACGGCATTCAAGGAGCCAGGACCTTTTCTCCCTACACTGTCCATTGAGTTGTCCTCAAAACCAATATACATCCTGCTATATCTCCCACATGGAAAGTGCCAGGAGGGAGAAGTGGGGATTATGTTTAGACTTTCTCGGAACTGCTTCAAATCAACTAGATCTCTTTGTGCTGTAAATCTCCCAACAGCCAAACGCAAAAGCAGCAAACATCTCGCTGTATGTCCCACATCCAAAGTGCCAAGAGAGAGCTTGCTCTCCCTGTCTTTGAGTACTGTTTTCACTGTCCCGGTTACCTCTTTGCTAACATTCTCTTCAGAGCTGCAGTGAAACCAGGAACCACGTGGAGAAGGCACCCACACTGAAAGTGCCTGGAGGGAACATTGGGGCTTCTTCTCAGTGTCTCTGACATAGGGTTTCACTGTCCCGGGAAAGTCTCTGCTAACACCGTGCAGAGCGCTGTGCCCAATATACAGAAACGTCTTGCGGTATCTCCTACAGGGAAAGTGCCAGGAGGGAATTGTCGAGCTTGTTCTCAGTGTCTCTGAGAATTGCTCTGATTATCCGTGTGACCTCTTTGCTAAGACTCTCCAGAGAGACGTCCTCAAAACAAACACACATCTTGACATATCTCCCACATTGATCGCAGTGTCTCCAGGAACGGCATTCAAGGAGCCAGGACCTTTTCTCCCTACACTCTCCATTGAGTTGTCCTCAAAACCAATATACATCCTGCTATATCTCCCACATAGAAAGTGCCTGGAGGGAGAAGTGGGGATTATGTTTAGACTTTCTTGGAACTGCTTCAAATCAACTAGATCTCTTTGTGCTGTAAATCTCCCAACAGCCAAACGCAAAAGCAGCAAACATCTCGCTGTATGTCCCACATCCAAAGTGCCAAGAGAGAGCTTGCTCTCCCTGTCTTTGAGTACTGTTTTCACTGTCCCGGTTACCTCTTTGCTAACGTTCTCTTCAGAGCTGCAGTGAAACCAGGAACCACGTGGAGAAGGCACCCACACTGAAAGTGCCTGGAGGGAACATTGGGGCTTCTTCTCAGTGTCTCTGACATAGGGTTTCACTGTCCCGGGAAAGTCTCTGCTAACACCGTGCAGAGCGCTGTGCCCAATATACAGAAACGTCTTGCGGTATCTCCTACAGGGAAAGTGCCAGGAGGGAATTGTCGAGCTTGATCTCAGTGTCTCTGAGAATTGCTCTGATTATCCGTGTGACCTCTTTGCTAAGACTCTCCAGAGAGACGTCCTCAAAACCAACACACATCTTGACATATCTCCCACATTGATCGCAGTGTCTCCAGGAACGGCATTCAAGGAGCCAGGACCTTTTCTCCCTACACTCTCCATTGAGTTGTCCTCAAAACCAATATACATCCTGCTATATCTCCCACATGGAAAGTGCCAGGAGGGAGAAGTGGGGATTATGTTTAGACTTTCTCGGAACTGCTTCAAATCAACTAGATCTCTTTGTGCTGTAAATCTCCCAACAGCCAAACGCAAAAGCAGCAAACATCTCGCTGTATGTCCCACATCCAAAGTGCCAAGAGAGAGCTTGCTCTCCCTGTCTTTGAGTACTGTTTTCACTGTCCCGGTTACCTCTTTGCTAACGTTCTCTTCAGAGCTGCAGTGAAACCAGGAACCACGTGGAGAAGGCACCCACACTGAAAGTGCCTGGAGGGAACATTGGGGCTTCTTCTCAGTGTCTCTGACATAGGGTTTCACTGTCCCGGGAAAGTCTCTGCTAACACCGTGCAGAGCGCTGTGCCCAATATACAGAAACGTCTTGCGGTATCTCCTACAGGGAAAGTGCCAGGAGGGAATTGTCGAGCTTGTTCTCAGTGTCTCTGAGAATTGCTCTGATTATCCGTGTGACCTCTTTGCTAAGACTCTCCAGAGAGCCGTCCTCAAAACCAACACACATCTTGACATATCTCCCACATTGATCGCAGTGTCTCCAGAAACGGCATTCAAGGAGCCAGGACCTTTTCTCCCTACACTCTCCATTGAGTTGTCCTCAAAACCAATATACATCCTGCTATATCTCCCACATGGAAAGTGCCAGGAGGGAGAAGTGGGGATTATGTTTAGACTTTCTCGGAACTGCTTCAAATCAACTAGATCTCTTTGTGCTGTAAATCTCCCAACAGCCAAACGCAAAAGCAGCAAACATCTCGCTGTATGTCCCACATCCAAAGTGCCAAGAGAGAGCTTGCTCTCCCTGTCTTTGAGTACTGTTTTCACTGTCCCGGTTACCTCTTTGCTAACGTTCTCTTCAGAGCTGCAGTGAAACCAGGAACCACGTGGAGAAGGCACCCACACTGAAAGTGCCTGGAGGGAACATTGGGGCTTCTTCTCAGTGTCTCTGACATAGGGTTTCACTGTCCCGGGAAAGTCTCTGCTAACACCGTGCAGAGCGCTGTGCCCAATATACAGAAACGTCTTGCGGTATCTCCTACAGGGAAAGTGCCAGGAGGGAATTGTCGAGCTTGTTCTCAGTGTCTCTGAGAATTGCTCTGATTATCCGTGTGACCTCTTTGCTAAGACTCTCCAGAGAGCCGTCCTCAAAACCAACACACATCTTGACATATCTCCCACATTGATCGCAGTGTCTCCAGAAACGGCATTCAAGGAGCCAGGACCTTTTCTCCCTACACTCTCCATTGAGTTGTCCTCAAAACCAATATACATCCTGCTATATCTCCCACATGGAAAGTGCCAGGAGGGAGAAGTGGGGATTATGTTTAGACTTTCTCGGAACTGCTTCAAATCAACTAGATCTCTTTGTGCTGTAAATCTCCCAACAGCCAAACGCAAAAGCAGCAAACATCTCGCTGTATGTCCCACATCCAAAGTGCCAAGAGAGAGCTTGCTCTCCCTGTCTTTGAGTACTGTTTTCACTGTCCCGGTTACCTCTTTGCTAACGTTCTCTTCAGAGCTGCAGTGAAACCAGGAACCACGTGGAGAAGGCACCCACACTGAAAGTGCCTGGAGGGAACATTGGGGCTTCTTCTCAGTGTCTCTGACATAGGGTTTCACTGTCCCGGGAAAGTCTCTGCTAACACCGTGCAGAGCGCTGTGCCCAATATACAGAAACGTCTTGCGGTATCTCCTACAGGGAAAGTGCCAGGAGGGAATTGTCGAGCTTGTTCTCAGTGTCTCTGAGAATTGCTCTGATTATCCGTGTGACCTCTTTGCTAAGACTCTCCAGAGAGCCGTCCTCAAAACCAACACACATCTTGACATATCTCCCACATTGATCGCAGTGTCTCCAGAAACGGCATTCAAGGAGCCAGGACCTTTTCTCCCTACACTCTCCATTGAGTTGTCCTCAAAACCAATATACATCCTGCTATATCTCCCACATGGAAAGTGCCAGGAGGGAGAAGTGGGGATTATGTTTAGACTTTCTCGGAACTGCTTCAAATCAACTAGATCTCTTTGTGCTGTAAATCTCCCAACAGCCAAACGCAAAAGCAGCAAACATCTCGCTGTATGTCCCACATCCAAAGTGCCAAGAGAGAGCTTGCTCTCCCTGTCTTTGAGTACTGTTTTCACTGTCCCGGTTACCTCTTTGCTAACGTTCTCTTCAGAGCTGCAGTGAAACCAGGAACCACGTGGAGAAGGCACCCACACTGAAAGTGCCTGGAGGGAACATTGGGGCTTCTTCTCAGTGTCTCTGACATAGGGTTTCACTGTCCCGGGAAAGTCTCTGCTAACACCGTGCAGAGCGCTGTGCCCAATATACAGAAACGTCTTGCGGTATCTCCTACAGGGAAAGTGCCAGGAGGGAATTGTCGAGCTTGTTCTGAGTGTCTCTGAGAATTGCTCTGATTATCCGTGTGACCTCTTTGCTAAGACTCTCCAGAGAGCCGTCCTCAAAACGAACACACATCTTGACATATCTCCCACATTGATCGCAGTGTCTCCAGGAACGGCATTCAAGGAGCCAGGACCTTTTCTCCCTACACTGTCCATTGAGTTGTCCTCAAAACCAATATACATCCTGCTATATCTCCCACATGGAAAGTGCCAGGAGGGAGAAGTGGGGATTATGTTTAGACTTTCTCGGAACTGCTTCAAATCAACTAGATCTCTTTGTGCTGTAAATCTCCCAACAGCCAAACGCAAAAGCAGCAAACATCTCGCTGTATGTCCCACATCCAAAGTGCCAAGAGAGAGCTTGCTCTCCCTGTCTTTGAGTACTGTTTTCACTGTCCCGGTTACCTCTTTGCTAACATTCTCTTCAGAGCTGCAGTGAAACCAGGAACCACGTGGAGAAGGCACCCACACTGAAAGTGCCTGGAGGGAACATTGGGGCTTCTTCTCAGTGTCTCTGACATAGGGTTTCGCTGTCCCGGGAAAGTCTCTGCTAACACCGTGCAGAGCGCTGTGCCCAATATACAGAAACGTCTTGCGGTATCTCCTACAGGGAAAGTGCCAGGAGGGAATTGTCGAGCTTGTTCTCAGTGTCTCTGAGAATTGCTCTGATTATCCGTGTGACCTCTTTGCTAAGGCTCTCCAGAGAGACGTCCTCAAAACAAACACACATCTTGACATATCTCCCACATTGATCGCAGTGTCTCCAGGAACGGCATTCAAGGAGCCAGGACCTTTTCTCCCTACACTCTCCATTGAGTTGTCCTCAAAACCAATATACATCCTGCTATATCTCCCACATAGAAAGTGCCAGGAGGGAGAAGTGGGGATTATGTTTAGACTTTCTTGGAACTGCTTCAAATCAACTAGATCTCTTTGTGCTGTAAATCTCCCAACAGCCAAACGCAAAAGCAGCAAACATCTCGCTGTATGTCCCACATCCAAAGTGCCAAGAGAGAGCTTGCTCTCCCTGTCTTTGAGTACTGTTTTCACTGTCCCGGTTACCTCTTTGCTAACGTTCTCTTCAGAGCTGCAGTGAAACCAGGAACCACGTGGAGAAGGCATCCACACTGAAAGTGCCTGGAGGGAACATTGGGGCTTCTTCTCAGTGTCTCTGACATAGGGTTTCACTATCCCGGGAAAGTCTCTGCTAACACCGTGCAGAGCGCTGTGCCCAATATACAGAAACGTCTTGCGGTATCTCCTACAGGGAAAGTGCCAGGAGGGAATTGTCGAGCTTGTTCTCAGTGTCTCTGAGAATTGCTCTGATTATCCGTGTGACCTCTTTGCTAAGACTCTCCAGAGAGACGTCCTCAAAACAAACACACATCTTGACATATCTCCCACATTGATCGCAGTGTCTCCAGGAACGGCATTCAAGGAGCCAGGACCTTTTCTCCCTACACTCTCCATTGAGTTGTCCTCAAAACCAATATACATCCTGCTATATCTCCCACATAGAAAGTGCCTGGAGGGAGAAGTGGGGATTATGTTTAGACTTTCTTGGAACTGCTTCAAATCAACTAGATCTCTTTGTGCTGTAAATCTCCCAACAGCCAAACGCAAAAGCAGCAAACATCTCGCTGTATGTCCCACATCCAAAGTGCCAAGAGAGAGCTTGCTCTCCCTGTCTTTGAGTACTGTTTTCACTGTCCCGGTTACCTCTTTGCTAACGTTCTCTTCAGAGCTGCAGTGAAACCAGGAACCACGTGGAGAAGGCACCCACACTGAAAGTGCCTGGAGGGAACATTGGGGCTTCTTCTCAGTGTCTCTGACATAGGGTTTCACTGTCCCGGGAAAGTCTCTGCTAACACCGTGCAGAGCGCTGTGCCCAATATACAGAAACGTCTTGCGGTATCTCCTACAGGGAAAGTGCCAGGAGGGAATTGTCGAGCTTGATCTCAGTGTCTCTGATAATTGCTCTGATTATCCGTGTGACCTCTTTGCTAAGACTCTCCAGAGAGACGTCCTCAAAACCAACACACATCTTGACATATCTCCCACATTGATCACAGTGTCTCCAGGAACGGCATTCAAGGAGCCAGGACCTTTTCTCCCTACACTCTCCATTGAGTTGTCCTCAAAACCAATATACATCCTGCTATATCTACCACCTGGAAATTGCCAGGAGGGAGAAGTGGGGATTATGTTTAGACTTTCTCGGAACTGCTTCAAATCAACTAGATCTCTTTGTGCTGTAAATCTCCCGACAGCCAAACGCAAAAGCAGCAAACATCTCGCTGTATGTCCCACATCCAAAGTGCCAAGAGAGAGCTTGCTCTCCCTGTCTTTGAGTACTGTTTTCACTGTCCCGGTTACCTCTTTGCTAACGTTCTCTTCAGAGCTGCAGTGAAACCAGGAACCACGTGGAGAAGGCACCCACACTGAAAGTGCCTGGAGGGAACATTGGGGCTTCTTCTCAGTGTCTCTGACATAGGGTTTCACTGTCCCGGGAAAGTCTCTGCTAACACCGTGCAGAGCGCTGTGCCCAATATACAGAAACGTCTTGCGGTATCTCCTACAGGGAAAGTGCCAGGAGGGAATTGTCGAGCTTGTTCTCAGTGTCTCTGAGAATTGCTCTGATTATCCGTGTGACCTCTTTGCTAAGACTCTCCAGAGAGACGTCCTCAAAACCAACACACATCTTGACATATCTCCCACATTGATCGCAGTGTCTCCAGAAACGGCATTCAAGGAGCCAGGACCTTTTCTCCCTACACTCTCCATTGAGTTGTCCTCAAAACCAATATACATCCTGCTATATCTCCCACATGGAAAGTGCCAGGAGGGAGAAGTGGGGATTATGTTTAGACTTTCTCGGAACTGCTTCAAATCAACTAGATCTCTTTGTGCTGTAAATCTCCCAACAGCCAAACGCAAAAGCAGCAAACATCTCGCTGTATGTCCCACATCCAAAGTGCCAAGAGAGAGCTTGCTCTCCCTGTCTTTGAGTACTGTTTTCACTGTCCCGGTTACCTCTTTGCTAACGTTCTCTTCAGAGCTGCAGTGAAACCAGGAACCACGTGGAGAAGGCACCCACACTGAAAGTGCCTGGAGGGAACATTGGGGCTTCTTCTCAGTGTCTCTGACATAGGGTTTCACTGTCCCGGGAAAGTCTCTGCTAACACCCTGCAGAGCGCTGTGCCCAATATACAGAAACGTCTTGCGGTATCTCCTACAGGGAAAGTGCCAGGAGGGAATTGTCGAGCTTGTTCTGAGTGTCTCTGAGAATTGCTCTGATTATCCGTGTGACCTCTTTGCTAAGACTCTCCAGAGAGACGTCCTCAAAACAAACACACATCTTGACATATCTCCCACATTGATCGCAGTGTCTCCAGGAACGGCATTCAAGGAGCCAGGACCTTTTCTCCCTACACTCTCCATTGAGTTGTCCTCAAAACCAATATACATCCTGCTATATCTCCCACATGGAAAGTGCCAGGAGGGAGAAGTGGGGATTATGTTTAGACTTTCTCGGAACTGCTTCAAATCAACTAGATCTCTTTGTGCTGTAAATCTCCCAACAGCCAAACGCAAAAGCAGCAAACATCTCGCTGTATGTCCCACATCCAAAGTGCCAAGAGAGAGCTTGCTCTCCCTGTCTTTGAGTACTGTTTTCACTGTCCCGGTTACCTCTTTGCTAACGTTCTCTTCAGAGCTGCAGTGAAACCAGGAACCACGTGGAGAAGGCACCCACACTGAAAGTGCCTGGAGGGAACATTGGGGCTTCTTCTCAGTGTCTCTGACATAGGGTTTCACTGTCCCGGGAAAGTCTCTGCTAACACCGTGCAGAGCGCTGTGCCCAATATACAGAAACGTCTTGCGGTATCTCCTACAGGGAAAGTGCCAGGAGGGAATTGTCGAGCTTGTTCTCAGTGTCTCTGAGAATTGCTCTGATTATCCGTGTGACCTCTTTGCTAAGACTCTCCAGAGAGACGTCCTCAAAACCAACACACATCTTGACATATCTCCCACATTGATCGCAGTGTCTCCAGAAACGGCATTCAAGGAGCCAGGACCTTTTCTCCCTACACTCTCCATTGAGTTGTCCTCAAAACCAATATACATCCTGCTATATCTCCCACATGGAAAGTGCCAGGAGGGAGAAGTGGGGATTATGTTTAGACTTTCTTGGAACTGCTTCAAATCAACTAGATCTCTTTGTGCTGTAAATCTCCCGACAGCCAAACGCAAAAGCAGCAAACATCTCGCTGTATGTCCCACATCCAAAGTGCCAAGAGAGAGCTTGCTCTCCCTGTCTTTGAGTACTGTTTTCACTGTCCCGGTTACCTCTTTGCTAACGTTCTCTTCAGAGCTGCAGTGAAACCAGGAACCACGTGGAGAAGGCACCCACACTGAAAGTGCCTGGAGGGAACATTGGGGCTTCTTCTCAGTGTCTCTGACATAGGGTTTCACTGTCCCGGGAAAGTCTCTGCTAACACCGTGCAGAGCGCTGTGCCCAATATACAGAAACGTCTTGCGGTATCTCCTACAGGGAAAGTGCCAGGAGGGAATTGTCGAGCTTGTTCTGAGTGTCTCTGAGAATTGCTCTGATTATCCGTGTGACCTCTTTGCTAAGACTCTCCAGAGAGACGTCCTCAAAACAAACACACATCTTGACATATCTCCCACATTGATCGCAGTGTCTCCAGGAACGGCATTCAAGGAGCCAGGACCTTTTCTCCCTACACTCTCCATTGAGTTGTCCTCAAAACCAATATACATCCTGCTATATCTCCCACATGGAAAGTGCCTGGAGGGAGAAGTGGGGATTATGTTTAGACTTTCTTGGAACTGCTTCAAATCAACTAGATCTCTTTGTGCTGTAAATCTCCCAACAGCCAAACGCAAAAGCAGCAAACATCTCGCTGTATGTCCCACATCCAAAGTGCCAAGAGAGAGCTTGCTCTCCCTGTCTTTGAGTACTGTTTTCACTGTCCCGGTTACCTCTTTGCTAACGTTCTCTTCAGAGCTGCAGTGAAACCAGGAACCACGTGGAGAAGGCACCCACACTGAAAGTGCCTGGAGGGAACATTGGGGCTTCTTCTCAGTGTCTCTGACATAGGGTTTCACTCTCCCGGGAAAGTCTCTGCTAACACCGTGCAGAGCGCTGTGCCCAATATACAGAAACGTCTTGCGGTATCTCCTACAGGGAAAGTGCCAGGAGGGAATTGTCGAGCTTGTTCTCAGTGTCTCTGAGATTGCTCTGATTATCCGTGTGACCTCTTTGCTAAGACTCTCCAGAGAGACGTCCTCAAAACCAACACACATCTTGACATATCTCCCACATTGATCGCAGTGTCTCCAGAAACGGCATTCAAGGAGCCAGGACCTTTTCTCCCTACACTCTCCATTGAGTTGTCCTCAAAACCAATATACATCCTGCTATATCTCCCACATGGAAAGTGCCAGGAGGGAGAAGTGGGGATTATGTTTAGACTTTCTCGGAACTGCTTCAAATCAACTAGATCTCTTTGTGCTGTAAATCTCCCAACAGCCAAACGCAAAAGCAGCAAACATCTCGCTGTATGTCCCACATCCAAAGTGCCAAGAGAGAGCTTGCTCTCCCTGTCTTTGAGTACTGTTTTCACTGTCCCGGTTACCTCTTTGCTAACGTTCTCTTCAGAGCTGCAGTGAAACCAGGAACCACGTGGAGAAGGCACCCACACTGAAAGTGCCTGGAGGGAACATTGGGGCTTCTTCTCAGTGTCTCTGACATAGGGTTTCACTGTCCCGGGAAAGTCTCTGCTAACACCGTGCAGAGCGCTGTGCCCAATATACAGAAACGTCTTGCGGTATCTCCTACAGGGAAAGTGCCAGGAGGGAATTGTCGAGCTTGTTCTCAGTGTCTCTGAGAATTGCTCTGATTATCCGTGTGACCTCTTTGCTAAGACTCTCCAGAGAGACGTCCTCAAAACAAACACACATCTTGACATATCTCCCACATTGATCGCAGTGTCTCCAGGAACGGCATTCAAGGAGCCAGGACCTTTTCTCCCTACACTCTCCATTGAGTTGTCCTCAAAACCAATATACATCCTGCTATATCTCCCACATAGAAAGTGCCTGGAGGGAGAAGTGGGGATTATGTTTAGACTTTCTCGGAACTGCTTCAAATCAACTAGATCTCTTTGTGCTGTAAATCTCCCAACAGCCAAACGCAAAAGCAGCAAACATCTCGCTGTATGTCCCACATCCAAAGTGCCAAGAGAGAGCTTGCTCTCCCTGTCTTTGAGTACTGTTTTCACTGTCCCGGTTACCTCTTTGCTAACGTTCTCTTCAGAGCTGCAGTGAAACCAGGAACCACGTGGAGAAGGCATCCACACTGAAAGTGCCTGGAGGGAACACTGGGGCTTCTTCTCAGTGTCTCTGACATAGGGTTTCACTATCCCGGGAAAGTCTCTGCTAACACCGTGCAGAGCGCTGTGCCCAATATACAGAAACGTCTTGCGGTATCTCCTACAGGGAAAGTGCCAGGAGGGAATTGTCGAGCTTGTTCTCAGTGTCTCTGAGAATTGCTCTGATTATCCGTGTGACCTCTTTGCTAAGACTCTCCAGAGACACGTCCTCAAAACAAACACACATCTTGACATATCTCCCACATTGATCGCAGTGTCTCCAGAAACGGCATTCAAGGAGCCAGGACCTTTTCTCCCTACACTCTCCATTGAGTTGTCCTCAAAACCAATATACATCCTGCTATATCTCCCACATGGAAAGTGCCAGGAGGGAGAAGTGGGGATTATGTTTAGACTTTCTCGGAACTGCTTCAAATCAACTAGATCTCTTTGTGCTGTAAATCTCCCAACAGCCAAACGCAAAAGCAGCAAACATCTCGCTGTATGTCCCACATCCAAAGTGCCAAGAGAGAGCTTGCTCTCCCTGTCTTTGAGTACTGTTTTCACTGTCCCGGTTACCTCTTTGCTAACGTTCTCTTCAGAGCTGCAGTGAAACCAGGAACCACGTGGAGAAGGCACCCACACTGAAAGTGCCTGGAGGGAACATTGGGGCTTCTTCTCAGTGTCTCTGACATAGGGTTTCACTGTCCCGGGAAAGTCTCTGCTAACACCGTGCAGAGCGCTGTGCCCAATATACAGAAACGTCTTGCGGTATCTCCTACAGGGAAAGTGCCAGGAGGGAATTGTCGAGCTTGATCTCAGTGTCTCTGAGAATTGCTCTGATTATCCGTGTGACCTCTTTGCTAAGACTCTCCAGAGAGACGTCCTCAAAACAAACACACATCTTGACATATCTCCCACATTGATCGCAGTGTCTCCAGGAACGGCATTCAAGGAGCCAGGACCTTTTCTCCCTACACTCTCCATTGAGTTGTCCTCAAAACCAATATACATCCTGCTATATCTCCCACATGGAAAGTGCCAGGAGGGAGAAGTGGGGATTATGTTTAGACTTTCTCGGAACTGCTTCAAATCAACTAGATCTCTTTGTGCTGTAAATCTCCCAACAGCCAAACGCAAAAGCAGCAAACATCTCGCTGTATGTCCCACATCCAAAGTGCCAAGAGAGAGCTTGCTCTCCCTGTCTTTGAGTACTGTTTTCACTGTCCCGGTTACCTCTTTGCTAACGTTCTCTTCAGAGCTGCAGTGAAACCAGGAACCACGTGGAGAAGGCACCCACACTGAAAGTGCCTGGAGGGAACATTGGGGCTTCTTCTCAGTGTCTCTGACATAGGGTTTCACTGTCCCGGGAAAGTCTCTGCTAACACCGTGCAGAGCGCTGTGCCCAATATACAGAAACGTCTTGCGGTATCTCCTACAGGGAAAGTGCCAGGAGGGAATTGTCGAGCTTGTTCTCAGTGTCTCTGAGAATTGCTCTGATTATCCGTGTGACCTCTTTGCTAAGACTCTCCAGAGAGCCGTCCTCAAAACCAACACACATCTTGACATATCTCCCACATTGATCGCAGTGTCTCCAGAAACGGCATTCAAGGAGCCAGGACCTTTTCTCCCTACACTCTCCATTGAGTTGTCCTCAAAACCAATATACATCCTGCTATATCTCCCACATGGAAAGTGCCAGGAGGGAGAAGTGGGGATTATGTTTAGACTTTCTCGGAACTGCTTCAAATCAACTAGATCTCTTTGTGCTGTAAATCTCCCAACAGCCAAACGCAAAAGCAGCAAACATCTCGCTGTATGTCCCACATCCAAAGTGCCAAGAGACAGCTTGCTCTCCCTGTCTTTGAGTACTGTTTTCACTGTCCCGGTTACCTCTTTGCTAACGTTCTCTTCAGAGCTGCAGTGAAACCAGGAACCACGTGGAGAAGGCACCCACACTGAAAGTGCCTGGAGGGAACATTGGGGCTTCTTCTCAGTGTCTCTGACATAGGGTTTCACTGTCCCGGGAAAGTCTCTGCTAACACCGTGCAGAGCGCTGTGCCCAATATACAGAAACGTCTTGCGGTATCTCCTACAGGGAAAGTGCCAGGAGGGAATTGTCGAGCTTGTTCTCAGTGTCTCTGAGAATTGCTCTGATTATCCGTGTGACCTCTTTGCTAAGACTCTCCAGAGAGACGTCCTCAAAACAAACACACATCTTGACATATCTCCCACATTGATCGCAGTGTCTCCAGAAACGGCATTCAAGGAGCCAGGACCTTTTCTCCCTACACTCTCCATTGAGTTGTCCTCAAAACCAATATACATCCTGCTATATCTCCCACATAGAAAGTGCCAGGAGGGAGAAGTGGGGATTATGTTTAGACTTTCTCGGAACTGCTTCAAATCAACTAGATCTCTTTGTGCTGTAAATCTCCCGACAGCCAAACGCAAAAGCAGCAAACATCTCGCTGTATGTCCCACATCCAAAGTGCCAAGAGAGAGCTTGCTCTCCCTGTCTTTGAGTACTGTTTTCACTGTCCCGGTTACCTCTTTGCTAACGTTCTCTTCAGAGCTGCAGTGAAACCAGGAACCACGTGGAGAAGGCACCCACACTGAAAGTGCCTGGAGGGAACATTGGGGCTTCTTCTCAGTGTCTCTGACATAGGGTTTCACTGTCCCGGGAAAGTCTCTGCTAACACCGTGCAGAGCGCTGTGCCCAATATACAGAAACGTCTTGCGGTATCTCCTACAGGGAAAGTGCCAGGAGGGAATTGTCGAGCTTGTTCTCAGTGTCTCTGAGAATTGCTCTGATTATCCGTGTGACCTCTTTGCTAAGACTCTCCAGAGAGACGTCCTCAAAACCAACACACATCTTGACATATCTCCCACATTGATCGCAGTGTCTCCAGGAACGGCATTCAAGGAGCCAGGACCTTTTCTCCCTACACTCTCCATTGAGTTGTCCTCAAAACCAATATACATCCTGCTATATCTCCCACATGGAAAGTGCCAGGAGGGAGAAGTGGGGATTATGTTTAGACTTTCTCGGAACTGCTTCAAATCAACTAGATCTCTTTGTGCTGTAAATCTCCCGACAGCCAAACGCAAAAGCAGCAAACATCTCGCTGTATGTCCCACATCCAAAGTGCCAAGAGAGAGCTTGCTCTCCCTGTCTTTGAGTACTGTTTTCACTGTCCCGGTTACCTCTTTGCTAACGTTCTCTTCAGAGCTGCAGTGAAACCAGGAACCACGTGGAGAAGGCACCCACACTGAAAGTGCCTGGAGGGAACATTGGGGCTTCTTCTCAGTGTCTCTGACATAGGGTTTCGCTGTCCCGGGAAAGTCTCTGCTAACACCGTGCAGAGCGCTGTGCCCAATATACAGAAACGTCTTGCGGTATCTCCTACAGGGAAAGTGCCAGGAGGGAATTGTCGAGCTTGTTCTCAGTGTCTCTGAGAATTGCTCTGATTATCCGTGTGACCTCTTTGCTAAGACTCTCCAGAGAGACGTCCTCAAAACAAACACACATCTTGACATATCTCCCACATTGATCGCAGTGTCTCCAGGAACGGCATTCAAGGAGCCAGGACCTTTTCTCCCTACACTCTCCATTGAGTTGTCCTCAAAACCAATATACATCCTGCTATATCTCCCACATAGAAAGTGCCTGGAGGGAGAAGTGGGGATTATGTTTAGACTTTCTTGGAACTGCTTCAAATCAACTAGATCTCTTTGTGCTGTAAATCTCCCAACAGCCAAACGCAAAAGCAGCAAACATCTCGCTGTATGTCCCACATCCAAAGTGCCAAGAGAGAGCTTGCTCTCCCTGTCTTTGAGTACTGTTTTCACTGTCCCGGTTACCTCTTTGCTAACGTTCTCTTCAGAGCTGCAGTGAAACCAGGAACCACGTGGAGAAGGCATCCACACTGAAAGTGCCTGGAGGGAACATTGGGGCTTCTTCTCAGTGTCTCTGACATAGGGTTTCACTATCCCGGGAAAGTCTCTGCTAACACCGTGCAGAGCGCTGTGCCCAATATACAGAAACGTCTTGCGGTATCTCCTACAGGGAAAGTGCCAGGAGGGAATTGTCGAGCTTGTTCTCAGTGTCTCTGAGAATTGCTCTGATTATCTGTGTGACCTCTTTGCTAAGACTCTCCAGAGAGCCGTCCTCAAAACCAACACACATCTTGACATATCTCCCACATTGATCGCAGTGTCTCCAGAAACGGCATTCAAGGAGCCAGGACCTTTTCTCCCTACACTCTCCATTGAGTTGTCCTCAAAACCAATATACATCCTGCTATATCTCCCACATGGAAAGTGCCAGGAGGGAGAAGTGGGGATTATGTTTAGACTTTCTCGGAACTGCTTCAAATCAACTAGATCTCTTTGTGCTGTAAATCTCCCAACAGCCAAACGCAAAAGCAGCAAACATCTCGCTGTATGTCCCACATCCAAAGTGCCAAGAGAGAGCTTGCTCTCCCTGTCTTTGAGTACTGTTTTCACTGTCCCGGTTACCTCTTTGCTAACGTTCTCTTCAGAGCTGCAGTGAAACCAGGAACCACGTGGAGAAGGCACCCACACTGAAAGTGCCTGGAGGGAACATTGGGGCTTCTTCTCAGTGTCTCTGACATAGGGTTTCACTGTCCCGGGAAAGTCTCTGCTAACACCGTGCAGAGCGCTGTGCCCAATATACAGAAACGTCTTGCGGTATCTCCTACAGGGAAAGTGCCAGGAGGGAATTGTCGAGCTTGTTCTGAGTGTCTCTGAGAATTGCTCTGATTATCCGTGTGACCTCTTTGCTAAGACTCTCCAGAGAGCCGTCCTCAAAACAAACACACATCTTGACATATCTCCCACATTGATCGCAGTGTCTCCAGAAACGGCATTCAAGGAGCCAGGACCTTTTCTCCCTACACTCTCCATTGAGTTGTCCTCAAAACCAATATACATCCTGCTATATCTCCCACATGGAAAGTGCCAGGAGGGAGAAGTGGGGATTATGTTTAGACTTTCTCGGAACTGCTTCAAATCAACTAGATCTCTTTGTGCTGTAAATCTCCCGACAGCCAAACGCAAAAGCAGCAAACATCTCGCTGTATGTCCCACATCCAAAGTGCCAAGAGAGAGCTTGCTCTCCCTGTCTTTGAGTACTGTTTTCACTGTCCCGGTTACCTCTTTGCTAACATTCTCTTCAGAGCTGCAGTGAAACCAGGAACCACGTGGAGAAGGCACCCACACTGAAAGTGCCTGGAGGGAACATTGGGGCTTCTTCTCAGTGTCTCTGACATAGGGTTTCACTGTCCCGGGAAAGTCTCTGCTAACACCGTGCAGAGCGCTGTGCCCAATATACAGAAACGTCTTGCGGTATCTCCTACAGGGAAAGTGCCAGGAGGGAATTGTCGAGCTTGTTCTCAGTGTCTCTGAGAATTGCTCTGATTATCCGTGTGACCTCTTTGCTAAGACTCTCCAGAGAGACGTCCTCAAAACAAACACACATCTTGACATATCTCCCACATTGATCGCAGTGTCTCCAGGAACGGCATTCAAGGAGCCAGGACCTTTTCTCCCTACACTCTCCATTGAGTTGTCCTCAAAACCAATATACATCCTGCTATATCTCCCACATAGAAAGTGCCTGGAGGGAGAAGTGGGGATTATGTTTAGACTTTCTTGGAACTGCTTCAAATCAACTAGATCTCTTTGTGCTGTAAATCTCCCAACAGCCAAACGCAAAAGCAGCAAACATCTCGCTGTATGTCCCACATCCAAAGTGCCAAGAGAGAGCTTGCTCTCCCTGTCTTTGAGTACTGTTTTCACTGTCCCGGTTACCTCTTTGCTAACGTTCTCTTCAGAGCTGCAGTGAAACCAGGAACCACGTGGAGAAGGCACCCACACTGAAAGTGCCTGGAGGGAACATTGGGGCTTCTTCTCAGTGTCTCTGACATAGGGTTTCACTCTCCCGGGAAAGTCTCTGCTAACACCGTGCAGAGCGCTGTGCCCAATATACAGAAACGTCTTGCGGTATCTCCTACAGGGAAAGTGCCAGGAGGGAATTGTCGAGCTTGTTCTCAGTGTCTCTGAGAATTGCTCTGATTATCCGTGTGACCTCTTTGCTAAGACTCTCCAGAGAGACGTCCTCAAAACAAACACACATCTTGACATATCTCCCACATTGATCGCAGTGTCTCCAGGAACGGCATTCAAGGAGCCAGGACCTTTTCTCCCTACACTCTCCATTGAGTTGTCCTCAAAACCAATATACATCCTGCTATATCTCCCACATGGAAAGTGCCTGGAGGGAGAAGTGGGGATTATGTTTAGACTTTCTTGGAACTGCTTCAAATCAACTAGATCTCTTTGTGCTGTAAATCTCCCAACAGCCAAACGCAAAAGCAGCAAACATCTCGCTGTATGTCCCACATCCAAAGTGCCAAGAGAGAGCTTGCTCTCCCTGTCTTTGAGTACTGTTTTCACTGTCCCGGTTACCTCTTTGCTAACGTTCTCTTCAGAGCTGCAGTGAAACCAGGAACCACGTGGAGAAGGCACCCACACTGAAAGTGCCTGGAGGGAACATTGGGGCTTCTTCTCAGTGTCTCTGACATAGGGTTTCACTGTCCCGGGAAAGTCTCTGCTAACACCGTGCAGAGCGCTGTGCCCAATATACAGAAACGTCTTGCGGTATCTCCTACAGGGAAAGTGCCAGGAGGGAATTGTCGAGCTTGTTCTCAGTGTCTCTGAGAATTGCTCTGATTATCCGTGTGACCTCTTTGCTAAGACTCTCCAGAGAGACGTCCTCAAAACCAACACACATCTTGACATATCTCCCACATTGATCGCAGTGTCTCCAGGAACGGCATTCAAGGAGCCAGGACCTTTTCTCCCTACACTCTCCATTGAGTTGTCCTCAAAACCAATATACATCCTGCTATATCTCCCACATAGAAAGTGCCAGGAGGGAGAAGTGGGGATTATGTTTAGACTTTCTTGGAACTGCTTCAAATCAACTAGATCTCTTTGTGCTGTAAATCTCCCAACAGCCAAACGCAAAAGCAGCAAACATCTCGCTGTATGTCCCACATCCAAAGTGCCAAGAGAGAGCTTGCTCTCCCTGTCTTTGAGTACTGTTTTCACTGTCCCGGTTACCTCTTTGCTAACGTTCTCTTCAGAGCTGCAGTGAAACCAGGAACCACGTGGAGAAGGCACCCACACTGAAAGTGCCTGGAGGGAACATTGGGGCTTCTTCTCAGTGTCTCTGACATAGGGTTTCACTGTCCCGGGAAAGTCTCTGCTAACACCGTGCAGAGCGCTGTGCCCAATATACAGAAACGTCTTGCGGTATCTCCTACAGGGAAAGTGCCAGGAGGGAATTGTCGAGCTTGTTCTCAGTGTCTCTGAGAATTGCTCTGATTATCCGTGTGACCTCTTTGCTAAGACTCTCCAGAGAGACGTCCTCAAAACAAACACACATCTTGACATATCTCCCACATTGATCGCAGTGTCTCCAGGAACGGCATTCAAGGAGCCAGGACCTTTTCTCCCTACACTCTCCATTGAGTTGTCCTCAAAACCAATATACATCCTGCTATATCTCCCACATAGAAAGTGCCTGGAGGGAGAAGTGGGGATTATGTTTAGACTTTCTTGGAACTGCTTCAAATCAACTAGATCTCTTTGTGCTGTAAATCTCCCAACAGCCAAACGCAAAAGCAGCAAACATCTCGCTGTATGTCCCACATCCAAAGTGCCAAGAGAGAGCTTGCTCTCCCTGTCTTTGAGTACTGTTTTCACTGTCCCGGTTACCTCTTTGCTAACGTTCTCTTCAGAGCTGCAGTGAAACCAGGAACCACGTGGAGAAGGCACCCACACTGAAAGTGCCTGGAGGGAACATTGGGGCTTCTTCTCAGTGTCTCTGACATAGGGTTTCACTGTCCCGGGAAAGTCTCTGCTAACACCGTGCAGAGCGCTGTGCCCAATATACAGAAACGTCTTGCGGTATCTCCTACAGGGAAAGTGCCAGGAGGGAATTGTCGAGCTTGTTCTCAGTGTCTCTGAGAATTGCTCTGATTATCCGTGTGACCTCTTTGCTAAGAGTCTCCAGAGAGACGTCCTCAAAACGAACACACATCTTGACATATCTCCCACATTGATCGCAGTGTCTCCAGGAACGGCATTCAAGGAGCCAGGACCTTTTCTCCCTACACTCTCCATTGAGTTGTCCTCAAAACCAATATACATCCTGCTATATCTCCCACATGGAAAGTGCCAGGAGGGAGAAGTGGGGATTATGTTTAGACTTTCTCGGAACTGCTTCAAATCAACTAGATCTCTTTGTGCTGTAAATCTCCCAACAGCCAAACGCAAAAGCAGCAAACATCTCGCTGTATGTCCCACATCCAAAGTGCCAAGAGAGAGCTTGCTCTCCCTGTCTTTGAGTACTGTTTTCACTGTCCCGGTTACCTCTTTGCAACCGTTCTCTTCAGAGCTGCAGTGAAACCAGGAACCACGTGGAGAAGGCACCCACACTGAAAGTGCCTGGAGGGAACATTGGGGCTTCTTCTCAGTGTCTCTGACATAGGGTTTCACTGTCCCGGGAAAGTCTCTGCTAACACCGTGCAGAGCGCTGTGCCCAATATACAGAAACGTCTTGCGGTATCTCCTACAGGGAAAGTGCCAGGAGGGAATTGTCGAGCTTGTTCTCAGTGTCTCTGAGAATTGCTCTGATTATCCGTGTGACCTCTTTGCTAAGACTCTCCAGAGAGCCGTCCTCAAAACCAACACACATCTTGACATATCTCCCACATTGATCGCAGTGTCTCCAGGAACGGCATTCAAGGAGCCAGGACCTTTTCTCCCTACACTCTCCATTGAGTTGTCCTCAAAACCAATATACATCCTGCTATATCTCCCACCTGGAAAGTGCCAGGAGGGAGAAGTGGGAATTATGTTTAGACTTTCTCGGAACTGCTTCAAATCAACTAGATCTCTTTGTGCTGTAAATCTCCCGACAGCCAAACGCAAAAGCAGCAAACATCTCGCTGTATGTCCCACATCCAAAGTGCCAAGAGAGAGCTTGCTCTCCCTGTCTTTGAGTACTGTTTTCACTGTCCCGGTTACCTCTTTGCTAACGTTCTCTTCAGAGCTGCAGTGAAACCAGGAACCACGTGGAGAAGGCACCCACACTGAAAGTGCCTGGAGGGAACATTGGGGCTTCTTCTCAGTGTCTCTGACATAGGGTTTCACTGTCCCGGGAAAGTCTCTGCTAACACCGTGCAGAGCGCTGTGCCCAATATACAGAAACGTCTTGCGGTATCTCCTACAGGGAAAGTGCCAGGAGGGAATTGTCGAGCTTGTTCTCAGTGTCTCTGAGAATTGCTCTGATTATCCGTGTGACCTCTTTGCTAAGACTCTCCAGAGAGACGTCCTCAAAACAAACACACATCTTGACATATCTCCCACATTGATCGCAGTGTCTCCAGAAACGGCATTCAAGGAGCCAGGACCTTTTCTCCCTACACTCTCCATTGAGTTGTCCTCAAAACCAATATACATCCTGCTATATCTCCCACATAGAAAGTGCCTGGAGGGAGAAGTGGGGATTATGTTTAGACTTTCTTGGAACTGCTTCAAATCAACTAGATCTCTTTGTGCTGTAAATCTCCCAACAGCCAAACGCAAAAGCAGCAAACATCTCGCTGTATGTCCCACATCCAAAGTGCCAAGAGAGAGCTTGCTCTCCCTGTCTTTGAGTACTGTTTTCACTGTCCCGGTTACCTCTTTGCTAACGTTCTCTTCAGAGCTGCAGTGAAACCAGGAACCACGTGGAGAAGGCACCCACACTGAAAGTGCCTGGAGGGAACATTGGGGCTTCTTCTCAGTGTCTCTGACATAGGGTTTCACTGTCGCGGGAAAGTCTCTGCTAACACCGTGCAGAGCGCTGTGCCCAATATACAGAAACGTCTTGCGGTATCTCCTACAGGGAAAGTGCCAGGAGGGAATTGTCGAGCTTGTTCTCAGTGTCTCTGAGAATTGCTCTGATTATCCGTGTGACCTCTTTGCTAAGACTCTCCAGAGAGACGTCCTCAAAACCAACACACATCTTGACATATCTCCCACATTGATCGCAGTGTCTCCAGGAACGGCATTCAAGGAGCCAGGACCTTTTCTCCCTACACTCTCCATTGAGTTGTCCTCAAAACCAATATACATCCTGCTATATCTCCCACATGGAAAGTGCCAGGAGGGAGAAGTGGGGATTATGTTTAGACTTTCTTGGAACTGCTTCAAATCAACTAGATCTCTTTGTGCTGTAAATCTCCCAACAGCCAAACGCAAAAGCAGCAAACATCTCGCTGTATGTCCCACATCCAAAGTGCCAAGAGAGAGCTTGCTCTCCCTGTCTTTGAGTACTGTTTTCACTGTCCCGGTTACCTCTTTGCTAACGTTCTCTTCAGAGCTGCAGTGAAACCAGGAACCACGTGGAGAAGGCACCCACACTGAAAGTGCCTGGAGGGAACATTGGGGCTTCTTCTCAGTGTCTCTGACATAGGGTTTCACTGTCCCGGGAAAGTCTCTGCTAACACCGTGCAGAGCGCTGTGCCCAATATACAGAAACGTCTTGCGGTATCTCCTACAGGGAAAGTGCCAGGAGGGAATTGTCGAGCTTGTTCTCAGTGTCTCTGAGAATTGCTCTGATTATCCGTGTGACCTCTTTGCTAAGACTCTCCAGAGAGACGTCCTCAAAACAAACACACATCTTGACATATCTCCCACATTGATCGCAGTGTCTCCAGAAACGGCATTCAAGGAGCCAGGACCTTTTCTCCCTACACTCTCCATTGAGTTGTCCTCAAAACCAATATACATCCTGCTATATCTCCCACATGGAAAGTGCCAGGAGGGAGAAGTGGGGATTATGTTTAGACTTTCTCGGAACTGCTTCAAATCAACTAGATCTCTTTGTGCTGTAAATCTCCCAACAGCCAAACGCAAAAGCAGCAAACATCTCGCTGTATGTCCCACATCCAAAGTGCCAAGAGAGAGCTTGCTCTCCCTGTCTTTGAGTACTGTTTTCACTGTCCCGGTTACCTCTTTGCAACCGTTCTCTTCAGAGCTGCAGTGAAACCAGGAACCACGTGGAGAAGGCACCCACACTGAAAGTGCCTGGAGGGAACATTGGGGCTTCTTCTCAGTGTCTCTGACATAGGGTTTCACTGTCCCGGGAAAGTCTCTGCTAACACCGTGCAGAGCGCTGTGCCCAATATACAGAAACGTCTTGCGGTATCTCCTACAGGGAAAGTGCCAGGAGGGAATTGTCGAGCTTGTTCTCAGTGTCTCTGAGAATTGCTCTGATTATCCGTGTGACCTCTTTGCTAAGACTCTCCAGAGAGCCGTCCTCAAAACCAACACACATCTTGACATATCTCCCACATTGATCGCAGTGTCTCCAGGAACGGCATTCAAGGAGCCAGGACCTTTTCTCCCTACACTCTCCATTGAGTTGTCCTCAAAACCAATATACATCCTGCTATATCTCCCACCTGGAAAGTGCCAGGAGGGAGAAGTGGGGATTATGTTTAGACTTTCTCGGAACTGCTTCAAATCAACTAGATCTCTTTGTGCTGTAAATCTCCCGACAGCCAAACGCAAAAGCAGCAAACATCTCGCTGTATGTCCCACATCCAAAGTGCCAAGAGAGAGCTTGCTCTCCCTGTCTTTGAGTACTGTTTTCACTGTCCCGGTTACCTCTTTGCTAACGTTCTCTTCAGAGCTGCAGTGAAACCAGGAACCACGTGGAGAAGGCACCCACACTGAAAGTGCCTGGAGGGAACATTGGGGCTTCTTCTCAGTGTCTCTGACATAGGGTTTCACTGTCCCGGGAAAGTCTCTGCTAACACCGTGCAGAGCGCTGTGCCCAATATACAGAAACGTCTTGCGGTATCTCCTACAGGGAAAGTGCCAGGAGGGAATTGTCGAGCTTGTTCTCAGTGTCTCTGAGAATTGCTCTGATTATCCGTGTGACCTCTTTGCTAAGACTCTCCAGAGAGACGTCCTCAAAACCAACACACATCTTGACATATCTCCCACATTGATCGCAGTGTCTCCAGAAACGGCATTCAAGGAGCCAGGACCTTTTCTCCCTACACTCTCCATTGAGTTGTCCTCAAAACCAATATACATCCTGCTATATCTCCCACCTGGAAAGTGCCAGGAGGGAGAAGTGGGGATTATGTTTAGACTTTCTCGGAACTGCTTCAAATCAACTAGATCTCTTTGTGCTGTAAATCTCCCAACAGCCAAACGCAAAAGCAGCAAACATCTCGCTGTATGTCCCACATCCAAAGTGCCAAGAGAGAGCTTGCTCTCCCTGTCTTTGAGTACTGTTTTCACTGTCCCGGTTACCTCTTTGCTAACGTTCTCTTCAGAGCTGCAGTGAAACCAGGAACCACGTGGAGAAGGCACCCACACTGAAAGTGCCTGGAGGGAACATTGGGGCTTCTTCTCAGTGTCTCTGACATAGGGTTTCACTGTCCCGGGAAAGTCTCTGCTAACACCGTGCAGAGCGCTGTGCCCAATATACAGAAACGTCTTGCGGTATCTCCTACAGGGAAAGTGCCAGGAGGGAATTGTCGAGCTTGTTCTCAGTGTCTCTGAGAATTGCTCTGATTATCCGTGTGACCTCTTTGCTAAGACTCTCCAGAGAGACGTCCTCAAAACCAACACACATCTTGACATATCTCCCACATTGATCGCAGTGTCTCCAGGAACGGCATTCAAGGAGCCAGGACCTTTTCTCCCTACACTCTCCATTGAGTTGTCCTCAAAACCAATATACATCCTGCTATATCTCCCACATAGAAAGTGCCTGGAGGGAGAAGTGGGGATTATGTTTAGACTTTCTCGGAACTGCTTCAAATCAACTAGATCTCTTTGTGCTGTAAATCTCCCAACAGCCAAACGCAAAAGCAGCAAACATCTCGCTGTATGTCCCACATCCAAAGTGCCAAGAGAGAGCTTGCTCTCCCTGTCTTTGAGTACTGTTTTCACTGTCCCGGTTACCTCTTTGCTAACGTTCTCTTCAGAGCTGCAGTGAAACCAGGAACCACGTGGAGAAGGCACCCACACTGAAAGTGCCTGGAGGGAACATTGGGGCTTCTTCTCAGTGTCTCTGACATAGGGTTTCACTATCCCGGGAAAGTCTCTGCTAACACCGTGCAGAGCGCTGTGCCCAATATACAGAAACGTCTTGCGGTATCTCCTACAGGGAAAGTGCCAGGAGGGAATTGTCGAGCTTGTTCTCAGTGTCTCTGAGAATTGCTCTGATTATCCGTGTGACCTCTTTGCTAAGACTCTCCAGAGAGCCGTCCTCAAAACAAACACACATCTTGACATATCTCCCACATTGATCGCAGTGTCTCCAGAAACGGCATTCAAGGAGCCAGGACCTTTTCTCCCTACACTCTCCATTGAGTTGTCCTCAAAACCAATATACATCCTGCTATATCTCCCACATGGAAAGTGCCAGGAGGGAGAAGTGGGGATTATGTTTAGACTTTCTCGGAACTGCTTCAAATCAACTAGATCTCTTTGTGCTGTAAATCTCCCAACAGCCAAACGCAAAAGCAGCAAACATCTCGCTGTATGTCCCACATCCAAAGTGCCAAGAGAGAGCTTGCTCTCCCTGTCTTTGAGTACTGTTTTCACTGTCCCGGTTACCTCTTTGCTAACGTTCTCTTCAGAGCTGCAGTGAAAGCAGGAACCACGTGGAGAAGGCACCCACACTGAAAGTGCCTGGAGGGAACATTGGGGCTTCTTCTCAGTGTCTCTGACATAGGGTTTCACTGTCCCGGGAAAGTCTCTGCTAACACCGTGCAGAGCGCTGTGCCCAATATACAGAAACGTCTTGCGGTATCTCCTACAGGGAAAGTGCCAGGAGGGAATTGTCGAGCTTGTTCTGAGTGTCTCTGAGAATTGCTCTGATTATCCGTGTGACCTCTTTGCTAAGACTCTCCAGAGAGACGTCCTCAAAACAAACACACATCTTGACATATCTCCCACATTGATCGCAGTGTCTCCAGAAACGGCATTCAAGGAGCCAGGACCTTTTCTCCCTACACTCTCCATTGAGTTGTCCTCAAAACCAATATACATCCTGCTATATCTCCCACATGGAAAGTGCCAGGAGGGAGAAGTGGGGATTATGTTTAGACTTTCTCGGAACTGCTTCAAATCAACTAGATCTCTTTGTGCTGTAAATCTCCCAACAGCCAAACGCAAAAGCAGCAAACATCTCGCTGTATGTCCCACATCCAAAGTGCCAAGAGAGAGCTTGCTCTCCCTGTCTTTGAGTACTGTTTTCACTGTCCCGGTTACCTCTTTGCTAACGTTCTCTTCAGAGCTGCAGTGAAACCAGGAACCACGTGGAGAAGGCACCCACACTGAAAGTGCCTGGAGGGAACATTGGGGCTTCTTCTCAGTGTCTCTGACATAGGGTTTCACTGTCCCGGGAAAGTCTCTGCTAACACCGTGCAGAGCGCTGTGCCCAATATACAGAAACGTCTTGCGGTATCTCCTACAGGGAAAGTGCCAGGAGGGAATTGTCGAGCTTGATCTCAGTGTCTCTGAGAATTGCTCTGATTATCCGTGTGACCTCTTTGCTAAGACTCTCCAGAGAGCCGTCCTCAAAACAAACACACATCTTGACATATCTCCCACATTGATCGCAGTGTCTCCAGGAACGGCATTCAAGGAGCCAGGACCTTTTCTCCCTACACTCTCCATTGAGTTGTCCTCAAAACCAATATACATCCTGCTATATCTCCCACATGGAAAGTGCCAGGAGGGAGAAGTGGGGATTATGTTTAGACTTTCTCGGAACTGCTTCAAATCAACTAGATCTCTTTGTGCTGTAAATCTCCCAACAGCCAAACGCAAAAGCAGCAAACATCTCGCTGTATGTCCCACATCCAAAGTGCCAAGAGAGAGCTTGCTCTCCCTGTCTTTGAGTACTGTTTTCACTGTCCCGGTTACCTCTTTGCTAACGTTCTCTTCAGAGCTGCAGTGAAACCAGGAACCACGTGGAGAAGGCACCCACACTGAAAGTGCCTGGAGGGAACATTGGGGCTTCTTCTCAGTGTCTCTGACATAGGGTTTCACTGTCCCGGGAAAGTCTCTGCTAACACCGTGCAGAGCGCTGTGCCCAATATACAGAAACGTCTTGCGGTATCTCCTACAGGGAAAGTGCCAGGAGGGAATTGTCGAGCTTGATCTCAGTGTCTCTGATAATTGCTCTGATTATCCGTGTGACCTCTTTGCTAAGACTCTCCAGAGAGCCGTCCTCAAAACCAACACACATCTTGACATATCTCCCACATTGATCGCAGTGTCTCCAGGAACGGCATTCAAGGAGCCAGGACCTTTTCTCCCTACACTCTCCATTGAGTTGTCCTCAAAACCAATATACATCCTGCTATATCTCCCACATGGAAAGTGCCAGGAGGGAGAAGTGGGGATTATGTTTAGACTTTCTCGGAACTGCTTCAAATCAACTAGATCTCTTTGTGCTGTAAATCTCCCGACAGCCAAACGCAAAAGCAGCAAACATCTCGCTGTATGTCCCGCATCCAAAGTGCCAAGAGAGAGCTTGCTCTCCCTGTCTTTGAGTACTGTTTTCACTGTCCCGGTTACCTCTTTGCTAACGTTCTCTTCAGAGCTGCAGTGAAACCAGGAACCACGTGGAGAAGGCACCCACACTGAAAGTGCCTGGAGGGAACATTGGGGCTTCTTCTCAGTGTCTCTGACATAGGGTTTCACTGTCCCGGGAAAGTCTCTGCTAACACCGTGCAGAGCGCTGTGCCCAATATACAGAAACGTCTTGCGGTATCTCCTACAGGGAAAGTGCCAGGAGGGAATTGTCGAGCTTGTTCTCAGTGTCTCTGATAATTGCTCTGATTATCCGTGTGACCTCTTTGCTAAGACTCTCCAGAGAGACGTCCTCAAAACCAACACACATCTTGACATATCTCCCACATTGATCGCAGTGTCTCCAGAAACGGCATTCAAGGAGCCAGGACCTTTTCTCCCTACACTCTCCATTGAGTTGTCCTCAAAACCAATATACATCCTGCTATATCTCCCACATGGAAAGTGCCAGGAGGGAGAAGTGGGGATTATGTTTAGACTTTCTCGGAACTGCTTCAAATCAACTAGATCTCTTTGTGCTGTAAATCTCCCAACAGCCAAACGCAAAAGCAGCAAACATCTCGCTGTATGTCCCACATCCAAAGTGCCAAGAGAGAGCTTGCTCTCCCTGTCTTTGAGTACTGTTTTCACTGTCCCGGTTACCTCTTTGCTAACGTTCTCTTCAGAGCTGCAGTGAAACCAGGAACCACGTGGAGAAGGCACCCACACTGAAAGTGCCTGGAGGGAACATTGGGGCTTCTTCTCAGTGTCTCTGACATAGGGTTTCACTGTCCCGGGAAAGTCTCTGCTAACACCGTGCAGAGCGCTGTGCCCAATATACAGAAACGTCTTGCGGTATCTCCTACAGGGAAAGTGCCAGGAGGGAATTGTCGAGCTTGTTCTCAGTGTCTCTGAGAATTGCTCTGATTATCCGTGTGACCTCTTTGCTAAGACTCTCCAGAGAGCCGTCCTCAAAACCAACACACATCTTGACATATCTCCCACATTGATCGCAGTGTCTCCAGGAACGGCATTCAAGGAGCCAGGACCTTTTCTCCCTACACTGTCCATTGAGTTGTCCTCAAAACCAATATACATCCTGCTATATCTCCCACCTGGAAAGTGCCAGGAGGGAGAAGTGGGGATTATGTTTAGACTTTCTCGGAACTGCTTCAAATCAACTAGATCTCTTTGTGCTGTAAATCTCCCAACAGCCAAACGCAAAAGCAGCAAACATCTCGCTGTATGTCCCACATCCAAAGTGCCAAGAGAGAGCTTGCTCTCCCTGTCTTTGAGTACTGTTTTCACTGTCCCGGTTACCTCTTTGCTAACGTTCTCTTCAGAGCTGCAGTGAAACCAGGAACCACGTGGAGAAGGCACCCACACTGAAAGTGCCTGGAGGGAACATTGGGGCTTCTTCTCAGTGTCTCTGACATAGGGTTTCACTGTCCCGGGAAAGTCTCTGCTAACACCGTGCAGAGCGCTGTGCCCAATATACAGAAACGTCTTGCGGTATCTCCTACAGGGAAAGTGCCAGGAGGGAATTGTCGAGCTTGTTCTCAGTGTCTCTGAGAATTGCTCTGATTATCCGTGTGACCTCTTTGCTAAGACTCTCCAGAGAGCCGTCCTCAAAACCAACACACATCTTGACATATCTCCCACATTGATCGCAGTGTCTCCAGAAACGGCATTCAAGGAGCCAGGACCTTTTCTCCCTACACTCTCCATTGAGTTGTCCTCAAAACCAATATACATCCTGCTATATCTCCCACATGGAAAGTGCCAGGAGGGAGAAGTGGGGATTATGTTTAGACTTTCTCGGAACTGCTTCAAATCAACTAGATCTCTTTGTGCTGTAAATCTCCCAACAGCCAAACGCAAAAGCAGCAAACATCTCGCTGTATGTCCCACATCCAAAGTGCCAAGAGAGAGCTTGCTCTCCCTGTCTTTGAGTACTGTTTTCACTGTCCTGGTTACCTCTTTGCTAACGTTCTCTTCAGAGCTGCAGTGAAACCAGGAACCACGTGGAGAAGGCACCCACACTGAAAGTGCCTGGAGGGAACATTGGGGCTTCTTCTCAGTGTCTCTGACATAGGGTTTCACTGTCCCGGGAAAGTCTCTGCTAACACCGTGCAGAGCGCTGTGCCCAATATACAGAAACGTCTTGCGGTATCTCCTACAGGGAAAGTGCCAGGAGGGAATTGTCGAGCTTGTTCTGAGTGTCTCTGAGAATTGCTCTGATTATCCGTGTGACCTCTTTGCTAAGACTCTCCAGAGAGCCGTCCTCAAAACAAACACACATCTTGACATATCTCCCACATTGATCGCAGTGTCTCCAGAAACGGCATTCAAGGAGCCAGGACCTTTTCTCCCTACACTGTCCATTGAGTTGTCCTCAAAACCAATATACATCCTGCTATATCTCCCACATAGAAAGTGCCTGGAGGGAGAAGTGGGGATTATGTTTAGACTTTCTTGGAACTGCTTCAAATCAACTAGATCTCTTTGTGCTGTAAATCTCCCAACAGCCAAACGCAAAAGCAGCAAACATCTCGCTGTATGTCCCACATCCAAAGTGCCAAGAGAGAGCTTGCTCTCCCTGTCTTTGAGTACTGTTTTCACTGTCCCGGTTACCTCTTTGCTAACGTTCTCTTCAGAGCTGCAGTGAAACCAGGAACCACGTGGAGAAGGCATCCACACTGAAAGTGCCTGGAGGGAACATTGGGGCTTCTTCTCAGTGTCTCTGACATAGGGTTTCACTGTCCCGGGAAAGTCTCTGCTAACACCGTGCAGAGCGCTGTGCCCAATATACAGAAACGTCTTGCGGTATCTCCTACAGGGAAAGTGCCAGGAGGGAATTGTCGAGCTTGTTCTCAGTGTCTCTGAGAATTGCTCTGATTATCCGTGTGACCTCTTTGCTAAGACTCTCCAGAGAGACGTCCTCAAAACAAACACACATCTTGACATATCTCCCACATTGATCGCAGTGTCTCCAGAAACGGCATTCAAGGAGCCAGGACCTTTTCTCCCTACACTCTCCATTGAGTTGTCCTCAAAACCAATATACATCCTGCTATATCTCCCACATGGAAAGTGCCAGGAGGGAGAAGTGGGGATTATGTTTAGACTTTCTCGGAACTGCTTCAAATCAACTAGATCTCTTTGTGCTGTAAATCTCCCAACAGCCAAACGCAAAAGCAGCAAACATCTCGCTGTATGTCCCACATCCAAAGTGCCAAGAGAGAGCTTGCTCTCCCTGTCTTTGAGTACTGTTTTCACTGTCCCGGTTACCTCTTTGCTAACGTTCTCTTCAGAGCTGCAGTGAAACCAGGAACCACGTGGAGAAGGCATCCACACTGAAAGTGCCTGGAGGGAACATTGGGGCTTCTTCTCAGTGTCTCTGACATAGGGTTTCACTATCCCGGGAAAGTCTCTGCTAACACCGTGCAGAGCGCTGTGCCCAATATACAGAAACGTCTTGCGGTATCTCCTACAGGGAAAGTGCCAGGAGGGAATTGTCGAGCTTGTTCTCAGTGTCTCTGAGAATTGCTCTGATTATCCGTGTGACCTCTTTGCTAAGACTCTCCAGAGAGACGTCCTCAAAACAAACACACATCTTGACATATCTCCCACATTGATCGCAGTGTCTCCAGAAACGGCATTCAAGGAGCCAGGACCTTTTCTCCCTACACTCTCCATTGAGTTGTCCTCAAAACCAATATACATCCTGCTATATCTCCCACATGGAAAGTGCCAGGAGGGAGAAGTGGGGATTATGTTTAGACTTTCTTGGAACTGCTTCAAATCAACTAGATCTCTTTGTGCTGTAAATCTCCCAACAGCCAAACGCAAAAGCAGCAAACATCTCGCTGTATGTCCCACATCCAAAGTGCCAAGAGAGAGCTTGCTCTCCCTGTCTTTGAGTACTGTTTTCACTGTCCCGGTTACCTCTTTGCTAACGTTCTCTTCAGAGCTGCAGTGAAACCAGGAACCACGTGG
Source organism: Chroicocephalus ridibundus (assembly GCF_963924245.1). NCBI lineage: Eukaryota > Metazoa > Chordata > Aves > Charadriiformes > Laridae > Chroicocephalus > Chroicocephalus ridibundus. The sequence goes on along the minus strand of NC_086295.1, from coordinate 21,943,273 downwards.
AGAAGGCATCCACACTGAAAGTGCCTGGAGGGAACATTGGGGCTTCTTCTCAGTGTCTCTGACATAGGGTTTCACTATCCCGGGAAAGTCTCTGCTAACACCGTGCAGAGCGCTGTGCCCAATATACAGAAACGTCTTGCGGTATCTCCTACAGGGAAAGTGCCAGGAGGGAATTGTCGAGCTTGTTCTCAGTGTCTCTGAGAATTGCTCTGATTATCCGTGTGACCTCTTTGCTAAGACTCTCCAGAGAGACGTCCTCAAAACAAACACACATCTTGACATATCTCCCACATTGATCGCAGTGTCTCCAGGAACGGCATTCAAGGAGCCAGGAACTTTTCTCCCTACACTCTCCATTGAGTTGTCCTCAAAACCAATATACATCCTGCTATATCTCCCACATGGAAAGTGCCAGGAGGGAGAAGTGGGGATTATGTTTAGACTTTCTCGGAACTGCTTCAAATCAACTAGATCTCTTTGTGCTGTAAATCTCCCAACAGCCAAACGCAAAAGCAGCAAACATCTCGCTGTATGTCCCACATCCAAAGTGCCAAGAGAGAGCTTGCTCTCCCTGTCTTTGAGTACTGTTTTCACTGTCCCGGTTACCTCTTTGCTAACGTTCTCTTCAGAGCTGCAGTGAAACCAGGAACCACGTGGAGAAGGCACCCACACTGAAAGTGCCTGGAGGGAACATTGGGGCTTCTTCTCAGTGTCTCTGACATAGGGTTTCACTGTCCCGGGAAAGTCTCTGCTAACACCGTGCAGAGCGCTGTGCCCAATATACAGAAACGTCTTGCGGTATCTCCTACAGGGAAAGTGCCAGGAGGGAATTGTCGAGCTTGTTCTCAGTGTCTCTGATAATTGCTCTGATTATCCGTGTGACCTCTTTGCTAAGACTCTCCAGAGAGCCGTCCTCAAAACCAACAAACATCTTCACATATCTCCCACATTGATCGCAGTGTCTCCAGGAACGGCATTCAAGGAGCCAGGACCTTTTCTCCCTACACTCTCCATTGAGTTGTCCTCAAAACCAATATACATCCTGCTATATCTCCCACATGGAAAGTGCCAGGAGGGAGAAGTGGGGATTATGTTTAGACTTTCTCGGAACTGCTTCAAATCAACTAGATCTCTTTGTGCTGTAAATCTCCCAACAGCCAAACGCAAAAGCAGCAAACATCTCGCTGTATGTCCCACATCCAAAGTGCCAAGAGAGAGCTTGCTCTCCCTGTCTTTGAGTACTGTTTTCACTGTCCCGGTTACCTCTTTGCTAACGTTCTCTTCAGAGCTGCAGTGAAACCAGGAACCACGTGGAGAAGGCACCCACACTGAAAGTGCCTGGAGGGAACATTGGGGCTTCTTCTCAGTGTCTCTGACATAGGGTTTCACTGTCCCGGGAAAGTCTCTGCTAACACCGTGCAGAGCGCTGTGCCCAATATACAGAAACGTCTTGCGGTATCTCCTACAGGGAAAGTGCCAGGAGGGAATTGTCGAGCTTGTTCTCAGTGTCTCTGAGAATTGCTCTGATTATCCGTGTGACCTCTTTGCTAAGACTCTCCAGAGAGACGTCCTCAAAACCAACACACATCTTGACATATCTCCCACATTGATCGCAGTGTCTCCAGAAACGGCATTCAAGGAGCCAGGACCTTTTCTCCCTACACTCTCCATTGAGTTGTCCTCAAAACCAATATACATCCTGCTATATCTCCCACATGGAAAGTGCCAGGAGGGAGAAGTGGGGATTATGTTTAGACTTTCTCGGAACTGCTTCAAATCAACTAGATCTCTTTGTGCTGTAAATCTCCCAACAGCCAAACGCAAAAGCAGCAAACATCTCGCTGTATGTCCCACATCCAAAGTGCCAAGAGAGAGCTTGCTCTCCCTGTCTTTGAGTACTGTTTTCACTGTCCCGGTTACCTCTTTGCTAACGTTCTCTTCAGAGCTGCAGTGAAACCAGGAACCACGTGGAGAAGGCACCCACACTGAAAGTGCCTGGAGGGAACATTGGGGCTTCTTCTCAGTGTCTCTGACATAGGGTTTCACTCTCCCGGGAAAGTCTCTGCTAACACCGTGCAGAGCGCTGTGCCCAATATACAGAAACGTCTTGCGGTATCTCCTACAGGGAAAGTGCCAGGAGGGAATTGTCGAGCTTGATCTCAGTGTCTCTGATAATTGCTCTGATTATCCGTGTGACCTCTTTGCTAAGACTCTCCAGAGAGCCGTCCTCAAAACCAACACACATCTTGACATATCTCCCACATTGATCGCAGTGTCTCCAGGAACGGCATTCAAGGAGCCAGGACCTTTTCTCCCTACACTCTCCATTGAGTTGTCCTCAAAACCAATATACATCCTGCTATATCTCCCACCTGGAAAGTGCCAGGAGGGAGAAGTGGGGATTATGTTTAGACTTTCTCGGAACTGCTTCAAATCAACTAGATCTCTTTGTGCTGTAAATCTCCCGACAGCCAAACGCAAAAGCAGCAAACATCTCGCTGTATGTCCCACATCCAAAGTGCCAAGAGAGAGCTTGCTCTCCCTGTCTTTGAGTACTGTTTTCACTGTCCCGGTTACCTCTTTGCTAACGTTCTCTTCAGAGCTGCAGTGAAACCAGGAACCACGTGGAGAAGGCACCCACACTGAAAGTGCCTGGAGGGAACATTGGGGCTTCTTCTCAGTGTCTCTGACATAGGGTTTCACTGTCCCGGGAAAGTCTCTGCTAACACCGTGCAGAGCGCTGTGCCCAATATACAGAAACGTCTTGCGGTATCTCCTACAGGGAAAGTGCCAGGAGGGAATTGTCGAGCTTGTTCTGAGTGTCTCTGAGAATTGCTCTGATTATCCGTGTGACCTCTTTGCTAAGACTCTCCAGAGAGCCGTCCTCAAAACCAACACACATCTTGACATATCTCCCACATTGATCGCAGTGTCTCCAGGAACGGCATTCAAGGAGCCAGGACCTTTTCTCCCTACACTGTCCATTGAGTTGTCCTCAAAACCAATATACATCCTGCTATATCTCCCACCTGGAAAGTGCCAGGAGGGAGAAGTGGGGATTATGTTTAGACTTTCTCGGAACTGCTTCAAATCAACTAGATCTCTTTGTGCTGTAAATCTCCCAACAGCCAAACGCAAAAGCAGCAAACATCTCGCTGTATGTCCCACATCCAAAGTGCCAAGAGAGAGCTTGCTCTCCCTGTCTTTGAGTACTGTTTTCACTGTCCCGGTTACCTCTTTGCTAACGTTCTCTTCAGAGCTGCAGTGAAACCAGGAACCACGTGGAGAAGGCACCCACACTGAAAGTGCCTGGAGGGAACATTGGGGCTTCTTCTCAGTGTCTCTGACATAGGGTTTCACTGTCCCGGGAAAGTCTCTGCTAACACCGTGCAGAGCGTTGTGCCCAATATACAGAAACGTCTTGCGGTATCTCCTACAGGGAAAGTGCCAGGAGGGAATTGTCGAGCTTGTTCTCAGTGTCTCTGAGAATTGCTCTGATTATCCGTGTGACCTCTTTGCTAAGACTCTCCAGAGAGACGTCCTCAAAACAAACACACATCTTGACATATCTCCCACATTGATCGCAGTGTCTCCAGGAACGGCATTCAAGGAGCCAGGACCTTTTCTCCCTACACTCTCCATTGAGTTGTCCTCAAAACCAATATACATCCTGCTATATCTCCCACATAGAAAGTGCCTGGAGGGAGAAGTGGGGATTATGTTTAGACTTTCTTGGAACTGCTTCAAATCAACTAGATCTCTTTGTGCTGTAAATCTCCCAACAGCCAAACGCAAAAGCAGCAAACATCTCGCTGTATGTCCCACATCCAAAGTGCCAAGAGAGAGCTTGCTCTCCCTGTCTTTGAGTACTGTTTTCACTGTCCCGGTTACCTCTTTGCTAACGTTCTCTTCAGAGCTGCAGTGAAACCAGGAACCACGTGGAGAAGGCACCCACACTGAAAGTGCCTGGAGGGAACATTGGGGCTTCTTCTCAGTGTCTCTGACATAGGGTTTCACTGTCCCAGGAAAGTCTCTGCTAACACCGTGCAGAGCGCTGTGCCCAATATACAGAAACGTCTTGCGGTATCTCCTACAGGGAAAGTGCCAGGAGGGAATTGTCGAGCTTGTTCTCAGTGTCTCTGAGAATTGCTCTGATTATCCGTGTGACCTCTTTGCTAAGACTCTCCAGAGACACGTCCTCAAAACAAACACACATCTTGACATATCTCCCACATTGATCGCAGTGTCTCCAGAAACGGCATTCAAGGAGCCAGGACCTTTTCTCCCTACACTCTCCATTGAGTTGTCCTCAAAACCAATATACATCCTGCTATATCTCCCACATGGAAAGTGCCAGGAGGGAGAAGTGGGGATTATGTTTAGACTTTCTCGGAACTGCTTCAAATCAACTAGATCTCTTTGTGCTGTAAATCTCCCAACAGCCAAACGCAAAAGCAGCAAACATCTCGCTGTATGTCCCACATCCAAAGTGCCAAGAGAGAGCTTGCTCTCCCTGTCTTTGAGTACTGTTTTCACTGTCCCGGTTACCTCTTTGCAACCGTTCTCTTCAGAGCTGCAGTGAAACCAGGAACCACGTGGAGAAGGCACCCACACTGAAAGTGCCTGGAGGGAACATTGGGGCTTCTTCTCAGTGTCTCTGACATAGGGTTTCACTGTCCCGGGAAAGTCTCTGCTAACACCGTGCAGAGCGCTGTGCCCAATATACAGAAACGTCTTGCGGTATCTCCTACAGGGAAAGTGCCAGGAGGGAATTGTCGAGCTTGTTCTCAGTGTCTCTGAGAATTGCTCTGATTATCCGTGTGACCTCTTTGCTAAGACTCTCCAGAGAGACGTCCTCAAAACCAACACACATCTTGACATATCTCCCACATTGATCGCAGTGTCTCCAGAAACGGCATTCAAGGAGCCAGGACCTTTTCTCCCTACACTCTCCATTGAGTTGTCCTCAAAACCAATATACATCCTGCTATATCTCCCACATGGAAAGTGCCAGGAGGGAGAAGTGGGGATTATGTTTAGACTTTCTCGGAACTGCTTCAAATCAACTAGATCTCTTTGTGCTGTAAATCTCCCAACAGCCAAACGCAAAAGCAGCAAACATCTCGCTGTATGTCCCACATCCAAAGTGCCAAGAGAGAGCTTGCTCTCCCTGTCTTTGAGTACTGTTTTCACTGTCCCGGTTACCTCTTTGCAACCGTTCTCTTCAGAGCTGCAGTGAAACCAGGAACCACGTGGAGAAGGCACCCACACTGAAAGTGCCTGGAGGGAACATTGGGGCTTCTTCTCAGTGTCTCTGACATAGGGTTTCACTGTCCCGGGAAAGTCTCTGCTAACACCGTGCAGAGCGCTGTGCCCAATATACAGAAACGTCTTGCGGTATCTCCTACAGGGAAAGTGCCAGGAGGGAATTGTCGAGCTTGTTCTCAGTGTCTCTGAGAATTGCTCTGATTATCCGTGTGACCTCTTTGCTAAGACTCTCCAGAGACACGTCCTCAAAACCAACACACATCTTGACATATCTCCCACATTGATCGCAGTGTCTCCAGAAACGGCATTCAAGGAGCCAGGACCTTTTCTCCCTACACTGTCCATTGAGTTGTCCTCAAAACCAATATACATCCTGCTATATCTCCCACATAGAAAGTGCCTGGAGGGAGAAGTGGGGATTATGTTTAGACTTTCTTGGAACTGCTTCAAATCAACTAGATCTCTTTGTGCTGTAAATCTCCCAACAGCCAAACGCAAAAGCAGCAAACATCTCGCTGTATGTCCCACATCCAAAGTGCCAAGAGAGAGCTTGCTCTCCCTGTCTTTGAGTACTGTTTTCACTGTCCCGGTTACCTCTTTGCTAACGTTCTCTTCAGAGCTGCAGTGAAACCAGGAACCACGTGGAGAAGGCACCCACACTGAAAGTGCCTGGAGGGAACATTGGGGCTTCTTCTCAGTGTCTCTGACATAGGGTTTCACTGTCCCAGGAAAGTCTCTGCTAACACCGTGCAGAGCGCTGTGCCCAATATACAGAAACGTCTTGCGGTATCTCCTACAGGGAAAGTGCCAGGAGGGAATTGTCGAGCTTGTTCTCAGTGTCTCTGAGAATTGCTCTGATTATCCGTGTGACCTCTTTGCTAAGACTCTCCAGAGACACGTCCTCAAAACAAACACACATCTTGACATATCTCCCACATTGATCGCAGTGTCTCCAGAAACGGCATTCAAGGAGCCAGGACCTTTTCTCCCTACACTGTCCATTGAGTTGTCCTCAAAACCAATATACATCCTGCTATATCTCCCACATGGAAAGTGCCAGGAGGGAGAAGTGGGGATTATGTTTAGACTTTCTCGGAACTGCTTCAAATCAACTAGATCTCTTTGTGCTGTAAATCTCCCAACAGCCAAACGCAAAAGCAGCAAACATCTCGCTGTATGTCCCACATCCAAAGTGCCAAGAGAGAGCTTGCTCTCCCTGTCTTTGAGTACTGTTTTCACTGTCCCGGTTACCTCTTTGCAACCGTTCTCTTCAGAGCTGCAGTGAAACCAGGAACCACGTGGAGAAGGCACCCACACTGAAAGTGCCTGGAGGGAACATTGGGGCTTCTTCTCAGTGTCTCTGACATAGGGTTTCACTGTCCCGGGAAAGTCTCTGCTAACACCGTGCAGAGCGCTGTGCCCAATATACAGAAACGTCTTGCGGTATCTCCTACAGGGAAAGTGCCAGGAGGGAATTGTCGAGCTTGTTCTCAGTGTCTCTGAGAATTGCTCTGATTATCCGTGTGACCTCTTTGCTAAGACTCTCCAGAGAGCCGTCCTCAAAACCAACACACATCTTGACATATCTCCCACATTGATCGCAGTGTCTCCAGAAACGGCATTCAAGGAGCCAGGACCTTTTCTCCCTACACTGTCCATTGAGTTGTCCTCAAAACCAATATACATCCTGCTATATCTCCCACATAGAAAGTGCCTGGAGGGAGAAGTGGGGATTATGTTTAGACTTTCTCGGAACTGCTTCAAATCAACTAGATCTCTTTGTGCTGTAAATCTCCCAACAGCCAAACGCAAAAGCAGCAAACATCTCGCTGTATGTCCCACATCCAAAGTGCCAAGAGAGAGCTTGCTCTCCCTGTCTTTGAGTACTGTTTTCACTGTCCCGGTTACCTCTTTGCTAACGTTCTCTTCAGAGCTGCAGTGAAACCAGGAACCACGTGGAGAAGGCATCCACACTGAAAGTGCCTGGAGGGAACATTGGGGCTTCTTCTCAGTGTCTCTGACATAGGGTTTCACTGTCCCGGGAAAGTCTCTGCTAACACCGTGCAGAGCGCTGTGCCCAATATACAGAAACGTCTTGCGGTATCTCCTACAGGGAAAGTGCCAGGAGGGAATTGTCGAGCTTGTTCTCAGTGTCTCTGAGAATTGCTCTGATTATCCGTGTGACCTCTTTGCTAAGACTCTCCAGAGAGACGTCCTCAAAACAAACACACATCTTGACATATCTCCCACATTGATCGCAGTGTCTCCAGAAACGGCATTCAAGGAGCCAGGACCTTTTCTCCCTACACTCTCCATTGAGTTGTCCTCAAAACCAATATACATCCTGCTATATCTCCCACATGGAAAGTGCCAGGAGGGAGAAGTGGGGATTATGTTTAGACTTTCTCGGAACTGCTTCAAATCAACTAGATCTCTTTGTGCTGTAAATCTCCCAACAGCCAAACGCAAAAGCAGCAAACATCTCGCTGTATGTCCCACATCCAAAGTGCCAAGAGAGAGCTTGCTCTCCCTGTCTTTGAGTACTGTTTTCACTGTCCCGGTTACCTCTTTGCTAACGTTCTCTTCAGAGCTGCAGTGAAACCAGGAACCACGTGGAGAAGGCATCCACACTGAAAGTGCCTGGAGGGAACATTGGGGCTTCTTCTCAGTGTCTCTGACATAGGGTTTCACTATCCCGGGAAAGTCTCTGCTAACACCGTGCAGAGCGCTGTGCCCAATATACAGAAACGTCTTGCGGTATCTCCTACAGGGAAAGTGCCAGGAGGGAATTGTCGAGCTTGTTCTCAGTGTCTCTGAGAATTGCTCTGATTATCCGTGTGACCTCTTTGCTAAGACTCTCCAGAGAGACGTCCTCAAAACAAACACACATCTTGACATATCTCCCACATTGATCGCAGTGTCTCCAGAAACGGCATTCAAGGAGCCAGGACCTTTTCTCCCTACACTCTCCATTGAGTTGTCCTCAAAACCAATATACATCCTGCTATATCTCCCACATGGAAAGTGCCAGGAGGGAGAAGTGGGGATTATGTTTAGACTTTCTCGGAACTGCTTCAAATCAACTAGATCTCTTTGTGCTGTAAATCTCCCAACAGCCAAACGCAAAAGCAGCAAACATCTCGCTGTATGTCCCACATCCAAAGTGCCAAGAGAGAGCTTGCTCTCCCTGTCTTTGAGTACTGTTTTCACTGTCCCGGTTACCTCTTTGCTAACGTTCTCTTCAGAGCTGCAGTGAAACCAGGAACCACGTGGAGAAGGCATCCACACTGAAAGTGCCTGGAGGGAACATTGGGGCTTCTTCTCAGTGTCTCTGACATAGGGTTTCACTATCCCGGGAAAGTCTCTGCTAACACCGTGCAGAGCGCTGTGCCCAATATACAGAAACGTCTTGCGGTATCTCCTACAGGGAAAGTGCCAGGAGGGAATTGTCGAGCTTGTTCTCAGTGTCTCTGAGAATTGCTCTGATTATCCGTGTGACCTCTTTGCTAAGACTCTCCAGAGAGACGTCCTCAAAACAAACACACATCTTGACATATCTCCCACATTGATCGCAGTGTCTCCAGAAACGGCATTCAAGGAGCCAGGAACTTTTCTCCCTACACTCTCCATTGAGTTGTCCTCAAAAGCAATATACATCCTGCTATATCTCCCACATGGAAAGTGCCAGGAGGGAGAAGTGGGGATTATGTTTAGACTTTCTCGGAACTGCTTCAAATCAACTAGATCTCTTTGTGCTGTAAATCTCCCAACAGCCAAACGCAAAAGCAGCAAACATCTCGCTGTATGTCCCACATCCAAAGTGCCAAGAGAGAGCTTGCTCTCCCTGTCTTTGAGTACTGTTTTCACTGTCCCGGTTACCTCTTTGCTAACGTTCTCTTCAGAGCTGCAGTGAAACCAGGAACCACGTGGAGAAGGCACCCACACTGAAAGTGCCTGGAGGGAACATTGGGGCTTCTTCTCAGTGTCTCTGACATAGGGTTTCACTGTCCCGGGAAAGTCTCTGCTAACACCGTGCAGAGCGCTGTGCCCAATATACAGAAACGTCTTGCGGTATCTCCTACAGGGAAAGTGCCAGGAGGGAATTGTCGAGCTTGTTCTGAGTGTCTCTGAGAATTGCTCTGATTATCCGTGTGACCTCTTTGCTAAGACTCTCCAGAGAGCCGTCCTCAAAACCAACACACATCTTGACATATCTCCCACATTGATCGCAGTGTCTCCAGGAACGGCATTCAAGGAGCCAGGACCTTTTCTCCCTACACTCTCCATTGAGTTGTCCTCAAAACCAATATACATCCTGCTATATCTCCCACCTGGAAAGTGCCAGGAGGGAGAAGTGGGGATTATGTTTAGACTTTCTCGGAACTGCTTCAAATCAACTAGATCTCTTTGTGCTGTAAATCTCCCGACAGCCAAACGCAAAAGCAGCAAACATCTCGCTGTATGTCCCACATCCAAAGTGCCAAGAGAGAGCTTGCTCTCCCTGTCTTTGAGTACTGTTTTCACTGTCCCGGTTACCTCTTTGCTAACGTTCTCTTCAGAGCTGCAGTGAAACCAGGAACCACGTGGAGAAGGCACCCACACTGAAAGTGCCTGGAGGGAACATTGGGGCTTCTTCTCAGTGTCTCTGACATAGGGTTTCACTGTCCCGGGAAAGTCTCTGCTAACACCGTGCAGAGCGCTGTGCCCAATATACAGAAACGTCTTGCGGTATCTCCTACAGGGAAAGTGCCAGGAGGGAATTGTCGAGCTTGTTCTGAGTGTCTCTGAGAATTGCTCTGATTATCCGTGTGACCTCTTTGCTAAGACTCTCCAGAGAGCCGTCCTCAAAACAAACACACATCTTGACATATCTCCCACATTGATCGCAGTGTCTCCAGAAACGGCATTCAAGGAGCCAGGACCTTTTCTCCCTACACTCTCCATTGAGTTGTCCTCAAAACCAATATACATCCTGCTATATCTCCCACCTGGAAAGTGCCAGGAGGGAGAAGTGGGGATTATGTTTAGACTTTCTCGGAACTGCTTCAAATCAACTAGATCTCTTTGTGCTGTAAATCTCCCAACAGCCAAACGCAAAAGCAGCAAACATCTCGCTGTATGTCCCACATCCAAAGTGCCAAGAGAGAGCTTGCTCTCCCTGTCTTTGAGTACTGTTTTCACTGTCCCGGTTACCTCTTTGCTAACATTCTCTTCAGAGCTGCAGTGAAACCAGGAACCACGTGGAGAAGGCACCCACACTGAAAGTGCCTGGAGGGAACATTGGGGCTTCTTCTCAGTGTCTCTGACATAGGGTTTCACTGTCCCGGGAAAGTCTCTGCTAACACCGTGCAGAGCGCTGTGCCCAATATACAGAAACGTCTTGCGGTATCTCCTACAGGGAAAGTGCCAGGAGGGAATTGTCGAGCTTGTTCTGACTGTCTCTGAGAATTGCTCTGATTATCCGTGTGACCTCTTTGCTAAGACTCTCCAGAGAGACGTCCTCAAAACAAACACACATCTTGACATATCTCCCACATTGATCGCAGTGTCTCCAGAAACGGCATTCAAGGAGCCAGGAACTTTTCTCCCTACACTCTCCATTGAGTTGTCCTCAAAACCAATATACATCCTGCTATATCTCCCACATGGAAAGTGCCAGGAGGGAGAAGTGGGGATTATGTTTAGACTTTCTCGGAACTGCTTCAAATCAACTAGATCTCTTTGTGCTGTAAATCTCCCAACAGCCAAACGCAAAAGCAGCAAACATCTCGCTGTATGTCCCACATCCAAAGTGCCAAGAGAGAGCTTGCTCTCCCTGTCTTTGAGTACTGTTTTCACTGTCCCGGTTACCTCTTTGCTAACGTTCTCTTCAGAGCTGCAGTGAAACCAGGAACCACGTGGAGAAGGCACCCACACTGAAAGTGCCTGGAGGGAACATTGGGGCTTCTTCTCAGTGTCTCTGACATAGGGTTTCACTGTCCCGGGAAAGTCTCTGCTAACACCGTGCAGAGCGCTGTGCCCAATATACAGAAACGTCTTGCGGTATCTCCTACAGGGAAAGTGCCAGGAGGGAATTGTCGAGCTTGATCTCAGTGTCTCTGATAATTGCTCTGATTATCCGTGTGACCTCTTTGCTAAGACTCTCCAGAGAGCCGTCCTCAAAACCAACAAACATCTTCACATATCTCCCACATTGATCGCAGTGTCTCCAGGAACGGCATTCAAGGAGCCAGGACCTTTTCTCCCTACACTCTCCATTGAGTTGTCCTCAAAACCAATATACATCCTGCTATATCTCCCACATGGAAAGTGCCAGGAGGGAGAAGTGGGGATTATGTTTAGACTTTCTCGGAACTGCTTCAAATCAACTAGATCTCTTTGTGCTGTAAATCTCCCGACAGCCAAACGCAAAAGCAGCAAACATCTCGCTGTATGTCCCACATCCAAAGTGCCAAGAGAGAGCTTGCTCTCCCTGTCTTTGAGTACTGTTTTCACTGTCCCGGTTACCTCTTTGCTAACGTTCTCTTCAGAGCTGCAGTGAAACCAGGAACCACGTGGAGAAGGCACCCACACTGAAAGTGCCTGGAGGGAACATTGGGGCTTCTTCTCAGTGTCTCTGACATAGGGTTTCACTGTCCCGGGAAAGTCTCTGCTAACACCGTGCAGAGCGCTGTGCCCAATATACAGAAACGTCTTGCGGTATCTCCTACAGGGAAAGTGCCAGGAGGGAATTGTCGAGCTTGTTCTCAGTGTCTCTGAGAATTGCTCTGATTATCCGTGTGACCTCTTTGCTAAGACTCTCCAGAGAGACGTCCTCAAAACAAACACACATCTTGACATATCTCCCACATTGATCGCAGTGTCTCCAGAAACGGCATTCAAGGAGCCAGGACCTTTTCTCCCTACACTCTCCATTGAGTTGTCCTCAAAACCAATATACATCCTGCTATATCTCCCACATGGAAAGTGCCAGGAGGGAGAAGTGGGGATTATGTTTAGACTTTCTCGGAACTGCTTCAAATCAACTAGATCTCTTTGTGCTGTAAATCTCCCGACAGCCAAACGCAAAAGCAGCAAACATCTCGCTGTATGTCCCACATCCAAAGTGCCAAGAGAGAGCTTGCTCTCCCTGTCTTTGAGTACTGTTTTCACTGTCCCGGTTACCTCTTTGCTAACGTTCTCTTCAGAGCTGCAGTGAAACCAGGAACCACGTGGAGAAGGCACCCACACTGAAAGTGCCTGGAGGGAACATTGGGGCTTCTTCTCAGTGTCTCTGACATAGGGTTTCACTGTCCCGGGAAAGTCTCTGCTAACACCGTGCAGAGCGCTGTGCCCAATATACAGAAACGTCTTGCGGTATCTCCTACAGGGAAAGTGCCAGGAGGGAATTGTCGAGCTTGTTCTGAGTGTCTCTGAGAATTGCTCTGATTATCCGTGTGACCTCTTTGCTAAGACTCTCCAGAGAGCCGTCCTCAAAACAAACACACATCTTGACATATCTCCCACATTGATCGCAGTGTCTCCAGAAACGGCATTCAAGGAGCCAGGACCTTTTCTCCCTACACTCTCCATTGAGTTGTCCTCAAAACCAATATACATCCTGCTATATCTCCCACCTGGAAAGTGCCAGGAGGGAGAAGTGGGGATTATGTTTAGACTTTCTCGGAACTGCTTCAAATCAACTAGATCTCTTTGTGCTGTAAATCTCCCAACAGCCAAACACAAAAGCAGCAAACATCTCGCTGTATGTCCCACATCCAAAGTGCCAAGAGAGAGCTTGCTCTCCCTGTCTTTGAGTACTGTTTTCACTGTCCCGGTTACCTCTTTGCTAACGTTCTCTTCAGAGCTGCAGTGAAACCAGGAACCACGTGGAGAAGGCACCCACACTGAAAGTGCCTGGAGGGAACATTGGGGCTTCTTCTCAGTGTCTCTGACATAGGGTTTCACTCTCCCGGGAAAGTCTCTGCTAACACCGTGCAGAGCGCTGTGCCCAATATACAGAAACGTCTTGCGGTATCTCCTACAGGGAAAGTGCCAGGAGGGAATTGTCGAGCTTGATCTCAGTGTCTCTGATAATTGCTCTGATTATCCGTGTGACCTCTTTGCTAAGACTCTCCAGAGAGCCGTCCTCAAAACCAACAAACATCTTGACATATCTCCCACATTGATCGCAGTGTCTCCAGGAACGGCATTCAAGGAGCCAGGACCTTTTCTCCCTACACTCTCCATTGAGTTGTCCTCAAAACCAATATACATCCTGCTATATCTCCCACCTGGAAAGTGCCAGGAGGGAGAAGTGGGGATTATGTTTAGACTTTCTCGGAACTGCTTCAAATCAACTAGATCTCTTTGTGCTGTAAATCTCCCGACAGCCAAACGCAAAAGCAGCAAACATCTCGCTGTATGTCCCACATCCAAAGTGCCAAGAGAGAGCTTGCTCTCCCTGTCTTTGAGTACTGTTTTCACTGTCCCGGTTACCTCTTTGCTAACGTTCTCTTCAGAGCTGCAGTGAAACCAGGAACCACGTGGAGAAGGCACCCACACTGAAAGTGCCTGGAGGGAACATTGGGGCTTCTTCTCAGTGTCTCTGACATAGGGTTTCACTGTCCCGGGAAAGTCTCTGCTAACACCGTGCAGAGCGCTGTGCCCAATATACAGAAACGTCTTGCGGTATCTCCTACAGGGAAAGTGCCAGGAGGGAATTGTCGAGCTTGTTCTGAGTGTCTCTGAGAATTGCTCTGATTATCCGTGTGACCTCTTTGCTAAGACTCTCCAGAGAGCCGTCCTCAAAACCAACACACATCTTGACATATCTCCCACATTGATCGCAGTGTCTCCAGGAACGGCATTCAAGGAGCCAGGACCTTTTCTCCCTACACTGTCCATTGAGTTGTCCTCAAAACCAATATACATCCTGCTATATCTCCCACCTGGAAAGTGCCAGGAGGGAGAAGTGGGGATTATGTTTAGACTTTCTCGGAACTGCTTCAAATCAACTAGATCTCTTTGTGCTGTAAATCTCCCAACAGCCAAACGCAAAAGCAGCAAACATCTCGCTGTATGTCCCACATCCAAAGTGCCAAGAGAGAGCTTGCTCTCCCTGTCTTTGAGTACTGTTTTCACTGTCCCGGTTACCTCTTTGCTAACGTTCTCTTCAGAGCTGCAGTGAAACCAGGAACCACGTGGAGAAGGCACCCACACTGAAAGTGCCTGGAGGGAACATTGGGGCTTCTTCTCAGTGTCTCTGACATAGGGTTTCACTGTCCCGGGAAAGTCTCTGCTAACACCGTGCAGAGCGCTGTGCCCAATATACAGAAACGTCTTGCGGTATCTCCTACAGGGAAAGTGCCAGGAGGGAATTGTCGAGCTTGTTCTCAGTGTCTCTGAGAATTGCTCTGATTATCCGTGTGACCTCTTTGCTAAGACTCTCCAGAGAGACGTCCTCAAAACCAACACACATCTTGACATATCTCCCACATTGATCGCAGTGTCTCCAGAAACGGCATTCAAGGAGCCAGGACCTTTTCTCCCTACACTCTCCATTGAGTTGTCCTCAAAACCAATATACATCCTGCTATATCTCCCACATGGAAAGTGCCAGGAGGGAGAAGTGGGGATTATGTTTAGACTTTCTCGGAACTGCTTCAAATCAACTAGATCTCTTTGTGCTGTAAATCTCCCAACAGCCAAACGCAAAAGCAGCAAACATCTCGCTGTATGTCCCACATCCAAAGTGCCAAGAGAGAGCTTGCTCTCCCTGTCTTTGAGTACTGTTTTCACTGTCCCGGTTACCTCTTTGCTAACATTCTCTTCAGAGCTGCAGTGAAACCAGGAACCACGTGGAGAAGGCACCCACACTGAAAGTGCCTGGAGGGAACATTGGGGCTTCTTCTCAGTGTCTCTGACATAGGGTTTCACTGTCCCGGGAAAGTCTCTGCTAACACCGTGCAGAGCGCTGTGCCCAATATACAGAAACGTCTTGCGGTATCTCCTACAGGGAAAGTGCCAGGAGGGAATTGTCGAGCTTGTTCTGACTGTCTCTGAGAATTGCTCTGATTATCCGTGTGACCTCTTTGCTAAGACTCTCCAGAGAGACGTCCTCAAAACAAACACACATCTTGACATATCTCCCACATTGATCGCAGTGTCTCCAGAAACGGCATTCAAGGAGCCAGGAACTTTTCTCCCTACACTCTCCATTGAGTTGTCCTCAAAACCAATATACATCCTGCTATATCTCCCACATGGAAAGTGCCAGGAGGGAGAAGTGGGGATTATGTTTAGACTTTCTCGGAACTGCTTCAAATCAACTAGATCTCTTTGTGCTGTAAATCTCCCAACAGCCAAACGCAAAAGCAGCAAACATCTCGCTGTATGTCCCACATCCAAAGTGCCAAGAGAGAGCTTGCTCTCCCTGTCTTTGAGTACTGTTTTCACTGTCCCGGTTACCTCTTTGCTAACGTTCTCTTCAGAGCTGCAGTGAAACCAGGAACCACGTGGAGAAGGCACCCACACTGAAAGTGCCTGGAGGGAACATTGGGGCTTCTTCTCAGTGTCTCTGACATAGGGTTTCACTGTCCCGGGAAAGTCTCTGCTAACACCGTGCAGAGCGCTGTGCCCAATATACAGAAACGTCTTGCGGTATCTCCTACAGGGAAAGTGCCAGGAGGGAATTGTCGAGCTTGATCTCAGTGTCTCTGATAATTGCTCTGATTATCCGTGTGACCTCTTTGCTAAGACTCTCCAGAGAGCCGTCCTCAAAACCAACAAACATCTTCACATATCTCCCACATTGATCGCAGTGTCTCCAGGAACGGCATTCAAGGAGCCAGGACCTTTTCTCCCTACACTCTCCATTGAGTTGTCCTCAAAACCAATATACATCCTGCTATATCTCCCACATGGAAAGTGCCAGGAGGGAGAAGTGGGGATTATGTTTAGACTTTCTCGGAACTGCTTCAAATCAACTAGATCTCTTTGTGCTGTAAATCTCCCGACAGCCAAACGCAAAAGCAGCAAACATCTCGCTGTATGTCCCACATCCAAAGTGCCAAGAGAGAGCTTGCTCTCCCTGTCTTTGAGTACTGTTTTCACTGTCCCGGTTACCTCTTTGCTAACGTTCTCTTCAGAGCTGCAGTGAAACCAGGAACCACGTGGAGAAGGCACCCACACTGAAAGTGCCTGGAGGGAACATTGGGGCTTCTTCTCAGTGTCTCTGACATAGGGTTTCACTGTCCCGGGAAAGTCTCTGCTAACACCGTGCAGAGCGCTGTGCCCAATATACAGAAACGTCTTGCGGTATCTCCTACAGGGAAAGTGCCAGGAGGGAATTGTCGAGCTTGTTCTCAGTGTCTCTGAGAATTGCTCTGATTATCCGTGTGACCTCTTTGCTAAGACTCTCCAGAGAGACGTCCTCAAAACAAACACACATCTTGACATATCTCCCACATTGATCGCAGTGTCTCCAGAAACGGCATTCAAGGAGCCAGGACCTTTTCTCCCTACACTCTCCATTGAGTTGTCCTCAAAACCAATATACATCCTGCTATATCTCCCACCTGGAAAGTGCCAGGAGGGAGAAGTGGGGATTATGTTTAGACTTTCTCGGAACTGCTTCAAATCAACTAGATCTCTTTGTGCTGTAAATCTCCCGACAGCCAAACGCAAAAGCAGCAAACATCTCGCTGTATGTCCCACATCCAAAGTGCCAAGAGAGAGCTTGCTCTCCCTGTCTTTGAGTACTGTTTTCACTGTCCCGGTTACCTCTTTGCTAACGTTCTCTTCAGAGCTGCAGTGAAACCAGGAACCACGTGGAGAAGGCACCCACACTGAAAGTGCCTGGAGGGAACATTGGGGCTTCTTCTCAGTGTCTCTGACATAGGGTTTCACTGTCCCGGGAAAGTCTCTGCTAACACCGTGCAGAGCGCTGTGCCCAATATACAGAAACGTCTTGCGGTATCTCCTACAGGGAAAGTGCCAGGAGGGAATTGTCGAGCTTGTTCTGAGTGTCTCTGAGAATTGCTCTGATTATCCGTGTGACCTCTTTGCTAAGACTCTCCAGAGAGCCGTCCTCAAAACAAACACACATCTTGACATATCTCCCACATTGATCGCAGTGTCTCCAGAAACGGCATTCAAGGAGCCAGGACCTTTTCTCCCTACACTCTCCATTGAGTTGTCCTCAAAACCAATATACATCCTGCTATATCTCCCACCTGGAAAGTGCCAGGAGGGAGAAGTGGGGATTATGTTTAGACTTTCTCGGAACTGCTTCAAATCAACTAGATCTCTTTGTGCTGTAAATCTCCCAACAGCCAAACACAAAAGCAGCAAACATCTCGCTGTATGTCCCACATCCAAAGTGCCAAGAGAGAGCTTGCTCTCCCTGTCTTTGAGTACTGTTTTCACTGTCCCGGTTACCTCTTTGCTAACGTTCTCTTCAGAGCTGCAGTGAAACCAGGAACCACGTGGAGAAGGCACCCACACTGAAAGTGCCTGGAGGGAACATTGGGGCTTCTTCTCAGTGTCTCTGACATAGGGTTTCACTCTCCCGGGAAAGTCTCTGCTAACACCGTGCAGAGCGCTGTGCCCAATATACAGAAACGTCTTGCGGTATCTCCTACAGGGAAAGTGCCAGGAGGGAATTGTCGAGCTTGATCTCAGTGTCTCTGATAATTGCTCTGATTATCCGTGTGACCTCTTTGCTAAGACTCTCCAGAGAGCCGTCCTCAAAACCAACAAACATCTTGACATATCTCCCACATTGATCGCAGTGTCTCCAGGAACGGCATTCAAGGAGCCAGGACCTTTTCTCCCTACACTCTCCATTGAGTTGTCCTCAAAACCAATATACATCCTGCTATATCTCCCACCTGGAAAGTGCCAGGAGGGAGAAGTGGGGATTATGTTTAGACTTTCTCGGAACTGCTTCAAATCAACTAGATCTCTTTGTGCTGTAAATCTCCCGACAGCCAAACGCAAAAGCAGCAAACATCTCGCTGTATGTCCCACATCCAAAGTGCCAAGAGAGAGCTTGCTCTCCCTGTCTTTGAGTACTGTTTTCACTGTCCCGGTTACCTCTTTGCTAACGTTCTCTTCAGAGCTGCAGTGAAACCAGGAACCACGTGGAGAAGGCACCCACACTGAAAGTGCCTGGAGGGAACATTGGGGCTTCTTCTCAGTGTCTCTGACATAGGGTTTCACTGTCCCGGGAAAGTCTCTGCTAACACCGTGCAGAGCGCTGTGCCCAATATACAGAAACGTCTTGCGGTATCTCCTACAGGGAAAGTGCCAGGAGGGAATTGTCGAGCTTGTTCTGAGTGTCTCTGAGAATTGCTCTGATTATCCGTGTGACCTCTTTGCTAAGACTCTCCAGAGAGCCGTCCTCAAAACCAACACACATCTTGACATATCTCCCACATTGATCGCAGTGTCTCCAGGAACGGCATTCAAGGAGCCAGGACCTTTTCTCCCTACACTGTCCATTGAGTTGTCCTCAAAACCAATATACATCCTGCTATATCTCCCACCTGGAAAGTGCCAGGAGGGAGAAGTGGGGATTATGTTTAGACTTTCTCGGAACTGCTTCAAATCAACTAGATCTCTTTGTGCTGTAAATCTCCCAACAGCCAAACGCAAAAGCAGCAAACATCTCGCTGTATGTCCCACATCCAAAGTGCCAAGAGAGAGCTTGCTCTCCCTGTCTTTGAGTACTGTTTTCACTGTCCCGGTTACCTCTTTGCTAACGTTCTCTTCAGAGCTGCAGTGAAACCAGGAACCACGTGGAGAAGGCACCCACACTGAAAGTGCCTGGAGGGAACATTGGGGCTTCTTCTCAGTGTCTCTGACATAGGGTTTCACTGTCCCGGGAAAGTCTCTGCTAACACCGTGCAGAGCGCTGTGCCCAATATACAGAAACGTCTTGCGGTATCTCCTACAGGGAAAGTGCCAGGAGGGAATTGTCGAGCTTGTTCTCAGTGTCTCTGAGAATTGCTCTGATTATCCGTGTGACCTCTTTGCTAAGACTCTCCAGAGAGACGTCCTCAAAACCAACACACATCTTGACATATCTCCCACATTGATCGCAGTGTCTCCAGAAACGGCATTCAAGGAGCCAGGACCTTTTCTCCCTACACTCTCCATTGAGTTGTCCTCAAAACCAATATACATCCTGCTATATCTCCCACATGGAAAGTGCCAGGAGGGAGAAGTGGGGATTATGTTTAGACTTTCTCGGAACTGCTTCAAATCAACTAGATCTCTTTGTGCCGTAAATCTCCCGACAGCCAAACGCAAAAGCAGCAAACATCTCGCTGTATGTCCCACATCCAAAGTGCCAAGAGAGAGCTTGCTCTCCCTGTCTTTGAGTACTGTTTTCACTGTCCCGGTTACCTCTTTGCTAACGTTCTCTTCAGAGCTGCAGTGAAACCAGGAACCACGTGGAGAAGGCACCCACACTGAAAGTGCCTGGAGGGAACATTGGGGCTTCTTCTCAGTGTCTCTGACATAGGGTTTCACTGTCCCGGGAAAGTCTCTGCTAACACCGTGCAGAGCGCTGTGCCCAATATACAGAAACGTCTTGCGGTATCTCCTACAGGGAAAGTGCCAGGAGGGAATTGTCGAGCTTGTTCTGAGTGTCTCTGAGAATTGCTCTGATTATCCGTGTGACCTCTTTGCTAAGACTCTCCAGAGAGCCGTCCTCAAAACAAACACACATCTTGACATATCTCCCACATTGATCGCAGTGTCTCCAGAAACGGCATTCAAGGAGCCAGGACCTTTTCTCCCTACACTCTCCATTGAGTTGTCCTCAAAACCAATATACATCCTGCTATATCTCCCACCTGGAAAGTGCCAGGAGGGAGAAGTGGGGATTATGTTTAGACTTTCTCGGAACTGCTTCAAATCAACTAGATCTCTTTGTGCTGTAAATCTCCCAACAGCCAAACGCAAAAGCAGCAAACATCTCGCTGTATGTCCCACATCCAAAGTGCCAAGAGAGAGCTTGCTCTCCCTGTCTTTGAGTACTGTTTTCACTGTCCCGGTTACCTCTTTGCTAACGTTCTCTTCAGAGCTGCAGTGAAAGCAGGAACCACGTGGAGAAGGCACCCACACTGAAAGTGCCTGGAGGGAACATTGGGGCTTCTTCTCAGTGTCTCTGACATAGGGTTTCACTCTCCCGGGAAAGTCTCTGCTAACACCGTGCAGAGCGCTGTGCCCAATATACAGAAACGTCTTGCGGTATCTCCTACAGGGAAAGTGCCAGGAGGGAATTGTCGAGCTTGATCTCAGTGTCTCTGATAATTGCTCTGATTATCCGTGTGACCTCTTTGCTAAGACTCTCCAGAGAGCCGTCCTCAAAACCAACAAACAT
This sequence comes from Chroicocephalus ridibundus, assembly GCF_963924245.1. NCBI lineage: Eukaryota > Metazoa > Chordata > Aves > Charadriiformes > Laridae > Chroicocephalus > Chroicocephalus ridibundus. The sequence goes on along the minus strand of NC_086295.1, from coordinate 21,922,632 downwards.
CTTGACATATCTCCCACATTGATCGCAGTGTCTCCAGGAACGGCATTCAAGGAGCCAGGACCTTTTCTCCCTACACTCTCCATTGAGTTGTCCTCAAAACCAATATACATCCTGCTATATCTCCCACCTGGAAAGTGCCAGGAGGGAGAAGTGGGGATTATGTTTAGACTTTCTCGGAACTGCTTCAAATCAACTAGATCTCTTTGTGCTGTAAATCTCCCGACAGCCAAACGCAAAAGCAGCAAACATCTCGCTGTATGTCCCACATCCAAAGTGCCAAGAGAGAGCTTGCTCTCCCTGTCTTTGAGTACTGTTTTCACTGTCCCGGTTACCTCTTTGCTAACGTTCTCTTCAGAGCTGCAGTGAAACCAGGAACCACGTGGAGAAGGCACCCACACTGAAAGTGCCTGGAGGGAACATTGGGGCTTCTTCTCAGTGTCTCTGACATAGGGTTTCACTGTCCCGGGAAAGTCTCTGCTAACACCGTGCAGAGCGCTGTGCCCAATATACAGAAACGTCTTGCGGTATCTCCTACAGGGAAAGTGCCAGGAGGGAATTGTCGAGCTTGTTCTGAGTGTCTCTGAGAATTGCTCTGATTATCCGTGTGACCTCTTTGCTAAGACTCTCCAGAGAGCCGTCCTCAAAACAAACACACATCTTGACATATCTCCCACATTGATCGCAGTGTCTCCAGAAACGGCATTCAAGGAGCCAGGACCTTTTCTCCCTACACTCTCCATTGAGTTGTCCTCAAAACCAATATACATCCTGCTATATCTCCCACCTGGAAAGTGCCAGGAGGGAGAAGTGGGGATTATGTTTAGACTTTCTCGGAACTGCTTCAAATCAGCTAGATCTCTTTGTGCTGTAAATCTCCCAACAGCCAAACGCAAAAGCAGCAAACATCTCGCTGTATGTCCCACATCCAAAGTGCCAAGAGAGAGCTTGCTCTCCCTGTCTTTGAGTACTGTTTTCACTGTCCCGGTTACCTCTTTGCTAACATTCTCTTCAGAGCTGCAGTGAAACCAGGAACCACGTGGAGAAGGCACCCACACTGAAAGTGCCTGGAGGGAACATTGGGGCTTCTTCTCAGTGTCTCTGACATAGGGTTTCACTGTCCCGGGAAAGTCTCTGCTAACACCGTGCAGAGCGCTGTGCCCAATATACAGAAACGTCTTGCGGTATCTCCTACAGGGAAAGTGCCAGGAGGGAATTGTCGAGCTTGTTCTGAGTGTCTCTGAGAATTGCTCTGATTATCCGTGTGACCTCTTTGCTAAGACTCTCCAGAGAGCCGTCCTCAAAACAAACACACATCTTGACATATCTCCCACATTGATCGCAGTGTCTCCAGGAACGGCATTCAAGGAGCCAGGACCTTTTCTCCCTACACTGTCCATTGAGTTGTCCTCAAAACCAATATAAATCCTGCTAGATCTCCCACATGGAAAGTGCCAGGAGGGAGAAGTGGGGATTATGTTTAGACTTTCTCGGAACTGCTTCAAATCAACTAGATCTCTTTGTGCTGTAAATCTCCCAACAGCCAAACGCAAAAGCAGCAAACATCTCGCTGTATGTCCCACATCCAAAGTGCCAAGAGAGAGCTTGCTCTCCCTGTCTTTGAGTACTGTTTTCACTGTCCCGGTTACCTCTTTGCTAACGTTCTCTTCAGAGCTGCAGTGAAACCAGGAACCACGTGGAGAAGGCACCCACACTGAAAGTGCCTGGAGGGAACATTGGGGCTTCTTCTCAGTGTCTCTGACATAGGGTTTCACTGTCCCGGGAAAGTCTCTGCTAACACCGTGCAGAGCGCTGTGCCCAATATACAGAAACGTCTTGCGGTATCTCCTACAGGGAAAGTGCCAGGAGGGAATTGTCGAGCTTGTTCTGAGTGTCTCTGAGAATTGCTCTGATTATCCGTGTGACCTCTTTGCTAAGACTCTCCAGAGAGCCGTCCTCAAAACAAACACACATCTTGACATATCTCCCACATTGATCGCAGTGTCTCCAGAAACGGCATTCAAGGAGCCAGGACCTTTTCTCCCTACACTCTCCATTGAGTTGTCCTCAAAACCAATATACATCCTGCTATATCTCCCACCTGGAAAGTGCCAGGAGGGAGAAGTGGGGATTATGTTTAGACTTTCTTGGAACTGCTTCAAATCAACTAGATCTCTTTGTGCTGTAAATCTCCCAACAGCCAAACGCAAAAGCAGCAAACATCTCGCTGTATGTCCCACATCCAAAGTGCCAAGAGAGAGCTTGCTCTCCCTGTCTTTGAGTACTGTTTTCACTGTCCCGGTTACCTCTTTGCTAACGTTCTCTTCAGAGCTGCAGTGAAACCAGGAACCACGTGGAGAAGGCACCCACACTGAAAGTGCCTGGAGGGAACATTGGGGCTTCTTCTCAGTGTCTCTGACATAGGGTTTCACTGTCCCGGGAAAGTCTCTGCTAACACCGTGCAGAGCGCTGTGCCCAATATACAGAAACGTCTTGCAGTATCTCCTACAGGGAAAGTGCCAGGAGGGAATTGTCGAGCTTGTTCTCAGTGTCTCTGAGAATTGCTCTGATTATCCGTGTGACCTCTTTGCTAAGACTCTCCAGAGAGACGTCCTCAAAACCAACACACGTCTTGACATATCTCCCACATTGATCGCAGTGTCTCCAGAAACGGCATTCAAGGAGCCAGGACCTTTTCTCCCTACACTCTCCATTGAGTTGTCCTCAAAACCAATATACATCCTGCTATATCTCCCACCTGGAAAGTGCCAGGAGGGAGAAGTGGGGATTATGTTTAGACTTTCTCGGAACTGCTTCAAATCAACTAGATCTCTTTGTGCTGTAAATCTCCCAACAGCCAAACGCAAAAGCAGCAAACATCTCGCTGTATGTCCCACATCCAAAGTGCCAAGAGAGAGCTTGCTCTCCCTGTCTTTGAGTACTGTTTTCACTGTCCCGGTTACCTCTTTGCTAACGTTCTCTTCAGAGCTGCAGTGAAACCAGGAACCACGTGGAGAAGGCACCCACACTGAAAGTGCCTGGAGGGAACATTGGGGCTTCTTCTCAGTGTCTCTGACATAGGGTTTCACTGTCCCGGGAAAGTCTCTGCTAACACCGTGCAGAGCGCTGTGCCCAATATACAGAAACGTCTTGCGGTATCTCCTACAGGGAAAGTGCCAGGAGGGAATTGTCGAGCTTGATCTCAGTGTCTCTGATAATTGCTCTGATTATCCGTGTGACCTCTTTGCTAAGACTCTCCAGAGAGCCGTCCTCAAAACCAACAAACATCTTGACATATCTCCCACATTGATCGCAGTGTCTCCAGGAACGGCATTCAAGGAGCCAGGACCTTTTCTCCCTACACTCTCCATTGAGTTGTCCTCAAAACCAATATACATCCTGCTATATCTCCCACCTGGAAAGTGCCAGGAGGGAGAAGTGGGGATTATGTTTAGACTTTCTCGGAACTGCTTCAAATCAACTAGATCTCTTTGTGCTGTAAATCTCCCGACAGCCAAACGCAAAAGCAGCAAACATCTCGCTGTATGTCCCACATCCAAAGTGCCAAGAGAGAGCTTGCTCTCCCTGTCTTTGAGTACTGTTTTCACTGTCCCGGTTACCTCTTTGCTAACGTTCTCTTCAGAGCTGCAGTGAAACCAGGAACCACGTGGAGAAGGCACCCACACTGAAAGTGCCTGGAGGGAACATTGGGGCTTCTTCTCAGTGTCTCTGACATAGGGTTTCACTCTCCCGGGAAAGTCTCTGCTAACACCGTGCAGAGCGCTGTGCCCAATATACAGAAACGTCTTGCGGTATCTCCTACAGGGAAAGTGCCAGGAGGGAATTGTCGAGCTTGTTCTGAGTGTCTCTGAGAATTGCTCTGATTATCCGTGTGACCTCTTTGCTAAGACTCTCCAGAGAGCCGTCCTCAAAACAAACACACATCTTGACATATCTCCCACATTGATCGCAGTGTCTCCAGAAACGGCATTCAAGGAGCCAGGACCTTTTCTCCCTACACTCTCCATTGAGTTGTCCTCAAAACCAATATACATCCTGCTATATCTCCCACCTGGAAAGTGCCAGGAGGGAGAAGTGGGGATTATGTTTAGACTTTCTCGGAACTGCTTCAAATCAACTAGATCTCTTTGTGCTGTAAATCTCCCAACAGCCAAACGCAAAAGCAGCAAACATCTCGCTGTATGTCCCACATCCAAAGTGCCAAGAGAGAGCTTGCTCTCCCTGTCTTTGAGTACTGTTTTCACTGTCCCGGTTACCTCTTTGCTAACATTCTCTTCAGAGCTGCAGTGAAACCAGGAACCACGTGGAGAAGGCACCCACACTGAAAGTGCCTGGAGGGAACATTGGGGCTTCTTCTCAGTGTCTCTGACATAGGGTTTCACTGTCCCGGGAAAGTCTCTGCTAACACCGTGCAGAGCGCTGTGCCCAATATACAGAAACGTCTTGCGGTATCTCCTACAGGGAAAGTGCCAGGAGGGAATTGTCGAGCTTGTTCTGAGTGTCTCTGAGAATTGCTCTGATTATCCGTGTGACCTCTTTGCTAAGACTCTCCAGAGAGACGTCCTCAAAACAAACACACATCTTGACATATCTCCCACATTGATCGCAGTGTCTCCAGGAACGGCATTCAAGGAGCCAGGACCTTTTCTCCCTACACTCTCCATTGAGTTGTCCTCAAAACCAATATACATCCTGCTATATCTCCCACATAGAAAGTGCCTGGAGGGAGAAGTGGGGATTATGTTTAGACTTTCTTGGAACTGCTTCAAATCAACTAGATCTCTTTGTGCTGTAAATCTCCCAACAGCCAAACGCAAAAGCAGCAAACATCTCGCTGTATGTCCCACATCCAAAGTGCCAAGAGAGAGCTTGCTCTCCCTGTCTTTGAGTACTGTTTTCACTGTCCCGGTTACCTCTTTGCTAACGTTCTCTTCAGAGCTGCAGTGAAACCAGGAACCACGTGGAGAAGGCATCCACACTGAAAGTGCCTGGAGGGAACATTGGGGCTTCTTCTCAGTGTCTCTGACATAGGGTTTCACTATCCCGGGAAAGTCTCTGCTAACACCGTGCAGAGCGCTGTGCCCAATATACAGAAACGTCTTGCGGTATCTCCTACAGGGAAAGTGCCAGGAGGGAATTGTCGAGCTTGTTCTCAGTGTCTCTGAGAATTGCTCTGATTATCCGTGTGACCTCTTTGCTAAGACTCTCCAGAGAGCCGTCCTCAAAACCAACACACATCTTGACATATCTCCCACATTGATCGCAGTGTCTCCAGAAACGGCATTCAAGGAGCCAGGACCTTTTCTCCCTACACTCTCCATTGAGTTGTCCTCAAAACCAATATACATCCTGCTATATCTCCCACCTGGAAAGTGCCAGGAGGGAGAAGTGGGGATTATGTTTAGACTTTCTCGGAACTGCTTCAAATCAACTAGATCTCTTTGTGCTGTAAATCTCCCGACAGCCAAACGCAAAAGCAGCAAACATCTCGCTGTATGTCCCACATCCAAAGTGCCAAGAGAGAGCTTGCTCTCCCTGTCTTTGAGTACTGTTTTCACTGTCCCGGTTACCTCTTTGCTAACGTTCTCTTCAGAGCTGCAGTGAAACCAGGAACCACGTGGAGAAGGCACCCACACTGAAAGTGCCTGGAGGGAACATTGGGGCTTCTTCTCAGTGTCTCTGACATAGGGTTTCACTCTCCCGGGAAAGTCTCTGCTAACACCGTGCAGAGCGCTGTGCCCAATATACAGAAACGTCTTGCGGTATCTCCTACAGGGAAAGTGCCAGGAGGGAATTGTCGAGCTTGTTCTCAGTGTCTCTGAGAATTGCTCTGATTATCCGTGTGACCTCTTTGCTAAGACTCTCCAGAGAGACGTCCTCAAAACAAACACACATCTTGACATATCTCCCACATTGATCGCAGTGTCTCCAGAAACGGCATTCAAGGAGCCAGGACCTTTTCTCCCTACACTCTCCATTGAGTTGTCCTCAAAACCAATATACATCCTGCTATATCTCCCACCTGGAAAGTGCCAGGAGGGAGAAGTGGGGATTATGTTTAGACTTTCTCGGAACTGCTTCAAATCAACTAGATCTCTTTGTGCTGTAAATCTCCCAACAGCCAAACGCAAAAGCAGCAAACATCTCGCTGTATGTCCCACATCCAAAGTGCCAAGAGAGAGCTTGCTCTCCCTGTCTTTGAGTACTGTTTTCACTGTCCCGGTTACCTCTTTGCTAACGTTCTCTTCAGAGCTGCAGTGAAACCAGGAACCACGTGGAGAAGGCACCCACACTGAAAGTGCCTGGAGGGAACATTGGGGCTTCTTCTCAGTGTCTCTGACATAGGGTTTCACTGTCCCGGGAAAGTCTCTGCTAACACCGTGCAGAGCGCTGTGCCCAATATACAGAAACGTCTTGCGGTATCTCCTACAGGGAAAGTGCCAGGAGGGAATTGTCGAGCTTGATCTCAGTGTCTCTGATAATTGCTCTGATTATCCGTGTGACCTCTTTGCTAAGACTCTCCAGAGAGCCGTCCTCAAAACCAACAAACATCTTGACATATCTCCCACATTGATCGCAGTGTCTCCAGGAACGGCATTCAAGGAGCCAGGACCTTTTCTCCCTACACTCTCCATTGAGTTGTCCTCAAAACCAATATACATCCTGCTATATCTCCCACCTGGAAAGTGCCAGGAGGGAGAAGTGGGGATTATGTTTAGACTTTCTCGGAACTGCTTCAAATCAACTAGATCTCTTTGTGCTGTAAATCTCCCGACAGCCAAACGCAAAAGCAGCAAACATCTCGCTGTATGTCCCACATCCAAAGTGCCAAGAGAGAGCTTGCTCTCCCTGTCTTTGAGTACTGTTTTCACTGTCCCGGTTACCTCTTTGCTAACGTTCTCTTCAGAGCTGCAGTGAAACCAGGAACCACGTGGAGAAGGCACCCACACTGAAAGTGCCTGGAGGGAACATTGGGGCTTCTTCTCAGTGTCTCTGACATAGGGTTTCACTGTCCCGGGAAAGTCTCTGCTAACACCGTGCAGAGCGCTGTGCCCAATATACAGAAACGTCTTGCGGTATCTCCTACAGGGAAAGTGCCAGGAGGGAATTGTCGAGCTTGTTCTGAGTGTCTCTGAGAATTGCTCTGATAATCCGTGTGACCTCTTTGCTAAGACTCTCCAGAGAGCCGTCCTCAAAACAAACACACATCTTGACATATCTCCCACATTGATCGCAGTGTCTCCAGAAACGGCATTCAAGGAGCCAGGACCTTTTCTCCCTACACTCTCCATTGAGTTGTCCTCAAAACCAATATACATCCTGCTATATCTCCCACCTGGAAAGTGCCAGGAGGGAGAAGTGGGGATTATGTTTAGACTTTCTCGGAACTGCTTCAAATCAACTAGATCTCTTTGTGCTGTAAATCTCCCAACAGCCAAACGCAAAAGCAGCAAACATCTCGCTGTATGTCCCACATCCAAAGTGCCAAGAGAGAGCTTGCTCTCCCTGTCTTTGAGTACTGTTTTCACTGTCCCGGTTACCTCTTTGCTAACATTCTCTTCAGAGCTGCAGTGAAACCAGGAACCACGTGGAGAAGGCACCCACACTGAAAGTGCCTGGAGGGAACATTGGGGCTTCTTCTCAGTGTCTCTGACATAGGGTTTCACTGTCCCGGGAAAGTCTCTGCTAACACCGTGCAGAGCGCTGTGCCCAATATACAGAAACGTCTTGCGGTATCTCCTACAGGGAAAGTGCCAGGAGGGAATTGTCGAGCTTGTTCTGAGTGTCTCTGAGAATTGCTCTGATTATCCGTGTGACCTCTTTGCTAAGACTCTCCAGAGAGACGTCCTCAAAACAAACACACATCTTGACATATCTCCCACATTGATCGCAGTGTCTCCAGGAACGGCATTCAAGGAGCCAGGACCTTTTCTCCCTACACTCTCCATTGAGTTGTCCTCAAAACCAATATACATCCTGCTATATCTCCCACATAGAAAGTGCCTGGAGGGAGAAGTGGGGATTATGTTTAGACTTTCTTGGAACTGCTTCAAATCAACTAGATCTCTTTGTGCTGTAAATCTCCCAACAGCCAAACGCAAAAGCAGCAAACATCTCGCTGTATGTCCCACATCCAAAGTGCCAAGAGAGAGCTTGCTCTCCCTGTCTTTGAGTACTGTTTTCACTGTCCCGGTTACCTCTTTGCTAACGTTCTCTTCAGAGCTGCAGTGAAACCAGGAACCACGTGGAGAAGGCATCCACACTGAAAGTGCCTGGAGGGAACATTGGGGCTTCTTCTCAGTGTCTCTGACATAGGGTTTCACTATCCCGGGAAAGTCTCTGCTAACACCGTGCAGAGCGCTGTGCCCAATATACAGAAACGTCTTGCGGTATCTCCTACAGGGAAAGTGCCAGGAGGGAATTGTCGAGCTTGTTCTCAGTGTCTCTGAGAATTGCTCTGATTATCCGTGTGACCTCTTTGCTAAGACTCTCCAGAGAGCCGTCCTCAAAACCAACACACATCTTGACATATCTCCCACATTGATCGCAGTGTCTCCAGAAACGGCATTCAAGGAGCCAGGACCTTTTCTCCCTACACTCTCCATTGAGTTGTCCTCAAAACCAATATACATCCTGCTATATCTCCCACCTGGAAAGTGCCAGGAGGGAGAAGTGGGGATTATGTTTAGACTTTCTCGGAACTGCTTCAAATCAACTAGATCTCTTTGTGCTGTAAATCTCCCGACAGCCAAACGCAAAAGCAGCAAACATCTCGCTGTATGTCCCACATCCAAAGTGCCAAGAGAGAGCTTGCTCTCCCTGTCTTTGAGTACTGTTTTCACTGTCCCGGTTACCTCTTTGCTAACGTTCTCTTCAGAGCTGCAGTGAAACCAGGAACCACGTGGAGAAGGCACCCACACTGAAAGTGCCTGGAGGGAACATTGGGGCTTCTTCTCAGTGTCTCTGACATAGGGTTTCACTGTCCCGGGAAAGTCTCTGCTAACACCGTGCAGAGCGCTGTGCCCAATATACAGAAACGTCTTGCGGTATCTCCTACAGGGAAAGTGCCAGGAGGGAATTGTCGAGCTTGTTCTCAGTGTCTCTGAGAATTGCTCTGATTATCCGTGTGACCTCTTTGCTAAGACTCTCCAGAGAGACGTCCTCAAAACAAACACACATCTTGACATATCTCCCACATTGATCGCAGTGTCTCCAGAAACGGCATTCAAGGAGCCAGGACCTTTTCTCCCTACACTCTCCATTGAGTTGTCCTCAAAACCAATATACATCCTGCTATATCTCCCACCTGGAAAGTGCCAGGAGGGAGAAGTGGGGATTATGTTTAGACTTTCTCGGAACTGCTTCAAATCAACTAGATCTCTTTGTGCTGTAAATCTCCCAACAGCCAAACGCAAAAGCAGCAAACATCTCGCTGTATGTCCCACATCCAAAGTGCCAAGAGAGAGCTTGCTCTCCCTGTCGTTGAGTACTGTTTTCACTGTCCCGGTTACCTCTTTGCTAACGTTCTCTTCAGAGCTGCAGTGAAACCAGGAACCACGTGGAGAAGGCACCCACACTGAAAGTGCCTGGAGGGAACATTGGGGCCTCTTCTCAGTGTCTCTGACATAGGGTTTCACTGTCCCGGGAAAGTCTCTGCTAACACCGTGCAGAGCGCTGTGCCCAATATACAGAAACGTCTTGCGGTATCTCCTACAGGGAAAGTGCCAGGAGGGAATTGTCGAGCTTGTTCTGAGTGTCTCTGAGAATTGCTCTGATTATCCGTGTGACCTCTTTGCTAAGACTCTCCAGAGAGACGTCCTCAAAACCAACACACATCTTGACATATCTCCCACATTGATCGCAGTGTCTCCAGGAACGGCATTCAAGGAGCCAGGACCTTTTCTCCCTACACTCTCCATTGAGTTGTCCTCAAAACCAATATACATCCTGCTATATCTCCCACATAGAAAGTGCCTGGAGGGAGAAGTGGGGGTTATGTTTAGACTTTCTTGGAACTGCTTCAAATCAACTAGATCTCTTTGTGCTGTAAATCTCCCAACAGCCAAACGCAAAAGCAGCAAACATCTCGCTGTATGTCCCACATCCAAAGTGCCAAGAGAGAGCTTGCTCTCCCTGTCTTTGAGTACTGTTTTCACTGTCCCGGTTACCTCTTTGCTAACGTTCTCTTCAGAGCTGCAGTGAAACCAGGAACCACGTGGAGAAGGCATCCACACTGAAAGTGCCTGGAGGGAACATTGGGGCTTCTTCTCAGTGTCTCTGACATAGGGTTTCACTGTCCCGGGAAAGTCTCTGCTAACACCGTGCAGAGCGCTGTGCCCAATATACAGAAACGTCTTGCGGTATCTCCTACAGGGAAAGTGCCAGGAGGGAATTGTCGAGCTTGTTCTGAGTGTCTCTGAGAATTGCTCTGATTATCCGTGTGACCTCTTTGCTAAGACTCTCCAGAGAGACGTCCTCAAAACAAACACACATCTTGACATATCTCCCACATTGATCGCAGTGTCTCCAGAAACGGCATTCAAGGAGCCAGGACCTTTTCTCCCTACACTCTCCATTGAGTTGTCCTCAAAACCAATATACATCCTGCTATATCTCCCACATGGAAAGTGCCAGGAGGGAGAAGTGGGGATTATGTTTAGACTTTCTCGGAACTGCTTCAAATCAACTAGATCTCTTTGTGCTGTAAATCTCCCAACAGCCAAACGCAAAAGCAGCAAACATCTCGCTGTATGTCCCACATCCAAAGTGCCAAGAGAGAGCTTGCTCTCCCTGTCTTTGAGTACTGTTTTCACTGTCCCGGTTACCTCTTTGCTAACGTTCTCTTCAGAGCTGCAGTGAAACCAGGAACCACGTGGAGAAGGCACCCACACTGAAAGTGCCTGGAGGGAACATTGGGGCTTCTTCTCAGTGTCTCTGACATAGGGTTTCACTGTCCCGGGAAAGTCTCTGCTAACACCGTGCAGAGCGCTGTGCCCAATATACAGAAACGTCTTGCGGTATCTCCTACAGGGAAAGTGCCAGGAGGGAATTGTCGAGCTTGTTCTGAGTGTCTCTGAGAATTGCTCTGATTATCCGTGTGACCTCTTTGCTAAGACTCTCCAGAGAGACGTCCTCAAAACAAACACACATCTTGACATATCTCCCACATTGATCGCAGTGTCTCCAGGAACGGCATTCAAGGAGCCAGGACCTTTTCTCCCTACACTGTCCATTGAGTTGTCCTCAAAACCAATATACATCCTGCTATATCTCCCACATGGAAAGTGCCAGGAGGGAGAAGTGGGGATTATGTTTAGACTTTCTCGGAACTGCTTCAAATCAACTAGATCTCTTTGTGCTGTAAATCTCCCAACAGCCAAACGCAAAAGCAGCAAACATCTCGCTGTATGTCCCACATCCAAAGTGCCAAGAGAGAGCTTGCTCTCCCTGTCTTTGAGTACTGTTTTCACTGTCCCGGTTACCTCTTTGCTAACATTCTCTTCAGAGCTGCAGTGAAACCAGGAACCACGTGGAGAAGGCACCCACACTGAAAGTGCCTGGAGGGAACATTGGGGCTTCTTCTCAGTGTCTCTGACATAGGGTTTCACTGTCCCGGGAAAGTCTCTGCTAACACCGTGCAGAGCGCTGTGCCCAATATACAGAAACGTCTTGCGGTATCTCCTACAGGGAAAGTGCCAGGAGGGAATTGTCGAGCTTGTTCTGAGTGTCTCTGAGAATTGCTCTGATTATCCGTGTGACCTCTTTGCTAAGACTCTCCAGAGAGACGTCCTCAAAACAAACACACATCTTGACATATCTCCCACATTGATCGCAGTGTCTCCAGGAACGGCATTCAAGGAGCCAGGACCTTTTCTCCCTACACTCTCCATTGAGTTGTCCTCAAAACCAATATACATCCTGCTATATCTCCCACATAGAAAGTGCCTGGAGGGAGAAGTGGGGATTATGTTTAGACTTTCTTGGAACTGCTTCAAATCAACTAGATCTCTTTGTGCTGTAAATCTCCCAACAGCCAAACGCAAAAGCAGCAAACATCTCGCTGTATGTCCCACATCCAAAGTGCCAAGAGAGAGCTTGCTCTCCCTGTCTTTGAGTACTGTTTTCACTGTCCCGGTTACCTCTTTGCTAACGTTCTCTTCAGAGCTGCAGTGAAACCAGGAACCACGTGGAGAAGGCACCCACACTGAAAGTGCCTGGAGGGAACATTGGGGCTTCTTCTCAGTGTCTCTGACATAGGGTTTCACTATCCCGGGAAAGTCTCTGCTAACACCGTGCAGAGCGCTGTGCCCAATATACAGAAACGTCTTGCGGTATCTCCTACAGGGAAAGTGCCAGGAGGGAATTGTCGAGCTTGATCTCAGTGTCTCTGATAATTGCTCTGATTATCCGTGTGACCTCTTTGCTAAGACTCTCCAGAGAGACGTCCTCAAAACCAACACACATCTTGACATATCTCCCACATTGATCGCAGTGTCTCCAGGAACGGCATTCAAGGAGCCAGGACCTTTTCTCCCTACACTCTCCATTGAGTTGTCCTCAAAACCAATATACATCCTGCTATATCTCCCACCTGGAAAGTGCCAGGAGGGAGAAGTGGGGATTATGTTTAGACTTTCTCGGAACTGCTTCAAATCAACTAGATCTCTTTGTGCTGTAAATCTCCCGACAGCCAAACGCAAAAGCAGCAAACATCTCGCTGTATGTCCCACATCCAAAGTGCCAAGAGAGAGCTTGCTCTCCCTGTCTTTGAGTACTGTTTTCACTGTCCCGGTTACCTCTTTGCTAACGTTCTCTTCAGAGCTGCAGTGAAACCAGGAACCACGTGGAGAAGGCACCCACACTGAAAGTGCCTGGAGGGAACATTGGGGCTTCTTCTCAGTGTCTCTGACATAGGGTTTCACTGTCCCGGGAAAGTCTCTGCTAACACCGTGCAGAGCGCTGTGCCCAATATACAGAAACGTCTTGCGGTATCTCCTACAGGGAAAGTGCCAGGAGGGAATTGTCGAGCTTGTTCTCAGTGTCTCTGAGAATTGCTCTGATTATCCGTGTGACCTCTTTGCTAAGACTCTCCAGACAGCCGTCCTCAAAACAAACACACATCTTGACATATCTCCCACATTGATCGCAGTGTCTCCAGAAACGGCATTCAAGGAGCCAGGACCTTTTCTCCCTACACTCTCCATTGAGTTGTCCTCAAAACCAATATACATCCTGCTATATCTCCCACATAGAAAGTGCCAGGAGGGAGAAGTGGGGATTATGTTTAGACTTTCTCGGAACTGCTTCAAATCAACTAGATCTCTTTGTGCTGTAAATCTCCCAACAGCCAAACGCAAAAGCAGCAAACATCTCGCTGTATGTCCCACATCCAAAGTGCCAAGAGAGAGCTTGCTCTCCCTGTCTTTGAGTACTGTTTTCACTGTCCCGGTTACCTCTTTGCTAACGTTCTCTTCAGAGCTGCAGTGAAAGCAGGAACCACGTGGAGAAGGCACCCACACTGAAAGTGCCTGGAGGGAACATTGGGGCTTCTTCTCAGTGTCTCTGACATAGGGTTTCACTGTCCCGGGAAAGTCTCTGCTAACACCGTGCAGAGCGCTGTGCCCAATCTACAGAAACGTCTTGCGGTATCTCCTACAGGGAAAGTGCCAGGAGGGAATTGTCGAGCTTGTTCTCAGTGTCTCTGAGAATTGCTCTGATTATCCGTGTGACCTCTTTGCTAAGACTCTCCAGAGAGCCGTCCTCAAAACCAACACACATCTTGACATATCTCCCACATTGATCGCAGTGTCTCCAGGAACGGCATTCAAGGAGCCAGGACCTTTTCTCCCTACACTCTCCATTGAGTTGTCCTCAAAACCAATATACATCCTGCTATATCTCCCACCTGGAAAGTGCCAGGAGGGAGAAGTGGGGATTATGTTTAGACTTTCTCGGAACTGCTTCAAATCAACTAGATCTCTTTGTGCTGTAAATCTCCCGACAGCCAAACGCAAAAGCAGCAAACATCTCGCTGTATGTCCCACATCCAAAGTGCCAAGAGAGAGCTTGCTCTCCCTGTCTTTGAGTACTGTTTTCACTGTCCCGGTTACCTCTTTGCTAACGTTCTCTTCAGAGCTGCAGTGAAACCAGGAACCACGTGGAGAAGGCACCCACACTGAAAGTGCCTGGAGGGAACATTGGGGCTTCTTCTCAGTGTCTCTGACATAGGGTTTCACTGTCCCGGGAAAGTCTCTGCTAACACCCTGCAGAGCGCTGTGCCCAATCTACAGAAACGTCTTGCGGTATCTCCTACAGGGAAAGTGCCAGGAGGGAATTGTCGAGCTTGTTCTGAGTGTCTCTGAGAATTGCTCTGATTATCCGTGTGACCTCTTTGCTAAGACTCTCCAGAGAGCCGTCCTCAAAACAAACACACATCTTGACATATCTCCCACATTGATCGCAGTGTCTCCAGGAACGGCATTCAAGGAGCCAGGACCTTTTCTCCCTACACTCTCCATTGAGTTGTCCTCAAAACCAATATACATCCTGCTATATCTCCCACATGGAAAGTGCCAGGAGGGAGAAGTGGGGATTATGTTTAGACTTTCTCGGAACTGCTTCAAATCAACTAGATCTCTTTGTGCTGTAAATCTCCCAACAGCCAAACGCAAAAGCAGCAAACATCTCGCTGTATGTCCCACATCCAAAGTGCCAAGAGAGAGCTTGCTCTCCCTGTCTTTGAGTACTGTTTTCACTGTCCCGGTTACCTCTTTGCTAACGTTCTCTTCAGAGCTGCAGTGAAAGCAGGAACCACGTGGAGAAGGCACCCACACTGAAAGTGCCTGGAGGGAACATTGGGGCTTCTTCTCAGTGTCTCTGACATAGGGTTTCACTGTCCCGGGAAAGTCTCTGCTAACACCGTGCAGAGCGCTGTGCCCAATATACAGAAACGTCTTGCGGTATCTCCTACAGGGAAAGTGCCAGGAGGGAATTGTCGAGCTTGTTCTGAGTGTCTCTGAGAATTGCTCTGATTATCCGTGTGACCTCTTTGCTAAGACTCTCCAGAGAGACGTCCTCAAAACAAACACACATCTTGACATATCTCCCACATTGATCGCAGTGTCTCCAGGAACGGCATTCAAGGAGCCAGGACCTTTTCTCCCTACACTCTCCATTGAGTTGTCCTCAAAACCAATATACATCCTGCTATATCTCCCACATAGAAAGTGCCTGGAGGGAGAAGTGGGGATTATGTTTAGACTTTCTTGGAACTGCTTCAAATCAACTAGATCTCTTTGTGCTGTAAATCTCCCAACAGCCAAACGCAAAAGCAGCAAACATCTCGCTGTATGTCCCACATCCAAAGTGCCAAGAGAGAGCTTGCTCTCCCTGTCTTTGAGTACTGTTTTCACTGTCCCGGTTACCTCTTTGCTAACGTTCTCTTCAGAGCTGCAGTGAAACCAGGAACCACGTGGAGAAGGCATCCACACTGAAAGTGCCTGGAGGGAACATTGGGGCTTCTTCTCAGTGTCTCTGACATAGGGTTTCACTATCCCGGGAAAGTCTCTGCTAACACCGTGCAGAGCGCTGTGCCCAATATACAGAAACGTCTTGCGGTATCTCCTACAGGGAAAGTGCCAGGAGGGAATTGTCGAGCTTGTTCTCAGTGTCTCTGAGAATTGCTCTGATTATCCGTGTGACCTCTTTGCTAAGACTCTCCAGAGAGCCGTCCTCAAAACCAACACACATCTTGACATATCTCCCACATTGATCGCAGTGTCTCCAGGAACGGCATTCAAGGAGCCAGGACCTTTTCTCCCTACACTCTCCATTGAGTTGTCCTCAAAACCAATATACATCCTGCTATATCTCCCACATGGAAAGTGCCAGGAGGGAGAAGTGGGGATTATGTTTAGACTTTCTCGGAACTGCTTCAAATCAACTAGATCTCTTTGTGCTGTAAATCTCCCAACAGCCAAACGCAAAAGCAGCAAACATCTCGCTGTATGTCCCACATCCAAAGTGCCAAGAGAGAGCTTGCTCTCCCTGTCTTTGAGTACTGTTTTCACTGTGCCGGTTACCTCTTTGCTAACGTTCTCTTCAGAGCTGCAGTGAAACCAGGAACCACGTGGAGAAGGCACCCACACTGAAAGTGCCTGGAGGGAACATTGGGGCTTCTTCTCAGTGTCTCTGACATAGGGTTTCACTGTCCCGGGAAAGTCTCTGCTAACACCGTGCAGAGCGCTGTGCCCAATATACAGAAACGTCTTGCGGTATCTCCTACAGGGAAAGTGCCAGGAGGGAATTGTCGAGCTTGTTCTGAGTGTCTCTGAGAATTGCTCTGATTATCCGTGTGACCTCTTTGCTAAGACTCTCCAGAGAGACGTCCTCAAAACAAACACACATCTTGACATATCTCCCACATTGATCGCAGTGTCTCCAGGAACGGCATTCAAGGAGCCAGGACCTTTTCTCCCTACACTCTCCATTGAGTTGTCCTCAAAACCAATATACATCCTGCTATATCTCCCACATAGAAAGTGCCTGGAGGGAGAAGTGGGGATTATGTTTAGACTTTCTTGGAACTGCTTCAAATCAACTAGATCTCTTTGTGCTGTAAATCTCCCAACAGCCAAACGCAAAAGCAGCAAACATCTCGCTGTATGTCCCACATCCAAAGTGCCAAGAGAGAGCTTGCTCTCCCTGTCTTTGAGTACTGTTTTCACTGTCCCGGTTACCTCTTGGCTAACGTTGTCTTCAGAGCTGCAGTGAAACCAGGAACCACGTGGAGAAGGCACCCACACTGAAAGTGCCTGGAGGGAACATTGGGGCTTCTTCTCAGTGTCTCTGACATAGGGTTTCACTATCCCGGGAAAGTCTCTGCTAACACCGTGCAGAGCGCTGTGCCCAATATACAGAAACGTCTTGCGGTATCTCCTACAGGGAAAGTGCCAGGAGGGAATTGTCGAGCTTGATCTCAGTGTCTCTGATAATTGCTCTGATTATCCGTGTGACCTCTTTGCTAAGACTCTCCAGAGAGCCGTCCTCAAAACCAACACACATCTTGACATATCTCCCACATTGATCGCAGTGTCTCCAGGAACGGCATTCAAGGAGCCAGGACCTTTTCTCCCTACACTCTCCATTGAGTTGTCCTCAAAACCAATATACATCCTGCTATATCTCCCACCTGGAAAGTGCCAGGAGGGAGAAGTGGGGATTATGTTTAGACTTTCTCGGAACTGCTTCAAATCAACTAGATCTCTTTGTGCTGTAAATCTCCCGACAGCCAAACGCAAAAGCAGCAAACATCTCGCTGTATGTCCCACATCCAAAGTGCCAAGAGAGAGCTTGCTCTCCCTGTCTTTGAGTACTGTTTTCACTGTCCCGGTTACCTCTTTGCTAACGTTCTCTTCAGAGCTGCAGTGAAAGCAGGAACCACGTGGAGAAGGCACCCACACTGAAAGTGCCTGGAGGGAACATTGGGGCTTCTTCTCAGTGTCTCTGACATAGGGTTTCACTGTCCCGGGAAAGTCTCTGCTAACACCGTGCAGAGCGCTGTGCCCAATATACAGAAACGTCTTGCGGTATCTCCTACAGGGAAAGTGCCAGGAGGGAATTGTCGAGCTTGTTCTCAGTGTCTCTGAGAATTGCTCTGATTATCCGTGTGACCTCTTTGCTAAGACTCTCCAGAGAGCCGTCCTCAAAACCAACACACATCTTGACATATCTCCCACATTGATCGCAGTGTCTCCAGAAACGGCATTCAAGGAGCCAGGACGTTTTCTCCCTACACTCTCCATTGAGTTGTCCTCAAAACCAATATACATCCTGCTATATCTCCCACATGGAAAGTGCCAGGAGGGAGAAGTGGGGATTATGTTTAGACTTTCTCGGAACTGCTTCAAATCAACTAGATCTCTTTGTGCTGTAAATCTCCCAACAGCCAAACGCAAAAGCAGCAAACATCTCGCTGTATGTCCCACATCCAAAGTGCCAAGAGAGAGCTTGCTCTCCCTGTCTTTGAGTACTGTTTTCACTGTCCCGGTTACCTCTTTGCTAACGTTCTCTTCAGAGCTGCAGTGAAAGCAGGAACCACGTGGAGAAGGCACCCACACTGAAAGTGCCTGGAGGGAACATTGGGGCTTCTTCTCAGTGTCTCTGACATAGGGTTTCACTCTCCCGGGAAAGTCTCTGCTAACACCGTGCAGAGCGCTGTGCCCAATATACAGAAACGTCTTGCGGTATCTCCTACAGGGAAAGTGCCAGGAGGGAATTGTCGAGCTTGTTCTCAGTGTCTCTGAGAATTGCTCTGATTATCCGTGTGACCTCTTTGCTAAGACTCTCCAGAGAGCCGTCCTCAAAACCAACACACATCTTGACATATCTCCCACATTGATCGCAGTGTCTCCAGAAACGGCATTCAAGGAGCCAGGACCTTTTCTCCCTACACTCTCCATTGAGTTGTCCTCAAAACCAATATACATCCTGCTATATCTCCCACCTGGAAAGTGCCAGGAGGGAGAAGTGGGGATTATGTTTAGACTTTCTCGGAACTGCTTCAAATCAACTAGATCTCTTTGTGCTGTAAATCTCCCAACAGCCAAACGCAAAAGCAGCAAACATCTCGCTGTATGTCCCACATCCAAAGTGCCAAGAGAGAGCTTGCTCTCCCTGTCTTTGAGTACTGTTTTCACTGTCCCGGTTACCTCTTTGCTAACGTTCTCTTCAGAGCTGCAGTGAAAGCAGGAACCACGTGGAGAAGGCACCCACACTGAAAGTGCCTGGAGGGAACATTGGGGCTTCTTCTCAGTGTCTCTGACATAGGGTTTCACTGTCCCGGGAAAGTCTCTGCTAACACCGTGCAGAGCGCTGTGCCCAATCTACAGAAACGTCTTGCGGTATCTCCTACAGGGAAAGTGCCAGGAGGGAATTGTCGAGCTTGTTCTGAGTGTCTCTGAGAATTGCTCTGATTATCCGTGTGACCTCTTTGCTAAGACTCTCCAGAGAGCCGTCCTCAAAACCAACACACATCTTGACATATCTCCCACATTGATCGCAGTGTCTCCAGGAACGGCATTCAAGGAGCCAGGACCTTTTCTCCCTACACTCTCCATTGAGTTGTCCTCAAAACCAATATACATCCTGCTATATCTCCCACATAGAAAGTGCCAGGAGGGAGAAGTGGGGATTATGTTTAGACTTTCTCGGAACTGCTTCAAATCAACTAGATCTCTTTGTGCTGTAAATCTCCCAACAGCCAAACGCAAAAGCAGCAAACATCTCGCTGTATGTCCCACATCCAAAGTGCCAAGAGAGAGCTTGCTCTCCCTGTCTTTGAGTACTGTTTTCACTGTCCCGGTTACCTCTTTGCTAACGTTCTCTTCAGAGCTGCAGTGAAAGCAGGAACCACGTGGAGAAGGCACCCACACTGAAAGTGCCTGGAGGGAACATTGGGGCTTCTTCTCAGTGTCTCTGACATAGGGTTTCACTGTCCCGGGAAAGTCTCTGCTAACACCGTGCAGAGCGCTGTGCCCAATATACAGAAACGTCTTGCGGTATCTCCTACAGGGAAAGTGCCAGGAGGGAATTGTCGAGCTTGTTCTGAGTGTCTCTGAGAATTGCTCTGATTATCCGTGTGACCTCTTTGCTAAGACTCTCCAGAGAGCCGTCCTCAAAACCAACACACATCTTGACATATCTCCCACATTGATCGCAGTGTCTCCAGGAACGGCATTCAAGGAGCCAGGACCTTTTCTCCCTACACTCTCCATTGAGTTGTCCTCAAAACCAATATACATCCTGCTATATCTCCCACATAGAAAGTGCCTGGAGGGAGAAGTGGGGATTATGTTTAGACTTTCTTGGAACTGCTTCAAATCAACTAGATCTCTTTGTGCTGTAAATCTCCCAACAGCCAAACGCAAAAGCAGCAAACATCTCGCTGTATGTCCCACATCCAAAGTGCCAAGAGAGAGCTTGCTCTCCCTGTCTTTGAGTACTGTTTTCACTGTCCCGGTTACCTCTTTGCTAACGTTCTCTTCAGAGCTGCAGTGAAACCAGGAACCACGTGGAGAAGGCACCCACACTGAAAGTGCCTGGAGGGAACATTGGGGCTTCTTCTCAGTGTCTCTGACATAGGGTTTCACTCTCCCGGGAAAGTCTCTGCTAACACCGTGCAGAGCGCTGTGCCCAATATACAGAAACGTCTTGCGGTATCTCCTACAGGGAAAGTGCCAGGAGGGAATTGTCGAGCTTGTTCTCAGTGTCTCTGAGAATTGCTCTGATTATCCGTGTGACCTCTTTGCTAAGACTCTCCAGAGAGACGTCCTCAAAACAAACACACATCTTGACATATCTCCCACATTGATCGCAGTGTCTCCAGAAACGGCATTCAAGGAGCCAGGACCTTTTCTCCCTACACTCTCCATTGAGTTGTCCTCAAAACCAATATACATCCTGCTATATCTCCCACATGGAAAGTGCCAGGAGGGAGAAGTGGGGATTATGTTTAGACTTTCTCGGAACTGCTTCAAATCAACTAGATCTCTTTGTGCTGTAAATCTCCCAACAGCCAAACGCAAAAGCAGCAAACATCTCGCTGTATGTCCCACATCCAAAGTGCCAAGAGAGAGCTTGCTCTCCCTGTCTTTGAGTACTGTTTTCACTGTCCCAGTTACCTCTTTGCTAACGTTCTCTTCAGAGCTGCAGTGAAACCAGGAACCACGTGGAGAAGGCACCCACACTGAAAGTGCCTGGAGGGAACATTGGGGCTTCTTCTCAGTGTCTCTGACATAGGGTTTCACTGTCCCGGGAAAGTCTCTGCTAACACCGTGCAGAGCGCTGTGCCCAATATACAGAAACGTCTTGCGGTATCTCCTACAGGGAAAGTGCCAGGAGGGAATTGTCGAGCTTGTTCTCAGTGTCTCTGAGAATTGCTCTGATTATCCGTGTGACCTCTTTGCTAAGACTCTCCAGAGAGCCGTCCTCAAAACCAACACACATCTTGACATATCTCCCACATTGATCGCAGTGTCTCCAGGAACGGCATTCAAGGAGCCAGGACCTTTTCTCCCTACACTCTCCATTGAGTTGTCCTCAAAACCAATATACATCCTGCTATATCTCCCACCTGGAAAGTGCCAGGAGGGAGAAGTGGGGATTATGTTTAGACTTTCTCGGAACTGCTTCAAATCAACTAGATCTCTTTGTGCTGTAAATCTCCCGACAGCCAAACGCAAAAGCAGCAAACATCTCGCTGTATGTCCCACATCCAAAGTGCCAAGAGAGAGCTTGCTCTCCCTGTCTTTGAGTACTGTTTTCACTGTCCCGGTTACCTCTTTGCTAACGTTCTCTTCAGAGCTGCAGTGAAACCAGGAACCACGTGGAGAAGGCACCCACACTGAAAGTGCCTGGAGGGAACATTGGGGCTTCTTCTCAGTGTCTCTGACATAGGGTTTCACTGTCCCGGGAAAGTCTCTGCTAACACCGTGCAGAGCGCTGTGCCCAATATACAGAAACGTCTTGCGGTATCTCCTACAGGGAAAGTGCCAGGAGGGAATTGTCGAGCTTGTTCTCAGTGTCTCTGAGAATTGCTCTGATTATCCGTGTGACCTCTTTGCTAAGACTCTCCAGAGAGCCGTCCTCAAAACCAACACACATCTTGACATATCTCCCACATTGATCGCAGTGTCTCCAGGAACGGCATTCAAGGAGCCAGGACCTTTTCTCCCTACACTCTCCATTGAGTTGTCCTCAAAACCAATATACATCCTGCTATATCTCCCACATAGAAAGTGCCTGGAGGGAGAAGTGGGGATTATGTTTAGACTTTCTTGGAACTGCTTCAAATCAACTAGATCTCTTTGTGCTGTAAATCTCCCAACAGCCAAACGCAAAAGCAGCAAACATCTCGCTGTATGTCCCACATCCAAAGTGCCAAGAGAGAGCTTGCTCTCCCTGTCTTTGAGTACTGTTTTCACTGTCCCGGTTACCTCTTGGCTAACGTTGTCTTCAGAGCTGCAGTGAAACCAGGAACCACGTGGAGAAGGCACCCACACTGAAAGTGCCTGGAGGGAACATTGGGGCTTCTTCTCAGTGTCTCTGACATAGGGTTTCACTATCCCGGGAAAGTCTCTGCTAACACCGTGCAGAGCGCTGTGCCCAATATACAGAAACGTCTTGCGGTATCTCCTACAGGGAAAGTGCCAGGAGGGAATTGTCGAGCTTGATCTCAGTGTCTCTGATAATTGCTCTGATTATCCGTGTGACCTCTTTGCTAAGACTCTCCAGAGAGCCGTCCTCAAAACCAACACACATCTTGACATATCTCCCACATTGATCGCAGTGTCTCCAGGAACGGCATTCAAGGAGCCAGGACCTTTTCTCCCTACACTCTCCATTGAGTTGTCCTCAAAACCAATATACATCCTGCTATATCTCCCACCTGGAAAGTGCCAGGAGGGAGAAGTGGGGATTATGTTTAGACTTTCTCGGAACTGCTTCAAATCAACTAGATCTCTTTGTGCTGTAAATCTCCCGACAGCCAAACGCAAAAGCAGCAAACATCTCGCTGTATGTCCCACATCCAAAGTGCCAAGAGAGAGCTTGCTCTCCCTGTCTTTGAGTACTGTTTTCACTGTGCCGGTTACCTCTTTGCTAACGTTCTCTTCAGAGCTGCAGTGAAACCAGGAACCACGTGGAGAAGGCACCCACACTGAAAGTGCCTGGAGGGAACATTGGGGCTTCTTCTCAGTGTCTCTGACATAGGGTTTCACTGTCCCGGGAAAGTCTCTGCTAACACCGTGCAGAGCGCTGTGCCCAATATACAGAAACGTCTTGCGGTATCTCCTACAGGGAAAGTGCCAGGAGGGAATTGTCGAGCTTGTTCTGAGTGTCTCTGAGAATTGCTCTGATTATCCGTGTGACCTCTTTGCTAAGACTCTCCAGAGAGCCGTCCTCAAAACCAACACACATCTTGACATATCTCCCACATTGATCGCAGTGTCTCCAGGAACGGCATTCAAGGAGCCAGGACCTTTTCTCCCTACACTCTCCATTGAGTTGTCCTCAAAACCAATATACATCCTGCTATATCTCCCACATAGAAAGTGCCTGGAGGGAGAAGTGGGGATTATGTTTAGACTTTCTTGGAACTGCTTCAAATCAACTAGATCTCTTTGTGCTGTAAATCTCCCAACAGCCAAACGCAAAAGCAGCAAACATCTCGCTGTATGTCCCACATCCAAAGTGCCAAGAGAGAGCTTGCTCTCCCTGTCTTTGAGTACTGTTTTCACTGTCCCGGTTACCTCTTTGCTAACGTTCTCTTCAGAGCTGCAGTGAAACCAGGAACCACGTGGAGAAGGCACCCACACTGAAAGTGCCTGGAGGGAACATTGGGGCTTCTTCTCAGTGTCTCTGACATAGGGTTTCACTCTCCCGGGAAAGTCTCTGCTAACACCGTGCAGAGCGCTGTGCCCAATATACAGAAACGTCTTGCGGTATCTCCTACAGGGAAAGTGCCAGGAGGGAATTGTCGAGCTTGTTCTCAGTGTCTCTGAGAATTGCTCTGATTATCCGTGTGACCTCTTTGCTAAGACTCTCCAGAGAGACGTCCTCAAAACAAACACACATCTTGACATATCTCCCACATTGATCGCAGTGTCTCCAGAAACGGCATTCAAGGAGCCAGGACCTTTTCTCCCTACACTCTCCATTGAGTTGTCCTCAAAACCAATATACATCCTGCTATATCTCCCACATGGAAAGTGCCAGGAGGGAGAAGTGGGGATTATGTTTAGACTTTCTCGGAACTGCTTCAAATCAACTAGATCTCTTTGTGCTGTAAATCTCCCAACAGCCAAACGCAAAAGCAGCAAACATCTCGCTGTATGTCCCACATCCAAAGTGCCAAGAGAGAGCTTGCTCTCCCTGTCTTTGAGTACTGTTTTCACTGTCCCAGTTACCTCTTTGCTAACGTTCTCTTCAGAGCTGCAGTGAAACCAGGAACCACGTGGAGAAGGCACCCACACTGAAAGTGCCTGGAGGGAACATTGGGGCTTCTTCTCAGTGTCTCTGACATAGGGTTTCACTGTCCCGGGAAAGTCTCTGCTAACACCGTGCAGAGCGCTGTGCCCAATATACAGAAACGTCTTGCGGTATCTCCTACAGGGAAAGTGCCAGGAGGGAATTGTCGAGCTTGTTCTCAGTGTCTCTGAGAATTGCTCTGATTATCCGTGTGACCTCTTTGCTAAGACTCTCCAGAGAGCCGTCCTCAAAACCAACACACATCTTGACATATCTCCCACATTGATCGCAGTGTCTCCAGGAACGGCATTCAAGGAGCCAGGACCTTTTCTCCCTACACTCTCCATTGAGTTGTCCTCAAAACCAATATACATCCTGCTATATCTCCCACATAGAAAGTGCCAGGAGGGAGAAGTGGGGATTATGTTTAGACTTTCTCGGAACTGCTTCAAATCAACTAGATCTCTTTGTGCTGTAAATCTCCCGACAGCCAAACGCAAAAGCAGCAAACATCTCGCTGTATGTCCCACATCCAAAGTGCCAAGAGAGAGCTTGCTCTCCCTGTCTTTGAGTACTGTTTTCACTGTCCCGGTTACCTCTTTGCTAACGTTCTCTTCAGAGCTGCAGTGAAACCAGGAACCACGTGGAGAAGGCACCCACACTGAAAGTGCCTGGAGGGAACATTGGGGCTTCTTCTCAGTGTCTCTGACATAGGGTTTCACTGTCCCGGGAAAGTCTCTGCTAACACCGTGCAGAGCGCTGTGCCCAATATACAGAAACGTCTTGCGGTATCTCCTACAGGGAAAGTGCCAGGAGGGAATTGTCGAGCTTGTTCTCAGTGTCTCTGAGAATTGCTCTGATTATCCGTGTGACCTCTTTGCTAAGACTCTCCAGAGAGCCGTCCTCAAAACCAACACACATCTTGACATATCTCCCACATTGATCGCAGTGTCTCCAGGAACGGCATTCAAGGAGCCAGGACCTTTTCTCCCTACACTCTCCATTGAGTTGTCCTCAAAACCAATATACATCCTGCTATATCTCCCACATAGAAAGTGCCTGGAGGGAGAAGTGGGGATTATGTTTAGACTTTCTTGGAACTGCTTCAAATCAACTAGATCTCTTTGTGCTGTAAATCTCCCAACAGCCAAACGCAAAAGCAGCAAACATCTCGCTGTATGTCCCACATCCAAAGTGCCAAGAGAGAGCTTGCTCTCCCTGTCTTTGAGTACTGTTTTCACTGTCCCGGTTACCTCTTGGCTAACGTTGTCTTCAGAGCTGCAGTGAAACCAGGAACCACGTGGAGAAGGCACCCACACTGAAAGTGCCTGGAGGGAACATTGGGGCTTCTTCTCAGTGTCTCTGACATAGGGTTTCACTATCCCGGGAAAGTCTCTGCTAACACCGTGCAGAGCGCTGTGCCCAATATACAGAAACGTCTTGCGGTATCTCCTACAGGGAAAGTGCCAGGAGGGAATTGTCGAGCTTGATCTCAGTGTCTCTGATAATTGCTCTGATTATCCGTGTGACCTCTTTGCTAAGACTCTCCAGAGAGCCGTCCTCAAAACCAACACACATCTTGACATATCTCCCACATTGATCGCAGTGTCTCCAGGAACGGCATTCAAGGAGCCAGGACCTTTTCTCCCTACACTCTCCATTGAGTTGTCCTCAAAACCAATATACATCCTGCTATATCTCCCACCTGGAAAGTGCCAGGAGGGAGAAGTGGGGATTATGTTTAGACTTTCTCGGAACTGCTTCAAATCAACTAGATCTCTTTGTGCTGTAAATCTCCCGACAGCCAAACGCAAAAGCAGCAAACATCTCGCTGTATGTCCCACATCCAAAGTGCCAAGAGAGAGCTTGCTCTCCCTGTCTTTGAGTACTGTTTTCACTGTGCCGGTTACCTCTTTGCTAACGTTCTCTTCAGAGCTGCAGTGAAACCAGGAACCACGTGGAGAAGGCACCCACACTGAAAGTGCCTGGAGGGAACATTGGGGCTTCTTCTCAGTGTCTCTGACATAGGGTTTCACTGTCCCGGGAAAGTCTCTGCTAACACCGTGCAGAGCGCTGTGCCCAATATACAGAAACGTCTTGCGGTATCTCCTACAGGGAAAGTGCCAGGAGGGAATTGTCGAGCTTGTTCTGAGTGTCTCTGAGAATTGCTCTGATTATCCGTGTGACCTCTTTGCTAAGACTCTCCAGAGAGCCGTCCTCAAAACAAACACACATCTTGACATATCTCCCACATTGATCGCAGTGTCTCCAGAAACGGCATTCAAGGAGCCAGGACCTTTTCTCCCTACACTCTCCATTGAGTTGTCCTCAAAACCAATATACATCCTGCTATATCTCCCACATGGAAAGTGCCAGGAGGGAGAAGTGGGGATTATGTTTAGACTTTCTCGGAACTGCTTCAAATCAACTAGATCTCTTTGTGCTGTAAATCTCCCAACAGCCAAACGCAAAAGCAGCAAACATCTCGCTGTATGTCCCACATCCAAAGTGCCAAGAGAGAGCTTGCTCTCCCTGTCTTTGAGTACTGTTTTCACTGTGCCGGTTACCTCTTTGCTAACGTTCTCTTCAGAGCTGCAGTGAAACCAGGAACCACGTGGAGAAGGCACCCACACTGAAAGTGCCTGGAGGGAACATTGGGGCTTCTTCTCAGTGTCTCTGACATAGGGTTTCACTGTCCCGGGAAAGTCTCTGCTAACACCGTGCAGAGCGCTGTGCCCAATATACAGAAACGTCTTGCGGTATCTCCTACAGGGAAAGTGCCAGGAGGGAATTGTCGAGCTTGTTCTCAGTGTCTCTGAGAATTGCTCTGATTATCCGTGTGACCTCTTTGCTAAGACTCTCCAGAGAGCCGTCCTCAAAACCAACACACATCTTGACATATCTCCCACATTGATCGCAGTGTCTCCAGAAACGGCATTCAAGGAGCCAGGACCTTTTCTCCCTACACTCTCCATTGAGTTGTCCTCAAAACCAATATACATCCTGCTATATCTCCCACATGGAAAGTGCCAGGAGGGAGAAGTGGGGATTATGTTTAGACTTTCTCGGAACTGCTTCAAATCAACTAGATCTCTTTGTGCTGTAAATCTCCCAACAGCCAAACGCAAAAGCAGCAAACATCTCGCTGTATGTCCCACATCCAAAGTGCCAAGAGAGAGCTTGCTCTCCCTGTCTTTGAGTACTGTTTTCACTGTCCCGGTTACCTCTTTGCTAACGTTCTCTTCAGAGCTGCAGTGAAAGCAGGAACCACGTGGAGAAGGCACCCACACTGAAAGTGCCTGGAGGGAACATTGGGGCTTCTTCTCAGTGTCTCTGACATAGGGTTTCACTGTCCCGGGAAAGTCTCTGCTAACACCGTGCAGAGCGCTGTGCCCAATATACAGAAACGTCTTGCGGTATCTCCTACAGGGAAAGTGCCAGGAGGGAATTGTCGAGCTTGTTCTCAGTGTCTCTGAGAATTGCTCTGATTATCCGTGTGACCTCTTTGCTAAGACTCTCCAGAGAGCCGTCCTCAAAACAAACACACATCTTGACATATCTCCCACATTGATCGCAGTGTCTCCAGAAACGGCATTCAAGGAGCCAGGACCTTTTCTCCCTACACTCTCCATTGAGTTGTCCTCAAAACCAATATACATCCTGCTATATCTCCCACATAGAAAGTGCCAGGAGGGAGAAGTGGGGATTATGTTTAGACTTTCTCGGAACTGCTTCAAATCAACTAGATCTCTTTGTGCTGTAAATCTCCCAACAGCCAAACGCAAAAGCAGCAAACATCTCGCTGTATGTCCCACATCCAAAGTGCCAAGAGAGAGCTTGCTCTCCCTGTCTTTGAGTACTGTTTTCACTGTCCCGGTTACCTCTTTGCTAACGTTCTCTTCAGAGCTGCAGTGAAAGCAGGAACCACGTGGAGAAGGCACCCACACTGAAAGTGCCTGGAGGGAACATTGGGGCTTCTTCTCAGTGTCTCTGACATAGGGTTTCACTGTCCCGGGAAAGTCTCTGCTAACACCGTGCAGAGCGCTGTGCCCAATCTACAGAAACGTCTTGCGGTATCTCCTACAGGGAAAGTGCCAGGAGGGAATTGTCGAGCTTGTTCTGAGTGTCTCTGAGAATTGCTCTGATTATCCGTGTGACCTCTTTGCTAAGACTCTCCAGAGAGCCGTCCTCAAAACCAACACACATCTTGACATATCTCCCACATTGATCGCAGTGTCTCCAGGAACGGCATTCAAGGAGCCAGGACCTTTTCTCCCTACACTCTCCATTGAGTTGTCCTCAAAACCAATATACATCCTGCTATATCTCCCACATAGAAAGTGCCTGGAGGGAGAAGTGGGGATTATGTTTAGACTTTCTTGGAACTGCTTCAAATCAACTAGATCTCTTTGTGCTGTAAATCTCCCAACAGCCAAACGCAAAAGCAGCAAACATCTCGCTGTATGTCCCACATCCAAAGTGCCAAGAGAGAGCTTGCTCTCCCTGTCTTTGAGTACTGTTTTCACTGTCCCGGTTACCTCTTTGCTAACGTTCTCTTCAGAGCTGCAGTGAAACCAGGAACCACGTGGAGAAGGCACCCACACTGAAAGTGCCTGGAGGGAACATTGGGGCTTCTTCTCAGTGTCTCTGACATAGGGTTTCACTCTCCCGGGAAAGTCTCTGCTAACACCGTGCAGAGCGCTGTGCCCAATATACAGAAACGTCTTGCGGTATCTCCTACAGGGAAAGTGCCAGGAGGGAATTGTCGAGCTTGTTCTCAGTGTCTCTGAGAATTGCTCTGATTATCCGTGTGACCTCTTTGCTAAGACTCTCCAGAGAGACGTCCTCAAAACAAACACACATCTTGACATATCTCCCACATTGATCGCAGTGTCTCCAGAAACGGCATTCAAGGAGCCAGGACCTTTTCTCCCTACACTCTCCATTGAGTTGTCCTCAAAACCAATATACATCCTGCTATATCTCCCACATGGAAAGTGCCAGGAGGGAGAAGTGGGGATTATGTTTAGACTTTCTCGGAACTGCTTCAAATCAACTAGATCTCTTTGTGCTGTAAATCTCCCAACAGCCAAACGCAAAAGCAGCAAACATCTCGCTGTATGTCCCACATCCAAAGTGCCAAGAGAGAGCTTGCTCTCCCTGTCTTTGAGTACTGTTTTCACTGTCCCAGTTACCTCTTTGCTAACGTTCTCTTCAGAGCTGCAGTGAAACCAGGAACCACGTGGAGAAGGCACCCACACTGAAAGTGCCTGCAGGGAACATTGGGGCTTCTTCTCAGTGTCTCTGACATAGGGTTTCACTGTCCCGGGAAAGTCTCTGCTAACACCGTGCAGAGCGCTGTGCCCAATATACAGAAACGTCTTGCGGTATCTCCTACAGGGAAAGTGCCAGGAGGGAATTGTCGAGCTTGTTCTCAGTGTCTCTGAGAATTGCTCTGATTATCCGTGTGACCTCTTTGCTAAGACTCTCCAGAGAGCCGTCCTCAAAACCAACACACATCTTGACATATCTCCCACATTGATCGCAGTGTCTCCAGGAACGGCATTCAAGGAGCCAGGACCTTTTCTCCCTACACTCTCCATTGAGTTGTCCTCAAAACCAATATACATCCTGCTATATCTCCCACCTGGAAAGTGCCAGGAGGGAGAAGTGGGGATTATGTTTAGACTTTCTCGGAACTGCTTCAAATCAACTAGATCTCTTTGTGCTGTAAATCTCCCGACAGCCAAACGCAAAAGCAGCAAACATCTCGCTGTATGTCCCACATCCAAAGTGCCAAGAGAGAGCTTGCTCTCCCTGTCTTTGAGTACTGTTTTCACTGTCCCGGTTACCTCTTTGCTAACGTTCTCTTCAGAGCTGCAGTGAAACCAGGAACCACGTGGAGAAGGCACCCACACTGAAAGTGCCTGGAGGGAACATTGGGGCTTCTTCTCAGTGTCTCTGACATAGGGTTTCACTGTCCCGGGAAAGTCTCTGCTAACACCGTGCAGAGCGCTGTGCCCAATATACAGAAACGTCTTGCGGTATCTCCTACAGGGAAAGTGCCAGGAGGGAATTGTCGAGCTTGTTCTCAGTGTCTCTGAGAATTGCTCTGATTATCCGTGTGACCTCTTTGCTAAGACTCTCCAGAGAGCCGTCCTCAAAACCAACACACATCTTGACATATCTCCCACATTGATCGCAGTGTCTCCAGAAACGGCATTCAAGGAGCCAGGACCTTTTCTCCCTACACTCTCCATTGAGTTGTCCTCAAAACCAATATACATCCTGCTATATCTCCCACCTGGAAAGTGCCAGGAGGGAGAAGTGGGGATTATGTTTAGACTTTCTCGGAACTGCTTCAAATCAACTAGATCTCTTTGTGCTGTAAATCTCCCAACAGCCAAACGCAAAAGCAGCAAACATCTCGCTGTATGTCCCACATCCAAAGTGCCAAGAGAGAGCTTGCTCTCCCTGTCTTTGAGTACTGTTTTCACTGTCCCGGTTACCTCTTGGCTAACGTTGTCTTCAGAGCTGCAGTGAAACCAGGAACCACGTGGAGAAGGCACCCACACTGAAAGTGCCTGGAGGGAACATTGGGGCTTCTTCTCAGTGTCTCTGACATAGGGTTTCACTATCCCGGGAAAGTCTCTGCTAACACCGTGCAGAGCGCTGTGCCCAATATACAGAAACGTCTTGCGGTATCTCCTACAGGGAAAGTGCCAGGAGGGAATTGTCGAGCTTGATCTCAGTGTCTCTGATAATTGCTCTGATTATCCGTGTGACCTCTTTGCTAAGACTCTCCAGAGAGCCGTCCTCAAAACCAACACACATCTTGACATATCTCCCACATTGATCGCAGTGTCTCCAGGAACGGCATTCAAGGAGCCAGGACCTTTTCTCCCTACACTCTCCATTGAGTTGTCCTCAAAACCAATATACATCCTGCTATATCTCCCACCTGGAAAGTGCCAGGAGGGAGAAGTGGGGATTATGTTTAGACTTTCTCGGAACTGCTTCAAATCAACTAGATCTCTTTGTGCTGTAAATCTCCCGACAGCCAAACGCAAAAGCAGCAAACATCTCGCTGTATGTCCCACATCCAAAGTGCCAAGAGAGAGCTTGCTCTCCCTGTCTTTGAGTACTGTTTTCACTGTGCCGGTTACCTCTTTGCTAACGTTCTCTTCAGAGCTGCAGTGAAACCAGGAACCACGTGGAGAAGGCACCCACACTGAAAGTGCCTGGAGGGAACATTGGGGCTTCTTCTCAGTGTCTCTGACATAGGGTTTCACTGTCCCGGGAAAGTCTCTGCTAACACCGTGCAGAGCGCTGTGCCCAATATACAGAAACGTCTTGCGGTATCTCCTACAGGGAAAGTGCCAGGAGGGAATTGTCGAGCTTGTTCTCAGTGTCTCTGAGAATTGCTCTGATTATCCGTGTGACCTCTTTGCTAAGACTCTCCAGAGAGCCGTCCTCAAAACCAACACACATCTTGACATATCTCCCACATTGATCGCAGTGTCTCCAGAAACGGCATTCAAGGAGCCAGGACCTTTTCTCCCTACACTCTCCATTGAGTTGTCCTCAAAACCAATATACATCCTGCTATATCTCCCACATGGAAAGTGCCAGGAGGGAGAAGTGGGGATTATGTTTAGACTTTCTCGGAACTGCTTCAAATCAACTAGATCTCTTTGTGCTGTAAATCTCCCAACAGCCAAACGCAAAAGCAGCAAACATCTCGCTGTATGTCCCACATCCAAAGTGCCAAGAGAGAGCTTGCTCTCCCTGTCTTTGAGTACTGTTTTCACTGTGCCGGTTACCTCTTTGCTAACGTTCTCTTCAGAGCTGCAGTGAAACCAGGAACCACGTGGAGAAGGCACCCACACTGAAAGTGCCTGGAGGGAACATTGGGGCTTCTTCTCAGTGTCTCTGACATAGGGTTTCACTGTCCCGGGAAAGTCTCTGCTAACACCGTGCAGAGCGCTGTGCCCAATATACAGAAACGTCTTGCGGTATCTCCTACAGGGAAAGTGCCAGGAGGGAATTGTCGAGCTTGTTCTCAGTGTCTCTGAGAATTGCTCTGATTATCCGTGTGACCTCTTTGCTAAGACTCTCCAGAGAGCCGTCCTCAAAACAAACACACATCTTGACATATCTCCCACATTGATCGCAGTGTCTCCAGAAACGGCATTCAAGGAGCCAGGACCTTTTCTCCCTACACTCTCCATTGAGTTGTCCTCAAAACCAATATACATCCTGCTATATCTCCCACATAGAAAGTGCCAGGAGGGAGAAGTGGGGATTATGTTTAGACTTTCTCGGAACTGCTTCAAATCAACTAGATCTCTTTGTGCTGTAAATCTCCCAACAGCCAAACGCAAAAGCAGCAAACATCTCGCTGTATGTCCCACATCCAAAGTGCCAAGAGAGAGCTTGCTCTCCCTGTCTTTGAGTACTGTTTTCACTGTCCCGGTTACCTCTTTGCTAACGTTCTCTTCAGAGCTGCAGTGAAAGCAGGAACCACGTGGAGAAGGCACCCACACTGAAAGTGCCTGGAGGGAACATTGGGGCTTCTTCTCAGTGTCTCTGACATAGGGTTTCACTGTCCCGGGAAAGTCTCTGCTAACACCGTGCAGAGCGCTGTGCCCAATATACAGAAACGTCTTGCGGTATCTCCTACAGGGAAAGTGCCAGGAGGGAATTGTCGAGCTTGTTCTGAGTGTCTCTGAGAATTGCTCTGATTATCCGTGTGACCTCTTTGCTAAGACTCTCCAGAGAGCCGTCCTCAAAACCAACACACATCTTGACATATCTCCCACATTGATCGCAGTGTCTCCAGGAACGGCATTCAAGGAGCCAGGACCTTTTCTCCCTACACTCTCCATTGAGTTGTCCTCAAAACCAATATACATCCTGCTATATCTCCCACATAGAAAGTGCCTGGAGGGAGAAGTGGGGATTATGTTTAGACTTTCTTGGAACTGCTTCAAATCAACTAGATCTCTTTGTGCTGTAAATCTCCCAACAGCCAAACGCAAAAGCAGCAAACATCTCGCTGTATGTCCCACATCCAAAGTGCCAAGAGAGAGCTTGCTCTCCCTGTCTTTGAGTACTGTTTTCACTGTCCCGGTTACCTCTTTGCTAACGTTCTCTTCAGAGCTGCAGTGAAACCAGGAACCACGTGGAGAAGGCACCCACACTGAAAGTGCCTGGAGGGAACATTGGGGCTTCTTCTCAGTGTCTCTGACATAGGGTTTCACTCTCCCGGGAAAGTCTCTGCTAACACCGTGCAGAGCGCTGTGCCCAATATACAGAAACGTCTTGCGGTATCTCCTACAGGGAAAGTGCCAGGAGGGAATTGTCGAGCTTGTTCTCAGTGTCTCTGAGAATTGCTCTGATTATCCGTGTGACCTCTTTGCTAAGACTCTCCAGAGAGACGTCCTCAAAACAAACACACATCTTGACATATCTCCCACATTGATCGCAGTGTCTCCAGAAACGGCATTCAAGGAGCCAGGACCTTTTCTCCCTACACTCTCCATTGAGTTGTCCTCAAAACCAATATACATCCTGCTATATCTCCCACATGGAAAGTGCCAGGAGGGAGAAGTGGGGATTATGTTTAGACTTTCTCGGAACTGCTTCAAATCAACTAGATCTCTTTGTGCTGTAAATCTCCCAACAGCCAAACGCAAAAGCAGCAAACATCTCGCTGTATGTCCCACATCCAAAGTGCCAAGAGAGAGCTTGCTCTCCCTGTCTTTGAGTACTGTTTTCACTGTCCCGGTTACCTCTTTGCTAACGTTCTCTTCAGAGCTGCAGTGAAACCAGGAACCACGTGGAGAAGGCACCCACACTGAAAGTGCCTGGAGGGAACATTGGGGCTTCTTCTCAGTGTCTCTGACATAGGGTTTCACTATCCCGGGAAAGTCTCTGCTAACACCGTGCAGAGCGCTGTGCCCAATATACAGAAACGTCTTGCGGTATCTCCTACAGGGAAAGTGCCAGGAGGGAATTGTCGAGCTTGTTCTCAGTGTCTCTGAGAATTGCTCTGATTATCCGTGTGACCTCTTTGCTAAGACTCTCCAGAGAGCCGTCCTCAAAACCAACACACATCTTGACATATCTCCCACATTGATCGCAGTGTCTCCAGGAACGGCATTCAAGGAGCCAGGACCTTTTCTCCCTACACTCTCCATTGAGTTGTCCTCAAAACCAATATACATCCTGCTATATCTCCCACCTGGAAAGTGCCAGGAGGGAGAAGTGGGGATTATGTTTAGACTTTCTCGGAACTGCTTCAAATCAACTAGATCTCTTTGTGCTGTAAATCTCCCGACAGCCAAACGCAAAAGCAGCAAACATCTCGCTGTATGTCCCACATCCAAAGTGCCAAGAGAGAGCTTGCTCTCCCTGTCTTTGAGTACTGTTTTCACTGTCCCGGTTACCTCTTTGCTAACGTTCTCTTCAGAGCTGCAGTGAAACCAGGAACCACGTGGAGAAGGCATCCACACTGAAAGTGCCTGGAGGGAACATTGGGGCTTCTTCTCAGTGTCTCTGACATAGGGTTTCACTATCCCGGGAAAGTCTCTGCTAACACCGTGCAGAGCGCTGTGCCCAATATACAGAAACGTCTTGCGGTATCTCCTACAGGGAAAGTGCCAGGAGGGAATTGTCGAGCTTGTTCTCAGTGTCTCTGAGAATTGCTCTGATTATCCGTGTGACCTCTTTGCTAAGACTCTCCAGAGAGCCGTCCTCAAAACCAACACACATCTTGACATATCTCCCACATTGATCGCAGTGTCTCCAGGAACGGCATTCAAGGAGCCAGGACCTTTTCTCCCTACACTCTCCATTGAGTTGTCCTCAAAACCAATATACATCCTGCTATATCTCCCACCTGGAAAGTGCCAGGAGGGAGAAGTGGGGATTATGTTTAGACTTTCTCGGAACTGCTTCAAATCAACTAGATCTCTTTGTGCTGTAAATCTCCCAACAGCCAAACGCAAAAGCAGCGAACATCTCGCTGTATGTCCCACATCCAAAGTGCCAAGAGAGAGCTTGCTCTCCCTGTCTTTGAGTACTGTTTTCACTGTCCCGGTTACCTCTTTGCTAACGTTCTCTTCAGAGCTGCAGTGAAACCAGGAACCACGTGGAGAAGGCACCCACACTGAAAGTGCCTGGAGGGAACATTGGGGCTTCTTCTCAGTGTCTCTGACATAGGGTTTCACTGTCCCGGGAAAGTCTCTGCTAACACCGTGCAGAGCGCTGTGCCCAATATACAGAAACGTCTTGCGGTATCTCCTACAGGGAAAGTGCCAGGAGGGAATTGTCGAGCTTGTTCTCAGTGTCTCTGATAATTGCTCTGATTATCCGTGTGACCTCTTTGCTAAGACTCTCCAGAGAGCCGTCCTCAAAACAAACACACATCTTGACATATCTCCCACATTGATCGCAGTGTCTCCAGGAACGGCATTCAAGGAGCCAGGACCTTTTCTCCCTACACTCTCCATTGAGTTGTCCTCAAAACCAATATACATCCTACTATATCTCCCACATAGAAAGTGCCAGGAGGGAGAAGTGGGGATTATGTTTAGACTTTCTCGGAACTGCTTCAAATCAACTAGATCTCTTTGTGCTGTAAATCTCCCAACAGCCAAACGCAAAAGCAGCAAACATCTCGCTGTATGTCCCACATCCAAAGTGCCAAGAGAGAGCTTGCTCTCCCTGTCTTTGAGTACTGTTTTCACTGTCCCGGTTACCTCTTTGCTAACGTTCTCTTCAGAGCTGCAGTGAAACCAGGAACCACGTGGAGAAGGCACCCACACTGAAAGTGCCTGGAGGGAACATTGGGGCTTCTTCTCAGTGTCTCTGACATAGGGTTTCACTGTCCCGGGAAAGTCTCTGCTAACACCGTGCAGAGCGCTGTGCCCAATCTACAGAAACGTCTTGCGGTATCTCCTACAGGGAAAGTGCCAGGAGGGAATTGTCGAGCTTTTCTGAGTGTCTCTGAGAATTGCTCTGATTATCCGTGTGACCTCTTTGCTAAGACTCTCCAGAGAGCCGTCCTCAAAACCAACACACATCTTGACATATCTCCCACATTGATCGCAGTGTCTCCAGGAACGGCATTCAAGGAGCCAGGACCTTTTCTCCCTACACTGTCCATTGAGTTGTCCTCAAAACCAATATACATCCTGCTATATCTCCCACATGGAAAGTGCCAGGAGGGAGAAGTGGGGATTATGTTTAGACTTTCTCGGAACTGCTTCAAATCAACTAGATCTCTTTGTGCTGTAAATCTCCCAACAGCCAAACGCAAAAGCAGCAAACATCTCGCTGTATGTCCCACATCCAAAGTGCCAAGAGAGAGCTTGCTCTCCCTGTCTTTGAGTACTGTTTTCACTGTCCCGGTTACCTCTTTGCTAACATTCTCTTCAGAGCTGCAGTGAAACCAGGAACCACGTGGAGAAGGCACCCACACTGAAAGTGCCTGGAGGGAACATTGGGGCTTCTTCTCAGTGTCTCTGACATAGGGTTTCACTGTCCCGGGAAAGTCTCTGCTAACACCGTGCAGAGCGCTGTGCCCAATATACAGAAACGTCTTGCGGTATCTCCTACAGGGAAAGTGCCAGGAGGGAATTGTCGAGCTTGTTCTCAGTGTCTCTGAGAATTGCTCTGATTATCCGTGTGACCTCTTTGCTAAGACTCTCCAGAGAGACGTCCTCAAAACCAACACACATCTTGACATATCTCCCACATTGATCGCAGTGTCTCCAGGAACGGCATTCAAGGAGCCAGGACCTTTTCTCCCTACACTCTCCATTGAGTTGTCCTCAAAACCAATATACATCCTGCTATATCTCCCACCTGGAAAGTGCCAGGAGGGAGAAGTGGGGATTATGTTTAGACTTTCTCGGAACTGCTTCAAATCAACTAGATCTCTTTGTGCTGTAAATCTCCCAACAGCCAAACGCAAAAGCAGCAAACATCTCGCTGTATGTCCCACATCCAAAGTGCCAAGAGAGAGCTTGCTCTCCCTGTCTTTGAGTACTGTTTTCACTGTCCCGGTTACCTCTTTGCTAACGTTCTCTTCAGAGCTGCAGTGAAACCAGGAACCACGTGGAGAAGGCACCCACACTGAAAGTGCCTGGAGGGAACATTGGGGCTTCTTCTCAGTGTCTCTGACATAGGGTTTCACTGTCCCGGGAAAGTCTCTGCTAACACCGTGCAGAGCGCTGTGCCCAATATACAGAAACGTCTTGCGGTATCTCCTACAGGGAAAGTGCCAGGAGGGAATTGTCGAGCTTGTTCTCAGTGTCTCTGAGAATTGCTCTGATTATCCGTGTGACCTCTTTGCTAAGACTCTCCAGAGAGACGTCCTCAAAACCAACACACATCTTGACATATCTCCCACATTGATCGCAGTGTCTCCAGGAACGGCATTCAAGGAGCCAGGACCTTTTCTCCCTACACTCTCCATTGAGTTGTCCTCAAAACCAATATACATCCTGCTATATCTCCCACCTGGAAAGTGCCAGGAGGGAGAAGTGGGGATTATGTTTAGACTTTCTCGGAACTGCTTCAAATCAACTAGATCTCTTTGTGCTGTAAATCTCCCAACAGCCAAACGCAAAAGCAGCAAACATCTCGCTGTATGTCCCACATCCAAAGTGCCAAGAGAGAGCTTGCTCTCCCTGTCTTTGAGTACTGTTTTCACTGTGCCGGTTACCTCTTTGCTAACGTTCTCTTCAGAGCTGCAGTGAAACCAGGAACCACGTGGAGAAGGCACCCACACTGAAAGTGCCTGGAGGGAACATTGGGGCTTCTTCTCAGTGTCTCTGACATAGGGTTTCACTATCCCGGGAAAGTCTCTGCTAACACCGTGCAGAGCGCTGTGCCCAATATACAGAAACGTCTTGCGGTATCTCCTACAGGGAAAGTGCCAGGAGGGAATTGTCGAGCTTGTTCTCAGTGTCTCTGAGAATTGCTCTGATTATCCGTGTGACCTCTTTGCTAAGACTCTCCAGAGAGACGTCCTCAAAACCAACACACATCTTGACATATCTCCCACATTGATCGCAGTGTCTCCAGGAACGGCATTCAAGGAGCCAGGACCTTTTCTCCCTACACTCTCCATTGAGTTGTCCTCAAAACCAATATACATCCTGCTATATCTCCCACATAGAAAGTGCCTGGAGGGAGAAGTGGGGATTATGTTTAGACTTTCTTGGAACTGCTTCAAATCAACTAGATCTCTTTGTGCTGTAAATCTCCCAACAGCCAAACGCAAAAGCAGCAAACATCTCGCTGTATGTCCCACATCCAAAGTGCCAAGAGAGAGCTTGCTCTCCCTGTCTTTGAGTACTGTTTTCACTGTCCCGGTTACCTCTTTGCTAACGTTCTCTTCAGAGCTGCAGTGAAACCAGGAACCACGTGGAGAAGGCATCCACACTGAAAGTGCCTGGAGGGAACATTGGGGCTTCTTCTCAGTGTCTCTGACATAGGGTTTCACTGTCCCGGGAAAGTCTCTGCTAACACCGTGCAGAGCGCTGTGCCCAATATACAGAAACGTCTTGCGGTATCTCCTACAGGGAAAGTGCCAGGAGGGAATTGTCGAGCTTGTTCTCAGTGTCTCTGAGAATTGCTCTGATTATCCGTGTGACCTCTTTGCTAAGACTCTCCAGAGAGACGTCCTCAAAACAAACACACATCTTGACATATCTCCCACATTGATCGCAGTGTCTCCAGAAACGGCATTCAAGGAGCCAGGACCTTTTCTCCCTACACTCTCCATTGAGTTGTCCTCAAAACCAATATACATCCTGCTATATCTCCCACATGGAAAGTGCCAGGAGGGAGAAGTGGGGATTATGTTTAGACTTTCTCGGAACTGCTTCAAATCAACTAGATCTCTTTGTGCTGTAAATCTCCCAACAGCCAAACGCAAAAGCAGCAAACATCTCGCTGTATGTCCCACATCCAAAGTGCCAAGAGAGAGCTTGCTCTCCCTGTCTTTGAGTACTGTTTTCACTGTCCCGGTTACCTCTTTGCTAACGTTCTCTTCAGAGCTGCAGTGAAACCAGGAACCACGTGGAGAAGGCACCCACACTGAAAGTGCCTGGAGGGAACATTGGGGCTTCTTCTCAGTGTCTCTGACATAGGGTTTCACTGTCCCGGGAAAGTCTCTGCTAACACCGTGCAGAGCGCTGTGCCCAATATACAGAAACGTCTTGCGGTATCTCCTACAGGGAAAGTGCCAGGAGGGAATTGTCGAGCTTGTTCTCAGTGTCTCTGATAATTGCTCTGATTATCCGTGTGACCTCTTTGCTAAGACTCTCCAGAGAGACGTCCTCAAAACCAACACACATCTTGACATATCTCCCACATTGATCGCAGTGTCTCCAGAAACGGCATTCAAGGAGCCAGGACCTTTTCTCCCTACACTCTCCATTGAGTTGTCCTCAAAACCAATATACATCCTGCTATATCTCCCACATAGAAAGTGCCTGGAGGGAGAAGTGGGGATTATGTTTAGACTTTCTCGGAACTGCTTCAAATCAACTAGATCTCTTTGTGCTGTAAATCTCCCAACAGCCAAACGCAAAAGCAGCAAACATCTCGCTGTATGTCCCACATCCAAAGTGCCAAGAGAGAGCTTGCTCTCCCTGTCTTTGAGTACTGTTTTCACTGTCCCGGTTACCTCTTTGCTAACGTTCTCTTCAGAGCTGCAGTGAAACCAGGAACCACGTGGAGAAGGCACCCACACTGAAAGTGCCTGGAGGGAACACTGGGGCTTCTTCTCTGTGTCTCTGACATAGGGTTTCACTGTCCCGGGAAAGTCTCTGCTAACACCGTGCAGAGCGCTGTGCCCAATATACAGAAACGTCTTGCGGTATCTCCTACAGGGAAAGTGCCAGGAGGGAATTGTCGAGCTTGTTCTCAGTGTCTCTGAGAATTGCTCTGATTATCCGTGTGACCTCTTTGCTAAGACTCTCCAGATAGACGTCCTCAAAACAAACACACATCTTGACATATCTCCCACATTGATCGCAGTGTCTCCAGAAACGGCATTCAAGGAGCCAGGACCTTTTCTCCCTACACTCTCCATTGAGTTGTCCTCAAAACCAATATACATCCTGCTATATCTCCCACATAGAAAGTGCCTGGAGGGAGAAGTGGGGATTATGTTTAGACTTTCTTGGAACTGCTTCAAATCAACTAGATCTCTTTGTGCTGTAAATCTCCCAACAGCCAAACGCAAAAGCAGCAAACATCTCGCTGTATGTCCCACATCCAAAGTGCCAAGAGAGAGCTTGCTCTCCCTGTCTTTGAGTACTGTTTTCACTGTCCCGGTTACCTCTTTGCTAACGTTCTCTTCAGAGCTGCAGTGAAACCAGGAACCACGTGGAGAAGGCATCCACACTGAAAGTGCCTGGAGGGAACATTGGGGCTTCTTCTCAGTGTCTCTGACATAGGGTTTCACTATCCCGGGAAAGTCTCTGCTAACACCGTGCAGAGCGCTGTGCCCAATATACAGAAACGTCTTGCGGTATCTCCTACAGGGAAAGTGCCAGGAGGGAATTGTCGAGCTTGTTCTCAGTGTCTCTGAGAATTGCTCTGATTATCCGTGTGACCTCTTTGCTAAGACTCTCCAGAGAGACGTCCTCAAAACAAACACACATCTTGACATATCTCCCACATTGATCGCAGTGTCTCCAGAAACGGCATTCAAGGAGCCAGGAACTTTTCTCCCTACACTCTCCATTGAGTTGTCCTCAAAACCAATATACATCCTGCTATATCTCCCACATGGAAAGTGCCAGGAGGGAGAAGTGGGGATTATGTTTAGACTTTCTCGGAACTGCTTCAAATCAACTAGATCTCTTTGTGCTGTAAATCTCCCAACAGCCAAACGCAAAAGCAGCAAACATCTCGCTGTATGTCCCACATCCAAAGTGCCAAGAGAGAGCTTGCTCTCCCTGTCTTTGAGTACTGTTTTCACTGTCCCGGTTACCTCTTTGCTAACGTTCTCTTCAGAGCTGCAGTGAAAGCAGGAACCACGTGGAGAAGGCACCCACACTGAAAGTGCCTGGAGGGAACATTGGGGCTTCTTCTCAGTGTCTCTGACATAGGGTTTCACTGTCCCGGGAAAGTCTCTGCTAACACCGTGCAGAGCGCTGTGCCCAATATACAGAAACGTCTTGCGGTATCTCCTACAGGGAAAGTGCCAGGAGGGAATTGTCGAGCTTGTTCTGAGTGTCTCTGAGAATTGCTCTGATTATCCGTGTGACCTCTTTGCTAAGACTCTCCAGAGAGACGTCCTCAAAACAAACACACATCTTGACATATCTCCCACATTGATCGCAGTGTCTCCAGGAACGGCATTCAAGGAGCCAGGACCTTTTCTCCCTACACTCTCCATTGAGTTGTCCTCAAAACCAATATACATCCTGCTATATCTCCCACATAGAAAGTGCCTGGAGGGAGAAGTGGGGATTATGTTTAGACTTTCTTGGAACTGCTTCAAATCAACTAGATCTCTTTGTGCTGTAAATCTCCCAACAGCCAAACGCAAAAGCAGCAAACATCTCGCTGTATGTCCCACATCCAAAGTGCCAAGAGAGAGCTTGCTCTCCCTGTCTTTGAGTACTGTTTTCACTGTCCCGGT
Source organism: Chroicocephalus ridibundus (assembly GCF_963924245.1). Classification (NCBI taxonomy): domain Eukaryota; kingdom Metazoa; phylum Chordata; class Aves; order Charadriiformes; family Laridae; genus Chroicocephalus; species Chroicocephalus ridibundus. Next base: position 21,880,913 of record NC_086295.1, on the reverse strand, counting down.
TACCTCTTTGCTAACGTTCTCTTCAGAGCTGCAGTGAAACCAGGAACCACGTGGAGAAGGCACCCACACTGAAAGTGCCTGGAGGGAACACTGGGGCTTCTTCTCTGTGTCTCTGACATAGGGTTTCACTGTCCCGGGAAAGTCTCTGCTAACACCGTGCAGAGCGCTGTGCCCAATATACAGAAACGTCTTGCGGTATCTCCTACAGGGAAAGTGCCAGGAGGGAATTGTCGAGCTTGTTCTCAGTGTCTCTGAGAATTGCTCTGATTATCCGTGTGACCTCTTTGCTAAGACTCTCCAGATAGACGTCCTCAAAACAAACACACATCTTGACATATCTCCCACATTGATCGCAGTGTCTCCAGAAACGGCATTCAAGGAGCCAGGACCTTTTCTCCCTACACTCTCCATTGAGTTGTCCTCAAAACCAATATACATCCTGCTATATCTCCCACATGGAAAGTGCCAGGAGGGAGAAGTGGGGATTATGTTTAGACTTTCTCGGAACTGCTTCAAATCAACTAGATCTCTTTGTGCTGTAAATCTCCCAACAGCCAAACGCAAAAGCAGCAAACATCTCGCTGTATGTCCCACATCCAAAGTGCCAAGAGAGAGCTTGCTCTCCCTGTCTTTGAGTACTGTTTTCACTGTCCCGGTTACCTCTTTGCTAACGTTCTCTTCAGAGCTGCAGTGAAACCAGGAACCACGTGGAGAAGGCACCCACACTGAAAGTGCCTGGAGGGAACATTGGGGCTTCTTCTCAGTGTCTCTGACATAGGGTTTCACTGTCCCGGGAAAGTCTCTGCTAACACCGTGCAGAGCGCTGTGCCCAATATACAGAAACGTCTTGCGGTATCTCCTACAGGGAAAGTGCCAGGAGGGAATTGTCGAGCTTGTTCTGAGTGTCTCTGAGAATTGCTCTGATTATCCGTGTGACCTCTTTGCTAAGACTCTCCAGAGAGCCGTCCTCAAAACCAACACACATCTTGACATATCTCCCACATTGATCGCAGTGTCTCCAGAAACGGCATTCAAGGAGCCAGGACCTTTTCTCCCTACACTCTCCATTGAGTTGTCCTCAAAACCAATATACATCCTGCTATATCTCCCACCTGGAAAGTGCCAGGAGGGAGAAGTGGGGATTATGTTTAGACTTTCTCGGAACTGCTTCAAATCAACTAGATCTCTTTGTGCTGTAAATCTCCCAACAGCCAAACGCAAAAGCAGCAAACATCTCGCTGTATGTCCCACATCCAAAGTGCCAAGAGAGAGCTTGCTCTCCCTGTCTTTGAGTACTGTTTTCACTGTCCCGGTTACCTCTTTGCTAACGTTCTCTTCAGAGCTGCAGTGAAACCAGGAACCACGTGGAGAAGGCACCCACACTGAAAGTGCCTGGAGGGAACATTGGGGCTTCTTCTCAGTGTCTCTGACATAGGGTTTCACTGTCCCGGGAAAGTCTCTGCTAACACCGTGCAGAGCGCTGTGCCCAATATACAGAAACGTCTTGCGGTATCTCCTACAGGGAAAGTGCCAGGAGGGAATTGTCGAGCTTGTTCTGAGTGTCTCTGAGAATTGCTCTGATTATCCGTGTGACCTCTTTGCTAAGACTCTCCAGAGAGCCGTCCTCAAAACAAACACACATCTTGACATATCTCCCACATTGATCGCAGTGTCTCCAGGAACGGCATTCAAGGAGCCAGGACCTTTTCTCCCTACACTGTCCATTGAGTTGTCCTCAAAACCAATATACATCCTGCTATATCTCCCACCTGGAAAGTGCCAGGAGGGAGAAGTGGGGATTATGTTTAGACTTTCTCGGAACTGCTTCAAATCAACTAGATCTCTTTGTGCTGTAAATCTCCCAACAGCCAAACGCAAAAGCAGCAAACATCTCGCTGTATGTCCCACATCCAAAGTGCCAAGAGAGAGCTTGCTCTCCCTGTCTTTGAGTACTGTTTTCACTGTCCCGGTTACCTCTTTGCTAACATTCTCTTCAGAGCTGCAGTGAAACCAGGAACCACGTGGAGAAGGCACCCACACTGAAAGTGCCTGGAGGGAACATTGGGGCTTCTTCTCAGTGTCTCTGACATAGGGTTTCACTGTCCCGGGAAAGTCTCTGCTAACACCGTGCAGAGCGCTGTGCCCAATATACAGAAACGTCTTGCGGTATCTCCTACAGGGAAAGTGCCAGGAGGGAATTGTCGAGCTTGTTCTCAGTGTCTCTGAGAATTGCTCTGATTATCCGTGTGACCTCTTTGCTAAGACTCTCCAGAGAGACGTCCTCAAAACAAACACACATCTTGACATATCTCCCACATTGATCGCAGTGTCTCCAGAAACGGCATTCAAGGAGCCAGGAACTTTTCTCCCTACACTCTCCATTGAGTTGTCCTCAAAACCAATATACATCCTGCTATATCTCCCACATGGAAAGTGCCAGGAGGGAGAAGTGGGGATTATGTTTAGACTTTCTCGGAACTGCTTCAAATCAACTAGATCTCTTTGTGCTGTAAATCTCCCAACAGCCAAACGCAAAAGCAGCAAACATCTCGCTGTATGTCCCACATCCAAAGTGCCAAGAGAGAGCTTGCTCTCCCTGTCTTTGAGTACTGTTTTCACTGTCCCGGTTACCTCTTTGCTAACGTTCTCTTCAGAGCTGCAGTGAAAGCAGGAACCACGTGGAGAAGGCACCCACACTGAAAGTGCCTGGAGGGAACATTGGGGCTTCTTCTCAGTGTCTCTGACATAGGGTTTCACTGTCCCGGGAAAGTCTCTGCTAACACCGTGCAGAGCGCTGTGCCCAATATACAGAAACGTCTTGCGGTATCTCCTACAGGGAAAGTGCCAGGAGGGAATTGTCGAGCTTGTTCTCAGTGTCTCTGAGAATTGCTCTGATTATCCGTGTGACCTCTTTGCTAAGACTCTCCAGAGAGACGTCCTCAAAACAAACACACATCTTGACATATCTCCCACATTGATCGCAGTGTCTCCAGGAACGGCATTCAAGGAGCCAGGACCTTTTCTCCCTACACTCTCCATTGAGTTGTCCTCAAAACCAATATACATCCTGCTATATCTCCCACATAGAAAGTGCCTGGAGGGAGAAGTGGGGATTATGTTTAGACTTTCTCGGAACTGCTTCAAATCAACTAGATCTCTTTGTGCTGTAAATCTCCCAACAGCCAAACGCAAAAGCAGCAAACATCTCGCTGTATGTCCCACATCCAAAGTGCCAAGAGAGAGCTTGCTCTCCCTGTCTTTGAGTACTGTTTTCACTGTCCCGGTTACCTCTTTGCTAACGTTCTCTTCAGAGCTGCAGTGAAAGCAGGAACCACGTGGAGAAGGCACCCACACTGAAAGTGCCTGGAGGGAACATTGGGGCTTCTTCTCAGTGTCTCTGACATAGGGTTTCACTGTCCCGGGAAAGTCTCTGCTAACACCGTGCAGAGCGCTGTGCCCAATATACAGAAACGTCTTGCGGTATCTCCTACAGGGAAAGTGCCAGGAGGGAATTGTCGAGCTTGTTCTGAGTGTCTCTGAGAATTGCTCTGATTATCCGTGTGACCTCTTTGCTAAGACTCTCCAGAGAGACGTCCTCAAAACAAACACACATCTTGACATATCTCCCACATTGATCGCAGTGTCTCCAGGAACGGCATTCAAGGAGCCAGGACCTTTTCTCCCTACACTCTCCATTGAGTTGTCCTCAAAACCAATATACATCCTGCTATATCTCCCACATAGAAAGTGCCTGGAGGGAGAAGTGGGGATTATGTTTAGACTTTCTTGGAACTGCTTCAAATCAACTAGATCTCTTTGTGCTGTAAATCTCCCAACAGCCAAATGCAAAAGCAGCAAACATCTCGCTGTATGTCCCACATCCAAAGTGCCAAGAGAGAGCTTGCTCTCCCTGTCTTTGAGTACTGTTTTCACTGTCCCGGTTACCTCTTTGCTAACGTTCTCTTCAGAGCTGCAGTGAAACCAGGAACCACGTGGAGAAGGCATCCACACTGAAAGTGCCTGGAGGGAACATTGGGGCTTCTTCTCAGTGTCTCTGACATAGGGTTTCACTATCCCGGGAAAGTCTCTGCTAACACCGTGCAGAGCGCTGTGCCCAATATACAGAAACGTCTTGCGGTATCTCCTACAGGGAAAGTGCCAGGAGGGAATTGTCGAGCTTGTTCTCAGTGTCTCTGAGAATTGCTCTGATTATCCGTGTGACCTCTTTGCTAAGACTCTCCAGAGAGCCGTCCTCAAAACCAACACACATCTTGACATATCTCCCACATTGATCGCAGTGTCTCCAGAAACGGCATTCAAGGAGCCAGGACCTTTTCTCCCTACACTCTCCATTGAGTTGTCCTCAAAACCAATATACATCCTGCTATATCTCCCACATGGAAAGTGCCAGGAGGGAGAAGTGGGGATTATGTTTAGACTTTCTCGGAACTGCTTCAAATCAACTAGATCTCTTTGTGCTGTAAATCTCCCAACAGCCAAACGCAAAAGCAGCAAACATCTCGCTGTATGTCCCACATCCAAAGTGCCAAGAGAGAGCTTGCTCTCCCTGTCTTTGAGTACTGTTTTCACTGTCCCGGTTACCTCTTTGCTAACGTTCTCTTCAGAGCTGCAGTGAAACCAGGAACCACGTGGAGAAGGCACCCACACTGAAAGTGCCTGGAGGGAACATTGGGGCTTCTTCTCAGTGTCTCTGACATAGGGTTTCACTGTCCCGGGAAAGTCTCTGCTAACACCGTGCAGAGCGCTGTGCCCAATATACAGAAACGTCTTGCGGTATCTCCTACAGGGAAAGTGCCAGGAGGGAATTGTCGAGCTTGTTCTGAGTGTCTCTGAGAATTGCTCTGATTATCCGTGTGACCTCTTTGCTAAGACTCTCCAGAGAGCCGTCCTCAAAACCAACACACATCTTGACATATCTCCCACATTGATCGCAGTGTCTCCAGAAACGGCATTCAAGGAGCCAGGACCTTTTCTCCCTACACTCTCCATTGAGTTGTCCTCAAAACCAATATACATCCTGCTATATCTCCCACATAGAAAGTGCCAGGAGGGAGAAGTGGGGATTATGTTTAGACTTTCTCGGAACTGCTTCAAATCAACTAGATCTCTTTGTGCTGTAAATCTCCCAACAGCCAAACGCAAAAGCAGCAAACATCTCGCTGTATGTCCCACATCCAAAGTGCCAAGAGAGAGCTTGCTCTCCCTGTCTTTGAGTACTGTTTTCACTGTCCCGGTTACCTCTTTGCTAACGTTCTCTTCAGAGCTGCAGTGAAACCAGGAACCACGTGGAGAAGGCACCCACACTGAAAGTGCCTGGAGGGAACATTGGGGCTTCTTCTCAGTGTCTCTGACATAGGGTTTCACTGTCCCGGGAAAGTCTCTGCTAACACCGTGCAGAGCGCTGTGCCCAATATACAGAAACGTCTTGCGGTATCTCCTACAGGGAAAGTGCCAGGAGGGAATTGTCGAGCTTGTTCTGAGTGTCTCTGAGAATTGCTCTGATTATCCGTGTGACCTCTTTGCTAAGACTCTCCAGAGAGCCGTCCTCAAAACAAACACACATCTTGACATATCTCCCACATTGATCGCAGTGTCTCCAGGAACGGCATTCAAGGAGCCAGGACCTTTTCTCCCTACACTCTCCATTGAGTTGTCCTCAAAACCAATATACATCCTGCTATATCTCCCACCTGGAAAGTGCCAGGAGGGAGAAGTGGGGATTATGTTTAGACTTTCTCGGAACTGCTTCAAATCAACTAGATCTCTTTGTGCTGTAAATCTCCCAACAGCCAAACGCAAAAGCAGCAAACATCTCGCTGTATGTCCCACATCCAAAGTGCCAAGAGAGAGCTTGCTCTCCCTGTCTTTGAGTACTGTTTTCACTGTCCCGGTTACCTCTTTGCTAACATTCTCTTCAGAGCTGCAGTGAAACCAGGAACCACGTGGAGAAGGCACCCACACTGAAAGTGCCTGGAGGGAACATTGGGGCTTCTTCTCAGTGTCTCTGACATAGGGTTTCACTGTCCCGGGAAAGTCTCTGCTAACACCGTGCAGAGCGCTGTGCCCAATATACAGAAACGTCTTGCGGTATCTCCTACAGGGAAAGTGCCAGGAGGGAATTGTCGAGCTTGTTCTGAGTGTCTCTGAGAATTGCTCTGATTATCCGTGTGACCTCTTTGCTAAGACTCTCCAGAGAGCCGTCCTCAAAACAAACACACATCTTGACATATCTCCCACATTGATCGCAGTGTCTCCAGAAACGGCATTCAAGGAGCCAGGACCTTTTCTCCCTACACTCTCCATTGAGTTGTCCTCAAAACCAATATACATCCTGCTATATCTCCCACATAGAAAGTGCCTGGAGGGAGAAGTGGGGATTATGTTTAGACTTTCTTGGAACTGCTTCAAATCAACTAGATCTCTTTGTGCTGTAAATCTCCCAACAGCCAAACGCAAAAGCAGCAAACATCTCGCTGTATGTCCCACATCCAAAGTGCCAAGAGAGAGCTTGCTCTCCCTGTCTTTGAGTACTGTTTTCACTGTCCCGGTTACCTCTTTGCTAACGTTCTCTTCAGAGCTGCAGTGAAACCAGGAACCACGTGGAGAAGGCATCCACACTGAAAGTGCCTGGAGGGAACATTGGGGCTTCTTCTCAGTGTCTCTGACATAGGGTTTCACTGTCCCGGGAAAGTCTCTGCTAACACCGTGCAGAGCGCTGTGCCCAATATACAGAAACGTCTTGCGGTATCTCCTACAGGGAAAGTGCCAGGAGGGAATTGTCGAGCTTGTTCTCAGTGTCTCTGAGAATTGCTCTGATTATCCGTGTGCCCTCTTTGCTAAGACTCTCCAGAGAGACGTCCTCAAAACAAACACACATCTTGACATATCTCCCACATTGATCGCAGTGTCTCCAGAAACGGCATTCAAGGAGCCAGGACCTTTTCTCCCTACACTCTCCATTGAGTTGTCCTCAAAACCAATATACATCCTGCTATATCTCCCACATGGAAAGTGCCAGGAGGGAGAAGTGGGGATTATGTTTAGACTTTCTCGGAACTGCTTCAAATCAACTAGATCTCTTTGTGCTGTAAATCTCCCAACAGCCAAACGCAAAAGCAGCAAACATCTCGCTGTATGTCCCACATCCAAAGTGCCAAGAGAGAGCTTGCTCTCCCTGTCTTTGAGTACTGTTTTCACTGTCCCGGTTACCTCTTTGCTAACGTTCTCTTCAGAGCTGCAGTGAAACCAGGAACCACGTGGAGAAGGCACCCACACTGAAAGTGCCTGGAGGGAACATTGGGGCTTCTTCTCAGTGTCTCTGACATAGGGTTTCACTGTCCCGGGAAAGTCTCTGCTAACACCGTGCAGAGCGCTGTGCCCAATATACAGAAACGTCTTGCGGTATCTCCTACAGGGAAAGTGCCAGGAGGGAATTGTCGAGCTTGTTCTGAGTGTCTCTGAGAATTGCTCTGATTATCCGTGTGACCTCTTTGCTAAGACTCTCCAGAGAGACGTCCTCAAAACAAACACACATCTTGACATATCTCCCACATTGATCGCAGTGTCTCCAGAAACGGCATTCAAGGAGCCAGGACCTTTTCTCCCTACACTCTCCATTGAGTTGTCCTCAAAACCAATATACATCCTGCTATATCTCCCACATGGAAAGTGCCAGGAGGGAGAAGTGGGGATTATGTTTAGACTTTCTCGGAACTGCTTCAAATCAACTAGATCTCTTTGTGCTGTAAATCTCCCGACAGCCAAACGCAAAAGCAGCAAACATCTCGCTGTATGTCCCACATCCAAAGTGCCAAGAGAGAGCTTGCTCTCCCTGTCTTTGAGTACTGTTTTCACTGTCCCGGTTACCTCTTTGCTAACGTTCTCTTCAGAGCTGCAGTGAAAGCAGGAACCACGTGGAGAAGGCACCCACACTGAAAGTGCCTGGAGGGAACATTGGGGCTTCTTCTCAGTGTCTCTGACATAGGGTTTCACTGTCCCGGGAAAGTCTCTGCTAACACCGTGCAGAGCGCTGTGCCCAATATACAGAAACGTCTTGCGGTATCTCCTACAGGGAAAGTGCCAGGAGGGAATTGTCGAGCTTGTTCTGAGTGTCTCTGAGAATTGCTCTGATTATCCGTGTGACCTCTTTGCTAAGACTCTCCAGAGAGACGTCCTCAAAACAAACACACATCTTGACATATCTCCCACATTGATCGCAGTGTCTCCAGGAACGGCATTCAAGGAGCCAGGACCTTTTCTCCCTACACTCTCCATTGAGTTGTCCTCAAAACCAATATACATCCTGCTATATCTCCCACATAGAAAGTGCCTGGAGGGAGAAGTGGGGATTATGTTTAGACTTTCTTGGAACTGCTTCAAATCAACTAGATCTCTTTGTGCTGTAAATCTCCCAACAGCCAAACGCAAAAGCAGCAAACATCTCGCTGTATGTCCCACATCCAAAGTGCCAAGAGAGAGCTTGCTCTCCCTGTCTTTGAGTACTGTTTTCACTGTCCCGGTTACCTCTTTGCTAACGTTCTCTTCAGAGCTGCAGTGAAACCAGGAACCACGTGGAGAAGGCATCCACACTGAAAGTGCCTGGAGGGAACATTGGGGCTTCTTCTCAGTGTCTCTGACATAGGGTTTCACTGTCCCGGGAAAGTCTCTGCTAACACCGTGCAGAGCGCTGTGCCCAATATACAGAAACGTCTTGCGGTATCTCCTACAGGGAAAGTGCCAGGAGGGAATTGTCGAGCTTGTTCTGAGTGTCTCTGAGAATTGCTCTGATTATCCGTGTGACCTCTTTGCTAAGACTCTCCAGAGAGACGTCCTCAAAACAAACACACATCTTGACATATCTCCCACATTGATCGCAGTGTCTCCAGAAACGGCATTCAAGGAGCCAGGACCTTTTCTCCCTACACTCTCCATTGAGTTGTCCTCAAAACCAATATACATCCTGCTATATCTCCCACATAGAAAGTGCCAGGAGGGAGAAGTGGGGATTATGTTTAGACTTTCTCGGAACTGCTTCAAATCAACTAGATCTCTTTGTGCTGTAAATCTCCCAACAGCCAAACGCAAAAGCAGCAAACATCTCGCTGTATGTCCCACATCCAAAGTGCCAAGAGAGAGCTTGCTCTCCCTGTCTTTGAGTACTGTTTTCACTGTCCCGGTTACCTCTTTGCTAACGTTCTCTTCAGAGCTGCAGTGAAACCAGGAACCACGTGGAGAAGGCACCCACACTGAAAGTGCCTGGAGGGAACATTGGGGCTTCTTCTCAGTGTCTCTGACATAGGGTTTCACTGTCCCGGGAAAGTCTCTGCTAACACCGTGCAGAGCGCTGTGCCCAATATACAGAAACGTCTTGCGGTATCTCCTACAGGGAAAGTGCCAGGAGGGAATTGTCGAGCTTGTTCTGAGTGTCTCTGAGAATTGCTCTGATTATCCGTGTGACCTCTTTGCTAAGACTCTCCAGAGAGCCGTCCTCAAAACAAACACACATCTTGACATATCTCCCACATTGATCGCAGTGTCTCCAGGAACGGCATTCAAGGAGCCAGGACCTTTTCTCCCTACACTCTCCATTGAGTTGTCCTCAAAACCAATATACATCCTGCTATATCTCCCACCTGGAAAGTGCCAGGAGGGAGAAGTGGGGATTATGTTTAGACTTTCTCGGAACTGCTTCAAATCAACTAGATCTCTTTGTGCTGTAAATCTCCCAACAGCCAAACGCAAAAGCAGCAAACATCTCGCTGTATGTCCCACATCCAAAGTGCCAAGAGAGAGCTTGCTCTCCCTGTCTTTGAGTACTGTTTTCACTGTCCCGGTTACCTCTTTGCTAACATTCTCTTCAGAGCTGCAGTGAAACCAGGAACCACGTGGAGAAGGCACCCACACTGAAAGTGCCTGGAGGGAACATTGGGGCTTCTTCTCAGTGTCTCTGACATAGGGTTTCACTGTCCCGGGAAAGTCTCTGCTAACACCGTGCAGAGCGCTGTGCCCAATATACAGAAACGTCTTGCGGTATCTCCTACAGGGAAAGTGCCAGGAGGGAATTGTCGAGCTTGTTCTGAGTGTCTCTGAGAATTGCTCTGATTATCCGTGTGACCTCTTTGCTAAGACTCTCCAGAGAGACGTCCTCAAAACAAACACACATCTTGACATATCTCCCACATTGATCGCAGTGTCTCCAGAAACGGCATTCAAGGAGCCAGGAACTTTTCTCCCTACACTCTCCATTGAGTTGTCCTCAAAACCAATATACATCCTGCTATATCTCCCACATAGAAAGTGCCTGGAGGGAGAAGTGGGGATTATGTTTAGACTTTCTTGGAACTGCTTCAAATCAACTAGATCTCTTTGTGCTGTAAATCTCCCAACAGCCAAACGCAAAAGCAGCAAACATCTCGCTGTATGTCCCACATCCAAAGTGCCAAGAGAGAGCTTGCTCTCCCTGTCTTTGAGTACTGTTTTCACTGTCCCGGTTACCTCTTTGCTAACATTCTCTTCAGAGCTGCAGTGAAACCAGGAACCACGTGGAGAAGGCACCCACACTGAAAGTGCCTGGAGGGAACATTGGGGCTTCTTCTCAGTGTCTCTGACATAGGGTTTCACTGTCCCGGGAAAGTCTCTGCTAACACCGTGCAGAGCGCTGTGCCCAATATACAGAAACGTCTTGCGGTATCTCCTACAGGGAAAGTGCCAGGAGGGAATTGTCGAGCTTGTTCTGAGTGTCTCTGAGAATTGCTCTGATTATCCGTGTGACCTCTTTGCTAAGACTCTCCAGAGAGCCGTCCTCAAAACAAACACACATCTTGACATATCTCCCACATTGATCGCAGTGTCTCCAGAAACGGCATTCAAGGAGCCAGGACCTTTTCTCCCTACACTCTCCATTGAGTTGTCCTCAAAACCAATATACATCCTGCTATATCTCCCACATAGAAAGTGCCTGGAGGGAGAAGTGGGGATTATGTTTAGACTTTCTTGGAACTGCTTCAAATCAACTAGATCTCTTTGTGCTGTAAATCTCCCAACAGCCAAACGCAAAAGCAGCAAACATCTCGCTGTATGTCCCACATCCAAAGTGCCAAGAGAGAGCTTGCTCTCCCTGTCTTTGAGTACTGTTTTCACTGTCCCGGTTACCTCTTTGCTAACGTTCTCTTCAGAGCTGCAGTGAAACCAGGAACCACGTGGAGAAGGCATCCACACTGAAAGTGCCTGGAGGGAACATTGGGGCTTCTTCTCAGTGTCTCTGACATAGGGTTTCACTGTCCCGGGAAAGTCTCTGCTAACACCGTGCAGAGCGCTGTGCCCAATATACAGAAACGTCTTGCGGTATCTCCTACAGGGAAAGTGCCAGGAGGGAATTGTCGAGCTTGTTCTCAGTGTCTCTGAGAATTGCTCTGATTATCCGTGTGCCCTCTTTGCTAAGACTCTCCAGAGAGCCGTCCTCAAAACAAACACACATCTTGACATATCTCCCACATTGATCGCAGTGTCTCCAGAAACGGCATTCAAGGAGCCAGGAACTTTTCTCCCTACACTCTCCATTGAGTTGTCCTCAAAACCAATATACATCCTGCTATATCTCCCACATGGAAAGTGCCAGGAGGGAGAAGTGGGGATTATGTTTAGACTTTCTCGGAACTGCTTCAAATCAACTAGATCTCTTTGTGCTGTAAATCTCCCAACAGCCAAACGCAAAAGCAGCAAACATCTCGCTGTATGTCCCACATCCAAAGTGCCAAGAGAGAGCTTGCTCTCCCTGTCTTTGAGTACTGTTTTCACTGTCCCGGTTACCTCTTTGCTAACGTTCTCTTCAGAGCTGCAGTGAAACCAGGAACCACGTGGAGAAGGCACCCACACTGAAAGTGCCTGGAGGGAACATTGGGGCTTCTTCTCAGTGTCTCTGACATAGGGTTTCACTCTCCCGGGAAAGTCTCTGCTAACACCGTGCAGAGCGCTGTGCCCAATATACAGAAACGTCTTGCGGTATCTCCTACAGGGAAAGTGCCAGGAGGGAATTGTCGAGCTTGTTCTGAGTGTCTCTGAGAATTGCTCTGATTATCCGTGTGACCTCTTTGCTAAGACTCTCCAGAGAGACGTCCTCAAAACAAACACACATCTTGACATATCTCCCACATTGATCGCAGTGTCTCCAGGAACGGCATTCAAGGAGCCAGGACCTTTTCTCCCTACACTCTCCATTGAGTTGTCCTCAAAACCAATATACATCCTGCTATATCTCCCACCTGGAAAGTGCCAGGAGGGAGAAGTGGGGATTATGTTTAGACTTTCTCGGAACTGCTTCAAATCAACTAGATCTCTTTGTGCTGTAAATCTCCCAACAGCCAAACGCAAAAGCAGCAAACATCTCGCTGTATGTCCCACATCCAAAGTGCCAAGAGAGAGCTTGCTCTCCCTGTCTTTGAGTACTGTTTTCACTGTGCCGGTTACCTCTTTGCTAACGTTCTCTTCAGAGCTGCAGTGAAACCAGGAACCACGTGGAGAAGGCACCCACACTGAAAGTGCCTGGAGGGAACATTGGGGCTTCTTCTCAGTGTCTCTGACATAGGGTTTCACTATCCCGGGAAAGTCTCTGCTAACACCGTGCAGAGCGCTGTGCCCAATATACAGAAACGTCTTGCGGTATCTCCTACAGGGAAAGTGCCAGGAGGGAATTGTCGAGCTTGTTCTCAGTGTCTCTGAGAATTGCTCTGATTATCCGTGTGACCTCTTTGCTAAGACTCTCCAGAGAGACGTCCTCAAAACCAACACACATCTTGACATATCTCCCACATTGATCGCAGTGTCTCCAGGAACGGCATTCAAGGAGCCAGGACCTTTTCTCCCTACACTCTCCATTGAGTTGTCCTCAAAACCAATATACATCCTGCTATATCTCCCACCTGCAAAGTGCCAGGAGGGAGAAGTGGGGATTATGTTTAGACTTTCTCGGAACTGCTTCAAATCAACTAGATCTCTTTGTGCTGTAAATCTCCCGACAGCCAAACGCAAAAGCAGCAAACATCTCGCTGTATGTCCCACATCCAAAGTGCCAAGAGAGAGCTTGCTCTCCCTGTCTTTGAGTACTGTTTTCACTGTGCCGGTTACCTCTTTGCTAACGTTCTCTTCAGAGCTGCAGTGAAACCAGGAACCACGTGGAGAAGGCACCCACACTGAAAGTGCCTGGAGGGAACATTGGGGCTTCTTCTCAGTGTCTCTGACATAGGGTTTCACTCTCCCGGGAAAGTCTCTGCTAACACCGTGCAGAGCACTGTGCCCAATATACAGAAACGTCTTGCGGTATCTCCTACAGGGAAAGTGCCAGGAGGGAATTGTCGAGCTTGTTCTCAGTGTCTCTGAGAATTGCTCTGATTATCCGTGTGACCTCTTTGCTAAGACTCTCCAGAGAGCCGTCCTCAAAACAAACACACATCTTGACATATCTCCCACATTGATCGCAGTGTCTCCAGGAACGGCATTCAAGGAGCCAGGACCTTTTCTCCCTACACTCTCCATTGAGTTGTCCTCAAAACCAATATACATCCTGCTATATCTCCCACATGGAAAGTGCCAGGAGGGAGAAGTGGGGATTATGTTTAGACTTTCTCGGAACTGCTTCAAATCAACTAGATCTCTTTGTGCTGTAAATCTCCCGACAGCCAAATGCAAAAGCAGCAAACATCTCGCTGTATGTCCCACATCCAAAGTGCCAAGAGAGAGCTTGCTCTCCCTGTCTTTGAGTACTGTTTTCACTGTCCCGGTTACCTCTTTGCTAACGTTCTCTTCAGAGCTGCAGTGAAACCAGGAACCACGTGGAGAAGGCACCCACACTGAAAGTGCCTGGAGGGAACATTGGGGCTTCTTCTCAGTGTCTCTGACATAGGGTTTCACTCTCCCGGGAAAGTCTCTGCTAACACCGTGCAGAGCGCTGTGCCCAATATACAGAAACGTCTTGCGGTATCTCCTACAGGGAAAGTGCCAGGAGGGAATTGTCGAGCTTGTTCTGAGTGTCTCTGAGAATTGCTCTGATTATCCGTGTGACCTCTTTGCTAAGACTCTCCAGAGAGACGTCCTCAAAACAAACACACATCTTGACATATCTCCCACATTGATCGCAGTGTCTCCAGAAACGGCATTCAAGGAGCCAGGACCTTTTCTCCCTACACTCTCCATTGAGTTGTCCTCAAAACCAATATACATCCTGCTATATCTCCCACATGGAAAGTGCCAGGAGGGAGAAGTGGGGATTATGTTTAGACTTTCTCGGAACTGCTTCAAATCAACTAGATCTCTTTGTGCTGTAAATCTCCCGACAGCCAAACGCAAAAGCAGCAAACATCTCGCTGTATGTCCCACATCCAAAGTGCCAAGAGAGAGCTTGCTCTCCCTGTCTTTGAGTACTGTTTTCACTGTCCCGGTTACCTCTTTGCTAACGTTCTCTTCAGAGCTGCAGTGAAACCAGGAACCACGTGGAGAAGGCACCCACACTGAAAGTGCCTGGAGGGAACATTGGGGCTTCTTCTCAGTGTCTCTGACATAGGGTTTCACTGTCCCGGGAAAGTCTCTGCTAACACCGTGCAGAGCGCTGTGCCCAATATACAGAAACGTCTTGCGGTATCTCCTACAGGGAAAGTGCCAGGAGGGAATTGTCGAGCTTGTTCTCAGTGTCTCTGAGAATTGCTCTGATTATCCGTGTGACCTCTTTGCTAAGACTCTCCAGAGAGACGTCCTCAAAACAAACACACATCTTGACATATCTCCCACATTGATCGCAGTGTCTCCAGAAACGGCATTCAAGGAGCCAGGACCTTTTCTCCCTACACTCTCCATTGAGTTGTCCTCAAAACCAATATACATCCTGCTATATCTCCCACATGGAAAGTGCCAGGAGGGAGAAGTGGGGATTATGTTTAGACTTTCTCGGAACTGCTTCAAATCAACTAGATCTCTTTGTGCTGTAAATCTCCCAACAGCCAAACGCAAAAGCAGCAAACATCTCGCTGTATGTCCCACATCCAAAGTGCCAAGAGAGAGCTTGCTCTCCCTGTCTTTGAGTACTGTTTTCACTGTCCCGGTTACCTCTTTGCTAACGTTCTCTTCAGAGCTGCAGTGAAACCAGGAACCACGTGGAGAAGGCACCCACACTGAAAGTGCCTGGAGGGAACATTGGGGCTTCTTCTCAGTGTCTCTGACATAGGGTTTCACTGTCCCGGGAAAGTCTCTGCTAACACCGTGCAGAGCGCTGTGCCCAATATACAGAAACGTCTTGCGGTATCTCCTACAGGGAAAGTGCCAGGAGGGAATTGTCGAGCTTGTTCTGAGTGTCTCTGAGAATTGCTCTGATTATCCGTGTGACCTCTTTGCTAAGACTCTCCAGAGAGACGTCCTCAAAACCAACACACATCTTGACATATCTCCCACATTGATCGCAGTGTCTCCAGGAACGGCATTCAAGGAGCCAGGACCTTTTCTCCCTACACTCTCCATTGAGTTGTCCTCAAAACCAATATACATCCTGCTATATCTCCCACCTGGAAAGTGCCAGGAGGGAGAAGTGGGGATTATGTTTAGACTTTCTCGGAACTGCTTCAAATCAACTAGATCTCTTTGTGCTGTAAATCTCCCGACAGCCAAACGCAAAAGCAGCAAACATCTCGCTGTATGTCCCACATCCAAAGTGCCAAGAGAGAGCTTGCTCTCCCTGTCTTTGAGTACTGTTTTCACTGTGCCGGTTACCTCTTTGCTAACGTTCTCTTCAGAGCTGCAGTGAAACCAGGAACCACGTGGAGAAGGCACCCACACTGAAAGTGCCTGGAGGGAACATTGGGGCTTCTTCTCAGTGTCTCTGACATAGGGTTTCACTATCCCGGGAAAGTCTCTGCTAACACCGTGCAGAGCACTGTGCCCAATATACAGAAACGTCTTGCGGTATCTCCTACAGGGAAAGTGCCAGGAGGGAATTGTCGAGCTTGTTCTCAGTGTCTCTGAGAATTGCTCTGATTATCCGTGTGACCTCTTTGCTAAGACTCTCCAGAGAGCCGTCCTCAAAACAAACACACATCTTGACATATCTCCCACATTGATCGCAGTGTCTCCAGGAACGGCATTCAAGGAGCCAGGACCTTTTCTCCCTACACTCTCCATTGAGTTGTCCTCAAAACCAATATACATCCTGCTATATCTCCCACATGGAAAGTGCCAGGAGGGAGAAGTGGGGATTATGTTTAGACTTTCTCGGAACTGCTTCAAATCAACTAGATCTCTTTGTGCTGTAAATCTCCCGACAGCCAAATGCAAAAGCAGCAAACATCTCGCTGTATGTCCCACATCCAAAGTGCCAAGAGAGAGCTTGCTCTCCCTGTCTTTGAGTACTGTTTTCACTGTCCCGGTTACCTCTTTGCTAACGTTCTCTTCAGAGCTGCAGTGAAACCAGGAACCACGTGGAGAAGGCACCCACACTGAAAGTGCCTGGAGGGAACATTGGGGCTTCTTCTCAGTGTCTCTGACATAGGGTTTCACTGTCCCGGGAAAGTCTCTGCTAACACCGTGCAGAGCGCTGTGCCCAATATACAGAAACGTCTTGCGGTATCTCCTACAGGGAAAGTGCCAGGAGGGAATTGTCGAGCTTGTTCTCAGTGTCTCTGAGAATTGCTCTGATTATCCCTGTGACCTCTTTGCTAAGACTCTCCAGAGAGACGTCCTCAAAACAAACACACATCTTGACATATCTCCCACATTGATCGCAGTGTCTCCAGGAACGGCATTCAAGGAGCCAGGAACTTTTCTCCCTACACTCTCCATTGAGTTGTCCTCAAAACCAATATACATCCTGCTATATCTCCCACATGGAAAGTGCCAGGAGGGAGAAGTGGGGATTATGTTTAGACTTTCTCGGAACTGCTTCAAATCAACTAGATCTCTTTGTGCTGTAAATCTCCCGACAGCCAAACGCAAAAGCAGCAAACATCTCGCTGTATGTCCCACATCCAAAGTGCCAAGAGAGAGCTTGCTCTCCCTGTCTTTGAGTACTGTTTTCACTGTCCCGGTTACCTCTTTGCTAACGTTCTCTTCAGAGCTGCAGTGAAACCAGGAACCACGTGGAGAAGGCACCCACACTGAAAGTGCCTGGAGGGAACATTGGGGCTTCTTCTCAGTGTCTCTGACATAGGGTTTCACTGTCCCGGGAAAGTCTCTGCTAACACCGTGCAGAGCGCTGTGCCCAATATACAGAAACGTCTTGCGGTATCTCCTACAGGGAAAGTGCCAGGAGGGAATTGTCGAGCTTGTTCTCAGTGTCTCTGAGAATTGCTCTGATTATCCCTGTGACCTCTTTGCTAAGACTCTCCAGAGAGACGTCCTCAAAACAAACACACATCTTGACATATCTCCCACATTGATCGCAGTGTCTCCAGGAACGGCATTCAAGGAGCCAGGAACTTTTCTCCCTACACTCTCCATTGAGTTGTCCTCAAAACCAATATACATCCTGCTATATCTCCCACATGGAAAGTGCCAGGAGGGAGAAGTGGGGATTATGTTTAGACTTTCTCGGAACTGCTTCAAATCAACTAGATCTCTTTGTGCTGTAAATCTCCCGACAGCCAAACGCAAAAGCAGCAAACATCTCGCTGTATGTCCCACATCCAAAGTGCCAAGAGAGAGCTTGCTCTCCCTGTCTTTGAGTACTGTTTTCACTGTCCCGGTTACCTCTTTGCTAACGTTCTCTTCAGAGCTGCAGTGAAACCAGGAACCACGTGGAGAAGGCACCCACACTGAAAGTGCCTGGAGGGAACATTGGGGCTTCTTCTCAGTGTCTCTGACATAGGGTTTCACTGTCCCGGGAAAGTCTCTGCTAACACCGTGCAGAGCGCTGTGCCCAATATACAGAAACGTCTTGCGGTATCTCCTACAGGGAAAGTGCCAGGAGGGAATTGTCGAGCTTGTTCTCAGTGTCTCTGAGAATTGCTCTGATTATCCGTGTGACCTCTTTGCTAAGACTCTCCAGAGAGACGTCCTCAAAACCAACACACATCTTGACATATCTCCCACATTGATCGCAGTGTCTCCAGAAACGGCATTCAAGGAGCCAGGACCTTTTCTCCCTACACTCTCCATTGAGTTGTCCTCAAAACCAATATACATCCTGCTATATCTCCCACATGGAAAGTGCCAGGAGGGAGAAGTGGGGATTATGTTTAGACTTTCTCGGAACTGCTTCAAATCAACTAGATCTCTTTGTGCTGTAAATCTCCCGACAGCCAAACGCAAAAGCAGCAAACATCTCGCTGTATGTCCCACATCCAAAGTGCCAAGAGAGAGCTTGCTCTCCCTGTCTTTGAGTACTGTTTTCACTGTCCCGGTTACCTCTTTGCTAACGTTCTCTTCAGAGCTGCAGTGAAACCAGGAACCACGTGGAGAAGGCACCCACACTGAAAGTGCCTGGAGGGAACATTGGGGCTTCTTCTCAGTGTCTCTGACATAGGGTTTCACTGTCCCGGGAAAGTCTCTGCTAACACCGTGCAGAGCGCTGTGCCCAATGTACAGAAACGTCTTGCGGTATCTCCTACAGGGAAAGTGCCAGGAGGGAATTGTCGAGCTTGATCTCAGTGTCTCTGAGAATTGCTCTGATTATCCGTGTGACCTCTTTGCTAAGACTCTCCAGAGAGCCGTCCTCAAAACCAACACACATCTTGACATATCTCCCACATTGATCGCAGTGTCTCCAGGAACGGCATTCAAGGAGCCAGGACCTTTTCTCCCTACACTCTCCATTGAGTTGTCCTCAAAACCAATATACATCCTGCTATATCTCCCACATAGAAAGTGCCTGGAGGGAGAAGTGGGGATTATGTTTAGACTTTCTCGGAACTGCTTCAAATCAACTAGATCTCTTTGTGCTGTAAATCTCCCAACAGCCAAACGCAAAAGCAGCAAACATCTCGCTGTATGTCCCACATCCAAAGTGCCAAGAGAGAGCTTGCTCTCCCTGTCTTTGAGTACTGTTTTCACTGTCCCGGTTACCTCTTTGCTAACGTTCTCTTCAGAGCTGCAGTGAAACCAGGAACCACGTGGAGAAGGCACCCACACTGAAAGTGCCTGGAGGGAACATTGGGGCTTCTTCTCAGTGTCTCTGACATAGGGTTTCACTGTCCCGGGAAAGTCTCTGCTAACACCGTGCAGAGCGCTGTGCCCAATATACAGAAACGTCTTGCGGTATCTCCTACAGGGAAAGTGCCAGGAGGGAATTGTCGAGCTTGATCTCAGTGTCTCTGAGAATTGCTCTGATTATCCGTGTGACCTCTTTGCTAAGACTCTCCAGAGAGACGTCCTCAAAACCAACACACATCTTGACGTATCTCCCACATTGATCGCAGTGTCTCCAGGAACGGCATTCAAGGAGCCAGGACCTTTTCTCCCTACACTGTCCATTGAGTTGTCCTCAAAACCAATATACATCCTGCTATATCTCCCACATAGAAAGTGCCTGGAGGGAGAAGTGGGGATTATGTTTAGACTTTCTCGGAACTGCTTCAAATCAACTAGATCTCTTTGTGCTGTAAATCTCCCAACAGCCAAACGCAAAAGCAGCAAACATCTCGCTGTATGTCCCACATCCAAAGTGCCAAGAGAGAGCTTGCTCTCCCTGTCTTTGAGTACTGTTTTCACTGTCCCGGTTACCTCTTTGCTAACGTTCTCTTCAGAGCTGCAGTGAAAGCAGGAACCACGTGGAGAAGGCACCCACACTGAAAGTGCCTGGAGGGAACATTGGGGCTTCTTCTCAGTGTCTCTGACATAGGGTTTCACTGTCCCGGGAAAGTCTCTGCTAACACCGTGCAGAGCGCTGTGCCCAATATACAGAAACGTCTTGCGGTATCTCCTACAGGGAAAGTGCCAGGAGGGAATTGTCGAGCTTGTTCTCAGTGTCTCTGAGAATTGCTCTGATTATCCGTGTGACCTCTTTGCTAAGACTCTCCAGAGAGACGTCCTCAAAACAAACACACATCTTGACATATCTCCCACATTGATCGCAGTGTCTCCAGGAACGGCATTCAAGGAGCCAGGAACTTTTCTCCCTACACTCTCCATTGAGTTGTCCTCAAAACCAATATACATCCTGCTATATCTCCCACATGGAAAGTGCCAGGAGGGAGAAGTGGGGATTATGTTTAGACTTTCTCGGAACTGCTTCAAATCAACTAGATCTCTTTGTGCTGTAAATCTCCCAACAGCCAAACGCAAAAGCAGCAAACATCTCGCTGTATGTCCCACATCCAAAGTGCCAAGAGAGAGCTTGCTCTCCCTGTCTTTGAGTACTGTTTTCACTGTCCCGGTTACCTCTTTGCTAACGTTCTCTTCAGAGCTGCAGTGAAACCAGGAACCACGTGGAGAAGGCACCCACACTGAAAGTGCCTGGAGGGAACATTGGGGCTTCTTCTCAGTGTCTCTGACATAGGGTTTCACTGTCCCGGGAAAGTCTCTGCTAACACCGTGCAGAGCGCTGTGCCCAATATACAGAAACGTCTTGCGGTATCTCCTACAGGGAAAGTGCCAGGAGGGAATTGTCGAGCTTGTTCTCAGTGTCTCTGAGAATTGCTCTGATTATCCGTGTGACCTCTTTGCTAAGACTCTCCAGAGAGACGTCCTCAAAACCAACACACATCTTGACATATCTCCCACATTGATCGCAGTGTCTCCAGGAACGGCATTCAAGGAGCCAGGACCTTTTCTCCCTACACTCTCCATTGAGTTGTCCTCAAAACCAATATACATCCTGCTATATCTCCCACATAGAAAGTGCCAGGAGGGAGAAGTGGGGATTATGTTTAGACTTTCTCGGAACTGCTTCAAATCAACTAGATCTCTTTGTGCTGTAAATCTCCCAACAGCCAAACGCAAAAGCAGCAAACATCTCGCTGTATGTCCCACATCCAAAGTGCCAAGAGAGAGCTTGCTCTCCCTGTCTTTGAGTACTGTTTTCACTGTGCCGGTTACCTCTTTGCTAACGTTCTCTTCAGAGCTGCAGTGAAACCAGGAACCACGTGGAGAAGGCACCCACACTGAAAGTGCCTGGAGGGAACATTGGGGCTTCTTCTCAGTGTCTCTGACATAGGGTTTCACTGTCCCGGGAAAGTCTCTGCTAACACCGTGCAGAGCGCTGTGCCCAATATACAGAAACGTCTTGCGGTATCTCCTACAGGGAAAGTGCCAGGAGGGAATTGTCGAGCTTGTTCTCAGTGTCTCTGAGAATTGCTCTGATTATCCGTGTGACCTCTTTGCTAAGACTCTCCAGAGAGACGTCCTCAAAACAAACACACATCTTGACATATCTCCCACATTGATCGCAGTGTCTCCAGAAACGGCATTCAAGGAGCCAGGACCTTTTCTCCCTACACTCTCCATTGAGTTGTCCTCAAAACCAATATACATCCTGCTATATCTCCCACATGGAAAGTGCCAGGAGGGAGAAGTGGGGATTATGTTTAGACTTTCTCGGAACTGCTTCAAATCAACTAGATCTCTTTGTGCTGTAAATCTCCCGACAGCCAAACGCAAAAGCAGCAAACATCTCGCTGTATGTCCCACATCCAAAGTGCCAAGAGAGAGCTTGCTCTCCCTGTCTTTGAGTACTGTTTTCACTGTCCCGGTTACCTCTTTGCTAACGTTCTCTTCAGAGCTGCAGTGAAAGCAGGAACCACGTGGAGAAGGCACCCACACTGAAAGTGCCTGGAGGGAACATTGGGGCTTCTTCTCAGTGTCTCTGACATAGGGTTTCACTGTCCCGGGAAAGTCTCTGCTAACACCGTGCAGAGCGCTGTGCCCAATATACAGAAACGTCTTGCGGTATCTCCTACAGGGAAAGTGCCAGGAGGGAATTGTCGAGCTTGTTCTGAGTGTCTCTGAGAATTGCTCTGATTATCCGTGTGACCTCTTTGCTAAGACTCTCCAGAGAGACGTCCTCAAAACCAACACACATCTTGACATATCTCCCACATTGATCGCAGTGTCTCCAGGAACGGCATTCAAGGAGCCAGGACCTTTTCTCCCTACACTCTCCATTGAGTTGTCCTCAAAACCAATATACATCCTGCTATATCTCCCACATAGAAAGTGCCTGGAGGGAGAAGTGGGGATTATGTTTAGACTTTCTCGGAACTGCTTCAAATCAACTAGATCTCTTTGTGCTGTAAATCTCCCAACAGCCAAACGCAAAAGCAGCAAACATCTCGCTGTATGTCCCACATCCAAAGTGCCAAGAGAGAGCTTGCTCTCCCTGTCTTTGAGTACTGTTTTCACTGTCCCGGTTACCTCTTTGCTAACGTTCTCTTCAGAGCTGCAGTGAAACCAGGAACCACGTGGAGAAGGCACCCACACTGAAAGTGCCTGGAGGGAACATTGGGGCTTCTTCTCAGTGTCTCTGACATAGGGTTTCACTGTCCCGGGAAAGTCTCTGCTAACACCGTGCAGAGCGCTGTGCCCAATATACAGAAACGTCTTGCGGTATCTCCTACAGGGAAAGTGCCAGGAGGGAATTGTCGAGCTTGTTCTCAGTGTCTCTGAGAATTGCTCTGATTATCCGTGTGACCTCTTTGCTAAGACTCTCCAGAGAGCCGTCCTCAAAACAAACACACATCTTGACATATCTCCCACATTGATCGCAGTGTCTCCAGGAACGGCATTCAAGGAGCCAGGACCTTTTCTCCCTACACTCTCCATTGAGTTGTCCTCAAAACCAATATACATCCTGCTATATCTCCCACATAGAAAGTGCCTGGAGGGAGAAGTGGGGATTATGTTTAGACTTTCTTGGAACTGCTTCAAATCAACTAGATCTCTTTGTGCTGTAAATCTCCCGACAGCCAAACGCAAAAGCAGCAAACATCTCGCTGTATGTCCCACATCCAAAGTGCCAAGAGAGAGCTTGCTCTCCCTGTCTTTGAGTACTGTTTTCACTGTCCCGGTTACCTCTTTGCTAACGTTCTCTTCAGAGCTGCAGTGAAACCAGGAACCACGTGGAGAAGGCACCCACACTGAAAGTGCCTGGAGGGAACATTGGGGCTTCTTCTCAGTGTCTCTGACATAGGGTTTCACTGTCCCGGGAAAGTCTCTGCTAACACCGTGCAGAGCGCTGTGCCCAATATACAGAAACGTCTTGCGGTATCTCCTACAGGGAAAGTGCCAGGAGGGAATTGTCGAGCTTGATCTCAGTGTCTCTGAGAATTGCTCTGATTATCCGTGTGACCTCTTTGCTAAGACTCTCCAGAGAGACGTCCTCAAAACCAACACACATCTTGACATATCTCCCACATTGATCGCAGTGTCTCCAGGAACGGCATTCAAGGAGCCAGGACCTTTTCTCCCTACACTCTCCATTGAGTTGTCCTCAAAACCAATATACATCCTGCTATATCTCCCACATAGAAAGTGCCTGGAGGGAGAAGTGGGGATTATGTTTAGACTTTCTTGGAACTGCTTCAAATCAACTAGATCTCTTTGTGCTGTAAATCTCCCGACAGCCAAACGCAAAAGCAGCAAACATCTCGCTGTATGTCCCACATCCAAAGTGCCAAGAGAGAGCTTGCTCTCCCTGTCTTTGAGTACTGTTTTCACTGTCCCGGTTACCTCTTTGCTAACGTTCTCTTCAGAGCTGCAGTGAAACCAGGAACCACGTGGAGAAGGCACCCACACTGAAAGTGCCTGGAGGGAACCTTGGGGCTTCTTCTCAGTGTCTCTGACATAGGGTTTCACTGTCCCGGGAAAGTCTCTGCTAACACCGTGCAGAGCGCTGTGCCCAATATACAGAAACGTCTTGCGGTATCTCCTACAGGGAAAGTGCCAGGAGGGAATTGTCGAGCTTGTTCTCAGTGTCTCTGAGAATTGCTCTGATTATCCGTGTGACCTCTTTGCTAAGACTCTCCAGAGAGACGTCCTCAAAACAAACACACATCTTGACATATCTCCCACATTGATCGCAGTGTCTCCAGGAACGGCATTCAAGGAGCCAGGAACTTTTCTCCCTACACTCTCCATTCAGTTGTCCTCAAAACCAATATACATCCTGCTATATCTCCCACATAGAAAGTG
Organism: Chroicocephalus ridibundus; assembly: GCF_963924245.1. Taxonomy (NCBI): domain Eukaryota; kingdom Metazoa; phylum Chordata; class Aves; order Charadriiformes; family Laridae; genus Chroicocephalus; species Chroicocephalus ridibundus. Next base: position 21,856,796 of record NC_086295.1, on the reverse strand, counting down.
CCTGGAGGGAGAAGTGGGGATTATGTTTAGACTTTCTTGGAACTGCTTCAAATCAACTAGATCTCTTTGTGCTGTAAATCTCCCGACAGCCAAACGCAAAAGCAGCAAACATCTCGCTGTATGTCCCACATCCAAAGTGCCAAGAGAGAGCTTGCTCTCCCTGTCTTTGAGTACTGTTTTCACTGTCCCGGTTACCTCTTTGCTAACGTTCTCTTCAGAGCTGCAGTGAAACCAGGAACCACGTGGAGAAGGCACCCACACTGAAAGTGCCTGGAGGGAACATTGGGGCTTCTTCTCAGTGTCTCTGACATAGGGTTTCACTGTCCCGGGAAAGTCTCTGCTAACACCGTGCAGAGCGCTGTGCCCAATATACAGAAACGTCTTGCGGTATCTCCTACAGGGAAAGTGCCAGGAGGGAATTGTCGAGCTTGTTCTCAGTGTCTCTGAGAATTGCTCTGATTATCCGTGTGACCTCTTTGCTAAGACTCTCCAGAGAGACGTCCTCAAAACAAACACACATCTTGACATATCTCCCACATTGATCGCAGTGTCTCCAGGAACGGCATTCAAGGAGCCAGGAACTTTTCTCCCTACACTCTCCATTCAGTTGTCCTCAAAACCAATATACATCCTGCTATATCTCCCACATGGAAAGTGCCAGGAGGGAGAAGTGGGGATTATGTTTAGACTTTCTCGGAACTGCTTCAAATCAACTAGATCTCTTTGTGCTGTAAATCTCCCAACAGCCAAACGCAAAAGCAGCAAACATCTCGCTGTATGTCCCACATCCAAAGTGCCAAGAGAGAGCTTGCTCTCCCTGTCTTTGAGTACTGTTTTCACTGTCCCGGTTACCTCTTTGCTAACGTTCTCTTCAGAGCTGCAGTGAAACCAGGAACCACGTGGAGAAGGCACCCACACTGAAAGTGCCTGGAGGGAACATTGGGGCTTCTTCTCAGTGTCTCTGACATAGGGTTTCACTGTCCCGGGAAAGTCTCTGCTAACACCGTGCAGAGCGCTGTGCCCAATATACAGAAACGTCTTGCGGTATCTCCTACAGGGAAAGTGCCAGGAGGGAATTGTCGAGCTTGTTCTCAGTGTCTCTGAGAATTGCTCTGATTATCCGTGTGACCTCTTTGCTAAGACTCTCCAGAGACACGTCCTCAAAACAAACACACATCTTGACATATCTCCCACATTGATCGCAGTGTCTCCAGAAACGGCATTCAAGGAGCCAGGATCTTTTCTCCCTACACTCTCCATTGAGTTGTCCTCAAAACCAATATACATCCTGCTATATCTCCCACCTGGAAAGTGCCAGGAGGGAGAAGTGGGGATTATGTTTAGACTTTCTTGGAACTGCTTCAAATCAACTAGATCTCTTTGTGCTGTAAATCTCCCAACAGCCAAACGCAAAAGCAGCAAACATCTCGCTGTATGTCCCACATCCAAAGTGCCAAGAGAGAGCTTGCTCTCCCTGTCTTTGAGTACTGTTTTCACTGTCCCGGTTACCTCTTTGCTAACGTTCTCTTCAGAGCTGCAGTGAAACCAGGAACCACGTGGAGAAGGCACCCACACTGAAAGTGCCTGGAGGGAACATTGGGGCTTCTTCTCAGTGTCTCTGACATAGGGTTTCACTGTCCCGGGAAAGTCTCTGCTAACACCGTGCAGAGCGCTGTGCCCAATATACAGAAACGTCTTGCGGTATCTCCTACAGGGAAAGTGCCAGGAGGGAATTGTCGAGCTTGTTCTCAGTGTCTCTGAGAATTGCTCTGATTATCCGTGTGACCTCTTTGCTAAGACTCTCCAGAGAGACGTCCTCATAACCAACACACATCTTGACATATCTCCCACATTGATCGCAGTGTCTCCAGGAACGGCATTCAAGGAGCCAGGACCTTTTCTCCCTACACTCTCCATTGAGTTGTCCTCAAAACCAATATACATCCTGCTATATCTCCCACATGGAAAGTGCCAGGAGGGAGAAGTGGGGATTATGTTTAGACTTTCTCGGAACTGCTTCAAATCAACTAGATCTCTTTGTGCCGTAAATCTCCCGACAGCCAAACGCAAAAGCAGCAAACATCTCGCTGTATGTCCCACATCCAAAGTGCCAAGAGAGAGCTTGCTCTCCCTGTCTTTGAGTACTGTTTTCACTGTCCCGGTTACCTCTTTGCTAACGTTCTCTTCAGAGCTGCAGTGAAACCAGGAACCACGTGGAGAAGGCACCCACACTGAAAGTGCCTGGAGGGAACATTGGGGCTTCTTCTCAGTGTCTCTGACATAGGGTTTCACTGTCCCGGGAAAGTCTCTGCTAACACCGTGCAGAGCGCTGTGCCCAATATACAGAAACGTCTTGCGGTATCTCCTACAGGGAAAGTGCCAGGAGGGAATTGTCGAGCTTGTTCTCAGTGTCTCTGAGAATTGCTCTGATTATCCGTGTGACCTCTTTGCTAAGACTCTCCAGAGAGACGTCCTCAAAACAAACACACATCTTGACATATCTCCCACATTGATCGCAGTGTCTCCAGAAACGGCATTCAAGGAGCCAGGACCTTTTCTCCCTACACTCTCCATTGAGTTGTCCTCAAAACCAATATACATCCTGCTATATCTCCCACATGGAAAGTGCCAGGAGGGAGAAGTGGGGATTATGTTTAGACTTTCTCGGAACTGCTTCAAATCAACTAGATCTCTTTGTGCTGTAAATCTCCCAACAGCCAAACGCAAAAGCAGCAAACATCTCGCTGTATGTCCCACATCCAAAGTGCCAAGAGAGAGCTTGCTCTCCCTGTCTTTGAGTACTGTTTTCACTGTCCCGGTTACCTCTTTGCTAACGTTCTCTTCAGAGCTGCAGTGAAACCAGGAACCACGTGGAGAAGGCACCCACACTGAAAGTGCCTGGAGGGAACATTGGGGCTTCTTCTCAGTGTCTCTGACATAGGGTTTCACTGTCCCGGGAAAGTCTCTGCTAACACCGTGCAGAGCGCTGTGCCCAATATACAGAAACGTCTTGCGGTATCTCCTACAGGGAAAGTGCCAGGAGGGAATTGTCGAGCTTGTTCTCAGTGTCTCTGAGAATTGCTCTGATTATCCGTGTGACCTCTTTGCTAAGACTCTCCAGAGACACGTCCTCAAAACAAACACACATCTTGACATATCTCCCACATTGATCGCAGTGTCTCCAGAAACGGCATTCAAGGAGCCAGGACCTTTTCTCCCTACACTCTCCATTGAGTTGTCCTCAAAACCAATATACATCCTGCTATATCTCCCACATGGAAAGTGCCAGGAGGGAGAAGTGGGGATTATGTTTAGACTTTCTCGGAACTGCTTCAAATCAACTAGATCTCTTTGTGCTGTAAATCTCCCGACAGCCAAACGCAAAAGCAGCAAACATCTCGCTGTATGTCCCACATCCAAAGTGCCAAGAGAGAGCTTGCTCTCCCTGTCTTTGAGTACTGTTTTCACTGTCCCGGTTACCTCTTTGCTAACGTTCTCTTCAGAGCTGCAGTGAAACCAGGAACCACGTGGAGAAGGCACCCACACTGAAAGTGCCTGGAGGGAACATTGGGGCTTCTTCTCAGTGTCTCTGACATAGGGTTTCACTGTCCCGGGAAAGTCTCTGCTAACACCGTGCAGAGCGCTGTGCCCAATATACAGAAACGTCTTGCGGTATCTCCTACAGGGAAAGTGCCAGGAGGGAATTGTCGAGCTTGTTCTCAGTGTCTCTGAGAATTGCTCTGATTATCCGTGTGACCTCTTTGCTAAGACTCTCCAGAGAGACGTCCTCAAAACCAACACACATCTTGACATATCTCCCACATTGATCGCAGTGTCTCCAGGAACGGCATTCAAGGAGCCAGGACCTTTTCTCCCTACACTGTCCATTGAGTTGTCCTCAAAACCAATATACATCCTGCTATATCTCCCACATGGAAAGTGCCAGGAGGGAGAAGTGGGGATTATGTTTAGACTTTCTCGGAACTGCCTCAAATCAACTAGATCTCTTTGTGCTGTAAATCTCCCGACAGCCAAACGCAAAAGCAGCAAACATCTCGCTGTATGTCCCACATCCAAAGTGCCAAGAGAGAGCTTGCTCTCCCTGTCTTTGAGTACTGTTTTCACTGTCCCGGTTACCTCTTTGCTAACGTTCTCTTCAGAGCTGCAGTGAAACCAGGAACCACGTGGAGAAGGCACCCACACTGAAAGTGCCTGGAGGGAACATTGGGGCTTCTTCTCAGTGTCTCTGACATAGGGTTTCACTGTCCCGGGAAAGTCTCTGCTAACACCGTGCAGAGCGCTGTGCCCAATATACAGAAACGTCTTGCGGTATCTCCTACAGGGAAAGTGCCAGGAGGGAATTGTCGAGCTTGTTCTCAGTGTCTCTGAGAATTGCTCTGATTATCCGTGTGACCTCTTTGCTAAGACTCTCCAGAGAGACGTCCTCAAAACCAACACACATCTTGACATATCTCCCACATTGATCGCAGTGTCTCCAGGAACGGCATTCAAGGAGCCAGGACCTTTTCTCCCTACACTGTCCATTGAGTTGTCCTCAAAACCAATATACATCCTGCTATATCTCCCACCTGGAAAGTGCCAGGAGGGAGAAGTGGGGATTATGTTTAGACTTTCTCGGAACTGCTTCAAATCAACTAGATCTCTTTGTGCTGTAAATCTCCCGACAGCCAAACGCAAAAGCAGCAAACATCTCGCTGTATGTCCCACATCCAAAGTGCCAAGAGAGAGCTTGCTCTCCCTGTCTTTGAGTACTGTTTTCACTGTCCCGGTTACCTCTTTGCTAACGTTCTCTTCAGAGCTGCAGTGAAACCAGGAACCACGTGGAGAAGGCATCCACACTGAAAGTGCCTGGAGGGAACATTGGGGCTTCTTCTCAGTGTCTCTGACATAGGGTTTCACTGTCCCGGGAAAGTCTCTGCTAACACCGTGCAGAGCGCTGTGCCCAATATACAGAAACGTCTTGCGGTATCTCCTACAGGGAAAGTGCCAGGAGGGAATTGTCGAGCTTGTTCTCAGTGTCTCTGAGAATTGCTCTGATTATCCGTGTGACCTCTTTGCTAAGACTCTCCAGAGAGACGTCCTCAAAACCAACACACATCTTGACATATCTCCCACATTGATCGCAGTGTCTCCAGAAACGGCATTCAAGGAGCCAGGACCTTTTCTCCCTACACTCTCCATTGAGTTGTCCTCAAAACCAATATACATCCTGCTATATCTCCCACATGGAAAGTGCTAGGAGGGAGAAGTGGGGATTATGTTTAGACTTTCTCGGAACTGCTTCAAATCAACTAGATCTCTTTGTGCTGTAAATCTCCCAACAGCCAAACGCAAAAGCAGCAAACATCTCGCTGTATGTCCCACATCCAAAGTGCCAAGAGAGAGCTTGCTCTCCCTGTCTTTGAGTACTGTTTTCACTGTCCCGGTTACCTCTTTGCTAACGTTCTCTTCAGAGCTGCAGTGAAACCAGGAACCACGTGGAGAAGGCACCCACACTGAAAGTGCCTGGAGGGAACATTGGGGCTTCTTCTCAGTGTCTCTGACATAGGGTTTCACTGTCCCGGGAAAGTCTCTGCTAACACCGTGCAGAGCGCTGTGCCCAATATACAGAAACGTCTTGCGGTATCTCCTACAGGGAAAGTGCCAGGAGGGAATTGTCGAGCTTGTTCTCAGTGTCTCTGAGAATTGCTCTGATTATCCGTGTGACCTCTTTGCTAAGACTCTCCAGAGAGCCGTCCTCAAAACCAACACACATCTTGACATATCTCCCACATTGATCGCAGTGTCTCCAGAAACGGCATTCAAGGAGCCAGGACCTTTTCTCCCTACACTCTCCATTGAGTTGTCCTCAAAACCAATATACATCCTGCTATATCTCCCACATGGAAAGTGCCAGGAGGGAGAAGTGGGGATTATGTTTAGACTTTCTCGGAACTGCTTCAAATCAACTAGATCTCTTTGTGCTGTAAATCTCCCAACAGCCAAACGCAAAAGCAGCAAACATCTCGCTGTATGTCCCACATCCAAAGTGCCAAGAGAGAGCTTGCTCTCCCTGTCTTTGAGTACTGTTTTCACTGTCCCGGTTACCTCTTTGCTAACGTTCTCTTCAGAGCTGCAGTGAAACCAGGAACCACGTGGAGAAGGCACCCACACTGAAAGTGCCTGGAGGGAACATTGGGGCTTCTTCTCAGTGTCTCTGACATAGGGTTTCACTGTCCCGGGAAAGTCTCTGCTAACACCGTGCAGAGCGCTGTGCCCAATATACAGAAACGTCTTGCGGTATCTCCTACAGGGAAAGTGCCAGGAGGGAATTGTCGAGCTTGTTCTCAGTGTCTCTGAGAATTGCTCTGATTATCCGTGTGACCTCTTTGCTAAGACTCTCCAGAGAGCCGTCCTCAAAACAAACACACATCTTGACATATCTCCCACATTGATCGCAGTGTCTCCAGGAACGGCATTCAAGGAGCCAGGACCTTTTCTCCCTACACTGTCCATTGAGTTGTCCTCAAAACCAATATACATCCTGCTATATCTCCCACATGGAAAGTGCCAGGAGGGAGAAGTGGGGATTATGTTTAGACTTTCTCGGAACTGCTTCAAATCAACTAGATCTCTTTGTGCTGTAAATCTCCCAACAGCCAAACGCAAAAGCAGCAAACATCTCGCTGTATGTCCCACATCCAAAGTGCCAAGAGAGAGCTTGCTCTCCCTGTCTTTGAGTACTGTTTTCACTGTCCCGGTTACCTCTTTGCTAACATTCTCTTCAGAGCTGCAGTGAAACCAGGAACCACGTGGAGAAGGCACCCACACTGAAAGTGCCTGGAGGGAACATTGGGGCTTCTTCTCAGTGTCTCTGACATAGGGCTTCACTGTCCCGGGAAAGTCTCTGCTAACACCGTGCAGAGCGCTGTGCCCAATATACAGAAACGTCTTGCGGTATCTCCTACAGGGAAAGTGCCAGGAGGGAATTGTCGAGCTTGTTCTGAGTGTCTCTGAGAATTGCTCTGATTATCCGTGTGACCTCTTTGCTAAGACTCTCCAGAGAGACGTCCTCAAAACAAACACACATCTTGACATATCTCCCACATTGATCGCAGTGTCTCCAGGAACGGCATTCAAGGAGCCAGGACCTTTTCTCCCTACACTCTCCATTGAGTTGTCCTCAAAACCAATATACATCCTGCTATATCTCCCACATGGAAAGTGCCAGGAGGGAGAAGTGGGGATTATGTTTAGACTTTCTCGGAACTGCTTCAAATCAACTAGATCTCTTTGTGCTGTAAATCTCCCAACAGCCAAATGCAAAAGCAGCAAACATCTCGCTGTATGTCCCACATCCAAAGTGCCAAGAGAGAGCTTGCTCTCCCTGTCTTTGAGTACTGTTTTCACTGTCCCGGTTACCTCTTTGCTAACGTTCTCTTCAGAGCTGCAGTGAAACCAGGAACCACGTGGAGAAGGCACCCACACTGAAAGTGCCTGGAGGGAACATTGGGGCTTCTTCTCAGTGTCTCTGACATAGGGTTTCACTGTCCCGGGAAAGTCTCTGCTAACACCGTGCAGAGCGCTGTGCCCAATATACAGAAACGTCTTGCGGTATCTCCTACAGGGAAAGTGCCAGGAGGGAATTGTCGAGCTTGTTCTCAGTGTCTCTGAGAATTGCTCTGATTATCCGTGTGACCTCTTTGCTAAGACTCTCCAGAGAGACGTCCTCAAAACCAACACACATCTTGACATATCTCCCACATTGATCGCAGTGTCTCCAGAAACGGCATTCAAGGAGCCAGGACCTTTTCTCCCTACACTCTCCATTGAGTTGTCCTCAAAACCAATATACATCCTGCTATATCTCCCACATAGAAAGTGCCAGGAGGGAGAAGTGGGGATTATGTTTAGACTTTCTCGGAACTGCTTCAAATCAACTAGATCTCTTTGTGCTGTAAATCTCCCGACAGCCAAACGCAAAAGCAGCAAACATCTCGCTGTATGTCCCACATCCAAAGTGCCAAGAGAGAGCTTGCTCTCCCTGTCTTTGAGTACTGTTTTCACTGTCCCGGTTACCTCTTTGCTAACGTTCTCTTCAGAGCTGCAGTGAAACCAGGAACCACGTGGAGAAGGCACCCACACTGAAAGTGCCTGGAGGGAACATTGGGGCTTCTTCTCAGTGTCTCTGACATAGGGTTTCACTGTCCCGGGAAAGTCTCTGCTAACACCGTGCAGAGCGCTGTGCCCAATATACAGAAACGTCTTGCGGTATCTCCTACAGGGAAAGTGCCAGGAGGGAATTGTCGAGCTTGTTCTCAGTGTCTCTGAGAATTGCTCTGATTATCCGTGTGCCCTCTTTGCTAAGACTCTCCAGAGAGACGTCCTCAAAACAAACACACATCTTGACATATCTCCCACATTGATCGCAGTGTCTCCAGGAACGGCATTCAAGGAGCCAGGACCTTTTCTCCCTACACTGTCCATTGAGTTGTCCTCAAAACCAATATACATCCTGCTATATCTCCCACATGGAAAGTGCCAGGAGGGAGAAGTGGGGATTATGTTTAGACTTTCTCGGAACTGCTTCAAATCAACTAGATCTCTTTGTGCTGTAAATCTCCCAACAGCCAAACGCAAAAGCAGCAAACATCTCGCTGTATGTCCCACATCCAAAGTGCCAAGAGAGAGCTTGCTCTCCCTGTCTTTGAGTACTGTTTTCACTGTCCCGGTTACCTCTTTGCTAACGTTCTCTTCAGAGCTGCAGTGAAACCAGGAACCACGTGGAGAAGGCACCCACACTGAAAGTGCCTGGAGGGAACATTGGGGCTTCTTCTCAGTGTCTCTGACATAGGGTTTCACTGTCCCGGGAAAGTCTCTGCTAACACCGTGCAGAGCGCTGTGCCCAATATACAGAAACGTCTTGCGGTATCTCCTACAGGGAAAGTGCCAGGAGGGAATTGTCGAGCTTGTTCTCAGTGTCTCTGAGAATTGCTCTGATTATCCGTGTGACCTCTTTGCTAAGACTCTCCAGAGAGACGTCCTCAAAACAAACACACATCTTGACATATCTCCCACATTGATCGCAGTGTCTCCAGGAACGGCATTCAAGGAGCCAGGACCTTTTCTCCCTACACTGTCCATTGAGTTGTCCTCAAAACCAATATACATCCTGCTATATCTCCCACATGGAAAGTGCCAGGAGGGAGAAGTGGGGATTATGTTTAGACTTTCTCGGAACTGCTTCAAATCAACTAGATCTCTTTGTGCTGTAAATCTCCCAACAGCCAAACGCAAAAGCAGCAAACATCTCGCTGTATGTCCCACATCCAAAGTGCCAAGAGAGAGCTTGCTCTCCCTGTCTTTGAGTACTGTTTTCACTGTCCCGGTTACCTCTTTGCTAACATTCTCTTCAGAGCTGCAGTGAAACCAGGAACCACGTGGAGAAGGCACCCACACTGAAAGTGCCTGGAGGGAACATTGGGGCTTCTTCTCAGTGTCTCTGACATAGGGTTTCACTGTCCCGGGAAAGTCTCTGCTAACACCGTGCAGAGCGCTGTGCCCAATATACAGAAACGTCTTGCGGTATCTCCTACAGGGAAAGTGCCAGGAGGGAATTGTCGAGCTTGTTCTCAGTGTCTCTGAGAATTGCTCTGATTATCCGTGTGACCTCTTTGCTAAGACTCTCCAGAGAGACGTCCTCAAAACCAACACACATCTTGACATATCTCCCACATTGATCGCAGTGTCTCCAGGAACGGCATTCAAGGAGCCAGGACCTTTTCTCCCTACACTCTCCATTGAGTTGTCCTCAAAACCAATATACATCCTGCTATATCTCCCACATAGAAAGTGCCTGGAGGGAGAAGTGGGGATTATGTTTAGACTTTCTTGGAACTGCTTCAAATCAACTAGATCTCTTTGTGCTGTAAATCTCCCAACAGCCAAACGCAAAAGCAGCAAACATCTCGCTGTATGTCCCACATCCAAAGTGCCAAGAGAGAGCTTGCTCTCCCTGTCTTTGAGTACTGTTTTCACTGTCCCGGTTACCTCTTTGCTAACGTTCTCTTCAGAGCTGCAGTGAAACCAGGAACCACGTGGAGAAGGCACCCACACTGAAAGTGCCTGGAGGGAACATTGGGGCTTCTTCTCAGTGTCTCTGACATAGGGTTTCACTGTCCCAGGAAAGTCTCTGCTAACACCGTGCAGAGCGCTGTGCCCAATATACAGAAACGTCTTGCGGTATCTCCTACAGGGAAAGTGCCAGGAGGGAATTGTCGAGCTTGTTCTCAGTGTCTCTGAGAATTGCTCTGATTATCCGTGTGACCTCTTTGCTAAGACTCTCCAGAGAGACGTCCTCAAAACCAACACACATCTTGACATATCTCCCACATTGATCGCAGTGTCTCCAGAAACGGCATTCAAGGAGCCAGGACCTTTTCTCCCTACACTCTCCATTGAGTTGTCCTCAAAACCAATATACATCCTGCTATATCTCCCACCTGGAAAGTGCCAGGAGGGAGAAGTGGGGATTATGTTTAGACTTTCTCGGAACTGCTTCAAATCAACTAGATCTCTTTGTGCTGTAAATCTCCCGACAGCCAAACGCAAAAGCAGCAAACATCTCGCTGTATGTCCCACATCCAAAGTGCCAAGAGAGAGCTTGCTCTCCCTGTCTTTGAGTACTGTTTTCACTGTCCCGGTTACCTCTTTGCTAACGTTCTCTTCAGAGCTGCAGTGAAACCAGGAACCACGTGGAGAAGGCACCCACACTGAAAGTGCCTGGAGGGAACATTGGGGCTTCTTCTCAGTGTCTCTGACATAGGGTTTCACTGTCCCGGGAAAGTCTCTGCTAACACCGTGCAGAGCGCTGTGCCCAATATACAGAAACGTCTTGCGGTATCTCCTACAGGGAAAGTGCCAGGAGGGAATTGTCGAGCTTGTTCTCAGTGTCTCTGAGAATTGCTCTGATTATCCGTGTGACCTCTTTGCTAAGACTCTCCAGAGAGACGTCCTCAAAACCAACACACATCTTGACATATCTCCCACATTGATCGCAGTGTCTCCAGAAACGGCATTCAAGGAGCCAGGACCTTTTCTCCCTACACTGTCCATTGAGTTGTCCTCAAAACCAATATACATCCTGCTATATCTCCCACCTGGAAAGTGCCAGGAGGGAGAAGTGGGGATTATGTTTAGACTTTCTCGGAACTGCTTCAAATCAACTAGATCTCTTTGTGCTGTAAATCTCCCAACAGCCAAACGCAAAAGCAGCAAACATCTCGCTGTATGTCCCACATCCAAAGTGCCAAGAGAGAGCTTGCTCTCCCTGTCTTTGAGTACTGTTTTCACTGTCCCGGTTACCTCTTTGCTAACGTTCTCTTCAGAGCTGCAGTGAAACCAGGAACCACGTGGAGAAGGCACCCACACTGAAAGTGCCTGGAGGGAACATTGGGGCTTCTTCTCAGTGTCTCTGACATAGGGTTTCACTGTCCCGGGAAAGTCTCTGCTAACACCGTGCAGAGCGCTGTGCCCAATATACAGAAACGTCTTGCGGTATCTCCTACAGGGAAAGTGCCAGGAGGGAATTGTCGAGCTTGTTCTCAGTGTCTCTGAGAATTGCTCTGATTATCCGTGTGACCTCTTTGCTAAGACTCTCCAGAGAGACGTCCTCAAAACCAACACACATCTTGACATATCTCCCACATTGATCGCAGTGTCTCCAGAAACGGCATTCAAGGAGCCAGGACCTTTTCTCCCTACACTCTCCATTGAGTTGTCCTCAAAACCAATATACATCCTGCTATATCTCCCACATAGAAAGTGCCAGGAGGGAGAAGTGGGGATTATGTTTAGACTTTCTCGGAACTGCTTCAAATCAACTAGATCTCTTTGTGCTGTAAATCTCCCGACAGCCAAACGCAAAAGCAGCAAACATCTCGCTGTATGTCCCACATCCAAAGTGCCAAGAGAGAGCTTGCTCTCCCTGTCTTTGAGTACTGTTTTCACTGTCCCGGTTACCTCTTTGCTAACGTTCTCTTCAGAGCTGCAGTGAAACCAGGAACCACGTGGAGAAGGCACCCACACTGAAAGTGCCTGGAGGGAACATTGGGGCTTCTTCTCAGTGTCTCTGACATAGGGTTTCACTGTCCCGGGAAAGTCTCTGCTAACACCGTGCAGAGCGCTGTGCCCAATATACAGAAACGTCTTGCGGTATCTCCTACAGGGAAAGTGCCAGGAGGGAATTGTCGAGCTTGTTCTCAGTGTCTCTGAGAATTGCTCTGATTATCCGTGTGACCTCTTTGCTAAGACTCTCCAGAGAGACGTCCTCAAAACCAACACACATCTTGACATATCTCCCACATTGATCGCAGTGTCTCCAGAAACGGCATTCAAGGAGCCAGGACCTTTTCTCCCTACACTCTCCATTGAGTTGTCCTCAAAACCAATATACATCCTGCTATATCTCCCACATAGAAAGTGCCAGGAGGGAGAAGTGGGGATTATGTTTAGACTTTCTCGGAACTGCTTCAAATCAACTAGATCTCTTTGTGCTGTAAATCTCCCAACAGCCAAACGCAAAAGCAGCAAACATCTCGCTGTATGTCCCACATCCAAAGTGCCAAGAGAGAGCTTGCTCTCCCTGTCTTTGAGTACTGTTTTCACTGTCCCGGTTACCTCTTTGCTAACGTTCTCTTCAGAGCTGCAGTGAAACCAGGAACCACGTGGAGAAGGCATCCACACTGAAAGTGCCTGGAGGGAACATTGGGGCTTCTTCTCAGTGTCTCTGACATAGGGTTTCACTATCCCGGGAAAGTCTCTGCTAACACCGTGCAGAGCGCTGTGCCCAATATACAGAAACGTCTTGCGGTATCTCCTACAGGGAAAGTGCCAGGAGGGAATTGTCGAGCTTGTTCTCAGTGTCTCTGAGAATTGCTCTGATTATCCGTGTGACCTCTTTGCTAAGACTCTCCAGAGAGACGTCCTCAAAACAAACACACATCTTGACATATCTCCCACATTGATCGCAGTGTCTCCAGAAACGGCATTCAAGGAGCCAGGAACTTTTCTCCCTACACTCTCCATTGAGTTGTCCTCAAAACCAATATACATCCTGCTATATCTCCCACATGGAAAGTGCCAGGAGGGAGAAGTGGGGATTATGTTTAGACTTTCTTGGAACTGCTTCAAATCAACTAGATCTCTTTGTGCTGTAAATCTCCCAACAGCCAAACGCAAAAGCAGCAAACATCTCGCTGTATGTCCCACATCCAAAGTGCCAAGAGAGAGCTTGCTCTCCCTGTCTTTGAGTACTGTTTTCACTGTCCCGGTTACCTCTTTGCTAACGTTCTCTTCAGAGCTGCAGTGAAACCAGGAACCACGTGGAGAAGGCACCCACACTGAAAGTGCCTGGAGGGAACATTGGGGCTTCTTCTCAGTGTCTCTGACATAGGGTTTCACTATCCCGGGAAAGTCTCTGCTAACACCGTGCAGAGCGCTGTGCCCAATATACAGAAACGTCTTGCGGTATCTCCTACAGGGAAAGTGCCAGGAGGGAATTGTCGAGCTTGATCTCAGTGTCTCTGATAATTGCTCTGATTATCCGTGTGACCTCTTTGCTAAGACTCTCCAGAGAGCCGTCCTCAAAACCAACAAACATCTTCACATATCTCCCACATTGATCGCAGTGTCTCCAGGAACGGCATTCAAGGAGCCAGGACCTTTTCTCCCTACACTCTCCATTGAGTTGTCCTCAAAACCAATATACATCCTGCTATATCTCCCACATGGAAAGTGCCAGGAGGGAGAAGTGGGGATTATGTTTAGACTTTCTCGGAACTGCTTCAAATCAACTAGATCTCTTTGTGCTGTAAATCTCCCGACAGCCAAACGCAAAAGCAGCAAACATCTCGCTGTATGTCCCACATCCAAAGTGCCAAGAGAGAGCTTGCTCTCCCTGTCTTTGAGTACTGTTTTCACTGTCCCGGTTACCTCTTTGCTAACGTTCTCTTCAGAGCTGCAGTGAAACCAGGAACCACGTGGAGAAGGCACCCACACTGAAAGTGCCTGGAGGGAACATTGGGGCTTCTTCTCAGTGTCTCTGACATAGGGTTTCACTGTCCCGGGAAAGTCTCTGCTAACACCGTGCAGAGCGCTGTGCCCAATATACAGAAACGTCTTGCGGTATCTCCTACAGGGAAAGTGCCAGGAGGGAATTGTCGAGCTTGATCTCAGTGTCTCTGAGAATTGCTCTGATTATCCGTGTGACCTCTTTGCTAAGACTCTCCAGAGAGCCGTCCTCAAAACCAACACACATCTTGACATATCTCCCACATTGATCGCAGTGTCTCCAGAAACGGCATTCAAGGAGCCAGGACCTTTTCTCCCTACACTCTCCATTGAGTTGTCCTCAAAACCAATATACATCCTGCTATATCTCCCACATGGAAAGTGCCAGGAGGGAGAAGTGGGGATTATGTTTAGACTTTCTCGGAACTGCTTCAAATCAACTAGATCTCTTTGTGCTGTAAATCTCCCAACAGCCAAACGCAAAAGCAGCAAACATCTCGCTGTATGTCCCACATCCAAAGTGCCAAGAGAGAGCTTGCTCTCCCTGTCTTTGAGTACTGTTTTCACTGTCCCGGTTACCTCTTTGCTAACGTTCTCTTCAGAGCTGCAGTGAAAGCAGGAACCACGTGGAGAAGGCACCCACACTGAAAGTGCCTGGAGGGAACATTGGGGCTTCTTCTCAGTGTCTCTGACATAGGGTTTCACTGTCCCGGGAAAGTCTCTGCTAACACCGTGCAGAGCGCTGTGCCCAATATACAGAAACGTCTTGCGGTATCTCCTACAGGGAAAGTGCCAGGAGGGAATTGTCGAGCTTGTTCTGAGTGTCTCTGAGAATTGCTCTGATTATCCGTGTGACCTCTTTGCTAAGACTCTCCAGAGAGACGTCCTCAAAACAAACACACATCTTGACATATCTCCCACATTGATCGCAGTGTCTCCAGGAACGGCATTCAAGGAGCCAGGACCTTTTCTCCCTACACTGTCCATTGAGTTGTCCTCAAAACCAATATACATCCTGCTATATCTCCCACCTGGAAAGTGCCAGGAGGGAGAAGTGGGGATTATGTTTAGACTTTCTCGGAACTGCTTCAAATCAACTAGATCTCTTTGTGCTGTAAATCTCCCAACAGCCAAACGCAAAAGCAGCAAACATCTCGCTGTATGTCCCACATCCAAAGTGCCAAGAGAGAGCTTGCTCTCCCTGTCTTTGAGTACTGTTTTCACTGTCCCGGTTACCTCTTTGCTAACGTTCTCTTCAGAGCTGCAGTGAAACCAGGAACCACGTGGAGAAGGCACCCACACTGAAAGTGCCTGGAGGGAACATTGGGGCTTCTTCTCAGTGTCTCTGACATAGGGTTTCACTGTCCCAGGAAAGTCTCTGCTAACACCGTGCAGAGCGCTGTGCCCAATATACAGAAACGTCTTGCGGTATCTCCTACAGGGAAAGTGCCAGGAGGGAATTGTCGAGCTTGTTCTCAGTGTCTCTGAGAATTGCTCTGATTATCCGTGTGACCTCTTTGCTAAGACTCTCCAGAGAGACGTCCTCAAAACAAACACACATCTTGACATATCTCCCACATTGATCGCAGTGTCTCCAGAAACGGCATTCAAGGAGCCAGGACCTTTTCTCCCTACACTCTCCATTGAGTTGTCCTCAAAACCAATATACATCCTGCTATATCTCCCACCTGGAAAGTGCCAGGAGGGAGAAGTGGGGATTATGTTTAGACTTTCTCGGAACTGCTTCAAATCAACTAGATCTCTTTGTGCTGTAAATCTCCCGACAGCCAAACGCAAAAGCAGCAAACATCTCGCTGTATGTCCCACATCCAAAGTGCCAAGAGAGAGCTTGCTCTCCCTGTCTTTGAGTACTGTTTTCACTGTCCCGGTTACCTCTTTGCTAACGTTCTCTTCAGAGCTGCAGTGAAACCAGGAACCACGTGGAGAAGGCACCCACACTGAAAGTGCCTGGAGGGAACATTGGGGCTTCTTCTCAGTGTCTCTGACATAGGGTTTCACTGTCCCGGGAAAGTCTCTGCTAACACCGTGCAGAGCGCTGTGCCCAATATACAGAAACGTCTTGCGGTATCTCCTACAGGGAAAGTGCCAGGAGGGAATTGTCGAGCTTGTTCTCAGTGTCTCTGAGAATTGCTCTGATTATCCGTGTGACCTCTTTGCTAAGACTCTCCAGAGAGACGTCCTCAAAACCAACACACATCTTGACATATCTCCCACATTGATCGCAGTGTCTCCAGAAACGGCATTCAAGGAGCCAGGACCTTTTCTCCCTACACTGTCCATTGAGTTGTCCTCAAAACCAATATACATCCTGCTATATCTCCCACCTGGAAAGTGCCAGGAGGGAGAAGTGGGGATTATGTTTAGACTTTCTCGGAACTGCTTCAAATCAACTAGATCTCTTTGTGCTGTAAATCTCCCAACAGCCAAACGCAAAAGCAGCAAACATCTCGCTGTATGTCCCACATCCAAAGTGCCAAGAGAGAGCTTGCTCTCCCTGTCTTTGAGTACTGTTTTCACTGTCCCGGTTACCTCTTTGCTAACGTTCTCTTCAGAGCTGCAGTGAAACCAGGAACCACGTGGAGAAGGCACCCACACTGAAAGTGCCTGGAGGGAACATTGGGGCTTCTTCTCAGTGTCTCTGACATAGGGTTTCACTGTCCCGGGAAAGTCTCTGCTAACACCGTGCAGAGCGCTGTGCCCAATATACAGAAACGTCTTGCGGTATCTCCTACAGGGAAAGTGCCAGGAGGGAATTGTCGAGCTTGTTCTCAGTGTCTCTGAGAATTGCTCTGATTATCCGTGTGACCTCTTTGCTAAGACTCTCCAGAGAGACGTCCTCAAAACCAACACACATCTTGACATATCTCCCACATTGATCGCAGTGTCTCCAGAAACGGCATTCAAGGAGCCAGGACCTTTTCTCCCTACACTCTCCATTGAGTTGTCCTCAAAACCAATATACATCCTGCTATATCTCCCACATAGAAAGTGCCTGGAGGGAGAAGTGGGGATTATGTTTAGACTTTCTCGGAACTGCTTCAAATCAACTAGATCTCTTTGTGCTGTAAATCTCCCAACAGCCAAACGCAAAAGCAGCAAACATCTCGCTGTATGTCCCACATCCAAAGTGCCAAGAGAGAGCTTGCTCTCCCTGTCTTTGAGTACTGTTTTCACTGTCCCGGTTACCTCTTTGCTAACGTTCTCTTCAGAGCTGCAGTGAAACCAGGAACCACGTGGAGAAGGCATCCACACTGAAAGTGCCTGGAGGGAACATTGGGGCTTCTTCTCAGTGTCTCTGACATAGGGTTTCACTATCCCGGGAAAGTCTCTGCTAACACCGTGCAGAGCGCTGTGCCCAATATACAGAAACGTCTTGCGGTATCTCCTACAGGGAAAGTGCCAGGAGGGAATTGTCGAGCTTGTTCTCAGTGTCTCTGAGAATTGCTCTGATTATCCGTGTGACCTCTTTGCTAAGACTCTCCAGAGAGACGTCCTCAAAACCAACACACATCTTGACATATCTCCCACATTGATCGCAGTGTCTCCAGAAACGGCATTCAAGGAGCCAGGAACTTTTCTCCCTACACTCTCCATTGAGTTGTCCTCAAAACCAATATACATCCTGCTATATCTCCCACATGGAAAGTGCCAGGAGGGAGAAGTGGGGATTATGTTTAGACTTTCTCGGAACTGCTTCAAATCAACTAGATCTCTTTGTGCTGTAAATCTCCCGACAGCCAAACGCAAAAGCAGCAAACATCTCGCTGTATGTCCCACATCCAAAGTGCCAAGAGAGAGCTTGCTCTCCCTGTCTTTGAGTACTGTTTTCACTGTCCCGGTTACCTCTTTGCTAACGTTCTCTTCAGAGCTGCAGTGAAACCAGGAACCACGTGGAGAAGGCACCCACACTGAAAGTGCCTGGAGGGAACATTGGGGCTTCTTCTCAGTGTCTCTGACATAGGGTTTCACTGTCCCGGGAAAGTCTCTGCTAACACCGTGCAGAGCGCTGTGCCCAATATACAGAAACGTCTTGCGGTATCTCCTACAGGGAAAGTGCCAGGAGGGAATTGTCGAGCTTGATCTCAGTGTCTCTGAGAATTGCTCTGATTATCCGTGTGACCTCTTTGCTAAGACTCTCCAGAGAGCCGTCCTCAAAACCAACAAACATCTTCACATATCTCCCACATTGATCGCAGTGTCTCCAGGAACGGCATTCAAGGAGCCAGGACCTTTTCTCCCTACACTCTCCATTGAGTTGTCCTCAAAACCAATATACATCCTGCTATATCTCCCACATGGAAAGTGCCAGGAGGGAGAAGTGGGGATTATGTTTAGACTTTCTCGGAACTGCTTCAAATCAACTAGATCTCTTTGTGCTGTAAATCTCCCGACAGCCAAACGCAAAAGCAGCAAACATCTCGCTGTATGTCCCACATCCAAAGTGCCAAGAGAGAGCTTGCTCTCCCTGTCTTTGAGTACTGTTTTCACTGTCCCGGTTACCTCTTTGCTAACGTTCTCTTCAGAGCTGCAGTGAAACCAGGAACCACGTGGAGAAGGCACCCACACTGAAAGTGCCTGGAGGGAACATTGGGGCTTCTTCTCAGTGTCTCTGACATAGGGTTTCACTGTCCCGGGAAAGTCTCTGCTAACACCGTGCAGAGCGCTGTGCCCAATATACAGAAACGTCTTGCGGTATCTCCTACAGGGAAAGTGCCAGGAGGGAATTGTCGAGCTTGTTCTCAGTGTCTCTGAGAATTGCTCTGATTATCCGTGTGACCTCTTTGCTAAGACTCTCCAGAGAGCCGTCCTCAAAACCAACACACATCTTGACATATCTCCCACATTGATCGCAGTGTCTCCAGAAACGGCATTCAAGGAGCCAGGACCTTTTCTCCCTACACTCTCCATTGAGTTGTCCTCAAAACCAATATACATCCTGCTATATCTCCCACATGGAAAGTGCCAGGAGGGAGAAGTGGGGATTATGTTTAGACTTTCTCGGAACTGCTTCAAATCAACTAGATCTCTTTGTGCTGTAAATCTCCCAACAGCCAAACGCAAAAGCAGCAAACATCTCGCTGTATGTCCCACATCCAAAGTGCCAAGAGAGAGCTTGCTCTCCCTGTCTTTGAGTACTGTTTTCACTGTCCCGGTTACCTCTTTGCTAACGTTCTCTTCAGAGCTGCAGTGAAAGCAGGAACCACGTGGAGAAGGCACCCACACTGAAAGTGCCTGGAGGGAACATTGGGGCTTCTTCTCAGTGTCTCTGACATAGGGTTTCACTGTCCCGGGAAAGTCTCTGCTAACACCGTGCAGAGCGCTGTGCCCAATATACAGAAACGTCTTGCGGTATCTCCTACAGGGAAAGTGCCAGGAGGGAATTGTCGAGCTTGTTCTCAGTGTCTCTGAGAATTGCTCTGATTATCCGTGTGACCTCTTTGCTAAGACTCTCCAGAGAGACGTCCTCAAAACAAACACACATCTTGACATATCTCCCACATTGATCGCAGTGTCTCCAGAAACGGCATTCAAGGAGCCAGGACCTTTTCTCCCTACACTCTCCATTGAGTTGTCCTCAAAACCAATATACATCCTGCTATATCTCCCACCTGGAAAGTGCCAGGAGGGAGAAGTGGGGATTATGTTTAGACTTTCTCGGAACTGCTTCAAATCAACTAGATCTCTTTGTGCTGTAAATCTCCCAACAGCCAAACGCAAAAGCAGCAAACATCTCGCTGTATGTCCCACATCCAAAGTGCCAAGAGAGAGCTTGCTCTCCCTGTCTTTGAGTACTGTTTTCACTGTCCCGGTTACCTCTTTGCTAACATTCTCTTCAGAGCTGCAGTGAAACCAGGAACCACGTGGAGAAGGCACCCACACTGAAAGTGCCTGGAGGGAACATTGGGGCTTCTTCTCAGTGTCTCTGACATAGGGTTTCACTGTCCCGGGAAAGTCTCTGCTAACACCGTGCAGAGCGCTGTGCCCAATCTACAGAAACGTCTTGCGGTATCTCCTACAGGGAAAGTGCCAGGAGGGAATTGTCGAGCTTGTTCTGAGTGTCTCTGAGAATTGCTCTGATTATCCGTGTGACCTCTTTGCTAAGACTCTCCAGAGAGACGTCCTCAAAACAAACACACATCTTGACATATCTCCCACATTGATCGCAGTGTCTCCAGGAACGGCATTCAAGGAGCCAGGACCTTTTCTCCCTACACTCTCCATTGAGTTGTCCTCAAAACCAATATACATCCTGCTATATCTCCCACATAGAAAGTGCCTGGAGGGAGAAGTGGGGATTATGTTTAGACTTTCTTGGAACTGCTTCAAATCAACTAGATCTCTTTGTGCTGTAAATCTCCCAACAGCCAAACGCAAAAGCAGCAAACATCTCGCTGTATGTCCCACATCCAAAGTGCCAAGAGAGAGCTTGCTCTCCCTGTCTTTGAGTACTGTTTTCACTGTCCCGGTTACCTCTTTGCTAACGTTCTCTTCAGAGCTGCAGTGAAACCAGGAACCACGTGGAGAAGGCATCCACACTGAAAGTGCCTGGAGGGAACATTGGGGCTTCTTCTCAGTGTCTCTGACATAGGGTTTCACTATCCCGGGAAAGTCTCTGCTAACACCGTGCAGAGCGCTGTGCCCAATATACAGAAACGTCTTGCGGTATCTCCTACAGGGAAAGTGCCAGGAGGGAATTGTCGAGCTTGTTCTCAGTGTCTCTGAGAATTGCTCTGATTATCCGTGTGACCTCTTTGCTAAGACTCTCCAGAGAGACGTCCTCAAAACAAACACACATCTTGACATATCTCCCACATTGATCGCAGTGTCTCCAGAAACGGCATTCAAGGAGCCAGGACCTTTTCTCCCTACACTCTCCATTGAGTTGTCCTCAAAACCAATATACATCCTGCTATATCTCCCACCTGGAAAGTGCCAGGAGGGAGAAGTGGGGATTATGTTTAGACTTTCTCGGAACTGCTTCAAATCAACTAGATCTCTTTGTGCTGTAAATCTCCCGACAGCCAAACGCAAAAGCAGCAAACATCTCGCTGTATGTCCCACATCCAAAGTGCCAAGAGAGAGCTTGCTCTCCCTGTCTTTGAGTACTGTTTTCACTGTCCCGGTTACCTCTTTGCTAACGTTCTCTTCAGAGCTGCAGTGAAACCAGGAACCACGTGGAGAAGGCACCCACACTGAAAGTGCCTGGAGGGAACATTGGGGCTTCTTCTCAGTGTCTCTGACATAGGGTTTCACTGTCCCGGGAAAGTCTCTGCTAACACCGTGCAGAGAGCTGTGCCCAATATACAGAAACGTCTTGCAGTATCTCCTACAGGGAAAGTGCCAGGAGGGAATTGTCGAGCTTGTTCTCAGTGTCTCTGAGAATTGCTCTGATTATCCGTGTGACCTCTTTGCTAAGACTCTCCAGAGAGACGTCCTCAAAACCAACACACATCTTGACATATCTCCCACATTGATCGCAGTGTCTCCAGAAACGGCATTCAAGGAGCCAGGACCTTTTCTCCCTACACTCTCCATTGAGTTGTCCTCAAAACCAATATACATCCTGCTATATCTCCCACATGGAAAGTGCCAGGAGGGAGAAGTGGGGATTATGTTTAGACTTTCTTGGAACTGCTTCAAATCAACTAGATCTCTTTGTGCTGTAAATCTCCCAACAGCCAAACGCAAAAGCAGCAAACATCTCGCTGTATGTCCCACATCCAAAGTGCCAAGAGAGAGCTTGCTCTCCCTGTCTTTGAGTACTGTTTTCACTGTCCCGGTTACCTCTTTGCTAACGTTCTCTTCAGAGCTGCAGTGAAACCAGGAACCACGTGGAGAAGGCACCCACACTGAAAGTGCCTGGAGGGAACATTGGGGCTTCTTCTCAGTGTCTCTGACATAGGGTTTCACTATCCCGGGAAAGTCTCTGCTAACACCGTGCAGAGCGCTGTGCCCAATATACAGAAACGTCTTGCGGTATCTCCTACAGGGAAAGTGCCAGGAGGGAATTGTCGAGCTTGATCTCAGTGTCTCTGATAATTGCTCTGATTATCCGTGTGACCTCTTTGCTAAGACTCTCCAGAGAGCCGTCCTCAAAACCAACAAACATCTTGACATATCTCCCACATTGATCGCAGTGTCTCCAGGAACGGCATTCAAGGAGCCAGGACCTTTTCTCCCTACACTCTCCATTGAGTTGTCCTCAAAACCAATATACATCCTGCTATATCTCCCACCTGGAAAGTGCCAGGAGGGAGAAGTGGGGATTATGTTTAGACTTTCTTGGAACTGCTTCAAATCAACTAGATCTCTTTGTGCTGTAAATCTCCCAACAGCCAAACGCAAAAGCAGCAAACATCTCGCTGTATGTCCCACATCCAAAGTGCCAAGAGAGAGCTTGCTCTCCCTGTCTTTGAGTACTGTTTTCACTGTCCCGGTTACCTCTTTGCTAACATTCTCTTCAGAGCTGCAGTGAAACCAGGAACCACGTGGAGAAGGCATCCACACTGAAAGTGCCTGGAGGGAACATTGGGGCTTCTTCTCAGTGTCTCTGACATAGGGTTTCACTATCCCGGGAAAGTCTCTGCTAACACCGTGCAGAGCGCTGTGCCCAATATACAGAAACGTCTTGCGGTATCTCCTACAGGGAAAGTGCCAGGAGGGAATTGTCGAGCTTGTTCTCAGTGTCTCTGAGAATTGCTCTGATTATCCGTGTGACCTCTTTGCTAAGACTCTCCAGAGAGACGTCCTCAAAACCAACACACATCTTGACATATCTCCCACATTGATCGCAGTGTCTCCAGAAACGGCATTCAAGGAGCCAGGAACTTTTCTCCCTACACTCTCCATTGAGTTGTCCTCAAAACCAATATACATCCTGCTATATCTCCCACCTGGAAAGTGCCAGGAGGGAGAAGTGGGGATTATGTTTAGACTTTCTCGGAACTGCTTCAAATCAACTAGATCTCTTTGTGCTGTAAATCTCCCGACAGCCAAACGCAAAAGCAGCAAACATCTCGCTGTATGTCCCACATCCAAAGTGCCAAGAGAGAGCTTGCTCTCCCTGTCTTTGAGTACTGTTTTCACTGTCCCGGTTACCTCTTTGCTAACGTTCTCTTCAGAGCTGCAGTGAAACCAGGAACCACGTGGAGAAGGCACCCACACTGAAAGTGCCTGGAGGGAACATTGGGGCTTCTTCTCAGTGTCTCTGACATAGGGTTTCACTGTCCCGGGAAAGTCTCTGCTAACACCGTGCAGAGCGCTGTGCCCAATATACAGAAACGTCTTGCAGTATCTCCTACAGGGAAAGTGCCAGGAGGGAATTGTCGAGCTTGTTCTCAGTGTCTCTGAGAATTGCTCTGATTATCCCTGTGACCTCTTTGCTAAGACTCTCCAGAGAGACGTCCTCAAAACCAACACACATCTTGACATATCTCCCACATTGATCGCAGTGTCTCCAGAAACGGCATTCAAGGAGCCAGGACCTTTTCTCCCTACACTCTCCATTGAGTTGTCCTCAAAACCAATATACATCCTGCTATATCTCCCACATGGAAAGTGCCAGGAGGGAGAAGTGGGGATTATGTTTAGACTTTCTCGGAACTGCTTCAAATCAACTAGATCTCTTTGTGCTGTAAATCTCCCAACAGCCAAACGCAAAAGCAGCAAACATCTCGCTGTATGTCCCACATCCAAAGTGCCAAGAGAGAGCTTGCTCTCCCTGTCTTTGAGTACTGTTTTCACTGTCCCGGTTACCTCTTTGCTAACGTTCTCTTCAGAGCTGCAGTGAAACCAGGAACCACGTGGAGAAGGCACCCACACTGAAAGTGCCTGGAGGGAACATTGGGGCTTCTTCTCAGTGTCTCTGACATAGGGTTTCACTATCCCGGGAAAGTCTCTGCTAACACCGTGCAGAGCGCTGTGCCCAATATACAGAAACGTCTTGCGGTATCTCCTACAGGGAAAGTGCCAGGAGGGAATTGTCGAGCTTGATCTCAGTGTCTCTGATAATTGCTCTGATTATCCGTGTGACCTCTTTGCTAAGACTCTCCAGAGAGCCGTCCTCAAAACCAACAAACATCTTGACATATCTCCCACATTGATCGCAGTGTCTCCAGGAACGGCATTCAAGGAGCCAGGACCTTTTCTCCCTACACTCTCCATTGAGTTGTCCTCAAAACCAATATACATCCTGCTATATCTCCCACATGGAAAGTGCCAGGAGGGAGAAGTGGGGATTATGTTTAGACTTTCTCGGAACTGCTTCAAATCAACTAGATCTCTTTGTGCTGTAAATCTCCCAACAGCCAAACGCAAAAGCAGCAAACATCTCGCTGTATGTCCCACATCCAAAGTGCCAAGAGAGAGCTTGCTCTCCCTGTCTTTGAGTACTGTTTTCACTGTCCCGGTTACCTCTTTGCTAACGTTCTCTTCAGAGCTGCAGTGAAAGCAGGAACCACGTGGAGAAGGCACCCACACTGAAAGTGCCTGGAGGGAACATTGGGGCTTCTTCTCAGTGTCTCTGACATAGGGTTTCACTGTCCCGGGAAAGTCTCTGCTAACACCGTGCAGAGCGCTGTGCCCAATATACAGAAACGTCTTGCGGTATCTCCTACAGGGAAAGTGCCAGGAGGGAATTGTCGAGCTTGTTCTCAGTGTCTCTGAGAATTGCTCTGATTATCCGTGTGACCTCTTTGCTAAGACTCTCCAGAGAGCCGTCCTCAAAACAAACACACATCTTGACATATCTCTCACATTGATCGCAGTGTCTCCAGAAACGGCATTCAAGGAGCCAGGACCTTTTCTCCCTACACTCTCCATTGAGTTGTCCTCAAAACCAATATACATCCTGCTATATCTCCCACCTGGAAAGTGCCAGGAGGGAGAAGTGGGGATTATGTTTAGACTTTCTCGGAACTGCTTCAAATCAACTAGATCTCTTTGTGCTGTAAATCTCCCAACAGCCAAACGCAAAAGCAGCAAACATCTCGCTGTATGTCCCACATCCAAAGTGCCAAGAGAGAGCTTGCTCTCCCTGTCTTTGAGTACTGTTTTCACTGTCCCGGTTACCTCTTTGCTAACATTCTCTTCAGAGCTGCAGTGAAACCAGGAACCACGTGGAGAAGGCACCCACACTGAAAGTGCCTGGAGGGAACATTGGGGCTTCTTCTCAGTGTCTCTGACATAGGGTTTCACTGTCCCGGGAAAGTCTCTGCTAACACCGTGCAGAGCGCTGTGCCCAATATACAGAAACGTCTTGCGGTATCTCCTACAGGGAAAGTGCCAGGAGGGAATTGTCGAGCTTGTTCTGAGTGTCTCTGAGAATTGCTCTGATTATCCGTGTGACCTCTTTGCTAAGACTCTCCAGAGAGACGTCCTCAAAACCAACACACATCTTGACATATCTCCCACATTGATCGCAGTGTCTCCAGGAACGGCATTCAAGGAGCCAGGACCTTTTCTCCCTACACTCTCCATTGAGTTGTCCTCAAAACCAATATACATCCTGCTATATCTCCCACATAGAAAGTGCCTGGAGGGAGAAGTGGGGATTATGTTTAGACTTTCTTGGAACTGCTTCAAATCAACTAGATCTCTTTGTGCTGTAAATCTCCCAACAGCCAAACGCAAAAGCAGCAAACATCTCGCTGTATGTCCCACATCCAAAGTGCCAAGAGAGAGCTTGCTCTCCCTGTCTTTGAGTACTGTTTTCACTGTCCCGGTTACCTCTTTGCTAACGTTCTCTTCAGAGCTGCAGTGAAACCAGGAACCACGTGGAGAAGGCATCCACACTGAAAGTGCCTGGAGGGAACATTGGGGCTTCTTCTCAGTGTCTCTGACATAGGGTTTCACTATCCCGGGAAAGTCTCTGCTAACACCGTGCAGAGCGCTGTGCCCAATATACAGAAACGTCTTGCGGTATCTCCTACAGGGAAAGTGCCAGGAGGGAATTGTCGAGCTTGTTCTCAGTGTCTCTGAGAATTGCTCTGATTATCCGTGTGACCTCTTTGCTAAGACTCTCCAGAGAGACGTCCTCAAAACCAACACACATCTTGACATATCTCCCACATTGATCGCAGTGTCTCCAGAAACGGCATTCAAGGAGCCAGGACCTTTTCTCCCTACACTCTCCATTGAGTTGTCCTCAAAACCAATATACATCCTGCTATATCTCCCACCTGGAAAGTGCCAGGAGGGAGAAGTGGGGATTATGTTTAGACTTTCTCGGAACTGCTTCAAATCAACTAGATCTCTTTGTGCTGTAAATCTCCCGACAGCCAAACGCAAAAGCAGCAAACATCTCGCTGTATGTCCCACATCCAAAGTGCCAAGAGAGAGCTTGCTCTCCCTGTCTTTGAGTACTGTTTTCACTGTCCCGGTTACCTCTTTGCTAACGTTCTCTTCAGAGCTGCAGTGAAACCAGGAACCACGTGGAGAAGGCACCCACACTGAAAGTGCCTGGAGGGAACATTGGGGCTTCTTCTCAGTGTCTCTGACATAGGGTTTCACTGTCCCGGGAAAGTCTCTGCTAACACCGTGCAGAGCGCTGTGCCCAATATACAGAAACGTCTTGCGGTATCTCCTACAGGGAAAGTGCCAGGAGGGAATTGTCGAGCTTGTTCTCAGTGTCTCTGAGAATTGCTCTGATTATCCGTGTGACCTCTTTGCTAAGACTCTCCAGAGAGCCGTCCTCAAAACCAACACACATCTTGACATATCTCCCACATTGATCGCAGTGTCTCCAGAAACGGCATTCAAGGAGCCAGGACCTTTTCTCCCTACACTCTCCATTGAGTTGTCCTCAAAACCAATATACATCCTGCTATATCTCCCACATGGAAAGTGCCAGGAGGGAGAAGTGGGGATTATGTTTAGACTTTCTCGGAACTGCTTCAAATCAACTAGATCTCTTTGTGCTGTAAATCTCCCAACAGCCAAACGCAAAAGCAGCAAACATCTCGCTGTATGTCCCACATCCAAAGTGCCAAGAGAGAGCTTGCTCTCCCTGTCGTTGAGTACTGTTTTCACTGTCCCGGTTACCTCTTTGCTAACGTTCTCTTCAGAGCTGCAGTGAAACCAGGAACCACGTGGAGAAGGCACCCACACTGAAAGTGCCTGGAGGGAACATTGGGGCTTCTTCTCAGTGTCTCTGACATAGGGTTTCACTGTCCCGGGAAAGTCTCTGCTAACACCGTGCAGAGCGCTGTGCCCAATATACAGAAACGTCTTGCGGTATCTCCTACAGGGAAAGTGCCAGGAGGGAATTGTCGAGCTTGTTCTCAGTGTCTCTGAGAATTGCTCTGATTATCCGTGTGACCTCTTTGCTAAGACTCTCCAGAGAGACGTCCTCAAAACCAACACACATCTTGACATATCTCCCACATTGATCGCAGTGTCTCCAGGAACGGCATTCAAGGAGCCAGGACCTTTTCTCCCTACACTGTCCATTGAGTTGTCCTCAAAACCAATATACATCCTGCTATATCTCCCACATAGAAAGTGCCTGGAGGGAGAAGTGGGGATTATGTTTAGACTTTCTTGGAACTGCTTCAAATCAACTAGATCTCTTTGTGCTGTAAATCTCCCAACAGCCAAACACAAAAGCAGCAAACATCTCGCTGTATGTCCCACATCCAAAGTGCCAAGAGAGAGCTTGCTCTCCCTGTCTTTGAGTACTGTTTTCACTGTCCCGGTTACCTCTTTGCTAACGTTCTCTTCAGAGCTGCAGTGAAACCAGGAACCACGTGGAGAAGGCATCCACACTGAAAGTGCCTGGAGGGAACATTGGGGCTTCTTCTCAGTGTCTCTGACATAGGGTTTCACTATCCCGGGAAAGTCTCTGCTAACACCGTGCAGAGCGCTGTGCCCAATATACAGAAACGTCTTGCGGTATCTCCTACAGGGAAAGTGCCAGGAGGGAATTGTCGAGCTTGTTCTGAGTGTCTCTGAGAATTGCTCTGATTATCCGTGTGACCTCTTTGCTAAGACTCTCCAGAGAGACGTCCTCAAAACAAACACACATCTTGACATATCTCCCACATTGATCGCAGTGTCTCCAGAAACGGCATTCAAGGAGCCAGGACCTTTTCTCCCTACACTCTCCATTGAGTTGTCCTCAAAACCAATATACATCCTGCTATATCTCCCACCTGGAAAGTGCCAGGAGGGAGAAGTGGGGATTATGTTTAGACTTTCTCGGAACTGCTTCAAATCAACTAGATCTCTTTGTGCTGTAAATCTCCCAACAGCCAAACGCAAAAGCAGCAAACATCTCGCTGTATGTCCCACATCCAAAGTGCCAAGAGAGAGCTTGCTCTCCCTGTCTTTGAGTACTGTTTTCACTGTCCCGGTTACCTCTTTGCTAACGTTCTCTTCAGAGCTGCAGTGAAACCAGGAACCACGTGGAGAAGGCACCCACACTGAAAGTGCCTGGAGGGAACATTGGGGCTTCTTCTCAGTGTCTCTGACATAGGGTTTCACTGTCCCGGGAAAGTCTCTGCTAACACCGTGCAGAGCGCTGTGCCCAATATACAGAAACGTCTTGCGGTATCTCCTACAGGGAAAGTGCCAGGAGGGAATTGTCGAGCTTGTTCTGAGTGTCTCTGAGAATTGCTCTGATTATCCGTGTGACCTCTTTGCTAAGACTCTCCAGAGAGACGTCCTCAAAACAAACACACATCTTGACATATCTCCCACATTGATCGCAGTGTCTCCAGGAACGGCATTCAAGGAGCCAGGACCTTTTCTCCCTACACTGTCCATTGAGTTGTCCTCAAAACCAATATACATCCTGCTATATCTCCCACCTGGAAAGTGCCAGGAGGGAGAAGTGGGGATTATGTTTAGACTTTCTCGGAACTGCTTCAAATCAACTAGATCTCTTTGTGCTGTAAATCTCCCAACAGCCAAACGCAAAAGCAGCAAACATCTCGCTGTATGTCCCACATCCAAAGTGCCAAGAGAGAGCTTGCTCTCCCTGTCTTTGAGTACTGTTTTCACTGTCCCGGTTACCTCTTTGCTAACATTCTCTTCAGAGCTGCAGTGAAACCAGGAACCACGTGGAGAAGGCACCCACACTGAAAGTGCCTGGAGGGAACATTGGGGCTTCTTCTCAGTGTCTCTGACATAGGGTTTCACTGTCCCGGGAAAGTCTCTGCTAACACCGTGCAGAGCGCTGTGCCCAATATACAGAAACGTCTTGCGGTATCTCCTACAGGGAAAGTGCCAGGAGGGAATTGTCGAGCTTGTTCTCAGTGTCTCTGAGAATTGCTCTGATTATCCGTGTGACCTCTTTGCTAAGACTCTCCAGAGAGCCGTCCTCAAAACCAACACACATCTTGACATATCTCCCACATTGATCGCAGTGTCTCCAGAAACGGCATTCAAGGAGCCAGGACCTTTTCTCCCTACACTCTCCATTGAGTTGTCCTCAAAACCAATATACATCCTGCTATATCTCCCACCTGGAAAGTGCCAGGAGGGAGAAGTGGGGATTATGTTTAGACTTTCTCGGAACTGCTTCAAATCAACTAGATCTCTTTGTGCTGTAAATCTCCCAACAGCCAAACGCAAAAGCAGCAAACATCTCGCTGTATGTCCCACATCCAAAGTGCCAAGAGAGAGCTTGCTCTCCCTGTCTTTGAGTACTGTTTTCACTGTCCCGGTTACCTCTTTGCTAACGTTCTCTTCAGAGCTGCAGTGAAACCAGGAACCACGTGGAGAAGGCACCCACACTGAAAGTGCCTGGAGGGAACATTGGGGCTTCTTCTCAGTGTCTCTGACATAGGGTTTCACTGTCCCGGGAAAGTCTCTGCTAACACCGTGCAGAGCGCTGTGCCCAATATACAGAAACGTCTTGCGGTATCTCCTACAGGGAAAGTGCCAGGAGGGAATTGTCGAGCTTGTTCTGAGTGTCTCTGAGAATTGCTCTGATTATCCGTGTGACCTCTTTGCTAAGACTCTCCAGAGAGACGTCCTCAAAACAAACACACATCTTGACATATCTCCCACATTGATCGCAGTGTCTCCAGGAACGGCATTCAAGGAGCCAGGACCTTTTCTCCCTACACTGTCCATTGAGTTGTCCTCAAAACCAATATACATCCTGCTATATCTCCCACCTGGAAAGTGCCAGGAGGGAGAAGTGGGGATTATGTTTAGACTTTCTCGGAACTGCTTCAAATCAACTAGATCTCTTTGTGCTGTAAATCTCCCAACAGCCAAACGCAAAAGCAGCAAACATCTCGCTGTATGTCCCACATCCAAAGTGCCAAGAGAGAGCTTGCTCTCCCTGTCTTTGAGTACTGTTTTCACTGTCCCGGTTACCTCTTTGCTAACATTCTCTTCAGAGCTGCAGTGAAACCAGGAACCACGTGGAGAAGGCACCCACACTGAAAGTGCCTGGAGGGAACATTGGGGCTTCTTCTCAGTGTCTCTGACATAGGGTTTCACTGTCCCGGGAAAGTCTCTGCTAACACCGTGCAGAGCGCTGTGCCCAATATACAGAAACGTCTTGCGGTATCTCCTACAGGGAAAGTGCCAGGAGGGAATTGTCGAGCTTGTTCTCAGTGTCTCTGAGAATTGCTCTGATTATCCGTGTGACCTCTTTGCTAAGACTCTCCAGAGAGCCGTCCTCAAAACCAACACACATCTTGACATATCTCCCACATTGATCGCAGTGTCTCCAGAAACGGCATTCAAGGAGCCAGGACCTTTTCTCCCTACACTCTCCATTGAGTTGTCCTCAAAACCAATATACATCCTGCTATATCTCCCACCTGGAAAGTGCCAGGAGGGAGAAGTGGGGATTATGTTTAGACTTTCTCGGAACTGCTTCAAATCAACTAGATCTCTTTGTGCTGTAAATCTCCCAACAGCCAAACGCAAAAGCAGCAAACATCTCGCTGTATGTCCCACATCCAAAGTGCCAAGAGAGAGCTTGCTCTCCCTGTCTTTGAGTACTGTTTTCACTGTCCCGGTTACCTCTTTGCTAACGTTCTCTTCAGAGCTGCAGTGAAAGCAGGAACCACGTGGAGAAGGCACCCACACTGAAAGTGCCTGGAGGGAACATTGGGGCTTCTTCTCAGTGTCTCTGACATAGGGTTTCACTGTCCCGGGAAAGTCTCTGCTAACACCGTGCAGAGCGCTGTGCCCAATATACAGAAACGTCTTGCGGTATCTCCTACAGGGAAAGTGCCAGGAGGGAATTGTCGAGCTTGTTCTCAGTGTCTCTGAGAATTGCTCTGATTATCCGTGTGACCTCTTTGCTAAGACTCTCCAGAGAGCCGTCCTCAAAACCAACACACATCTTGACATATCTCCCACATTGATCGCAGTGTCTCCAGGAACGGCATTCAAGGAGCCAGGACCTTTTCTCCCTACACTCTCCATTGAGTTGTCCTCAAAACCAATATACATCCTGCTATATCTCCCACCTGGAAAGTGCCAGGAGGGAGAAGTGGGGATTATGTTTAGACTTTCTCGGAACTGCTTCAAATCAACTAGATCTCTTTGTGCTGTAAATCTCCCGACAGCCAAACGCAAAAGCAGCAAACATCTCGCTGTATGTCCCACATCCAAAGTGCCAAGAGAGAGCTTGCTCTCCCTGTCTTTGAGTACTGTTTTCACTGTCCCGGTTACCTCTTTGCTAACGTTCTCTTCAGAGCTGCAGTGAAACCAGGAACCACGTGGAGAAGGCATCCACACTGAAAGTGCCTGGAGGGAACATTGGGGCTTCTTCTCAGTGTCTCTGACATAGGGTTTCACTATCCCGGGAAAGTCTCTGCTAACACCGTGCAGAGCGCTGTGCCCAATATACAGAAACGTCTTGCGGTATCTCCTACAGGGAAAGTGCCAGGAGGGAATTGTCGAGCTTGTTCTCAGTGTCTCTGAGAATTGCTCTGATTATCCGTGTGACCTCTTTGCTAAGACTCTCCAGAGAGACGTCCTCAAAACCAACACACATCTTGACATATCTCCCACATTGATCGCAGTGTCTCCAGGAACGGCATTCAAGGAGCCAGGACCTTTTCTCCCTACACTCTCCATTGAGTTGTCCTCAAAACCAATATACATCCTGCTATATCTCCCACCTGGAAAGTGCCAGGAGGGAGAAGTGGGGATTATGTTTAGACTTTCTCGGAACTGCTTCAAATCAACTAGATCTCTTTGTGCTGTAAATCTCCCGACAGCCAAACGCAAAAGCAGCAAACATCTCGCTGTATGTCCCACATCCAAAGTGCCAAGAGAGAGCTTGCTCTCCCTGTCTTTGAGTACTGTTTTCACTGTGCCGGTTACCTCTTTGCTAACGTTCTCTTCAGAGCTGCAGTGAAACCAGGAACCACGTGGAGAAGGCACCCACACTGAAAGTGCCTGGAGGGAACATTGGGGCTTCTTCTCAGTGTCTCTGACATAGGGTTTCACTGTCCCGGGAAAGTCTCTGCTAACACCGTGCAGAGCGCTGTGCCCAATATACAGAAACGTCTTGCGGTATCTCCTACAGGGAAAGTGCCAGGAGGGAATTGTCGAGCTTGTTCTCAGTGTCTCTGAGAATTGCTCTGATTATCCGTGTGACCTCTTTGCTAAGACTCTCCAGAGAGACGTCCTCAAAACCAACACACATCTTGACATATCTCCCACATTGATCGCAGTGTCTCCAGGAACGGCATTCAAGGAGCCAGGACCTTTTCTCCCTACACTCTCCATTGAGTTGTCCTCAAAACCAATATACATCCTGCTATATCTCCCACCTGGAAAGTGCCAGGAGGGAGAAGTGGGGATTATGTTTAGACTTTCTCGGAACTGCTTCAAATCAACTAGATCTCTTTGTGCTGTAAATCTCCCGACAGCCAAACGCAAAAGCAGCAAACATCTCGCTGTATGTCCCACATCCAAAGTGCCAAGAGAGAGCTTGCTCTCCCTGTCTTTGAGTACTGTTTTCACTGTCCCGGTTACCTCTTTGCTAACGTTCTCTTCAGAGCTGCAGTGAAACCAGGAACCACGTGGAGAAGGCATCCACACTGAAAGTGCCTGGAGGGAACATTGGGGCTTCTTCTCAGTGTCTCTGACATAGGGTTTCACTATCCCGGGAAAGTCTCTGCTAACACCGTGCAGAGCGCTGTGCCCAATATACAGAAACGTCTTGCGGTATCTCCTACAGGGAAAGTGCCAGGAGGGAATTGTCGAGCTTGATCTCAGTGTCTCTGAGAATTGCTCTGATTATCCGTGTGACCTCTTTGCTAAGACTCTCCAGAGAGCCGTCCTCAAAACCAACACACATCTTGACATATCTCCCACATTGATCGCAGTGTCTCCAGGAACGGCATTCAAGGAGCCAGGACCTTTTCTCCCTACACTCTCCATTGAGTTGTCCTCAAAACCAATATACATCCTGCTATATCTCCCACATAGAAAGTGCCTGGAGGGAGAAGTGGGGATTATGTTTAGACTTTCTTGGAACTGCTTCAAATCAACTAGATCTCTTTGTGCTGTAAATCTCCCAACAGCCAAACGCAAAAGCAGCAAACATCTCGCTGTATGTCCCACATCCAAAGTGCCAAGAGAGAGCTTGCTCTCCCTGTCTTTGAGTACTGTTTTCACTGTGCCGGTTACCTCTTTGCTAACGTTCTCTTCAGAGCTGCAGTGAAACCAGGAACCACGTGGAGAAGGCATCCACACTGAAAGTGCCTGGAGGGAACATTGGGGCTTCTTCTCAGTGTCTCTGACATAGGGTTTCACTATCCCGGGAAAGTCTCTGCTAACACCGTGCAGACCGCTGTGCCCAATATACAGAAACGTCTTGCGGTATCTCCTACAGGGAAAGTGCCAGGAGGGAATTGTCGAGCTTGTTCTCAGTGTCTCTGAGAATTGCTCTGATTATCCGTGTGACCTCTTTGCTAAGACTCTCCAGAGAGACGTCCTCAAAACCAACACACATCTTGACATATCTCCCACATTGATCGCAGTGTCTCCAGAAACGGCATTCAAGGAGCCAGGACCTTTTCTCCCTACACTCTCCATTGAGTTGTCCTCAAAACCAATATACATCCTGCTATATCTCCCACCTGGAAAGTGCCAGGAGGGAGAAGTGGGGATTATGTTTAGACTTTCTCGGAACTGCTTCAAATCAACTAGATCTCTTTGTGCTGTAAATCTCCCGACAGCCAAACGCAAAAGCAGCAAACATCTCGCTGTATGTCCCACATCCAAAGTGCCAAGAGAGAGCTTGCTCTCCCTGTCTTTGAGTACTGTTTTCACTGTCCCGGTTACCTCTTTGCTAACGTTCTCTTCAGAGCTGCAGTGAAACCAGGAACCACGTGGAGAAGGCACCCACACTGAAAGTGCCTGGAGGGAACATTGGGGCTTCTTCTCAGTGTCTCTGACATAGGGTTTCACTGTCCCGGGAAAGTCTCTGCTAACACCGTGCAGAGCGCTGTGCCCAATATACAGAAACGTCTTGCGGTATCTCCTACAGGGAAAGTGCCAGGAGGGAATTGTCGAGCTTGTTCTCAGTGTCTCTGAGAATTGCTCTGATTATCCGTGTGACCTCTTTGCTAAGACTCTCCAGAGAGCCGTCCTCAAAACCAACACACATCTTGACATATCTCCCACATTGATCGCAGTGTCTCCAGAAACGGCATTCAAGGAGCCAGGACCTTTTCTCCCTACACTCTCCATTGAGTTGTCCTCAAAACCAATATACATCCTGCTATATCTCCCACATGGAAAGTGCCAGGAGGGAGAAGTGGGGATTATGTTTAGACTTTCTCGGAACTGCTTCAAATCAACTAGATCTCTTTGTGCTGTAAATCTCCCAACAGCCAAACGCAAAAGCAGCAAACATCTCGCTGTATGTCCCACATCCAAAGTGCCAAGAGAGAGCTTGCTCTCCCTGTCGTTGAGTACTGTTTTCACTGTCCCGGTTACCTCTTTGCTAACGTTCTCTTCAGAGCTGCAGTGAAACCAGGAACCACGTGGAGAAGGCACCCACACTGAAAGTGCCTGGAGGGAACATTGGGGCTTCTTCTCAGTGTCTCTGACATAGGGTTTCACTGTCCCGGGAAAGTCTCTGCTAACACCGTGCAGAGCGCTGTGCCCAATATACAGAAACGTCTTGCGGTATCTCCTACAGGGAAAGTGCCAGGAGGGAATTGTCGAGCTTGTTCTGAGTGTCTCTGAGAATTGCTCTGATTATCCGTGTGACCTCTTTGCTAAGACTCTCCAGAGAGACGTCCTCAAAACAAACACACATCTTGACGTATCTCCCACATTGATCGCAGTGTCTCCAGGAACGGCATTCAAGGAGCCAGGACCTTTTCTCCCTACACTGTCCATTGAGTTGTCCTCAAAAC
Organism: Chroicocephalus ridibundus; assembly: GCF_963924245.1. Classification (NCBI taxonomy): domain Eukaryota; kingdom Metazoa; phylum Chordata; class Aves; order Charadriiformes; family Laridae; genus Chroicocephalus; species Chroicocephalus ridibundus. The sequence goes on along the minus strand of NC_086295.1, from coordinate 21,821,355 downwards.
CAATATACATCCTGCTATATCTCCCACCTGGAAAGTGCCAGGAGGGAGAAGTGGGGATTATGTTTAGACTTTCTCGGAACTGCTTCAAATCAACTAGATCTCTTTGTGCTGTAAATCTCCCAACAGCCAAACGCAAAAGCAGCAAACATCTCGCTGTATGTCCCACATCCAAAGTGCCAAGAGAGAGCTTGCTCTCCCTGTCTTTGAGTACTGTTTTCACTGTCCCGGTTACCTCTTTGCTAACATTCTCTTCAGAGCTGCAGTGAAACCAGGAACCACGTGGAGAAGGCACCCACACTGAAAGTGCCTGGAAGGAACATTGGGGCTTCTTCTCAGTGTCTCTGACATAGGGTTTCACTGTCCCGGGAAAGTCTCTGCTAACACCGTGCAGAGCGCTGTGCCCAATATACAGAAACGTCTTGCGGTATCTCCTACAGGGAAAGTGCCAGGAGGGAATTGTCGAGCTTGTTCTGAGTGTCTCTGAGAATTGCTCTGATTATCCGTGTGACCTCTTTGCTAAGACTCTCCAGAGAGACGTCCTCAAAACAAACACACATCTTGACATATCTCCCACATTGATCGCAGTGTCTCCAGGAACGGCATTCAAGGAGCCAGGACCTTTTCTCCCTACACTCTCCATTGAGTTGTCCTCAAAACCAATATACATCCTGCTATATCTCCCACATAGAAAGTGCCTGGAGGGAGAAGTGGGGATTATGTTTAGACTTTCTTGGAACTGCTTCAAATCAACTAGATCTCTTTGTGCTGTAAATCTCCCAACAGCCAAACGCAAAAGCAGCAAACATCTCGCTGTATGTCCCACATCCAAAGTGCCAAGAGAGAGCTTGCTCTCCCTGTCTTTGAGTACTGTTTTCACTGTCCCGGTTACCTCTTTGCTAACGTTCTCTTCAGAGCTGCAGTGAAACCAGGAACCACGTGGAGAAGGCATCCACACTGAAAGTGCCTGGAGGGAACATTGGGGCTTCTTCTCAGTGTCTCTGACATAGGGTTTCACTATCCCGGGAAAGTCTCTGCTAACACCGTGCAGAGCGCTGTGCCCAATATACAGAAACGTCTTGCGGTATCTCCTACAGGGAAAGTGCCAGGAGGGAATTGTCGAGCTTGATCTCAGTGTCTCTGATAATTGCTCTGATTATCCGTGTGACCTCTTTGCTAAGACTCTCCAGAGAGCCGTCCTCAAAACCAACACACATCTTGACATATCTCCCACATTGATCGCAGTGTCTCCAGGAACGGCATTCAAGGAGCCAGGACCTTTTCTCCCTACACTCTCCATTGAGTTGTCCTCAAAACCAATATACATCCTGCTATATCTCCCACCTGGAAAGTGCCAGGAGGGAGAAGTGGGGATTATGTTTAGACTTTCTCGGAACTGCTTCAAATCAACTAGATCTCTTTGTGCTGTAAATCTCCCGACAGCCAAACGCAAAAGCAGCAAACATCTCGCTGTATGTCCCACATCCAAAGTGCCAAGAGAGAGCTTGCTCTCCCTGTCTTTGAGTACTGTTTTCACTGTCCCGGTTACCTCTTTGCTAACGTTCTCTTCAGAGCTGCAGTGAAACCAGGAACCACGTGGAGAAGGCACCCACACTGAAAGTGCCTGGAGGGAACATTGGGGCTTCTTCTCAGTGTCTCTGACATAGGGTTTCACTGTCCCGGGAAAGTCTCTGCTAACACCGTGCAGAGCGCTGTGCCCAATATACAGAAACGTCTTGCGGTATCTCCTACAGGGAAAGTGCCAGGAGGGAATTGTCGAGCTTGTTCTCAGTGTCTCTGAGAATTGCTCTGATTATCCGTGTGACCTCTTTGCTAAGACTCTCCAGAGAGCCGTCCTCAAAACCAACACACATCTTGACATATCTCCCACATTGATCGCAGTGTCTCCAGAAACGGCATTCAAGGAGCCAGGACCTTTTCTCCCTACACTCTCCATTGAGTTGTCCTCAAAACCAATATACATCCTGCTATATCTCCCACATGGAAAGTGCCAGGAGGGAGAAGTGGGGATTATGTTTAGACTTTCTCGGAACTGCTTCAAATCAACTAGATCTCTTTGTGCTGTAAATCTCCCAACAGCCAAACGCAAAAGCAGCAAACATCTCGCTGTATGTCCCACATCCAAAGTGCCAAGAGAGAGCTTGCTCTCCCTGTCTTTGAGTACTGTTTTCACTGTCCCGGTTACCTCTTTGCTAACGTTCTCTTCAGAGCTGCAGTGAAAGCAGGAACCACGTGGAGAAGGCACCCACACTGAAAGTGCCTGGAGGGAACATTGGGGCTTCTTCTCAGTGTCTCTGACATAGGGTTTCACTGTCCCGGGAAAGTCTCTGCTAACACCGTGCAGAGCGCTGTGCCCAATATACAGAAACGTCTTGCGGTATCTCCTACAGGGAAAGTGCCAGGAGGGAATTGTCGAGCTTGTTCTCAGTGTCTCTGAGAATTGCTCTGATTATCCGTGTGACCTCTTTGCTAAGACTCTCCAGAGAGACGTCCTCAAAACAAACACACATCTTGACATATCTCCCACATTGATCGCAGTGTCTCCAGGAACGGCATTCAAGGAGCCAGGACCTTTTCTCCCTACACTGTCCATTGAGTTGTCCTCAAAACCAATATACATCCTGCTATATCTCCCACATAGAAAGTGCCTGGAGGGAGAAGTGGGGATTATGTTTAGACTTTCTTGGAACTGCTTCAAATCAACTAGATCTCTTTGTGCTGTAAATCTCCCAACAGCCAAACGCAAAAGCAGCAAACATCTCGCTGTATGTCCCACATCCAAAGTGCCAAGAGAGAGCTTGCTCTCCCTGTCTTTGAGTACTGTTTTCACTGTCCCGGTTACCTCTTTGCTAACGTTCTCTTCAGAGCTGCAGTGAAACCAGGAACCACGTGGAGAAGGCACCCACACTGAAAGTGCCTGGAGGGAACATTGGGGCTTCTTCTCAGTGTCTCTGACATAGGGTTTCACTCTCCCGGGAAAGTCTCTGCTAACACCGTGCAGAGCGCTGTGCCCAATATACAGAAACGTCTTGCGGTATCTCCTACAGGGAAAGTGCCAGGAGGGAATTGTCGAGCTTGTTCTCAGTGTCTCTGAGAATTGCTCTGATTATCCGTGTGACCTCTTTGCTAAGACTCTCCAGAGACACGTCCTCAAAACAAACACACATCTTGACATATCTCCCACATTGATCGCAGTGTCTCCAGAAACGGCATTCAAGGAGCCAGGACCTTTTCTCCCTACACTCTCCATTGAGTTGTCCTCAAAACCAATATACATCCTGCTATATCTCCCACATGGAAAGTGCCAGGAGGGAGAAGTGGGGATTATGTTTAGACTTTCTCGGAACTGCTTCAAATCAACTAGATCTCTTTGTGCTGTAAATCTCCCAACAGCCAAACGCAAAAGCAGCAAACATCTCGCTGTATGTCCCACATCCAAAGTGCCAAGAGAGAGCTTGCTCTCCCTGTCTTTGAGTACTGTTTTCACTGTCCCGGTTACCTCTTTGCAACCGTTCTCTTCAGAGCTGCAGTGAAACCAGGAACCACGTGGAGAAGGCACCCACACTGAAAGTGCCTGGAGGGAACATTGGGGCTTCTTCTCAGTGTCTCTGACATAGGGTTTCACTGTCCCGGGAAAGTCTCTGCTAACACCGTGCAGAGCGCTGTGCCCAATATACAGAAACGTCTTGCGGTATCTCCTACAGGGAAAGTGCCAGGAGGGAATTGTCGAGCTTGTTCTCAGTGTCTCTGAGAATTGCTCTGATTATCCGTGTGACCTCTTTGCTAAGACTCTCCAGAGAGCCGTCCTCAAAACCAACACACATCTTGACATATCTCCCACATTGATCGCAGTGTCTCCAGGAACGGCATTCAAGGAGCCAGGACCTTTTCTCCCTACACTCTCCATTGAGTTGTCCTCAAAACCAATATACATCCTGCTATATCTCCCACCTGGAAAGTGCCAGGAGGGAGAAGTGGGGATTATGTTTAGACTTTCTCGGAACTGCTTCAAATCAACTAGATCTCTTTGTGCTGTAAATCTCCCGACAGCCAAACGCAAAAGCAGCAAACATCTCGCTGTATGTCCCACATCCAAAGTGCCAAGAGAGAGCTTGCTCTCCCTGTCTTTGAGTACTGTTTTCACTGTCCCGGTTACCTCTTTGCTAACGTTCTCTTCAGAGCTGCAGTGAAACCAGGAACCACGTGGAGAAGGCATCCACACTGAAAGTGCCTGGAGGGAACATTGGGGCTTCTTCTCAGTGTCTCTGACATAGGGTTTCACTATCCCGGGAAAGTCTCTGCTAACACCGTGCAGAGCGCTGTGCCCAATATACAGAAACGTCTTGCGGTATCTCCTACAGGGAAAGTGCCAGGAGGGAATTGTCGAGCTTGTTCTCAGTGTCTCTGAGAATTGCTCTGATTATCCGTGTGACCTCTTTGCTAAGACTCTCCAG